>NC_141395.1:2367500-3750000 GCF_034619465.1 Leptosomus discolor
CACGCTGGAGTTTGTTCTGCCTATACAAACCAATAATCCTCACCGAAACATGCACAAGGTTATTTGAAAGAAGAATTTCATGAACACGCGGTGATTTACAGCCGAAGCGCTGGAATGTGATTCAAGCCTAACAACACACATCTTCTATGATGACTTGGTCTGCATTGTTTGCTTTCTAGCGGTCGTGCTGGGACTATTTGCTAAACCACTGCATTGCCTCATAGCGCTGTGTTCTGGGACACAGATCTTAGGGAAGCTGAAACATTCCCAAGTCCCGCTGGCCACATTTCAGAACCCTTCCTGTAAAGAATGTAGATTGGTATAGAGTGTTTATTTCGTAATTCCGCTTGTGTTGGAAATGGACATTTCTAAGAGGCAGATATTTGACATCTATGTTCACTGTCAGGTGTATTTTTCTTTCTTGCCTTTCTAGAAAAAAGGATGAAAAAAAGGACTACGTTTTGTGATGCCTAAAATGTCGGCCCCGTGAAACAAAAGCTGGAACCTCCTCTGCGGCACGGAGGCACCCTACACCACATCAGACAGCGAGGCTCTATTTTGACGAGTGCTTTAAGCCATGTTGTGCTGGCAGCACCGCTGCAAAAAGTTGTTATTCACCCCCGCAGAGCCGACTGACCCTGCTGCATGCCACCCCCTCCCGGGATGGCACACTGGTTTTTGACCACAGGATGAACTGGACTGGAGAAACGAGCCAGCTAAACCCAACTTTGTTCAGGGTTAGTTTTCAAGCTGGTTCATTTCCCAGTCTGGATTGCCACGTGGCTGCACAAACACTCTGGGTACGGGAGAAACAGGGGAACGAAGGGTAGAGAGGACAGCTTCTTTAGAGACACCACCGTCCGTGTGTTCCTGGTGTCTCTTGGTTTGATAAACTACAGGCTTTGGTATCTCAGCAGCAAGATCCACAACTATCATCCTGGTGATTTTTGACGCTGCTTAGAAGCCTGCGCACTGTGTAAGGCATCGCCCGCCGTTCCTAAGAATACAATAAATGTGAGATTCAGATCTGCTGCTCTCCAGGGCCTGGCATTGCACCAAGGATAGAAAGAAGAAATTCCTATTTGCCCGGGGTTTGTAGGGTTCTTTTTTTCCCGATAACTTGAGTAGGGATCACTGAGGATGGGAGGTGGTACAGCAATCACTGTCACCTTTCAGCAGGCTAGCTGCTGGACGAAGTGCAAAGGATGGGGATACCTGGGTTCACTGAAGAGGGGGTCAAACCCGTTTCTCCCAGTTGCTGGAACAGTGCTCTGACCCCACGATACTGATTGCTCTGGAGCATGACGGTTCTGTTCTCTCCCTTAGAATGTGTGAAAGCTTCTCAAAGAACACAGGGGAAAAAAAAAAGCTTTGACAAACAGGAATCATGGTTGTACCCTGCTTATTGAGGAACGTATTTGTGTGATAACGTGCGGACAGAACGCACGAGCAGGTCCTTAAAAAAGAACTTGAAATTTTATTTCCTTTTTTTCAGGTACTAATAGTCTACAAAAGCATGCACCATTTTCCAGACTCTGCAAATCTTGAAGACAAGCAGGGAAGGCATCACTAGCTTCTACCGGCCAGAGTTTGAAACAGAGCACAAAATAAACTAGATAGCCCTGGACCACGATTCTGTTGGAGCATGAAAGTACCACACACGCCATCAGAACACCTCAGCGGTGTCAAACGCGGCTTCTAAGCGTTACCAGGCTAAAGCACGCAGAACTGCCAACCTTAAGGCACGACTAGACCTGTTGGGAGAACACGGCTCCTTTGCAGCTGGGGTACCTCACAGATCAGATGGGCACTGTGCAGGATTTTCATTACGACAGGTATGACCTAAGCACCTAAATTCCACTTACTTCCTCCTTTGGATCTTTAAAAGAACCAAAATACTCTCCCTCTGAAGGTAATGCCATGAGATTCTTAACAGTATCCAGCAGCTGAGGTATGGTCAAATTGATTTGGTATCAATACAAGGTAAGCTTATGGCTGTAAACCTTCTTCCAGCTTAATCAGAATATTTCCTGATGTAGATAAGTCCTAATCCTATGCTGACAGGAGGGTCATGGTTTTCTTTGGAACTTTCCAGTTCAGATTTCTAGGCTCATCAAGAGTTTTTCAGACTCCTGAAGAACGAGTTTGGTATCAATGCAGACTGCTCGGAGAAATCCTGAGAGTTTTACAGCTTCTTGTACTCTATGCTACATTTTGCTCCTTGATTTTCCCCTTTAGCTAGGCTCTCCAGAGTTATGAAATCAGTGCTTTTCCCTGTACGCTGATTCCTATGTGGTTAACACTATAAATTCACAACACATAGAAATCAATTAACATATCAGCTCCAAGTCAGTTAAGGAACTTGGCCTAGTTCAGCATCTCCAATAAATTTCCTGCACCAAACAAGCACAAACACACAGTTCAGCCCAAATCCCAAAGCAGGCCATGTAAACAGATCGGCGCTGCTGCTGCATTCCCTGGAGTTTAGAGAAATAAGGCTCTTTCAGACCAGCAGTGACTTCCCAACATGACCACAGTTACCGGGGAACAGCCTACCACTGACATTTAAATCTGAAATCTGATGTACTTAGGTCATAACGTAATCACCTCCTCCTCCCTGGCTACTTCAGCTAAACCTCTCCCTTTTACTCATCTCATTAGTAACCAACTTTGTGTTTATAAAGCAATAGTAAACACAGTTATCCATTGTCAAGGCAGAAAATAATAATAATAAAAAAAATCTCAAATACAGGGTCATAGTTTCATCCACTTATCTCAAAAAACAGATAAGGACATTTAAAACTGCCATAACAATTACCCTGTGGGTAAAACTCCCACTCAGTTCAGCAGCACAAGGTGATCGCTGTCCCAGCAGGGTGCAATCCACGATTCTGTTTGTACAGCCAATGAACAAAAAAGTTCTGAAAACCTTGATCTGGATGTTCTTGTGCACGCAGAGCCCAACCAGCTTCACTGCAATGCATTGCTGCTATACAGCTCCTCCTGCTTTTCTCTGAGAGTAGAAGTCCATGTCTGCTCGGCAACAAAGTCAGCTTTCTACTCTTTCTCCAACTATTTGGCGTATTTTGAGGATTGATTTCTTTAACAGTCAGTTAACAGACTGGCTGCTAACCATACAAAACACTTTGGCCAACGAGTACAAGTCTCATTGCAGTTTTGAGGGTAACATTTGAAAGATTAGTCAGCTTAGTCTTAAAGGAAACCTGAAAGCATTATGCTTTTTTTCTTGGCCTAGGACCTAGACATTGCCCAAATTTTCTTTGTGACTGCAATGCATCTGACTATCTAAATAGACAGTAAGTCCTGAATTCAACCAGCTGCGTCCGACTGCTTGGCTACAATCTCGGATGCGTTGTCCTGAACCCAAGAGCTGTTAGTGAAAGATGTGTGTGGTACCTTCCCTTCGCCCGCCCATGCTGAGGCACACACACTTTGTACCTGCCATCTGACAGCTCCCATGACACGCAGTCCCGTCTGTCCTAGCAGCTTAATGTGCAGGACGCAGTGGGTTATACCAGCTCTCTCGGGATCCATGAGACTCTTTCCTTTAGTTACCTACATGAAGGTAATTAACCAAAGCCGTTTACCCTCCCCTCCCAGTCCTTTCTCTTCCTCAAACTGATGATCATAGAAATTAAAGCATTTTTTTCCCTGAAGCAGCTCTTCCCTGAAATCTCTTTAGAAAAGGAGTTCCCACCAGCTAACACAGCAACCATAAATCACTTCTCACCAGTCCACATTTCATGACTTCTCTAAGCTGACTCACAGGCACGCTAACGCTTTCCTCCCCTTCTCTCCCTGTGCTGGCACTAGTGTCTGTAGTGACAGATCTGGGAACTGATCTGGCCAAAGATGGGGCTTTTTTTTTGTGAGGAGGGGATAAGAGGTAGTTGTCAGACGGCTGCTCCAATCCAACTCACCAAGCACACGCTATGGTCAGACAAAGGCCTTGAAAAAAACCCAAGAGACCTCAAAGACTTATTGCAGAATGAAGTTGGTGCTGCCTATAGATTGCCCATCGATGGCTTCGTTGCCCAATTGTAGGTACATCTGCCATGAATCTGTGTGGTACTGAAGGGTTTATATGTCAACCACGCTCCTCTAGGAAGGAGGAGGAAGCCCTCTGCTTGATGAGAGATGGCTGCCACCCCCTGCCCCAGGACCCCACCTCACCCCCTGACCCAAGATGGTGAGCTCCCTCCGAGATGGTGGGCTTCCTCCAGGATGGTGGGCTGCTGCCATCCCAGGGAAAGCTCTATGTGGCCACCACCTGCCGCTTGGTTTTCCAGAAACTATTTTGTTTAATGTGGCATCTCCATCGGCAAAGGGTCTTTCTGTCACTGAACCTTTTACACCTTTTGCCACAGCCCAGCAAAGAAAGAAGACAAACACATAATAAGCCCAGAGAATGTAGTTTAAAACAACGAGACAAATAAATAAATAAAACAAATTCACCAGCATTAGCTTGAGGATGCCAAGTCTCAGTCACTTTACTTCCCAGAAAAATCCAGAGGCCAAACCAGAAGCTTCCAGCTGTGCAGAAAATCCTGGCACCAGCGCTCAGTCTTCACAAAGGAGACAGAGGAGTCCTGTAAAATTCGAATTAAGGGAGAGTCCACTGGGCATATCTGGGGTCTCTCGAAGTAGATGGGGTCGCAGCCCCGTATTTATCCTAATTTCCCGGCCGCATAGGACCCTCTCCCGTTCCCCATTGGCTAAGGTACTAGGAAGGCACAGACTTCCCCATCCACCTGCTACATATACTACATTTTTACACCTTAACATGTACCCCCCCTTTGCATCATGCGTCGTATGTTTCGTTATCATGTCATTATGCACCTCTGGGCAGAGAAGTTAGCAAGTCTATTAAGCCTGCACACTGCTTCCTAAAGTTGAAAAGTTCAGACTTCCCTTGAAATTTTCAAGGAAACATTTTTTAATGATTTATCTTATCTAGCAGAGCTTTGTAGTCTGGTGAGTTCTCCTGATTGTCTCTTGCAAGTCGTCTTATCTAACAGAGCTTTGTCCTTGGTTCCTGTTGAAATTCTCTCACCGCTGAGATATATTATGGCACCTGCTGTTTTACAAGGCCTGGTGAAGAGTGCTGTATTTCTGTCAAGACCTCCTTGTCTTAGTCTTGGTACTTACTAAACACATGGCTCCTCTGGATGAACAGTGCCACGTACTTGCAAAAACCCTCTCCTCATCGATTCACTGTTTAGATCTGTGGTATCTTGTACCAACCTGGGTAAATGGTACTATATTTTTGTAAAGACAGTCTCAAAATCCTATCACGGCCAAGTTAAGAGATGGGTGAAAGACAGAAATGGCAGGGAGGCGATGGCCGACTCCGAAGCCTTCGTGCCCTCCCTGAAGGCGCAGCAACCAGCGGCCTCTCCCAGCCCACTCGCTCCCACCCTTTTCGGGGATTTTCCCCATTTTCTGCAGGTGGCTACGCGCGGGTGCTGCCCACCGGGGGTGCCTCAGGGCTCCGCAGCCCCGGCCCCCTTCGCTGAGGGGTGCAGGGACGCACGACCCTGCCCCGCCGGGGTGACGGGAGGGCGGGAAGGCGCCTCAGCGCCGCGGGGAGGCGGGGGGGGGGGGGGGGGGGGGGTGTCCGGCCGCGCTGCCCTCCGCTGAGGAGGCGGCGGGGGACGGCGCCACCTTCCTCCACATCGTTTCGAGGAAGAAGAGCGGCGTCGCCCGCGGGGACCAGGGACCGGACACGCCGCCTCCCCGTTAGTATGACAGGGGCCGGGGCGGGGAGGGCCGCCAGCCGCTTCTCCGCCAGCGGGAAAGCGAAAGCGAAAGGAGGCGGCCCCGGTCGCGGCGGGGAGGTGTCTCGGCGAGAACCGGAGGGATTGTGGAGAGCCCGGCTCCGAGCTGAGGGCCGCGGGGCCGCGCAGGACGTGTTGCCGTGCGGGGTGCCTCCGCAGGGACCCGCGGCTGCGGTAGGTTGTGCGAGCCCCGCGGCTCGCCGCCTCAGCCCGGAGAGGCCGCCTGCTTCCCGGCCGCCGACCGTCGGGGCAGCGAGCCCCGGGATCTGCGTGGCGTTTGGGCCGGGGCGGCCTTCCCCGGGGTGGGAGAGGCCTGCCCTGGGCTCACCCGGGGAGGCGAGGGGCCAGCGCGGGCGGTTGGGCTGCTGGCGCTTCGAGGGTGGCCCTGAGCCGCCGTTTCGGTCCCACGGCCCACAGGGGAAAGCGGGACGGGCCTCTCCACTGCGGGCTGGGCTGCCCCGTGGAGAAGCCGAGTGAAGGTGTTTTTCAGTTTTGCCACTCTTAAATCAGGTATCGGTACGTATCGGTCAGTTTTGGTTACTTAACACAAGCCAGAAAGGGTTTCCTGGATCATTAACCACAGACGGCCTCGGTTTCAGGCCTCGTGGAAGGCAGCAGGTACGGTGGTGTCTGGTAAAAGCCAAGCTCGGAATTTCCAGGTGAGAGCGTCAGAGATGTCCAGCCGGGTCAGGGTGCTGGGCTCCCTCTCGCAGGTCTTCACAGCGGCTCGACGACACTCAGAGAGTGTCTTAACCTGTGGTGCAAAGCCCTTGTGCTGCCCTGGCCTCCACAGGCTAGATTTGCTTGGGAGCGTGGGCGCCTTAGCATCTCGTCCTGAATCAGTGGCCCGTGAAGTTGTCTAAGTTCCTTTTTGTCTGCCTCCACAAAATGTTGTGGCAACAGATCCCACATTTTACATTATCTGCTGTGTAAAGGAAGGGTTTTCATTTGTGTTAAGCAGATTTAAGGGTTATATCTCTTAAGCACGGAGCATACAGGATGTTAAGCATGTGTGTAACATGACAAAAGTAGCGTAAAGGTAAGTACACAAATTTAACGACAGAAAGATTTAAGTTGTGCAATGCAGAATTCCTCACATCTTTGGGTTTTATGCTTAGTAAGGAAGGAGGCTTCAGAGACCCAATATATATCACTTTTGCCTATAAAACGAGACAACATTTACATTTAAAGATTCTTTTAGCTCAACACAGCTTCTGGTATTCCTTTCTGGTGTTCTACTCTGCTGCAAAAAAAAAGCCAATACACACACTGTTGTAAATTTTTTTCCCTGTTTTTTCAGGTTTCAATGGATTTAACAAGTTCCTTTCTATCTTTAAAAGATAATGGTTTTGTAAGTATCTCCTGATGTGCTGCCTGGAAAAAAAGTCTGTATTTGGCAGTAGTCTCTCTGAATGAAGGTTTGCGCTGGGACTGCGAGGACAGTGCTTCTGAAACTTCTTGTCTCACCTTCTTCCATCCTTTAATACTTTGGACATTCCTCATTCCTGCCTCCTGTTTCTGGAGGGGGAGCCCCGTTCCCAAGTGTCTGTGTTACAGATTCTGTTACAATTTTCCTGTCCTACCTCGCTCGCCCATCTGGCTCTGGGGCATTTCTTAGGGGGATTTCCTTTTTCCTAGTGCCTCCCTTGATTCCTACACTGCAGTGCAGCAAGTAGTCTGGATGGGGCTTTCCCTGGGATTTGTCGTGTTTTCCTTGTTATTTTTTTCCTTCTTTCAGGTTGAAAACTGTTGTCTTAGGCCATTTTTCAGTAGAAAAAAAGTAATCCTTTGTTATCAGCTTCCAGCTGTGGCATGTGCATCCTTCTGCTTTCCTGCACTCAGTGCCTTGAGCGAAGCAATTTTTTTTTCCAGTTTTAAGTTATATGCAGATGGGGATTTCCCTGTTGCTTAATAGGCATTTGAAACTGGACAAAGGAGTGGAAAAAATTATTTTTTATTGTATTGTTTGTAGGAGATACCCAGCATTACCAAGAGAATTGACAAGATTATCTAATTTAGACCTTTTTCATGCCTAAATTTCATGGTTCACGTTCAAGTTTTATGTAATCTTAAGTAAAAGGGAGGGATTGTTTCAACAGGTCTCTTTGGATTTTTTTTTTCTTTTCTGCAGAATATTGCAGCCATAGAAACAAAACAGAACAGAGAAGATTTTCTCTCTTCTTGGGCTTTATCCAGTTTTAGCTTTCACGTGCTTATGAACTTCTGCCCTGAAGTACTTAAATTCTGAAATGCTTCTTTTATCACCTTCCTCCTGCTTGATGTTACCTTTTATTGTCCCATCTCCCTGAGCCTGGAAGCATCCCATTTTGATTTTTTTTTTCCTCATTAGGCCTGTATTATCTTTTTACAGTCTCTCTATATGCCGAGAAAGCATGTAGATAAACATTTGTGGGTTTGAAGGGCTTACTTCCTTGGGGAAGAACATAGAGACAACTTGCTTTTCTTGTTTATCAAAATATTAGCCTGGGAATATCTTCAGTTGGATAGTTAGCAAATAACTGACCAGGATCTGTTTTCTTAGATTTTGATCCTATTCAGCCATTAAAATAGTTCAATGATTTGGCCTAAGTGTCGGAATGCATTTTTAAAAAACTATGTGGTGTGTGCTATCCTCTGGCATGCAGATTCTAGGAAGATTTAATTACGAAATATAATCGGTCTCTCAGAATACATTGGACTTTCATTCAAAATGCTTCGTCCAGCTGCAGAGGGTTTATTTTTTTTATTTTGAAGACTCATTTGAATGGTTTGGTGTGTCTCAGTTACTGCCTAATGGAGGGGAAATCCTGTGCTTGCCTTTTCTTTTCTCTCCAGAATATAACAACGCCTGACCCTTTTGGCACGTCAAAAGATGAGATGGAAACACTTAGACAAGAACTGAAGGAATGGAAGGCAAGTTCTCTAAAGCATGTAGAATCGTGGAAATCAGCTGAGAGATACTTGGAAGACCTTTGTTCCATCCTTCTGAAACCAAATCAACTCTCCCCCAGTTATTACATGTTTGTCTAACTTCTCTCTGTTCTTCAATGGCACATGTTTGTGTTGATCTCAGTGGTAACTACACTGAAAAATATTTATCCAAAGTGTTAAAAATAACTAAATATAAAGAGCTTTCTTAAGGTTTTGTTTGTTCCCATGGAAGAAAAAAAATTTTGAAATCTTTTTACTATCCAGGAAAGAGTTGAAAAAGCTGAAAAAGCACAAGCTGACCTTCTTCGCTGTCAATCAAGTGCCGATGAGGAGTACATTAAAGCACAGAAGGAGCTGATGGAGCTACAGGACTTTCAAGAGAAACAGCTTAAGGACATCATGATGTCTAGGGACACCTCTGAGGTATGGAGAAAGCTCACTTACAGCTGCTAGCATTCGGGGAGTTGTGATCAGAGAAGTCCCAGGGCAAGTCCCATCCAAACTACTCGCCGCAGTGCCTGAACTGAATCAAGGGAAGAGCCACCTTCTAATTGTGGATGGCTGGGACTGACTACGTCTGCTCTGTTCCCATCTCATGCTGTTGTGTTCCCTGTCCAGGAAATGCTGGATTTAGTGACGTGGGCTTTAGGATTCACTGGTGAGGAGGAAGTATGTAGCAGGTAGGAGGTAGAAGAGGTGCTCCCTCTTCCTGGAAAGGCCTGGGCAGGCTGTCCTGTGGGGAAAGGCTGAGAGCACAGAGTTTGTTCAGCCTTGGGGAAAAAAGGCTCAGGGGAGGCCTTGTCACCGTGTGCCAGTGTTTAAAGGGTGGCCACAAAGAAGATGGAGACGCCCATTTTACAAGGAGTCACATGGAAAAGATGAGGGGCAGTGGGTACGAGTCACTCCTGGGGAGATTCCGATTGGACACAAGAGGAAAGTTTTTCACACTGGAGTAATCTCCCCAGGGAAGTGGTGGACTCTCCAGCATTGGATGATTCTAAGATCCAGCTGGACAGGGTGCTGGGCCATCTTGTCTGGACCGTGTTTTGCCGATAAAGGTTGGACCAGATGATCCTTGAGGTCCCTTCCAACCTGGTGCTCTGTGATTCTGTGTTTCCTTGCCGAAGAAGTGTAAAGAGGGAAGAGTAGCAGCATGTCAGAAACTGTCCTCACCTGGGAAACTTTTCAGGACAGTGAATAACAGTTACTAAGCTCACACGTGGTACAAAAAATGAAATGTTTGTGTGTTGACATAGGCTCTGACCTTGCACGTATAAGGAACTGACATAACTGGGGGAGGCGCGGGGCGATTTGTGTACGCTGCATGTGCTTGGGAACACTCCTGCCTCCTGCCAGAATTCCCCTCTTACTGTAATTTAAATTGACGGGAATTGCTCCTTGGTGAGTGAATTTACCTTGCGGATAGTTAAAGCAATGCAAAAAGCCTATCATGCGTGGCTGGCGTGTAGGGTGATTTAGAGCTGAAACTGTTTCTAATGTCTACAGATTTTGCTGAAATACATTTTTGTCTTGTATGCGTTCAATTTGGCCTTGAATGCTTTTTGGGCTGTAGAGAGAACTCTGTGTGCTAACCCAAGAAAACGCTGAGCTGAAGAGAGAGATCGAAAAGCTGACAGAAGACGTTGCAGAATGTAGTTCAGCGCCGTCATGGAACGGTCAGGTGAAGTTTGAAATATTTTGCAATTTGTCTTTCGGAAGGGCACATTTTTGTTTTGTCAGTTCTAGACCGTTTGGGCCAGTTGTTCAGCATTTGAACCTCTACTGGTTTCAGTAGCTTGAAGTTTTATCTTCTTATTTTACCGGGCAAGATACTGTGAAGCAGGCTAAGGATAAGGAAACGAATACAAGTATGTGAGATACTGAAAACATGAGAGGAATGAAGACAAGCAGAAAGTTATTAAATGGAAGGCACTGAAATTAAAAAATACACATAGCATTGGTAATTTTCAAGTACTCAGAGGATGAAATAAAGGGAATAAGTCCATTATATTGCAAATGTAGCGTTTATTTTAGCCTATATTGAGCTTGACTGGATCATAGTCTCTCTCATGTTGCTCCAAATCAGAAATAACGCAATTTGCAGCCAGATAAATATTAGTGATACTAAATAGATTTGAACTTGGGATCAAAAGAGTCTTCTGGCGAAACTGCTGCAGATTCTGAGGTGTTCAGAAATTGGAACTTCTCTTGTGGAAATTTCAGCTTTTAAACCCCTGTTTTCATTCCAAATTGGAACAAACCCAAATCTTTTGGGGAATTTACAGCAAAATGAAAACTGCGATGATTTTTTGTTCGTACAGAGGTTGAACCTCTGTCCAAGTGTTACGTTGTTGAATGTTAACATGATGACAGTATTAGCTTTAGCTTTCTAATTGTCATTTCTAAGTTTAGGAGATGTCAGCTAAGTCCAGCCACCGAAATTGCCTGCGCAGTCATTGGACGGGGCGAGGCTCCTCTAGAAGAGATTCGGTGTGAACGGGGCCGACACCCAGTGACTGAAATGCCGTTAGGAAGAGTGACTCCTTCCGTTGGCAGCAGGGGGAATGGAAAGAAAGCAGGCTCCTAGATAAGGTGGTGGGTTTGAAGATAGGTGGCAGGAATCCTTTAATGACTCTGGTTATTTTACCTTGACACAAACGGTGGTTTTCTTCTACACAGGGTTCTGTGTTTGAAATAATTACCTAAAGGGGAAGAAAAAGTTATCAGAAACTCCATCAAAGCAACCTTTCCTAACCAACCTTTTCATCAACAGTTTTGATTTATCCTAGTTATACAACACTTGGATATTCTTATCAGCTGTACTGAGTTGGCAACGTACAAGGCTGTTTATTAGCAGACTTCCCATTGCTGTAGAGCAGTGATGCGATTAGGCAAAACCAAATGGCGACATGAGTGACTCTGATCCTTGCATTTTTCAAATTTTAGATACTAGAAGTATTCGGCTCCTGCAGGTGGAAATCCCTCTGGACTTCAATTGAATTTTTATTGTGTAAGGTCAAGTTTAAGTTCAAAGTTAATCAAGAGGAAAAAAAAAAACCCTCATGGACAAAAATCCCAGGAATAGACAAGTACAACTGGTCAGTTTTATGAGAAGAGCTCTACCTGTTTTACCAGCTGTGACTTCAGTCTGCTTGACTGTTAAACTTTAAAAAGCAGAACATAGGTAGAGTACCGTTAATTTTTCTGTTCTGCAATAAATTACAGAAATGATTTTTTTCCCTGTCTTGATTCTAAAATACTAGATCAAAAAAAAGGTAGCAGAAATAAAAATGAAGTTCACCGACATGAAAATCGTGAAGGATGGTTACCCAGATGTGGATACTCACTGTGTTTTTGGTGTAACTACAAAAATCCCATTCAGACTGAATCAAAACCAGGCACTGCTTACTTTTGAAGACGAAGAAGGTACGATGCATGTTTTAAATATAAAATGAATGTCTCTGGTGCATTTCGTTGCCAAAGGGAAAAGATTTACGTAAATATTTTGGAAAAAAGAATCAACAACAGCCAAAGGAAGAACACACAGGGACCCTTTCACTGTTGTGATACCAATCAGTAGGAAAAAAAATCTTGCAGGCACTCTGGTTTTGTTGCATTACCAGATTTCTGCTCTCAGCTAATACAAACAGTATGTGCTGTTTGAAACTGGGAATATGTTTCTACCTCACAGAGTATTGTCAAGAGTTATTCAAAGTGTTTCGACAGCAGAATTCGATTCTTTTCTTTACCCTGGGCAGCACCTTGTTCTGACAGCGGTTGTGTGGGTTAAGTGTGCACGTCAGGTGGTGGTAGATCTGAGACGACAGAGGGATGGTGCAGTCTGTAACTCGCCTGCTTCCCACCGAGAGGGGTGCTTGCTGTCGGCACGGCCTGGTGCCTGCCTGCCAGGAGCCTGCAGGCGCTCTGGCTGGGCCTGCCTGGGGAGTAACTTGGTTACACAAGTTTATTCCAGGCACAAAACTAGCGCCTGATTCATGTCTTTCAGCTAAAATCTCACGTAGGCATTCCCCGCACCTGGTGGTGATGTGGTTTTCATCCAAGGATATTTTAAATGAAAGATGAGAAGTCTAGTGTTGCTATTTGATACAGCGAGAGCATCTTTAGACAGCACAAAGATTCTACTGTATTGCTGTAAAGACAGAATAATATTTTGCCTGTTGCCTGTAACTGGTGAGATTTTATGGAAATAGCCGTGCCTGAAGACATGGATAGTGGGATCTGGTTGCCTAACTGTTACCTGTTTCTCCTTTATTGATGCAAAAGGAGATTTTGCTGAAGAGACTGAGGGATAGTTTTGGTTTTATAATGATTAAACAATGCTTTTTGTATCTGAAAACTTGTGGTTTTCCCTAGTTGCCCAGAGGCTGCTAAAAATGGGTAAACACACTGTGAACCTGGACAACAAAGTGGCAGATGTGAAAGTGGTGCCTTTTACACTTGAAATGGGAATCAAATTTGAGGTAATTAACTGAAATAAGAAATTATACATACACGAATTTGCAGCACTTAAAAAGCTTTAGAGTCAGTTTTTTTGGGTGTTTTCAGTCACAAAGTGCACAAAAAACGTATCTTTTTAGCTCCACGTCACTATTTCTGGAAAGAAGATCAACGTTTCAGAAATACCCGAGCTGTCCATTCCTGAAGACTGGATGAGGGACAAATTAGAGCTGAATTTCTACAAGTCTGAACAGGGAGGAGGAGGAGAAGTAGAGAACGTGAAGTATGACAAGGAGTCCAGGACAGCCGTTATTACGTTCCTCAGACCTGGAGGTACAGTGGGCAGTGCGGTGTTAGCTGGCGTACAGGCCGTGCTGCCGTGCCGCGTTACATGCTGTTCCACACCCCACTCTGTGTTAACTTCACCACTGAACGGAGCACGTTCTTCCCACGGAGAGTTAAGTAGATCAGGAAAAGATGGGGGTTCACCCACACATCTGTAAATCAAGCGGTATTTCATCGTGTTCCTTTTTGATCAAACGTGGCCCGATAGGTAGTTTATGAGCTTCATTTCTTAACTTCGTCAAAACTATCTTTTTTTTTTTGCGTTGCTAGACACTCGTATTGCAAAAAGAAAACTGGGAAAATGTGTTTGATTTTAGCTCGTGTTTCATCACAGTGAAGTGGGACAGGCATTCAGATTGCCCAACTGTACGAAATCCTATGAAGATTGGTGGAGCCACGTCTATTTAGAGCAGCTGCTTTAGATTTATTTCAGAAGCTTTTGTGGGTCTTTAATGGTTTTGCTTTCTTGGAAATGCCAAATCAACTTTTGGCAAAATGCACATGAAGTATCTACAAGTGTGCTATCATACGTTAGTTCCTAAATCCATATAAGAAAGATTAGTCTGTTCTTTGATATGCTTACCAAAAATGCATTTTGGATGATCTTACTCTCACTCTTCTTGTTTTCCATGACAGCAACTAACAGCTTTGTGAGATGTACTAAATATCCTTTCTTTATGAACGGAAGGTGCCACAGGCTTTCTGTTTCCCCAGACACCGACGTATGCTTGGAAAAGTTTCAGGTAAAAGCGCTTTGTGAAGCTGAATAGTGAGTGTGAGTCTGCAGTATGCTGCTCTGCTGATAATCTAGTGCTTTGCGGTGTGAAAGCTGTAGTTTGTTTTAAAAGGGTGTGCATGTCTCTGCTTGGTCAAATTATATCAGCACTTCCCATAATGTCTGTGTAGACAGGAGGCACATACTGAGTTGTTTGTGGAGCAGGTCAATAGCAGACACGACGACGTTTTCCCGAGTCACAAGGCACTGTCATATTCATCCCTGATGAGGGGCCTTGTGGATAGTCTCAGCAGAGACCCTCGTTCTGGGTCTCATTTTTTTCATTCGTTCATTCAACCTGAATACTGACGACTCCTCCCGTAGCACTGGTCTGCTGGCTCATCATATTGTCACTGAAATTGCCCTCTGCTTTGTGTGACTGGATTGTCACCAAGTCAGTGGGGCGGCTGTAATCAGGCCTTTATCATGAAAGCGTTGGCTAGAGCCTGCGCGTTTGTGAGACGCCCCAGCATGCTTTGCAGGTGCGCACCGTGGATTGGCGCGGGTTTTTATGGAGGGATGCTGGCTAGAGCCGTCAGAGATCCCCGAATCCAGCGTGTGTGTGCGTTGAGGAGCGTAGGACACGCCGGCTGAGGAGGCTGGGAGCACGGCCCCTTGAACTCGGCAGCGTGTGAGAGCTCGGAGCTCCTCCTGTTCCCAGTGACAGAATACACCACGCTCTCCAAAGGCTTCAAGTGTGATCCCAGGTCCCAGTCCTGTCTGAGCCAGGATGTGTTTATTTCCTGTACCTGCCAGCTCCTTCAGATGGACGGGCTACAGCTGACGTGTAATACAAGTTTGTTTTTCTCTCCTCAATAGCTCTATGGTGGGGTTTCAAAGAAGACCATTCTATTGAAAGGAATTGAAGAGATGGAAGACGATGAGGAAAGTGTCCAGGACATGATTGAAATTCATTTTCAGAAGCCTAGTAATAGGGGTGGGGAAATAGAGAAAGTCAAGTATGTATCCAAAGGAGCAGCGTGGGTTTGTTTCGAGGAGGATACTTAAAGTGCCATATAGGAAACTGTAGATGGAACTCCTGAAGGTCTGAGTTTCTGCTTCATCAGAGGCATAGGAAGTTACGCAGACATGGTGCTCTAATGTTCTGAAATTTATACTTGAGAAGGAGGAACTACCTGTCTTTCTGATTTGTGTAACAGCACAGACTTCGCATAGAAATTCAGTAAAACTCGGTGTTCCAGAGCTTCCTGATCGACGTCCTAGAGAAAGCCTTTACCAGCACGGGAAACTTAATCTAAGATTGCCTTCTGCATATTTGGGTCTTGTGAATTTTAGGCAGGTCACGTACTCCAAAGTGGGATAAATCTGTTCCTTCTTGGTTACACAAGCCGCATGTAATCCCAATCAAAAGCATCTTCACAGACCTGCTTTTTTAAGGTGCCGTAGCTTCAGAAGGCGGCTCTGGCAGAACTCCAGTCCTGCTGAGGCTGCTGCGAGCCACCATAACTCAAATACCTGAAAGCAGTTATCCCGGAATTTCATAAAATCCACATTATCAAATTAGTGATAAAATTAAAATAGAAAAAGGGAAAGGGAGAGTGCAAAACCTCCACGGATTGACCCAGGAAATTGCACCTTATAAGAAGTGCCGTAGTGGTAATACTGCTTTTAGCTGTCGAAACGCTGTTACTGATGCAAATTCTGCTGAGCTGATAAGCTAATAGCCTGGCTTATTGTTTGGTTTTAATATTTGTTTCTACAATTACATTTTTCCTCATTTTTGTTCATGATTTCGCTTACTTTACTACAGTTAAGAACTGAAGTGATTCTGTATCTAAACCAGATTGCTTTGTAACAATGTCGGCATATAGAGTTCAGAGCAAATTAATATTTCAGCCTGTAAAGTCCTGCTTTTGTTTCCAGTTCATCCTTCCAGTTCTCATTCTAAAATATCTTGAAATAAAACGGAAAGCCAGAGAAGGATTTATTTTCCAAGGAGGAATGTTTTTCTTGTTCTGCTGTCATCCTTTTAATTTGCTACCCTTGAGGGCTGAAATGGTTTGGCAACAATAACGGTAACTTGGAAGTAGCATGGGTCTAACACTGAAAATAACTTATTTTCATGGTGTTGGACGTCGTATGCAGGAAGAGGACAATGCACCAGACTGGTGCAAGAAGAGCGCTACAAACACACCTCAGGTATTACTATTCTACAGCAACTGCTAGTAGGCAATAGATCCAGTTGAATATGGGAAACATGAAGGCTGCTAGCACCACAGCGGGCTTTGAATTGACTGCTGGGTGAGATATGTGGGGCTGTAGCACCTCTTACTGTTTAGTGCATGCAAAGGCAGGGATTGATTGCCTGACAGTTGTGCAATGATTAAAAAAAAAAAAAGGCAGTAGTACTGGAGATTTTGTGGAGATGGTGTATTTTTGGATGTAACAGTGTTAAAATGTTGGTAAGATCAGATGCCTTAAAAAGAAAGGGGGGGAAATCCCAATGAAGGTAAAAATCGCCATGAATTTTAACTGTACCTCACTGCTCTATGTTGAGAAGTAAATCCGTAGAAAAAGGGAAAATTTTAAAGTTCTCGTAAGGTATCACAGCGTGTGGGAGTAGCGAGACATTGCACGTTTTATGTACGTCAATCAAGATGAGATTCTAAGCAACACTTTAAGACAATCAGCACTTGTAAACGCCTTGCTTTCCTCTCTGGTGGACTGATTGTATAAATTTTAAAACAACAGTGGTGCCACGTAAAAGCTGGAAGACAGTTTTAATGATGAAAAACAAGAATACAGAATTTAGGTGGCGTTTCTATGAATGGCAATATCCCATTTTCTACCTGCTGGAGTGCAGTCCCCTTTGACTGGAAGTCTGAAGAAGAGTTGTGACTTTTTTTCTACCCGCGCTCAGTGCAATCGCTTTCCGTCCGTCCGTCCGTCCCCCCCCCCCCGCCCCGCCGAGAGCCGCAGGCCCAGGCAGCCCGCCCAGGCGCGGGGGGAGCCTCCCCCCCGCCGCGGGGCTCCGGGGAGGCAGGTCCCGCCGTTTGTCTTTCGGTTTCGCCTCCGGGCCGGGCCAGGCTGAGCCCTCCCGTTCCTCGCCGAGCAGCCCCCGCCGGGCCAGGCCGTGCTCGGGAGGCGGCCGCCCGCCGCCCGCTCCCCCCCCCCCGCCCCACCCCGGGACGCCGGCGGAAGCCCCACCTCGGCGGGAGCGATGGCCACGGCAAGTCCCGGCGGCGGGGGGAGGGCAAGGCCGTGAAGGGAAAGTCGCCGGGGCCGCGGGAGGCGGCGTCCCTCCGAGGGGAAGGGCCGGGGCCCGCCGGGAGGGTGCGGGGAGGGGGGGGGGCCAGAGCGCGGGCTTTCCCGCCTCCGGAGCCCCCTCACAGCGGCGCTCCCCGGGCCCGCGGGTTGGTCCCGCCGGGCGGGGCGGGCAGTGCGGCCTTCAGCAGCGCTTTTTAGCCTCAGGGGGGTTAAAAGTGGCGGCATGAAGGAAGGGAGCGGGTCGCGGCCGTCTGCTCGGATGTGACCGCCGCCGCGGCCTGCTGGGCTGGCCTCCGGTGGGCTGGTGGTAGCGACAGGTCCGGTTTCCCTCTCGCTCGTACCAATACTGCAGGTTTTTTCATCACAAGTGAGCTCTGTGGGTCATCGGCTCTCTCGTCGGCGTTGAGCCGCGTAGCAGATTTGCCAAGAAAGGGCAAACGCGGGGCCCTGCGGCCAGCCGTGACCAGCATTGCAGGCCTCCTCTCCCATACCCGCCCACCCAGCGCCTTCCACACCTCCCCACTTCTGTCCAGCCACGGCCGCTGAGCGCAGACATGTCTTAGAAGTGATTCAGCACGAACGAACTGCATGTTCATGGTTGTTTTTTTTTTTTTTTCTGTCCCCAAAACGGGCAGGAGCGTTGTTCCGAAATACCAGCAAGGTGCGAGGTGCTGGCTGGCAGCTGAGCGCTCGCACACGGGCTGCATCGGCTGTGGGAAGCGTGAGAAAGCCCCGTGTAAAGCTCCGTCAATCATGGAAGCACCCTGGTTTTATATTCTCTTCGTGTTGTCTCATTAGTGCAGAAGCTGGCTTTCACACGCATGTTACTACCAAAATAATGGCCTAATATAATTAAAGCTCCTGGCTTTTTAAAGTTGCTGAGTGATAAAAAATGGCCTCATGTCTTTATGAGTTTAAAGCTTGCATGGTTGCACAGTCTCATTGAATCTGTCTCCTCTCTCCCTTTGGGAACGCTGCAGTGGTGGTCCACAAGGCTTTTGACGCGCGTCAGCAAAGCGTTCGCCCCCAGCGGCACATTCTGCAGGCTTTGTAACTGCTGTGCTGGCCCCAATGTTTTATGCAGCCCAGGTCCAGAATAAACTTGGTAAGAGGAGTCTAAAGAATTTAGAGTGACTGACCTTGAGTACAGTCGCTCTGAAGTTATTGACAGTTCATTCCCGTGAACGCTGCCGTGCAAGCATACGAAATTATTTTCTTTCTTCCAAAAAAGTCAATGAACTGTTACAAAATTGACTCAGTGTTCCTCCGTTTACAGTAATTTTGCCGTGATATTCCCAGTGAAATATTGCTGTTTATGTCTGTGTAATAAGAATGGGAAGAAAATACGCTTTTCTTAACAAGACATGGATGCAAATCCTATTTAGGGTGGGTTTCATGTTTGCAGCATGGGGAGGTTTGGCTCTGATGAAAATCATGTGTGTAGTTAGTTGTTCTGCGCACCGCGAGTCTCAGATGACTGGGATTGTGTTCTTCCCATTTAACAAGGTTGTCCATTTAATAAGTGGCGAGAGATGAGTCAGGGCACAACCCTAGATCCCAGCTCCACGAATTTAACAAGGACAGGACAGTCCGAACTTGACCCTTCCACTCTGAAAAAACAATCCTTACTGAACAGTACGTGCAATTAAGATTTTTCATTCTCTTCAAATTTTGAATATTAGGATCAGAGGAAACAACATTATCAGTGCGACACTGGACCTTTCCTTTGAGAAGCTGTTGAGCTTAGCTCTGTTTTTTACTGCTCTAAGAAAAGAAGACACTGAGAGGGTGTCAATTATACTAAGAGTCAGGCCCTTTTTTACTGCACAGTAATGTAAAGATGCTGGAGGGAGCCTGGTGCTCACTGAAATCTGGTTCAGTGGACGTCTCAATTACCTCCTAAAGGCGCGTGGTGTCTGTGCAAAAGGAAGGGGAGTCGCTGCAGCGGTCAGGGGGACTCTGGGTAACCTCTGCGGGAGGTCACGGGTGCTCCTTGCGTTTACGGTGTGCCATGTCTCTGTGCGCAGGCACCAGGACGAGCCGCTAGATCAGCGAGGACAGTCGTCGTCGCTGGTGTTCCAGATGGCCTCCTGCACAACGACGTCATGACTGACATACTGGTGATTCATTTCCAAATGGCGAAGAATAACGGTGGAGACGTGGAAGACGTGATGTACCCAACAAGGAAAGAAGGAGTTGCATATGTAACTTTTGAAGATCAGGAAGGTATTTAGATTATTGTGCCATAGGAACTACAGCCGTCCCCCAAAGAACTAGCCCTGGAATGTTAACCCTAAACCTAACGCTTTTAAATTGTTTCCTGGTACTGGGCTTTTGTAGAACTGGGAGACTAACACTTCTCTTTTAGTCAGTCGAAGCTTTAGGGTTTTATTTCTGTTCAGGGAAGTCATGACTCTGACAGTGCAAAGCATTTGGTTTGTGTGTTTTTAGGAATACATTGATACTGCGCATAACAGAATGTTTTTTGTAGTCGGGCCTTTGAGAAGAAATCTCTGCCAATTCATGTTCCACGAAGACGGGCTTCTGTCTCTCTCTGCGCGATTGTGACTAATACATAAAGTATTAGGCAAGAGCGTTGAATCACCTGCACGTACGCGTGGGGAATTGTTAGGGAAAGCATCAAAAGAAAACCACCCGTGAAGCGTTCCGCCATCAGAGCGGCGATGACGCGTTACCGTGCTGCGCAACGAGTGAATCTGGGTTTCTCTTTAGTTGTAGAGAGCGTTCTGAAGAAGGGTGAACATCTGCTAGAAGACAAGAGGCTGGCCGGGTACTATCCGCTGAAAGTCACCCGTTACTGGGAAAACGTAAGCTCGCTCACAGTTCATCTCGTTGTGCTTGCATTGATGTGTTAACCGTTGCTTAACTGCTCTAATTCAAAATTCTAGGTCTTCAGCTCCGTGACGTCTGTCCTTGATATGTCTGTTTTCAAAGATCGGTTTGTTTTAGAAGATCTGATACAAGAAATTAAAAAGAAGAGCACAGCTTTGAGCTTTGGTCCTCTGCGATCCAATGGGCTTATTTCTGTTCAGGGGCCGTTTCCAGCCATCAAACTGCTGAGAGACTTTCTCTTGCTAAAAGCAAAATCCCTTTCGGAGGACAAAAGAGGAGAAAGTCAGTCCCATCAGAGACCAAGGAGGATGCTACAGCAACACAGACTTACCCCGGAGACGAGTCATTTCGTTCATGATGCAGATGGGGTAAAACAAGTGGTTGTTCTTGACACGGATATATATCAGTACATGAAGTGCTTTTTGCGCAGGACGTTCCAGGTAAATGATGACGTTGTGATTTCTGACATCACTGATGGTGATACAACTACATTGTGTATCGAGAGTGCTGGAAGGAGATCTGATGCTGGACAGGTATTAAGAGTCAAAGAGAAAATTGAACATCAGTCTATAGAACTCTATAACACTTTACGTAAAGAAAGGATCTGCTTTGAGGAGCGCACCAGAGATGAAAAGGAGAGATACAAACGGGTGTGTGGACGCCTAAAACCCCATTACCCTTATGTTTTGATCATTCCTTATGATACTCACATTGATATTATAGGAAAGTCTTCTGAGATTCTTCAGTTTACAAAGGAAGTGAACGATAAGATTCAGAGCCTGTTCCAAACCCGGTAGAAAGTCAGTGGTCACGTTGTTTACACGTTGTGCTTCTCGTACAGACTGTGCTGGTGCAGCCCCTGCAGAACTGTCACCTTTCTCCGACTCGCAGGCTGGGAAGTCTGCACGTGTTAGGGGGAACAACCCCATTCCCCCCCAATACCCAATTAAGTTCAGAACAGGAAACAAGGGATCTCTGTGTCTCTCATGAGCTTAGAGACTGAAGAAACGAGGCCTCTCCTGTACAGTTCCAGCCACCTTTTTCCTGTCGTTAGCTGCGCTTTGGGCACGTGCACACTCCTTCTGTCTTGCTGTCAGGGAGCACATGATGAGAAAAGAGAATTTTGTTAAAGAGTTCTTATTAGCGTTAAGAAGTCAGACTGACAAAGCTGGGCGAGCCAACCTGATGTGAAATACTGCCTTGAAGCAGAGTTACGTTTCTTTGTGCAAGGTGGTGACCGCTGGGAACCGGAGTGGTGGCCTTTTTCTGTTGCCTTTATCTGCAGAAGGAAGTTCTCATCCTTGAGATGCACGAGGAAGATAGAGCTTTGACACTTGAGGGGACGGAATGCTTATTAAACTTTCAGGCTTGTCATGTCCCGAGAAGGACCTTAGAAGATGGCGTCGGAAGTTCTTGTCAGTAGAAAATAAGCGAGTTTATTTTCACGGGAGCAATAATGTGATTTTTTTTTCCCCAGTGTAATGGCATCTTGCAGCAGCCCTTGACAGCGTTTAGTTAGACGTGAAAGTATATCCAGAGTTTTGACGTGAAAACCTTGGGGCGCTTAGACTTTTGAATCAGATTCTGTTTATGCAAATCCGTTTGTATATCCATTACAAGGGTCTGTATGCTCATCCTAATTTAGGCTTTTTCTAAAACCAATAGAAAATAACTTCTATTTTGTGGTATCGGTATGTTCAGAATATTTTGTCAAAACATACAGAGCACCGGCTCTTTTGTCTTACCTGCAGGAAAAGTTTGAAGTTTTTATGCCATTAAAGAAATCAGTTATACAAAATACCGTGTCCATGGTCTTTTAACCAACCCCCAGACTTTTGGTTGGAAGCCCAAACCTAAAGCCTAGGAAATGCTTTAGGCAGCTTCTGGTCATGACTGATTATTCCTTGCAATTATGCTGATGAAAGAGAAAGTTGTTCAACTAGGGGCCATGCTGTGTATTAAAATACACTGTCAGAGTGGGAAGATGATGAGCTTAAGTACTTTGCTGAACTGGAAGGGGGGGCAGTGGTATGTCAAGGCTTAATCTCTCCCAAGTTCCCCTGTAGCCGGGAGGTTCACCAGGGGGTTTGGAGAAGGGGTTGAAGACAGGTGCCCAGAGCCAGGCCCTGCAAGAGCCCCTCTTCTGCTCCCCACGGAGCGCAGGCAGGTCTCCAGCGCTGGGCTGCTTTTGGTACTTCCCATAGAGCTTAAGCGAAGATGGGAAGTTTTTCAACCTTGTAAAAGAGAAAATCCTCTATGAAGGATAATCCTTTAATGAAATTAGTGCTCTTTTCCAGTGTGCGGATTGCTCTTCCCTTCTCTTTTCTGAAAAGCCTCAGGTTTTTCTGATTCACAGCGTTAGTATTTCCCGTTCGCTTCTGTGTTGGTGGCCGGCCCAGCCTCAACCCTTGACAGCTTCAATAAACATTTAGGGCTGGTAAACCAGTGGCACTGGTGGTAGTTTGAATGCTGACTGGTTGCTACTGGCTGAGCTTTGATTTTTGGGACAAGTTTGACAACAGAACGGTTTGCAGCGCTGGTACAGGTGTCCCTCAGGTCTCACTGCCTGGGCAAGCAAGTTGTTTTCACTAAACAATATTCAGTCAAAAACTTAAAATCTTAAAAACATCCCAGTTGAGTAAAATTTTATTGTTGAATCCCGGTTCGGTTGGAACAGCTCCTCTTCTGATTCACTCGCTGAAATCCCCTTTGCCACCACGTCCTTGGCACCACTCGGCTGCCGAGCGCCGGGGCCTTTCTCACACCCGCCAGCCAGGATTG
Source organism: Leptosomus discolor (assembly GCF_034619465.1). NCBI lineage: Eukaryota > Metazoa > Chordata > Aves > Leptosomiformes > Leptosomidae > Leptosomus > Leptosomus discolor. The sequence continues at coordinate 2,390,670 of NC_141395.1, forward strand.
TCTCATTGTTTCCTGGTGCTCTCCCATCTGCTGTCCCTGCTCGCGTGCTGAGGATGTCATTTCTTTCGACTAAAAGAGCTTTGCGTTGGTTGGGTGGTTTATGGAGTAAATAAGGATCTGAGGCCGGGGTGGATTAGTAAAGAGTAGCCATCATTATGCTCCAGGCTTGCTGGGGATACTTTGTCCTGGATTTTCAGCGGCATTGGCCAGAAACACCCCACCTTTGTCACCTCTGGTGGTTCCCTGTAGCTGTGCAAGGGCAGGGCAGCAGAGGCTCTTTACTAGTGATAGTAGAGAGGCTGTGGCGTGTGAGCTACTCAAGGATTTCACCCCACAGAGGAAGCTGCTTTCTGTAGGAGGAAAAAAGCTGCGATCCGCCAGGATAAACTGGTGTTTGCTGTAAAAATATAAACAGCATTTCAGGAGAATAACCTCATACGTGAAGCACGTATTTGTGCCTTCCTTCATGGTGCAGGTACCATGGAAAACAATAGATGTCTAGCAAAAAAAGAAAGTCAAATTTTGTAATTACCATGAAAACTTAAAAATACAACAAAACAAATCAGTATTAGGGCTGGTAAGAGACTTGCCGGCTCTCATCCTTACAGTTATTTCTATGGCAAGCAAAGCACTGCTGTATCTATTAATTTCCATGTGACAAAGGCATTTTGTGTTTGTGTCTCTTGGAAAATACCTGGGAAACAGTGTCGGGTGTTGGCCCTAGATCTAAACCGTCGCTGCTGATTTCAGTATTCTCAGCGTCAGGTTTGCACTTTTAATTCGAATAGAGAATTTGCCCATGGGACCTCAACAAAATATTTGTCCTTATTGCTGTGCTGATGCTTGCTGCCCTTCGCCAGCAGGGGATATGTAACAGCTCACGTTGTAAAAATCCACAGCTTGATTTTGACTCGAGGTGCAACTCCTACTGCCAAAGCCGAAAAAATAAAATAATAAAAAAGGCCACAAAGAGCAGCAGGATCTGAGCCCCGTTCCTGGCAGTACCCCACTATGGTCAGTGGGCTGAATGCCATTTTCTGTCACCTGAAAACCTGAGGATTCGAGAGACAATTCGACATCCCTTAGCAGGAAAATACTATACAATCTGGAGGCAAAAGCAATCTCCTTGTTGACCGGAGGGGATGGGGGAGGTGGTTGGAGGAAGAAGGGTTTATTGGAGTCCTCTCGCCGTCGCTGACACACACAAAGCGCTGCTCTGGCGCGGCAAAGGGAGGACAAAGCCTCCTTCGCTCCCCATTGTACCTGTGCGTCTTATTACGCGATGTAAAAGATGTCTTCAGTTCCTGCAGGAAGGAGGTTGTTCCCTTGGGAAAAAAAAAAAAACACCTTCCTGCAGGTTTAATTGTTGTCATCAAAACTGCCTCTGCCCCCTTCGAGTGGCATTGAAACTTTCTCTGTGCGTTTGTTAAAAAAGCAGATGCTACAAAAGACCTGTCACGTCTCCTGAAAGACTGCGGTGCCGGAGTCACATTTTCTTAAGGAAGAAGCACTTGCTGCTTTCGGGAGCCACGTGTCTTATTTAAAAAAAAAGAAACAAAACAAACACAAAGCGAAGTGTGGGGAAAATAAATGGGGTTACTAGCAAACAGCTCATTCTTTAAGACAACTTTTAGGCTTATGTCTTCATCTGGCCACTCTGGAGAACTCGGAAGGATAAAACCCAGATGAAAACAGACGATAGTCATCAGCTGAGGGTGAGCTCAGGGTGGTCGGTGAGTCAGTACCTGGGGTCGGATGGGGACGTACTCCCACCAGGAGAGAGGAGATGAATTTAGCACGCTGTGTATCCGGAGGAGCCGAGGCTTTCGCTTGGCTCTGGTTCGGCTCTCAGGAGGCTCCCATAAACAAACACGTTCCTGTGTTGTTGCACATCTTGTGCAAGAGAAAAGCAGCTGGAGAGCAGGGCCAAGCTGACGCTGGGGAAATTCCTTCTCCGTTGCACAACATTTCTGTGGCGACTTTTCCCTCGCATTTAGTGTGGCTGGTGGGTGTTTACGGGATGTGTGGCTTCTATCCAATTTAATTCAAAATAACTCATTTCTTGTCCTTTGGACTTCTGCCCCTCAATCTGCTGCAGTTACTGATGCAAGGACCTGTTCCATCCCTCTCTTTTAACCTAAGAGCGCAGTGAAATCACGTGTAGATACTTTACCATTTTCACCTGCCACTGGAGGGTGGGAGCCTTCCCTGATTTCTGCAGCAGGCTGCCTGAAGATAACCAGACAACTTGGCTAAGAGAAAAAAAAAAATAATTCGTGATTAATTTTAGTTATGATTTAACAAAACAAAACAGAAAAATCGAGTCAAAACTCCAAGAATTCAGAATTGACAGAGCCTGGTCTGGTTGTACTTACTTTTTTCCGTAGCTATAGAGAGTTGCAGAACATCTGCTGGAAAACAAGTCCCTTTTTCTGCTTCGCCTAACGCTTTCCTTTGTCTCCTGACACCCATTAATGACCTTTAAAGAAATGTCCTAAAAGTAACTCCGTTAAGAAGAAACGCTGCCTCTAATGGCAGCAGCCCCTGCTGCTGGAGCATTGTGTTAAAGCCATTTTTCAGGTGGATTTCCCCACTTGTTACTGCTACTACCTTTGTAACAGGAGTAGTATGGATCAGGACGAGCTACAGAGTGTACTTTACCAAAAAAAAAAAAAAAAGCTGTATAAAATATCGGAAAACCAAAGTTCTATTATCTTTGTACAGCTGAAATCGTTTCATACTCCTTAAATTCACTGACACTGCGGAGGAGGAAGCACGTCGCCTGCTGAGCGTGGTACGTGCAGATGGCAGTGCTGTCGCTTGGCCCGAATCGCGCAGAGGAAGGGTGGATTTTCTCCAAGGTAGAAGCCACGGCTGACAGTCACAACTCATCCCGATCAAGCTGCAAGCAGCCGGCTGTGTGCGGTGCATATGGAGCTGCACACCCTATTCCCTAGCCGTGCTCCAGGAACAGCTTGATATTTCCTGGCAAGCTCAAGACCACCGGAATACGGAGACGGTCTGTATCAGGTCAAGTCTTGACTAACAGCTACTGATGGGATCTGCTTCTTGGGCTGGACATGAGGAGATGAGCAGGGGTCACCTTGCCCAGCAGGTTCCACCAGCCGGACTTTGTCCCGTCCGACTTCTCCTGCCATAAACACGGGGAGCACAAGAGGGAGCCAGATGCTTTGGAGCTGAAATCCCAAAGTCTCTGCTGGGGTCCTGCCCGGCTGCACCTGGCGGAAGGAGGAGATGGCAGAAGCAGGTCCTGCTCTATCTCTTAGCTGCTGCAAGTGGAGCTCAGGTCGCGTTTGCCTGGAGCAGATGCTGGGAGCGGTCCCTTCCAGTCTTTCATCGCTCATGGGGTGCTCTTAGAGCACCTTCTTTCAAGGTTCTATGAAAACAGGTAAGGAAATCAAGCACTTACTGATTTCACGCTGAAATTACGGATGGCTGAGATGACCAAAATCCTGAGCACTGCTGTAGTTAATCCCTTTTTAAACACCATCACTTCAGCCAGCAGAGCCCTGGATCAGGCGAGCCCAATGGGGCACCACGCAGGGCAGATCACCTCGGTGTGCACGTGAGCTGTGGGGGACGACCGCCCTGTTAGCACTACGTTGAGACAGAAGGGAGTTACCAGAAGGAAGAGCTGGTGAAAGCTGGCGGTTCTGCTCTTTGGGGGTGATGCTCCCTGCTAACCCCCAGCCCTCGGAGGTGAGGACCTGCTGTGGAAAGCTGCGCTTGGATTCCGGCTTATCTATGCTGCTCTTTGGCTCCTGGTCTGCTCCACATCTCACCAAGTACAAGGGCTTTGGAGGAAAGACACCACCAGCTCTCAGCCACCAAACCTTCCTGCACATGAGAATAACCCATCCCATCTCCTCTTGGTGTGGCTGGCGCTGAAGTCAGTGGGCAGTGCTGGTATACAACCATGGGTTTGCTTTTCAGTTAAGACACCCTTAAAAAAAATTTATAATCTTCCTTTCCATTTTGGCATGGATTCTGACAAATTTTTCCTGCTATTACAATAAAAGCAACATCTCTTCTTGGTGTTGCAAATAGCCGTGCTCTGCCTGGCTGCACACGGGAACTTACTTTGCAGAAACTTGCCATTTTTACCATTGTTTGGGTGCTTCTGTTTTTTAGCAGATAGCTCTTGTGCACTTACAGCCAGTTCTTAACAACTGGAGAGTTTTAATGCACACAGTAAACACCGCTGAGTGTGCTTTTTTCCCCCCTCTAAGTTATACGAGCGCTTCCCCCATGAGTTACGGGATTTGGCATTTCTCTCAGGCGTGCTTTGCATTTTCCAAACTTTCTGAATAACGCGTTGGGAGACTTAAGCATCTGCACTGCCAAACCAAATGAGAGAAGAAACGATTTTGCAGGCTCATTAATGCCTAGCACTGACAGGCCTGGAGGGGCTGTAATTTTATTTACATAGGCTAGAGACAGGCCTTTAGGGAAGTGGGGTGTTATTTGCATAGAGGAGAGATGTGCCTTCAGGGGTGGGGTCTCATTGAGATGCAAAAGGAACAGGAACTGGGAGCACAGTCTTACATAGATGCGGTTTTACCTGTGCTTCCAAAAGCCTTTGAAAACACGGTCATAAATGCTGTTCTTGGTAGCAGCTGGAGTGTTTTTCCCACACGCGGAGCTGTTAGAGGTCAGCCTCATCAGCTGTCCCACTGCTAGCAGAGCCACCGAGAGCACACGAGAGTGAATCAGCTACAAGGGAAACAGATAAGAGAATCTGAAGATGGAAAGATTAAGAAAATCCACGAAATAACAGTATTTATAACAACTACGGTTATCAACCCTCCCCCCCCAACCTCTCCCGAAGTCAAAACCAAAATAACTGTCTTTATCTAGTTGTTGGCTCGATGCTATCTGCAGAGCTATCCCCCCCCCCCCCCCCCGTGCTCTGAGGCTGCCCGGCCACATTGCAGCCTGCCCCCGCCACCCACCTCCCCTCCATCCCTCTCCATAACCAATGAGGTCTGGTCTTCACCACCCCAGAGTCATCCTCCCAGCCTCCAAGAGAGCTGATGATTAATTGAAGCCAGCTGCTTGGCTCCCTCTCCTCCTTCCCACACCGCTTTGCATTCCTCTTCAAGCACACACACACACACACCGCCCCAGAGCTGTAGCTTGGTTTTTCGGAGTGCGTGGCAGGGATGCTGCAGAAACAAGGCCACCTTTCACACCGCCCCTCCTCTTTGTGGGCTGTAGCTGTTTGGGTACCAGACAGTCAGAGCGGTGAACTCGGTGTGCGATGGTGTCAGCCTCAGAGCTGCAGAAGGTATTTAAAGTCTTGCTGATTTGGGACTGGTGTTACATTTTTAGCTTTTTTTTGGGGGTGTGTGTGTTATGTTCTCAATTTTTTAATGTGAGTAACCTTGAAAAGCCTCCAGACTTGCAGTGCTGCCATAGAGATCACAGATGGAATACCTAATCTAACAAAAGATCTCAAGAATGATATTTATCCTACCAGAACTTAGATACCCAGTAGTAAGTCAGCGGCCTGAACTAACTATATAGTTGTTGGGGATGGCCAGCCTCCTCTGAAGGATGATTGATCCCACTTTGGAGCGAGTGATATGCAGCGCTCTCTATAGGCAGCATCCACAGCCCTCCTCACTGTATGGGGTGTCTAGATGACAAATCTTAGAGAGTCTGGGATTCTTGCTGCTTATTTCTTGCTAAGTCTTTTGTCTCTGCTTACCCGCCTGCTTTGTTGTCCAGTTGGGAACGTGGAGGGTGGCACCAAAGGGCTGGCGGTGCCGCTCCTGCAAGAGCCCTTGCTCAGCCTTGCTTGTGATGTTCATCCAGTGTCACCGCGGTCAGCGTGTAAAACTGTCCTCATGTTTCCAGTTTCCATACAGTGTTTTTGCTGGGATCATGGACTGGTTAACACGTGTGCTTGCTTAGCATTCCCCTGTTTCCCACTACTTAGACATAAAGCAAAGCCCTTGCATGCCTAGCAGATCTCTTCCAGCTCTTGGATCCCAGGTGTACAACCGTAGGTGAGCCATGGTTTGGTTTCCTGAGCACTTTGGGTGCCTGGAGCCTGCATTTGCCCTGCTATCTGATACAGACCTTCCCAATCAGGTGTCCGTGCTCCTGACCTCTTTTGCTCAGGGATAAATAGTGCGTGCTGAGAATGTTAAAAGTTCCCAGTGTTAGAAATGAGCATGCCAGAGGCCTCGCGAGTGAGCCGCGCTCGGTTTGCTCGGCACCTCAGCCTGAGCCGATCAGCTCTTGAGGTCTTATCATCATGTCAACTGACATTTAGGCTGCTTCTGTACCAGCCAGTCCCAAGGCACGTCCATCACCGCTCCCAGGCTTTGTGCAGACACAAACAGAAATAAATAAATACCTGGGCCATGGGACTAAAAGAGTTAAGAAAGCTCCGTATTCTTCCCCAGGGAAGAGTCTATTGCAACTTGTAAACACTTGCTGTCTATTTCCAGGTGGTAATTAAAGCAGCTTCCCCCCACCAAGTCAGGATTACATCAAGAGGCTGACAATTTCCTGGAGAAAACAGCTGTGTTTCTGCTAATGAGCCTCAAGATCAGCAAAACGCGATGCCTGTGCGCAGTTGTAGCTGCAGCTCTGGCACGTGAGACCCGAAGACCCTTTGATAATTCTTACTGGTATTTCTTAGCGGATTTTGTTTCTCCGGCTGTTATTGTGCCAACTTGCAAAAGTCTGCTCGTTGCGCTGTCAAGTTTTTCCTTTCAAATATTTACTGTGGGCTGTTGCTGATTCAGTCAGGTAATGGTGACGTGTGGAATTAACCAAAGCAGGGGAGGGAAAAGCACAGGCCACTGTGTTTCTGAGTTGCTGGAAGAAATACATTTTTATATCGTGCAGCTCAATGAAACATATATTTTTTCACAGGATGAGTTAATTTTTGCGAGTCCAGAGCAGACATGGGAGCTTAAGAAATGGCTTCATTCCCTTCACGTGGCGTATTCACATTTTCACAAATTACTTTGCAAATAACGGGCGTTCTTTAATATGGAAGCTGGGCAAAATAAAGCAGAATTGTCAAACACAGCTGCTACGTGGCCTTTGCAGATTCTTCACAACAGTACAAGGCTGGCAACAGCTAAAAGTGAAGAGATAGAATTGTGATGTTCAATTCATCTTAATGGCTGCGTCGGTGAGGAGGTGTTAGTCGTCCTGCTGTTGGGCTCTGTAAACCTGGCTTGTACGTCCGTATGTGACAGTGCCAACGGCTAGGTGAGGCACTGTGTTCTGCACGGAGTTGATACTTGAGTTTGTGCTGTTGTATGAAAAGGCAATAAATATAGGCATGGCTGGGGCATGGTAACAGCAGCGGATTAGGAGCAAAAATCCCTCCTTCCTAACTCTAGACTGCTGCTGAGGTCAGCCCGAGTTTCCCATCACCTCGAGCTGGGACTTTATCCCCTGTCTTGGGATGCGTGGCTTGCCATGGGCATCCAAAGCCACACAGGGAAAACCAGTGGATTGGTTTGAAAAAAGGTGTCCCCGTCTCACGGGCCAGCGACTTGCTGCCGGCTTGTGCCAGCCCAGGCTGTGCAATGGCAGGGTGCAGATCGCCAGGGATGCAGCCGGCTTGGCGAAACCGAGGTGGCCTTCAGTGAATCCTCAGGGCTCGGTCGTGTTCAGGCAAGCAGGAGGACTCTTGTGCTTTCCTTTTCCTCTGATGTGGATTGACTTGGCACCTCTACCAGTACCTCCCTTGCTCCCTGCGACACCTCTCTCAAAATCATCTTCATCACCTCTGTTTCTCAGTCCATTTATCAGTAATTTCCCACCGCCTTCACGCTGGAGGAGCCAAACCCCCTTGGCTCGAGCAAATCTGTTGCCTACAGGAGGTTCAGGAGAGGCTGAGTTTTCCTGCCCTGCATGTCCCAGGGTGGGTGGGGAGGTATGACCCAGGACTGCCTGTTCGTGGTAGATCTGCAAAGGCAGAGGCACCCAGCGATGGCAGTTTTTATATTAACTACTCTTGGTATGGGCAGCGCTCATAAGGCACGCACCGAGGCTGTGCTCCATACCAGTACCAGTTCAGTGCCGCTCAGGAAACCAGCTGTACGTGCTCCGTATATTAATGTGTTTCCGTAGTCTACCAAAGGGAGGGCTCTCTTCTTCTGGACAAGATTCAGTCACAGCTGAATAAGTCTGTCCTGCTTTTGGCCCCCTTGGGAAAAGTGTGGCAGGGAGAGCTTGTGCTCGTTGTGTTAAAAATGAGTATTTTCACTATCTAGACAGACGCCTTCAATCTCCAGGGCCATCAGTCTGTAGCCCTGACAAAGACTGAATGAAAGGCAAAACATAATTATGTACATATTACTCCGTCTGACGTCTTAAATATTAAGACATCTATCTAGTCTAAAATCGTTCATATAAATGTGTTTGTGGCACCTTAGGCTTAGGAAATTTTGAATAGATGAAGCGATAATGTTCTTCGGTTCATTTGGGCTCCTGGTATAATATGATTTGGTTTTCCTCAGATGCAAGGGGTTTGCTACAGCCTCATGCTGTGAAGTTTTGGTTCCACCTGCCATGAACTTTATACTGTTTCTGTTTGCCTCTGGAGATATTTTCCATGATAGTCCAGGGCATTAACATGAAATTTGAGGCAGTGCATCCATTTTCTGAAAAGTAAGCATTGTGTGAAATGAGTATAAAAGCCATGTGTTTTCATAACTGTCGAAGTATCGTAATTTCTTTTGTTATTTTATGGATTGAAAAATTGAGGCAAAGAGGGCAAATACTTGCCTGAGGCTACTTACTCAATAGCAGAATAAAAATTGACAATAACACACTAAGGTCAGGCCGGAGAAATATTAATACTTTGTCAGCCTCAAGCTGGGACATGAGACCCCGCGCCATGTTTGTATTCCTAAAGCCCTCCATTTCAAGCTTTCTGCCTTTTGAAGGTGCCATTTTCCAGCCCTTTAACTGAAAAGCGGATTAGAAAGCCTGAAAATTAAAATAATTGAAAATCGTGACAATAATGACCACTGAGAATCTGATGTATTTGCAGGAATTTAAGTTGGTGCCTTAAGAAAGAGCAGAGGATACACTGTGGCTCACGAGAATGTTGTGAGAGCCAGAAAACTGTCTCATGCTGGTGTAGAAACTGGCTGAGTGTGAGCAGGGACGCTTGGGGACAAGTGCACCAGGTGCTGAACTCGCACGTTCACATTCAGACTTCTCCTGGTCCTCTGTCCGTGGTCAGCCCTCTGCTTGTGCAGCTTGTGCTTTGGGCAGTGCACGGAGCTGGAAAATACTTTGTGAAAACTGTATACATTGAAAAGAAATGAAGAATTTTGAAAACTTCTCCCTAGCCAAAGAAATAAAACTGGCTGGGCAAACTAGATTTCTTTTTGTTTAGGGAAAGGAACTGCCGTGTGTGACACGGTCCCTTGTGAAAAATGTGTTTTTATGCAGTGTGCTGTATATGGCGTTCCCAAAACCTGCGTATCTTGTAGCCAAATCACAGAGCACGTCCGTTTATTTTGTGTAACAAACCGTATTTGTGCTCTTCTTTGCATGAAAAAAAAGAATTAACTCCAAAAAAAGAAAACAGGAGAATTGAACACAAACAAAAGGAGGTGTGAGAACTTCGGGACATGGGAATAACTAGATGTATTTTACTACCCACTGGTATTTAACGTGAACTGCACTTCAAACGTACACCGTTTAAATTACCTCTGTAGCTGTCGGCAGTTTTGTGGTGCCTCGTGCCCGTGGAAGCTGCGCGGAGCTCGGGCCTCTCGTACCGTGGAATCCGGGGGATTGTTCATCTTCTAGACAGCGCAGAACAGGGCTGGCCCACGTGCTGATGAGATCCCCTGGCATTTTGGGGGGCGAGCAGCTGGAGCCTGGGGGTCCCTGAGCACCACAACTCTGGTACAGGTCCCTTTTTTTGAGTCCAGGTTTCAGCCCTTGCTCACCCTGTGAATGGGACAGTTGTGGAGGTTATAAAGGGGACTTGCCGTCGGCGGGAGTGAGGAGTTGTATATTTGTCCGGATATTTACGTTTGAACTGCATCGTAGGGTCTGTAGCGGTAGTGGGGAAATTGGGGGTGGCCCATCTCAGCTCTGTAACTTCATTGTTAAAACTATTAGTTTGATTAATTAGATGGCAGCTAATGATGTAACCAACAGGCTCTCACTCATCCGCTGGGGATGGAGGTGCTATAGGACTTTGCAGGTGGGAAGCAGGAGGATGGACAGACACCCCTGGGACACCGTGTCCTCCGGGTATCATTCCTGGTGCCCTTCCTGCCATGATATCCCAGGACTTCGGGACCCCCTATACGCAGCTTTATAGAGCCTGGAGATAGTGAGCTCATGCATAAAGCCAAGAAACACGTCTTTTTTTTTTTTTTTTTTTCCATCCAGAAGTGCTAGAAAACAACATTAATAGCACTTCACGGGTTTGTTAGCTGCCACGCTCCTTTCTTTCATCTTTGGCAATAAGCAGCTCATTAAACAAATCAAAGCAGGTTTTGTGAGACTGCCTTCATCCTGTCAGCCGCACTTCACCCAGATGGGCATGTGGCATGTCCCCGCCGAGGCACTGCGGATCCCCTGCAGACAACAGGGCTGGCACGGGGAACGGGACCGCAGGCTTTGTGCCTGTGAATAGGCACTTTCGGCTGAATAACTTCGGGAGCGGGGTTTCCAGCGGGTCCCGTGGTTGTGCTCAGGTACAACCAACTCGCCTGTTTTCCCTCGCTTTGTCAGGGTATACTTGTTTTGATTGCCTGCACCGCCAAAGAGAGTGGTTAGTGGTTTGCAGGAGCCTTCCCTCTTGGAGCGAGAGCCACGTGAAATGCAGAAGGGGTCCCTGGTAGTGGCAGTAAAGGAAAGCACGTTTTGAAGGTGTCTATTTCCAGCCCTTTAACTGAAACGTGGATTAGAAAGCCTGAAAATTAAAATAATTGAAAATCGTGACAATAATGACCACTGAGAATCTGATGTATTTGCAGGAATTTAAGTTGGTGCTATTCCCCAGCTCGAGGAATCTACAGGAAGCGCTGGTCCGTGGGTGATCTTATACGCCGTGTGTTCTGCGGTACGTGCTGCAGCAGAGAGGCACAAAAGGGCGTGCTTATATTGTAACCGGTTTGTTTTTATTGTTCTTTAAGTTTTATTTTGAGAGGTTTTTTTTTCTTTTTAATAACACTTTTATTTTCCTCTGCGGTGCTTGGAGTTGAAGCTGTTAACCGCAGCCAGACACTTGGCAGCGATGCCTCGTTTTAGACTTGCACGAAGCCCGTTAATGTTCACCCAGAGATCGTTACCACCTTAATGAATCGCAGGGTATGTGTGCTCGGGTAAGCACCTCCTCAGCTCAGCCGTAGGTTGGGAACCAAGATTTTCCATAGAGCTTGACGAGTCACCTGCGCTGCTCGTGCCAGAGCACGGCTGATCCCAGCGCACGTGGCCAGTGGCAGCGTCTGAGGGGTTTCAGCTTGTTGCTCCTACGCCTGTAACACCCTACAGTCGCCCATCAGATGCCCGCAGAGGGGTGGATGCCATGTGAGGTTGCACAGGTAGCTCGATGCCGCCCACGCAGAGAAACGTGCCCGGGTGTGCGAGGGCAGCGCTCTGCTGAGCCATGGGGTGAGGAGCCAGCCTCGCCCCGTCACGCCCATCGCCCTGTATGGGGCTGGGATTCCCAGATCCCAGGGAAGAAGCGCAGAGTACAGGTGGCATAGCATCCTGCTGGTGTACGAAACCATGGCAACACTGTTTTAAGCATTTCTAGGCTGTTTGATTTGGCCTAAACCTTTTGCAGACATTTTTCCTTCAGCTATTTTTGTGTATTTTTATGTGGATTTTAATAGACGGGTCTAAGCGAGATTTTGTCCCTCGCTGCAATTTCCCCTTAAAGGCAGCCTTATGATGTACTGTCAGACGCTGTTCACTTAAAAAGCCTTGGGTAGAAAGTAGCTTGGCTTGCCAGAGCATCAGACCACTTGCATGGCATTTTTTTTTTTTTAACCTTTTAAATTGGGCTAAAAAAGCTCAAACTAGGGCAGGGGCCCTGTCTGGTGCCAACGGCAAGGGCTTGATGCTTCATTTTTGTGGGAGCCTGCAGGTTCCCCTCCTTAATCACAGCGAAGCTGGTGTGATACTCGAGTCAACTGATTGTCGCTCTTAAAGGAAGAACAAGAAAGCTCAGACAGCTGATATGGGAGATGCTTTCTTACTTCTGCAGAGGCCCTTTTATTTTTTTTTTAAGATTACCTTTAAGAACCAAGAGACCCCATTTAATTTCAAATTTAATGACTTTCCACCATACCTAATTCTACCATTTCCAAGTACATTAGCTGCATGATCTCCAGATTGCTCGAAAGATGTCGTCAGGTACCAGACTGAATGTCAGACATAAAAGCTTAATAAGTGACGCGCTTTACATTTTTGGTGCAATCGAATATAAAAGCTTCCACTCAGTTAAAATTACCAGAGGTAATTTCAACACAGCTGTCAAGTCTTTTTCCTAGAAATGGAAGTTTTTCCTAATGTGCTTTTACTGAGATTGGGGAAAGTAATTTCTTATGTAATTTCTTTGTATGCAGGTATTATCGGAGAGAGGTGAAGCTTGACATTTTGCTGAGAAGGTATTTCTCTGGTTGTCCTTAGCAGTATGCTGCTGGAGGTGGTCCCCTCACTTCAGATTGGCGTAAATTTGAGACTGATATCCAAGTCTGAATGCGTGGGGCCACTTGGGGGATGCTGAAACCCATAAATTCTGTTAAATGCTGGAAGATTTTTTTTTTTTTCTTTTTTTCCCCTGCAGAGGTGTGACAGCAAGGAGATGAAATCCCTGCCTGAAATGGTCCCAGACAGGGGGCATGGCGGACTCCCAAAGCTGCCTTTGGAAGGCAAATGAGTTCTCAGTGGGACTTGTGCTGTAAACCCTCAAACCCGCTCAGGTTTGCCATGGAGTGTTCTGGAGGACGGGCTGAACCCCTTTGCATCTGCAGGAGAAAAGAAGCAAAGCTCAAAATTTCAGTGCTTTCAGCGCTTCATTATTATGGCTTGCAGAGTCAGGCATGGGAAAAAGTTATCAGTGCTTGGTTTAGGATAACAGAAAAATGTCATTTCCATGCTAACAGGCTGCAGTTGAGCCTTGTAATGCTCACTCAGCCCTGACAAAACAGGTGCTTAACCCGAAGTACTTTGCTTAAGTACTTTGCTGGATTGGGGCCTTATCAGTATTGACTTTTAAACCAGGTGATGAGCCAATCTGAGAGCCATTGGGCTGCCGTGATGCCCTTCCAAAAGGCCTTTCTTTCTGAGAAGCTGATGGTCTCTTAAAATCTGCTGTTGTTACAGGCTGTGCAAGGGTTCCTCTGAGCCCCAAATTCCATCTCAAACATAATAATAGATGCTTCATCATCTCCACGTGTTTTTATCTTGCTGTTTTAAGGAAGGGACGTGGCGAAACTTGTTTTTTGGGAGTAGTTTTGGACTGCCTTGTCCTTGGAGCGGACAGGGATCCGGGGGCTGAAGGGCGAGCATTGGGGAGAGCTGGCGCACTGCTGGGGAGGGTGAGGCAGGAAAGGCTTTGAGCCCCCAAAGCCTTGCAGGAGGTTTTGGGGCAAGGCTCTTTCCTCTCCTCAGCATAAGCTGAGCCAGGAATGGAAGAGGGGGAATGAGGGACCATTGTTCCGGGGGTCCCTGCGTTTGTGCTCAGGGTGATGCATGTGCCCCAGGCCCCCTTGCCAGGTTGTCAGTGTCTTTGTGTGCTGTGAGAAACCACCCCGCAGTGTGACACCTGGTATCCGGAGGCTGTGGATTTAATGGGTAAATAATGCACATGTTGTCCATGAGGGAGCCGTAGGGAGAAGGGACAGCCGCTCCTTCAAGGGCTGAACCCTCAGTAGGCCCATTTAGGGCATTCTGTAGCCCATGGGAGCCATCGAAGTGAGGAGTCAGGACACAGCATCTTTACAGGCCACTTGGTGTTTTGCAGCTTTCCAGAACCGGCCGGTCCCTCTGCTTGGCTGTCATTGAAGGTTTCTGCAGGGATGTATCCCAAGAACTTGTATTCCAGCTCAGTTGTGACATAGATGTATTGCTCTAATCGGCAAAGTATTTGCTTAAGATTTGATAAGACACTCATCCACACATCTTCTAATTCCTTCCAAAGCATTGATGCTTGCATTCATCTTTTTTTTTTTTTTTTTCCAAACAGTAATCATGTGGTTTTCCCAGTTTGTCAGGGAACTCAGCAGTCTCTGTAATCACATCTTTCATCGCGTTGTATCTCATTTTCCCTGCCCTGCTCCTGGGACTGGCAGCGATGCGAATTGTCCTTTCTCAGCGGCACGGGAGAGCGTTTGGGTGCTGTTCCTCTGCTCAGGCCCAGCTTGCACCTGCAGTTTCTAAACCCTTGACCTGAGCCAGGGTCTGGAGGAAGGGCTCTTGTCTCCCCCTTCTCCAAAAGCTTTTGCGTCTATCACTTGTTTAAATGGTCCTTTTCTCTTCCAGGGCTGCCTTAACCTTTGTCTCCACTCCTGCAGCAGAAACGTTGTGGGCTTGCAGCTCAGCACAACCCGCATGCACCACAGGGACCTTTTTACTGCCTGGCTGAGCCCATCACCAATAGCCAGGTTGAAATCATTCTGCTTTTTATTTCATCATTACAAGCCCATAACCAGCTCTTAGGGCAAATGGAGTCTTTTACTCTAAATAGTTGTAAACATTAGTGGAATGCACTTTAAAAGCAAGAGAGAAGAGTGAAAAAGCACAAACCCAGGCCTTTGTCCCCACTGCAGGAAAGGTCCTACCCCAGTGCTGCACCTTGTTCCCTTTATGAGGCCCCTGAACAAAAAGGGTAAACCAGAAAACTCCTCAAAATACACTGTTTGTGCACCATTGGGAACAAGAAAGTAAAACCCTGGGTATGCTCTGACCTACAGTTTGGAGACAGAGGAAAAAAAGAGAAAAAACTTAATCACAGCAAACAGCGTTTTCCTGTATGGTTTGGCCCAAGGAGTGCGTAACGGGACCCAGGTGTGCCAGTCTGGCTTTTCTCACCAGCCCTGGTTGTTCTTGTTTTCTGCCATCTGAGGGCTCTGGTGTGCTTCCAGCTCTAACTGCACAAGGTACCCACAGAGCTTTCCAAATAGATTTTCCTTGGTTTTCTTGCCAAAAGGGACTTCACAAGAAAAGCAGAGGTACATTTGATAAAGTTTTGTTAAATCCAGCATTTGCAGGAGATAGAAAAATTGTGTGGAAGCTGTTGTCACAGCAAGGCCCTGTTGGGCACATGCCTTCCTGAGGGGCAGCCATTCCCTGCTGGATGAGCCTGCAGCCCAGGGCAGTGTCTTCCCAGCTCTCTTGGAGCTTGTGTTATACAGCCGTCTTGTGATGGAGGTCATTCCCCCATGACATTTGTTTTCTTCCTTGCTGCCTCTTCTGTTCTTCATTGCTGTTGCCTTCCAGCACTTGCACATAGTAGGAAGTTGTAGAAGACCAAGACTGTAACCTTCTCCGCTTCAGCTGTGGTTTGATTTTCGAAAAGCCAAGACTGCTGAACTAAGATTATTCCCTTTTTACAACCCTTGCTCAATGAAATCCATCACTTTCTCATCACGAGGATGAGAAGATGGGTGGTGTTCAGCTGTGGATGTGCTCTGGGACAGACAAATACTTGTGGGCTTTGGTGGTCTCCAGGGAGAGGCCAGGAGACGTCATGTGGGCAGGGTGGGGGCTTGAGGCCCTGCTGTTCCTCCCTGAAGGAAAGGAGGAAAACATGAGATTTTTGAAAAGAAACTGTTTTGGATGGCGGGCCTGGTCTTGGCCTCTCATGTCTTGGCCTTGCACATTCTGTGTGCCTCTCACTCCCTCTGGGCCACCATATCTCCACAGACCTCTCCCTCTCCATGGGACTGCCAAAAACTTTGGCCTCCTGCATTCCCTGGGCCTTGCAAAATCTGTGCTCATCCTCTCTTGGCCTTCAACGCTTTTTGGCCTCCATCTATCCCTGGACCTCCGCTATTTGCACCAACGTTCTCTGGGCCCTCTACTGCTGGTCCCATGTCAGGTTGTATGGTGGGTCCCACAGCAGTGACCCATGAGAGGTCCCTCTGGGCCTATACTCTCTTGCGCCACTTTCTGTGCCTTTCATGCTATTTTGTGATTCCCAACTAACTTCCTGTGTTTCCCACAGTTCTTGGGCCTCCCACACCTTTACACCTTGACCTCAGACTGGCCCCCACCCCTCTGTCTGCGACTCCCACACCTTTTTGGCCTCCATCTCTGGCAGGACCTCTATAATCTTTTTGGCCTCCCACAACTTTTTAGCCTCCACCTTTGTTTGGGCCTCCACACCTCTTCCCCTGGCACACCTTTGTCTGAGCCTCCAAGACTTTTTCATTCACCAGGTGTCTATTCCTTTGATAGTGTTTCCCCCTCCAATTTTGTCTGTGTATTCCCTATTCTCTCTTGGACTTGTCTTTTCTTTTTGCCTCCCCTTGTCCTTATTCTGACAAAATATTTTGATCTTCTAAAATCTCTGGATCTGTCAAACTCTCTATGCCTTCCTTTAACTCTTTGCCTTCCATACTTTTTTGGCTGCCAACTGTCTCTTGGCCTCTATCACGCTCCTCGTCTAGCAGTTTCTGGGCCACCACTCCTTGGGATGACACTCTTTGGGCCTCCTACTTCTTGTGTCATGTCTGGTTGTGTGTCAAGCCCTGAGACTGGTCCCTCGGTAGGTGCTGCATTGCATCCCATGGAAGGTCTCTTTGGGCCTCTGCTCTTGTTCTCCAGTCTTTGTGCTTCCTTTGCTTTTTTTAGCCTCCAACTCAATCTCATCCTCTCACATGTTTTTTGCTACCTCTAGTCCTTGGGCCTCCAACTCTTCTTGATCTTCTCCCTCTCCATGCATCTGCCAAACTTTGACCTCCCACACTCTGGGCCTCCTGGTTTTCCTCAGTCTCATGCCTTTCTGGGTCTCATTCTCCGTGGGCCTCCACTCCCTGAGCCAGTCAGGTCCCACAGCAGGTCCAGTGATGGGTTCCAGGGCATGCCATTTGGCTTGCCCTCTCGGAGGTTCCCACTGTGAGTCCCATAGAGGGTCCTCCAGCAGGTCACATCATGGGTTCCATCATCAGCCCAACTGTGCACCCCTGCTGCAGATCCAGTGACAGGTCCAATGGTGGGACCCACGGTGGGTCACCCTTCCCTTCTCTGTGCCCATGCAGATACTGTTTGCCGATTCTGGAGTATCCTACTAAAACCCCTCTCCAATAATGCTCCTTGAAATAATGTTAGAAACATGGTTTTGGATTTTTTTTTTTTTTTTTTAATGACCTTGGTGCTTTATTTTGTTCAACTGTCTTACACTTCCTCGGGGAAGGCAGCCTCTGCTCCACAGCTGATCACCCAAAGACCCCTCTGTAATTGTGCTTCAGCTCATAAAGGATGTGACAGTCGCAGCCCGTCGTGTCTGCCGTCCACAGGGCGTGATGCCTGGCTCATCGACTTTGTGCTGTCAGCGTTTGGGCATACAGAGGCTCAGACCTCAAGGCTGAATGGCTTTACTGCATTTTCCTGAAATTTGAGATTCTAATTAAGCTTTCTTCCACTTCCTAGTTAACGAAAAGGAATTTGTATCACAAGGTGGTATATGTCACTGCCGAATGGCTTGAATTCAATGCAAGAAGCGTTACGGGTGAAATCCTGTCCCTGGGAGCTCTGGGGGCATTAACAGCGTGCTCTTTCTAATGAGAGCAATGAGCCAGCCGGCACATCTGTGTCGTGCAGAGCAGTAGGTCTAGAGGATGCAATGCTACTTTGCGAACGTGGAGGTTAGCAGCTTTTCTTCTCTCTTTAACAAGGGTTGGGAAAGGGGAAAGAGGATGGAGGAAGGATGGAGAGCAGAGCAGTCTCCTGTCCCTGCACGCGCAAACCCTGACATGGATGCAGGTCGGGGCTGATGTATGCAGCGGCTTCAGCAGCTCCCCAAGGCTGTATCTGGTTGTGGTTGGTATTCTGCTTGCACAAACCCAAAAGACAGGCTTTTGGCACTCTTCGGGTTTCTGTTAACATACGGGTCGTCCCTCCTACCTGCTGAGAAGCAATCAGGCCCCTCATCTCTGAGCTCTCCTGGGCATTCTGGTCCCACAGCTCCAGCTCAGCTCTTTGTAAGAGGAGGGCTTTTAAGCAGCAAACCCCACTTCTCATCTTCCCAGTACACCACTGAGCCAACCACTGCCCAAGCCTGCCTGGCTTGATGGCACATCTAATTGTTGCATTGTATGGAAACAGGCTGGGTGAGAAACGAAACAGTGCAGGAAGCGTAGGTGTGCTCTTTGCCTGGAAGTCAGATCAGTGTGTCTCAGGAGTGCTCAGTTGAGGCTGAACTAATATGTTCTTTTTCCCAAGAAAATCGTTATGTGAGAAAACTAGAGAGACACAAATAATGTAGCTTTACAATTTTGAGGAAAACGAGTATTCAAGCAAGAAAAAAAGAGAGAAGGGAAAGGATGGGAAGGGAAAAGTCGCTAGGATCGTGCTTTATTATCTAATGGAGTCTTCACAGCGAGTGATGGAGCAGGTAGTGGAAGAGCTACTCAGAAAGGTCTGACCTCGAGGGGAGAGGCTCACACACAGGGACCGAGGCTCCTGCCCACATAAGAAGCAGGGGCAGGGGGAAAAGGCATTGCAGGGATTTCAATTTTGATCTCACCAGAAATCCTTTGAAGTGAAGGTAATAATAAGGAACCAGGTACCAGTGTCTTTGTGATAGAAGGATATTGCTAGTTGTTAATATTTTATGTTGTTTCAGGGTAACTAAGATTGTTTCTCTTTCCTACAGAATAACCCTGAAGCTGACAGCAGAAAACCCCAAAAATCTTTAATTTGAACACTTGCAGGGTAGGCATTCAAAGAAATGAGTTAAGATCTGAGTTATGTTTGGTTTTTCTTTCTTAAAACGAATGAAGTAGGAAACAGAAGTTGACGGTGTAGAAGCAGAGCATTGTCCCATGCATACACCTGCCACGTGACCTATTGATGGCAAAGGCAAGCTAGCTATTAAGCTTATCTCCTAGCTGCTAAAAATAGAAATATATGCATGTGTACTGTCAGATGGATAATGCCTGGGATTTTTACGATTTGACACAGAAATGACATATCTGAGGATTCAAAAGTTCCAGTTTTGTTCTACACGCTGCTTTCAAGGTTTCTTTTTTTACCTTTTAAGCATCTCTTTCTCCTGCAGTTGAGAAAATCCCAGCAGACAATTGATTGAATCAACACTATTGAAACCGAAAGAGAGCACACAGAAAAATTCTGCTCGCTTTTCTTTTTTTTGGAGAACATTTTCATGTTTTTGTTATGGAGACGTTCACAAACGCCTATGCTAGCATAGAATCACGAGAGGTAAAAAAAAAAAAGAGCATAAATAGAGACTCTGAATCTAAGATCAAAACAGTGGCCAAAACAAGAGAAAAACGTAATGTGAGGGAAACGTAATGGAGAGGAAGGGTCTGGAGAGAGTGGAAATGTTTCTGTATCTAGGCTCTGTTGGGTCAGAGCTTAAAGAATGAGCTATTCAAAGGATACAGGAAAAGATAGCTCTTGCAAAGTTAGCAGAGATTTAGGGCATATAGGAAGTCAACTTGAAACAAGTCGCGTTTTCAGTATGATTCTGTTGGACCTTAAATAAGAGATTCAGAAATTGGCAGTACGTGAAATGTAGTTTTGTTTAAAAAAAAAAAACAAACCCACAATTGTTGAGAATTCCAAATACAGCAAAAGGAAAAGCTAATGTCAATGTGCTTGGAGAAGTCCAAGGAAATGGAAACGAGAAAGAAAGATGGAAGGAATGGGAAAAGTGCAAGTAAGAGGCATCGAAGAACAGATGGAGCTGAGGATCGCTCTAACAAGATTAACAGTGATTAGACAATTGAGCAGAAATCTCATTTATTGGGCACTGACCTTTGAACTGAGGTTGCTGGAGGTTAAAGCAAAAGATAATTGCCTTTGCAAACTTTGCTTTGGAGCAGTAGCTGGGTGATGTGTAAGGATGGGATTCCTCCACCTCTGCTGGCTGCCCAGCACCCCAGGAGGGGCAGCAGGCAGCGAGGAGCAGGGATGACTTACGGTTTCTTTTAAACAAAAGGAAACTCTTTCAGCCCTGACTCTTGTCACGGCAGTATATTATAGTGATGCTGGGGTGAAGCGAGTAGAAGAAAATATACTTGGATATTTGGACTCCAGAACATCCTCATATTTGTTCACTCAGAAACTGGTGGTGTATGAAATTAAAGTATCGAGGCGGATGGGCAGCTCATCTATGGGTGAAGATGCACCAGTGAGTTTTGGAATATTTTCTGACATGATTTTCCATCATGATAGGATGTAGAACCTTCTAATTTCCTTGGGTTGTCTTTTTCCTTTTTTTTTTTTTTTCTTTCGTCTTCAAGTTTCTTGCCAGAGCATGTTAACGTGTTGCGGTACGTACTGCCAGGTGGAGGTGAGTGTGCTGTGTGCCAGCTCCGTGCTGAGGGGAGAATAAACCCAGTTTAATGCTAAAGTTTTTTACTACTGGGGAAACCACGGATATTACAATACAGGACGCCTGAGATTTGTTTGTGTGAGAGAAATTAAATTGCTCATTTACATCAAAAAAAGCATACAAAGAATAATAATCAGCCATTGTACTGGAAAATGGGTATTAAATGTGCAGTGGAGAAAAATATACCCTGTATATATCCTGCACAGACAGCAGGAGGATATAGGTATACTAACAATTTTTTGCCGCCTTTGTATTTTATTATTCCATGAAACAAGACTACATTGAGTTACGTTGCTGATGTAGAATTAATTGCTAATACAATACCCCCAAAATTTTGCTGAACTGATTACATTTTCAGCAGATACTTACCATTTTCTGCTGCAGACTTGGAGCAGGTACAACCTGGGAGAAAAAAGCTTCAGCAGGACTGAAGTTTGAACAGGGAATTGCACAAAACCCACCAAAACTTCCTCTATTTGCCCAGGTAGCAGAAGAAAGGTCTCTGCCTCAGCACGGAGAGGGCAGAGATGCATTAGTCACAAGTGTCCACTCTGTAAGTACAAGCAAAGTCTCATCGGTTCGTACAACATTACTCTGACTTTCTGCCCTTGCAGATAATAGACGTATAATGGTTACAATACAAATGGATTCACTTTCAAGAATAGGCACGTAATACCACTAAAACAATTGTTGGCCCAAAGGTGAAACCTTTTAGGAAAACATTAGTTTGTTTTCAGGAATCTGCTGCAACTGAGGAGTGGGGAGCTGGCAGTTTTGCACATCGTAGGAAAGCTGAAAATTGTGCTGTGGGCATAGACCCGAATCTCAGAGCGTGAATAGATAATTAGAAACTCTCTGCCCTTGTGGATATCTGATTTTACAAGGAGTTACTGGGATTTTAAAAAATCAGAGCTACTGGGGAAGTTCAGCAGCCTACTTTAGTATAACATAGGATAAAAATATGTGAGGCTGGAGGAGAGGGATTAGTGCATGTATATGAGAGACTGTAGGAGAACACCAATTACTGGAAAATTACATTTTCCAGGAGACTAAAGTAATCTTTTTACCCATATTGCAAACATATTATAAATGTGCTTTGAAATATTATGACTTCAAAAAGTGCATTTTAAAAGTAAAAATCCCACAGTATCAGGAGTGCTTCCTTCGTGTTTTC
Organism: Leptosomus discolor; assembly: GCF_034619465.1. NCBI lineage: Eukaryota > Metazoa > Chordata > Aves > Leptosomiformes > Leptosomidae > Leptosomus > Leptosomus discolor. The sequence continues at coordinate 2,412,401 of NC_141395.1, forward strand.
ACACATCCATCACTACCTAACGAATAGCACCAGTCACCGCACGTAGTTTCTACTTAAAAGCAAGAAATGGGAACCATAAAATGACCAGGGTTGGGTTGGAAAGCTAAGAACAGGTGGGAAAGACAAGAATTTATCTTGGATCTGGTGGGTGCACAGATCATGTTCCTGCGGGCGTTGGTCAGTGGGAACTGCTCTTGCAGATGGAGGTAGCGGGAGGTCGGACTGGGATCAGGCGGCTGCCGAAGACGCTCAGCAAGAGCTTTAAAGGGAATCTGGAGTGACGGGTTGTAAATACTGCATTTAATAATTAAGAGGAACATTCTGTAAACTGGAAAGTGATGCCAGGATCAGCCTAATTGCTGCTTCGAGAGCAGTAACCTGGAAGGGTAAGCTTGGTGAGCAGGAGACGTGGATTGCAGGGGCCACCAGCAGCAAGTCTCGCAAGGGGAAAGCGAAACAACAAATTCCGGCCAGGATCTTCCTGCAGTCAAAGGCGTTTTTAACACAGCAAATTTTCTCTCTTGAATGTGCCACTGTTACTTGTAGGATGAAGCAGAAGATCTGCTCATGGTGTCACCAGCTCTCAGGGGGGAAAGCGTGGCCCGTGCTACATTTCACGCTCCCCTGGCTGGCATGAGCCAAGCACTCGCACGACAGCCACTTGTGCTGCCGCAGCAGTCGGAGTATGTCCCGTGCTGTTTATTCCCTTCCTCTTCACAGCTCACCGGAGCAATGAAGAACAGGAAAACCAAAATCACAGAATCGTTAGGTTGGAATAGACCTCTAAGATCATCAAGTCCAACCGTTGACCTAATACCGTCGTGATACCTAAATGATACTTTTCCACCCAAAGCTTTGCTGCTGGCAAACTTTGATGTATTTTTCTCCTCCTGCAACACTTTACTGCTGATTTTTATTAACTAAGAGAAACCGGAGTTTACTTTGTCTCGGTAAGCAGTGCTTGCTCTTCTCTTTAAATAGCTTTCTCCAAATCTTGACCTCGTTCTCTTTCCAGCAGGGGCTTGCAGGCAGCTGCATGCCACCCCAAGCTCTGTTCAGTACAAATGCAGTTGCTGAGCAACGAGGCAACCTCCCTACAGCACAATTTTGGCACATAATCTGCGATTTGTGTGAAACACGGACAGAAAGGCGGAAAAACGCCCGCCCTGCTGCGTAGCACGTAGGACAGGGCGTTGTAGCGCGGGTGGATGTTGGGGAGTCCAACCCAGGGCTTGACCGTGCTCTTCCCAATTCCTTCTGGGATGATATCTCTTGAATGGGGATTAGGTCCTAATTTCCTCCTCTCAAGAAGCAGCAATAATGTTGTCCATGCAGGCGGTGGCACCCGCCGTGCGTGCACGTGGCACGCGGGTAAGGAGGTCGGCGTGTGCTCCCATCTGCTGCTCTGTGTGGTGACGAGTTCAGCTCTGGCTCTTTGAAAGCCCTTGCTCCAGCCAAGCTGTAAATTACTGAAAGGGTAAACTTTTATGGGAAGGAATGTGCGAACTATTAAATAGCTTTTGGGGATATAAACCAGAGCGAAACCAAAGCTTTTGACTGCTGAGAGCATGGCTTGCCGCAAGGGTGCTGCTCCCTGTGAACATGATACAATGAGAAGAGCGGTTCCCCTCTGGTGACATATGACAAGAAGAAAGATTAAACAAAGTGCTGTACAAACAACAAAAAAAATATGGATGCTTTTGTGCTATAGAGATGTGAGGTCTCTGAATATCTGGGAGTGCTGTTTGCGTGGGCACGGTTTTTGCTGTGTTTGGGGCTAAAGGTTTGCAAATGAGGTGGTGCAGGGTCTTATTTTAGGTGCAACCCGGAGCCTCAGGTCCTCGTAGGACGGCAGGTGCAGGGTGGCTGTGCATTGTGGCGATGGTTCGGCGGTATTTTTTGGCGTTGCTGGTTTAATTTATGGGGAGAAGACGCTGTAGCAAGCAGTAAGTCTTGAGCAGTGACCTGTCCTGGCTGGCAGTGCCCCAGGGAAGCTCCGCAGTGCCTCCTGGATGGGATGAAGTCTCCAAAGCCATGCAGCTCCCCGTGCAAGAATTGCTTGGGGAGCACAGAGCGTATGGAGGAAGGGAAAAAGCCCTGAAGTTGTAGCCCCTCTTCATGGGCTTGAATGCAGAATTTGCTTTGCCAGCAGAGCAGGCAGCTCTCTTATCAGTAGACGTTTGTCATCGACAGGTGGAAGATTTGGGGAAAAAAGAAACCCGTAATTCTCATATGGTTTTCAGTGCAATTTGCATGTGGTTAAACCCTGCCATTTCTGTGAAGTTAACGGTTACAATTTTGAAATTGCTCTTGTGCCGCATGGAGCTTGTAAACGTGCCCTGTGCTCACCCTTTGCAAACCTCGTGCCTGTGGCCTCCTGGGAACTCTGCCTCCGTCCGAGCTGTTTCTTCTGCCAGCTTAAGTGGCTGCAAACAGCTCAGGCCGGGGCTGCACATCGATCCTTCTCTTAATTTACCATAGTCTAATTAGTATGAGAATAATCTGAAGAGGAAGAACTCATTGCTCTGCCAGGGGAGGGGAGCAGAGCTGGGCACAAGCCTCTGGGCACGTAGAACCTGCTCGGGGAGCTTGGGAGGCTCCAAATTAAAACACTGCTGAATTTTTCCGAAGCACTCTGCTAAGAGGGTCCCAGCTCTGTATAAAATGTTTAAATATTAATTGCGATATGGCCGGCAGTGCAGGTGTCTTCCTCCTCTCTCTTTCCCATGCTTCTCTCATGAGGTTGCTTGGCAGTTCCTGTGCTTTCCTCCTCCGACGCGCTGAATATTTCATACAGAGTGATTCAGCTGTGCATAGTCAGCTGGGAGGTCTGCAGGAGATGTGCCTGTGCCTAAAGCAGAACTCCAAAGTTAGGGAAAGGGGAGACCTTGCTCCGAAGTCCAGTTTGGTTCTTGACCGCTCTGCAAAGTTAGAGTTGTGCCCTGGGGATGCTCTTGGTGACTGCAGGGAAAAGGGAGGTGTTGTAGTTGCATCTAATAGAGTTGATCCTCGATAGAAAGAAATTATACTTCCACTAGTCAGAGGAAGAGACTGCACACCGATAGCTGGTTGTGTAATTCTGCTCTTTCTGACCACAAAGGACTAATCCCAGGAACGGATATTTTAGGAGCTGGGGAATAGGAATGACAGGGAATGCGCTGCCCACCAATGTAATCTGAATGTTTGGTGTGAAGGTTTGCTCCCAGCAGATAAAAGTGTTGTTTACACCCTTTTCATCAAAGCAGAGGATCCTCGCCAACCTCCCTGGATGGGTCCCACCCCAGTGTGTTGCACAATAAAGTTGTATAAGGATGTTTTAGGACTAATCTGTCCAGGTGATGCTCTGTGAGTGTGTGGTAGGGGATGAAGTTCTACCCTCCATAATACTGAATGAAAATAATGTATTAATCTGACCTTGATGTGTGGATTACATGTTGGTATTTCCCTCGGAAAAGGGGTTATCACCCAGATAGGCTACTACCCGAGTGGGACAGCACTGCAGACCAGAAGAGCCTGTGCACCACTGCAGAGGTATTTCCCGTCCCACCTGCACCAGCCCTCTGCACTGTGCCTCAGCACCCCGTATAATCCCCATCCAGGATCACCATCGGTCCAAACCCCACACTTCAGGAGGAACCAGCATCCCTTTGAGGTCTGAGACCCGAGTAGCTACGAGGACGATGCACAGGCCCCTTGTCCCCCAGCTCCGGTGCGTGCTGGTGCTTGTCCTGCCCTGAGGACCTCTCCTCCCGGCGCTGCTCGGGGAGAGACGCGGCCGTGCACCTCGGTGGGACCCAGGTGTGCTCGCACCAGCTCCCCGATCCCATATCCTGCCGAGAGGGTTTCCTGCTCAGCTTGTGCATGGCCCAGGGGAGCAAAGCGAAGTGTGGGTTAACTCCTGGTGCGGCTGGGGAATGGCTCTTCCGTTCAAATGCGCAGATGAGAAACATTTCATATCTGCCTGGGAGGAAAAAGGAAGGAAAATGCTTTCCTTAGATTAACAGAAATATCACTAAAGCATTTAAAAATCTCTCTGTTCCCTGTTTGTTTTGACAATGTTACATTTTTCAATTTTTTTTCTTTTCTGAAATTTTAATAACCCACAAAACACTTTTTGCAGGAGTTGTTTCAGGTCTGAGAAAGCTGCATAAACTCTGCTCGAGGCTGATATTTGAGCATGCTCGAGTCCCACATGGAGCGAGAGCGTACCAGGGAGAGATGGATTCCAGATGTTTGCAGCTGTCACGTGGTAACAGTTGATTTTATAAGTAATAGAGTTCCTTGAGTATCTGATTTTGGCAGCAATCTCTGCTTTTGTCTAAAGAGAAACTGCACAGGAAGTTAGAAAGTACAAGACAAAGGAGTATTTTTAGTTAGCTCAGCTGTGGAACTGCACGTGGAGGCAGGATCAGAGGAGCAGGACTGAGATACACCGAGGGCACTTGCTCAGGTTCCTTCTGGTCAGGGCAGAGAATAAATACTCCTTCCCTTTGCAGTCTCTCCCAGCTCCTAGCAGCAAGGTCTTCGCCATGAGTCGTACCTAGACCAGCCCTTGGACAAGTTACTCTCCATGAATTTGCCTCACCCTTTCCTGGTCCTGCACCAAGACCACCAGAAGGTCCCTGCCATCATCCCCAGCTTCGTCGCAACTGCTTTCTGGCAACACATTTGTTATTTGTCCTATCCCTGAGGTGACATCTTCTGAGAACAACACCGGTCCCTTTCCTGAGCTGAAAACCAGCTCATCTGCAGGACATGGCGGGGGATGTGCTGGTCACTTTACTCCTCAGTGTGCAGCAGTTCCCCAGAACAACATGTGTAGGTGGCTTTCAGCATTTAATCTCGTGGCTGAGCCAAGACTCAGACCTAGTACTGATGAGCTGCTGTCCACACGCCGTAAACTTTTCTTGTTCATTTTAAAGATTTATTTTTCCATGTTTGACAAACTCTGCTTTTGGGTGTTCAGCAGGAAGTTACGGGGGTAGTTATGGTTTGCTTTTTTTGAATAATAACAGATTTTTCTTTGGAGCAGGCAGTAATTAGCCAGAAACAGTGAGAGGCCATTTTAAACGTGATTTCGTAACGTTTCGACACATGCCTGCAGTCTTTACAGGGGTTAAAACCAGCCATTTCCCAACCTCCACTATTGCTTCTAAGAAGGTTAATAGCTGCTCCACAAGTACCTTGTGCTTAACCTGCACGGCCCTCTCTAAGCAATGCAGAACGTTCTCCTGAGCTCCCAAGCATCCCTGTCCGTACAGCACAGCACTGATCCTTGGGTAGTACTTACACTCTGTCCAGGAAAACGTCTGCAACGTGTCCTGCCTACGCATTCACCGGGCTGAAGCTGCTAATGAGCCGCGAGAGGCGAGGGAAGGATTTTTCTCGTGCGGGCGCAGGGCACCCAGCACCACCAGAGTGTTGGCCTCCTTGCAGATAAAGCTGCTCCAGTAAAGAGGAGGGGGTAACATGGATTAATGGAAAATCCTCTGAAAAAAGCATTGAAAAGACAAAGTGGCAGCAGAAACACACTTCGTAGAAATAGGGCTTATAACTGTGATGGGGCTTGCCTGAAAAATGCCTGTGAACTGAACAAATCTGCCCTCTGCAATTTCTGTGATGTTCTCTATAAGGTGGGAGAAGTTTTTTTAAAAAATCAATTATCTGACAAAAGAATAAATGTGGGAGAATAATATTTGCTCAGGATGTTACTTGCTTGAAAGAAAATGCGTTTTGTCAGGGCCAAAGCATTAAAAAATACATTAAAATATTTCAATATAAATAGGATGAATAGGTTATAAAGGTTTCCCAGACAGCAAATTTATAACTTCATTTCCATAGGAACTTCTTTTGAGTCCTTTGATTAATATTGTAATTAAATGTACATAAAAGGCCCAAGAAGTGTGTAGAAAATAAATGAATAAAGCAAAGCTCTAGAAAGGAGAAATGCGACCTGCGGATAACAGAACCTGCAGACAGTGCAGCAATCTGTTTGTTGGAGCGGATTGCTCCTCACAGCACCGTTTTAGCTAGACCATCCTGGTGTTTAATAAGCTTTTGAGCCTTCTTTGTGCTCCCAGGCTAGCCCCAGCTAAGTGGAGCTTGGAGAAACTTCACTTTCCTATCGCTCGTCTACGGGAAGAGGAGCCAGACCTGCTGTTTGGATTCACGTAGCTGTATTGCCTCTGATGGCTGCTGGGTATGCAAAGGAGTAGCAGCGTTTTCTTGGAGAGGAGAACGGGTCTGTGCACAGAGGTGTCATTTCTATATAATTGCTTCAAAGGCAGAAGAGTTCCTCGGCCACATCCTTCACGGGTGAAAATTCACTAAACCTCTGGTAAATGGTGTGTACCGGTGGGGAATACAGCCTCTGAGCATCCCTGCCGCTCCATCCCGCCTGCTGCATCGTGTGCAAAATATAAAACACAAATTTCTTTAAATTGCGGTTGATTTACGTTCTACGCATGTATTTTTAAAACAGCCCTGTGGAAACTATGTTCTGCTGAGAAGCAGCATGCTTCGGAGCCAGGACTGCAGGTGCATGAGAGAGGAGTTGTTAAAACAGAGCCGAACCTGCTGCCTGCCCCACGTTGCCGTTCCTGTGCTGCAAGGGATGCAAGCGTCCCAGTGGGGTGAAGGCCTGAAGGACGCACTAGGTCTTCCTGGGACCGGTGGTGATGCTGATCAGTTCCTCTGACTGACAGGGTGGTCCTCAGGCACAGTACCATCCTGCCTGGAGCTGCTCACCCAGCACCTCGTGTCATGGAAGCACCTTCCATCGTGGTGGCACCTTCCATCGTGGTGGCACCTTCCATCGTGGTGGCACCTTCCATCATGGTAGCACCCCGCATGGTGGTAGCAACTTCCACCAAGATGCTCAGGGGGCTGGAGCAGCTCCCCTGTGAGGACAGGCTGAGGGAGTTGGGGTGGTTCAGCCTGGAGAAGAGAAGGCTCTGGGGAGACCTTAGGGCGGCCTTCAGTGCTGAAGGGGGCTGCAGGAGAGGTGAGGAGGGACTCTTGATCAGGGAGTGCGGTGACAGGACGAGGGGTAACGGTTTCAAACTGAAAGAGGGGAGATTGAGATGAGATATTAGGAAGAAATTCTTCCCTATGAGGACGGTGAGGCACTGGCACAGGCTGCCCAGAGAGGCTGTGGCTGCCCCCTCCCTGGCAGGGCTCAAGGCCAGGCTGGATGGGGCTGGGAGCAACCTGCTCTGGTGGGAGGTGTCCCTGCCCAGGGCAGGGGTGTGGGACTGGATGGTCTTTAAGGTCCCTTCCCACCTAAACCATTCTATGATTCTGTGATCGTGGTGGCACCTTCCAGGGCAGTAGCACCTTGCACTGTGGTGGCTCCTTCCGTTGTGGTGGCACCTTGCATGGTGGTGGCACAGCCTCACCAAGCGCTGTGGGCAAAGGCAAGGCCATTAATGCAAACATTTACCATCCTGAAGCAAGGTAAGGTTGGGAGGAAGACACTTTCAGACAGAGAAGTTGCTCTGAGTTTAGCTTCTCACACATGGGTTTTACTTTGGAAATAATTTATTCAACCTGAACATTATTTCTGTGCTTATACTGCCTGTGATGGCCTTGAGGGAATAAGTACAGCGAGGAGGTAAGGACAAGAGGCAAAATAAAGTGCGCATGTAAAAAATACATAAAACAACGAATAACATAGAGCATGTCAACTTGATTTTCAGAGATCACTGTAATGTCTCTGTCCCGAGACATTTGGGAAAGGGGAAGACAAAGTGAGAAATACGCTTTGGGGTATTTTTGCTGTCACCTTGTTAAATGAATTGATTTATGATACGCATTTGAACTACATGGGGCTAGTTTTATTTCACATGTTTGATAAATCGTGGTGTTTTAGATATCAGCAGGGGATAAAACAGATAAGGAAAAGCTGTGTGGTTTTTTTTTTCTTTGTCATGTAGTAGAATGAGAGAGAATTAGGTGAACTGGGATGCAAAGTAATTAAAACGGGCAGGAAAAGGAGTTTTCTTTAGAGTGAAATCTGGTAACCTGAGGACTAGCATGCCATCTGATGTTATGAAGTGTTCAGCTGGAACTCATGTGAATAACTAGAGTATCACGTACCTTGGTAAGCAGCCGAAAATGGATAACACGCGCCATGCTTCGGAATATCTGTCCCTATGTATCTACGTGCCTATATCTGTATATCACTGGATGTCCAAGTGTCTTCCACAAATGGGCTTTGCTTTATTATCCATCCCATGGGCTCAACACGGTCTACTAAAGCAGGGGAGTGTAAGCTGTGGGGAAGATCCATACAGGCTTGTGACGGAGGGCAAAGCGTTGGAAACCACCTGGGTGATGGGCTGGCTCCTTGTTTGGATGTCACGAGACAGCTGCAGTGGAATACACTGGAAGCAGCCGTGTGAAATCAATCCAGCAGCGGGGATGGGTGCTTGCTTGAATTCAGTCCTGCAAAAGAGGTGGCAGATCCCCAGCACCGCTGTTTGACCCACCTGCGAGGTGTCCTGCCCAGGCAGCGCGACTCGGGGCTGCGAGGGACCTGCAGCTCAGAGGGTGGCTGGCCTCTCCCAGCCTTCCCAGTAAGGCTTTGGCCTCGCTGGAGGTGGTGCACCCACAGATTGGACGCTCCGGTGTTGTTTTCTGGGTGAGTCTTGGTGGAATTGGCTCTTTGTTATGGACTTCAACCGTCTGATGCTTCAGCGTGATGGATCATGCTGGAGGAGATAGAAACAACCCACCATGCTCAAGGGAAGGAGATACATGTTTTAAACTGCTGAATTAACAGGGCACATTTCAGAGGCCATGTGCTTTTCCCAACCGGAGGCGGAAAACATACAACATCCATAACTGGAATTTATTTCACCTCTCCATTCTCCTGTAGCATGATGGGATTTTTTTAATGTATTATTTTTGCAGCTCTGAAGGGCAAGCGTTGGTAATGCTTTCTGGTGCACGTGTCAATGGTGTCACGTGTGTCGCAACAGCCTGGAGAACCTGCAGCAACAAATATCATACTAACACGTTGTCTGCATTTTATCACTTCTGAGCATGACAACAAAATAACTACAAGGAAACAGGGCAAAAAGAAAAAAAAAAAAAGCACTGAGTAAGTTGAAATCCCTGACAGAGTTTGCCTGTGCAGCCAGGGCCACATTTTGGTGTACAGAAACTCTGCTTATCGTGTGCAGGTTTTTTTCCCCATGAGGACAAGTGCAGAAATGACATTAGTTTCTGGCTGGTGGGTCCTGCAGTCTCTCCTCTGGGAGGTGCACAGGGACACGGTCAGAGCCTGCCCTGTGGGCTGTAGTCCCACCTTGACCACACCAAGCAACCAGCGTTGGGGCAGGGTGAGGAAAATGCATGTCTGCCCGGGTTGCTTCCACCATCACACAGGCAGCGGTGTGAAATGGCGGTACAAATCCCAGGGATTTTGGAGATTGTAACTCGGAATTGTGGCATCCAACCGGAACGGGTCAGGAGACTATCCCATGCGCCGAATCTAAACGCGCACCGCTCGAGCGTGCAGCGCTTTTGTACAAATGAATGTGGAGCATGGCAAATGACAGGGCTCCCTGCAGATTTACTGGTTTGGATGTGGGCAGCTCAGGTTTAATGCTGGAAAGGCTATAAATGTGATTTTCTCTAGTCTTTCCTGCAGGCCTGATGAGCCGCCAGTGCTCCCAGCAGCTCCTCATGGCTCCAGCTGAGCCAGTTCCTGGCAGAGCGAGGAGCACCCACGCCCACCGCCCCCTCGCTGTCCCACCAAGCCGGGATGAACTGACGATACCGTCACCGTTCAACATCCAGGTTAAAAATAACTCCAGTGTGGGGATTTGGTGACAGACTGGGCAAAGCGTGGCAGCAGTGGACAGTCGCTCTTGGCTGCAGGCGGTTCCTACCGCGTTCAGCCAGGTTGTATGGACACGATCCTCAACAAGTTATCGCTAATAACCTCCTCGCTGACACCATGTTTGAGAAGTTCTGTGTGTTTACTGACAAAGATTATTGGTTGATGAGTAGAGTATAAAAGGAGGGCAGAAGGGTGATGGCATATTAATACTTTATAAGGTTAGGAAAAGCCATAATGATTATCTAGTCTGAACTCCTGTGTAAAACATGCCTGGGGACTTTTCTATTTGAACTAAAGCTTTAGGTTTAGAAAGAAAAAAATACCTCTTCAAATCAGAAGATTCCTCAGCGGTTGTTTCAGTGGTTAATAACCTACACCACTAAAAATGTGCTTTTAATTCAAACCTGAATTTTAATCTTGCAGGCACCAGGTTGTGCGTACTTTCATCTGCCTGACCAGGGAGCCCTCTATTATCACATTTAAATTCCAGAAGTAATTAGAGGCTGTGAGCGGATCCTCTCTTAACCTTCTTTTCGTTAAGGAAAACAAATTGAGTTCCCGGTGTCTTTCATTATCAGGCAAGCTCCGCCGTCATCCCCGCGGCTCTCCTCTGAAACTACTCCAATTTAACGATTTCCATCATGGCCGGTGGACACTGCCTTCCACCTCCCATAGCCGGGGGGTCCTGGCTATGGAAAAAATCAGTTCGGAGTAATTCCCGTTGAAAACAAAGAAGCAGAAAGTTTCTTATTGCAAGACTTTTTTTTTTTGTGCTGTCCTGGCAAATTGTGTCATACGATGGGCTGGAAACAGTGACCTTGGGAAACATGTGGTTTGCACATGTGCCTGTGTGTGTCCTGGTCAGAGACCCCTCAACCGCCCCGCGGGAGATGCCCACCACGTGCGCGGGGGCTGCGGGCAAGCGGGGGCTCCCCGGGTTGAACCCCTGAGCTGCGGCACGGGACGGACGCTGTTTCTCAGGGAGGGTATTGCCCTGTGGGAGTAACCTGGAGTTGTCCACAGAAGATCCTGAGGCGTTTCCCGTTTCCTTGACTCTGTGTCCTCTATCGTGGCAAAAACCCACGTGGAGGAATATGGAAGATAAAAGCTGAAAACCAGCGCAGCCTGTATGAGCGAGGAATAATCCGATGTGTGACTGCGTGGGGACGGAAGGTCGTGGTGGGCGCACATCAAGGAAAAGCAGGACTGTGTTGCAAAATCTGTACGGATTAAATGGATGAATGTGGCTTTGTCAAAAGCCCAGAAGGATGCTGTTCGTGATGCAGCGCTGCTCTGGTGTCCCATGGCACGGTGTCACGGCATCACGAGTCCGCTGAGTGGACCGCGACACAGGTCTTCAAACCATCGCCTGTGCAGGGTGCCAGGGAGCGTCAGGATCCCAGGGGACGTGCTGGGGGAGCGAGCCCAGGGAAGACAGCCTTAGAGCTGTACTAAAGGCACTCAGTGTGGTTAAAAATAAGGCTGAGAAGAAAAACATCATCTGGGCAGGGCTACCAGAGGGTTGGTTGGGCACTGTGGCGTGTGCCCAGCCGGAGGGCACCGCTGGCGCGCACCTGGGGACAACCGTGCCACCTCCGCCTGCCAAAACCACCGCTGTCACCCGCGCGGCCGCAGAGTCAGCTCCGGCGGCCCTGGGCAGCTCCCCAGTCGTGGGCTTGTCGTGATCGGGACGAGACGAGGCTTTGCTTCGGGTCTCCCGCCGCGCTTGTGGGAGTCCCACGTTCCAGGTCACGCGTGTTTGCGCCGGGGAGAGATTGATTTATAAATTAGTTGAGGGGAAATACTCCTCTCGGATGCGATACGCTGCGTTGTGCAGGGAGGAAATACAGCACCGGCCAGCCCCAGGCTCGCGCGTCGTTGTCATAGAGACCCCGTAACGGCAGCTCCCTGGAGGAGCTGTGGGATATAGGCATATAACGCACACCGCGGATCGCAACGGCACACGGCGTTACTCGGGGTTCGCACCGGAGGAAAGCTGAAAGCAGGGAACTCGGTTGTCATTTAAAATGCAGATGGTGCTATTAAAACCAAAAGTGACTAAAAGTCAGGAAAGAGAGGCATTAACATGAAAATGAAGTCGCTCAAATTTGCTTTGATATGATGATACAAGCTGAATTTTGATTGCGGTTCTTGTATCCCAGCGGTAATCGTCGCTGACACAGAGAAACATCAGGGATTTTGGAGCCTTTTGTACAGCTCTGTAGCATGCTGGGGCTATGTGGATTTAGGCCAAACAGAGATTGGGCCTTTATGTTTATGCTGGAAAGTTAATTAGAATGTGTGAGAGGGTAAATTTTACACCCTGCAGACCTGCTCGGGGGGGTTTTCCCCTGGTATTTGGGGTGTCATGGGGCTGTTTGGGCGGCCGCAGGAGGGACGCAATGATCCTCATTCCTTTTGCAGTGGGTCTAACCCTGATGTATTTAGGTATAGTCACCTTGGATTTTAGGTGCTGGTTATTAGACACCCTGTTCTTATCTCCTGGTGCAAACCAGCACTGAGGTTTTTCGGGACTGGCAGCTGCTAGTGCTAGATTTTGCAAGAAGAGCCTCTCCCTCAACTAAAGACATATGTTTCACAGCATCTGCTGGCCAAGAGGAACATAAGTAGAAAATAATGAAATATGAGGTAGTGTGTGTTCATCTGTCATCGGTCCTAAAATCTCAATTGGAGGAAAAGGGCTTTAGAAAGTTAAGCAATGTAAAGTAATAGATACCAGGAAAAAAACCCACAACAATCTCTGCCCGCTGGTGCTGAGCTAGGGATGGCGGCAGACCCCACTGGGGAATCGCTGCATGTGTTGTGGGCGTTTGTCTACGAATATAATTTGGTTATCCCAAGGACTCAGCAGGAAAGAGGACATTCTGCAGGGACTCGACATCTGAAATGCAAAAAAGAAAGAAAAGGTGAAGCCTGGAGCTAATCCACGAGCCAGCCTGGCTGGCAGAGAGCCGGGTGTGCTGGGTGGGTGGGGGGAAGGAGGAAAATTGGGGGTGGCCGAAGGGCTGATATGCTGAAAATCTGCTTCGCCAAGAGGTCCAACGTAGATGGTGTGGGTGCGAGCTGGCTGGGGACTTTCCTGGTGGCTTAAGGAAATTTTAGCATGCAGGCACGGTTTTGCAGGACCCACTCAATGCATCGTTACCAGTAAAATACACATCCCTGCCCCCTTTTAAACAGAGTGGAAAGGGAATATGAGTTCGGTGGGAAGCAAAGGGAGAAGGAGCCAAAGGAGAGGAGCCCCCAGACCTCGTGTCTCCCCGTGGCAGCTCGGGTATTTATTTATCCTCCTGCATCACGGCTCAGGAGATTTTTCTATTCCTCATAAGGAGACCCCCAGTCACTGCAGGGCTCTGGGGAGGACCCCAAAAGCAGAGCCACAGCGAGGCCACCATCACTCAGCAGGGAGCAGCCACAAGGCTGTATTAGAGCAAATAAGAAGAAAGTCAGGCCGGCAGTGCTGGATCTAAAAATAGAGAGAAAAATTAAAACAAGATACACCCAGAATGGCAAAGAAATCAGAAGGAGAAAATTTGGCATTGAAAAAGAGAAAGCAGAAAAAGGTTTTGTATTTCCAGTGGTACAAATCCCGCCCCCCCCCCCCCCCCCCCCGCATTTATTCACATTCCGGTGTAAATGATACAGATATTTATCAAGTGATTCATTGAAGTATCTGTTTCTCACCAAATAAAGTACTTGCAGTAAGGAGGTTTGATTGCTTGAGCTTGAAGTGAATGCAGCGCTTCACAATCTGTGATAGATAATGTCTTAGTGAGCTGCTTAAAAGTCCTCATAAACTGAGACACGTAACGGTATTTATATAGTACATATTGGTACAGTGTGTTATAGCAGGGTTTATAATAATTTATTAGGGGAGAAAAAAGCTATCTCTGTTAATAATTGATTCATTATAAATAATGTATTAAGAAATACTCCTTTGATTTAAAGCCCATGCTGTTAATGTATGCTAAATTCTGGCCTGTTTGATGGCAGTAAATCCGGGGAAATCTTGCCCGTCTGCATCCCGTACGCACACTTCTGCTCGCAAACCGCGGAGGGCAGGCGGAAACCTCGCTGAAAATGATGCTGTGGGTGGGTTTGCTGAGGGAAACGTGGGTTACAAAGCGGAAAGGTGCCACAAAAAAAAAAAAAAAAAGAAAGGGGGGGGGTGTCCTGTTTTACGCCAGCGAGGAAAGATGCATTTTGCAGCAGAAAAGGTTCATTGGAATCAGCCCGCTTACAAATTGCCTGACTTCTGTGTTTACAGACATAGATTTTTTCATAGCTGAAACTCAAGCACCTCTTACTTTTCCCTTTTACTAGCATATACGTTCCACATCTACATCGTTGGGATAAAGCAGAAATAAATGAGAGAATGTGAGAAAGTGCGTTACACTTTTCCAGACGCTTCTTGAAAGCAGCTTTCTCATAAAAACTGATACTTTAAACATTACAGATCTCTGGATATGTCAGTAAATATTGACAGAAATTTGTCAGCAGAGATTATGAGTCAGCTCTGGCCTCGAATTTACAAAGCAACTTTTCATTCATTTATTAAAAAAAAAAAACAACCAAACCCCAATCCCCGTTAGTCTATAAAGCACAGGCTCGGTGCAAGCTGCAAGAGCAGATGGAGTAATTTAATGCCTTTAAACTGTTGGACTGGTGACAGGTAGGACGCGGCGTCGGAGCAGAAACCTCCATCTGCTGCACGCATACCTTCGCAGCAAGGCGACGCTGAAGCAGAGGCGATAGCGCCGGCGTGAAATTAGGGACTGCAGAGCATTCCTGGGGCCCGAGGGTATTAAAAAAGCAAAGGCTGCGGGTCGGGGTCCACAGGAATCAAGAGAAAACGACGTCAAGTAGCAGGGCTGGGTCACAATTAATAATAAAAGGGCCATTTTGGGACTGAGCTCTCTTCTGTGTCCCGGTGTCACGGAATAAAATAAGCTTGGGTGTTAAAAGGCAACAGAAGTGTCTTTTCTGGTTTTTCCTCGTTTTGCTGAAAGGCTGGCTGGGATCGAACACATCCGTGCTGCTGGCTGTAATGCATTAGCCTAAGTGGGATGCTGAATTTTTATGAGACGTCGTGTTCGCCCAGTGTTCGTAAGAGATTGTCAGAACCTAAAACTGCATTTTTAAACCACTTGACTAAGCCTCCTTCTTTTCCCAGCGTTCAGTCTCCTGTGATATTATAATATAACTTTCCTTCCCAGTCTCCCAGAGCTGACAAGACTTTAATTTCTAATTTAAAAACCAAGAGATAACATTTATTCTTAGAAAATACGCTTGGCTGTAAGTCTGTAAGTCTTCTTCGCACAAAATGAGAAAGCAGAAGGGGTAGAAGTGACTGTTTTCATTTCGAAGACGTTTTCCTATAAAACATGGGAACATTTCTTCCTGCATGGGTTCAGCTGATGAATTTGCCACCTCCACACTCCCATAATTTGCAAATGCTGGTTTGGAATGGAGGGTGCCTTGGTGTTACCGATAAAACTCTCTCCACAGCAAACAGCCCCTGCGCTGTGCGTGCCACCGGTGCCACCATCCCTGCCCTCCGGGCTCAGCTCCGGAGAGGGCATTGCCATAACATATAATCCCTCCCTGGGGCTGCTGAACCCCCAAACGCTCAGCCTGGCCCTCAGACCTGCGCTAACCCCATGCTGAAATCTCAGGCGTTGCAAGAAAATGCAGTTCAGGTGGGACTGGCCGGGGAACCCTTTGAAAATTTGTTCCTGCACAAAAATATATGTATATATTTACATTCCTACTAATATAGTTTGCTTACCAGGAAGAAAAGATACATAGCTGGGGTGATTATCATTGAACTTCCATCTCCTTTATTAATTTATAATGGGTAATTTGGGATGCACAAGCACTTATTGCCAAAACCCAGAAACAGACACTTCCCTCGTAGGCACTAAATCACTGCTCCTGGGATAATTAAGGTAGTGGGAGCATTTATCAAGCTTTTACTAAATTTACGGTCCCTCCCTGAGGTCTCTCCTCCTGGTTTTGTGTCTCTGGGTGATGGAGAAATTTGGCCTTGGCGGATGGGTTTCCCCAGGGCTGAGCAGTGCCTCGGGGGTGCGGGGGCTCCGGTTCAGCCCCTCGTGGGGCACCGCTTCATCCACCCTCCCCGACTTCATTCAACGTCCTGTGAACCTTCGTGTGATGCCCTGTGCTGGTGAGCTCTGGGGACAGATGCTGCTGCTGAGGGGACAGGGATGTCCCCCTCCGCTGCGGGCAAGGCCTGGCATCCCACACCAGGGCTCCAGGAGGAGTTTTGCAGCCGTAAGGTGCGGGGAGCGGGGCAGCTCGGATGTCGGACCGGAGGAGCACCGGCACCTCTTCCTGCTACGTGCCGAGCTGCGTTGGGTTGAAGTTGTTGTTTACGGTAACTTTTTTGGATGTGATATTCAGCAGTAATAGAAAACTCTCCATCACCAGTGTTTTCCCAAAACAAAAATATGCTTTTATGCTCCAGGAGGGTTCCTGGAGAAATTGCCTGCCTTCTCTCCATCAAAGACTTGGAGAAGGTTTCCTCTCCCACTCCTGTGCACGGTGCTTGCCCTCAGCACGGGGAAGCCCCGACCGGACCCCACAGCCCTCAGCCATCCCTCCCTATCCCGACATTCCAAAGCCAGCAGTTCTAAACCACAACCAGCTCCATTTGAGGTCTTCCCCATGGATTAAAATAGCTCCAAGAGACAAATAAGGGAAATCTGATCTTAAAGCCCAGGACCTGACGGTGTAATTTCCATTGGAAATTGGCTCTTAGGGGCAGCCGGCTGGCAAAGCCGCGTCCCCGGGGACAGGCTGGGCTGTTTGTTCCTGTAATGTTCTTGCTATTGATTTAAGGAGAAACAAGAGTTGGTTAATTATTTGTGGCCGTGCATAGCTTTGTTTTGTCTCTGCTAATGGCTGGGGCTGTTGTGACTGTACACTCTAATGACTTTCAGATGCCAGAGGTCTTATTATAAGCCCATGTCCCATACAGAGACCACCAGCAGAAAACAAACTTGTTGCAGCTTTGAGGTTGCAAATAGCAAAGCAAACGATGCCGCTCTCCCTACCCCAAGCCCCCAGGGCACATACTTTGGCGAAGAACTGCAGAGTTGTTTTCATATCAAGCCAGCTCTTTTCCTGATGTAGTTACGGACCACTGAAGAACTGAACTCGTCCCTGCACAGGTACCTCTATAAATAATTAGACATATAATATTTCCACAGCTGTGCGCTGCCAGATGGCTCTGCTTTTCTAAGCTTAAAGTAACTTCCTTCCTTTGCAGGGGGAAAAGCCAACTCTGTCAAGTCCTATAAACTCATCCTTTCAGGAGCAGACGCGTCCCGGAGACCTGGCTTTGAACCTGGAGAAGAAGAAACTTCTCAGGGATGGGGCAGCCACCGAGCGAGCCCTGAGAGGGGTCAGGCAAGTGCGTGGGAAGGTCCCTGGTCCGTCTGCCGGCGCCGGTGGCGATGGCTGGCTGCAGAAACCAGAGCTACCCTGCAGCTCAGGACCTGGCCTTTCGTTAGGGTTTTAAGAGAAAACTAACATTAATAAAATAAGCGTGGTAATAGCGGCAATAATCCCCACAGAGCACAGGCTTCGTGTTGAGCAGGTAAATGCTTCGAGGGGAGGTTTCCTACGTGCCCTGGCCTGGCCCGTTCGTGCTTCCCATGGACGGCTGCGAAGTAAATAAATAATTTACCTCTCCAAACCGATCCGTGCTGTGTTCTGAGCTGCTCGGAGCCTATTTAACCTTTCAGAGATGGAGCAGCTCCTGCAGAGCTGGTGCACAAATGCTGTTTCCTGCAGCCTGGCTGGGACTCCGCGGGGTCTCCGGGGAAAACCAGCCTGGTTTTAGGGAAGCCATGCCTGACCCTCTGCATCACCCGGGGTGTAGGTGGGGGTAGCAGAGCTGTCCCCGTGCCAAAGCCTTCATCTCCCTAGCGAAAGCACAGCACGTTGAAGCTGTGCCTCAGTAAGCCTCCAAATCCTGCCTTGGTGAGGTATTACAGCAATATTCAACCAGCAGCTCTGGAGGTGGCGGGTGCCCACCCTGACCACGGCCGGATCCTGTGTGCCATGCCAGCCCTAGACACGCCAGACACGATGCTCAGCCTCTCCCCTGACAAATTGCCCTCCAGCTCCTCCTGCTGCAAAAGCCTGGCAAGTAAATGTCAGGGGTTTTAATGACAGTTACCTCTGCCATGGACAGGAGTGTATAGGCAGAGCGGAATTACTGTCATCTTGGCTTTTTCAACCCCAGCTCCTACTCATAATAACTGTTAGCTCCCCAGCACAAGTGCCTGTTCCCTTTTTACAGCTTTGGATGCTTTTTTTCCTATATTACATCCCCGGAGCTTTGCAAGGGAGTTCAAAACACAGCCTGGATTTTACATGCCGTTTCACATTCCCGAGCCGTGTCTGGGAAACTCGGCGTGAGCGGGTGATCAAGAGCGTCTTGTCAAAGATGACATCGAGCAGATGAAGGGAGAAGCACAGCGCGGTGCAGGTCCTCGCCGTGTGCTGTAATTGCCGCGCAGGTTTTCATGTTGCTGTTTCTCCTCCTGCTGCCAGAGCCTTGGTGTCCCCCAGGGAGATGCGGTAAGGACCCCTCTGCGAGGGCTGGGGCACCCCTGGGACTGCCCCAGGGTGCCGAGGTGCCCGCTGCAGTGTCTCAGCCAGAAAAGGGGGTGCACAGCACCCGGGTCCTGGTGTCAGCCCATGCCCTTAGGGGAGAAACCTTCATCCAGCGCGCAGGGCACCATGGCACGGGGGATCAGGCAACCACCCAACGCTTTGCTGGTTGCTGCCTTGGCTGTAAACCACTGCTTCAGCCTTGGGCTGGGGTGGGAAGAATGTATTTCTCAATGTTTTGCTCATCACGCCGTTTCCCGGGGGCTGCCTGACTTAATTGCTCCTGCTCGCTGCCAGGCTTTGGGAGCAGCGCTCGCCTGCCCGTGACTGCAAAGCAACCCGTCTCCCTCCCTGAATGCAGCTTAAAATCCAGCCAGCAAAAGGCGTTTTTTTTTTTTTTATTTTTTAAGCCAGAAGAGAATTACAGCGGGGCTCACCAGCCGCCTTGCTGCGGGCAGCCCTGCCTGCCGGTGCCCCCTGCCTTGCCCCACCATCTCCATCCCCACCAACCCGCACCACGCCGCTTTCCAGCCCATTAGTTTCAATTACCCGACCTGGAAAGCTGTGACCGTTGCTTCGTTTTTAAGGCATTCCTTTTCAAACCCAATCGTTCCCATCCCTGCCGCATAATTGGGTGTAATCCCTGGGTAACCTACTTCCCGCTGCCAAAATGAAGCTGTCGCTCGCAGCTGAGGGCCCAGGTGCCTTTTTTGTTGTTGTTTTGTTGTTGCTGTTGGTATGCTTTGGTGCTATTCACCAGCGAGGGTGTCTCTGCTGAACGTGCAGACTATTTGCCAGAGCATTCCTCCTGAGCTTCAGCCTCCATTTATCATTCGTCCCGTACTGAAGATGCTCGTCTCAGGGGGAGGAAAGGGCTGAGAGTCTTTTGTTTTGTAGCTGTGCAAGAGCGAATGGGGTTTATGCCTCGTGGTGGTGCCATCTTGTTCGTGAGTCAAGACACGAGCCTTTATCTGCTGACCCAAGCCTGACCCAGCTGGCATGGCAATGTGCAACGTGCGCGTGTGTGATAAATAATTTGTTCTTTTCTCTTTAGAAAATCTCCCCAAGACGCACCTTTGAAAACCACTTTGTGCTTGCACAGGGACACGGTGGGATAATATGAAAAAGAGTATTTTTAAAGTAAACCCAGACAATTTATATCTCTTTCGTCCTCAGTTCTTGTTTTACACCAAATTCACGCTGGGGAAACGATGAAAATCTATAATGGAGAATAAAATGTAATGATCTTCTGAGATACCTGCCTGTGGTGCCAGCTGGTCCCTGAGCCTGTGGGTTGGGGGGGCTTTGAAAAGGAGCTCCAAAAATCCCCGCCAAGGGTGCTGGGCGTGCATCTGCCCACAGCGCTGCTGCTTTGCCCTGCCCAAACCCACCAGCGCTGCCTCTCCCCCCAGTTTTCCCTGCTTCAGCCCGGCAGGAACCCAGAATGCTGGTAGGGGAGCGGGTGCTGGGGGTGGAGGCTGACAGGGGTGATGGGGATGGAAACCCTCCAAATGCTTGGACAAGTCTCCTTTCGAGGTCCCGGCATCCGTCTGCCTACCACTAATGAGGTCTTCAGACTCATTAAATTTCGCTTTGAGGTCCTAAACGAGGAGATTTAATCCTTTCAGGGCACTGCGGTGCAGCAGCAGTGCTGATTTGGGTAGGGACATCCTTGACCAGCCAGCTGTGCTGCAGATGGCACCGGTGTCCCAGCCGCGAGATGCTGCCAGCATCTCCAATTTTAGCTCTGCTGCCAGACGCGATTTTCCAGGCAGGAATCTGCCTGACATCTCCTGAGGCCGCGGCTGGTCTGACAGCGGCTGGAGGTTTGCATTGCATGTGCCACGGACCGGCCAGCAAGAGCAAGCAGCAAAGCCCCAGCACGTCCCCCAGGACTCGCCCAAACCCTGAAGGGGGGAGCAGGGGTTGTGTTTAAAACACAGGAGCCAAAGCCCAGCCCTAATGGTACACTGTATTCTTTATCTGAGGACAAAATAGAGTAAAAGCGGTGCTTTAATACAGGAGAGGCTTTTTAAATACAGAAGCCCGAATGCAGATGCACAGTTGGCTGCGCTGGAGAACTGGGATGCACAAACAAGGGGGCTAGGAGGAGGGCAAAGCCCTACCCGTTAATTAGTTTTGGTCCTTCAAACGCTATTTGGGGATTTCAGGTGAAGCCAAAACCACGTGGATTTTACATGGTGGCCTGGCACCCCCAGGCCCGCGGCCGTTCCCGGCAGCTAGCCACAGCTTGGGGACGTGAAAAAGCCACGTGGGCTCAAACGAGCATCTTCTGGCTCCTGCCAGCCGATGCTCCGGTGCGGGCAGCACCGGCAGCAGGCTGCGATCGATGGCGTGCCGGGGCGAGGAGCGGTGAGAGCTGGAAATGGGCACTTGATTATTCCAGGGCCTCCGGAGGTCAGCGCGGGGGGGAGAGGCTGGAGCCGGTTCCCTGGCAATCGCTTGTCTTCATCCCCTCCCTCATTAGATTTTCTCCGCGTGGATCGTTAGGCAGGAGGGGAGAAAAGGGCAAGACAGGGCTCAGCTGGAGTCAATGGTTACGCTGCCGATGGCAGACACGGCTCTGTCTTGTCCTGCTTTAATGTCACCTGTGCCACGCTGGCTCCTGCCCCTAAAACATCACCCCGAGGCGGGTGGTCAGCACCCGGCAGCGCTGTACGCAGAAAACCAGAGACACCAGTAACGCCGGTGCTATGGATGTGCGACGAGGTGTTTTCCCACTTTAATTAGTATAAAATAATCACGTGGAAGCGCTGCCCTTGGTTTAGGCTCCAGCACAACAGTGTGCGCTGCGGCGGGCTGCTGATAAATCAAATCCTGGCATCGCTGGGGCCGGGCAAGACGCATCCCAAATCTTGACATTTGTTTTGACGCATCGTCTCCTCGTGTGTCTGAGCGGCGCGGTCGTGTCTGTCGCTCCTTACACGGCGCACCTGGGTCTGCGTGGCTGGGATTGCTGCCGAGGTCATCGCACAAATATGCGAACTGCCTATTTTCGAATTAATAGCACATGGACTCGATTTCTAGGCTCTTGGGCATAAGTTCAAAAAAATAGAGCTATAAAACTTGGGTGATTTACTGGACCTTTCCTAGACTAAAATGATTAATTGTCTGATTTACTGGTTCCATTTTTTTTTAATGCTGAAAGCGATATAAAAAAATTAAAGGGAGTGCAGAGGAAATGGTTATCTCGAACGCCTTCATCATATTGCTAAGCAGAAAAAAATGATATTGTGATGGAAAAATTTTAAATACTAACGTTCTGATTCATTTGTGCGCGGCAATGAACGGAAGCGTGAGCGGTGTCTGTCTGATGTGGACACAGCTCGGTGCTAAATTTTTGAGGGATGCAATTCACCGACGTGAGCCAGTCAGCTTGCGTTAGAATTCTCTCTCTAAGCAGCCAGAAATGGTTTGAGGCCATGGTGAAAAAACAACTCTAAACCCACAGTGGAGCGACAGCATCTGGCACAGCATCGGTGACCGGTAAGGCAGGAAAGTCATCCCGGGCGTTTCAATGACGGACAAAAGACCGAGGGCAAAGGATGCGCCTTCGCGGTATTTATTTGAGTGGCCAAACAGCAGTCATGGCAGAAACATGCTGGCTTGTGGCTGTGGGTCCTTGCAGACAACCTGAGCTGAGGACATGCGGGTGGGAGATGGGTGCTGCTTGGCTGGTGTTGCCCGGGGCTCCTGAGGTGCAAATTCACGGCCGGCACCTGCCCCGCGCTGGCCGCCCGGCTGGTGTGACACCCACTGTCACACGGGGATGATTAAACCCAGAACCTCTCTGCATTGCCAGCTTTTCACCCCGATTTTAAAGCACTTGCGCCTGTTTGTGCCTCCGTGCAGTGCCTGAAGTCATTACGATGAACTCTCACGGTATTGGTTTTACAACAAAAGCCACGGCGGGGGGAGCAGCGAGCAATACCTCTCTGTGCAGCGTTCCCTCCGTGCTAGCCCGTGCTGCACTTCTTCCCACCATGGTTGGCTGCCATGGGACGTGGTGTGGGGCCGTGCATGAAGCATGGGAAGCAGCAACCCCGGTCTGCCCTGTCCCGGCTCTGCTGGGAGCCCCGACCGCCCCTTGGGGCTTCACGGAGCTGGTTTCACCTTTAGAGCACGGTGGTTACTGTCACGTATAATATATGTATTGCAAGAGGCAGGATATTAAAAATAAATGCTTACACAGCCAGGCCAGGTTGATAGTCTACTTAATCCAACAGAAAAAAAAAAAAAAGAGGATTGATTTCCAAGGCAAAAGGGGGAAAAAAAGCTACGTTACTAAAAAAGAGCTGTGGGATAGCGAGGGGTTTTGTCCTTTGCCTTCCACTGAAATTAGTCCCTTAAGTTTAGGACTGCATGAGTTCCAGGGTCACTGGGTAGCACCTCAGTATTCAAGGGGAAACCACCACCCAAGGGTCACTCAATGTATTTTAAAGGTAAATAGACTTCACTGGCACTGGAGCACTAAGGTTCTTGAGTTTGCTTGTGCTACAGCTAATTATGAGCTTGGCTTTGCTAGGTGATACATCCCTGCCTCGGAGCTACGAAAAATCTTCCCTTTACACCCAGGAGTACGTCCTTAATGATTTAAAAGGTATTCGTGAAAACGTTGTCTTTGAAGTTGTGCCATATTTTCTCACTCATTTCCTTGGGGGAATTTGAATTAGCAACAGGCAGCCTAACAATGATGCCAGAGACCAGTAAGCCCACTTTGGGAGGGACTGGCTTTGCTGGGATGCCGTCACGGACAGGCTGCTGTGCCCGCTTGGAGTGGCAGTTGGGCGTAGGAGATGCACAGGACCCCACGGCAAAAAGGAGCCCCGGGTCACCCCGTCTGTTTTGTTCTTCATACAGCTTTTTTTTTTTTGCAATCTCAGTGGCCTCATCCTGGCTTTGCAGCCGGGCAAGGATTGCTCCCCTGGAAACGCAGGGAAGAGTTAATTTTCTACATTTGGAACGTTATCTGTCATGTGCGACTGCTCTGTAATTATGACTTTTTCTGCTTCTTCGAAAAAGGTTATTACAAGAGCCTTTTAATCTAAAAGGCCAATTATATTAAAACAGTGACTTCCATACTTAGATCCCCCTTTATACACATGCTATTGTATTTGATATAAATTTAGCAAATTATATGGAAGGTTTGCTTAGTGGGAGCTTAAAAATGTGATTACTACTTGCATCGATGTAAGCATGAAGAGTCCCGAGAAACACATCTATGTTATTTATTGCAGCCAGGAGCCCCAGCCACCCTCAGCTTTAGGGAAATAATTCGGCTGCAGGAGCTCAGTACCTCTCCTTTGCACCTCTGCATGTTGGAGAGGCTACCGGCTCCGGGTCTGGAAGCTGCTGGGAAGCAGAAAATGCGGAGAAGCTGAGTTTGGGGCTGCTGAATTCAAGCAAGCAGCAGGTACAGCACCCACCCAGGCTCACCAGCGCACTACGTCTTGCAGACCATTTCAATGAGGCACGAAACGCGGCACAATTACAAACCCCGTAACTGGCCTACACTGAAACCTTGCACAGGCAGAGTGTGCTGAAAACTTACTGATGTTTTAAAACACATTTATGCTGTCTACAAGGGGAAACACTTTCTCCCCAATAAAATAGTGTTGTTTTCCCTGACCCATGATCTACAAGGAGAAATAATTAACCTGAAGGACATGTAATGGAGAAAAGGGTAGAGTTTCAGAGCACCTCCTGTGTACAAGGCAGTAATTTGTTCTAAGGACTGCTCTGGATGATGAACTCGTTAGGAAGAGAGCGGCGCAGACACGGGTCCCCGGGTATCGGCTGCAGAGAGAGGAATGGTAGTTTCATGGGAAATTTAAGAAAACTTACTCCTGTGGTCACATGAGCTCTATCAGTTTCTCGTTACTCAATTTTTTAAACTTCAAAAATGCCATTTTATCAGTCCTGCTGAAACAACTGTAGAAGAGCCAGAGCTGGGAGGACGTGGGAAAAGCGGCGTCCCTTCGCCCGGCACGCCGTCCTGAGGCTGCCTGGGCTGGTCCATGGATGCCGGGCACGGGGGACGGGGATGGTGTCCCCACTGGCAGCGTCCAGATTGGGTTGGTTCAGTGTCGGCGGGAGTTAAAAGCCAGGGATGAAGCTGAACAAAAGCCATGCGGAGGCAGGTGAATTGTTGCTCCTGCAAACAAGTCGCTGCATCGTGTCGATGGCTTTATCAATCTCCTCCCTCCTGCGGCTCACGCTCCTGGCCAAATTCATCTTCAGACTCTGGGAGCTGCAAAAACCTATAAGTAATAAGAACGAAGCTATGAATTTCTTGGGAGGACTCCAATAAAAAGCTGGAGCTGCCCGAGTTTGAGCATTGGCAAGCCCGGTATCACAGCGATGGCTTTGTGCTCAGCCACAAGAGCCGCAGGACACCCAGAGTCTGTTTTCATTCCCTCACCTACGTGAACCCCAAGTGCCGACGGCGAATTCCCTCCTACTGAGGAGAAATGTCCAAGCCTGCACGCGGGCTGGGCTGGGGAATGGTGAAGGCTGAGTCCTCTGCTCCCCCGGTGCCCCTGGAGTAGTAATACACAGCCAACCAGTTCTGCCCGCCATAAGCACTAAATATAAAGCTAGAAATGCCCCGTACAGCAAGGAGCACCTATGGATCTCTATAATCCGCCGTGGCTGCAGGTTGAGGGAAGAGCTTGAGGGTCATTGATTGCTTCTGTGATTTATAACTGGCTGGAGTCACAGGGCAGCATCAGCTGGGGTGATGCTCTGGGGGAGCTTGGCTAGAAAAGGTGATTGCAAAGGTGCTCTTCTTCATCGCCCATGGATGTTACCATTGCTGTAGGTGTTTATATACCACCCCCAACTAATGCCATCCTTCTGCAGAAATAATATCTGTGTATTTTTATTCAAAATTTATATATTTTTGGGGGGGAGGGGTGTGTTTGCTGTTCCTTGCAGCTGGTTTCTACCTTCATGTTTCAAAAACGTTGGCCGCGGTGCATCGCTCATGCCACCTCTCCCGCCGAGTCTCAGCCCCTCTCTGCTGGGTTTAGGCAGCAGGGTGGGAGGGGGCTTTGACTCCCCTTGCTTCAAGGCCTTTCAGGGCCTTCTCTGGGTCAGGGATAACTTAGAGCAACCCGGAGGCTGCTCTAAGGTGGGCCTTGTTGCCAGGGACCTGGTGCAAGGTGCCCACGGGGCCACCCCATCCTGCTTCCCGCAGGAGTCAGCTGGGACGTGGAAAATGCTCTGGGGACACTGAGAGCTGAACCCCTTTGGTTCGTTGGGAAGCTTAAGCGATTGGATGACAAAGCTTAGCCTGTGTTGTTAACATCATGCTTGTTATTAGGGTCAAAAAGGAAATGGCAATGTGTGAATTCAAAAGCTTCGGGTGAGCCGACAGATGATTTTAATTCAGAATCACTGGTTTAGGGTCTGAAGCCAAGATATTGCCTTCCTTTACCTCTACTGAATCAATGGTGCTGTGGGGTTAAATGGTTCACTGCCTAGATCTTTTATTTATGCATTTATTTAATCTCGCCCCACCAAGGTAGGTGTTTTAAGATTAAAATATTCCTTATCCTCAAAAGTTATGATAAATATTGATGCAGTATTTCAAATAGTACGTGCACAGGCAGGTCTCTGCGAGGACTGGAGAGCAGCCAGGACTGGCTTGCAAGGCTTCAATAAAAAGCAACGAGAGCACTACAAGGGGTGAAGACGAACGCTGACTAACGAGCTTGCCGGGGCTCCGCCAGCGCAGGCTGGCGCGCACCCGACGAGCATCCCCAGCAGGCAGCGGGGAGGGGCTCCACGCGAACTTCTGTTTGACTTTACACCAGCCCCGTGAATTGGTTTTACAAGATCAAGTGGAAAAATTGGAGAAGGGAAGATATCATAATTCCAATAGCAAGTGGCCCAAGGCTTTTGTTTCTAATAAATGGACAAGCTCCTTTAAGCCTGGTAATTAATCTGATGGATCTTTTCAATTTTATCAGCCCCTTCTGTGACATTATTCTTTAATCTGTGCGGCTCCAGCTTTCATTAAAAACGAACCCAGTGACAACGAGGTAAAGCTGCTCAGAATGCTGCTGCTAATCTCTGCTGCTCGGGCTTTTCCCTGTAATTGCTTTTCCACGGTGTTTCTGTACGAGCTGTTCAGCACAGCGTCTCTGCTGGTGTCATAGCTCCTGGATCCCTTAATCAGGGGCTTTACGACTTCATACAAATATTGTATCAGGAGAGAAGGAGTTGTTGATGGTCAGGATTTGTGAGAAGCAGCTGTCTTTCTTCCTGCTTTTGCTGCTGAATTAAATTACGGCCTTGAGGAGAGCGGTGCGACGTGTTTTACTGCTTTCTAGGAAGCATATTCAGGTAGGATTTCTTTAATGCTTGGGCCCTTATTTTCCTTGCCATGGGTTGGCACCTCACTGGGGATGTCTGTCAGCTCGAGGAGGATCATATCTCTTCCCAAAGGGACGGCCAGATCCGATGCGCCAGCTGACTGCCCATCCAAGGTTTGGATCGCATTTAACTGGGGCCAGCAAAGCAGCGACTCCAAAACTGAGCTTTTTGCTACAGAGGGTGCCAGTCCCGGGGAAACTGTGCAGAGCTGCTGCTGCTGCGAGATGTCTCGGTGCTGCCCTGGCTTCAGAAACGTCATTGATCCGCTGGACCTGGACACGGGCAGCTCTCCTCCAGCAGCTGCTGCCGGCGACACGTAGCCCAACGCAGTAAATGAGGTAGAATTTAATTTTTGTGTGTGACCTCAGCGCCTTTCCTGGTAGACGTCTGAGATGGGCAAATTCCTCCCAAATGTAGAAGCCAGGTTTATTCTAGGAGCCAAATTTCTCTAAATCCTTTGACGTGACATCTCCTCCCGCTCGCAGCTTGGAAGGAGGTTTCTCCTGCTTCCTGAAACACCTGAAAATGGAGATCACTGCTGGGGTCCTGTCAGACCCAGCCTGTACGTTATTTACCGCAACTGTCACATCGCTCCATGCGAGAGAAGTGCTGTCATGGTCAGATGCTGCCATACAGGTTCATAGGCACGCTGGAAACACAGGAGCTGAGATTTAAGGCTCTCTTTCACCAAACCAGCCAGGGTCGGAGGCAATGTGATGTGAGATCGTAGACAGTCACCAAAACAGAGGAGGAAAGGCTGCACTCCACAACTTGAAGCTGCTTCTTCAGCAGGATTTATTGGTATTTTTTATGAAGGAAGCTGTAAAGTTATTAAAAAGCGGTCGTTGGGTTATTCATGCCGCTTGCTAGCAGCCTGGTAGAAATGGGGTTTGTGGTTCTTCTGCTCATCGCCTGGGCTCGGTCGGGGGCTGCAGGCTGAAGGGAGTCAAAGCCCTTCACAGAAAACCTTCGAGCCTAATAAGTACGTAGTGCTCCAACGCTTTCTGTCGTGCCTTTTTGTCCTTTTTTTTTGGGATGGGATGGCGGCGGTGCCACGGGGAGGAGCCGGGTGGCTGGGCTGTGCCGATGGCTTGGCGCTGCCTTTCTCACCAACGCTGCGTGGGGCTGTCCCTGCATGAGGCACGAGGAGCTGATTGACGGGAATTAAGCTCCCGAGTCAATTAAATTAAGGCCACCTTAATTCTGAAAAAGGCTGTCTACACAGGGATTTAATGAAGTTTTACTAATCCACTTTAGAAATTAATTCAGATTAAGTTCTCCGAGCATCCCCAGGTAGGCAAGCTCGAAGTAACAAAGGAGAAGGCCGTCCAGTCGTGGGCTTATTTAAGGTGAGAGGGTTGGGTGGCTAGTTAGATGCAAAGCAGGGGCTGCCTGCAGGCATGGGGGGGCCTCAACAAAGCCCAAGCCCACCCAGGGAAGAACGACACGTTTTCCTGGGAAGAATTCTCACTGACCGACTGCATTTGTGGGAGAAAAAGGAGAGAAATCTTCCACGAAGCGGGACCCTGGGTCACCCCAGGAGATGGTGCTCCCATTGGGGACAACCCAGCACTCTGAGGGTGAAGGTACCATTTTCCTTTTTGCTTTTTCCCTTTTTTTTTTTTTATTTTTTTTAATGCTGGACAGGAAATGTCTTGATGCAATATTTAACATGGAGGGCCTGGGGGACTTGGCATGATTGAAGACAGGATCTTCATTTTGACAGCTTAATGCATTTTACATTACGATGCCGCTGCATCCTTCTATTTATGCAGAGCGATCCGGCGCTACGTCTCCTTTTCCGAGTCCTTGCACGTCATACAAATACTGTCCCTTTGCCCTCCTGACCCAATCTCCTTTTTCTTGATGGGATTTTGGTCGTCTCAAATCTTTTAGGGTTTCACTGCATGTAATCTGATGATAAAGAGGAGAAGAAACGAAGCAAAGACAAATTTCACTGATAACTACTTCTTTGACATATGGTTACCGGATTACTGTGAAAAGCGCCTTTGGTTGAAGTGGATTATACCTAAGCCCATGCCTTGGATAGAGCAGTGAGGAATTCACTGGGCCTCGGTTTAGTACTCTGGTCAAATTTGAGTAAACAATAATAATAAAATTTGGAAAGTGGTGTTACAAGAAGACATTTTCGACTGTAACGGCAGCTTGTCAGTTATAGAAGAAAAGAAAACAAAGAACTTGCCAGGTCTGTGACAAGAACTCAGTGAATTTAGACTAATTGAACTCATTATTAGGGCCCACTGTGCTGGACCAGCAGGCAGAGAGAGGGAACAGGACAGCCAGGGCTATGGCAGAGGTGCTGGGGGCACCTGCCCTGACCCAGGGAGCCGCTGTTGTATATACACGATATACCTACACACCTACATGTGTGCGTCTCAGCCTTTGTGTGAGGGCTGTTCACACCTGCACGTGGACTCTTTGTGCGACTGAACAAGCTCCAAATGGCCCACGTTCAGGTTATAGCAAGCTTCCTAAAATTATGTTTTAAGCCACCTTTAGTCTAAATCGTATTCTGAGCAATTTAAACCTGCGTTTTTGCCTACTGCAGGAATATTTTGGCGCAGCTCCTGAGTGAAAGAGGCCCCTGGAAGTGGTGGCTGGGGTGGGAAAGGCTCGGTGCTGCATTCGGCTGAGTGTTTACTGCCAAGAATTGCTATTTTACCATTTATTTTTTCAATGTATTTGAAGACTATCTGGCTTGGGGATTTCGGAGCTACATTGCTGGAGGCAGAAAAGCCACACACATCTGTATGCCTGTGATGTGCCTGCAATCAATACGGCTGTGAGCATGATCTGAACGCCTGAGCCCCCATCGACTACACAAATGCACCAAGTGATAAGCAGCTGCCGGTGGGGAAGGACCCGGTGCAGAAAAAAATGTCACCGCGCAAAGAGATATGCAATCCTCAATGAATAAATCCAATAAATTCTATATAAATCTCTTGTTATAGCCTGTTTTATTGAACCAACCAGCATGTTTCTCCACTTGAGAGACTGTGGAGAGCCTTATTTATTAGCACTGCAACATGAGTGCTTCCCTGAGCCTTTGTCTGCTTTATCTCGCTTGTCACCGTGCCACTGCGTGTGCGGCTGTGGGCCCTGTGCCTTTATTTTGGGAGGTTTATCATTTACACATAAACCCTTTGTTCCTAGCTGAAAACTAGAAGGCAACAGTAGTGCATATGTTTGCCTGGGAGAGGAGTGTCTTTAGGGAATTGCTGCTGATAAAGGAAGATGGGGGTGATGCCAGCAGCAGGGATGTCCTCACTGGCCACCGTGGGACCGCGGTGTCACGCATGGGGTGAAGGCATCTCTCCAGGCAGACGGACTATATCCAGCACCGCTAGCACCAGGGCATGGGCAGGAGAGCTCATCACCTACTGCCCTGCATGCGATGCTCATCATAAAATCTCACGTCTCAGAGGCCACCCAGCTGTATGAAGCGGCTCAGCACACAGGGAATGGAGCTCTTTTCTCTCCCTAGGTGTTTAAAGTGAGTTTTTCCTGCATGACCTTCAAAAGGAGGGTGATGTGTGACCTGCGAGCCAGCCAAGCATATGGGAACACCCGGCTGGCAGAAATGCTCTGCCTTACAGCAAGGTGAATCTCCTCAAGAAGGTTTAAGATACATACGTTATCCAATAATTATCCCCCTAGCCACCAGACGGATCCAGCCTTCTGGGATGAAGGATATTCTCCCTCCAGGGTCCATCTGCTGCCATCACCACTGGCACATGGGAGGTGACTGTCCCTGGTTAAACAGCCCGGCACCACCACCCTCTGAGTTGGGAAAGCATGCCAACCTTGCACTGCCAAGGGAAATGGGAAGGGGAGCTGCTCCCAAAATCCAGGCTTCCCCAGCCACCTCTGTGGCCATGATGATCATGGATGACCCAAACCTTGCTTGCCTCAAACATGAGTCAAACCAACATGAAAGTGCCTTTGCGTGGAGCGCTGGAGCCGACTGAGATGCTGCGGGCGTCAGCGTTCCCGTCACATGGTGTTTTTTACCTTCTTCATCTGGTTGTCCTTCAGGAGGCACAGTGAGGGTCAACAAGGACCGAGAACAACAGAACAGCCTTTGACTGTGCTGCTAGACATGACTAACACAGCAAAACCACCATCGACAGTTTAAGGCTTTAACCCAGTGATGCAACTGTGCACTCTCCTGGCTTAGTGACGGGCCCATAATAAGGCAAAAATTAATGTTACAACATTCTGGCTTTTAAGCATTTTCCCAGAGAAGTCATGTTGGATGTTGTTTCTGAGAGCAGAGCCAGGGAATATGACTGGAGATACACACTTGGTTCAGATTTATATTAAGTTTCCAGCAAACTGGGGGAATATAAGCCCGTCTGACCTAATATTATGTTGATTCCAAAGTAATTACATTTGTTATTTGCAGGATCTGTAGTAAATCGAGTTGTGGCAGTTATGTGGATGCTTCACAGAAGCAATTTCAGAGATCATTAAATATATCTTACGTTGGTTACATGTTACATTAACCCCTCCAGCGCCTCAAGACATATGACATCCATTCACCGAATAGGCAATTTTTATGAGACTAGATGCCAAAGGCAACCCAGTGGAGATAAACTCCGGAAATGTACACAATTACCGCCGAGAGATGTCTGTTGTTCGCTATAAAGACACGAGGATTAAAAAGTTTGTGCAAGGCTCATACCAGCTCCAGACCACCTACTCCACCGGCCTGTCCTCCGCTGCAGCCTGGGCTGCATCCTGCCGAAGAAGGGACAACATCCACGTGGCACAGGCGTGTGCGTCGCTGTCCTCCCGGGGGGATTCCCCCTTGTCCCCAGCTAGCTGCCACCGCCCTGGGCCAGAATTGCGTTTATCAAAACGGGACTGGTCTGCATCTATCAATAAGTCACAGAATCACAGAATGTCAGGTGTTGGAAGGGACCTCGAAAGATCATCTAGTCCAACCCCCCTGCCAGAGCAGGACCACCCAGAGCAGGTCACACAGGAACACATCCAGGAGGGTTTTGAAGTTCTCCAGAGAAGGAGACTCCACCACCTCTCTGGGCAGCCTGTTCCAGGGCTCTGTCACCCTCACAGGGAAAAACTTTTTCCCTATGTTCATGTGGAACCTCCTGTGCTCCAGCTTGCACCCGTTGCCCCTTGTCCTGTCACTGGCCATCACCAAGAAGAGCCCGGCTCCATCCTCCTGACACTCGCCCTTTACGTATTCATAACCATTGATGAGGTCACCCCTCAGTCTCCTCCAAGCTCCAGAGACCCAGCTCCCTCAGCCTTTCATCCTGAGGGAGATGTTCCACCCCCTTCATCACCTTTGTGGCTCTGTGCTGGGCTCTTCCCAGCAGTTCCCTGTCCTCGAACTGAGGGGCCCAGAGGTGGACACACTATTCCAGATGGGGTCTCACCAGGGCAGAGTAGAGAGGAGGAGAACCTCTCTCGACCTACTGACCACAGCCCTTCTAATACACCCCAGGATGCCGTTGGCCTTCTTGGCCATGAGGGCACATTGCTGGCTCATGGTCATCCTGCTGTCCACCACGACCCCCAGGTTCCTTTCCGCTATGCTACTCTCAAAGTCCTCGCAGTTCTCAGTGGTTAAAGGCACCTATGACAACTGCAGCATTTTGGGGTCTCTCATCCACATAGGTTAAAGTTTAAATCAAAATATCCGTGACTCTTGAGATGTCTACATGGGCTGAGCAAAGCACGGCTGGAAGCTCTGGCTCAAGAGGATTTTGAGATTCTGATTTTTTTTTTGGTTACTACCAAGGAGGCAGGAGAAGTGATGCTACAGAGACGCTTTTTAGGTGACAGCAAGACCAATTTCCCACCCGCCCACCAGCAGCAGCTCTGCTCTGCACGTGGCAAGGTGCAGTGTCGTGGAAGGTTCAGGGGGCAGGAGGAGAGGTTGGAGAAGTGGGGGGAGAGGAAAGGGCTGGTAGAGAGCAAGAGCACGAGGGCGAAGACAGCGAAGGGAGGGGTGGAGGGGAAAGAAATGCCTTTTACTCCCAGGGCAATGCCTGCTCCCAACACATGCTGAAGCCCTTCGTTGCATGATGGATGCAGAGAGGAACACAGCCTGGCTGAGAGTGAGCTCCTGGAAAAGCACGAGCAATTGTCATTACTACATTTATTTCATCCAAATGATGAATGGTGTGGACAAGCGGATGGCAGGCAGGCCCAGCCCGGGCAGGCGGAAGGACATGCCCGTGCTCATTAGCCTGGCAAACATCACTGGCTGTTACTGGTTCGGTTTTCTGCCAGCTAGCAGCAATGGTAGCTCTTGTCTGCAGCCACAAAGAGCTTTTGGGACGTGTAAAAGTCTTGTACGCTCTTCGGAAGAGACCCGGTGAGTTATTTCACACTTTGGGAGCTGTGTTTTGGTAGTCCAGTACTGCATTTGTCCCGCAGCAACGTTTGTGTTTCCTTTTTGGGGGCAACGGAAGGCAGCAGGGAGAAAGAAGCAATGTTTGTGGGGTGGAGAAGGCTCCTGGAAACCAGCGGTTTGATGGTCAGCAAACTTCCCCATGTTGCAGGAAACACCAGTTCATGTTCTCCCTCCTCCCTCTGATGATATCCATGGTATTTTTAAAATCTGCTGAAAAACAAACAATCAGCGGAAATGTGTTAAATTAGGGAGTGAGCTGATGGAGAGGAGGCGAGCAGGGGTTAGATACCATCATGGCTTTCTGTAATGTTATTTTTCACACCTTCTGCCGCTGCTTTTGGAGCATCACGTGGCGGGGAGGTGAGCGAGTGGGATGGGATGGGAGGGCAAGAGCCACCCCAGGCTCACCCCTTGTTGCACGGTCCGTCCTGCGTGAGCCTCAGCCCAGCAGTGTTAGGAAAATGGGATTAATCAGGTCTGAACAGATGGTGGTGATGGCAAAGACAGCACCCCCAGGCACTGCGCCAAATACAGGCCGGTGTGTGTCTTTGGGGAGACAAACCAGTGCGAACGTGGCTTATCCCTGCAGTGCTGCCTCTTCTGCCCGGTGCAACAGCAAACGGTTCAGCCCTTTCGCTCCTTGTTGAGCCCGTGAGCCAGTTTTAGCAGCTGCACAACGAGTCATTTCAGTGCCCCTTGCCAGCGATTTTGCTAATTGAGGGAGAGACGAAGCCATTAACGTTTGAGAGGGAGGATGTGAAGCCGCTAGCTGCAAGCACACATGCTGCTGTTGCAGGGGTGGTGATGATGCAATCGTCACTGCCATGATGCAATCCGCCCCCCACCCCCCCGGGCTTCTGCAAAAGTTCACGCTGAGCGCTGAAGCAAAGGTTTGTGAAAGGCTTCGGTCTCGGCGTTAAGAATATGCAGGATTTTTTCATTGCTGTGGCGTGTCCTTGCAACGGGTCTTCAAAGTCTGCCTTCATGCACAAGCATAAAGGCCTAAAACACCATCAGGCAGGAAACAAGCTCTGCTGGAAGACCTGGAGGAGAAACTCTCCTAAGGTCCTTTTTTTGTTCAGTCTGATCTAATTCAGCTCTTGTCTAATGCGATGTTTAATGTCGTAATGCGATTTTGGCCGATCCTCAAGATGTGCGCAGCCTTGCTAGACTCTGTTTGCCTCAGGACTTGTTTTTATTGTTGGGCGACAGTTTTGCCCCCATTATCATCAATCGTTGCTGGAAAAATGGGATGAGCAGGTTTTGTCTTGGGTCTAATAAACGTGCCCAGGGACTGCCCGCTGTCTGCTTGCAGGCTCCCGACATCTCCTGAACCTCCAGGGGATGGAGATGGCTCTGCAGGCGGCCAAGCTGAAGTTATTGCAAACCTTGGACCTCTGCATGTGGAGTGACTAAAACCAGACCGGTCGCATGAAGGCGAAGCAGATCCAAGGTCTTGTCGTGCCAATGAACATCTCTCCGGTGGCTTCAGTCACCAGCTTGGAGCATCCGCTGAACAGAGGCCGCTTACTCACTGTCCGTCGCTCCCACCATCTCCCTCCTTCTCCCCTTCACTCACCTGCTGCTTTCTCAAATTCAGTGAATCATTTCCCCACGGCACGGGCACACGGACAGTTTGTCACACGGAGCACACCTGCTGCCGTACCAGCCATGGCTGCCTGCCCTTGTAGCCCTGCCTTGGGTGAAATTCCCATTTAAACCCTCCCTGGTTATATTATCGAGTGCTCGTACGAAGTGCCACTAGAATTGGCTGAGATCTCATGAGCCACCCACCCATCTCGGCTTTTTTTTGATCCCCACCATTCCCATCCCAGTGTGTTCGCAAGAAGATTCTTGGTGTAAAACCAAAGCAACTTGCTGTTGTTTTTGCAGCATTTCTTTTCCAGCAGGCTTTGCCTGCCCTTGCTTTCCACAATCCCAATTCAGCACAGGCATAAATACACCCTGTTGACTTAACAACCTCATTTCACCTTTATTTGTGGGGGGAAAAAAGTCCCTAACCTCCACACGCATTGTCTCAAACACATCAGACGTTTTATAGTAGGCAAAAGTGGCAGCGCTGGGTTGATGTTTCCGAGCCCAGGTGAGAGCTGGCTGCTCAGCCCTTGGAAACGCCCTCATTTATTCATTGAGGCAGGGTTCAAAAATAACCACGGCTGGTGTAGAAGGAAGCCACAATCTATAGTGTTTGGCCTATAAGCAATCTATAGCATCCGGCAGCGTGTGCTGCACGCATTGCACAGCTGCGTTATTCATGCCTCTGCGTGGGTGTAACAGAGCAGGGCATAAAAAAAAATGAATCCCTACGGTTGTTATTTGCACTAAGTGCGGAGGGGAAGGGCCCTCGTGCTGTAAATCCCCCCCCTCCCCACTTGCCTGGCTGCGGCAAGTGGTGTTTTACAGCCCCAAAGTAAATGCAGCGCACGTCTGCAGCCGGCCAGAAGGAAAACATTGTTAGCGCCGTGGGGACATTCCTCCTTTTTGTGCTGGGAGTTTTTCATGGCTTTAACGAGGCTTTTTTATGTCGCTCGTGAGCCGCGAGGCTGTGCCAGGGCTGTCTGTCGCAGCAGCCTCTTCCCCGTGCCAGGCTGGGCGAGGGAGCCCCGGCTCCCCGCATCACGTACCAACAACGCCATCCATCCTAGCAACACAAACAGGCAGCAGCTACAAACACCCAGAAATATCTTCCTTCCCCAGTGCAGAACCGCAGCCTGTACTGGGAAGGGGAACCCCTGCCCTGGAGACCCTGAATCCTGCGGAAAATGCGAAGAAAAGGAGACGGGGAATATGCAACGCACTTTTTATGCCTTGTTTGGCAAAACCTCAGGTGTCTCACACCTCCAGCTATGAGATATGTATATATATACACACACACACATATATATATATATAAGCCCAGTCTTTGGGCTGTAAAGGTATTCCCCAAACCTGTCAACTTTCACCCCCTCCCAGCTTTGGGTGGCTGGGTTGGGTGGCAGGGTGCAGCTGGGTGTTGAACAAGCAGAAAGTCTTTCAAGGTTCCCCTTCGCTCTCTTCGAACCACATCTGGTTTTTGTTTCCGTAGCTGACACGTCCTCTGAGATGCATCCTTCTTTGCTGGATTAGTCACATTGTAAGATTTAAAAGGGAAAAAAAGACCCTGATGCGTATAATTTTTCTGTATCCGAAAACAGTAGTTTTTGAGCAGAAAGGAGCTGGATGGTTGGAGGCCAGATTTTAGAGATGCTCTGCCTGATAAAGACCAGCTATCAAATACTTGCTGGGAGATGAGGACCTAAGGGAAATCTTACATGTGAGAGGAAGCAGGTACATAGTAAAGCTGTTAAATCCTGATTTCTGAAGCTCCTTTCCTGGCTGGAGGCTGCCACTGCAGAGCCGCTGCCGTTTCTGTGCAGCCCTGGGTTGCATGGCATGAGGGCCTGAAGTCTAGTAAGCACCAACAGTTCCTTTAGAGGTGCTAAACATTGGTGCTTCCCCCTTTCTTCTCCCCAAAACCACGTTTTGAAAGCCCCCTCACAAACTGCTGAAGTAGAAGGAAAAGCCCAGGTGTAACTGGTCGTCGCTGGTTGTGCACGGGGCTGCCACGAAACGCGTGGCGTGGCAGGTGGGTGCAGCTGGGGTGGGTTCCTTGGAGGACTTCAGGGCCACTCATGTCCACACACGGGTCCCAGGCCCCATCGCATGAGGTGGAGGTGAGGAGCAGGACAGACACCTCCCCGCGGGATGACGACGTTTGAAGAGCTAGTGACTTCAGAGGCGCAAAGGGATGAATAGTAATTTAATCAATTACCATTCACGAACACTGATGATGCCAGCAGCTTTCAAGCAGAGCTGGGGAGAGAACCGTGGTAAGAAGTCATGCTGGCAGCCAGGGGAGGGGAGGACTTGCTACCTGAACTCATGCACGCGAACCACCAGTCCGTGGAAAAGAGTCCAGGCAAGATGGGGCGAGCTGAATCCAGCCCTACCTTCATCGCAGGGGCTTTGCTGGGGGTCTCCTTCCTCATGGCTCTAAGGGTTTTTCTTTGCTTTAACTTTTTTTTTTTTTTTTTATTAACTCGCCTTATGAGGAACATATTTCCAATAATGCCCTTGGAAGGAGCACTTGGTGATGGAGTGGTCTGGGTGTAATTTGCCTGCTGCTGAGTGTAGTGTTTCAATTCTATCTGAATTTGCGCCTATGATTTATGAGTTAATGTTTCCTATTGTAAATTATATTTAAAGAGAAAAATGAGGCTTATTTTTTTTTTATTTTTAGAAAACCTAATGTTTATGCTTTATGCGCCATCGGAAGAAATAAAGTGCTGCTATGTTTTCAGACCATGTTTTCAGCAGGTAAAATGCAATTATTCAGACCAGAGAGCTCTATTTGATATATGAATAGAGTAAAATGAAAAGGCATTCAAAGCCTGATCCAAAGCCTCTTTAAATCTTCGGGAGTCTTTTTTCCCTGGAGATTACAGAGCCAACCCCCCGGCCATACAAATGGGAACGGGATACATGCCGTTTCTCTCTCGATGGGGTTCTGCCACAGCTCAGGCTTGTCTTTCACCCCCTGAAAACGCAGATATTGGACTTCCCAGTGCTCTCATTCCGTTCCCCCAACGCTCGCTCTCTGTGGGTAGCAGTCATGGACCTGTAATGCACTTTTCCCATCACATTAATTTGTGGGGGAGCCGTTCTGACAGTCTGCTGCGGCTTGTAGAAAGGCAAGCGCCGTCCCTGCCGCGTCCAACACCTTCCTGGGGAACTCGCCGGCGTCTCCTCTTCTGTCTCACCTGGCACGAACCTCGTCGGCCGAGCACGCGTTACTGCAGCCATCGCTTCGGATCCTGTCATCTGCTGAGGTGAACGCCACGCTCCTCAGAGTCACCGGGGAGGTTCGCTCTGCTGAGGGATGGCAGAGCTGCGTCCTGGGAGGACCCCGGAGCTCTTCCTCCTGGGACCAGACAGCTCCTCAGAGGGCCTGGGCTCCTGGAGGCGCTTGAAGCACATTGCAGCTGGTGGCTCCTCTGGTCCAGCCACCGCTGACCGCGAGAGGTTTCCACGTTCTCCCACTTATCACTTTCAAGCACGTTCCCAAATCTATCAGCGCGCGCCCCAAACTCCTTGTGTTTCATTTGCTTTCTCAAGGAAATGAATTCTCATCCTCAACGGGGGTGACTGCAATGTGTAAGCCGCCTCTCCTCTTCATTTTGCATTGACCCACGGGTGCATCCAAATTTACACAGGTGTCTGGGGGGGCCTCCGCTTGCCCTGGGATGTCTCCAGGCCTGTCTTCTGCTGAGCAGCACTGTGGGCTGCTGAAACAAAATATTCTGCAGGAAGCAAATTTGTAATGGGACGGTAGGGTAGGAGCATGGGAACGCAGGGGTCTGGGTTGAGCGTCTCGTGCTGGAAAGCAGAGCCCCAGCGCAGCGATGCAGGGAGATGGGTGAGCTGTGGGTTAACATCCCTGCGAACAACTGCCCGTCTCATCTCTCGCATCTCATCTCTCACATTTCTTCTTTCATATTCCACATATCCTAGTGATTTGTTTGGGGCAGAATGAAAGAAAACGGATCAGTGTTTGTGAAACTATCAGGCAGGCAAAAAAGAAAAGCAAAAGAACCCGTGTCGGTGTTGATCTAGAATGGTTTGTTTCAGCTTAGCATGGTTTTAATGCTCTAAAAACCTTTTCTGAAAACGAACTATAACCACAACACAAGCAACATCCATCCTTTAAACCATCCTGGAATTAAATGCTTTTTCCTTTCACAAATAAATTGTTTCCCTGCTGAAACTATTCGCTGAATCTAGCAGGAATGGTTAACGGCCTCCACACAGTTAAGGAGTTGATGTGTTTTCAAGGCGATTCACTATAAAGCCAGTTTGAGAATTTCCGTTGAAATTGTGGATTTTTTCACATTTCATTTTGCTTTCCCTGCAGCTATTTGTTTCTGCAGGTTTTTTTTTTCCTTCTGCAAACTCCCGGCTGGTTTTGTACCTTCTTCCAAGTGATATTTTCTGAGAGCAGCAGCAGCAGTGAGTGTGCACCAGATA
Organism: Leptosomus discolor; assembly: GCF_034619465.1. Classification (NCBI taxonomy): domain Eukaryota; kingdom Metazoa; phylum Chordata; class Aves; order Leptosomiformes; family Leptosomidae; genus Leptosomus; species Leptosomus discolor. The sequence goes on from NC_141395.1 coordinate 2,451,784, forward strand.
CAGACTCCAAGTGAAAGGGAGAAAAAAACAGTTTTTGCAGGTTTTCTTGTCCCTAGCCAAGCTTCTTACAGGGATTTTTAGCAAGCAGATATAAACTCCAAGCAATTCTGTCTCTATGTTGAATAAAAGTACTTGCAGAGCCTTAACTTTAAATATTTCCTATTTGTTTCTGTCACATAATTTTAAGATCATTATAGCCCGGAGAAGCCCATGACCTCATTCAGTCAGAGCAGAGTGGAGCCACACAGGAACTGGCCCCGCTGCGGCCTCAGCACAAAATCCCACAAGCGTGGAAAGCGAGGAGTTTGGGCAAAAGTCCTTGTTTTAAATAATATCTGTCATGAAGTTCTCGGATAAGTTTATACAGAAAACACAACAGAAAGAAGTAGGTAGGGAAGCACCCAGGGCGAGGGGGTTTCTGCAGGGAAAGGGGGGGCTTTGCTGCAGAAACCTCCATCATCGCTGCATTACGTTATCCTAGAGACTGCTGAATAATCTGAATTTATAGACAGAGAAAAGGAATATCTAATCTAGGTATCCTCCACGGTGCATAGACAGTGCGCCTTAACAAAAAGGCTGCCTCGTTGTCTATAATTTACCATTTTTCCTCAACATCCAGGGCCCCATGTAAGCCACTTCTTAAGGCTAAAAGGGAAAAACCGCCCAGGAATGGGACCAGAGTCAGCATCATTTGACCGTTGCGCTCTCCCACAGCGCACGTTGACGTGTGTCTGTTAAACCTTGCCTTTCATTCCTACCAATACAGCATCTCCAGTGCTTACAAGTTTTTTATATTGCTTTCCCAAAGTGCTGGGTTTTCAGGGTGCGAGGCTTTTTCCCTGTACCTGTGGGGGCTCCATGAGGAAGAGTGGAAATCTGGCATTTATTTATTTCAAGGTCTTGCTCTTCAGCTCTTTATCCAGCGGAGACAAAACCGCCTTCGCCAAACGCCCATCCATGCAGAAACTGGTGGTAGCAGACGAGACACTTGTGCTAATTAATATTTTACGGGCTTATAGACATTTTTGCCTCAGCAGCTGGTCTTAAATAAAGACCAATTTGCAAAAGTGTTAATTAACTCTAATTACAAAGCGCATTGTAGCTTCTCTGAGGATTTCCGTCTGGAGAATGACATGTAACCGTTCAGCCCCTCATCCCCACCACGCGGCAGCGATACTTCGAGGCAGTTTTTTCTAAGGACTCCACGCACATTTCCAAATAAAAACAACCGAATTCCGCGCTGGACAATCAGAGGGTGCCAAACAGCACCATTGACAGAGGATGCTGCTTCCTCCGTCCACATACGTAAATCCTTAAATCTGAGGATTTTTCCTGTGCATCCTCCTCCGCTGGGTGCCCTGAACCAACATTTTCTCTGCTCCGCAGCGAGCTGCAGAGGGGTGATGCTGGTCCAGACCCCAGATGCTTCAGCAGCAAAGACGGGCACGTGGTCACGACTCCGTGGAGTGTCATCTAACCCCCCCAAACCCAGGCAACACCGTTGCACAGAGCGGCGTTAACTAAACCTAGAGCAGCACCTAGAGTAACCCACGAGCTGACCTCCACCACGTGTTAGGCTTCGACAGTATATTTACACGGGCTCTCTAGTTATCTTCCCGTGACTCATTTCCCTGGGTTTACATGCACAGGCTTTCGAGTGTTTTACCCGGGGCAGAGCTGGAGCGCTCGTGTGTGCTGCAATACAGCCCCCGGAGCAGCATCGCAGCGTTAATGAGGAGGAAATCAATTAGGAGTTTTGACACGCGGCGATGCGCTCAGGCAATTAGCCCTGTCTCTAGCTATGAGGCTGTGGTTTTAACGTGACAGCGACAATGACTGTGTCACTTACAGCCCTCCCAGTGGCTCGCAGCGCTGCCACTCTTGCTGTTGACAACTATTGCTTTCCTCCTGCTGGAAAGCAGCCATATGGGGGATCTCCTCCGTGGTCGGCTTTAATTGGCAGCGATCAGGCCTGTGTACGTGTTGTGTGTGGCCTGGGGGGGGGTGGGGTGGGTTAATTTTCATCTGATGTTGTCATACCACTTAAGGCTCCTGGTGAGGATGGAGAAAGGCACCGAACGCTGCGGCCTCGCTGCCTCCGCTTGTGGAGCTGCAGGGGGATGGTTTTGACGTGACCTTGTCCCATGCAGAAACCAACAACTTTTCGATGTCCCTTTAAAACCTACACATGTGTAATTTGTGTTAGCAATTATTTTGGAAATGCCATCATTATTATTATTATTACTACTATTATTACTATTATTATTATCATCTCTGTGATTTACAGCAGCTTTTATACAGAGGAGATGGAAGAAAAGTCAAATTGCAGCTCCGGCTCAAGGTAATGTACTCCCTGTAAATTTAAATGTTCAGGCTTTGAACTACTTCACCAGCCCAAATTCTCCTCTCAGCTCTGCAGGGCAGTGATGTTCTGGAAAGCAATGAAGCGATGCGGACATCCCATTGGGAGGTAGGGTCTAGGCAAAACCAAATCCAGTTTTAAAGAGGATGGAGGAGAGGTTTTAGTGTACTGAGGTCTTAAATTGATTTTTCCACATATATATATATGAAATACTGTTAAACAGTCGGTCCAACCGCCTTCACAGAAACCTCCTGGAAAAAAAGAAAAGGCCTTTTGCAGCATTAACTTCTTCAAACAAAACATTAGCACATTAATAAGCATGGCAGTTTCCTATTGAGCAGCATCCTGCAATAGGGGCTGCATTATCCCAGCTGGGGCCGGCGCCGGCTCGCCCCCAAATCCGGGCGCGGGGCCGTGCTGAGGCAGGTGGGGACGGCTTCCATTCATGCGGTGGGTGGCACAGCTATTAATTAGATGATTTGCCAAAAGAAGCCCTCTTTTGTACGTACGCACAAGCTGCTTTTCACCTTTCAAAGGGCAATTCATGGACTGGTAAAGGCCTGGCAAATTAATAATAATGAGCTAATTTCCATGCCATCTGCTAATCGCTCTCCTCTGCAGTGCTTGGCTCCCAAAACAGGAGGTTTTTTTCCCACTCTCCTTCTGTCTACCAACAGGAAATAATGACATCCAACTAAACTCTTTTGGAAGCGATTCACTTGGTATTTTTTACCGCTACCTCAGCACTGAGTCATTGCACAACCTCCAGCTCTCGCTTCAGTTCCTCAAAGGGAAAAATCTCTCAAAGGAAAGCAGAGATGGGTTTTACAGTGCCGTGCCATCCCTCTTTTTTTTTTTCCTCCCTCCCTAAGGCCACGTTTTCTTTACTGGGGTTGATTTTTGTCCCCGTATGACTTGGGATCGGCAGACTAGGGGCAGCGTGCTCTAAGGACACGGGTGCGCGGTGGGCTGGGGAGAGTGGCCGGGATGAAAAGCAGAGTGCTGTCTTGACGGGACGTATAGACCGCAGCCGCTTGTCGGAGGAGCTGACGGTGCTTCCCAGCCCCTGGGAAGGTCAGGGCCATCGGGATGCCGTGTGTGGCTGTACGCTGCTGCACGGACCCTCTCGTCTCCGGAACCGCAGGATGCGCGCAGCGCGGGGATGCAGTTACCCGTAGCATCGAGCAGCGCTACCCACCGCTCTCTGAGCCTGTGGTACCGCTGCGACAAGGAGCTCGGCCGGGGGAAGGGGGGTTTGCCACGGGGGTCTGCCCCGACGTCCCTCGGGGGGCTGTGTGCGGGGTGATGTCCCACACTTGAAGCCACCTCAGCGAGGGTCTTTATCTGATTCCTGAATCCCCAAAGGCACTCTCAAACGTTGCACGTGTGGATGAAGAAGCCGTCTCAAGCACGCAGAGCGAGACGTGGCTGAGCAAAAGGGTTTCTGCTCAGCGCTACGCCGAGGCCACAGCCGTGGGCTCGCCCCAGGGCAGAAGTGGCCACCACCAAGCCCCCTCTGCAGATGCCCATGAGCGGGACCTGCACAGGCTACCGCACCCCCCGTGCTGCCTGCCAGCCCTCCTTCAGGCCAACGATGCTTCATCTCCCTACGGGGTGGTTAAGAACAGATAGATCTCAATGCCCTCCATTCTAGAAAGATCAGCAATCACACAATTATGGGATCGTGGACTGAAAAAGTCACTCTTGGGTTACATCCTGAGCCAAAGAGGTCTCTGGGCCAAAGGAGTCGGTTGCGGCTCTGTTGCTTCCAGCATCACTGCTGTCACTGGATGGCCCAGAAGCAGCAGCCATCGTGATCACCAGGCTCGCTTGGGCCCTTTATGCCATTGGGCTATGTGCCACTGTTACTGTATGTGTGTATATACATATATGTGTGTATGTATGTATATAAAAATATTTATTCTTCTTTGCAGCCCAGAAAACCAACCGCATCCTGGGCTGCATCCAGAGCAGCGTGGGCAGCAGGTTGAGGGAGGGGATTCTGCCCCTCTGCTCTGGTGAGACCCCCCTGCAGGGCTGCGTCCAGCTCTGGGGCGTCCAGCACAGGACAGACATGGATCTGCTTGAGTGGGTCCAGAGGAGGGTCATGAAGATGCTGAGGGGCTGGAGCAGCTCCCTGTGAGGACAGGCTGGGAGAGCTGGGGGTGTTCAGCCTGGGGAAGAGAAGGCTCCGGGGAGACCTTAGAGCGGCCTTCAGTGCTGAAAGGGGCTGCAGGAGAGGTGGGGAGGGACTCTGGATCAGGGAGGGTGGTGACAGGACGAGGGGTAACAGTTTCAAACTGAAAGAGGGGAGACTGAAATGAGAAGAAATTCTTCCCTGGGAGGGCGGTGAGGCCCTGGCCCAGGCTGCCCAGAGCAGCCGTGGCTGCCCCCTCCCTGGCAGGGCTCAAGGCCAGGCTGGATGGGGCTGGGAGCGACCTGCTCTGGTGGGAGGTGTCCCTGCCCAGGGCAGGGGGGTGGGACTGGATGGTCTTTGAGGTCCCTTCTAGCCCCAACTGTTCTGTGATTCTATGATTTTTCTATTGTTATCATAATCATCATCATCACCATCATCATCGTTGCATATATCATTAAGTATGCAATGAAATTATGCCCAGACACCCCAGTGCATTTTGCTGTGCTCGGGAGCATTGTCCCGTTTGCTGAGGCCCTAAAAATGTCTCCCTTTCCCGCATGGCACAGTCACATGAGCTCTGAGTTCAGGGAAGTGTCCCCCGCCCCGGGGCTGGAAAGCCAGTTTTAGGGCTTCACCATAAGGACAAACCAGGTGATACCTGTATAATAGGGAGAAATGCAGAAATACGTTTCATTGCTTTCACTGAGTGCAGCTAAGTGAGGCAAAATTCAAATACCTGCCTGTATTGTTCCCTGAATTACCAGGGTTTTTCTTTTTCTCATTACCTTCCCCTCGCAGCTGCTAGTTAATGGAAAGCAGCAATATGATTTTCCCTCCTCCCTGACTTATTGTGTGTGTATTTGTAGGCTCAGGATATTACACTGGGGATCTATGGATTGGTTTATTTGGTTTATATGGAATTTGGGAGAGCAGGAAACACATTTAAGTCTAATTGTCTTGGGAATAGGTCACATAACCCGGAGAGTCATGAACCTTTCATAACAAATATATATGGCCAGGTGTGAGAGAAAATGAAGTCCATATGTTTAACATGAACTGGGCAAGTAGAAATTTCCTAGAAGCAGTAAAGAGGATGTATGTCTACTTTCGCCTGATCACGTGAAATTATGGGTAAGCCAAAACGGATTCTTTCCTACAAATTACACCCATGATTTTATACGATGATTTTTGATTATCTTTTCCAAATGACTCTCAGTCTCCCGGGCTCGCATGAAGACAAACCCACGGTTTAAATTACTCTCAGCGGGAGCTGTGGTGCCTTTTCTGAGAGGAGAGTTTGGGCCGCCGTCTTTATTATCTGATGACTGTCATCATGCAAATGGTTACAAGTGGAAATGAAAAGGTACTTGAGGCTCTTTCGGGTTATTTCAGCAAGTAGGAGAATACCTGGCTGTGCGAGGGGGCCAAACCAAGAGCAGAGGGAAATGGCTTTCGGTGCATTGCGGCCGTGCAGCTCAGCCATAGGGGCCATATCCATGAAAACGGAGGCATTTCGATAGCTCTGATCCATGCTCGTAAGCCCAAGTCGTGGAATCATAGAGTCACAGAACGGTTTGGGTTGGAAAGGACCTCAAAGACCATCTCCTTCCAACCCTCCTGCCGTGGCGGGGACACCTCCCACTAGACCAGGTTGCTCAAGGCTCTGTGTCTTTCCACCAAACATCACCTGCGGCTCCAGACTGAGAGCGGAGCGTGTCCTGCATCGCACGGGGGGTGAGACCCTGCCTGGCAGGTTCGGCGTGTGGGCATGGACCACAGCGGTGGGTAACATCAAATCTCATCGTCCAGCTCCACGGGAAGCCCAGAAATACATTGCAAAGGTGATTTTCTTCACGTAAAGGGGTGTCATTGTTAAACAACCCTTTCAGCACCCGTTTACGTTGAGCCCATGTGTTAAATGATGCTACGGGCGCAGCATTGCTAGAGGGTATTTGTGGCTGAGCCATTTCCCAAAGCTCCCAGAAGAGGCTTCCTGGGCTTGGGACATCCCACACAGAGGGGACACAAGCCACTGAGCTGTCCTCTCCGTGGTGTAGGGGCAGAGGCGTGAGCACAGCTCGGGGTGGCACTGGGGACGCGTGTGCCTGGCAATGCCCACAGCCCTCCCAGGAACCACCTGAACCGTGGGGATGGCACAGGGGCCATCCCTATCTGCATGGTTTGTACAACCCCCCCTGGGCTCCGTCACGGCCGGGAAGCAGCCTCTGAAGCCAAAATTGCTGTGTTTAACACCGAGCCAGGGCTGGCTCCAAGCTGGTGACGGCTGATGGCCGCGTGTGGGACACTGAGGTGTCCCTGGGGGGGCTCGGCCAGGCATACTAGCCTCTCCCTGAGACAAAGTTGAAAACCAGTGGTTGTATCAGCTTTGAATACCCCAAAAATAACCGTGGTGGGCCAACAGCACCTCCTGTTCAGTGGATGCTGCTGGGTTGGAGGGGTGAGAAAATGGAAGGGGTGAACACGTGGCTATAGAAATGCCTGCTGTGAAAGGAGAATCGTGAACTAACTATGTCACTGCTGGATTTATCTAATCTTTGAATGTATAAACATTAGCTTTTGACTTCAATAGAGTACCTGAAACCTCCCAGATGAAGAGAACAGGGTTGTAAATAACCATCTCCCAGGCTGACAGCAGGTCTGGACCACGCTATGGTGGGTCTCCAGCGTGATGCTTGAGTTTGTCCGAGTTGCTCTGCAAAGCCCAGAGGAGAGAGGTGTGCCTAACAACCTTTTAGTCTGCTTTTTTCTGGAGTTAGCTCTTGCAAGTGGCTTTTCAGTACTTCTGTTTGACTCTGCCTCACATGTAATCTCAATGCAGATATAGATGTTAAAGTAATCGCCCAGATGTGGCGTTGCTCCTTTCATCTGCAGTCAGTTGGGGCTGAGAACCACGCCGTGCAATAGCATCGTTCGTGCTGACCTCTTAACATCCCTACGAGCAATGAGGGCTAGGACATTTCCTTTGGGAAAGAAGGAACAATGCCAGAGTAAAAAAAAAAAAAAAAAAGAAATGTTAAGTATAAAGTGGTTTCAGGAAGAGATTATTAACTCACAATTGCCCTGCAGGCACACGTCAGTGCGGAGGAAGTCTGCGCTCCCCGGGGGCTCTGCGCCACAGCCCGATGCTGGGGGCAATGGGGACCGGGGAGGTCCCCGCTCTCAGCATCTTCCCCGCTCTCAGCATCATCCCCGCTCTTGCCCGTCCCCGCTCTCAGCATCTTCCGTATGCCCACAGCAAGCCTTGTGCTACTTCTTTTCTCACCTCTCTCTGCCTCGGTCCAAGTGATCTGATTTCCTTCTCGGGTTGTAATCATAGAATGACAGACTGGTCGGGCTTGGAAGGGACCTCTGGAGATCATCTAGTCCAACCCCCTGCTAAAGCAGGTTCACCCAGAGCACCCTTAAACTAAATAATGTGCTTTGGTTTTAATATTATTGGCATTAATTCTCCTTCCCCTCTACTCTGCCCTGGTGAGACCCCATCTGGAATAGTGTGTCCACCTCTGGGCCCCTCAGTTCAAGGACAGGGAACTGCTGGGAAGAGTCCAGCGCAGAGCCACAAAGGGGATGAAGGGGGTGGAACATCTCCCTCAGGATGAAAGGCTGAGGGAGCTGGGTCTCTGGAGCTTGGAGGAGACTGAGGGGTGACCTCATCAATGGTTATAAATACGTAAAGGGCGAGTGTCAGGAGGATGGAGCCGGGCTCTTGGTGATGGCCAGTGACAGGACAAGGGGCAACGGGTGCAAGCTGGAGCACAGGAGGTTCCACGTGAACATAGGGAAAAAGTTTTTCCCTGTGAGGGTGACAGAGCCCTGGAACAGGCTGCCCAGAGAGGTGGTGGAGTCTCCTTCTCTGGAGAACTTCAAAACCCTCCTGGATGTGTTCCTGTGTGACCTGCTCTGGGTGGTCCTGCTCTGGCAGGGGGGTTGGACTAGATGATCTTTCGAGGTCCCTTCCAACCCCTGACATTCTCTGATTCTGTGACTAATTATTGCAGATTTTCCCCATTCTGAGGACAAGCCACCCTTCCAACAACCCAAGAGCTGGGCTGTGCAACACCGGCAGCGCGCAGAGAGTCCAGCAAATACCTCGTTTGGCCAGCGAGCTGCCCAGAGAAGGAATTTATCACACGCTGCCTCTAAAAATGCAATTTACTGCGCAATGGGCTGTAAAAGTTCACACTTTGGAAGATGTCGTAAGCATGGCAGTCTTGGGGAGATAAACCTTGTTTTGGGATACATCCCCTTCCTCAGCTCTTCACAAATGATACCGTGGGGCATATATCACTGTAATATCTATGCATTAAAGTAACACCAGCCACACTATGGGGGCTGAATTACTCCCTGCTTGGTGCCCTGTGAATGTACAAGAAAAGGGCAGAAATAGCCTCAAGAAGTTTATCTTCTCCAAGCAACTAGCAATGGGCACGGAGCCTGAGCAAGTTGCAGGTGGGGACGAGGGCGCTGCTGAAGTCCTGCTTTTATTATTTTATTTAAAAGGGAAAACGGCGTCTCTGCTTGTCAAAGGACCCCATATTAACGAAAATACGCACAGCGTCCCTGAAAAATGTGCTGTTTACATTGGGCTGCATCTGTAGCTCAGGTTTTGAAAGCGCCTTTGTCAGCCAGCGTTTTGTTTTGAGTTTTGCGAAGAATTTACCAAGTTTTAGTCGCTGAAGCCTGCAGAGAAGGGACGTCTTGGATGATTTATTTTCACAGGCGGGATCTCGGAGCAGATAAGAAAATAACTTCGAGGGGAAAGCACGAGGAGCGAGCCCAGGGAAAGCCACGCTGCCGTCGGCCAAGCTCTTTTCCGGCGCCGTCGGGCTTTTGCTGATCTCTCTGCTGCAAGTCATCCCAGCCGGTTGCAAAAGGGAAATAAACAGATGGAAAAGTTTTACATAAAAATGCAAATAGGTTGTAAAAATGTCTGCAAAAATCTAAATACTCGGTGAGAATGTGCCAGTTTGGATGAATATTTTGACAAGGAAAAGCGAAAGAAAGAAAAAGAAGTTAAATGATGTCAGAACAAATTGTTTGGGTTTCCCTGATAAAATATTGATGCAAGAGCTATAGTTTATTTAATTAAGGCATATGTGCCATACTTAACAATATAAGAGCCTATACAAAAATAAATTCAGAAGTCAAACTGAAATGGGCTTAAACACTACAAAAGTAACGCGTTTCGCTGTCATAAACTGATTTTTCCCTGAGGTTTTTTTGGGTTTTTTTTTGGGAGGGGAGGATTGATTATCCCAGGAAAACCCAACTATGCAGCTCTGGAGTTTGATCCCCCAGAGAGGGGGATACCCCTCTGGATATTTAGGAGCTGACACACCTCTTCCAGGGTGTGTGTGGTCAGAAACTTCTCCTAGGTTTTGTCTGAAGGGGAAAACCAAACCGTTTAACTTTCTGGCTTGCTTTTGCTGCAACATTTTCCAAGGGACGGTAATTTTTCTAGGGTTTTTTTTCCCCTTTCTGAACCCAAAGCCATGTGTGTCAGTGGTGGGAAGGCTGGGTGGGTTGATGGGACAACAGTCTACGAGCTCCCAGTAAGAGGTGTGCAGCACCCAGGAGGGATAAATGAACCTCTTACAGTGACGTCGTTGCTCCGTTCTTCTGTTGAAAAGATGCTTTTATTAGCATTTTATCGAGCGTTCATGAGCCTAACACTTGTAAAAGACCAACGTGGAGGTGCCTTGGAGATGAGGAAGGGAGTGCATCGTTCTTACTGCCCCCGGAGCTGCAGGGCTCAGCAAGCAAGCTGTGCTGGGGAGATGGGAGCACTTCTTGTGAGGCTTCGTAGCTGTCATTTATGGGGCTGTCCTTACACCCTCGGTGGCCTTTTGCTGGTGGTGCTGCTGTAAGCTCCCTTGGCACATCTCAGGCAGCTGTCTGTACCCTCTGCCGTGCTGGCATCGTAAATTTGCCTCAACATCCACACTTGCCCACCAGGTTTCATGCAAACCTGGGGTCAGATTGAGCGTCTGGAGCCCCTTGCTCAGCCCAGGGACTCTTCGGAATAGCCCTTGGGTGTCATATTTAATTAGCTACTCTTAATAGCTGATCATGCTAAAGAGAGCAGAAAAGCCATGTCCTCTTTTGTGTGCCATGGGCAAAATTTTAAGCTCAAAACGGTCCTGTAGAAAAATTCCCATTTTGTTTCAGTAGTGACTTCTCTGGCGGCATCTTAAAATGCAGAAATAGTTTCCTCGCTGACAGAGTCTCATCCCTGGTGCCGGGCTTTCCTGGAGGTGGTTGCATATACTCTTCATTCATAACCTTTTTTTAAAAATGATTTTTCAACCTGCATTACCCTTGGATTTGCATTAAATTTTGTGTTGGAGAAAAAGCGACCTTTTCCTGAGGTACGAGATGCTCCTGGGACTTAGGACTTCCACCCAGCAACCTGTGGCTCTGGGTGATGGTGACAAAGAAGGCAACACCCATGGTCCACACTGTCAACCCTACCTGAGAAAAGCCCTGGATACCCCAAATCCCTTTGCCTATATAGGCTGTTGTCTCACATTTTTATTCCATTCTGGGTCAAACACCTTGATTTCTCGAGAAGGAAATCTGTGAGACACAACGTGCTGTGTTTCATATACCCTGTGCACGAATACAGCCTGATTTTCTGCTGCAAGGCTAAACTTTATCGCAAAATAATATTGGAGCCGCTGAAAAGGCTTTGGAAAAGTACAAAATGGGACCCGCCATCCATCCGGCCCCACTGAGAACATCCCTGCTCTGAAGAGCGAACCTTGTGAGCATCAGCCCGCTTTTAGGGTCCCTGAAATATTTTTATTTAAATTTCAGTGTGGCTTTTCACATGCTCCAGCCATAATAGCCATGTGAAAGCACCGGGTTTAAGATACACTTGTGTTTTGTTAGCAGCAGGATCCTGCCAGCCTTCCTGACGGGGCTCTCTTGTAACACAAGCCTTTTTTATATAGCTCAGACCTCATTAAAGTTCTTTTACAGCCTCTAAAACAATCCCTCCCATAATCTTATATTCAGTTTACTTAGTATCGCTCTCTCTGTCTCGGGAAATTTTGAGGAAAAAAGGGTTTTTTTAAGCATCCCGTAGGTGACAGCACAGGGTTGTGCCAGGCAAAGCCCCTGGGCCTTTGGTTCGTGGGGGAATTTCACACTTTTCAAAACCAGCTGCTGGCGATGAGATAGCAAAGGCCAGCCCGGCACAGTCTGCCCGGCTCCTATGGAAGGAGTAAAACTGGAAATACGTTGTAGGAAATGAATAAATGTCTTATTACTGATGTTTTGGCTGTTACTGGAGGGACTTGTTTCTAGAACTGGGGACAGAGCGCCTGCCTTGCTGGGAGAGGCTGGCACATCACCAGATCTGCTGGGTTTTGGGGATGGGGACTGCCCATGTGAGGTGGTCTGGATGGCTGGAGACTCCTTCACAGCCCCCTGGAGCAGAAGTGCTAGAGGGCAGGATGGGTTCTCAGGCCCACAGGCACAGCCCAGGTCAGGGGAACTGCAGAAAACACATTCAAATACTTTGGCTCCAAAAACGGCATCTTCTTGCTCAATATATTTGGGAACTCCGTAGCTAGCCTGTGTTTTTCCCGAGTTGGTGATGCTGAAAAGCTGTTTTTACCTTTTCCCCAGCTGCTGTGAGCATCTTCCTTCCAGCCCAGTCCTGAGTCCTACCCTGCGCCGGGGAGAGGTCCCTCTGCCTTGTGCTGCTCCTCTCTGAAAATCAACCTCCAAATTGGCCTAAGGCTGCCAAAATAGCGGCGTTCCTTTGCGAGAAGGGGCTTTGGGGAAGGAAGGTGCGAAGCAGCTTGGCTGGTGGGAGTCTGTCTGAGCCAAATGGAGAGAAACTGCTTTTTCACATGGGTGCTGGGCAAAAATAGACTCCCCCCATCCAGTGCGTTTGACGAGTGACTGCCGTAATGAGTGTTTTCCATCCTGAAGTCACATCACACAGCCTTCTTTAACAGAGGGGAACACAAATCCACTTACTGCGGACAAGTGCACTTCCAACCCCATGTTTTGGAGCACGTTTAATCAAATTACAAGTTACGGCGAGCTGTGACGGATGGCAGTACGGCGTTGAGGAGGTGTATTGCTGACAATGCAAAGATTTTTTTGTGCTAGCAGTCGTTTCACGTTGATTATTATGGATGGCTGCCTAGAGCAAATGTAATTTGTAAAGCTACAAGAACTTGAAAAATCCACCCGTGGTAGCTTGCGTCGCTTGTTAGAAAAATCTCCAGGGTTCCCACAGTAAGCAGAGAGGAAGCGAACGTGCTTGGTGCCAATTAAGGATTCAAGCACCTTGTGATGTGAAGTGAAACGCTGCGATTCGGTGGTGATAAACCCCTGTGCAAGCACTGGGTACCCAGGGGTTTGCTCCGTGCAGCATCCCAATGCCTTGAGCCTGTGACCATCCCTGGATGATTATGGTTCAAGTCCTTTCCTCAGCGGCCATGGCGTCACGTCCTGGTCTTGGGGAAGGTGACAGCGGCTGGAGCAGCAGGATTTGGAGGGGAGGAGCTGGGGTCTGGGAGAAAGCATCCCAGCAGCACGATGAGGCATCCAGGGCCCTCCCGAGGGGCTGCAGGGGTGTCAGGTACCGACGACCAACCTCCAGTTGCCATGATTGATATTTTTCCTCTCTGAAAAAATAATAACAATAATTCCCCGATACAATCACTTTGGGTGCAAGACATTCTGCTGCAAAAAAAAAAAAAAAACCCACCCAACCATCCCACTTGTTCCTGGGGAACAGTCAAAACAATTATTAGCACAAATTTCCAACTCATTATCTCCCAAGGTGACATGTCATGTCAGGCACAGTCATGTCACAACACGCCATACCCAGATGCAGTTAATGAAAGGTGGCAGCCCCTGTGCCAGACTGGGGGGAGCGGGTCCTGCCCGCCCCGGGGATGAATGGGGAGCTCAGCTCGAGCCTTTGGAGGGGGGTTCGTGCCCACAGCGCTCGTAGAGAAGGGCTGGAAACGAAAACGGCCCAGCCGTGTCCCCTGGACACGCCAGCTTCCCTGGTATATGGGCGATTTTGAGCCACTGCACAGCTGTAGCTGAGCTTTAAGACATGTGTAAGTGCGTGCATGCATAAATATAAATGAAAAAAAAAAAAAGAAATAGATAAATAAATAAAATCAGAAACCGCAGCCAATTGCACTTTAACGCCCAATTTTACCTGCTTTGGGCTGAGAGGGGTGCAGGAGCCAGCAGGGTCCCAGCGCCAGCTCCCAAATTCGCATCTCTCCCTCTTTTCCCACAGGCTTTGGCAGGGAGGGACCCACGACCCCCCGGATCGCACCGGCCGGCGGGCACAGAAAGGGGCGCTCGGCTCCTGCAGCTGCCTGGGCTCTGGCAGGGGATCAGGCAGGCAGGCAGCCGGCGCGCATCACACCAGGGGTGGTGGCATGACCTACATCCCAAAAGCTGGCCCTGCAGCCGACGGTGAGTTAGAAAGAAGGAAATTAGCTGAGACGAAGTTCAAGAAAGAAATCGGGAAAGCTTTTCGGAGACAAAACATAGCGGCAGAATATTGGGGGAAAATCAAATCCCCTCTCTGTGTATGAAGTTATAGCAAAAAGGATGCCAAGATATCTGAATCTGACAGCAGTCTCTTGGCACCGGGATTTTTATTCAGAGCATGAACAATGAATTTGCATCCTAGGAAACAAATGCACTCCACATGCCCCGAAACAAATAAATGGAGACATTCCTTTATTCCGCGGCCAGGAATCTTAATCTTGCTGATAAACAAACCGAAGAAAAAAAACATCTCTGAATGTCATGTTTTTCTGTAGTGCTGTATTATTTTCTTTAGTTAAAGACCTGAATGCCAAACAGAAAATAAAGTAAGCTTTGTGCAAGAAAAGGTTTGCTCCGTCACGATGGTGAAGGCAGGTCCTTCACTTTTTGGACCGAGGCAATTTCTTCCTTCTGGCTTCTGGTTTTTTGTTGTACTCGCTCTGCTGCAAAAGCAGCCGATGGGGACGGGGAGGCGGGATGACCCCACGTCCCTGGGGATGGAGGTCCCTTGTGGGTACCTGCACACCATCACCCAAGCTCACCCACCAGAACCAGCCCTGCCCTGTCCCCAACATCAAAACCAGCACCAAAACCAGCCAGTAGACATCTTTGAGACGTCACGTTTGCTGTCATTTTCTAACGAGGGTGATGCCACAGATCTCCTCACGTTCCCTCCTCAAGAGCTGAGCAGGCGTTGCTGACAAACTCCGAAAACAATCTGCTTCTACGTGATGTGCAAAGCCGCGCTCGATCCTTTCTAATACATGTAAAAACTATTCAGGCTTGCCCAACTCACGTTTGGAGTTATCCCCGCATCCTGGGCTGAAGCAGCCTTTGCAATAGCTATGTGTGAGAATAGATTCAGGATGCAACAGGAGGATTTTTGTGTTGGAGAGGGACCACACCCCGTGGATGCTGCTCCCCAGGTACCAGGAAGATTTTATTCCCCTTCTCTTTGCCGGTGGTTTTCGCTTCTCCTTGTGATTGTCCCCACCTCCCCAAAAGAAAGTTGTCCTTTTTTCCTTGTTAATTCCTCAAGTCTCTTTCAGACTATGCTGGGTAGATGCTTCTCGTTATTATTTTGCTATTCATTTTGCTAGTGTCATTTCGGGCAGAATGCCACCCACCTGGTTGTCTGGCTCAGAGGAGCCCATTTATACTTCCGCAGAGCTGTTCTTTGTAATTACAAGGTCAGAAGTTCATCTTCCTCTAATTGCTCCTCCCTTTGAAATTCCAGCTGAAATTTCTTATTTCTTGACCTGGCATAAGGAAGGTGCTTACCTAATTATGATCCTGTTTCACTTTCCAGAGCTCCTTTGGCCCTTGTTAGCTGGAACAATCATTTACAAAGTCCTCCACTAACTTTTGTCTCCGAGATACAGAAGGTTAAAATGAAGCGAGATCAGAGCCTGCTGTCCCAGCTCGGGGGAACGGAGTAGTTTTTCTTTCCCACCACCATGAAAAGGGAAGACTAAACCCCTTTCTAATGGAATAAACTTGAATTCTCTCCAAAAAAAAAAGCCTCTATTAAGGGTAACAGATTGCTTACAAGCACAAAGCCTGGCTGGATCACAGCAGAGGCAGAAATTCCTGGACTGTGGCTCAAGCTTTAATCAGGCAAAAATCCCACTGAACTCACTGGGAATTTTGAGGTCTCAGCTTTGACCCCTGAACCAGGAAGGAAGGCAAAGCAGCACTTTCTGGTGGATGCACGTTCCCCCCTCCCCTCCCGTTGGCTCAGGGAAGGACTGTCGTGCTGCTCCCACGCTGAGGGACGCGTCCCTCCAAGCGCCGCAGTGTCTAATCAGTCACATTAAGATACTCCACGCCAAATTAGTTCCTTATTAATAACAACATGAGCTGTTCTGCTGGTGCTCCCCGCTCAGCTGAAGTGGAGCGTCAGATCCTTTCCCCTGCGTGCCCCGGGATCAGCCTCCTGGTCCGAGGAACTGGATTTTCTGCTGCATCTCGTCTTTGGGCTAACACAGCGATGCTTGGTGTCCCTGCATCCCCTCACCCCTGCGGGGGCACAGACCCACCAGGCTGGGCCAAGGTCATCTGAGCGTGGGCACACCCAAACCTCTCCATCACGCCGCAGGACAGGCAGTAATGCAGATAAAATAGAAATTCGTTCTGTTTGGACAGGTGCAATAAATTAATCTCGCATCTGGCGAAGCCCAGGACGGGGCTTTTTCAGGCGAGACCATCCATCAGTGCTGGAAGTGTGGCATCGTGGGGTCAGGAGAGGCAGGGGTTGCCTGTGAGGGGGCTGCCTGAGCCTGCTGCCTGCCGCCCCTGCCTGCAACAGCTCCTTTCCAGCACCACGACGCCAGGAATTTCACCCCCAGTAAGATTTTTTTGGTGTGCGGTGGGAAGGAAAAACTCAGCTGACCTCAGGCGCGGGGTAGGGATGCGGGGGACGTCGGACAGGACAGTTGGGAACCCACCCACAAGCAGGTGATGTCCCAGGATGGTCAGGGGAGGACAGGCAGTCCCACCTCTGGGCTAATTGTCGGCTGATTATTTATCAAAACCATCTTTCCAGCTGGAGGCTTCAGCCTCCGTGTTTCCAGTGCCAAGTCAATGACTGAGCTGCTTTTCAGAAACATCTGACAAACACGTTGAACCCCCCAGAGCACCGACTGGGATGGGGAAGCAGCCACCACCTCCGGGAGAGGCAGCCCGAGGGTATTTTGTGTGAAAAAAACCCAAAAGCACAGCTTCTGAGGAAGAGCTTGGTGATGCAGAGGTCCCACCACCATGATCCTCCGCCTGCCTTGTTGAATGAATTTGGGTCCAAAGGCTTTCTGGTCCCTGAGCACAGCACTGAGCACCATGATTCCCACGGTGGGGAGAGCAGTCCTGGCAAGAACAAAAGTTTTAGGCTTTTACCTGCCGTAGCCAAGACACGTGCAGCCCAGAGAGCTGCAGGATGATGAGGGTCTTCATGAACAGTCAGCTACTGGGAGAGAATATATTTTACAGCAGCATTTTATTCATTCAGTGTCATTTGATTGTTTTCCTGGGAATTAATTTGATTTTTTCCCTGAGTATTCCTACGTGTCTAGAAGTTACTCGAGGCTTCAGCGACATGAGGAGCAGAGCGCTGCAGAACGGGGACCCTGAGTCCCTACAGCAGCTTCTGGCCGTTAAAACCCCCACACAGGACCCGTGGGGAGTGGGCAAGTGGGCAGCATGGCTATGGCAACCAATGCTTTCGGACATCCCCCTTTGATCTCCGACATGAGATGGTCGTGCCTGATTGCTGCTCACAGCCTTTCACCCAAAGGAGGTCAATATTTGAAGCACTTCAAAGCCCCCAGCTCCTTGGAAATGTCTTGCATTAGTAACTCCCAGCTTTCGATCAGAGCATCCTCCCACCTCGCCCCCACCAGTGATGTCCTCCCGGGCACGGAGGGGTCCAGCGTCCGGCTGCTCTGCCACTTGCTGACAAGGCCAAGCAGGTTAAATGTTAGCCCAGGTTTTGACAAGTCCCTTCCATCTCAAATGGAAATAAAATCAGGAGAAAAGAGAGGGTTAATAATGTTTTCTTTGGATTTTCATGCCCTCGCTTTCTCATGGCCACATTTGGGACTGTGGACTGCTTTCAAAAATATGGATTTTTAGCATGTGCTTGTCACCAGCCATGACCCTGTGGAAGCCCGGAATAAGAAAAACACCAGTAAAAGTGCCCTGACCTTTAATTCTCAAGCAAAGCCTGCAGTGCTGAGTAATTGCAATCCTAGCCTAGGCCGTTTGCCTTCGAGGTCTTCAGGGAGGTGGAAGCCAGATTCCTTCCTCTGCAATCATGGCAAGGAAAAAGGAACAAACAAACAAACAGGAAAGCTGCTTCCAGCTGGAGCAGAAGTCCAGGGGTTGGGAATCCAGGAGGTTATTTAAAGCGCTGAGAAGTTCCTCCTTTCAGCCACGCCGCACGCTCGAGGGGAAGCAGCCTGCGGACGGCCAGGGAAGGAGTCGCTGCAAGGCCAGTTATTGTTAGCTGGAGCCGAGCGAGCTGGGATATTGCAGGATATCGTTGAGATATTCCTCCAAGAGCTGCTGCTCCTTCCCTTAGGAGAGCACGAGGAGGCTCCGCACCGTTGTGGAGGTGACGGGTGGCTTTGGCATCCGCTGCAGCCCTGGCTCAGATCAAGTTGTACAGCTGCTGCTGAAGCATGGGGAGCATCATCAAGGAGAAAAAAATATCTTATTGAGGGCCTGGTAGCTCAGCAGTGTTTTCTGATCATCTCAGAAAACTCCATCCCTAATAACAGCGTCCTGTGTGTAGATAATTATTTCCATGACATTGTTAATTGGGGCTTCAGAGTGGTGTCTTTATTAACTCAGCTGATTGCACACCGTTATCTGATGGGATGGATCCTAGCAACTCTGAAGAAGGAGTGTAATGAAAAAATCCCTTCAAATATCTTATTTTCCTAACGCTCCCTGTCTTCATCCTATAGGTTAGCAAGATGCAGCGTCTCTCAAATTGTGAGGCTGGATGAGAGCAGCTCTTGGGATGAGGGACGATGCATCGCACGCCGGGCCGATTGGGGTTTGGGGCTGCCTCAAGCAGGCACGGAGGCGGGTGAAGGCTAGGCGCCCCTCAAAACACCCTGGGGATGCCCTGAGGTGGACTGCATAGAAGTGGCTGGAGCTGAAGCCCAGCGCTGAACCAGACCCCTGAGCCCTTCTCCCACCACGGCTTTTGTTGATGTTAAAAGTGCAAGAAGCCCAGCCCCGGCCCGTGCTGCTCCCGGGGTGGGAGCAGAGGGTCGACACCTCCAGCGCTGCGCTCCAAAGCCGTACGCAGCCGAAGCAAAGACAAGTGACTCTTCTGATGCGCACCAAGTGGGAGGAAGCAGCGGTGAGCGCAGGGTACCACCGGCTGGAGGGTCCTGCTGTCCCCCCAGCTGCCTTGGGGACAGGCACGTGGATGGCATGGACCCTTTGGGTCTGGAGAAATGTATAATTCACGTTAAAAAGCAGAAGGGAGCTGCCACCTCCTTCATTTCATGGATGAGGGTGTCAAAGCCCCCCTGGAGCTCCCCACGCTGCAGTTCCCCGTCAGCACTTTGGACTCCCAGCAGGGATCCCAGCATCAGTCCTGCGCAAACGTCCCCAGAAGATGTACAGGGGGTCGGAGGCTCCCAGTCGTACCCAGAAAGGCATCGCTGTCCCCGACCTGCTGTGTGATGCAAACCAGCACCCAGAGGGTCGTGACACGTGGAGCCAGCAAAGGATGCTGGATAGGGACCCGGAGCTGCATTCCCTAGCGGGGGGGAGTAGATGACTGGATCAGGGAACAACTTTCTCCTGAGGAGGCAGATAATTTTAAGAGGTATTTTTTTTTCTCCTTTTTAAAAAAGCAGTAAATATTTCACAGGCCTGGAGGAAGAAGCCTAATGCCTTGAATTGCTACTGTCCAGGGAACACGGCGTGAAATCTCTACACCACGAGTCCTATTTTTACATCTTTTTTTTTTTTTTTTTTCATGTTGCATAAACGGTGACTGATTTTATGGTCCATGATTAATTTAGACACGGAATAATGGAAAGCGAGGCGTGCTCACGCCATTCAAAGGGCCATAACAGATAAATAATGTCTGTTTACGTAACTGTAATATCAATCTCAGTAACAAATGATTTGTAGAAAGTGGGCAGAGGCTGGCTGCAGAGCCGAGAAACGCTCCTTGGAGGCAGCAGCATTGCACCAAGAGGACCTCCAAGCAGTTTGGATGTCCACCTGCCATGCGCTACCCCGTATGCCTGGAGATGGGTCTGTTCCCCTCTGTGTGACCTCAATATAGTTGAACAAACCCAGCTCAGCTGCTTCTCCGAGAACATCTACATAGACGAAAACTGAAATGAAGACCAGGTTTTTGGGTATTTCTTAAACACCACTGAATTCCCGTTTCAGTCTTCCTGTACGTAGGTGTTCTCAGAGAAGAACATCTGTAGATGTTCTCAAAGAAGAACATCCTGCACTTTCTCAGCCGAACCAGAAACACCGAGGCTGGGACCAGAAGTACAAAAAAATGTCCAAAAATGCAGCTGTGCTGTCCTGTCAAGATACAGTGTCTGGACACTGGAACCTGGCTTTTGCTCACCATCTGCTCCAAAGTCTTCCTCGCAGATCCCCAAATACATGGTTTTCTTTTTTTTTTTTTTTCCTTGGGAGCACCCAGCAATTCACCCAAACATCATGGTTCTGTATGTACAGAGAGCTGGACAGGCAAACAGGTAATTTGGAGAAGGTGGGCCAACAGCCCTGCAGATAGCAGACAGGGAAGAGGATTCAGATGTCAATGCCAAAGGCCCAGAGAGCAGGAGCCAAAGGACACCCCTCCTCCTGCAAGAGCACGCTGCTGCACAACATGGAGCTTATCTGCCATGGTGCAACCACGAGACGATTCACCTGCAAACGGGACGAGGCGTGTGCTGCAGATAAGGAAGCGCCTTTGCACCCCAGCACCAGGGTTATCTTTGGGATAAATAACAGGGGCTTGGTTTTAAACTTGTCAGATATTGCCTGTGGTATCACAGAATCACAGAACGCCAGGGGTTGGAAGGGACCTCAAAAGATCTCCTAGTCCAACCCCCAGGACCACCTGGAGCAGATCACACAGGATCGGCGTTGTATTGCATTAACTGTGCTTAGAGAAAAGGTGTTTCTCGTTAGGGTCTGAACATTTCTGAGAGAGGCCCGTAAGAGAGCGGGGTTAGAAAGAAGAAGGAAAGAAAAAACCCTATTTTTCCATAGACACCCGCTGTGTGGGCAGAGCATCCAAAACCAGACAACAGCCAACGCGTTTTGCCGCCGTTGAGAGGTCTCTCGTTTTGCCAGAGGCCGGTCGCTATTGCCTCACCACGGGCTGCACGTGTGACACTGTTCACACAGAGGTGGCACGTGTAATGATCAGAGGCGACGGCTGCAACCGAGCTGCCGAAGGATGCATTGCACATGACGTTATTTTAACCCGAGCAGAAACCCACTTTGGCGTTCCTATTGCCTCTAAAGGTCGAGTTATGCAATTCTCTTTCAGGAAACAAAATCTGCTAAGATCCCATTGTGTTTGCATATTTTAATACAGCTGAGCGAGGCGGTTCTGGCCACTTGCTGATGTGAAATGTCAGGGCAGGTGGTTATATAAATGTTATTTTTAGATGGGATGAAAAAAACCCCACCCCGGTTCTTTAATGCTAACACATTTTTCCCCGCTAGCTTTCTTGAACTAAAAGGCTGTTATACATTTCAAGAAGGGATTGCATTTTGCTTGTGGCATAACAATGCAGCCAGCCTAATTGCGCGTGTGTTAATGGTTTGTTTTTAGAAAGAATCTTATCGGGGCTCCAAGGCTGCCTAGCAATCATTTGGCTTTGCACCGCCCAGACCCTTACCTATAAAACTCTTCTATTACCTGCCTAGATATTGCAGGCTGATGGCTCTTGTCCTGCCGGCACGGGGACTCGCCATGGGGCCCAGCGCTACCCAGAACCACGTCACATCTGCCACTTCTTTCGGCACATCAGCCGTTTCACTCAGAACGTTTTATTTAGCATTAACTCCATTTCCGTGCGATAAAAGTGATTAATAATAAATAGAAATTCAGTGGGTAGTTTGAGCCCTTTATCATCACACGTGTGGAGGTGGAAGGGCAGCTCCTGACATCTGGTGCAAACAGAAATTATGGTGGTTTTTTTTCGTTTTGGGAGTTTTTTTCCCTGTTTGCAGTTTGGGCATGGCCATAGGTTATGTATTGGCCACCCAGATCTTGCTTGAGTTTCATGCCAAGTCAGCTCTGTGGGGACAGGTGGGGGGGACACCCCACAAGGCTGGGGATGGGCAGGGAGGACCCTGCAAGGCTGGAGACGGGCAGGAGAGACCCCATGAGTTCAGCAGGGACAGGTGGGTCCCTGCTCTGCACCCTGTGTTGGGAACAGGCACCCCTGGAAAAAACCCACCGCCAGCAATGCAAAACTTAAGGATGTTTCATCATTTGTTCTCGGAAAACCAGCAAGGTTTCTAATGGGTAAGCCAAGAAATCCCCGTCCATCCCGGAGGGTCCTTTTGCATGTCCTGGCAGCAGCAGGGAGACCCATGGGCAGACAAGGAAGGATAAAGAGGCTAAAGAGTCCTCCAAGGTATGGGTAGAAGCACAAATGCCTTCAAACCCAGAGGTTATAAATTCAATTATTTCGTAATAAGAGCTGAGAGTTATCAGTGGCTTCTACAGTGCCATTACTCTGAAGTTTCCATGGGGAAAGAAGCGCCCATGGAGGAACCAGGCTCAGGCGAGACCCAGAATGAAAAGCAACGAAAAGCAAATCACAAGGACTTGTGCAAATCAGACACGTCTTCCCGCGAATATCGGGTGTGTGGGTGCGATGCCTGCGCCTGCCGTGGACGGGCGTTTGTAGATCTGCATGTTGCTGTGAAATTGTGAGCTTCTGAAAGTTGGTATCGTTTCCCCTAGAAGATAGAAGTTTAAATAATTAAGTTCTTTCCTTCTGTTGTTTTTATTTTCAACAGAACAAGGAATGTTCAGGGTGAACTTATTACAAAGACTATTTTTCACGCTAAAGGAAGCAGACTTTCGTCACCTGCACAGGCTAAAATATAAAAAGATTATTCTATTGAAAAAAGTGTGAAGAAGTCAGGCTGGGGCACAGTACACTTTCTGAGCCCCTCACAAATGGGTGGGCAGCAGGTTAATCAGGTGCATTGTGGAATTCGCACACAGATTTGGTACGAAATGATGCTCCATGTTGTAACCCTCTGTTATTCCATACTTCGCGCTTCTGTGGTGTGTCTTTTCCTGCTGGGAGGCTGATGTTAAACGCCTGTTTTTGGTTTTTTCTCTCTCTACTTAATTTTAAGAATTTCTCTGGGTGCTGGGCAGGCAAAATGAATTGCGCTGTTGTTAAATAAGCTTAACGAGGTGTCAGGAGCCAAAAAATATCCTCATGACAGTAGGGCTGTTTAGTAATGAAACATCGATATCCTCCCCCCCCCCCCCCGCCACTAGAGACGTTTCTCCTACTTTAATGGTTAGTTAAAGAAAAATGGTAATTGGTTTCTGAGAGCATAATCCATTCTCAGCAGCTTAAGTTAGTATTTTAAAATCTTCAGGAGATTAGTATATCCATTTCCCTGCATTGGCACGGGCTTTGCTGCCTGCAGTCATGATGCACCATCCATGGGGTCATTTTAAAGTGAAAAAAACACCCCAAAAATATGGATTTCTTGCATCTTGACTACTCATCAAAAATAGGGACAGCGCTAATTGGGATTTTAAGTGGGTATTTTCCCACGCGCGTTGTACGATGCCCCGGGCTACCTCACCACGCCAAGTGGTCACCGGCCACCTGGAGGAACCCAGACCTCCTCCCAGCAGATCAGCTCCTCCACGACGTGAAATCATTCCTCTGACCCAAACCAGATCCTGCAGGGAAGCGGGGATCGCCACCGTAAGCCGAGGACTTTCTACAGGCAGCCGGCGTCAGCGCCTGGCTCTTGTAATGCAGCAGCTGCCCGTGCTGGCACAGCTCTGTGTACACAGGGATAAACCAGGAGTGAATTTGGTCCACAGAGCCTCTAAGATGCTTAGTCTTTACACAGGAGGACGCTGGTAAATATTTACCAGAGACCTTGGAATAGTTTCTGGTCTTGTACAAAGGCAGGCATTTAAAAATTAAATGAAATTCCTATTATAAGCTCGGTAAAATAGAACAAGTCTGGAGGGATCAGTCTGGTCTTTCAGGTGAACGATGCTTTAAAGTAAGTTCCTTAAAGACCCACGGAGTCATCTTTCAGTGTTTATGTTTTTATGTAGTGCGATATTAACCCGGTGAAATACAAGTGGTGGGTTTGCTTTTCGTCAAGTGCTTCGAGGACCTGGGGCTGGTTTGGCACCAAGTTTACCTCAGCTCAGCCTTGGGGCTGCTGGTCCCAGCCGCCGGGGCTGGGGCTGGAGGAGTGTAATGAACCACTTACCCGCTAATGAAAATAGCAGCTATTAAGACAAATTAGAGAAAAAAGCATAAGGACAACTGTGCTCTGCGCTGCTGTAACAAACAGCATCTTTCGCTTGTAATTAAGCTGCGAAGACGCTGCAAGCTCCCAGTCCAACTGTGCAACTGCCAGGCAGAAATATGTCAGCACTCGCGCTCTGCTGTAATTATTTGGGAAGTAATTTCTGCTTGTCCCACCTCGGAAACGTTCGTGGCCAAGCAGGTTGGCCCTTGGTTGGAGGCAGGCATTTACACCGACTTGCTCCAGATAATACAGCTCCTCGCTATCAGCAAATGATGGAGAAGTGTTGAGCAACTGATGGAGAAGTGTTGAGCAAATGATGGAGAGACTGGAGTGTATTTATAGTCGACAGGCAATATGCTCTGCATCTCCCTTGGCTTAGCCAGGCGGGGTGGTAGGATGATGCTCTCGAAGTCAGGGGTTTGCTTTGGGGCTTTGCCTGCCGGTTATTCTGAGGCTGCGTTCACCCGGGAGCAAAACTTGTCTCTGTATAATTAGGGAGAAGACAAGGTACTAACCATGCTTGGGAAAATTAATCTGCTATACTGATAAGAGAAAGGATTAGGCCGTTATTGTGGAAAAAATAATTTAAGCTATTAGCTTAATGCCCAGCTGCAGTAAGGAAGGCAGAAATGATAATGGGCTTTTTCAGCAGAGGGGGGACGCGAGCCGCGGCGCTGGTGGGATCACCGTGGGAAAGCTTCGAGTGAGGAGGAAAGCAGCTGCACAGACGAGTTGTTTGCAAAGGTGCAGGGGAAGGATGAAAAAAGTGGAGGGATAAAACCGCAAAGCTTAGGAAGTGCCTACAAGCCGCGTCGGCCGAAGCGTTTGGTGCACGGGGTGGCAAACACGTGGGACAAATTAGCTCGGAGAAGTGCTGGAGTAAATAAGCTCTCTGGAGAAAGGAGGAACAACAAAAAAAAAGGGTATGGCAACCCCCCCAGAAAGTAGATTTTAAGATGAGCTAGCTAAGAAAAGAACAAGTGAGCTGCTTCAGAGGGGTATCTCAGTCTCTTATGTTTCCTGCGTTCTCCCTCGCCACGGCCATAAACGATGCCCATTGCGGGGTGTCGGTGGGGTTCACCGGGCAACCTGACGTCGTCCTTGCAAATTCCCACTTTGCAGGGAAAATGCTCCAGCGCTTCAGAAATACACTGGAAAGGCAGACAAGAAAAATAAAAGAAGATTTTTCTCTCCCTTGATGCCACATGTGATGTTTCCCTCCTCCCCGGGGGTCGAAGACAAGGGTCAGGGAGCGATTTTCTGACGACTGTGAAACACCTTTGACTGCTTGTACAACATGAGCGAGCTCTTCCCACCTTTTACATTATTCTCCTTTCCTCTGTCAGGTTTTGTCATCTTCTGCAAAATGAGGCAGCCGTGTACTTCTTCAAACCGAGTATTACAGGAGGCCCTGCAAATAGAAATCCTCTAGCTCTCGCTGGGCTGTTAGCGAAGTCAGTGGGAGGCTGGGAACCTCCCCGGTCTGGAGCGCTTGTGAAATGTTTGAAAAGGAGAATTATAGGGGAAAAAAACTGTATGTACTGAAATAGTCACCCACAGCCTACCATGCCTCCTTTAATACAATAACTGGATGCAGTAAGTCATTTCTGAGACAGTTGGGCATGCATTTAATGTGATAACTCAAAGATAAGGGAAAATGATTCAATCACCTATTATTTTCTCATCACGGCTGAAACAAAGAATATGGAATAATCATTTGACCAAGCGATATAAAAAGGACTGAGGGAAATGCGCGGTGTGGTCTGAAATTCATCATTTCCTCCGGTGTGAATCATAGCCTATATACAGCGATGATTAATTATTTGGGAGAGGTTCTGCCAGGCAGAAATAAATCCCAGTTACGTATCCCTCACATCTGGATACCTCCAACTATTTTCCAACGTGAGCCCACTCAGAATCTCCCTGACACAAATAACAACAATTCCCGCTGCTGCATCTCCATTGCTCCCCGCCTCATGCTTGGCTGTATCATTATTAAAGCATCTCTTGTTACTTGCCTGCTAATGCCATGAGACTGGGCTTCTGCAATTTGGCAAGCACTAAACGTAACAGATAAGACTGAGCAAATAAAATAATTTAGATTTAGTTCCCAGAAGGAATGAACCACCTCATTAAAGACCAGTGCTTCACAGACAAGATTTTCCCACATGGTGTTCCCCAGGGCTCAGTACTGGGGCCAGTTCTGTTTAATATCTTTATCGATGATCTGGATAAGGGGATCAAGTGCACCCTCAGATGCAGATGACACCAAGCTGGGTGGGAGTGTTGATCTGCCCGAGGGCAGGAAGGCTCTGCAGAGGGCCCTGGACAGGCTGGATCGATGGACTGAGGCCAATGCCATGAGGTTCAACAAGGCCAAGTACCAGGTCCTGCATTTGGGTCACAACCTCCCCATGCAACGCTACAGGCTTGGGGAAATGGCCTTAAGCTGCACCAGGGGAGGTTCAGGCTGGATGTTAGGAAGAATTTCTTTACTGAAAGGGTTGTCAGGTGCTGGAACAGCCTGCCCAGGGAGGTGGTGGAGTCACCATCCCTGGAGGTGTTTAAGAGACGGGTAGATGTGGTGCTGAGGGACATGGTTCAGTGGTGGGCTTGGCAGTGCTGGGTTAACGGTTGGACTCGATGGTCTTTTCCAACCTAAACGACTCTGTGATTCTATGATTACATATATACACACACATACATGTATGTGTACGTCTTTGGCCCTTGGGCCTCTTTTGCTGAGATTTTAAGCAAGTGTCTGTGTTACAGTTGGTGCTTCTCCCTCCAGCCAGCACTGAGGCTGGGTGGCCGTGACCAGACTCCACTGCTCTTTCCCTGAGGAGATGCTGCAGTTGGATTTCAGCGGTGGTTTGAGGATGGGTCTCAAGAGGATGTTAAAATGAACCCTGCCAGAGCATGCGTTTCTGGGCTCTCCTCGTTTGCGCACGTCCTCCCTGTAGAAATGTAGGTCTCAGCAGCAACCGGTCTGAAACTACTAATTTTTTTTAATATTTCAGTACAACCCTTTGTAAATATAGAGCTCTTTGCTCTCTTTTCATATTCGATGAAAAGATCTCTGCAGAACCAGCGTGGGAATGACGTGTGAGTAAGGTCCAGGAGGAGCCCTGCTGAATTAAATGGAGCTTCTCCCAGGGGCGAGCACTGTGAATCCCAGCCTGTCCTTGAAAAAAACATCTGTCCCATATACAGATCGTCTTTGCTTTTTCTATTCAGGTCATCTTTGGTGCCTAAACTCTGTATTAAAAATGACAGACGTTGCCTCTAAGTTACTTCTTTGGGGTTTTCTGCCTAAACATACAGAAAAGCACCGATCTTTGTGGAATCGTTGCATATAAACATCAGAAAAGATTTTTTGGCTAAGCTCACATACAGCTGCCTCTCTCTGCCAGGCTGTGAAGCGATGCTCCCATGTCTCCCAAGGAGTTCAGGCTGCCCTGCGTTTCAAGTCAGTGGGATAGTTACTCACTCTGTAAGTGCAGATCCTCAGGGCAGAAGATAATTTTTATCTTCTGTATCCTGCTGTTCAAGTACTCTTGGTTTAATTAATATTTTCCTCCCCAAATGCTCTTCCTTCCCTTCCATATCTCCTCTGCCACAGCAGCCTCATACAGGAGCCATTGGCACGTCCTGCTTCCCGTGAGGCCATCACCACGCTGGCAACGCACCTTTTCCTGACATCCCACCCCAGGAAGCTTAAAGGTTTTGTGCTGCTAGGACCCTCCTCTATTTTCTGTCTTCCCCCACATAAACCAAAACCATTTCATCATCCCTATAATCGGGGACAGCGTGCCCCTACGCCCCAGCCCCAGGGTCTGCTACCGCAGTGATGCTGCATGGGAACACCTGAAATTGCTGGGTAAGTGCGAACGTTAGACAGTTATTGGCACCTTCTTCTCACCTTTAAGCTATTTAGCTTCATTTCGTGCAGTTATCTCTAGCTAAGCTGGAATGTGTGGTGATATAACCCAGCTATTTATATAATCACCTGGAAAACTATGTTCCAGTAGGGATCTGGGTTTTTTTTTGTAGGTTCCTCACAGCAGGGAGCAAGCGCCAGCGGATGCATCAAGGATGTGGGGCAGCACAGGGGCTGGTTTTGGGTGAGCAGCTCCCTGGACGCCCCATGGGACTTGGCATCAAACCTCTGACAGGGTGAAGAAGATCGACTTCATCTCCATCTCCCTCTCCCTCTACTTCTTCCTCTTCCTCTCTGCAGCACATCTGGCCGTGGCTGGCATTGCTGTAGGATGAAAGGAGTCGTTGGTGGTTATTTATTGACCAAATCAATGAAACAGCAATAAATTCTTGGACAGGTCATTTTGAACTCCACTGTGAACATGCTCACCACAAGTTTCTCAAAGTCTCAGATTTTGGGCAAATCAAGTACCTTCTTTCACATCAAAAAGAAAATAATTATAACTTCTCTATCAAAAAATTCATTTCTTCTGTCTCCAGAGTTTTTATCTCACTTGTGCACCTGGGATCACTGACCTTTCCTTCTAAGTTCCCAAAGGATATTTGTATTGAAGCTGGTTTTAAATAAATGTGTGCACGGAAGATGTGTAAAGATCTTTCAAAAGGCATCTGCACAAAACCCCAGGTTGCTCTATCCCTGAGCAGACCCTGATAGACCCATTTATCTGTATCAGCGCTCCCCACCTTGGAAGACTAGAAAAATCAAAAAAATTAGAAGAATTTTCACCTCTGGTGAGGTTGTGGGCAGCAAATGAACCTGTAAATATGCACCATCGGTGTCCTGGAGCCGGCCAAAAGCCACCAGGACCCATCCTCTACCTCCTGCCCTGCTGGGTGGGGGAACCCTGGCTAAATCCATGCATCCCTCGGTGTTTTCTTCCCTTTCCTAGGGCCGATTCCCGTTCCTGACCTGGCGCAGCACCGCAGCGGTGGCGAGGGCCCTTTGCGGGGCTCAGACCCAGCCAGTTGCAAACGGCAGCTATAAATAAAGCCGAGGCCAAACAGATCGCTATTACACGTGGCCGTGTAAACAAACCTCACAGGCTGCCTCTGAAGGAGCCAAGGAAGAGCTGTGCTATATTTATACCGTGTTTAATTACACCGACACGCATAAAAAACAACAACAGAGGGGCTGGAAAACGCTCCTAAAGGCGAACCCTAGGTGAGGGAAGCTTAACCCCTGGCTGTCCTCCCCAGCCAAAGGATGGTTTCGTACCGATGCTAATCCAAAGCAGTTTGTGACAGCTCCTCGGGACAGAGTAGGGAATCCCCCCGCCAGGATGCGGCCAGCCCGGCGCTGGTCCTCCTGAGCATGGTCTGCAGGAGGACGTGGGGACCCGAGTCCCCCAGCAGGCTCTGGGCACAAGCAGCAGCTCTCCTGAAGTAACCCAAGGACCTTCCTCCTGCTCAAAGCCGAGCATTTAAAAATAAATGAGACGAGAAGACATGCATGGTCAGATATACTCAAGATCACCGTCACACTGTTTTTATTTCTCTTAACTTTAAACCCTGGGTTCTGCAAACAGCACTGACAAAACGGATGGCTTCTCTAAGCGGCTCTTTTTTTTCGGGGTAAAAATAGTTGTTTAATGACCTTTTGAAACCAAAGGAACATCTGGCTCATCTCTACAACGCCTCGCAGCCAGTGATTTTTTGGACGGGGCGAGTGCATGCCTGTATTTTAACCGCACAGAAGAAACGTTCCTCATCTATGTGGGACGCTCACGGGTGCGATATTGCAGCTTCAGCTAATTGCCGTCCCCGTACTGCTTTTGAGTCAGTGGTTTTCTGGAACAGTCTGGATGAAGCTGAACTCATTCCACGTGATTTACCCTCCCTGGTGCTTGCTTTGACAAAGCTAATCTTTGAGAAATGTTTGAGCAATCAAACTGTCTGGGGCTCATGTTCCTCTCAGTCTCAAAACTTTTTTGGTTTCCAGCTGCTGCCAGGGGTCTCCGGGCCAACTGGAGGGAAGTTAAAGGGAAACAACAACAACAAAAAAAATCCCTTGTCCATGTCTGGGTCATTTACTGTTATAACATGTCTTAATAAGTGTTTTTCTCCTCTCTAAGCTGCACTCCACAGTGCTGCTGTACCTTTCCTCCCCGGTTCCCAAGCTCTGCTGCCCCAGGCACAAGCTCCAGCCAGTTCAGCCCAGCATCAGGAGCTTGGGTCCAGACAGGGGGGCAGTTCCTGCCCGTTCCTCTCCGTTAACCCGAGGGTTGTGTCTCACATCTATGTCCAGGCAATGCCTAATGTCCATGGCACTGCATAGGAGGGACCCTGGAGGTGCCAAGTATGAGAAGAAAGTACAGAAAAATGGACAGAGAAGTAAAGACAGACTAGAGAAATGAAGAAGAGGGAGATCAGCTATGGAGGAAAGGGGCTGCTGGGAATATTTTGTATATCTCTGCTCACATTTTGGCTTACCCAGTGCTGTGTGAGGACCTCCTCAGGCGCAGGTAGTTCGGAGGGACACTTGGCTTTGTAATCGATGCCTTACATTGCTTGCTCTAAACCCCAGCAAAATTCTGGGCAAATAATGGTTTGGGTAGAGCAAGGTGCAATGACTTCATTCAGGAGGAGG
Organism: Leptosomus discolor; assembly: GCF_034619465.1. Taxonomy (NCBI): domain Eukaryota; kingdom Metazoa; phylum Chordata; class Aves; order Leptosomiformes; family Leptosomidae; genus Leptosomus; species Leptosomus discolor. Next base: position 2,482,465 of record NC_141395.1, read on the forward strand.
AACCCACATTCTTCCCCTCCAAAGCAGCCTCTAACTGCACCACGCCTCAAACCTCGCAATGATTTTTGCTCGTTTTCACTCCTTCAGGAGTTTCATAAGAAACTAGAACCAACTTCCAGAGAGACGTGCAGCAGGCCTTCGGATCGGGATGGCTTTTCTTCGCCCCCTGCATGGAAAGCAAGTGCCACATGGCCAGCAGGAGTGTGTTATCTCAGAGCATTTTGGACCAACTGAGGGCACGTGGCGTCTCATTCCTCTGCTCTTCAGTTCGGGGATGAGCAGCTACCCCTGCAGCAGCTCCCACAGCCCCTGGCCAGCAAGTCCTACGGGTCACAAGCCACCCCACACTGTCCCCTGTCCTTCAGGGAAGGTGCAGGCAGCAGCAGCTGAACCCCCCTCAGCATCTGATGGGGCATCGCTCGGACTCAGCACCCACCTTGGTCAGAGGCTGCTCTCAACATCACCCTTTGGCAGCAGCTTTTCTCACCCGTCTTTTCCAAAGCAGCTTTCAAACAGATCTCTTAAAAAAAAAAAAAAAAAAACCCAACTAAAGAGCCTTCACAGGGTCCTGACAAGTTGTCTGGTATCCATCTACATGCCTCTGAGATGCCTGGCTGCCGGAGGCTTTGTTTACAAACCAGCTTGCAAAACTAAGCTGAGGGGAACACCTCCCTCGAGGTGAGCAGCTTATAATAACCTGCCAAAACGGGGGCTTGCTCGGGAACAGCTATCAGCATCATCTCCCAAAGACGAGGCTCGCTGCGCCCATTTCTCCCCTCCTTCTCATGCACCTGAGAGACACAACAGTCTCTGACAGGTCTGGAGGATGCAGGAGGCAGCGAGAGCCTTTTTCAGCATCAGATGGTGCCTGCACACCCACCCCTTTCTTCTTTATGTTTTTTTTTTTGTTGTTGTTCCTCTTTTTCTTTTTTCAAACCAAGGTGGGGGGTTTTTCCCTTTTTCTGTTTGTTATTGTTTTCCATTCAGAGTCTTTAATGATCCCTCATGCTCTCGTTTCATCCCAGCTGCAGAAGAGGGATCTAACGCCTCCCCTCCTCGCTTCGTTATAGTGTGGAGACCTCATTATCGCTGGTCCCCAGCCCACGCAGGCTGGGGCTCCCCACGGCGCAGGCAGGAACGGGCAGCCTGCTCTGACCTGTAAATCTCCCTGCCTTGCTAGCCAGGGTCTTCGGGTAATAAGAGCACAGGAAATTGTTGCTTTTAGTGTTCTCTTGAAAAAGGTAAACTTTGGGTCTTCTGTTGGCTGTTTGGCAATAGGGGAAGTGGACGTGAGTTCTTGGGGAGGAGGTTGGAAGGCAATGAAAGGCACATCCAGCACCGCAGCTCTCGCATCCAGCCCTGCAAAAGAAAGGTGCCTGGGACCCTCACTGCCCACTTGTCATCCTGCACGCCGCGTACCCGGCGCTGCCAAAGCTGAGGCTTCATGGCGAGAAGAAGCGTCTTGTGTCTCCATCAGGCTGCCAAGAGGTACGTGAGGCACGGGATGGTCCCACCATCATTGCAGACCCTGGGGTCACCGGGAGCAGTCGGGCTCACCCGCGCACCCCACAGCTGACCATGCATGGCAACCTCTGAAGGCAATTTCCAGGGTCATCCCCACCCGCCCTGCGCTCCTGCCAGGCTGAAGAGACAACCCACCTCCACCACGTCCCATCAGCCAGGTACAGCAGATGACTCCTCATCCCCTCTTGACCATCTCTTCCTCAGGCTGAGCAAACCCAAGTCCCCACTGGTGACATGCGCACCAACTCTAATGAGTGCTAATGATTTGCCAAAAAAATTACGAATCCTCATGTTTTACAAATGACATCAGGTAAACTAGGTTATCAGGTGCCACAACAAAAATAAAGGGGAATCACTGGAAGGCATAAAAGCAGCGAATACATGCAGCAGAGTACATCCATGGAGGTACTTCGAGCCTTTCTCAACAACAAACTTATCTCCAGAAGTCAAAGCTGGCTTCTGGGGATAAAACAGACAGAATAATAAGTAGCATTTGTGCATGAAAATAATAGGAAAAAACCCCAAACCCAACCCCAAATATCACATTTCCTCCTAAAAACTGAGTGGCGTATAGGTGGCCGCAAGGTCTAACCACCCACACTGAATTACGGGCAAGGCCGTAGAGATAACAGCACCCCTGCTCTCCAGAGCATAAACCATACACTTGGAGTGGAAAAAGCTGTGGAGCTTAGCTTAGCTAAGCTTAGCTTAAAGGCTGGACCTCCAGCAGCTTGGGACTGGTGGGGCTGATTTAAGGAGTAATTATCACTGTGCTTTCAACTCGGCCTCAGTAAAACTTGACCAAAAGTCAGTGCTGTGTTTATCCTTAGAGCTGTAACACTTTTAACCATAATAATTACAAATTAAATAATTTTCAGCCCGCTGCTCTCTCCAGTCCGTGATGGCTAACAGCTTCTGTTGACAACAAGGCCTGAGGTGCTACCACTGCTGGGGAGATGTCCAAGCCCTGAAGCCACGTTTCTGCAGGACTTCCCATGTGTGCGTTAAGAAAAGAGAGGGAGCAGCAAAGCAGTTGCCCTGCTCGAGGATCTGGCTTTTCTGCTTCGTCCTTGCCTGTCTTATGTCACTTGTCTTTAACGCACAGGGCAAAACCCAAATGGTTAAAAGTTCATTTAGAGTGGAAAATAAAAAAGATCTCCCCGCAGGCTCACCAAAGCAGCAGGCGCTGCTCCGGATCCCACCCCAGGGACTCCTCGCCCCGCTCAGAAACCCAACTCCTCGCACAGGCAACATCTGTAATTCATAATCCTGTCAAGCCAGCCTCCAGCTGGGGGATGTTTCTCCGACCTGCCAGTTGTACGATTATAATGACTTCCTATTAAAAAAAACAAAAAAAAAAAGAAGAAAAAAGAGTGAGTTAAGGTCAACCACCAAGCTAACTCCTTTTATTTGCTGACAAAGAAGCGGGGCCAGCCCTGGCCGGGCAGGGAGCGCAGCCCATGGGGACTGGCTGGGCACCCACTTCCCCCCAGCCCTGGGTGGGGACCGGGGTTGCAACGCCGAGAGGAAGAAGACGCTCGTTGTGCAATGTTTTCCTTACGTGCCACTTTTCAGACAAACTCTGGAAATGTTATTTTATCACGGTGTCCGTGGTATTTTTTTGGTTGTTTGTTTTAAATTGGTTTTAATTTTAAATAATACTAATTTTTAAATTAAATAGACAGGGGTAATTTGTTTTCTCAGTTGCTGACTATCAGCTAATTTAGGCAGCCCTGCCAAAATAACCAGCAAGCCCACGGATACGAGCAGCACCCAGCTCTTTGAGGATGCTTACTGTGCTTTTTTAAAAACTTTTTCCTGGGTGACTCTCCACACTAGAACGTACAAGGCAAGGCATCTACGTATTGCATTCTATAGAATATTTTTGTTTTGGCCATAAGTTTCACTTCACATCTACTCAAAACACATATGTAAATAAGAGTCAGTGTTAAATCAAAAAAATACTGAGAAAATGGCACGTGGTAACACATGGAGGAAGCAGAGAAAAGACACTAGTATGGATGAAATTTAAAATTAGATGGGAGAGCTAGCAAGGCAAAGGTAGAGAGAAAAACTGCTTGAAACATCAGGGGTTTCAGGAAGAGCTTTGGATACCAGGTCACATGGAGAAGCGTGGAGTGACAAGGGACAAGCCACGAGAATTGGGGAGCAGGTCGAGAGGCCAGGGCGGTGCCACCTGCGCCACGGCTACAGCACCTGGCAAGCTCTGCATCTCCCAGCTATCACCTTCATGAGGTCCAGGAGTATTACCAACCCGATCCGACCCCCGAGGGGATGAGTCATGCAGAAACTAAAGGTCAAATTTCAGATGTTTTCACAGCAAAAAGCCCAAAGCATCTTCAAAACGTTCCTTCCCTCCTCTCCTGGCTTTTGCTTCTGAACTGACCTTAAAAATCTGGTGGTGGGAGACTTGCAGATGTCCCGCGGGAGGGTCGGGGGCTGCCTGCAGCGACCTCACCCCGTAAATACCTCCGTACCATCGCCACAGCTTTCCCGTTAGGAATTCAAACACCGGGCTGCTCAGAAACGTTTGTGCAGCCAAGATAAACTCGGGGAAGAGTGGCTTTGATTCATCCCCGAAGGCGTGCAAGCTCGGAACCACAAAATGCTTATGGAAATTAATACCGCAGTGGATTAGAAACAGCAAAAATGTTTCCTAAGTATCTCACATCTGCTTTCGGCCACGGCAGCCTTTCACATGCTGCACTCTCAATCACCAGGCATCCACGATATTTATTAATTGAAAAACTGTCTCGGTTTCTTGTAGGTTGTGGTTTTTTTAACAAGCGTTTAGTGCAGCACACGAGGTACGCCCCATCGTATCAGCGTTGAACGTATTGTCTCCTGCAATTTAATGCTGCAAAACTAATGGTTGCTATCAGCAAGGTCATTTAGCAATTGAGGGAGATATAAATCATCTCCGACTCGCTCCCACACACGGTTCAGGCTGGCATCTCGTGTTTGCCTACACCACATGCCCCGCATCTGCTTTCTGGGCATGTCCTTGCACAGAACATGTTAAACAGCTGGATGCATGTAAAAATATACATTGATGTTACGGGATGTTAATTAGCATACACGAGTCAGTCATTAGCAATACAAATTAGTCGAGCTAAAAGCAAACACATCCAGCAGTAGTTCAAGAACAAGTGGGAAAAATTAAGGAACTATGCGGCATGCAGAGCAGAGGGAAGATGAAATGCGGTACCAAAACATACAGCACCCCAGCTCCTTACTGGAAAATACTCTGGTGGCCTCTGTGGACCATGGAAATGGCTTTTGTGTTGGGCTTGTGTGAGAATTTTAGTGCAGATTCATACCCACGAGGCTCTGAACACAGTAAGCGCCGTGTGATGCTCTGGAAAGGCCTGAAGCTGTGTGAATCCTGCCGGCTTTGGCTTAGGAAAGCTGGTTTTAAAAACCAAACAGATCCCTGCAATTCACCCAGGGGATGGAGAAGCAGCTCGGTCCTGGGAAGTGGTCAGATTCAAAATCCATTTGTCTGAGCTTTTGGGGTCTGATGCCACCCCTGATGCCTTGTCAAGGTCTTGCATCACCTGGCTTTAACCCCCGCCAGCAGCAGAGGCTTTGCTCTCGCAGGAGCATTCAGCTTCACACCGATGATCTTGGATGCAACGTAACGCTGAGGCGCAGCCAGGACTGGCATGCAAAACCCAAATCACTCCTTGCTCGCTGCGTGTGGCATCTCATTTGGTTATTTTCTGCAAATAAGAGCCTGCGAGGAGCCACTCAAAACACACAGCTGGAAAACCTGGCTGCGGGAGGAATCAAGCAAATGGCAAAGCTGGGCTCTGCCTCGCTGCGGAGAGAGAGATGCTGTCGAGAAAACCTGGAGCGGGCTTACTGGAGTTCGACTTTGGCCAACATCAAGTTGTCACTGGGGTTCACTCCTGTGACCGCCTCCTGCAACCCATTCCGGGCTGAATTCCTATTTCCACTGACCCTGTTGCAAAAATCACCAGATTTAGGATTTTAAGATACTACTTGGAAATCCCCTTGCTTTTTCCATCTTAATTTGAATATCAAGAATTCTAATTAGTGAATATTAATAAGAGAGACTAATGATTATTTTTGGGAAGATAAGTCTTGAATGGAATAAATGATCAAATATAAAATGAAATCTGTATTGCCAATACTGCTAGCATACCCCTGTAAATTGCCAGACCTAAGGTATTCATTAACCAATGATCTGTTGGTGGTTAGAAACAAGAATGGTGTGTTGTAGTCCCAGATGTCTGCTGGACAGGATTTATGGTGGTACTCATTGTGTAAGATCTTTCAATTGTGACCAAAGCAGGTACGAGCCAAGAGCCTGCGAGCCAAGGACATGTTCCTTGACTAAACACGGTCCATTCGAGGAGTGGTCAAGACCTCCGACTCACGGACCACCTACCCAAATCATACCCCCTACTCACAAGGGAACAACAGAAGACCACGACAGAGGCTGCGCGCTGATTTGCATCAGAAGCGAGAAGAGAAGAACCAATCATTGAGAGGATGATAATGAATATGCATTGTATAGACTGAATATGTATGAATTCAATATATAAATATTTGTTGACTGCAATGTGCAGGCGGACATCTTGGGGAAGGATCCCATGTCCCCGGTGCGCATCGTTAATAAAGGACGTCTCTGCTGATCTCACTGTGTGTAGAGAAGTTTTTCTGACCACTGCCGATCTGCAACAACCCCGGCCAGCCACAGTTTTGAGAGGCTTTCCTGATGAGGTAGGACTGGAAGGCGATGACATGTTCCCATACTGGTACAACCAAGACCTACCAAGAGCGTCCTATTTGTATCAGCCCCTTTCCCTGCTTTGCTGTCTCCCACTGCCTTTATTTTTTTACGTCTATGTCTATTTATGAAGGGGACCACACACTTGAGCAGATAGTGATGGTGTGGCTCTTACTGCTTCCCCTTCCCTTCCATGGGACACCCCTGAAGTATGGAAACCATCTATTTTTGGGCCATGCTGGTGAGCAGTATGCAATCTGTTACTGGGGCTGCTCAATCACATGGCCAGCACATGGTCATGCCTCTCCCCAGCAAAGTGCCACCCCACCAGCTTCCCACTGCCCTCCACCACCAGCTCGCTCCTCAGCTGCTGTGAAACGCTGCACAGACGCTGAACTTGTACCTACCGTTCCCCAAAAGCTCATTCTTTTTCGTTTATATGGTTTTGGTGCACGAGCATGAACGCAACGTCTGCCAAGGGTGTCCCACGACTGGAATCTCACCAGCTTTGGCTGGAGCCAAGCGCAGACCACACAGTCCTTGGTGACTCAAAGTGTTTCCCAACCAGTTTAATGTTATTTTCCATGTAAGCCTAAACAATTCAGGAACTGACACAAACCTGTTGATTAACATCATACTTCTAGCATGGTGGGACTGGGATATTAATCCTCAATTTGCTCAGCATGCTGCGGCCAGCATCCGCACCAACAGGAGAACCTCAACGCTCCTCTCCTGACATCGTGCAAGAGCCTTTATTGCAAAAAAGCTCAGAAAACTACAGAGCCACCCTCATAAAAATGCTGTGAGCAAAATGAATCACATCAGTTGCCACGTTTAGCCCTCAATCTAGGAGGTAACAGAAGCTGAGAAGAGAAAGGAATATGTAATTTAGGTTGTGTAGCGCATAATTAAAGAGCAACTGAAATGAATGCAGGCTGTATCTATTTCCCTTGCCTCTCATCAGTACCACTGAGCTATACATTATCAAATGTATTAGGCTAGTTTTGGGAAAAATAAGCATCTCCACTTTTTACCTAAACCCTTGGCAGTTCCCTGTAGCCATCCACAGGATCCGACGCTAGCAGTGTCCTTTGGGTTTATAAAAGGTGACTTCTGTGAAATAGTCTCAGTGATAAAATTTTCAAGCGTGCCCTAAGTGACCCAGAAGCCGAAATCCTACAGCCAGGTCAGCAGTGATTTAAGGCTCCATTTCCCACCGCCTACAGTTTGGGATGGACCTGGGTACCTCCTACAGCACCCCGGGTCCCAGAGAGCAGCGCCGGGCTGGGGGCAGTTCAATGCCCCGTGTCAAGGGAAGGCAGCACGTGCCCCACCAGGCAAACTCTGCTCACGACCTCCTTGCACCCAGACGCTGAAGGACAGCAACGGGAGGGCTCCTGCAGCGCAGGCATTTCGGCGCTTAGGGCCAGCACCTTGCAGCATCCCACCCGTCACCACTGAGAACGCAATTGATTTATTTTTTTTTATTACTATAGGAAATTTAAGCTTTATCAGCGCGCCAGCACTTTTAAAGATTCATCCCAAAGCTAATGCTAATTCCCTTGGCTTGACTTCTTACCATATTAATTAAGTAGCTCTACCAGAGTCAGCTTGAATTGTTTTTCTGCAATTTTTTTTTTTTTTTTTTTTACAGAATTGGGATTTTTAGGGCTCACACTACACGAGGTCGAACTTTGGGATGTAAACGCAGCACTTGCCTGCCTCTCCCCTGGATGGGACCCAAGCAGGGGGCCAGGTCAGAGCCGAGTGCTGCCAGCTCTTCAGTTTGGCCGGAGAAGGCTCAGAGCATCAGTCGGCGGCAGGGCAGGACGGCGACACACTCTGTCAGCGGCCGAACAGCCCCCTCCCCAGCTGCCAGACTTCTCCAAGCTGCCTCCAAAAGCTCTGCAAACACCAGGAGATCCAAGTGAGCCGTACAGATTTAGAGCAAAGCCATGCATCAACGCATACACCCTAACCATGGCCATAGGGCATTGATTTTTAAGCACCAATTTCCTTCTTTCATTAAAAAAAACAGCTGCAAGCATTTGTCAGCACCTCTCGCAGCGTGGTGCTGGCCTGATGGCCCCGGCTCACCTCCTGTCCCCGAATTTGCTCACCAAAGATGTACCTTATGCTCCGGACCACACTGGGAAAGGGACATGTCTCCCCTCAGATCTTCCCAGGAGCCAGATCCAGCACGAACTGATGGAAAATTCAGCCTCAAAGGTCAGACAACACATACTGCAAGTCTCCCCCGTGGTGTGGGGAGCCCCTAGAACCAGCCTGGCTGTTCGCAACCCAGGGGCTCATGAGCTCCTGCGCCCCGGCACGATGGACCCCGCAGGTGGAGGTAGCCCAGCAACTCATTTCAATTTTAATTCCTCAGGAACAGGCTGTATCTTGACCCATTTAATACCGTGGATCGGTGCCATCGCTCCAGGCAGGAGAGGTGCAGCCCAGGGAGCAGCAGCCAGAGCAGGGGCCAAGCGCCAGCAAGGAGCAGCCTCTTAAAGTCATCCAGTGGGGAGCTGGGGCCTGCTGTCACTGAAGGCTTCACCAGAAAGACCTGATGACAATTAGATATGCTGATGAGGGCAGCAGGGACACTGATGAAGCCTCGCCCTTAGGTTAGGGCGGCGAAAAGTCCCACAATGGAATAGCCTCCTAAATAGGCAGGAGCTCTCACCTCTGCTTTCCCTGAGGTTCAGTCTTATCACTCCATGGGCACTCTGTGGTTTTGGTTGGTTTGTTTTTCCATCTTTACTTTTTTCCCTTTCGTTTGTTTTTTTTTTTAATTTCTTTTTCTCCTGCCTTCCCCCTCCTCTTGCCCACTCCTTATTCCCTTCAGCCCAGGACAGCAGCATACAGGACAGTCTGTCTCTCCACCCCATGGCATATCCCTGTCTCTAGATATTACCCTGAATTTTCACAGTGCGTTAAGTCCTGAAATAGAAACACGCAGCTGAGGCAAAAAGCAATAGAGATGCAAAAGCATATTTGTGTGTATCACCTCGGGGGCAGTGGGCAGCGCTCAGAGCCCTGCCTCTTGAAAGACTAAATATTGCAGACTTGCAGATAAAGCTCTAAACTGTTGGTCTAAACCCCTTCTCAGCCCTCTCAAGGAAACTGAGGAAAAACCTGAAGGTTTTTTTCCCTTTTGCAGGGGAAATTCCTCTGGCTGAAATTCTCAGAAAACACTGTTTTGGGCAAAAATGTTACTATCATTTGAAGACTGGGATTTGACAATTATCATATAATATATTATCATATGATATTATCCTATATATTATATTATCATATGATATTAGAGGTCAGTGATCATCTAATCATTTTATCAGAGAACGCGCATGGAAATTTTTCGTCTTTCAAGCTTGAAAACTAAAAAGGGCATTTTTCAATTAAAAAGTTGCAATGCAAGCTTTCTGATTGACCTAAATCCAACCAGCGCTTCCCAAGGCCATGTATCAAAGGGAACAGGAGAGGGCTAAAGTCACCGGTGGCTTTCCCACAAGCGCTGGTGGAAGGGACATCTCGTGCGCCGTTGGGAGCAAGCGACGTGTCCGACGGTGCTGCTGGAGGCTCCTCTGGGCGTTGGCGTTTCCTTCACCTGCCGTTCAGAATAAGGGCTGTAAATCTGGGAAGCACTTTAGGGTTTGATCAAAATCCCATTTAAATCAATAAATGCTTTCCTGTCGACTTCAGGAGGCCGGCCACTTGGGAAAGAAGGCAAAACAGAGCGTTTCTGATCAATACCAGGAAATAATGCACACCACGCGTGCCCTTATAGATATGCCTCGGGGTTCATTTATCTACTGCACAAGCATACCCAGCCCTGTAATAATAAAGAAAAATTAATTATTTTTGCTTTGGTATCACAGATACAGGAGAAAGAAATAAACACTCACCTCTGCCTGATACAATCGTTCTTATAGAAGCTGGAGTCGGAGGAGAGGTCCAGCGGAGGCAAAGCTTCTCCCTCCCAGCCTGACTCCTACCAATGTCAGCAGAGAAGATGCTTCTGCGCCCACGCACCCTTTCCAGCGGGCACTGAAGGAGATCTTCATCTTCCCTTTCAAGCTGCAGGAAGGCTGGCAGCTGGGATCTGTTCTTCAAAGTGCCCAGGAAAAAAAAAAAAATACAAGGAAAGATATCAGAAAGATGTACTGACGGGCGCTTCTCTGGAACTTGTGTTGGTAATTGAGTATGGATTTAGGATAAGCAAACATAAACACTAGTGTGCCAGGTTATCTGGCCTGCTGTCAGCCACAGACCACTCAATTTGGATCCAGAAATCCATCCTTCCCTCCTGCTGTCAAAAATGGCCCCAGTGCTGGAGAGGGAAGCCCTTCAGATCACCCCCTCACATCACCGCGGCTGTCACCCAACATGTCCCCGAGTGGGGCTTGGCTCTGTCCCCAGCAATATACACATTTATGGCCTTTTTTAACCCCTTTCTGACCCAAAGCCCATGAGCAGGGCAGGGATGCTCACGATGCACCACGGCCACCGCACCGCAGCCCTTGGGACCTGGGCAGCGTACCCCACGGCAAACCCTTTAACTGCCCGTGTCCTTCTTTTCCCCGATACCTGAAGCCGTGCTGAGAAGCTTATATTAATTAGCAACAAAAAAAATCAACTCTCTGGCTGGAGGCTGGTTTTGCCACAAAAAGCTGGCTTTTACACTGTTCTTGTTCCCATCTCCAGTAGGCAAATATTTAACACTGTGGCCAAGGGCAGTGTTGCCTCCACCCCTATATTTGCGCAGAAAAACGTCAGAGCTGAACAAGCTGCTGTGCTGATACTTAGAGATAATATAATCAGACATAGGACCGGATTACCCTCATTTTTTCTGGTTTTCCTTCGCTATATTTTCTTCTCTGCAAACTTGTTAAAATACAAGCAAAACCAACATAAAGCGATCTGTCCCAGGGAGGTGATGAATAGTGACAGCTCGGATAACTCCCTTCCCAGAGTTTTGGAGTCGAGGCTCAGAGATGCCTCTGGCCCAGGGGTGCTGGGGCTTGCCCTCTCCTCCCAGCCACAAATGTGGGGAAATCAGACCCTCCCCCTGGGACAACAGCTAGTTGATAATGGGGTAATTGCTCACTCTGGTCTATCGGTCGGCAGCTTTCGGAATCTGTCCCAGTGAAATAGATACTAATCTGATTGGGTGCATTTTTGGGTTTTGTGTTAGAAAAATATACTGAGTTTTGAAATGTTTCCCTTTCCTCTTGAGCGAGCAAAGAGCAACTCCGGGTCGGAAAGCAGGAGCAAGCCACGACTGGAATTTGCTTTTGGCTTTTAGGATACTAGAGCACACCGAGCCCCATGTTTGACCAAGTCCCCTCCGCCGAGGGACGGCTTCTTTCTCCCCGCGACTAAACCAGAGCCCGTCTATAAGTGCTTGGAGAGCTGCGAGCACATGGGCCAGCCTGCAGGCGTCACGCCGGTGGTACCTCCATTAAAACATGCAAAATTAGAAAAACCTTGAAGCTGAGCAGTAAGAAAGCAGCAATCACACGCCCCTTGAAGGACACCAGGGAAGAGCCCCTTGTCCACAGCCCGTTGCCACAAGCTGTGCAGATCTGAGCAGCCCAGGCGCTGGTTTTAGCACAAGAAGCTGAATAAGAAGAGTGAGCTGTAACTCGGTCAGAGCATGGAAATTCTCCCTCCTGAAATCACAGCCTCTGTGCTGCAACTGCTGGGTTCCCAGCGATATTTGTGTCTCTTTTCTTGTCCTTCAGTTCCTATTTGGACAAAAGAGATCGCTGATGAGTAAACCCATGCTTTCCTAATCCTCTGCTTTTTTCTCCGTAACAGGGAGGGTCAGTCTCAGCCCAGGTCTCTGTGATTAGCGATTAGCAGGTGATTATTCCCTGCTCGCTGCCACCATCCTTCATTTGCATGTGAGCAGAGCCCCTCTAAACCTGGATGAACACCCTTTGTCCATGTTGGAGAGGAAAGGGAAAAGGCAAAAGTTTTCCTCCTTTGCTTTCCCAGATGTATTTTTCTGGGCTAACCTTGAAGTTTATTACAATTTTCTTTTTCTTCTGTGTCAGCCAAGCACTTCATCTGTTTTGCCCGCTTCCCCTGATGTCACTAGCAGAGCTCACCGCTGGGTACCAGGGGGGTTCCAGTGCCCCAGCGACTTCTGCTATTTCCATTATGGAAGCATTATAAATTATAAGAGAGACGTTTTAATTGCCATTATTCTGTAACCCAGTACATGTTTTACCCACTGGGAGGGATCTGGGGAAGCAAAGATGTCAACGCTGCACTACAAAGAGATGATTGATGCAACGAACTATTTAAGAAACATATTTCCAAAGGGCAGGAGCTGCCGGGCGTACCTGCCTGCGCTCCAGAGTGTCCGTCCTTGCTCTGCAGAGGGGACTTCTGAACATCATTAGGCCTTAATGATCAGCCTGCTGTGATAACCAACCTGGAGCCTCAGGATACGCATTTAATGGGGCAGAGCACGGGTGTGCGCCCTTGGAGTGGCTGGGTGGATGCTGGTGGCTTGGCCATCAACGGAGGAGAGCGAACCAGGCTTTCCCCTTCAAAGAGCAAGACTTGCTGTCTCCTCAAATATCCACCCAGCTCCATACATGGTTTCTTACGTGGTGGTATCTTCAGGAAAAATCTCCAGAGGGGTTTTTTCTTGGCTCTTTCTCGTTTCCTATTACTTCGCAATATAATGGTTCTCAGTATGTACTTTGCTCTCCAAGCAAGTGCAGAGGAAACAATATTTAGCTATCTGAAGTAACTGGAAATTTTTAGGGGAAACAGCTAGAAATGCTAATATTGTTGTTTACTTCATGGGCTCTGGCCAGTGAAGTATTTGAGGGATTAATGAAACCAATAATAATCTCTGTAACACAAGGAGCCTCCGTGATTTAAATCTGCAGAAAAACTAGTGCTAGCCTTCGCTCCTCCCGGCAGCCTCCTCCCCTCCCCAAAAGGGTTTTGCTTGTATGAAAGGTCTCAACCAGGAGTGACCCAAGGTGCGCCAAGACCTTCAGAGCGAGAGGCTCTGGGCCCCTTCCAGCTGCACAAAAGCTGACCCACTTCAAGGGAGCTGGTGGAGGGAGGGAGGAGGAGAGCTCTGAGGGCATTTTGATGTCAGATGGAAGTGGCGAAATACTGACGTGGGCCGTTTCAAATGTGTGGTGTGGAGACTACGGGCTGGAGGTGCATGAGGAGTTCAGCAAGACTCAGGAGTCCCCCTCAGCCCCTTGGTGGGATGATAGGGTAATTCAGGTTGGAGGGGACCTCCTGCCCCCAGCAGGGTCACCTACGGGGCTGGACCACGCTGCTTTATCCAGTTGGGTCTTGAACTCCTCCAAGGCTGGAGATGGTGCATCCTCTTTGCCCCACTCACTCCCCCCACCCTGGCTGTGTTTGCAGTCCCAGAGCTACCACTGGTCATCACAACCCCACCGCTCCCAGCACGCTTGGTGCTCAACCTACCAGTTTGATACGCTTTCTGCCCACCACTGCAGCATCACCCAGCAGTCCAGGCTACAGTAATCTGCAAAGTCATAAAATCTAAGGCTTGCTCCCTGTCCCATCGCAGGTGTTCCACATCACAGGACCCTTCACCATCTGCGTGGGGTTATGGGAGACCTGCGGAGAGGAGCGCCTCTGTCCCTGATGCCTAGTGCCTCAGTTCCTCGGGAACGCGTTGCTATCAGCCTCGCTAATCTGCACGGGCAGATGCACTGTTTATCGCATCCATCTCACAAGTCTGTCAGCGTGAGTAGGTCACATAATGCAAAACTCCTAATATTTTGACTTGGCTCCTCATCAAGCTCTCTCAAGTCTGCGCGACAGCATGGATGGGAGGGTCTTTTTTTCTCGCTTGTGAAGCTTAAAGTCTAATATTGAAAAACCTGTTTCTCATCAAGAGCTGGAGCAACGGGCTGTGATTGTGACGGCATCCCAAGGATGCTTCTTCTTGGGCTTCTGACAAGACCCTGGGAGGAGAATTTTCCCCCACGATCTCCACCGGAGTGGGGAAATGCTGGGAGAGTCCAGCCAGAGACTGACCAGCGCTGCCTTGCTCCATCCCTTCGGAGAGCGGGCAGGAGACAGAGGCTCTTGACTTGCTTCAATCTGCTCTGAAACGTTTGCATGGGCCAGTTTGGTGTTGCCAGAATATTCTCCCTGGAAGGAGAGCATCCATGGCTGAAGCAGGTCCTACCCACAGTGCGGTCAGCAGTGTCCCTGCTGACACCATCACTGGGGATCCTTGGGGTTTTATGGCTTGGTTTAGAGCTTTGGTACATCAGTTTAAGGAGGTGGCTGTCACTGTGGATGTGGCAGCAATGAATTACCAAGGCTGCTCTTCCCAGCGGGGCTTCAGCAGGGACCAGTGGAAACCGCATCTGAAGAACCACAAGTGCAGTCGAAGGAGGTGATGGGAGCAGTTCTCTCAAGGGAAAAAAAAAAACACCCAGCAGCACAGGTACAACACACAGGTTCTGCAATTCCAAAGAACAGATCCTGCATCATTAAAGCAGATTATTGCTATCGATTTCCATGGTGTTTGACATATATACACACCCACAGAGCGGGACAACAGACGGTGGGCAATTTGAATGCCTCGGAGGGTGTCCCTGCTCCGGTGAAATATTTACTGCTGTGGTTTACTACAGTAATTATCCCAGCTATTTGCTGGACAGATATTAGCTTTCTAATGGAAATGCAGTTATAGTGCACAGTTATTTGAATCCATCTGCTTACCAGGTAGCTCGCCTGGATGGATGATGAGAGCTGTGCCTGGGCTGAAGCACGGAGGGCTGCTCCCACCAGATCTTGCAACTGATGCGTGGTGAACCAAATCAATTCATGCCCAACGCTGGCTGCTCCACGTCATAATGGTTTTAATTACTGTGGTTGCCTAGCTTCAGGCACGGTCAGGCCCCTCTCTGGCTAGCTTACACTTGTTTGATGCCTTCATTACACCTTTCAGCTCCCATGTCAATAATGCAATAATATTTCAATAATAATTTAATATAATATCCTGTAATCTAATAGCCTGCATCTCAAAATCTCATTTAGTGCAGTTTGCCCTGGATTACATCAGCCAGAGAGCAGGAAAAGAAACATGTAATCAAAGACTGGATATTTTCCCAAAATATATCTGCGACATCCACCACAACGGATGGGGCTTGAGGCAGGAGCTGCCAGCTGAGACCGTGGCCATTGCTGCACTGGGAGTGTGGCAAATTCCTTCTCATGTGAACATGGTGGCTTCAGTGAAGGCAAGGACACGTTCAGCCAGGGGTTCACCCACACCGGCCCTGCCAGTACCCGCACTGCCTGCCTGCAGCTGTCTGTCTCAAGCGATCTCATCTTGGATATTTGGGATTATCTTTCTTATTAGAGAAACATCCAGTTTTCACCCGCTGAAGTCTACAACCAATTATTTTAATGGTGCACAGTCGAGTCTGTAAATTCTTTGAGCCGTGGATTTGATTCTCATTTCAAAAATGGCCATTTTGCAAATCTCTAAGCGTGCAAAATACCCTTTCAGTGAATTTAAATGGGCCACTTTGAGCCCCGTGGCAAGAAGCAGTCTTAAAGCAAGTGAAAATCAGGCATTTTGGCCTAAAGCGCCGGAAAGGCACATGTCCTACCACAGTGCTAGATCAATAACACGCGTAACAGTGAAGGAAAGAAAATAAGAACATTTACTTCACCAGGACTAGTGATGGCATTAAGGATTTTTAAGTTGTCCTATCTATTTACAAAAAGCCTGTGCCTAGGATGTCTGTGGTCCAGCGCTAAGGTATCTTTGATACTGTCAGTTAATCCACCTCCTCAAACTACAGAGCAGTGGCAGCTTTGTGACTGGCTACAGGGCATCTCCCCCAAAGCCGTTCCTGCATCCCTCCACAGCTCCGGTCCCTGGAGCAAGCCACCTGCCTGTTGCTGATGGAGAAGCTGGTGCTCACTGGCTCACCTTCAACTGGATTTACTCGTTGGGAACTCAGCAGCGCGGTTTGGAGCTGCCCACCACTCCCCATTTTCCCTTGAGATGTGCAATAGGCTCGTCCTCTGCTGTTTGCTGGGCTGCTCTGGCTTTCCCTTCAGAGCTTGGCTGCTCACATCGGCAATCACCTAAAAGCAGACTGAGGATCTTCCCCGTAACCCACCGCATCGACCTGCTCCTCTGAGAAGTGAAATAAAGCAGCTGCATGCTGCAATGCCCTTCACTTGGAGAAAGGGGTCAAGACCCTCCAGCTTTGGAAAAACGCTTTAGCCATCCTCAGCTGAGGTTCTGGCTTGCGAGCAGTGCTGGGGGTGACAGCGGTGCACAAACCATGCCAGCTCCCAGCACCTCCATCCCACTCGCATCAGTCCCCCAGTGCAAAAGCGGTGGAAAAATTTTCCTGCCAAAAAAGGGACGTTACTTGTGGAGTAATCACTGGTGAAACACTGGAACAAGTTGCCCAGAGAGGTTGTGGCTGCCCCCTCCCTGGCAGTGCTCAAGGCCAGGCTAGATGGGACTGGGAGCAACCTGGTCTGGTGGAAGGTGTCCCTGCCCAGGGCAGGGGGGTGGAACTGGATGGTCTTTAAGGTCCCTTCCAGCCCAAACCATTCTCTGATGCTCTGATTCTAGGAATACAAGAGGATTTTGAGCGGCTTCTCTCTCCTTATGGCTGCTGGCCCCACTGCTGCCACCGGGGTCCAGGCGAGAGCTACCACCCGTGGGGACGCCACTGGTGCACCCCACCTTGCTTTACCTCTCAGGTAGCTATTGGTGGGAAAGGTGGAAAACGGGCCATCCCTGGAAGCAAGCGTGACATCTAGGCGTTTCGTCCCTTAGCTGGGATCTGAGATCTGTCACCCAGGTCCTGTCACCAGACTGCAGGGAGCAGTCAACACCGGCAGTGGGTCCAGTTGGGTTAAAATAAAAGAAAAGCTGCATGGACTGGCTGATTTGTCACTGGTTTGCAGAGGCAAGGCCATCCTCGCACTGAATCAAAATGGGTCTGGTTTTGAGTTACACAGTGCGAAACGAATGTCATCTGAAATGTCGCGGGGCAAACGCAGTCATGTTCTTATCGCGTTAGTGGATGGACATGGCGTGAACCACAACCGCGGCACCAAGCGGTGTCAGACGGTGAGTCCTGTCAGATGCTCTTCCCCTTCCCAAAACCATGAATCAAACCTGGCAGAGGCCTCTCCAGAGGAACTCCAGGCATTTCTAAATGCAGATAAGTAACAGTGCGTAATTTGGAGCGATAAAAGCTTACAGCAGTGTCACGAGAGCACTGCTGCCTGCCACATTGCCCCGGCTGGAGGAGACCTTCAGATTTGCTGCTCATCACTCACTGCAGCAACTCCTCTTTGGAGACAAGTAACACCCTGGGGGGGGGGGGGGGCGGTTCCCTGCTCCCAACTCTGGTGTTATTCTGCTTCTGCCCATGAGATGTGGAGCTGGGTAACAGAATGGGCACCAGGTTCTGGGAGGCTGGAGGGCTTCGGGAGGTTCCCTCTGCCCAGACGTGGTTCCCTCTGCCACATCACCCACCCAGGAGCCGTGGCTCCATGTTGTACCCATGACCATTGCAGAGGAGCCATGCAGTTTTAGAGAAGGGAAGCACAGGACTTCATTGCAAAGCGCCACACAAGCCATCCTTACACATTTCAGCAGCGTGCTGAACGAAAGGAAAAGGTACGTTCTTTATGCATTAACTAAAACCCGTATTCACCCGTCTATAAACCTACTGTGTTTTAATAATTTTAAGAGAGAAGATACAATGATGTGATCAGATGCATCTAAAAAACCCTAAAGTTCTCCTTTGGAAAATGCAAAAAAACTTTCCTGTCCTCAGAGCTTGGAAAATTTTAAAAAAGCGTATTTCTAGTTCAGATCTGCTGCCACATCCCTGGCACGCGACAATATTTATGTGGCAACGAACAGACAGGAAAAATGCATCTGAGATGAGGTGCCGTTGTGCACCAACAGCGGCATCAGCACCACACGGCCGTGAATGTGCATGGGATGGTCCTTCTGGGAAAAAAAAATCCTCTCCGGAGGATTTCTTTGATGGTTTCCGTTGCTCTCGGAGGAGGTTTTCGTGCCAGCATCCCCCTTTGCAGCAGTGCTGTGGGCTGCTGCTGGGATGCTCTAGACCCTCCCTGGTGTCAGCGCTGAGGTCGGCGCAACCCATCTTGCACTTAGAAGGTGGACAAGCAGCTTAAAAATAAGGAAAGCAATCAAGGTAGGAGAGTGACAGCCCCCAAAATCCTCTCTTTAACCCGACGGGGGTGATGGTGAAGAGCAATACAAAAGGAGTACGAGGTGCCAAGGGACCCGGTGTCCGGGCACCAGCAGGTCGCACTTGTTCTGGTCTCCTCAGATAATGCAGGCAGGGGTGGGACAAGCGATGTGATGGGGAGTGCATCAGGCCAGGTTCTCCCCGGGTGTAGGTCAGCAGTGGGTCACTGAGCAGTGCCGTGTTGATTAATACCAGCCAAAGCCCTGGCCTGTTTTGTTTTATTACACCATAAAACAGGGAGAAATGCCCCAAACCTCCATAAATGCATTGTTGGTTTTATAGAGGGAAATCTGAACCGTGGGCTGGGGTAAATGGGAAATGAAAAATCATTTCGATGCGATTGCTTCTTGGCAACAGCTCCCGAAAGGGAGATAATGCTGATTTTTATATTCAAGGATGCTTCTCTGAGTTTATATTTTCCTGTCCTTCGCAGACAAACAGCCAAGCCCAAAGCTGTTGAAGGGGTGATCAGGAGCGGAGCATGCGGGTGGAAAGCTGATGGGATCCTGTCTGCTCATGCTGTGTTTGAGGACGCTCGTTTGTCACCTCTTGTCAGACACTCTGCCCGTCACTCCATTATTCATGAATCGGAAGGGGGCAAAAAAATCATCTCAAGAAATCCTCAGTCAGCTGGGAGCTGCTCTGCAAGAATATGAAGTGTAATACCTGAGCCCCTCTAACAGGCAACGCATACCCACAGGCAGGAATAGGCTGTCCTGGCCATATTCCTCCTAATTGCAAAAGATCTCTTCGACGATAGTACGGTCACGATTGTTGATTGCATCCGATGGCACCCGTGAACGGGGACATTATTATTAATGCCCTTTTTAAAAAGAATCAAATATTTTCATAGCAGGTGGGACTCAGCTGTGCAACAGCTCCGCTAGGGTGGTAGGTAAATAGGATTTTTGCAGCAAAGATTCATATAATTCTGCAAAACAGGAGGAGGGTGTGCGGGGTTTATGCTTAAAAAATCTCCTCAATTTGGCCAAATGCTCCAGATTCAGCCCTCGCCCCCCTCCAATGCATCCTTCCTCTGCCAGTGAGAGATGGAATTAGTGAGGATGCCTTTTTGTTGCCCCCAAAATAGGCCTCCTGTAAAAACTGATCTTACCGGAGGTACATGAATCTCTGGGTTAATTAGCACTGCTCCAAGTACGGGACGTGCTGCTGCTAAAGCCCGGGACAGAAGTACAGACCTTTGATGACTTGATGGTGAGTTGGTGGGAAGAGAGCACATTGAGACCTGCTCTGTGGTGGCCGGGGCAGATCTGCTGACCTGAATGAAAAGCTTCCCTTGCGAGCCTGGATTTAATTCACATTCCTAGAAATGCTGCTGAGAGCAGGATTTTGTCTCAATTTCAGGGGATGCCTGGAGGCACCGGGCAGTCCTGCAGCATCCCCAGCCTGCAGAGAGTGACCTGCCACCTCTACTCTTCCTTCCCCAGAGCAATCCCCACATGGGTGCTGTCCGACCCCAGAAATCCCAAATTTCTTTTTTTCTTTTTTTCTTTTCCTCAGCAGTGAAAGTAAAAATCACAAATCCCAGCTGAATTCAAGATGACACTTTTAAATGAGACTTACAGAAAATATTCAAGGCGGTTTTCAAGCAAGCTGTACAACCCACGCTAAGGAAACAGATTAATGTCCCTTTCACACCCTGTAGGTCACACCTGCAAAGTGACATGTTACCTACGGTTCTCCTTCAGTGTCTGACACCACACGCTGTTCCACAGTTCAACCCTGCAACTCATAAATAATATAAAGAACCGTGCTGCAAACAGAACCAGCTTTGCTCTCCGTTGCTTCTCCCCAGCTCCCAGGAACCTCCCACATTTAGCTACCCCCAGCTTGGCCACTGGTCATGGAACCTCCACGTGAAATTCCTCTTTGTGGAAACATTTTCTGCTGGCGTATTTTTTAAATTTTGCATTTTGTGGGCAGAAAGCAGAGTTTCAGCCGGCGCAAAACTGCGCCGACGCCGGTGCAGGCATCTGCAGTGCCCAAACGCTTCCATGCCGGTCCCAGGGAATTCCAGTTTTCCCTCCATCTGGGGTGACTTATGGTAACTCCAGAGGGGTGTTAACTAACATATGGAAAGACAGACACGCTCCTCAAACAGCACGTTTCTTGGTGCACGAGCAAAAAGTGTTGCTCGTCTTTGAGGAAGGTCCTTCAGTAACGGGACTTCTGCTTGGAGGCCTGATCCAGCACACAGGAGAGAGGAAAAGGCACGTAATCACGTTTGTCATCTCTTTTTTTATCACCATTTCTCACCAAATTAATATCGACCACATTTCCCTAGATTTTTAATGCATTTTGATGATATGTGGGGTCTTTTTCACTAAGCAGCTGGGGAACAAGATACAAAGAAAAGTACCTCGAGTTTTTTGTTGGGATGACATGAAAGTTTAATCAAAATATTGTATTTTCCTTTTGGGGCTGGAGAGTTGAAAAAGCCGAAGTTTTGACAAGAAGCCTTTGGAGGTGGAACTCCCCTTTCCCAGCCATCCAGCACAGAGCTACTGAATCGGCTTTTCCGCCTCCAACTAGAAAAATCTGCCGCAATCTGATGTCCCGTGGCCAGATAGAAGCTTTGGGTTGTGTTCCCAGCCCTTCTGCAGGCAGAAATCCATCTTGTGCAGAGCTGATTGGAAATAAATTAGTAGAAATAACAGATCCTGCCAGTATATCGTGCCAAGGGCTGAACCTCCTCCAGCCTGTGGCTTCTTCTCCCTCGCTGAGAACAGTTGTATTGAGGAGAGGAGTCGAGAGCGGACGGCACCTCGGCTGGGCACGGCTGCTGTTGTCTGTATTTTAAATATAAAGGTGTTTCCCTTGCAGAAAGGGCTTCTGTAGCGTAGGGAAACGCAGGATTTTATAGTTATATTGCTCTACGCTCAGTGCAGGTACCTACAGATGCAGAATATTTATGAAGAGCTACAGTTAAGAATTTCATCGTATTATCAAACATATATTATTTATAATAAAAAACGGAAGAGTTTATAATAAAAGAGGCCACCGGGAGTTGTGCAGCTGTGTGGACAAGCTCTTCCCATCGCTGGCCAAGCCCATAGCCTCGTGGTCCGTCTCCCAGCCAACCCAAATAATTTTGCCCCGGGCTTCTGGCAGTCCGTGCCTCGCTGCCTTGCCTCACTCATTTGGTCATTTCTTTGCTTTCGTGGTAGCCCTTTCCTTGTGGAGGTCTGTTAGTATTCATTGTATTTAGATCGTCTTCTTATTCCAAATTAAAGGATGGTCTGTGCACTCTGCTAACTGAGCGTGACAGCATCTGTATCTTAATCCAAAGTCATCGATACGGTTATTCTTCTAGGTCAGACTGTACAAGAAAGCAGAATAACACTTTGGGGAACAGGCAGTATGTTTCTGCTGTGGAAAACAATTACATCCAGGTGGTTTTTTTTTTATTTAAAGGCATTTATTTCAGTCTTAAAATACATGCAGGAATCCACTCCTTAGGCAGGCGAGTGTCTGGGCTCAGACGAAGTTCGATCTAAGCGTGGGCTTGTACACCACGATGGCTGCAGAGCCCTGGTACACCCCCGCTGCACAAACAAGGTCTCTTCCCTTTACTGGCACCCTGCTTCCCTCCTCTCCTTCCCCCTCCTCTCGCCACGTTTGCGAAGATTCGTTTTGCTCATTTAGCAAATGCATCGGCAAATCCCAACCGAACCCCCCTCCTCTGCCTTCCCACAGCCTTTGGGAGGATTTAGGGGCACGGGGCTGGGGCCGGAGCATCCTCCGGAACAGAGGTGGGGGCAGATCGCAGCCACTGGCCTTGCTCCCGCGTCTCCCGAGCCTGCTGGGGTGTTTAGATTTGGGGTTTGGCCCAGGAGCCTTTTGTCCCCCAGCCAAGATGGATCCCTGGCCGCCAGCAAGCAGCGTTGTCTCACCGTGTGATCCCTTCAACGCCCTAAACCATAACCAAACCACTCGGCCCGCCCATCTCCAAAGGACGAGCCCCCGGGAGGGAGAGGCGAGCCGAGCCAGGAGAGCTGGCATTTCGCATCCCTGTACCTGCTGGCGAACCCTTCTCCGCTGCTTTCTGCTCTCTGAGCTCTCCCATTGCCGCAGCGATTCCAATTTCTTGGGGAGAAAAGTCGCGGCTGAGATTCCTCCTCGCGCGATGCTTCGCCCGCTATTGTTTTGGCCTGCATCAAAGGGTTTTCAGAGCTGGGATTATTGTGGCTTGAAAGCCACAGGCTTAAAAATTGAAAGATGCAATTCAGCTGTTGGTATATAAATATGCAGAAATTATAGCTCATTCCTAAACTCAATTGAGCACCATATGATCTGCATTCACTGCAGTCAATTTGGAAACATTAAAAGCTATTTTGATGGCTGTTTTTACAGTTACTGATTTGTTAATGTGTGGTTTGCAAATGCGATTTTGATTGGCTCATCTTTATTTGCCAAATGGAAGGCCCTCCTAATGAAGCTAAAAGGAGCGGAGGATTTCATTTGACTTTGCATTTTAATACAACGACGGGTGCTTATTTTTTCACTCCAGCCCGCACGGGGAGAGAAAGAGGGCTGTGGCGAAACGCACCCCCAGCCATTGAGCACTTTGAGGCACCGTGTGTCTGAGGGAAAACGCTGCTTTGCTGGTCTGGTTGTCTGTCACCCAGCAAAGTGTTTTTGGGAGGCATGCCAGGTTACTGAGCATCAGTGCATTTTGTAAAGGGAAGAGGCCACAAGCACCCAGGGAGCTCAGCAGCACCTGCTCAGGAGGAGCAAAGCAACATCCGAGCATTTCCATTGCACTGCAGGCACTGGACATCCCCAGCAAACGTTGCCAGAGGCTGCAGGAGACCACGGATATCCGTGTTGTTTCTACTACCAGGAAAATAAAGGGAATCTAAAGACCCAAGAAATATATCGCTACTTGTGCGTGTCGTCTCCGTGGAGCCTCAGGGGAGGTGTGGGAAGGGAGGTGCTCCTGCACATAGCCAGCCCGGGAGCCCAGGTTCTGAGTGCCGTTGTATTAGATATTTAAATTCACTATTAGCTGGATGGTTATGAAAACCACTCGTTCCACTGGAATTTTAAAAATGCTTCTGTTGATTTTAGGCTTCTACCAAAATCAAAGTCCTGGCCACTGGTAAGTGTGTAATTTTACTTTTGGAGCGATAAGGAGTTTCTGTTCCTCCCTGAAAAGGGAAAATGAGGTGCTGGACTGCGGGATGCCCCTTGGCTCGGTGATACCCACCATGCTGCTTTTCACGGGGGAAGGAGCCGTGCAATTAAATGGGACACCCTTCTGCCTTTCCCTCACCATCCTAAGGTAGCTGTGTGCATCCTCAAGCATCTTCATCCAGCCCACTGGCTTTTTTAGTAGCAAATATCGATCAGGTCTATTTTCGCATCGAATGGGACCAAAAGCAGCAGGACTCATTAATTATATAATTATATATTAAAAATATATAATAATAACACAGCCTTATTAATTCACAGCATTTAAGCTGATTTCAAATAACCAGTGAGTGGAGGCAGGAGATAGGTTTGGTTTATAGTTTTTGAATGCAACTCTCAGCATCTCCCAAGCCTTGGGCTCTGAGCCTCACGCCTCCCCGGTACCCCCTCCCCACTCCCAGGACTAGGGTCTTGCATTTCATCTACACTGAAGACTAGCCTCAAGTTGTGACAGAATCTCTGATTGCCCAAAGTAACAAATACTTCCAAATCCTGTTCCTCTGATCTGATTTTCTGCTGTGGAAAAAATGTGGGGAAATGCAAGCGCTCACCAGTAGTTTTATCGCCAATAAATTCTTCATTTTTTTCCCAGTCTCAAAAAACATGCAGTTACTGAGACCCACGGCACCTAAACCCCAACTCTTAGGGTGTTGCTACAGGAGGAGGAGGAGGAAGGTTGTGTCCTGCTACAGGAGGCTCAGAAAGACAATTATTTAAATTTCTTGGTGGTGATCTCATCTGCACCCAGCTGACCGTGGGAACAAAGAAATCCTCGACAACATCAAGCCCTTCTGTGCACTCCTCCTCCTTCTGCGTCTTAGTTATCACTCGCAGTGATCAGATCAACTACGAGGGTGGGTGGCAGCGTCTCAGGTTTTTCTGGTCTGGCTTGAAGGATCCTCAGGTTTATCACAGAGCCTTCTGCTACTGCAGGCACCACATCAAATAGTCTCCTTCTCCACCTAAGAACGTCATCATCCACTGTCGTGAGCAGAGCCGGCTTCTTAGCTTTCACAACTGGCCACCAAAACAGTGTCTTGGTCTTTGAAACCTCACTGCTGTAATAGTTTTATTTCAGGTCTTGAAGGGTTCCTCCAGTTCCCATTGTGTTCTCCCACTTGCACACGACTTGAAAAACTTCTTGCCTCTGCCCAATATCTGGCCCTTAAACATCTTCAAAGACAGCCGTCAGATTTTCTCACGCTTTGCTGAGATCTTGGCAGATTAAATGCACTAAGTTCCTGCAGTCTATCCTGCACCAGGAGAGCTCATTTTTTCTTGAACATGTCTGATCAGAGTTGTGTATATCTACTGGGATCCTTGTGTATCTGCTGAAGGTCTTCAACCCCCATGGCCAGGCAGAATTCTTAATCGTTTTGAACCGGTGCACTCTTATTCTACAACTCAAGTCTTCATTGTGAGATCCTGAGTGCATTTTACACTATTGAATTTCTGCTCCTCTCCATTATTTCAGTTCTCAAGTCTCCCTAGTTATTGAGGTTTCCCCTTAAATTTGTGCCATCGGCAGATTTCATCAGCATGTCCCCCTCCCCTCCTTTTTTTTTCTTGTTGCGGTCATTAATGAAAATATCAAATAATGTTGCTTTCCATGTGGATCTTTAAGGAAATAGCTCCGCTCCTCCGGTTGTCACCTGCCCTTGCCCAGTTTCTTACCTCCATTTGAAATCCCCTCCTTGTCTCGCCTCTTCCCTGTGCCACTGCAACCTGCTTTTACTCAAGTCCAGATAGATGCAATCTCCTACATTTCCTTTGTCTAAGAAATCCATTATCTTAGCAAAGTCAGGCTCAATTAACCTTTCTTTCACCTTTGCTCCACTTTTATATAATTTTCCATTTACCTCTGTAACAGTAACAGTTCCTTCTTTCATCCATGTCTTTATTTAAAGTTAGATTAGTCGGCCTTTAATTACCCAATCACCATTTTTCTCAAGTGTCGGTACTACATATGCTATTCCCCAATAAAATGCAGAGCAGTCCTTGGGGCAGGGATCAAACCCTGTAATTCCTCTCTCCCAAATGGGAGTCCAAATCACTAAGATAAACCACTAAGAACCACGCACCTTTGCCTTTCAGCGTGGTATGTCTTGTGCTTTCTTAAAGATTTATTGCCATTAATAGGTCATGAATTAGAGGTAATAACTCTGGGAGCTTCATTAATTTCCTTACTGGGTGTGAATGAAAAAAAGGTGACCTGGATAAGCCCATCATGTTCTGGATATGCTCATCAGTCCTTGGAGACTGAACTTCTTTCTTCCTCTTCACAACACTGCATTTCTTCCCCACAGCTTGGGTGAAAATGCTTCACAAACCTCTTCAACAGGGCCTTCAAATACTCAGAAATGAGTTTTTTTCACCTCTGGAAATCTGAGTTCAAATGTGGGAAGTGAAAACAAGGCGCATTCATTGCAGTCTGACACTCACGGCTCGACCTCATAACCGAACCCAGGGTGGTGCTGCTGGTGGCGCTACCAGGAACGTATCAGATCGGCCACGAGCAGCGCCAGCTTCACGCAGCCTTGAGAGATGTCCAGGGAGGTGATGCCAGTCAGATGTCCCAGGCCACGCACGTGGCACTGAAACGTTGTGCAGGACCATTAATCTCCGCTGCGCTTGCCTCCCCATCCTTCTGCAGCTGGGCTCCGTTTTGGGGAGCCACACAGCTTTTAGGAGGACATTTGCCTCCCACCACTTGTGGGACACAGAGGGGCTCTGAAAGTCAGATCCTGGGATGGCCAGTTCAGTGGTCTGGGAGACCTGGGTCTGGGAGACCTCCAGCGTCAGAGCTGATGGAGGAAACAAAAAAGCCCGAAGATCTCCCTGTATTTCTAGAGAGACGTTCAACGTGTTCTCCAACACTTAGCATCTTGCTTTGAAGGTTATGAAGGAATACATTGTTTTTTCCTTCACCTTGTTTTTTGTTATCACCCTCTCCAGAGCCCAGACAGGCAGCAGTCTCAGCGATGAGCTACTGCCAGGTGATCGCTGCAGGATGGGAGGCAGAGAGCCCAGAAATTCCATGGCAGGCTGCTCCCAGGGGTTTAACAAGCAGCGTTTGCATACTTCTGTGGTTTGGACAAGTCCCTGAATGCCTGCGTGTGTGTCCCCAAAACAAAACCAAATGCTGAATTTCCTGACAAGCTCCAATTACTGCTTTGATCTTTAGGAAAAAAAAAAAAAAAAAAATCATTGCTCCACCTTCTGCAGCTCTGCTGCTTCTCAGCGGTTTGCTCCAGGAGCAGATCAACCCCCAGCGGTGTCCTGCCACCGGGACCCCACTCCTTAAGCTGCAGGTTGACTTCTTTGGTAGACAACTTGATGAAAGTAGGTTAGGTGTGTATTTTAGGACATCGTGCGTGTGTAACAGTTATTTTTAAAAGTAGAATTCAGGGTCACAGAAGCAGGGATGTACAAAAGTCGGACGGAAGCTGGATTTTTCATCCATAACCAAAAAAACTCCAATGCAGTGAACAATGCTGGCACTCACTTTCATCACTACCACCCCGCAGCAGTCTCCCTTCCTGAACTCCACAACTTGGTGGTGTTCGTGGCAGTAGAAATTTGGGGCAATTTTGGGCAAGCTGAGCGGGACGGCACAGAGAGCCTGGGCAGGACCATGCATGGCCCCAAGCATCACCCCTGCAGCAGCAGTGCTGGGGGACCCAGAACCCCATCCTGGGCGTGATTTGGGGCTCGTGTGGCTGCAAACCCTGGGGCTTTGCTGCTGCTGCAGTTAAGAGTGAGACCCAGGATGGGGCCAACCAGGTTTTTGGAGCAATCCCCAAAAGCAACCTGAGTCCTTCCTCCCCGTGACCGGTGCAGTGGCTGCTCTGGGAGGGTGATGCCGGGGAGGCAGGAGGAGAAACGGTTTTCCACAGCTCTACAGCATGCATCCAGGTGTACCTGGCACAAGCAACACGTCGGAGGCTTCAGCAGCCTCTGCTCAGATTTTGTCCCACGCCCTGGGTTTCTGAAGACACACACGATAAATGGCAAAAGGTCTGTTTGACTGCATCCACGGGGACCCGGCGGGTGGCCCGCTGTGGGGAGGCTCAGCGGCCATAGAAATGACTAAATCTAAAATAAAATTATAATAAAAATCCCACATTCCACTTAGCTTCAGGGGAGCGAGGTGATGCCTCTCCATTTAATTTAGGAGCATCATCTTTATGTTTCGGAGTCGGAATTTGCTGGGACAGCAAAGGAAGCAGGTTTGCTCGGCAGCGTGCCCAGCGCAAGGGCAGCTTCCCACCTCAGAGGCACTTATGGCACCCTGACCAGCTTTGTTCCAGCCCGACAAGACGCAGAAAAACATTTTGAGGTGGTTTGACGAACATTGTTGAAATGCTTTTGCATATTTGTCATTGACAGAAGCCTTCACCAGCAATAGGAGGTTTCCCGCTGCCTTGGCAGGAGGCTCTACACCCTAGTGCTGGAATAAAACCCCCACCCCATATCCTCGCCTGCATGGAGCACTGGCAAACCCTGTAGTCTGGATGAGCCCCAAGCGTGGTCCCTGCCTCCTTTATCCCCACTGACCTTCCCTCCCCATCCCAAGGGAGCTTGAGCTCCCTGGAAGTGCCTAAACCACTCCATCCTGCCTTCCCCACCCCAGCAATCCTTGGAGTATTTTTCATTCAGACAACATATATATATATATATATATATGTATTTTTTTGTAAAGCACTTAGATCTCATTTAACTCAGTTTCCAACGAAAAAAAAAAAAAGCTTTGTCAGCATTTCCTCCATTACATTTAATGAATACGCCCTGCCTTAAGTCACCGATTCTCATTTTCTGCCCCTATTTTCTTCCCAGGCGTTTTCCCTCACCTCGTGTGCTGCTGTCCCAGCCAGGGGCATCTCAGATGAGATCTCAGAGCGGCTCCTTCGGCGCTGGCTGCTCAGCCCATGCCAGAGATGCCCTCTGAATGTCCTGCAACTATGCTTTAATGGCTCCTCATTAAACTCTGTGGCTATTAAAACTACGTACAAAAGAAGAGGCGTTAAGTACAAACCTATCGGTTAACTGACCCAGCTGCTGCGGGATGGGGACCTGACAACGGGCATTGCCACCTCTTGCACGGGCTCTGCTGGTCCCCGTCCCCTGCGCATCCCTTCCCAGGGAGCTTCGTTCTGCTGAGAAAGCCACAGCTTGGGCCAGATTAAGTGTTTGCTAAGTACCCTGAAACCACACAATAAAAATCCCTCTGGAGTGCAGATTATTTATGTTTTATGAGTTCATCATAAAGCTGATGTGGTGAAGATACCTAATGCATGAATAATTTGGCGGCGGATACAAAATACACAATGGGCCGCAGTGAAAGGGAACGGCAAAGAGTTGGAAACGCGTTTTCCTCCTCCGTCTCTTGTTTCAGCAGCTTGTTATTTAAAGAAGGGACTCAGGGCAGAGCACTCAAATACACATTTCACGCACATTAGATGCAGTTTGAAACGAGCCTCCGCTCAAATACCGACAAAAGCCAGCTGATGCGTCGCCCACGGAGCAACACAGGTCAAACCCACCGCGTTCTGCAAGGTGCTTCCTCGGAGAGGCACGCGGGTGGGAAATGAAACAGCCACAGCGTTTTCTACCCCACCGAAATGTCTTAGCTGGGGAGCAGCGCCCCTCTGCTGCCCCGGGGCGGTGATGAGTGCTGGGTACCGAGGGTTGCTGGCGGAGCTGTGGTGACTTTGGGGATGCAGGAGCCGGGTCACGGCTCCCCAGCAGGCAGGAGGGCAGGCGGACCCAAACCTGAACGCCAGCCAGTGCTGAGCACACAGGCTCCTCTGATATAATGATAGGGCAGCGAAAGGATGATAGCAGGGTATTTCATGAAGCAGATGAAGAGAATGCTCATGTTGATAGAGGTTGTAGGCATACACATAAATATGTAGCGTGCCTTACAGCTGCTTTGACCTCGCAAAGGGCTTGTCCTGGAAGCCAGCTCGGCCACTGCTCCGTGAGGAGCCAAGAGGGACCGTCACCCTGCCACAGCCTGGCCCTGGCTGATGCTGACCCACCTACTCCACTTCACCCGCCCAGCCTGAGCTCTGGTTTCAAGCATTTTCATGCCAGACTGGAATATTTTTTTGCTTGGCTTATTCTGCTTATGAATGTATTACTTGGGCTGGTAACATTCACATCTTCTTCCCCTGCATCTCACCCAAACGAGGGCTGATTCAGTCCCTAGGCGATGCGCTGAGGCGGGTACAAACCGAAAATTCTTCTGGGACATGTATCTGCAGACAAACACGTGCGTGTCTAAATATATCAACAGCCCTCCCCACTCCCTGCAGCTTTTCTCTTCCTCAGACATACACACAACAAGACGTATGTTTAAATATCAGCATGCAGGAGAGGCTCCTGACCAGGAAAAAAAACCCACCTCTGTTTTAGCCCCTGTTGAATTTGAATGTAAAGTTGAGGGCTGTGGAGGCAAACAACAAAAAGCAGCTTCTGGAAGCCATGGATGAGTTACTGCAATGCCCCGATATCCTCATACCATGCACATTGGCAGCTCTTTCTCACAGATCTTGATTTTATGATCTTTGTGCCTTGGGCACGGGCAAGTCCTGCTCCTCCTGAGAGCCCCAGGTCTTCATCCTCCCACGCTGTGCATTTACACCAGAGCATGAATGGGATCCAATTCTGACAGCTAAAGGGTTATTTCCACTTTATTTCCCCAAATGTGCTAGAATTTTTGCCTGTTTTTTTTTTCCTTCTTCCCTCTTCTTAACAGACAGACGTGCTCCTGGGGAAAGCCTAGACGCATGGGAGCCCGGAGCCAGAGGGGTACCTAGGGCTGGCATGGGGAGGGCTAAATTTCACGTTTCCAGAGACTTCTCCAGGCCTCCAGAGCAGCAATTCCACACAGCCAGCAATCCCACGTGGTAGACACTGAGTTAAAGAAGTTATTTTGGGGCCAGCTGCCTCCATGCGCTTTCTTCATACCCGTTTTGTTGCGTGCAGAGCGAAAGAAAGGTGGTATTTATCCAACCGGGGAGCGCAAAGGTTATCATTTTTATTTGACTCCTGGTTTTTAAAGGCAATACCGCTGTCCCCATGTTGCTTCTGGAGGCGTTACAAAACCTGGCCCAGAGCCTGCAGATTTCCGTTCGGCGTTAATGGCCCGTTCCAAGAAAAAGTGGCTAGGAAGAGTTTCCTGAGAAACTATGGGAACATTTCACACCGAGCGCATTGGGAAACAGTTGGCTGCAGCTCGGGGCCGCGCTGCCCATCGCATTCATCGCCTGAAACGAGACACCCCGACCGACAGCCCCCAATACCGCAGGGCTGAGCCAGCTGCCAAGGAGGAGAAACAGAACGAGGATTTTTTTTCCCCCCCCGACTATGAGGCCGAGAGGAGCACAGCCCTCATGAAAGATTCAGGGTCTCCCCCACGGTCACTAAACTGCTGAAGTCCGAAAGATGCTTAACTGGGAGCGTGACGAATGCTCTGGCTGACTCCAGGTGGGTTCCCAGGTCTCACGTTCTTTGGGACGACACCGGGGAGTGCCGCTTATTTTTATGCGCTATTTTGAGTTCTATTTAAAGCGCTCACCCACGGCTCCAGGCACTTTCACAATAATTTCAAGTGTGCACTAGCATCAGGTAGTTCCTCTGTGTCCGCGTGGGCTGTTCCCTGGGCCGTGGGAGGATGGTTGGATGCAGAGGGCATCGCCCTCTGGTACCTGAAGAGCCACACAATCAGCCGTGCTCCTGGGTAGGTAGTTAATTTTTGTTATTTGTTATTAATTATATTATTCAGTAGGATTATATCGAATTGTAGCCCTGCCAAATACCCTCACACGCCATCATCTCTCGATGACAAGTGGGTTGGGGTCACGGTAAGGAACCACATCTCTGCCCCTTGCTGCTGTGCTCTGACAACCACCACCAGCAGTGACGGGCTTGAGCAATGGTCCCCAAGGGCACTGACCCCTGTCCTGTAGGAACATCCCTGCCCTCGCAGGTGCTCCTGGGAGAGCTCTTGTCCGTGCATAAGCCGTATAAACCAACAAGGTGGCCCGAGGAGGAGCCAGGTTGAAGCTGTTAGCTTCGCAGAGCCAGTAACAAACAGGAAGAATCAGCGATGGTTACCAGCTGGTAGGTGAGGATGAGGGTCTTCCCAGGAAAAAAAAAAAAAAAAGAAGAACCTGAGGTGTGTGTACCAGCTCCGGTCAGGTACTCACACAGTCATGAGCGCTCCGTGCTCGTTAGCGTTCCTGCCACAGCTTTGGAAACTGGGTTCGTTAACTGTCTGGGCTTAAAAGAGAAGAAATAGCACTTGATTACCCACCACCTTTCATTTTCCCTTCCTGGCTCATGTAACCATGGCAAAGGATCCTGTGCTAGCCTGAGAGATGGCATAATTCGTGCCAGCCCCCATCCATTTGCTGATTAAACCGCTCGATGCGGAGCTATGTAGTCTTCACATCTTTCCGAGTCTCACCGCTGGAAAAAAGTCAGGATTTTGTGCCTGGGCAGAGAAGGGAATGTGCTTTGCTCCGGTCTGTGAATGATACCTGCCCCTGCTGCTCCCCCGCTTCCTCCGGTGCCTGGTGTGCGGCTCATTGACGGGAGGATGGAGATAGTACGGGAAACCCACGCAGGCAGCTGCCAGAAAACGAGCTTACTATAAAAGCAACATATGCTGCACTGAATTACAAGACCTTCAAATCACTACAAGAAGCGCTTAAAATATTCCAGAATTTAATTACAAGACTGTGCATGCTTTAAATGCATGAATGTATAATGCAGACTTGGGCTGTGACAAGGGAAACTCTTCTTCCACGTGCACTTGAAGGGGCTGGAAGGGAAAATCCTTGGAGGGTGGGGCAGGCCAGTAAGTGGGGATCCACAGAGCCACATTGCCCTGTTGCTAGCAGCCAGAATGCCACCAGGGATCGGTGACATCCTCTGGTGCTCTGTGTCCAGGACTGCTGAGCCAAAGGAAGGCACATTTATACTGAGGGTGTGTGCATAAATCTAAATTAACAGAGACATATTAACAGCCACAAAGTTGTTTGGGTTGAACCCCTTCAAAAATGCTTTTGTTCCTAATAAAGCTTGCGTGTGGCTTGAACAACTCACCCCTTTTCTATGTCACCTGTCCTGATGTCACGTGGTGTTCGTCAGACAGATGAGGGTTCATCCCTGACTAAAATAGATTGTTATTATATTCCACCAAGTTAAATGCCTCGTGTATTGTGCCTACAAAAATGAAGATGCACTTAACATAACAATGTGGTTATTAGCTTAATGGCAGGAAGGGAAAACTTAGGGATGAGAATTAAAGCTCTGCTCTTACAGAACGTCCCTGAGGAAGGATCCCTGTGTCCGGGATAGCCACGAAGGCGACTCACCCCCCCCTCCAGGTTTCCTGACAGGCATCGCACCGGCGGATTGGCATCGCCGCGGCTAACATGGCACAAGATGGGGAACCTGGGTGGATCTCACACTGATTTGTAGTAGATTACTATTATTTTCCTACTTTGATTAACATAGAAAACTCAAATGAGAAAAGAGAGCACGTGTATTTTCCAAGGAAAGAAACAACTGTTTGGTAAAGACTTTGATCTGCAAGCAGGGATGCAGGATTGGGCTGGAAAACTAATCACCACGAGCCAGAGCATCCTCCCTGTTTGCAAGAGCTGGGGATGGTGCAATATTCCTGCCCATAAACTCAGGGTGAGCCTGAGCAGCAACCCTGGAGTTTTCAGGAGGCAGAAGAAAGCCAGAGCCATCGTTCCCAGGTTTGACAGAGGGACATTTGCTAGTCTCTTCCTCCTTTCCGCCAGTCAGCATTCCCATCACTGCTTCCCTGCCCAGTGCAGAAGCACGGCTGAGAAGGCACCACGGGAATGTACCTTTTAGCACAAAGTCATCAAGAAGGCACTTCAATGATAAGCCAGCTCAGAAATGACGTTTGCAGTGTAAACACGGAGACGGAGAACGCACACATCGTGCCAGGTAACCCAAACAGTGACTCATGGCTTTGCAGCTACCTCACACTCGGGATCTTTCTGCAGGAAACGCTTGCCGGGAAAAGCAACGGCCATCATTGTATTTGGCTCATTTTAAGGCTGGAGATAAATCAGGACTACAGCTGGAATGCCTGCGCAGGGCTTGCCAGGGCTTTTGTCACTCGAACTGATTTCCAAAGCTCTCAGGCTCCTCTTTGGTGTCCGTAAGTTTTGGGAAGAGCTGAGCAGAAATAGGAGGCACATGGTCACGTCCCTCCGTGTCTCGCCAGCACCACGAGCACCGAATGCAAAACCTTCACCTCCGGTTTCCCAACTTGAGCTCCCAGCCCTGTGGGCCCAAGAAAACACCGTGGGCTATCAGGTCCCCACTTCAGACTTGGGCTGGCACAAACACTGACCTGGCGAAGGACAGGGCTGAAAGAGGGATTTGGGGGCTGTGCAGTGACATCTTGGCCGCAGCCGTTAGCTGTGTCAGCTCTCTGGGGCTAAGCAACGCCAGCATCAACAGCCCCAGAGCCAGTCAGGGTTCGGTGGCACTCAAAGATCAGCCGTGGGCACCGAATGAAGGGGACAGGGTGGTAAAGCCCGTAAAACCATCCTGTCCCACGCTTCTGGCCAGAGTCCAGGCTCCAGTGCCAGAGGTCGGCGGTGCTTCCGAAGCACCGAGCCATTTCTAGGGAGGAGGGACTTAGCTAGACGAACGACTGCTTTAATTAAATACGGCAATATCATTAACCCGCTGGAGTTCATCAAATTAGTGTTGCAAATGAAAACTGCATTGGCCTCATTTTCATCAGGCAGTTTCAAGAGGGAAAGGAGCATTTTGATCGTGAAGATGATGTTTGCTTTTCCGATAAAACAAAACCTCTTCTTGTCCCTCTGGAGCTTTGTCTCTCTTCAGTTCTCACCTAAATATTTGGTTTGGCCCTTCCTTGTTTTTCGGTTACCTATAGTGAAGGTACGTCACGTAATAGGGGATTGCCGCGGGAAAACGGTGAGGAAGAGGGAGAAATAGGGGACTTTAACAAAGGACTTTCGGAAATGCCGATATCCCTCCTCTAGCACATAAACAATTTCTGTAGTTCAAAATAAACCAGCATCTGTGCTGGCTGGACCGTTGCCATTTATTTTCTTATCTTTCTTGTTTGCTGAAGGGTGACTCAGTGCAAAGCTAACGAGGTGCCCACGGAAGCGCTGCTGGGAATGTGCTGATGTCACCGACTGCATCGCAGCAGAAGGGCTTGAGGGCTGGGAGGGGGATTCCCACCTGCTGGAGAGGAAGGAAGAGGAGCGATAGGGATCCCTCCGCTAGCACCCTGGCTCTTAGCCCAGGCCATTTTCCTTGCTTATGTTGCACTTGGGGGAGAGTCTCTTAAACAAATAGAAGCACTGTTTCATACACGAGGGCTGGAGTCCCGCCAGCACAGGGGGAATGTCCCTCTCCCCGGTGCTTGTCGGGGCATCTCGATGTCGACCGAAAGCTTGGGCTTTCCCAGTAAAATCAAACCCGTCTTGTCCATGGCTCACCTCTGAGCCCTTGGGCTTGTACGCCCCGCAAGCAGCACAGGGGGATGTGGTGTACCCCTGGTTCTCGGTGCTCCTTGCTGGGATCCTGGGGATTTCTGTCTTCCCCAAGAAACACTTGGGCTGGCTTATACCCGCCAGAGTTTGAGATGCTGCTTGACCTTGTTTCCACGCCCCTATTAATCACCTCTCTCATCCCCTCTTGAAAACCCAAGATGATTTTGCAAAGCTAAGATGAAGGAGTCAGGGAGCATGAATCCCTTTCGGTTGCGTGGTCTCCAGAGCACAGTTGTCCCCAGGAGATGCTCCTCCATTTTTGGCATTGGAGGGGCATTGCTAAAACCAGTGACCGAGCTTCTCCTACCAAGGGATCCAGAGGACCCGACAAATTAACCCGGCTCCATCAGTTGCTCCTGGAGGTGGCACGGGAGATGCACGCTCTGCCCCAGGAAGGGACAGGCAGTACGGGAGGGCTCCCATCGGCCTGGCGGCTGGGGCAGAGAGGGCACTCGGCCCGAACCCCAGCGGTGAAGCAACCCCATGCCTTTGCAAACACTTCGAACAGGGTTTCACAACAAGCCAAGCTGATTTCTCCACCTATGGCCCTGCCGAGCACGAAGGCACTCAACAACAGCACGTGGGCAGCCCCACCACCTCCTGACGGCCGTTATCACCCTGTGCAGCCCCCTCACATCCGCTCGGACCTAGGCATGGATCGGATTGAACACGAGAAAAATCCCTGGTTTTCCCATAATTACAGTGCCAAGAGACTTCTTTGTCAGGAGCTGGCCATGCCGCTCAAAAGCTCTGGCACAGGAGGGAGTAACCTGGTGTTGCCCACCCAGCCATGCTGGTGGCACTGCCACCCCAGGGGAATATGTCCTTACGGGAGCTCCCACCCCCATAAGACGCAATTCCTCCCTCTCCATGGCAGACAGGCGTTGATGTCCCCAAACTTAACACAATCAATAAATCCTCCATCGAGGAAACGGGGAACTCTCTGGGCTCGATTCACTGCGGCTTTCAAACTGCCAGGGACGTGAGCCGGCTTGCCTGGTGCAACCGCAAGCTCCGGGTGTAGTTAAACCGGCACTAGGGAAAGGATGCCAGCGAGGCGAATGCCACCTCCCTCCTCGCCCAAGCCCAGGGGACCGGCTGTGCTCACCGGCACGTTAGCTCGACCCTCCGGCGGGTGCAAATCTCGCCCTTTCCCAGCTGCCAACCTTTCTGTAAAAGCAGCTGAGCACGTATCCGGTTTTCCCGGAGCATTGCAGGTTTGCACCATGACCCTCTGGCCCAGGCCTCGCTCCCCAGCTGCTCCCTGCTAAAAAGATGTGCTCCCCAGTGCCAGGGGTCAGCTCACTGGGCTAAGGGTCTCCTTGACTTGGGGACAAACAGCGAACCATGGCCTGGACAGGCCCCTTGGCGCGTCAAGGATCCCGGAGGTGGTCATCACTCCTGTTGGGCTTGGTGTGGCTTTGCATGCTTGTACGTACCAAAGAGCTTGCAAATATTCTTCTCTTGTTATTGACTGATGATTAAACCCAGCGTCACTTGACAAAGCCCCATCTTCCCTCCAACGACACAACCTGACTCGCCACAGCCTCCACCTAAGGGCAAAAAGCTGTCTGCTTTTGTTCAGCTGTCTCCAGCTCATCAGGGCCAGGCCCCTTGGGCTGAAGACCTCGATGATCTTCAGGGTCTTTTCCAAAGGATTCTACGATTCTGTGATCATCACCTTTAAGCTTTTTGGTGTGGAAGCACGGTTCCTTGAGGTGCTTCTGACTTTTCGAACCGTGCCAGGCGGTGGGAGGGCAGCAGGGCTGGTGAAAGCAGCTCTGGGCAACGCGGGCTCCGGCCAGCAGCACCCAGGGACCCGGCAGGGCGGCAGCAGAGGCATCCACCACATTTGCCAGCCAAACCCCAGGCTCCCAGGAGGCACCAGAGCTCTTTTGGAGGACGTGGCAATAGGTTCGCCCTCCCGGTGCCCTTGAAAGCCCGGGAGTTCCTACAAGCCTCAGATAAGGAAAGAGGCACGGAGACGTGAACTGGCTTGCTGGAAAATTGGCAGGAGAACCAGGAACAGAGTAAGTCTCTTTTGTACTTGGACCAGAAGATTCCAGAAACCTTAGAATTTACCCCATTTTAGTGTCTAAAAGGAGCTTTTAACTATTGCCAGTGCATCGCCCTCTCTGTCATGCTCACTTCGGTAGGAGAAAACCGTTGCAAGACCATCCTTCTCATTCCCCATGCAACCTACTTCTAAAGCTCAATTCCAAATTCCTTTTTTTTTTTTTTTTTGGAGAAGATTTACCATCCATCCCCTGCTGATTTTCACAGGGATGAAATTGTAGAGCAGAGCTATGACCCTGGCTTCCAGTACCCGAGCAGGGATGCTGACACCACACAGGCAACCCTTTCCCACCAGGAATCTCCCCTTAAACCCCCACACCGTGGCATGAAGAAGGTCGGCTGCTGGATAATCCTCTCTCCCCGTCATTATTTATTAGGCAGGAGGTCAGAAGACATTTCTGTGCCAGATGTGCCCCCAGACCTGTGAAAACAATGGGCCGCTCCAATTAATTTGGAGAATACAGCAGGAGAAAAACTATGTAAGCATCAAGGGAACCAGACCCGGCTTCTGCATGTATCTTTCTTTATGAGAGGTTATTATACACTTATAATTAATTGTTGGCTCATGGCAGAAAAGGTTTGACTTGCACGGACAAGTCGGAGGGAGGGAGGAAGACCTGGGATGGGAAGCAGATATGTGGGAGGACGCGGCATTCTTTTCCCACGTTGAGGAGCAGCAGGACAAGTAAATTCAGCTCTGGAATTTTGCTCCTTACCTTTTATGGAGAAAAAAAATGAGGCTTTCCTTTGGCTTTGCAAATACATGTTCCAGCTGAAATCCAACCTGTGCATTAATATCCAGCCGAGCGTGTGCAGCCGCTCACCTGGATGTGCTGAGCACGGGCTTATGCAAAAGAGAAAGCACAGCTCTAGGCTCCTAAAGGCTCCCAGACCGCTCCGCACAGGCTGATGTCATGGTTCTATCTGAGGACAGGATTTGGGTCTTATTGCTCAGTCTTGCCTTCAATATGAAATAACTAAGCTAAGTAATTAATTTTTAATGCATCCAATATAGGCAGGGAGAGTTTTGGAGCGATTTACACTCGCTCCTGCTGCTGCTGCCAGTCTGCTTCTGGGCCTGGAGAGGCAAAGGGGAATCCCGCAGCAATGCCCGAGCGCTGCAGCAAGCCCTGTTCTCCCAGCGACTCCCTGCCGCTGCCTCCGCTCCACCGCACCGAGCCCAGAGCAATGCAGACCAACCCGGCGGCACTTGCTGGGGGCTTAGAAAGCCCCAGACGCCTTGTCGTTCCGGCATGGAGCCCACACGCTGCTTAGCGGGGTTTGGAGGTGGAAGGATGCAGCAGCGAGGTCCTTCAGGTTCCCTCCAACCCTTCTTTGTACCATGCACGACACCACACCGAGCTGCAAGTAAAGTGAAGCCGCTCCAGAAGTTCTTGCTTTCTGCAACCTTCCGATAAAACTCGTTTTATTTAGTAAACAGCAGTGTAGGAAGAAGAGATTTAAAACTTTGCATCCTTCATTTGAAAACACCTAGCTACAAACCAAATACAAAATGTGTTAGTCGACCAGTTAGTCTTTTCTGAGTCATGTAATTAGAGCGACTAACTTTCCCTGGCTATGGAAATCTCAGGGTGGAAAGTGTGTGAAACCTGCTGCAACCAACACTTGCCTAATTAGCCTCACATTTGCCTCTCTCTGAAGGGAGCGAAAGCATGTGTGACCCACAGACATTCACGCTTTTTCAGTTTAATCTGCTTTAGGAGCCGCCAAGGTGGGACGGCAGTGGGAGCTGTAGGACCCCCAGCCCACTGCCCACCACCATTCATCCAGCTATGCTGCTGCTTTCTGAGCTCCCAGGTCCTGGAAATGCCACGGAGCAAGCCCAGGCGTCGGGGCTGGGAACGTCGCATCCCTCCATGCTCCACTACAGCATCTCAAAGCAATGAAATGGAGCAAAACGCTGCGTTTCATCTTCCCGGCGGCAGGCACCGTGGGTGAAAATCGAGGCCAGAGTCACCACGACCCAGAAATGTCCCGTTTGTCCCGGGACTGGAGCTTGCATTGCAGCTCCAGTCTGCAGCCTCACTCAAACAGCCCTGGAGAGCAGCTCCTCCTGAAGCGGTAAGCCCTCGGTTCTGACAGCCGCAGCCACGCAGGAGCTGCCTCGAAAATTTTCGTTAATTAGAAATTTGGGGGCAAGGGCTTGCCTTAGCAGCTTTTGCTTTTCCAGCGATTGGCTAGGAGGAAGTTTAACGAGGTTGAACATTTGCTCTTCTTATTTTGGGCCAGAGGTTTAGATGCTCAATCCCCAGGGATGCCCTCGCAACCTCCCGAATCCCCACGTGGCACTGCAAAACGCGCCGCTCACCGCTGCCTCTCGCAGAGGATTTCTCCTCTCTGCTGTTGGCTTCACAGGAGAACTGGGCTCCCTACACGCAAACCCCACCACTTGCCCGTCATCGCTGCTCGGGGCGAGCCGGTGGGTGGTTTAGCCGCATGGGTGCCCGTGGCCACCCTGCTGAACCCTACTGCTTTCCCCCCCCCCCCCCCCCAAAAAAAATTCCTGAGGTTTTTCTGCAGATCGGAGCCAGATTAATCACAGCCTGGCACTAGTCCCCCACGAGGCTAAAGCTGCCAGCTTCACAAGCCTAAGAAATGGCGAAACTCAGCACAGAACTCGGCCCCACGACTTTATGGTGGGAAAGGCCATGCCTACGGGACAGAAAACAACAATAAAAATCAACGCTGAAGCGTGTTAAAAGAGCTTCAAATGGCACTGAAAAAATGCTTGCTATGTTTCCGAGGGTCCGTGTTGCTGCCCCGGACGCTGCTGTTATTCATTCACATGGGCAAGAATTACAAGTATGCCTGTGCAGCCAGGAAAGCTTTGGTTCACTGAATATTTGAGGCTTGGTGTGGTATGAAGGGGTGGGGAGCACGGCTCCAGCCGGCAGCAGTTTGGGGAGAGGAGAAACAGTTTTAACTTCCTCGGGACAATTAAACCGCCTTGGTGGTACTGCGGCCAAAAAAAAAAAAAAAAAGCATTTATTATTTGCTGAGTTCTTTCTGCTCTTCAGCAATAATTTAAAGCCGCTTTGCCTTCAGGGAAGCCCTGTGAAGTGCAGCGTTCACAGGAATGGGTAAGGACACGCAGTACTGACCTAATCCACTTCACTCTGCCCTGGAAGCTGTTCCCAGCATCTGCCTTTGGCCCCCAGCACCCGCTGGGATAGGCCAGAGCTGGGTGAGAACTGGGGATTACACAAGTTCACTCACTTTTTCCACCCCAAAATGGGATTAAAGAAAAAGGATTTCGAAATTCCCTGTGAAACGAAATTTGTCCTTTGATTAAAGTGAAAATGTTCAAGTTTACATATTTCTTACATATTTCCAGAAAATATATTGTAAACAAACCTTGGAATTGAATATCTCATTTAAAAAAAAAAAAAAAAGGGTGAACCGGAACGGTGCAACCAGAAATCTTTGTATCAGAAAGTTTCTAACACCAAATTTCACTGAAATGGAAGCAGTTCTGCAAAACATGTGGCCCTCAGCATATCAATACTTCTGATGGAAAACCATTCTGTCAGAAAATTTTTATCCAGCTCTAGGCTAGAATTTTATACCAAATAGTTTTACTGTCTGCCCAGCAACTGGCACTGCTGATCCCCTATAACGAATTTCCGTAATTAACCTCCAGGAACCGAAAATGAAATCTTTTTGTCTGCGGGGTATTCTCAAACAACGGCTAGAAATCATTTCACTCTGAGCCAAAGCACAATAAATTGGATAGGATTTTCTCCACAAATTTCAATGGATCTTCAGATCAGCCCGGTTCAGATCAGAGTTCAGATCCAGATCCGCTTAATACAACCCTGGATGGTTCTTCAAATTCAGATGGGACTTTGAGAAAAAATAAATCCCAAAACAATTCTTCCTCTTTGTTGAAATTCAATCCTATATTGTCATCCAGATTAAGGATTCGTCCTCTTTGATGTCTGTGGATAGAAGCGCTTGGTAAGATGCTTGTGCTGATTTTGTACGAGTGAGGAATGCACAGCAGCATTAGGAATTTAGGCAAAATACCGAGGTTAAAGCTGTGGGCTCTGAACGCTGATATTTGGCTTCTCACACACGTTCTTGCTCACTGAAGGCTGTTGCCTATACCATCCTACAGCAGGAAACGTCCTTGAGCTGCACGTGATTTCACGGATGGCAGAACACCCCCGACGTGCAATTTGTTCTTACTGCGAGCACTAACAAATCATACATAATGTAACAGCGAAGCAGCTAACGTCGGATTTGCATGAGATACTTTTATTGTGTTTATCCAGGAGTTTTCCTGGTTTGGATGTCTTTACCCAAGAGGAATAAGTTCTGCTTCAGGGAAGGTTTGATTTGAGGCAGTTCCCCAGCTGGTGGGATGAGAAGGTCAAGTGGCGGTAAGGCACGGCGGGAGCGTACCTGAACCCCAGCTCCTTCCCCTTGCAAGCAGTGGCCCCAGACAGAGTTTCTCTGGGTCCTAGTAGATACATTTTCCTATTCTTAAAGCATCAAGCTTTTCCAGAGAGAGAATTAAGAAATATGTGTGAATAATCCACATTTTTTTCGCAGTTTCTACAGAGCCTCCTTAGTCAG
Source organism: Leptosomus discolor (assembly GCF_034619465.1). NCBI lineage: Eukaryota > Metazoa > Chordata > Aves > Leptosomiformes > Leptosomidae > Leptosomus > Leptosomus discolor. Next base: position 2,524,539 of record NC_141395.1, read on the forward strand.
GTGGTGCGTTGGGAAGAGCAAACGCAGGGAGAAGCTGATCACCTCCCGCATGCCCTCATTTCACTGGCGCCGCCGTAGACTCCGCGTGTGCTCCTGGAGAAGCCGCTTGACCACTGTGTTACCCCTCCGTCAATGGGGCAGAGCAACGCACCCGCCGTCCCGCCGGTGCCGTGTGAATAAATGCCTTAAACCAGCCCCTGAGGACAGGGCCCAGGAGCAGACGTGCTGCGGGGCTGCAGAGCAGCGCACCAGGCTCGCACGAGACACGGGATTCCCGCTTGCCTGCGGGTAATTCCAGCACGGCCAGTATTTGAAAATACCCTGCCCTCTGTCTTAAAATCCTCCCTGAATGATTAAGGGATTTTAAAACAGTTTTAGAGGGCTTATAACTTCGTTAAAGCCCTGCCCTCAGCTCCTGAAACTTGGAATAGCTGAGCTTTATTTCTCAGCCAAGTCTTAGCACTCAACAATCTGTCAGTCAGGTGAGGGAGAGTCTTGAACTAATTTTATGAATTTATGTAATTCTTTCTCGGTAGTGTAGTTATAGCCAGATTTCTAAATGCCAAAATTCAGACTGTAAGCGTGTCAAGCTTCATTTTGGTTTCAGTTCACAGGCAATTAGCATTTATTTTCACAATTGCCGTTGTTCCTGCATATCATTACACCGACATCACGGAGCAGGAGATGCTCACTCTCAGCCCAAAGTCAGTCTGTTGGAACAGAAGAAGAGTTGGTTTCGGTCTTGGCAGCCAACGCTGCGGTCCCTCGGCAGTGGTCCGAGCCGCGCGTGGCAGTCGAGCTGCTTCAATCCTATTTTTCCCTAAGTGGGAATTTTTTATTCCCTACCCAGACAACGTGGGGCAGTGCTGCCTGATGTTCAGTCCTAACCCTTCACGGCTAAACACGAAAGCAGCAGGAGCTCTGTTTTAAACATCTGCGGTGCCGCATAACGGGAAGTATTGGGAACGAACCCGGGCTCAACCACAATTAGCGCGTGCTTGAGACCTTACCGCTTCTCGCCCGTCGAACAGGCCTCCTCAGATCGCGTCATCTCGTAAGGCAGCGGCGAAAAATAACTTCTTTTCATCTGTTAAGAACTCAAATATGTCATTGATAAGTCCCACAGAAGAGATAACGAACGGGTACGCGTTCAGAAGAAGGTTCTGAATAGCGTCCCTCAATGAGGCGCTGGATTACACGCTGGCCTGTGAGAAGTACAGATGTTTCTGAATAGCTGCTCGTTAAGGTGACAATATCGCTCTGTGGGCTGAGTAGGTCCTCGGGAAAAAATAATACGTGATCGTGAAATTAATGACTGTCACCGCAGACTCACAAGGGAGCCCACGTTTCCGACACGCAGGAAATACGCATTTCCTAATACACAAGTGTTTGACCTTAAACCTTAATAATGTTCTTTTAATGTACGTCCCGTTTAGCTACACACACAGAGGCAGAAAGGAGGAGGGGGTGGGATGCGTGAGGTTCATGTTTTATGTATATTGTTTAATACTTTCCATAAATGCTTTGGTAGTCGGCATTGCAGGGAGAGATATTCCGATGGCAATTTTAGATTTAAATCGTCAAGCAGCCACTCTGATACTAAAAGCACTTGTTCTCGGCTGTTTTATTATAGTCATAGAAAGTGTTCAGGCAGATTACTTGTGAGATGAGAAAAATGTATTCTGATATTCCCATAAAATCTTATACTCAATCAGTAGTCATTACCACAGATAATACTAGATTGTATGTGCGTTATTAACACAAGCACAGTGCTTTCTTGGATGGAAAGTGGAGAACCTGTGAAAGTCCAGAAAGGCATCGGGTCTGAAGAAAAATTGGGAATTTGAACAAAGCAAAGCAAGAAACTCTGCCTTATAAATCAAAATCCAGACTGCGTGTGAAAAATACCGATGGAAATGTTAACCCCCACTGCATTATCCCCCTAGTTATCAAGATATGGGAAAAAGCATTAAACTTAAGAGTATGACATGAATAATAGTTTTACGGGGATTAACATATCTGGAACAGCTTCCCCAAGGAACGACAACAAGCAGGCTGTTTCGGAGCAGGCAGGGGTGTCTTGTAGCTTACTGATTGTCACAAGGGCCCGAAGCGCTGCAGGACACCCCGAAAGCCCTGGGGTTCAGCTGGGGGATGCTGGCAGCCTCGGGACCGTAAGAGCAAGCAAAGCACGTAAACATGATAGGACTGGGAAGCGCGCTGATGGAAGCTCTGTGGTCACGATGAGTGTTCCATGTGCGTTAAAGTTTCCACATTCCTAACATAGCTGGATGCAGGCAAATTTTCCACGTGAGCCGTGCGAGGGAGCCATCTACCCCAGCCCTGGTGTGGGCCCGGGAGCACCAAGTCCTCCTCCGAGCACCCTCCGTCCTGGCCAAGCCAAGCCACCGCCAAGGAATGGGTAGCATCAGCACCGGCTTTGGTGCATCTTGCCTCCATCTGTCCGGAGGTGATGGATGAACTGATAGGGAGCAGATGTTCATACCCAGCTCCCATTTGGGATTCACAAAGAGCTCTTTCAACCCCGTCTTCTTCTCCCCTTGTGTTCGACAGATAGGCCTCAGTCGGTGTGTTGGGCTCACACAGAATACAGAGCCAGAGCCGAAGCTCCAGAGCTCTGTCCCACCTGCATCTGCCCATGCGGCTGCCACTTGTTCCAGCGTGGAGCGGAGAGGAACGAAGAAACGGGATTTTCTGCATTCTGGAGAAGACATGAGGGTATTTATGCAACTGTATTTTTCCAGACTTATCTCCTGTTCGAAAATGCGCAGCTGAACAAAAGAGAGAAAACCAGCTTGCTGTGAGCAATAAGTTTCCTCACTGCTTGTTCGCTGTTCTCCCATTCCATCACATGTCCAAAGAGCTGAAGCCGTGTTGGTGGACAGCAGGGATGGATGGAGACTGCAATGGGACCAGCTTTTAATTAAAAACAAAAAAAAAAAGAGATGGAAAGCCATCTGCTCCAGCTTTTCAGTAGGGCCTTACAAATAATGCACACACTGCAAATTTTAGTGCTTAGCCGATGATTTCCAAGCAGCAACCAAGGCTTAAATTATTTGGAAAATTCATTAGAGGTGAGTAATTTGACCACCTCTAAAGATGTGGCACATCGGAACAAAATCAAGAATATTAGCACTGAATTTTGGAATGTCATGCTTGGGATTCTCTTGTCTGCATCACTGGAGTATCTCCCTGCGGTCAAGCACGCACGAGAGAGTGGCGCTTTCTGTTTCAGGATGTTGTAAAACTTTATTAACTGCTCACATTTCAGCCCAGAACTGACTCGCTGAAGAGATCAGGCCAAGACCCCACCTTCACGAAGGCCACCCCTGTCTCCAGGCGAAGCTGGCGTGCGAGGTCCGAGCGAGGCGGGGAGGCAGGCTCTGCTCCAGCCCTCCCGCCTGCTGGCAGCCCCTTTCTGAGGGCGTCTGCCCACCACGCGGAGCCATACGGGCGAGGAGAGGAGCACTTGACGGAGGAGCGTGCCACGAGCCGCTCACAAACCGTCCCTTGTTCGGGGCTGTTGCTTCAGCCCCGATGTACCCCGCGCTGCTACAGAAGCGCTGTTTCACTCAGAGCAGCGTTCAGCCCTCTGGTGAACGTAAGCCATCAACCAGTTTCGCTCGGTTTTACGTCCAGGAAGCTAAAAAATAAGGAGAACGTTAATGGTGGGGGTGTTTTCCTGAGATACCACTCTTCGTGACCACGTTTTGAGTGAAAAACCCGTTTTCCCACAGTCACTGCCACCACCCAGCTGAGCCGGTTCTGCAGTGCAGGTCAGGCTGAAGCTGAGCCGCTCTCCTCAGCCCGGCCTGTGGCGCTGGAGGGGGGCACCTCCCTGAGGGGGCCACCTTCCTGAGGGGGGCACCCCGCTGAGGAGACCCTTCCCTGAGGGGGGCACCTCCCTGAGGGGAACACTTCCCTGAGGGGGCACCTCCCTGAGGGACCCCGGTGGGCAGCAGCCGGCCCATCGGGCCTCACCGCCCCTCTGGAGGCCACAACCCCCCTCATGCCTCAGGTTTCCCTTTCGTAGCACTGAGATTTACCGGCGGCTTGTACAAAATTTGACAAAAAAACCAGCACAGAAATCCACCCTTTATTCCACGCATCGCTCCTGACGGCGCCGGCCCCACACCAGGCCTCTCTCCCTGACGGGATGGCAGCGGTTTGCCGCGGGCACGGGCTCACCCCAGCCCTCAGCGGACTGGCTCGGGCCCGGTGGAGCCGGGAGGGCTGTGGAGGCGGCCAAGCGGAGACCAGGCTCCCCGCAGGGCGGGCGGCGGGGCGGGCCCGGGACACCCCTTCCCCCGCCAAAACCCCGCCGCTCCCGCTCCCGCTCGGGGCGGCGGCGGCGCCGCGCAGCTCCTCTAGGGGGCGCGCTGCCCCGGCGGCCGGCCCGGGCCGGTCGCGCGCTGCGAGGGGGGCGGGCCCCGCATCAGCGGCGGGAGGTGATTGGCGGATGCGAGTCTATAAATACGGGCGGGCGGAGGGGGGACAAAGCAGTCTGCGCGGGACCGGCGGGCGGGCGTGCGGAGAAGGGGCTGCGGCACGTCCCGCGGCTCCTCCACTTCCACCTGGCTTTTTTTTTTTTTTTCTTCTTTTTTTTAAAAAATTATTTTTATCTTTTTGAGGGGAAACCGGGTGTGGGGCTTTTTTTTTTTTTTTTTTTTTTTTTTTTTTTTTTTCCTTCTCCTCTCTTTTGTGGTGGCCGGCCGAGGGACTAAGCCGAGATCAATGAAGGAAAGAAGAGCGAGCCAGAAGTTATCGAGCAAGGCGGTGATGGATCCCAACCAGAACGTGAAGTGCAAGATCGTAGTGGTGGGGGACAGCCAGTGCGGGAAGACCGCGCTGCTCCACGTCTTCGCTAAGGACTGCTTCCCCGAGGTGGGCCGGGGGGGCACCGGGGCTGGAGCGGGCTGGGACCGGGACCGGGGCGGCGGTGGGCGCGGGCTGACTGTGCGCTGTCTCCCGGCAGAGCTACGTCCCCACCGTCTTCGAGAACTACACGGCCAGCTTCGAGATCGACACGCAGCGCATCGAGCTCAGCCTCTGGGACACCTCGGGTGAGCGCTCCCCCGGGGCGAGGCGGGGAGGGGGGGGGTGGTAAATCGGTGAAGGAGCGGCAGCCCCCGTCGGTCCGGGAAGGTGGGAGGTGTGAGGGGGGGGGGACACAGCAGGAGGCCGCCCCCGCAGCCCCTCACCGCCGCGTCGTGGCGGGGGTGCCTGTCTCCAGATAAGAGCGGCAGCTGTGCGAGACGGGCGGCTGCTCCTGGCGTTTGGTTTGTTTGGTGGTTTGGGTTTTTTTTTTTTTTTTTTGTTTAATCTGAGGCATACTTTAGCGATGTACTTGACTTTTGGGGAGGGAAAAGGGTGTGGACGAACCTCCATTAAGCGATTTGTCAGCATTGCAGGGGAAGGCAGGCAGGGCAGGGGTATGTGTTCGCACCTGCCTGACTGGAAAGAGCTTATCTGAGGAGCTCCAGGGGTACCTTTGCTCCTCCGCTGCTGTGAAACCCTGCTTTACCTAGTAGATGAGTGAAGAGGTGTTTATATATGCTAATGGTAAACTACAGCAGCTTACATTGGGGTTCCTTGTGGCCTCCTTAATGCCTGTTTGGTTCTTACAAAATGCAGTACTTTTTTTTTTTTTTTTTTTTTTTTTCTCCCTGTGTTTTAGAGAGGCTTTAAAGCCAGGAAGGATTAGGGAGGTGCGCATCTCTGGCCCTCTGAGGATGCAGAGGGAGCCATCCATTCTTTCTTACCATGGTCAGTGCTTAAGGTCCTCCTTATTTTTCCAGTTGTACCATCAGTGGCCATGTCAAAAACACCAGCTTACGTGGTGTGAGGTTCTAACATGTCTTAGATCTCACGTTAGGCCGGGAACTCCTCTAGCTCCTGCTGTCGTTGATCATTGGACTAAGCTTACTGCCAGGGTGGCGAGGATGCACCCCTGAACTTGCCACCTCGGTGCTGGAGAGGAGTGTGGATAGCCAATGTGTCTCTGCTGCTCAGTAGCTGGGCAAGAGGTGGTCAGGGGGAATGACAGCATGAACACGGGTGTGGATCAACATTATTCTGCAGAAGTAGTTGGAAAACAGCTGGAGGAACTTGTCAGAGCATGCCACCCCTTTTTTCTTTAAGCACGTTCTGTAGATGGCTTGTTAATGTTGAATGTGGACCCAGCAGTTCCTCCTAAATACAGCAGCAGTCCTTTTACAAGTACCTTTTACCATTAAAATGTTAATCCCTTTTTTAAAAAAAGGAGTTAAGGCAGCGAGTTGGCTTTCTTTTTGCTGTTGAGGAAATGATTCCAAATTCTTGCAACACGATTACTGGGAAAAGGCAGTCTCTCTGCCCACAACCGGTATCAGCGTAGCTCTGAACTGATTTTTTTTTCTTCATCTTAGGCCAAGTAAGACTTGCAGACTTCCAGAGTGTGTCTGGCCTGAGCTTTCATCCTGATTACTAAGCTGGATGTAACAACCTGGAGTAAGGGCTTATTAAAAATTAATAGTTATTTTGGAAAATTTTATCTTTAGCTATTAAAATACAACACACTCGCTGGTTAAGTTGTTTGACATGGGAAGGTTTGGAATCTGTACGTCAAAGGCTGGAGACACCTGTGTAATGAAATCTTCTGTAGCACTTCAAAAGACAAAAAGCAGTGGAAGAAACACCTGCCAGCCTTTGCGTGTGCATGTCATCCTCTCGGGCCTGTCCTGGAACTAATAGAAAATGTGACTGAGTCAGAAGCTTAAGATCAAGTGGCTAATTTATCTGGAATCTGAAACCGAAGAGGAAATGTTTGAAAGATCCAGTGCTTGGTCTTGTGAAGTGTTACTGAACAGTGGTTCCTCTGGTTCTGGGATTCAGTGGATGGGGAATTGTCTCTCCGTAAACAGCCCTTCTCCCAGACTGCAAGAGGAAACACTACCCAAACCCATTAACCCCATGCAAAAATCACATCACAGATAAGAGACATCAGAAGATAAGATAGTGTTGTAGCATTATCTTAAGTTCTTGGTAATTTATTTTTTACAAGTCTTTGTCCTAGTCCTCTGCTGAGTTAGAATAAATGTCTTAATGACATTTTCAAAGCAGGACTAGTTCTAGTTAACTTGAAAATATGACTGATTAACTGCCAAATACTAATGGAAGATAATGTCCCTTGCAAGAGGAGAGGGGGAGGTAATGTCGAGTCATTCGAGGTACTTCAGTGTCCTTGGGGGGGAGGGGGGAAGGGCACTTTTAGCTGGGTTTGATTGCAGTATACTGCAGATACTTTCAAGATGACTTGATCAGCATTTAGAATCTGTCTTTAACCCTCTTTAACTATTTTCTATCTGGGAGCGTGCCACAGGCTGCCTTGCAAATTAGTCCCTAGCTTGAGTTAAAGTAAATGTCCATGGTTTTTTGCATTGAATCCTTTGGAAGGAAGGTACTACCACTTTGAACATTTTTTTTGCTTGCTGAGAAAGATGAGGAAAAGCTGTAGGCATTGGTTAAAATAGTCTTGTGTTACGGTGAGAACAGGCCCTGCTGTCGTGGTTTTGGTTTACAATCCTTTATGTAATAGTAATGTGCTTACTAGAGGACTCTTTAAGTACAAAATGTAGAGTGTCACGCAGTTGATAGAACGTTTCAAAGCTAGCTGTAAATTTATTGGGAAGTTTTTGTTGTATCCTCACATAGAAATATGGGACAAAACACTCTTACTTGTAAGGGTGGAATGGGAAGGTTCATTATTCAAATATTTTCTGGTACTGTCTAGTTCTGCAAGTCATTATACAGATTTAAATTAGCCACAGCGTTAAGGAAAGCACTTGCCAACTTGAATTTCAATTGGTTTTTGGACTACCAACCCTTCTTTCAGAGCAGGAATGTCTGGTTGCAATCTAACTACGCCATAAATTATTCCACTCTGTGGTAACACAGTATGGCAGTCATGAGCTGTGTGCTTGCTCTTTGCTAGGTAGAGCATCAGAAGTTTCTTCAGGTTAAAGCTTCGTCTTGTAGTCTCACGGACACTGAAGAGTGCTTCTGTGTTAGACATCTTCGTCTGCCACAGGCGTTTACAGAGTTTTGGGCTTCTTCCATTAAAAGCGATTGCTTTGATATTTATATTTCTTGCTAGGACAACAGCAGCTGTGGCACAGAAATCACATACCATTAATGAGGTATACATACCTGTGTCTCCCTAAACGTATTTTAGGTTTTTTTTTTATTGGTTGAGTGGTGGAAACTGTGCTGGATACTCCAATGAAATAATTCTCAACAGGGCCAGAAATACTTAGGCACTGCTGGGGATTAGCACATAATTAAATCCAGAAGGGCCTTAGAGCTTTAAGTCGTTAGCTTTGCTGTGATTTGAATGTGTACAATGTATTCAGTGTCTGTATAGAAACATAATATTAATTATAAAGTTTTGTGCTGAAATCTTTCCGAAGACAACTCAAACATAGAGGGATTAAAGTTACTATTTCCCCAAGTTCTCTGGCAGTAAGCATTGTAAAGGAAATGTCAGATTTCTGTCTTTGCCTTCCAATTCACTTGCAAGTTGGCTGTATTGACCATGGGATTTTTTTTTTTCTTTCATGGCAGAGAAACAGTAACTAGTCTTCATAGTTGGTTATTTTTTCCCCCTTTAGGGGGGAAATAAATAGAATTGTTAGCTGGGAATGCCAAGTCACCTACCAAAGTCCTGTTTGAGGTGTAAACACTCAAAATGCCATGAATATTGTGCTATTCCTGTGCTTGGAGATGATGTGTTCTAATGATAGTCAGTGTACAAAATCACCTGTATTTTCTCCAACATGGCCAAGATGGATTTGGAAGGAGGAAAGCCATCAGCAGTGAATCAGCTACTTAGAGCAGCCACTGCAGTACTTGGTGTTTTTTTCTATGTAGCTGATAATTAGTGAGCCCAAGGGTTTGGGAGTGAGAATGCTGCTGTTCATCTGTTGTTCTTTCAGTTGACTGGAGTCCAAAAGGCTACAAAGACTAATGCCTGATGGCTGCTTGGTGGTGTGTAAATAGTAAAGTCTTGCCTGCTACTGAGCACCGCTTCCCTGAGGGCCTGCGGGCAAGCGGAGGCTGAGCAGCGCGGCGAGCAGGAGCTGCCCGGGATCAGCTCCGTAGGTGGGACTTGGGGCTGAAACCTCCTGGTTGGAACTGGTGGTGCCTTTGGATTTGGCAGACCAACAGGGCTTCAGCTCTCCGTGACCTGGCAGCTTAGAGTGGTCCTAAGCCATCAAAAAATAAAGTGTGCTTTTAATGATGTGCTGCTGTTATTTATTAAGATAGCAGCATTTAAGCCTGAGCTTTGGTATCTTCCGTAGACCAAAGCCAACCGTATTGCTGGTGAGTGGTTTTATTTCAGTTTAAAAGCTGAGCTGATGTTGTGCTTTGCATGCAACATAAGGTTTTAAAAATACGCTATTCTCAATGTTTAAATTATTTTGGTATAATTTATTTAAGCTGCCAAACAGATTAAAAAAAAAGGGGGGGATTGCAGCTGGAATATACTTCCACCTCAAAGTAAGATGAACTACAGCATTATCAGCAATTCCTTGATAAAACTGAGAAATCATCCGTGTTGTCCTTGACAAAGATGCTCTATTTTGTAGGAAGAGAATCACAAACACAAATAGGCTTATTTTTTTTTTTTCCACAAGTACCGTAGCTGTAGCTCTGCCTTCTCCTTCTGTTTTCTGGGGTTGGCATGGCTTCAAATCTGCAGACTAACTTGAAAAAAGAGCGAGCAGCCTTACTGGGCTGTGCTCAAGTTGTCTGCTCAGACTTGAGCCTCATTCCTGAGATTCCTGGCTTCTGAGGGTTTCTCTGGGCGAAGCGATGAAATGCCAGATTGAATAGGCTCGCACAGCGAGGGCCGGAGCCCCTCTTTATTTGCCCAGTAATAAAGGTTCAGTTATTGCTGTTGAATGAGACCAGGAAATTTCCTTTGTTGGTACTGCAGCCTGAGTAGTTTAAATGGTTCCCATTTGTTCTGCCACACACTACCCTGGAGAAAAGGAGGTGTCAAATATTCCTCCTCGCTTGCATCCGACTGCCTATAAAAGTGCGCTTAGTCTAGCTCAGCACCTTTAATCTGAGAGGTTCAGAAGGAAAACCTGAAGAGAAAAAAAAACCCTCAAAACAAACACAGCTACAGCTGACACAGTGGAAAGGACTCTCTGGGCTGGAGGTGGTGACTGTGTGTATACATAAATACATGCTGATGGACATATATGGTGTGTTGTATCCCTGAAGACTGGTGAGTGAGAAGATAGGTATGTGTCTAAGGAATTAGTTTCTGGGTGAGGCTTTTTTTTGAGACTCCTTTCTAGCCAGCAACCATTTGGCCAAGCATTAATGCTCTTCCATCCTGCCCTTACTTGCTGGAGCTGGGCAGGGAGGTGTGCTAGCCAGGCAGCGGGGGCAGCAGGCTGTGCTTTGGCCAGCTGAACACCACAGAGCAGCGCGGGTGGCTAGTTAACAGCACGCTGCTCTGCACTTCGGCTGTCCGGGGCAAGTAACTTGGCCCTGGGGCTCCTGGATAAATAACTTGGCCCTGGGGCTGCAGGATGGAAGCGCTGTATTAGCAGTGCTGGAGATAGCTGGGGAGTAATTAGTAGTGGAAAATGCTTATTGATAGTCACTGCAAGCAGAGCTGAGCTCATAGGAGTAGTTAACTACCGGTCAGCTCAGCTCGCTGAGATTCCTTTCTAACATGTCATTTACTGCGGAAGACAGCTAACTGTTTTGTGAAGAGCAGTTTTTGACAGCTGCCTCTTTGTTAGATTGACATCATTTATGAAGATGAGCATTTGAATAGAATAGTCTCGTTGAACAAATTACCTTCTGCTACCTAGTTTGGTAATGCTTCATTCCCCATGTGTTACTCTTCATTTCAAAAACAACATTCCTGGGATTCTTTACTCCTTCCTTCCAGTATAAGCTGTCCAACTGAAGTCATCTGCGATACGTTCACACCATTCCCCCGCTCTGCTTTGTGCAACAGCATGAGCTGTCTGTCAGTTAAAAACTTGTGGAATTTCTCTAATCCGGTTAATAGTCTGCTCAGCCTCTGAGACCTTACAGCCAATTAGTTCTAGATAGCTGGAAAATTGGTGATATAATTAGCTGATAACCCCAAAACTCTTGAAAGCTGTATTCTTGTTGCATATATTCCATGCTGTATTTTAGGTTCAGGAGAGAAAAATGCAGAAGTAAGACTACATGACTTAAGAAAAGGCATTTTAAGTTGCAGGCATGCGTTTTAAAGCCCAAGCCCTTAGCCTCTTGGAGCACTTAGCTCTTTAAGTACCCTTCTAAATCAGAAATGCATTTTCCTCAGTAAGTGAAACTTCAGGAGAGGTAAGGCCAAGCTGAAGGGTGGCTGAGTGACTGGAACTTCCTGGGAAAAAGGAAGAATTTTTTTTTTTTCCCCCCCAAACATATTACCAGATTCACCAGATGATAAAAATGGGATTTCTGACTCTGGAGATTATTTGGAGCTCTGCACATCGTGACAATTCTTAAAACAGCATATCCCTTAACAGCTCTGAAAGTTAAAACATGCACAAAGTGCAATGCTGGACCTATTTCTGCTCCATCACGTTACTAGATTAGCTTTGATGTCCTTGATAAAAGTTTGTTTTATGGGCTAAACATAAACATTTATTGCAAGCGTACATTGGTTTGCAGATTGGTGAGGCTTATTGTGACGGATAACTTGTGTGCCTGCCTACAGGACTGGGATTCTTTCCTGCTGGAGTACTGCAACAAATGTTTTAATTTGAAGCAAGAGTTTCTTCTAAAAATTGCTGATATCCATGACAACTAAAGATGCTTTTTGCGCTTGGAACTGTTTGTTTGAAATTCAATGGTAGAAGAGTCAAAATGGGTTTATTTCAAAACTTTCTGCATTTTTTTTTCCCATGAAAGTGCAGCTGTGACATAACCTGCTTTGAAGAAGCCTTTTGGAAGTCAAGGGTTTGTTCTCAAAGTCAGATCCCTGCAGGTTAATGCTGGGACTTAAACTCGGGCTGACCTGATTTCAGTTTGCCTTGTTACTGGGGGCATCGCAAGCTTTTGGTGGGAGATGGATCACTGGGGTGCCATCGCTCTTAATTACTTGGGAAAGCTGTTGCTTTTGTAGGTGAGAAACGAAAGGGAAGTGGGGAAATGAGCAACTGCAACGAGTGTTTTGGGAAGACAGTGCTATTGAAGGAAGGATGGTGGCTGGGTGCTATTAAAGAGCTTCACTGAAAACCTTTCTAAACTTCCTGAATAAGCTTGAATGACTGCAGAAAGCGAAAAATGCGAATTAATAAAAATGTTGCTTGTTTCCCTCCAGGGTCTCCTTATTATGACAATGTTCGCCCGCTCTCCTATCCAGATTCTGATGCTGTCCTGATTTGCTTTGACATCAGTCGGCCAGAAACTCTTGACAGTGTGCTAAAAAAGGCAAGTGTTCGACAAACATTTGAATGCACAACTGTTTGAGTAGCTTGTCTTTAAATCTTTGAAGAGTGGTGCTGTTTCCTACATTGGAAAATTCCGTTTGTTTCTTTTAATAGAGAGATAAGACCACGCTCTGCCCTGCTAGAATTTGAGATCATTTGTTTGAAAGGGATGAATGTTAATTGAAAACAAAAACTCCCTAATGGACGCTCAGGGGTGAAGTAAATTCTCATTCCTCAGCCCTTAGACAGCAGTGAATTGTTCAGGGTGGTGTGAGCTGCAGGGCTGGGTGCAGCAAGAAATTGTCTGTCACGTTATATTCGTATAACAGACAGGATTGAGAAACTTTGCCATGTTGCAAAGACGGTTAAAACGTGCCTGCCAAGTGTTTGGACTTTTGCCACGTCTTTATGTAATTTCTCAGCCTGAAGTTAGAAGGAGCCGGTGACAAATGCCTCTGGAAGCCACCAGAAGGCTTAGCGGTGGTGTAGAAATGCAATTCCGCACCGAACTTCAGAATTTTTCCCAAACTCAGCGATTTGAGATTCAGCGCCAGGCTTCCCCCGAGTTAAAACGTGGAATCTTGATAATCAAGCTCTGTGTTTGCGCCGCGGTCCTGGTCCCCTCCTTGGTCACTGGGCATGACTCAGCTTTGCAGTGCTGTCTTTAAGGCTTCATGACCTGAAGTTCCTTTTTTTCTGTTGCTGGGGCCAGTGATTCTTCTGTCACTGGGAATAAAGTGGCATAGAATGCTCTGAATAGTCTACAGAAAACACTTCAGACTATTCTCTCAGCTACTGACTGTGCCGACAAGCATCTGGAACAGTCTCTTTCTTTTCTGTCCCTGGTAATGTTGGTTACTACACTGTTGCTTAATTCTCTAAGAGTTTTGGGTTTAAAAGCATATTATCCTTAAGTTATAGGGATTGTAAGGTCTGTTCTGATTATGCTGAAAAACTTTTGGCTTTCTTGTGTTCTCAAAATAACCGTGTAGAGGGGGAAGAAACCCGAGGAATACATCCAAGCCCTGTCTGAAGGGCTTGTTGCTGGTTCACAATAGCTGAACCCTTGACAGATTCTTGCAGTTCTAGGGGTGAGGATGTAGCTGTGAGCCAATATACAGCAACGCTTATTTGGCGGTCGTACAAGACCTGCCTCTGTAGCTCCATCTTGAGGAACCATCGACTGTGGTGACACCAGGTTTCGTTGGTTCCTGTCTGCCCATGGCTATGGCTGGGTGTCTACCGCTTGTGAGGAGCGACAGGTCTGTAAGCCTTTACTCATGTAGGTAAACAGTCTCAATTCATTCCCTCTTGGTAAGTAAGTTGGTGGAATTAATGCATGTACGAGATTGCGAGATTTCATCCTTGACCAGATCCTGCTGGAACTAATGCCTTTAGAAATTAGCTCGAAGGTAGATCAAACTATTACGTAAGAGTATTTCCACATGAAATGCCATGACTTACTGAACTTCATCTTGTATTTATCGCTTCTCTGCCTTGAAACATTCAACTACCGAAGTCTAACAACAGCCTAACCTTTTACAGTGGAAAGGTGAAATCCAGGAGTTTTGTCCGAACACCAAAATGCTCTTGGTGGGTTGCAAGTCGGATCTGCGCACAGATGTAAGCACGCTAGTGGAACTTTCCAACCACAGGCAGACGCCTGTGTCCTACGATCAGGTATGTGCCGCATCCTTCGCTGTACTTGGGGGTGGAAGACAAGACTCTTTTCTACCACTGCGGCCATCTTCATGGACAACTTCTCCCCCTGTTGACACGAGTGCATCCTAGAAGTCGGATGCGCCTACTCTAGTAGTTGCTGGAGGTGAATTTGAAAACTAGTATGAGTAAAGGCACAGCCTACCCACAGACTGGATGGAGCAGAAAGTCACGCAGCCCCACAGCGTGTGCTTTAAGCATCGTTGGATTGTAACCTTATTGGTTGCAAAGGGCCTTTAAGTGAATTGAAAATAAACTTACTGCTTTTCTGGGCCTACAGAGGCCAAAACAGTAACTGGGGTGTGACATGTCGTGTTTGTTTACTAATAAATTGGTAAATTTCTTTTTGTTCAAACTTAACATTTGAATCTCACACATTTGGCTTCAGCATCCTACAAGCATCGCATATAGTCTGGCCCCTTAAAAATCCTGTTTCCTGAAAACATCTTCTGTGGAAACACCTTGTAAGTCCCTCTGAAGGTGGCAGCAAATCCAGAAAGCATCGTAATTCTTGGCAGCAGTTCTCTGCTGCTGGGGAAGTGAGAAGTTTGAAGCCAGGCATGAGAGGATAGAGAAATGGAGGTGAAAGGAATCAGGCCATGGGAGAGGAGGAGGCAGAGAACAAGGGAAAACTGGTCTCTGAGGAAAACTTCCCCTTATTACTCACACGTGTGTATCATGCATTGCAGCTGAATCACAGAGGTGGTTTGAGATACACCCTGCAGGGTGTAAGAGTGAGAATGGTACCTCCAGAAGCAGCTTTACCTGTTGGGTAGATCCTGTGCTATCAGCTTTTGACGTTTTATCCGCAGTCTCAGGTTTTCCAAACCAACAGCTCCTAATATATGATTGCTAATTATACAGCTTCCTACGGCATGTTTAAATTTGAAAATGCAAAGATACCATAAACTGAGTATCTTGATTAAAATACAACATGGGGTGTTGTTCTGTGCTTTAGGCTGGTTATGGTGTTTTTCTACACTTTGCTCAGTAAAACATCCCTCTATCTCGGACAATTTTATATGAAACTAAACACCAGTTTTTTACCTGAGTCTAAACCAATTCAGAAGTGTCCTTAAATCCCGGTTGTTGTGGAAGATGTCATCTTGGTTACAGACTACCACTGTGGTGTGTGTATATATCCATGTTGTTCAGCCTCGGAGCTGTAATTTTCCATGCTATTTTTCTTTGAATATTAAACTTCAGAGGAAGTACTGTCTGTCACTTATTACATACACAAGTGCATATATTATATTTTTTACAGTATGTCAGTAGAATCACCAAATCTCACCCCTTTCCATAGGTAGTGATCAAAAAACCTACTGACAGGTGAGTTTGTCCCCTGGAGTTGAAGACTCACATGGTGTCACAGCTTAGCCTGTACCCCTTAGGAACAGGAGGCAGCTGAAGACAAAGGGCTGAGCCAGAAGCTGTTATTACATGGCAGCCAAAGGGGAAATTGTCTGTGTTACAGGGAAGCTGGTACGGCAGCAAACTCCCATAATTTCGCCTGTACTCTATGTAAGCAAAAGCTCAGGCTGAGCAATGGTGGCATCTCTTGTGGTTGCCAAATCCCTGGTGGCATGGAGCAACCCCGTGCTCTTCCTGTGCTAATTCTGGGGAAGGGGTCCTCTGGGGTCGAGATGCACGGCTTGTTTTTTAAGATTCCCTTGCCTTGCTAAGTCGATGTGGGATCAAAGAGCTGGGTGGGGTTCCCCCCATTCCTCTTAAGCTCATGAGGAAGCGTTGGGAGGATAAAGCCAGTTGATGGTGACACCCTGCCTCTGGTGTGCTCGCCAGTTTCCAGGCAGCTACACCTGAGCAAACTTTTCTGAGGCTCTAAGGTTTGGCTGGGCTTGGTTTGTAAGAAAGAGTTGAGGTGTTTAACCACGGGGAGGGCTTGTCCTACAATACCCTATCAGCCACTCCCCCTTACAATTGATAAGGAGATGGCTGCATCACCGCGGTGTAAATAGTGAGTACTGGAGACCTGGGTCCAGATAGGTAAGTGCCATCAGCCTGGCACCAGAGCGAAGGGGAGGGGTTGGACTGACTTGTGCCTGTGTCTCAGGCCCACGAATATGTGAGAGTGGCCCATCAAGGATGTGGTTGGATTTCGTAACTTAATAAAAAGATTGATCCCTCAGAAGCAAAATTCCATTGAAACAGCTCCATTTCTTCACACAATGCTGTATTGTCTTCCAGTAGCAAAATCCACAACAGGATACTGGGGTATTGGCATCTGCTGGGGTCACATCTTGTTTTACTTGTGCTGCTGGAACAAATACCCCTGCTTTGACTTTTAAAGCACTTAAAACCAAAATAGAAGGGCTTGTGTAACCCCTAATGCCCTTTTTTCTTTTTGTTTCCCTGTACCCTAGCTACAGCTTGATACAACTATCCCTGACCCAGAAACCCACAGCACATTTCCCTACGAACTTTGCCCCCTTTGGGGAGATGTGACACGGGTTCTGCTCCAGGTCGGGGCCGTGCTGGCTAGCCCTTCAGGCAGTCGGAATCCATTTTCTTTGGAGATAGCAGGCTTAAATCTGGAAGGGGCCGGGTCCAGACCTTTCCCAGTGAGCATGTGATTCACAGATGTAAGTTAAGGTGTAAGGGTGAAGTTGCTAAATAGATCCCTCTAATACTCTTCGGGCTTTCTGTGGTTGTTTGCAGGTCACTGAGCTTATCTTCTCTCTTCCAGTTTGTATTTGTCAGCGTAGGAGATAGTACTTGGCTACTTGTTGAATGCATCTTGGAACCAAAGTTCTGTTTATTTTGCAAAATTAGCTGCTGGCGGTAGCGCTGGAGCTTTAGCTTTGGTTTTCACAGAACATTGTGTGTCAAAAACAGTGCTGAAAAGTAATTGCACGGTTTGCTTTGGCTCTCAGCGGAAACTTGGTATTGATCGCATGTTCTTTTTTTTCCCCTTAGGGTGCAAATATGGCCAAACAGATTGGAGCAGCTACATATATCGAATGCTCAGCCTTACAGTCAGAAAACAGCGTCAGAGACATTTTCCATGTTGCCACCTTGGCGTGTGTGAATAAAACAAACAAAAATGTTAAACGAAACAAATCGCAGAGGGCAACAAAGCGAATTTCACACATGCCTGGCAGGCCAGAACTTTCCACAGTGGCGACGGACTTGCGAAAGGACAAAGCAAAGAGTTGCACGGTGATGTGAAGGACCTTGATTTCCTGGAGGAGGAGGAGGAGGAGGAAGAGAGCGTCCGGGAGGGGTGGAGGCTCAATGAAGTACACAGCCACGTGGTGTTTAATGAGTGGCTCATGCCAGTGCTTTAATGGAGACTTCGCCTGTTGTGTGAGACTGTACTTAGGAACTGAGCAGCGAGAAGAAATGGCTCTAAATGAGGTGGCATCAGGAAATGATACGTTGAAGAAAATGCCAAAAAAAAAAAAAAGGGAAAATGTTTGAATGTGCTGAGAAAAAGAGAGGGTGAATGGGAAAGTAACACTGCAAAGAGGAGAGATGTCATTGACAGTGCTTGTTTCTTTTATTAACGCTCTACTCCTGGATGCTACCACTTTGATTTCATTAAAATAATACTTTAATGTTGTTTTTTTTTTTTTTTAAAGACGACGTTATTAATATGCCCTCCTCATTACGGAACTATCCCTGTGACCTTATAGTTGGTTTTCCAAAGGATATGATCTAATTTTTTAGTAGCTCATCGTTAAAAATGGAGAGTATAACCGGGGCCTGTGCGTCACCTAGAGGAAAACACTGTATGTGAGAAGTCTGGAGTTTTGCCTTCCTGAGGCGGCAGCACGACCTACATTGGAGCGCGTCGGCAATGAAGACAATGGCCTGAAGGTTCCCAGTATTACAGGGGCCCCTCGCACTGTGGAAATTAAACGGATCAAACTGGGGTGTGGGGGGCAAACTGCCTGCCCCTTGCAGGACTCTGACTTTCCATTCCTCTTTGTGATTGTAATGTAGAGTGGAAAGGATCTCCCGTTCTGGTGTACTGTATGGGTGTGTCGCTGTAGGTTCAAGTGAAAGGTGCTCAGAGCTATGATGACAAATGATCCTTAGTTTTACAACCATGATAATTCGTTAAGCCTTACTGCCTGTCTGGGGAAGCCCCGAGACTCCTCTGCTTCTGCTGGGAGCGGGAGAGCCAGGTGGATCCCAGGATCTAGCCCCTCTGTAAACGCTACAGAGAAAGGCTGTTCCGTGATGTGGTTCACTGCAAAAAAAACCCCCACAAGAATCTGCAAATGAGCCAGCAGAGCCAGGTTCTCTTTTTGTGATGCTCTTATTTTTGGGGTAGCCGCCTCTCGCTGCGGACTGCGTTTGCTCGAGGTGAGGAAGTGGGGTCTGAAGAACTGTGACGCCTTAAGGGGTCCCCAGTGGAAACTGGATACTGCCCTTAGTCTTTAAGATTAATAGATACGTATCCAGACAACAATCGTGCAACATTGGTGAACCAGTTAAGTCAAATTCCTTTTTACTTACTGAATACTGTTGTTAACGTTAAATAAATCGGCCTTTAAAATAGTTTGCAGCTGCTTACTGACTGACCTAACTTCATAGCTTCTCTCAAAAGAAGGATTCTGTAAGCTCTAACCAGTGTGGCTATCGCTTGTTTTGAGGACAAGCGTTTTGCTCCCAAGGGTAATGCTTCATTTTTGAAGTGTTCATGTTAACTTGTGCAAAGCTAAAGGGTTACCATAACTAAAACTCAGTTCTGTGTGTTCCTGGCACTTTGTTTCATCTGATAAGAAGAAAAAGAAAAAAACCCAACCCACACCCATTCCGATTATTTCCCCCAAAAGACATTTTTACCACCGTAATAAGCTTTGACTGATGCAACAGTGCGCTTAGGGCAGTATTACAAAATAGCTGGTAAGTGCTTTCTGTATTTAAATATTGTGGAAAAAATAAGTTATAACTGTTATAAAACAGGACATTCATTACTTTTTTTAATTGTTGAAGTCACTTTGTATGTTTGGTTAATGTTTCTGCAGTATTTATTAAAATACCATTTTTTTCTTTGAATTAAAAAAAAAAAGTAATTGACTTGTAGTGGAAATAGCCTTTGTGTGTTAGTTCATTAAAACTGGCGTGGTTTGGACATAATTGTACTGAGCTGCAGGCTCTCAGGCGTAGCTGGGAATTGGGGTCTGATCTGAACAGAAATCAGTCTTCCCCTAGAAATAGCCATTTGGGTTCTCTGGTGGTATTTTTGGGTTCTCTGGTGGTATATTTGGGTATGTAGTGTGGGTTACTTACCTGAGCTGTGTTTCCCAAAAATGGCAGAGGAGAGCGGTGCCAGCACACAAGAGAAGTTTGGTTTCCTTCGCCTCTAGAGCATTGAGTGCTGGTTTTTGAAAGGTTTCGTGTGTTCCAGTCGTCCCTAGGAACTGTTCTTTGCTGCCCGCTGTGAGTTCAGCCAAGCCAGGCTTTCCTAACCAAGGGATGTGCCCCTTGGGACCTCGTGGGTGCTGTGGCTCCTCTTGGAAGAGTTGTTCCCAACACCTCAGCTCTGCTAGGTGTCAGGCTCACGTTTAGACACCAGAGGACATGATGCTGAGCGCAGCTGGGGTTGTCATCCTCACCGCCTTTACAAGGTTTTCTCCCCAAAACTTGTGAAGTCAAGGCAAGGGAGCTTCAAAGTGTTTCATTTGGGGGTCTACTGGACCATGTGTGGTCGCTCTACATCTTCAGGCAGAAGGTCCCACCACTTGCTTATCTTGCTGATGCTTGTGGCCACCCTGTGCTGACCCCCCTCATCCTTTGCTATTTCCGAAGATAATCGAGCCAGGTCTAGTTCCCTGGGTTTGTAGATGCTGCCACCGTGTGAGTGAACGCCCCGCTGTGCTAGAAGGTGGCTCAGGTTGGTGGGAGGGTGCGGGGTGGTGTCACTCCCTGCTGCAGTGCCCCTCCAGCAGCTTTGGAGTTCCTGGGGACCGCTGTCCCCCCTTCCTCCTTGAAACGCCAGCCCTGCAGCAGCTCCACGTGGAGCTGGAGGTGGGGAAACTCCTTTGGCAAGGCTGCCGCGGTGGGGGGCGTTTGGCCAGGGGTTAATTGTCCTTATTTCTGAAGAGCTGCCTCGTCTTTGTAGCCTGAACTTGTCTTGTTTCAACCTTTGGTCTTTCCCTCTCGTTAATACGTGTGTCAGATTGACACGCTCCTGGTTACCGAATTTAAGTACAGCCTGCAGGTCACTGTAAGTCGCCAAGAACCAAACGGCTTGACTCCTTTGATAACTTTGAATCTCTTGCTGTAAAGGGCATTTCCCAATTCATATTTGAGCAGCCGCGTGGTTCCTCTCAGCGCTCTTTTTTTGGTGTTT
This sequence comes from Leptosomus discolor, assembly GCF_034619465.1. Taxonomy (NCBI): domain Eukaryota; kingdom Metazoa; phylum Chordata; class Aves; order Leptosomiformes; family Leptosomidae; genus Leptosomus; species Leptosomus discolor. Next base: position 2,545,068 of record NC_141395.1, read on the forward strand.
TGGAATCTTTATCAGAACTACAAATGCTGGAGGAGCCGTTGGGCCCCACAGCCTTTCTACTAGTAGCGCTTTTACGTCCACCCTAAGCTTCACCGTAACCCTTCTGGCCCCACATGGCCGGGTGCTCGGTGGTCTCCTGGCTGCGGCGCAGCTGGTTTTTGCTCACACTTGGTAAAGCAATACAGGTGTGCACGCTCTGCGTGACCTACGAACCTCCTCCCGGGTTTTGCTATTTCTTTTCAAACCTCTGCTGTTTTTTGGGTCGTGGTAAGGTTGTGGAGGAGGTTAGGACGAAGAAAGAACCTCTTTGTGAAGCCTCGCTAGAAATGTGCCTTCCCGGTGACTCCGGTTTCGTTTCTGAGATCCGTCAAAGTTCGTAATGAATTTTTGACGCATTTAGCGTGCGCAGGCTTGGTTTCGTGTCGCTCCTGTGTTACACCGAGGCGTCCTCGTGAGTCAAACAGTGTGGATTAGGAAGGTACTGTTAAAGGTACTCTTAAACCATCCTTAGGTTCCTACAGAAAGGAGATAAAGATCCATTTTCCATTAAACAACGGCGATCGCTAGTTGATCACTATACTCCTTTAATGCCAGCAGCTCAGTCCTCCTTTATTTTGCTCTAAGCACATGGAGATGTCTTGATTCACCTACGTTTTTCTTCTAACATTCCAAAAGAAAGTTGGTGGCTCTGTCTAAAGCCCCTAACCTTGCCAGTGTTTCTTTTTCACTTACTGCTGCTACTTCTACCATTTCCTTTAGACCAGAATTGCCCATTTTGTTGTTCGCATGAAGCGTTTCTTGCTGCCTTTGGCCAACGGTGGTTCCAACCTCGGAGCAAGAGGAAGGACCAGAGGGTTTCCCCTTCAAAAACTAGAGCCTGGGCTGAGGTGACACCTGCAGAAGCGCGGTTTGATTGTGGCGGTGGGAAGATGATCACCCCCATCAGCTCTCCAGTCGCTTGCTGAAGGCAGCAAGGGGTGTATCAGAAGTATTTTCGGTTGTGGGCGGTGGCTTGGTCAGATGTTTCTCTTCAGCACCATTTGATCCCTGGAAAACAAACTTGGCAGATCGCCACGGCTCCGTCCGCTTCCAAAAAGCACTTCACTTGCGCAATACTGATTTTTTTTTCCCGGTGGTTCTTTGATTGCCCAACGGGGTTGCGCAATCGCTTACGGTAATCGAGGCGGTTCGCTAAAACTCACCCCTTGCGGCCAGTCCTTGGGGGGGCGGGGGATCCCCGGGAGAGCAGCGTTTCTAAACGCGGTGGGCTGCTTTGTGGTGCGGGAAGAGACCTGGCACCCAACCTCGAGGGGGTGGCAAACCCTCACCGCGCTGAGCGCGGGCGATTCGGCGCCTCCTCGCTCCGTGGGCTGCTAGGAACGAGGGCGTCCTCGGCGCGTGATTCGAGCGAGGAGCAAGCCCAGCGGGGAGAAGGTGGGTGACCCAAGCAAACCCACCCCGTGTTGCTCACTGAGAGTTTAGAAATGCCTCCTTTAGGCTATTTGGTGGATATTTACGGGTGTTTTCCGCAGACCTTGGTCGCTGCTCGAAGCTCTTGCGAGTAGTTATTTCGGTTTGTGGGCGTGGGGCTCGGTGGTGCTGGCTCTTTGGTGGCCCTGGCTCCCCCTCTGGGGCTGGCGGCAGACAGGGAGGAGAGCCCGAGGAAGAGACGGCTTGTTCCTTGTCCCTTGGCCTGGTTCTCGTAGCCGGTCTGCAGAGAGAAACGGGGAAAACTTGGCTAATGAATAGTTGGATGTCAATATGGCATCTTGTTGCCTAATCCTCACGTAGCAGTGCTGCCTTTCCTAAGGGAGGGATTATTTGCTGAAAAGCAAGTAATTAGTAGTTCTCAGATCACTGGGCTTCTTCCTAACAAACTCCTTTCTTCTAACAGAAGATTCATTAACCTTTTTTTCCCAGGGACTTCCCATCTCATTCCGATCTTGCTCTCGCTGCCAGCCTTTCTCCAAAAGCAACCGAGATGCAGGAGCTGCAGCAGAGCTGCCGTCCATGGGGCCGCAACCGCGGTCGTTGCTGGTTTCTAGGCTCAAACAGAAGCAACTTTTATATTTCCCTGCAGCCCATTCAGCTCCTTCCACTTCCCAGGAATCCCTTAAGTGTCCAAAATGACCTTGGAGTGGGCTGAGCCTCGGTGAGGGGATGCTGGGACCCCCTTCCCAAGAGCCCTGCGACGGTAGAAGTTGTTTGCTGTCGAGGAGGGATGTTCTGCCAAGTGTCTCTTTTTTTTTATCCTCCCTAAATTAGTTTGGAGGATAAGGGATGAGAAGCAATCTGAGGAAAATAAAAAAGATCTCGTCCAATTTGAAAAAAGATCTGTGAAAAAGGAAGCTTTCCTGCGGCTGTCAAATGGGGAAATGGTTTTTTTAGCCCGCTGATGCACGCGCCTCGCAGAAGCACCAGTCCTGGCAACTCCAGCTCGTCGCTGTCACATACACACCGTGGCACAAATTCCGCCAAGTCCTCCTCGAGCTGATCCATCTTTTCCTCTTGCAAATGGCTGTTGGAAGTCAGGAAGGGATTGCTTATAGCCAAGCTGCAGAAAGGCTGCGAAAGGGGGCGGAGCTGCCTTGCACAGCGCGGGGACATCCCTGCTCTGCCGCGGCCACCCGTGCTGAGCGAGGAGGGGGCTGAGCAAGGGCCCCCCCCAGACCTGCCGTGGGAATCCCATGGGTCCCCGCCGTGGGAGCGGAGGTGCTGGTTAAACCGCGTTCCTGGGGTCCCGCTTCCTACAGCCCCCTGGCAGCGGGTGGGTGGGACCGGTGCTGGCCTTCCAGCTCGCCCCAGGTGCCACTTTGGGGTGAAAGTGGTTGTTTTACTCACTTTAGCAGGAAAATACTGGTAGGACTTAACATGCTGTAGTGTGCCCGTGTTGTGCACGCATGCAATAAAGCGGGTTTTCAGTATATGTGATGAAATAATGCTCATATTATTTAATATTATTAAATATATATGTGTGGAGAGTTGAGTTATGGTCCCTGATAACCCATGAGCAGCAGAGGAAGGGGAAGGGCTCTGGCTGGTCAAGCTGTGTAGGGGCTGTGCCAGGGTCACCTGTCTTTTTTGGGGGGGGAAAGCCCCGAAAAAGGCTTCATCCCCAGCAGAAGGAGCCTTGACTTGAGCAAGCACCTGATGTGAGGGAGGAGAAGAATAAATAAACACTGCGGATGGCTCGAAGGTGTCCACCCACAGCCGGAGTCTGGGTCAGCCAGGCCAGTAAATGGCATCGGTGGTCGTGGTGGTGCCCTGGGATGTAACAGGGCAGAGGATGCTGCATCACCCGTCGGCTCCACATGGTTGTTGTCACCGTGTGAAATAAGCGGTGAGCATCGGCTGTAACACCCTGGAGCACCTTCGGCTGCTGCTGGAGGAGTTACGGCGGGTCCTTGTGTGACCTCAGTGCGGAGGACTAGCTAGTGGCGACCACGGAGGGACTAGGCAAGGGAAAAGGAGGTCGCTCGGATAAATGCATCCGGGGATGTAACAGCAAAGGAGCTGCTCGCCAAACCTCAGCCTTTTTCCTGCGACCACCTCGGCTGCAGCGGTGGGGACCACACTGCGCCTCCACGGCCTGATCCGGAGCGGGGGGAACGTGTTCCCCTCCTTGGGAAAGTCCTGATTGTACCAAGCTGCACAGCTCTTCCAACAACAGGGGCAGAGGAGAACAAAAGCAATTTATGGGGCTGCGGGGCATTTTCTGCCCCCCAAAAACGGACCTCCCAAAGTCAGGGAAGGACTTTCCCGTCGTAGGTTGCTCTGCTGCTTTCAAGTTACTCCGAGAAGAGCCATTAACCTTATCCTGACTGTAATAACTGCAAATTAGATTCAAGACTTTCCTTAAACCAGACAGTGAGTCATTTATTCTATAGCATGTCTAGCGTTTAGGGAAATAGCTTCCCTCCGATGCTGCCGGCTCCCGTGACTAATGCTGGATGGGAGCAGAGCCTCCGTGATGCTGGGGATCTGCAGCACTGGCCTTTGCACGGCAGCACGGTGGTCTCGCCCTCTCCTTGCCGGCACAGCACCGTGGTTTTGTTGGTGTTTGTCTGCTTTGGAGCTGTTCTGCTGCTCTTCGTCCTGTTTATCCGCCGTGATTCACGGCGGGGAGCTGTGGGTACGTCTGCGCGCGGGCAGCCGACACGATGGGTGGGCAGCGTTGTGTGGGGTATCTCAGCTGTGAGAGAAACCCTCGTCCTCCTGCGATGCCCGCTCTCTGCTACCGCTTCTGTGGCTTTAACTTTAAGCTTGGGTGTTCAAACACAGAGGGACGTGCTTCTACAACTAAATTTAGGGCAACGCGGATGAGCTGCATCCTCTCTGCGCGTACACACCTAAAAACTGCCGAGCTGTTGCACATCCCATCTCCCCAGGTCGCTTTTCCCTGGTGTTGACGAAGGCAGTGCTATCCCAAAACACCGCACCGAGGTGCTATGCCGATGGCGTGCCGCTCGAAGGGTGTGCTGGTGGCTTTTTGTTGCCTTCGTCCCTTCCCTCTGCACTCCCACCGGTAATTGCCATGGCTTTGGCCACAGCAGGTGGCCCCGTGCTGGGCTGCTCTGGGTCTTTCCCGCTTGACACAGGGCATGGCCAGGGAGGCTTGAGCAAACATGCATTGGAGGGGGCGACATCAGAGGGATGTCGTTGAGGTTAGGGGATGCTGCCAGGGAGGGAGCGCATGGGGTTTGGTGCCTTTCCAATCCCAGAAGGGCTTTGTGCTGCTGGGGGGGATGCGGGAGGGCACTGGGATGTGTGTGTGTGTGCATCTCGCTCTGCTCCCCGGCAACCCGGGCGATGAAAAGGCTGGGAGGGGGTGACAGGGGGGAGCTGCTGGCGGCGAGGAGGCCAGAAGGCTCATCTGGTGTCAGCAGCATTCATGTGCAAAGCAGGGACCCAGGGCAGCGCATTAGCTCCGAGCTGGAACCGCTCTTGCAGGCCATCCCAGACTTTTCAGGGATGCTGCACACTTGAAGGTTGGTTATTAGTTCCAAATGCTGCAGGAGCATCTGCTCTCAACTAGCTAGAAATCATGTTTAATAACAAGAAAATCTACTTCAGCCAAATCCCTGTTGGGAGGGCTTTAGCCCGAACAAAAGGCCCCACTACCACTGATTTCCATAACAGATGTAGCATGCGATGCATGACAGCTCAGCGCAGTGTAGCTCCTTTATTCCCCACATCTCCATCTGCAAGAAGCGGGGCTTTCATTTTATTAATTACTCTGGTGTGCTCCACACGCCTTTGTGTGGCTCCGAGAGGAAGGTTTTGTGTTTCATGCTACAATGATCATGGTAATGGTTTGGGTTGGTTTTCCTTTTTTTTTTTGTTGTTTTCTTTTTTTTTCTTTTTTTTTTTTTTTTTTTGTAATCTTAGTGTTAAAGGTCATTATCCCTCCCCTTTTCGATTTCACTGCATATGGCATATTCAGGAAAATACCAGCGACTGCCTGCAGTGCCAAATTTTCCCCTTTCAGTCAGCAGCAGGCGTCTCCAGGAGCCAACGGGCACCTTCTCAGTGCCAGCCTGGGGATGGTGCTCAGCCAGCGCCCTCGGGACACCTTTATCTGTTCCATCCTCAAAACCCCTTCAGGTCCCAATTCACAATTTTCAACCGGTGGCAAACTCTTGAGTATTTTTCCTCCTCTTGACTGATTCTGGTCCATTTTGCTATGGAAATATCTGGCTTATTTTGGGCAGCGTGCCCACTGCACCCCGCAGCTGCCCTCTCCCTCGCACGCCCCGTTGCTTCCCAGGGATACGACGTGTATCATCGCCGATGTCTGTTACTCATCCCCACACATAGCACATTCCTACACCATTAATTTTATCCTATTTCTGCTACTCAGGTCACTCACACATGGTATTTCCATCCTCCTCTGTGCTGATGACTTGTCCCCACTTCTGTGCCACCACTAGCTTTCCACGGCAGCCTCCCACTATTCCCGTCGAGGCTGCCCTTATTCCCCTTTTCCCTTATTTTTTTTTTTTTTTCCCCCCAATATATTTTGGTTTATCAAACCGTTCACCATGACTACAGCTCTGAGCCGTCACTTTTTGAAACGCTTGCTGTAGGTTTGAGCGTGAGATTTTGTGCTCCGTGACTGGATCGTTTCCAGTCTTCTCGAGGCGTTTTCAAGATGTTCACGTTTCCAGCACTTGGGGATATTAAAAGTCACTTTTTTTTCCCCCCGAGTATATTTAATGGCAGAAATGGAAGAGAAAAACCTCAGAATAAATTTGCTGGGTTAGAATCACAGCATCGTTGGGCTGGAATAGACCTCTGAGATCATCAAGTCCAACCGTTGACCTAATACCCCCATGCCCACTAAACCATGCCCCGAAGTGCCACATCTACACGTTTTTTGAACTCCAAAACATTAGTTCATTAGTCTTTTTGAGCATTATGCGCTTTGCAGGATATACCCACTTTTAATCGTAACTGGTTTTATCTATCGTAACGTGGGTTCATTGGCCCATGGAGCGGGGTCCATTCTGCTCCCTCTCCCCGCAGCACAGCGGCACCATCCCCCGCTGTTTCGGGCTGCTCTGCCCCAAGGCATGTGGTCCTTGCAGCATCCCAGGAAGGCCCTGCAGCATCCCAGGGAGGTGACCATCCTGGGACTTACACCTCTGAAACCCACCAGATGAGCGCAAGGGAAAAAAAAAAATCCCCCGCTCTCTGGCGCGCCGTAAGAGGAGCAGAGCGTAAATCCAGAGAGGTCCCGTTTTAATGACCTGTGTCGCTGATGAAGTCTCCCAACAAGGAGAGGCTGTTCAGTCTAGCGAAGGCCACAAAGGCTTAACTGGGATATAACTCACGTCTGTCAAAATGCTGGGATGATTCCTCGGAGCTACTTGATTTTTTTTCCAGTTAGTGGGATGGGAAAGCCATGGAGTGCTGGGGAGTTTCCAGGCGGACCACCCGGGAGTGCCCATCCACCTCCTGATTATCCTACCAGGCCCACAGCAGCTCCGGTGAGCACTTGAGCGGAGACGTTCAAAGGCAGGCAGTAAGCTAATTCTCCTAAAATTTTGGAGGCGGTGAGATAAAAGGCCATCCCTTGCTGCTCTGGCACAGATGGGAAGAGCTGCGTGGTGCTTTGGAAGCTTTTTAAGGTTTTAAGCATCCTCTCCATTTCATTTTGCTCCCACAGGCTGAAGCGGAGAGTCATCCTGGAGCTACGGGCTGAGTTACTGGAGGGCAAAGGCAGAAGATGACAGTGACTTGGGCCACAAGTTTCTGGAAGGAATTAGGCCACAGAAATACCTGTTTTTCTCAGGAGAAAAAAAAAGAAAAAAAATAAAAAAATAAGTGAAGCCCCCCCAAAAGATTAACCTTAACAAACTGGGCTCAGGATCTTTTTCTAGTCCTTATTCCTCTGAGCAGAGGCACTGCACTAACAACAACCGCGGGGTCGGCTGCCCCAGGGACAGCTCTTCTGCTCCCAGGCAGGCATCTCTCGTGCGGGGACAGAAGGGGACAGTCAAGCAGGGGGACACGGCCCTTCCCACACCTCCATCGCCTCTGCCTTTTCTGCTCGCAGAGGGTATTTTTTCCCCCTAATTTTGCCCCTGCCCAGGACACCCGCTTCCTCCCACCCACCCAGAGGTCTCTTCCAAACCATTTTCCCCCCGAGCAGTTTGCCCAGAGCACGCCAGTGTAGCCCTTCTCACCGAAGCTGGGGGAGGTCTGTTACTGCATCGCTTGGCAAGTGTGGCCTGGTCTTCCCTTCCACAAAGTGTCTGAAAACAGATTATCATTTCATTTTTGCTGTTTGCAAAATCAAATCATCGCTACGAAGAATTCCTGGTTTGCATACAGCCGTGGTGAATGCGCCGAAAGCGGTTGGTGTGGCTGCCCGCGCGCCCTCTACGGCAGGTTCACAGATGAAGGGCGCAGGGAGCGGGGCCGGATCCGTACGTGTGCGTCCAGCAGAAAGCCATGCATCCCGAAAACCAGCCCCTTATGGACAAGAAGCGGGAGCGCTTGCTGCGTCTGCCGTGCCTCCCGCACCGCAGGTGCCACGGCCACGCCACCCACGTTTGTCCCCAGAGGTGCCACCTGAGTTGGGCATCATCAGGAACGACCCTCCTGAGCTTTGCTGAGATGCCTCCAAAAATCTCCCTCATCCCAGGATGAGGTGAATAGAATCCAGCTGGCCTGAGCTGCCCATCACCAGCGTGGTTTCTCGTCTAATTTTTTTACATTTTTCTCAATTTTAACTTTGCAGATGGAAAAAAAACAACTATCTTTTGATAGCATGCCCACGGGAGCTGCCTCATGGCCAAAGGGCTTCTGTTAGAATCTTGCTAAAAGTGCTCCGAGGGCCATTTTCACCGGCCAGACTGGCAGAAAGGAACGGGCATACCCTAAAATGAGACACTCAAACACATCCTGAACGGATTTTGATGGAAAACAGCTTTTTCAGTTGCATTTTGACCAAAGCTGGTGCGATCCATCCAGCCGAAGGGTGCGGGGGTCTTACACCGTGGTGTGCTCGGGGTGCCGGGGAGCTTGGGGCGAGAAGGGAGCGTGGCTTTCTGAAATGGCCACCCTGATGAGAAGCAGACGATAATATTTGCCGTTACCAAGAACTCTCTGGGTGTGTGTTAACTTAAAAGCATCGCCAATGCCAGCACCGATCGCATATGAGAGAGTCCTTGGAATAATTTCAGCCTTTCAGTCCATCCAGCACGTGCGCTGGGAATTTAACCTGCCCTTGCAAAAGGAGCTCCTTCCCTCTCACCTCCTCTCCTAGAAGTGGCCTGAGCCATTCTCAAGCTCCTTGTTGCACCCCCAGGGCTGTAGCCGTGCCACCAGCACCCCAGCAACACCGGGCAAAGGGGGGATTGTTTTTTACTTTCCAAGTATTTTGCAGATTTCTTTTCTCTTTATTACCTACTTACAGATTTGGGAATTTTCCCTGTGGTCTTGTAGCATCAGATTAAAGCCAGCTGTGCCTGTGAGACAAATAAATGAACGGCAGGTTGGGCAGATCCCTTCTGCAGAGGTGGGACCAGAGCTGGAGCCGTGCGATGTTTTGAGAGGTGGGATGGTTTGAACGAGCACTGAGCTAAATCAGACCCAGCTCCTCTGCTCTCCGTAATTTGGTTTTAGGAGCTGCTGAGATGGACGTTTTCCTCGGTTCCTAATTTCAAACAACAAGATAAAAGCTGATTCTGTGTGATGGCAGTTTCCCAATTCATCATTGCAATTTTCCAGAAACTCTTTTCGTTTCACGTTTCTGCTCCAGGAGCAAAAAGGAGAAGCAACACCTGGCTTTAGCCCGCAAAGCTGAGCATCAGGGGCGCGTGGCTTCACCCTTCCTCCTGCAAAAGGGACAGCAAAATCCCCACCCTAACCCGAGCAAATCTCTGCCGGCATGGGTACATCCAGGGATGGGGGGAGAGCCACACACCCCCCTCCTGGACAACCCCAAACATCCTCCTTGTGATGGAAGGCCACGGCAAGAGAAACCTGCGCGTGGGGTGCCAGCGAGTCCCGTGGCACATCTTGGCTCACTTCTACGGACTCACGGTGGTTTAATCCTTGTTAAATTCCCCGGGATTTTTTAATTTAGGGGATATTGTCATGACAACCTGTGCCGCCATCAGCATGCAGCGAGCTGGAGCTGGAGTGGCTTTGGTGGCAAAACTTGGTGAAGCACATTTGGTGGGTAAGACCCAGCGCCTGGCATGGCTTTGTCTCCCTCCCTCTGTCCCTTCTCCGGCAGAAAGAGAAGAAAACAGCACGTTTCCCCGTAGACAGATGGTTGCTTTCTTCAACTCCTTTTTTTTGAAAAGCCTCTGTTTAGAATTCTTGGCGGATGAGGCTGGCATTTCCCCATGAGTCATCCTCCGAAAGATTAAACACCAGCCGCCGGGACGGGCGGCTCCAACGCCAGCAGATGCAGGGAGAGGCTGCGGGCGGGTGGTCCCCGTGCAGGGAGAAAGGCAAGGGACAGCAGGATGGCGGCTGGCTGGTGCTGCTTGTCGGGGATGCAGAGGGCAGCAGGGCCTTGAGGGGAAGCCGCTCTGAATACCTGGAGGTGGAGAAAAGCACAGGTACTGAGCTGGAGGAAAAGGAATGCGTTGAAAGAGAATAAATTGAATAGGCAAAGGCATCGAAATAGGCAAAGGCGCTGAAAGAGGCAAATGGCTTGGCTAGGAAATAAATAAGTGCCTTGCACTGCTTGCAAGGGGGTTTGGGTCCGGCTGCAGTGCTGTGTGGTTTCAGGACAGCAGCGCTGGGGCTGGGGGGGTTTTCCATCCTTTGGGCTCTGGTTGCTCAGCCTTTGCTCCAGCAAGCACTCCCAATACCGCGGTAAACAGAGGCACGAAGCTGGGTTGGGTATAGCCTGTGTTAAAGACCGAGGCTAATGAGAAGCCACACAAACACCCACGAGCACCAGCTGAGCAGCCGAAACTCACAGCTGCCAGCCACATCATGCCCCCTCCATCACTAGTTCCTGCCCTGGCCCCCGCCCCCGTACCCCCCTACACATCTGCCCAGCGCCCACTTACTTATTCTGGCTCATGGAGAGTTGGGTGCTGATGCTGCCTCGGTGCACCTCGGGAAATAACACCGAGCAATTCAAATTTTTTTCCTGGAATACAGAAGATAAGGAGGATTTATCAAGATGTCACTGACTTCAGAGGTGTGCCACATTTACGTTCTCTTTCAGAGCCAACGGCGCAGCTGGCTGCTCCCAACCTGAGCTTGACCTCGCAGACCAAAGGCCAGCGTTTACCATCAAACAGGATTAGGTCATTGCTGCGTGTGACTTGGAATAAACCCCATCACCGCCGCGATTTCTGTTTGATGGTAGAAACACATCCCGCTGATTTTATAATCCCCCATGTCCTAACATCTTCACATCAATGGATGTCCAGGCATTCGCTGCTAAGGTCTCCTAAAGCGGGCACACGGTGTTCAAAACACCGCAGCCCCTGGGCTCTCCAGCATCTTTTTTGGGAAAAGCAGCTTTAAGCTAGGCTTAGCCTCTGGGCCGGCATCCCCTCACTCCACACTTGCTTCGGGGGCTTTTCTGATTCAGCCGTACGAAGTCGCAGGAAAGTCTCTGAGGGTTTTGGGTTTATTTTTGAGCTGCCTATCTTCATGCATTAACCATGTGACTTAAACTGTTTGGATGCTGCTAAGTCAGTTGTTAAATGAGAGTTTTAAATTAGAACTGAGATGCATAATTACGTTTGCAGATCTGAATTTCCGCAGCGATTTTAATGGGCAGATGTCAGGCATGGAAGGACTGGTACGTGGCCGTGACGCAGCTGGCTCTGGAAGCTGCAACATGAATTAATCCTTATTTAACTTGGTGCTGCAGCAAGCAAAAGCCATTTTCCTCACTGCTGCAAGAGGTGATGCCCACATGAGTCCAGAGCAAGGGTTGCTCGGCCGGGGAGTGCAGTCTCTTGACAGTGATATCTATTGATATGTACAGGAGGGTGAGGAGTGCCGTACCATTGGGTATCAATCAATGAACGAATAAATGAACGAATGACCAAATAATACAGCAGAAATTAAAAACTGATTTATGCTGCTCCACTGGGCAGTGTGTGATTCTCCTTTGCATGAGACCTGCAGCCAGTTTTTCTGCTTATTTTCCCGAGCAGTGGTAGGAAAGAGCTGCTCCAAGCAGGACTCTCCGCAGAGCGCCGCACCAGGCTGTATTTCACGGTGGGCTGTATTTCACAGGGATATATGTGTGGGTCTCAGCAGACTCGTAAAGGAAGGGTAGGTCGTATTCATCTCCATGTTTACTCATAGTTCATAAAAAAAAGGCGTTTCTGGGGCAGCCTCGCTGCTTCTGCCACCCCTGGCCTCAGGGTTCGCTGTGTGTGGCCGTACCCCCGCAGCGGTGACCGAGTGCGTTTGGGAAAACCAGAGCCTACATCGAAATGCATTTCTTTAAACATTCCTTTGCCAACCACAAGCTTGTTATAAATCAGCGGAGGAGCCGGCTCTCTCCTTCCGCCAGCCCCCTGTGTCATTCCCAAACCTTCAGGGATGCCGGCAGACGATGCGGTAAGGAGAAAAGCCACGGCGCTCAGCCTCCTGGCTTAATTGACTTCTAAATCCTTCGTTAGAGACGCGGGAGGACGCTCCTCCCTGCCTGCTCCCGCACAGCACAGCACTAAGGCTGCTCAGCCCGCAGGAGCATCCCTCCCGCCTCGCTGCTGCGGGAAGCTGGGATAAATCACCCTCCTTGTGCTGATGGGGCAATAAACCGGGAGCATTGCCCAGCACCACGTGACAGCCTTTCAGCCAGACACAATCAAAACCTCCAGGAGCACACTCAGGTTTTCTCCCCTTTCTTTATCACCTTTCATGCTGATATGATCTTGTGTGCCAGGATTAGTTGAGATCGGTGTTTGTCTGCTAGAGACCGGCTTTGCGGCGGGCTTTGGCGAAGCAGGGGGGCATGAGCGCAGCGCTGTGTTAGAGCTCGGTCTGGCTCTGCAGCCTGAAAGCAAGCCAAGAGCCTGGTCGAGGGAGGTGATTTTTCCCCTTTATTCCACCGTGAGACCCCCCCTGCAGGGCTGCGTCCAGCTCTGGGGCCACCAGCACAAGACAGACACGGACCTGCTGGAGGGAGTCCAGAGGAGGGTCATGAAGATGCTCAGGGGGCTGGAGCAGCTCCCTGTGAGGACAGGCTGGGAGAGCTGGGGGTGTTCAGCCTGGAGAAGAGAAGGCTCCGGGGAGACCTTAGAGCGGCCTTCAGTGCTGAAAGGGGCTGCAGGAGAGGTGGGGAGGGACTCTGGATCAGGGGGTGGTGACAGGATGAGGGGTAACGGCTTCAAATTGAAAGAGGGGAGATTGAGATGAGATGTTAGGAAGAAATTCTTCCCTGTGAGGGTGGTGAGGCGCTGGCCCAGGCTGCCCAGAGGAGCTGTGGCTGCCCCCTCCCTGGCAGTGCTCAAGGCCAGGCTGGATGGGGCTGGGAGCGACCTGCTCCGGTGGGAGGTGTCCCTGCCCAGGGCAGGGGGGTGGAACTGGGTGGTCTTTAAAGTCCCTCCCAAACCGAACCATCTTGTGATTCTGTGATCCTATGATTGTTTCTACGGCTCTCCGATTTGGGGGGGAAAGATGAAAAGGTCTCTTTGCCTAGGCTTTGCATCTTCCTTCCTGCTGAGACCTCAGCAAACACCCAGCTTTAATAGACTCGTGGAGGATGTCCCTCTCCTGTGCAGCATTCTCGCTTCTCTGCCCCCCAGCTCCCCAGTTGTCCCACTGGGCCAGGCCAGCGTGGGGAGGGGACTTTCCAGCGAATTAATGTTCTGCTATCATCCATCATCCAACCTGGGGTGACACCGGTGGGGACCGCAGCCAGGGCACATCCACCGCCTTCATTCATTGTGTGGGAGTCACAACCACTGATGAATGGGCAGCAGCTGGCCTGGGAGGGGGGAAAAAGAAAAGGAAAAAAAAAAAAAAAAAAAGATGCTTTGCTAAAAAATAACTTGTGACTTCACGCTGTCACTGCTGGAGTGAAACAAGAGCTTGGTGACGCTGCCTGTGGGGATTTGTACCCGTGCATGGGCAGGAGGAGCTGCCAGACTGGCTCTTGGGAAGTGCTGCCCATCGCAGATCGCCTGGGTGTTTGCCCAGTCTGCAGAGCCACGTTAAAAATATCCACCCGAGTGGGCATGTGGGGGCTGCTTGAGGGCATCATCCTTCTTGTCTGCAGCTCCCCCCACCCTAGCAGTGCCAGCCCTGGGGGCAAACACAGGGGTCACGAAAAGAAGGGGATGCTCCAAAGCTAAAGCACATCAGCAAGGCAGAGGACAAGGCGTGTGAGCCCCCAAACGGGGTGGTTTCTGGGCAGCACAGCCAGTGTGAGGGGGCTGTGGGGCTGGCTTGAGTTCCCCAGGTACCCTCCAAACGCCTGCCGCATCCGTGCTGACACGCTCCACGCAAGGCCAGCACGAATGTTTATGTGTACAAGTGTTCCAGGAAATACCACTGGGATTTACAAAAGCATTCCTTTGCAAATGGACCTTTTCTTGGAGATTCCCACCCTGCCTGCGCTCCCCGAGAGCACTGACACAGGGAGGGAAAACACGCACCTCCCCAGAGCCCACTGCTTACTGTTCCCATCCCTGTCAGAAATGTGCAACTGGACATTTCTCTCCTTCTTTAACGGGAGCAAAATTGGTTTCTTACACCATCCTTTGGGAGAGGATTCCCTCCAGGGAGGCAGACCCTGGTCAGGGGGTGATGGTGGTCTGGTGGTGAGGATGCTCTGGTTGCGGGGACTGGGGGGAGAACCCCTCTGGCCTCATCCAGCCCCCAGGTTTCCAGAGCTCACCCTGCCAGCAAGTGCACCAGCGATTGATATGGGAAAGCCTGAGATAAATTATATTTTAACTGCTTTTTTAAATGTGGCCTAGCAGTTAGAAAGAGGAGGAGCCGGTGCTCTGTGACCACCCTGACCCCTCTGTGCAGCAAACTCACGCACCACTGTAAACCATCAAAAGACATGAAATAAAATGGTATTTGGATGTTGGAAGCATCTATAGCTCTGAACCGGTGACCCGGAGGTGTGGGGTTCTGCACAGCCCCCTCATCCACGCTGCCCCCCGTGCACCCAGGGAAGGAGGGGCTGGGCTTTACGAAGTGTTATGAACAAGTCTGACGTTTCTGTAGCCGAGGGGCAGTTTTTGGGGTTCCTCCAGCTTCTCCCGGCCTTGCCGGAGCAGGATCGGTGGGTTGCTGCTCTCCGAAGGGGCTGTGGCCAAGGGGATGCCCATGGGGGGGTGGTTCTCACCACCAGGGAACATCAATCTGTCCTGTCAGGTGTGGCAACGTGCGAGAAATTGCACACTGGCAGCAAAATATACGGCTCTGGAAGGCAGTAATAAAACATAAACTCTGGAGAGCAGCGGGGCAGTGCTGCCAGAGAGGCTCCTTAAATCCTTCTCCAACTGGCCACCCCACAGCAACCCCAGCACGGCCTGGATGGACCCTGGCACAGCGTTGGGGAGCAGAGCCCTCCCCACGGAGAGGAGCTCGGAGCAAGGGGTGTTACCCTTGGTGAGCCCCTGCTGCTGGCACCAGTCCTACCCTGTATCCCTCACTGGTACCAGCCACATCCACTTACTTTCTTTTGGGATTGTTGCAGGTCGGAATGTTTCTGCTCGAGATCATTTATAAAACCACAAAATCCTTCCCTCTGTTCTCACCCGTACATCATCAGCCTCCACCTCTGCGCTGTATCCACGCTCTTAAATAGCTTCTTTCCCAAAAGTACTTTTCCTCACAATTGCAAAGAGGAAAGCAGGATTTCTGAAGTTTTATGCGAATTTTTTTATGTGGGCTACACAAATTCAGTCACCGTTGTGTGTCCTGGGTCGTTTCCAGCGCTGCTTCTTCTGCCCGGGTTTTCATCCCAGGCTCGCACACATAACACATTTCTGCAGCTTTTCCTCGTACACGCCTGTGTTGTTACTTCAGTGCAAATAACAAGTCATCAATATTGTCTGAAAGGGGGAGTTATTAATGCGGTATTTTTAGCTAAAGCATTGTGTCTTGGCTGTTCTTCTTACTGTTTCTTACAGAAGGCACCGCTGTCATACAGGCATCAGAAATGCCCCAGGGCTGAGCATCTTTGCCATCCCCTACTCGTTCTGCTTAGGAAACAGGACGGAAAGACTACGACTACCTCCTGCGTCGCCCGCTCCCTTGGCCTCGACGTGAACTCAGGGAACCGCCGGGTTTGGGAACCGCAGCACCCGCTGCCTCCCGAAATGCCGGCACCCGAGCCTGGCTCTGCTGGGGCCAAGGGAAATGTTTTGTTTGATGTCAGCAGGGCTGGGGTGGGGACCCAGAAGGGGCGTCTCCCATAAAACCCCTCACTTTCATTTTAATATACACATATAGCGCTCGAATCTCACCAGATATTGTTTTAAATACCCTCAGTACTCGTTTCTGTTAAATGCATCCGTGTTAACGTCCCTCTCTCAGTCTGCGTTCAAAATACTGGTTTAGCACCAGTAAATTAGCTCCTCGCCGTAGCATGATATTGCATAATTTTGAAACGACCGTACGGGTTCCTAAATTGAAAAGGTGATGAACCTCTAGAGATTTACATTGAGCACAGCGGAGTCTATGCGGCATCACCTTTAGCAGCTCCCTGGGCTGAAGGTCGTTATCAATCGCTGTTTAATCAGCCAAGTCATGCACGCAGGCAAAGGTTAACTGAGCATGGACCGATCTGACTGCCTTTGTCAGCTCCAGACAATTTGTAGCCTAATAAAGCTGCTCTGATTGCACTTAACACCTGCTTTAAAATCCAGCCTCATTAATACTGCGCTAATGAAACAGAAATCTTGTAGCAAGGGCAGAGTCAAAGACGAGGGGGTTGCCTTCCGTCAGATGACCTAAATGGCATTTACCCACCAGGCAAGATGTTTGCAAAGCCTGTCCAAAGAAAACGGTTGGGAATAATTGCCTACGATATTTTAATTTAATTTTAAAGGCAAACAAACAAACAGATCGTGTTCGTCTTGAATGGCGCAGGGGTTTATCAGTTCGGTGGGACGTGCTACGTGTTTTTCCTGAAGGCTCCTCTGGTTTCAGCCCAACGAGCACCGGCCACACCGAGCGGGGAGGAGCAGGCACGGGATAGTGCCGGGCGCCCGTTCCCTGCTCTCTGACAGGCATCCATCACTACATCAAACAATAACCAAGCAGAAAAAAATAGAATTAGAATAAAATAGACACTTATAATCATCTTCCCTTGGAGTTTCTGTTTTCCATGGGTGATAACGGCCAACGAAGCCGACTCCACCTGCCCCGACGTGGGCGCTGGGGATGTTCTTTCCCTTGTCCCCAGTGCGAACCCCATCCACAGGGACCACACGACACAAAAATCATCCCCCAGGCATGGAACCCAGGGAGGCATAAAGCCCCTGTGACTCGCCCCACCTCTAAATCCCACTGAAATCCGTTTCACGTGAAGCGAGCAGAGCGTGGTGAGCTGCTCTTTCCCTTTCGGTGCAGATTGTTTGTCTTCATCCTTTATTTCACTTCTGCCTAAATACAATAATCTCTCGCAGTGATGGAGATTAAAGCTGCGTTGGCAGAGATGTTTCAACATTAACCAGAGAGGCAAGTGAGCAATGCCAGACTTCGAGTAAATCCTCTCCACTTGAGACTTTGAAAACTAGACTAGACAAAATGTTGGTGGAAACATTACAGGGAGAAATCCTGCACTTTCTCAGGGTAAGGGACTACCGGGTGACCCATTAGGTCTTGAGTTTCAGTCCTTGGAGGAAAACTCTTTTTTTCTCCTCCTTTTAAATGCTCTACTTCCAGGGAAGTATGTGACAGACTTGCATAAAAGCCAATACAATCCGAGATTTCATCATTGCTATGAGAAGAAACCACTCTGGCTGTGAACACTGACGTTCTGGTGGGCCAAAGCTCAAGAGATTATTTGCAGTTTTCCAGTTGTCCATGCGAAAAGGGCAAAACTCTGCCCCTGCACAGGCTGGGAGGAGCTGTGTGCGGCTCACCAGGAACTCTGGCCATTTGCACAGAAAAATCAGCCGTGACCCGAGCTGAATCATCCCATTTCCACTTCGCTTTGTCTGCGGCCACCCCCAGGACATCCCGCGATGCGTCCTGCTGGGCCCACGGCAGCAAACCCAGCCTTGAACCTGCAGGGAGCCTTCTGGGGTGTTAGAGACCAGGTTATTCAAACCCTTGGGGGGTTTCTGTGAGCAACAGCAATTCCTAACTCTAAATGTTCGAATACTGGTAAATGAGATGAAATAAAGGAAAAGCCCATTTCTCAGGCAGCTCTTCTACCTGCTTTCTCTGCAGCTTTCTGCTGGACACTTGCATGATGGTGTTAGCATGCATGTCCTCGTGCTCCCACCGCTATTCACAGCTTGCATCCTTCAAGCAATCCTAATAACAAATGCTCGGTGTTCAAAACCCCACAGAGTTGGCTAACGGAGATTATCAGGCCATCTTTCTTTGTCTCCTCTCCTTTCCAGCTCCAATGCCCTCTGCTAATGGCCAATTTTACAACTATTAATATGTACAAGTAACCCTTTAAATTAGAAGATCCTCTGACGGGCAGCTGCATAGCAAAGGCTTTGCTTAATCCAGTAATAGGAGCAGTCCTGGCTGGAGACACCCGGCAGTTTCGGCATTAGCTAAAAGAGAGCGATTCTGCTATGGGAAAACTCAGGCAGAGGTTTTTTTCACCAAAACCACCTTGTCCCACCATAATTCACACTGAAAACCTATCGAGTCAGAAGAGGGGAGTGATGCTCAAACCAGGAACCGCCGGCACGTCTGAGGGTCTGTTCACTGCGAAGGGAGACTCGGCCTTGGGCAAGACACAGAGCAACTCGCAGAGTTAATAATATATTGTGCAAAATAAAAAATGCATCAAAAAAAGAAACTAGCCTGGACTGAAGAGATGCAGCACAGGGTTCACTGGTGGAAAGCTCAGCCTGGAGAAGGGTGGTCCTGCCTCGGAGGCTGGATCCAGCCTTGCAGCATCTGGGGCTGCTCAGAGAGAGATGCACCGTGAAGCTGCCTTTGCTTTGTGAAAGACCAAGAAGAAGTAAAGAGGGCGGTCGCACTCACGTGCCTCCCAGGGACACTCTTTTCCACCAAGAATAGTCCTGCCAGGGAATTTGAGCTGGGCTGTGAGGAGGGAGGGCTTGGAGGGTCCCATGCATGGGTGAAGGTCCCAGGCTGGCTGCACGTGCCAGCTCGCTCCTCCCGGCACGAGCAGCCGAGCCTGTAACCATCCCTGCGAACATCACCTGGGATGGAGGGGACTCTCTGCCTCTGCCTCCACTTTTATGCTCCTTGAAGAACCCTTTCATCCTGCTGTTCTTCCACACAAAGCTAGCCTGCTTGTCTCCTCCTCTTCTGGGTCCTTCAGACGATGCGCATTGAAGGGATTGAGAAATCCCGGCGGCGCTCCTCAAAGCAGGACAACATCTCTTGAGCGTCTCTGCCGCAAGGACGATGAAGCAGGGAGCTTTGCAGGCTTGGAAAAACCAGAAGACATCTTTCACTCCGGAAACCGGTGGATATTGAATCCAAACGCGTCGCCGTAATGAATTCGTCTTGGAGCGCGTTGGGTGAGAGGATAAGTAGATGCAAAGTGGGGATGATGTTCTGGCAGCCGCGTGCAGCTCATTAAATCGATTGGCGGGAGCCAGCGTGTTTCATGCAAAGAAGTTTAATTTCTGTTCGGGCAGACAGATGCTCTGAGGTATCTCGGCGTGCCACAGACTGTGTTCGTACTCTTGGCTCATCCAAACAAGCGTGGATAGTTTTATCTGTGAGTCAGCGGTGACTCAGACATTGAGATGCTGGGTTTTTTTTACAGCTAACTTACAAGGAAAATAGAGAAAAGAGATTGAATGCTTAATAGGAGTTGTCAAATACCTGCGAGTCTTAGCTAAGGTAATTTAAAATGTATTTATGCAAACTGTATTCTGTATTTTGTCTCTGCACAAACCTGTGTGAAGGTATCGGTGTGCCACCTCAAAGTGTGAGCTGGATTCGACGGCTTACAGTAACACGGGAACTTATTTCTTGAAGCCCTCTTGTTGCTTGTCCATGAGATATTAAAAATAAACCAACTTTGAGTAAAACTAAGCATTTGGATAGATTTTTCCACCCCAAATAACCCAACAGTGACCAAACAGCTTCTGCTAAACTTTTCCAGGATAACTCGCCTCTGGTCGTGGACAACTGTAGCCACCAGAAACTGGCTTTGGAAATTTAAATCACAATTAAAATGTTTATAATGGTCATAGAAAAAGAAGTTTAACGATGTGCTCTGATCAAATTGCACACACTTTGCAACAAACAAGTTTTAAAAGACACTGTGAGACAGATTTAGCTACAATTAAGCCGGAGAGCATGGCATTTAATTTGCATTTTAGGGGATGAAGTGGGATGTCGAGCGTGCTGCAGGCACTGCATTCAAGCTTAGCTGAGCGCAGCTGCAAACCTGGCCCTCGGCAAGCCCGGAGAGCCTGAAGGAGTGAAGAGGTGACACACATGAGCAGCGAGACACCAAGTCATCCCTGGAAAAGGGCTCCTGAGCCCCGCCGCCTTCGCCTGGCTTCCTATGGGATGGTCCAACTCCCCAAGCCTTTTTTTTTATTTGAAAAGAACAAACCTGGGATGCTGAAAACCTTCCCTCTGTTCGCAGGCACATAGATGAGCTTCGCTTTGCAGACTCCAGCGGATGCTTTGCTAAGCTGAGCTCAGCTGCAGACGTTATGCTCGACAAAGCACTGGCCGGGGAGCTGGTAAGACACACACCAGCAATGCACCGCTGCTATAAAACCAGTAAGAGCCGTAGCCTGTAGCAGCTGGGTGCAAATTCCTGCGGTGCGGTACCTCCTGCCACGTCCTGATTAGAAATGTATGAACCTTTGCTATGCACACACGGGTAAATGACTATCTTTTTCGCAGCAACGTTTCCAAACTTAACGTCTGGCTTAACCATCGCCAGCTGGGACTCTCATTGAAATTCAGTGCAGGGATAGGACGCAAAAAAACCCTAGTGTTCTTGGCCCAAACCCGCAACCTGGCCCCGCGGAGCTCTACTGGGAACACCACACAAGAAACCATCATCGGGGATAAATTCAGTTTTCTCCTGCAGAAATCTCTGGCCGCCGAGCGCTGTGGAGAATTGCAGGGGCCACGCACGGTGTTCTCGGGGCACGTTATCCCCGCGGGAGGGCTGGGATGATTTTTGTCAGCTTATCTCAACCTGTTCGTTCCCTTTAGTGAATTTTCAGGAACACTGACGAAGCTGCTGAGCGGAGCTGTGGTAGCTCTGGGTTTGTGCATCCAAGAACAGTGTATAAAGTAATAAAAGCAATTGAAAGCTAACACTGCTTTTGTTAACCAGGGGTGTGTTATTTCTGTAAAATGTTTTTAGTCTATTTTTGCCTTCCAAAGGAAGTGTTTGTTTTCTATTTCATCTTCCTCTTTTATATCATCTTATTTCACTGTGATGTTTGAAATATGCATGCACGACTGCTGCTGTGATTTCCACCTTGAACGAGCTTTTTATTGGACTTCTCCTCTCAAGTGTTGTTAAATCACCGCAAATTAGAGCCTTCAAAGTACTTGGTCAGAAAAGAGATTGAATCATTTATTCAGAAGACTTCCCAAAGAGAAGGATTATTTCCATTTTTCAGCAGAGCCTCTGGTTTACACATGACCTTGAGCTCAAGAAAACAGATCTCCAGAGATGTCTTGTTTTTAGACAGGGGTCTGGTAGTCTGAAGAATGCAAAAATATTCTTTGGCTAACAAAGCAGGAGGGATTGATATGTAGATGCTGATGCTACCCAGGCCACAAAAGCCTGACTGAAGAGCTGCGTTTTTTTTCTCCTTTCAGTTCATGTGATACCTACACCTCTTCTCAAGGACAGAATCTTTAAATGCGAGCAAAGAACAGTCATCGTCTTTGTGTTAGAAACCAATGGCATCTGAAAACGTGCAAGAAAAAAGATTTTAAGGGTAAAATTTAAAGCTGGAACAGGTTATGCACAAGCTGCTAATAACTTCATGCCACTTCGTGCCACTCAAGGCACCCCCGTAGCTTCTCCCTTTATCAGTTTCGCCTGAATAGATAAATCTCTCTAAACAAATAGGGAATTAAATGAGTGTTGTCGCTGGTTGCGAGTTCAAGAAACTGTCTGAATGTACTCGCACAGAAGACATTTGAAAGGAACATTTTCTTGGATTGTTTCCTTGAAACTATCTGAATTGAAGTCTTTGTGCTGCTGAACAAGTCTTCATAAGATCA
Source organism: Leptosomus discolor (assembly GCF_034619465.1). NCBI lineage: Eukaryota > Metazoa > Chordata > Aves > Leptosomiformes > Leptosomidae > Leptosomus > Leptosomus discolor. Next base: position 2,566,908 of record NC_141395.1, read on the forward strand.
CGTTAATTTGGGGGTTTGGAAAGCTCAGCTGACTGCAGCAAAGCAAACAAGAGCCGCTCACCACGCAATGAAACGCCTGTGCCCCTTCGCAAACTCCTCGTGAACGATGACACATACGTCTCTATTTACTATTCATTCAGGAGCGTCAGGCACCCTTATTCCTGATAAATTAAAACCAAACAGAGGTGGATACCGTCACGAAGGCTTTATCTCTGCTGAGAGGTGAACAGGGCAAAATACGTGCGCGGAGGGTTTCTCCAAAAACATACGGTTTCATGAAAAGCAAAAATTTCTCTTGTGAAAATACCGGTTCCAGCCTAATACTTCTATATTTTTTTCCTGCAGGAGGTGTCAACAGAGCCATTTTTACTCAGCTTTTATCAGAAATGTCGTGCTGTTGTGGTCGGTCAAAACCGGACTCTGGGGACGTGCAAGAACTGTCATTTGCGGTCAATGGGGAGAAGGACCAGCAAAATGAGGAGGATGCCGCACACACTCCCTGCCCTAATTCTTCCAGAAATGGCCTGACACACATGGACATCTGGTGGGAACCAGCCTGAGGGGCTGCAGGTGGACAGCCGGTGGCATTCCTGTAGCTCAGCACCCTGCCTAGCTGGGTTTCGATGCTGGGAGAGGGCTTTTGGGGAGCCATCTCCTCTCCTCGAAGGCAGAATGCCAGCAACGACACAGTTCCTCACATGCCCACCGCACCTTCACACCCCAATGCTCCACCCTGCAGTGGGGAAGTCTAATTTAAAGCCTTCTCTGAAGTTTTTAATTTTTTGATTCGTCTGCTTTAATGCTATGGCACTCCTGGCCACGTGGACTGCGGGAGTGTGGGCATCATTCACAGACTTCTGGGATCTCCGGGTAAAACACACCAACATTATTGGCTGTGAAGGACAGCTAACGTTGAGTTCCACAAGGGACGTTACACAAGAATGCTTCAGCGTCTTTTTATTAAATTTCAGTGTTATTTCTTTCCATTAAGTCCTAAGGCAAAGTCTAAAAATGTCTTTTCTTTATGTTATACAGGCCTCCTTTTTCTGCCAGCACCAGAAGCATATTATTTCTCCCTATGGCAAGAATTAGTAAAATTAGTAAAAAAAAAATACTGGAGATGATGTGTGGGTGCAGCATCTCTATCCACTGTATGTATTCATGCACTCATGAAAGAAAAAAATAATTAAGGGGGTATTTAGTGCAATTGGATGTAAACCCCTTCACACAAATAAAAGCAAAGTGGGAATCAGCTTGCTGGAAACACAGAAAATTGTGGCATTGCTTGGGATGGCTTTTGGTGGCACACCGAGACACTATTGTTACAGTCGCACTTTGAACTGTTCTCCAGGAGTCGTTTTCTACTAAAAAAAAACCCCAGTTTTCTCCAGCCTGTGATTTAGCCAGAGACAGGTGCTGGTTTTCCTCTGGAAAAGGCAACAGTGGTGCTCATGTGAGTGCTTCCCAGTATGGAGATCGTGGGACAGAGTTAAACCTTGTTGGAAGTGGAGGGGAAACGTCTTTCCCAATGCCAGATCCGCAATATCTTTAGCTCCTACTAGTCTCCGAGGTGTTTAAGGCTGATAAACTGTACATGTTTAATGTTCACATTAAGTATGCTCCTGTGTATATCTCAAAAATGCAAATAATTGTTTGCATTTCTCAGAAAATTAGTATCAAGACCAACTATGGCAATTTTAATATGAAAATTATTTAGCTATCGCCCCACTTTAATAGAAAGGCAGTTGAACTACAATCACCAGAGCTGTGAGTGAGTGTGCTGTAGTTGGGGCTGTTGCAAAGACCCTTTCTTCTTCTTCTTTGTATAGCTTGGATGGTTTATTAAAGGAAAAATGGTATATTTAGTAAGTTTTGGCTTAGATTCACGACACCCATGACACCCATTTTGCTCACACTCATGTTTCTGACTCACCAGGAGCAAACAGCAATTTTTCTAATGCTGTCAGAAAGTTCAGATCTGTTTCCATATCCTTTCAGACTCCTTATCCTATTGTAATTAATTAAGGGCTGATGAACTGCTACGTCTTTTATTGACCCTTTGTCCCGGCTGCAGTCAGGAGAGATGTCTGGGGTGGTAGGGTCGGTGTCACCATGGCTGGGCGTGAAGCCACTGGCACCATAGGAGGTCCCACTATGTCATCTTCTTGGGGGGGAGGCTTTCACTTGGCCCCCACCAGGAGCTCGCTCATGTCTACTGCAATTTGAAATCTTTTTTTGGGGGGGGTGTCTGTGAGCCCTCCTCCTCACCAAAGGGGACCTGAGCGAAATGAGGCGAGAGTACCCCTGAGAGCCATCCGCTTCGCCGTCCGTGTGATAAAGACGTGCAGAAACACCACAAATGCATTTCCTGAAAAAAAGAAGAAAATGTTGTGTTTAGAATTTGTTGGTTAGAAGCAGCCTTGCCTCACCCAGATCAACACAACTCGGGTTTGCTGACGTGATTGTTGAGAGATGGGAGGGACGAAAGTTGTGGTGCTCTCACCTGGCCTCTTTGAGGTGAAGAGTGAAAAAACTCACCTGATAAGTTTAGCATCATGCTTACAATGTCCGTTTGGGCTATAGACGTCTCCTCCACAGCAAAACCCAGCCTGACTTGGCCAAAAATACTAAAGAATTGACCCAGAGTCTCAACTATCCTCACGACTGAAGATGTGCCTGGTCGGTAACCACAGCGTGCCCAGCTTCCAACTCCAGCCACCGGACTCCGATATTCCTGCTACCAACCTTCCACAGGAGGAAACCCCACGTGCAGCATCCCTCCCAGATCCCATGGGGACCACAACGGTCCTCACCCAGCAAAGGCTTTCCCTGAGGCTTGGCGGACGGCAAATACAAGAAGCAAAGGGCTCACCAAGTTGTGGGAGGGCACTGGTGACCTTTGCCGTGCAGCCCCTGCGAACGCTTCCCCCTGTTTTATGGACCCCGGGGTCAAACTGAGGGTCTGAAGGAAGTTTAGAAGAAAGGAGACGGCATCCCGGATGGGTAATTTTTAATGAGTTGGGGTCGTTCAGAGACAAATTTGTGTAATGAGCGCACTAGAAATGGGAAGAAGAGATTAAAGCCCTGTTTGTCATGTACAGAAGCGCTTATCAGCCCTTCCCAGCTGAGCCCGGCTCAGATTAAAAATGATCTGAGAGAACAGGGGCTGACTGCAACCATGGGTCTTCCCTTCCAGGCTAATTATAAAGTGCATATTAAACACGAGGCCGACGATGGAGCAGCTGCAAAGGTCTTTATCTATATTAAGAGACTGTCCACCTACATAATAGGAATAATTATTAAGAAAGGAAACTTCGAAAGGAAATTGCACATAATGGCACATTATACATTTCCCTAATCCCACGCCTCCCTGTAACAGCACACGCTGCAGTGACGCCTTGGTTTGCGTCTCGGGGAGTTGCTGTGGACCTTGTCCAGTCTCACCGGCTGCTCCTCAGGGCTGCAGCCTTTTCTGCTCCTGCCAGCAACCTGGGAGGAACAACTCCTCTTTCCAATATTGCTTTCCAGCTTTTCTTTTCCTTTCCTACGAGTTATTCGTAATAAAAATCAGAAATTTGGGCTTGAGCACTTTTTTTGCTCAATATTTAAGACATCCTTCAACACAGAGCAATGAAGGATGATGCCCGGCCATCTCTCTGCATCCCCTGGACCCTGCAATTCAGAGCTGCCAATCTGTCCAAAGGGACAACAAAACCAAAGGCTCTAATTAATGGTAAATTAATATATCACCCTCTCAATGCTAGAAGACTTTACCAGCCCAGGACCATCCATGGAGAGAAAGATGTCGAAATACAGTGTAAAGTAAAAGACTGCAAAAGAAGAGAGACCGACACCTCTCTTTCCTACCTGTTTTAGGTATTTTTGGAGCCCGCTGACTCTAGCCCCTGCCTTTCCAAGGGGCTGCACATGCACAGGTTGGGATGCTGCTGGTTTATAAGCCTGGGCGCTGCCGCACCCCCTGTATATGCCCTATTTATGTGAGACGGTCCGAGCGCCCCCACACCACGCAGGGACCAGAGGACAGTCTGACCTCGGCGATGACTTTTGGGCAGGGGTGTCGGAGTGAGCCAGGGACATAACCTCCAAGAACAAGGACTAGAGGGTCTCGCAGGGTAAAAATGAATTTCTGCTGCCTTGCACCAGCAACCAGGTTTGTTTAAAGGCAAACGTGTCTCCTAATAATGCTGTTCAGCTCCCCTCCATCATCTGGGGGAGAGCAGGGGGAAGAAGGGTGAATTACACGGGGACACGGGTGATTCAGCACGGAGGACCTGGGGATGGACTGGGCTTTTCCCAGGTCTGGTGCTGCTGAGCTCCCATCTCCATCCTCTCTGCAGCACCCCAACAATTTTTGCCCAGATGCCTTTGTCACAGATCTCTCCCCCACCTTCCTAAGAAGCACTTGACTTCGCTTCTCTTCCCCTGCTGAGTAAATCAGGACCGGGGGTGGAGGTGAGCGAAGGCAGGGGGGCAGCAGTGCCCTGACGGAGGCAGGATTTATTGCACCGCTCTGCACTCCATCCCGCAAGCTTTGCCTCCGTATATGGGTGTGATGGGGGCTGAGCTATGAAGGAAAACTTTTGGGCTAACTTTAGCTTCTCCTTCTCCATGATCCACCTGGGTTTACATTCCTCTGGGGCAGCTCAGCAAAGCCCCGTGCTTCATAGCCCTGATTTCTGCACAAAATCAGGGTGGTGGGGAGCCTCGGAGCTCCCGTGAAGGTTGGAGGCTCCTAGGGAGCCCCAGTTCAGCTGTTGCGGAGCAGTTTCCCAGGGCAGGTGTCTGCCTGGGGAGGCTTTCCCCAGGTGGCTGCAAGAAGAATGGCTCATTTCCCTAAACCGAAGGGAGAAAAAACGTTGTTTTGTTCCCATGAAAAACACCAAAACACCAGCGAGACACGGCTGTGGGAGCAGCCAGCGCTCCCATCACATAAGCCCGCTCACATTGTCCAGGAAGCCACCGAGGCCAGGTTTCCTGCTGGCTTCTCCATGGATGGAAAGGAGGATGCTCCACTCCTCCAGCCAAAGCTGGAGCACAAAGATGCTTCAGGAGCAGATACAGACCGTCAACAAGCTCGGATGACTTTCAGGTACCCCCTGCCCAGGGTGGTCCCATCCTTGGGATGGACAGTGCAGGGATGGATGGACAGTGTTTGCTCTTATCCCTCCCTCTGAACACCTCAGGGATTTCGGACCCCGTGGGCCAGGAAAGGCAGCCCAGGCTGCAGCCATTTCTTCCTCCTGCCAAAGCCATTAAAAGCAATCCAAGCTCCCCCATGTGAGACGTGACCCAGCACGTGTGTTGCAGGATGAACGTTTAAAGAAATAGCTCCGGGGTCATTATTTTTGCGGTCCCTGGCCATTGTTGCAACATGCTGGTGTATTTTGGGCACCTCTGGTAAGATGGTCCACCTAACTCTCAGCTGAGGCTGCCCCAGAGCTGTCCTGGTAGCATCCCCATCCCACGTGTGGCTGATGCTGCCTCCAGGACCCATATCCCATTACTAAGGTAAGGGTACCTGTACAGAGAAGCCCAGCACCCATGCAGAGAGCTCTTTACAAGCCCAATTCTGCCTTTTGAATCCAGCACCACGCTGCAAACGTGAAACACTTGAAAACCCCAGGGGGGTTCAGGTGATATTCGGTACCAGTTGCCTTTTTGCACTGATTTATCTGAGCTGTTGCATGGTACCAGCTCCTACAGGTTGCTGCGCTGAGCGCAATTTTGCAGGGATCAGCTGGCCATCACCATCACAACGCTTGCAAATAGCCATACCCTATACAGTGGGATTTGCCTCAAAATCGCTCCTGAAACCTAGAAAATAGGCTTTTACCCTAACCATAAAAAAGCATTACTAGACTACAAACTCTGCAAGCACTGACCCTTCAATCCTGAGTGTTGATGGCCCATAAACGGGGCAAAACTGGGCTCATGAAGGGAAAGCACCGTGATGGGAACCTGGCATCACCAATGCTGCATCCTTTAAAAGCAAAATTGCCAAATCCTTAAGATGAAAATAGCTTATTCCTGCTCCTGTGTGTGGCACAGACACACCTGGGCTTCCACTGGTCTAGTGCTTATATCTTCACCGTATATAATATGTAATATAGAGATAGCATACATTTGCATAACATATATCAAAGTATACATTTAGCTTTGTACTTAAGTGTCTTTGCTTTATCCCCAGATCACTGTATTCCCTACGCTGAGACGAATCTTGCTACCAAGGGGAAAGCCACAATTTCCCCAGCTTCCCCAAAGAAACCAAATCACGCACACACTGTTGTATGTTCACGTAAAATCTAAGCACAGTTCTAAGCACACCGAAAGGTCTACTCAAATGCCACATAAGTGGTGGCCCTGCTCTGCGTCAGGGGCCGAGGCAGGAGCACCACGGCCCAGAGGCTGCCCTGCCCAGCACCAACATTGCTTTGCGTGGTCCAGCCCTTACACACGAGAGAGGGTAAAAAAAATACGTGAAATGTTCTAGAATATCCTTGATTCTAACGTCTCAACGAAAACAGCCCACCAACCTGACTCGTATGGCACAGTTCATACGTTTTGACTCAACGCCAGCATTTGCAGGGCTCTGCTTTTGCTAGAAATACTTTACCCTCAGAAGAAGGAGCCTTTTCTACCCTCCTCCTGGAGCACCAACATATTGTTGGAGTCCTCCAAGGACACCATTCCCCATCCCTAAGTACACCCTGAAGCATCGAAGCCGTGGTGGCAGCACTTTGGGATGCCCCACGACAGCAGCCTGGCTGGCATCCCCTGGTGCCAAAGCTGCAAAGTGGCTGGGAAGGGCCAGGGCCAGGAGAAGGGCTGTGGCACTGTCCTCTTTGCTCCCCTTCTCCCACCACTGCCGAAACCCCAATGAATTACCAGCAAAAAAAACCCCCAAAATTATCTAAAAAATCAGGTTGCATGAGCAAAAACCAGCCACCGCTCCTATCTGGCGTGCACATCGCCAAGAGGAAACTTGCTTGGGTTTGCAAAAGCTGCGAGAGAGGGAACTGGCCTAAAACTGCAATATTTATACAGTCTTGTTCATATATCCTTTGCTGAAACCAGACCAAGCCTAGGGGGATTTTCTTGGCAGACCCTGTATTGCAAATGGCAGATTTATTGGCGCGGAGTGAAGCAATCCCAGGCTATCAGTGCCTGCACAGTATCTCCAGCGTGAATTGAAAACAAAGATTTGATTGTCTGTGTTTATCTGAAATGATTTATAAAGCAGTTCTTTGCTTAGAGCTGGGGAAAGAAAAACATTTGTGTTCTTATCTGACATTTTTCTCTCTTTTTTTTTTTAAGGAAAAAAGTGTCGCCTGGTTGAATCAAGTACCAAGGCAGCGCTGACTCTCATCCCCCCTCCCTGTGCCCCCAGGTAGGGCTGTGGTGGGGCAGTCCCCAGGCACACTCCGCACCCGGCAGCTCCGTCTGGGTCACGTTTGCAGATGTCAAACAAACTCCGCTCCGGAATCTGCTGCAATTAATGAGAAGTTTCCTAATGAGCTCGTTACACTGCGGAGCACAGCCCTGGTGCAACCACCGCACGCATCCAGGCGGGCAGGAGGATGGGGTTACGCTCAGGGTTGTGGATGCGCTTCGCACAATGGAGGTGCCCTCTGCTTTTTTCTCCCCAGAATGAGAAATTCAACGTGATTGTGATCCCGGCGCAGTCCCGCTGCCAGGCCGAGCATGGCTTCGGGGGGTCTCAGCCCGGGCAGCTGCTCCAGCGTGGCTTTGGGGTGTCTCAGCACACCTGGGTGGCTTTGGCAAACAATGGTCTGTGGGCCAAAGGCTGGAAAACCCAGCAGGGAAGGAAATGACAGCATTGGTGCCAAGGAAGGTTAAAATAACTTGCTAACAGCAAACATCCTGGCGTCCCTGCACGTGGAAGAACATGTAATTGTCTTTAAGAGGAATTGTTCTCAGGTGAGAACATGAAGCTGGTGCCCACAACAGGCTCACCTGGCCAGGCTCCACTGGCAGCAGCAGGGAAATGCCCAGGCAGCAATAAATACCTAGAGGAGCTGGCAAGAGCTGGAGGCAAGTTATTAACATACAGCCTATAATGTTCATCCTCAGCTGGGAAGAAGATTGTTGTTTGTTTATTTTCCCTGAGCACAGGCTAGTGGGGATATTTATTCAATTATTTATTTATGGTACACAAATCTTGACTCATCTGACGGGCAGCCGGCAGCCCTGGGAGGCTCACCGTAGGGTCGCTAGCCCTCCTGCATGGGCGGCTCTCCCTATTCCTGTGCTACCTCCACCTTACCACTGAGTTTACAGCTGAAAAAGCAGCTGACAGAGGTTAATTAGGTAATGGGCTATTAATGCTGGTGATAAGCTGTTGAGGAACATGGATGGAAGCCCCACCGTGCAGCCCCAGGGCTTTGCATCGGGCCAGGAATTCAGGCAAGACCTGGGAAGGTTTGCACAAGGAAGGGTGATGGAAATGTTGGCTGTGCCCTCTGTCCCCCCGGTACCAAACCCTGCGGTTTCACAGGGGTGTTCCTCAGCCTTCCTGCGGCAGGTACAATTCCCAGCAGGTGACCTGCAGCTGCTCAGCTCTCCCTGCCTGGATCTGGTCTCAAAACTGGATTTAATGCACCTTCCCAGCTTAACATCACTGCAAAAATAAAAGGGTCTCTGAAGCAGATTTGCTTGCAGAGTGCACATAACTGATTTATACCTGTTAGTCCCAGAAAAAATCTGCTTGCCCTGACACTAGGCATGTCCTTCAGGCTGCTTTTATTACCCACGCAGAGCTCGAAAAGCAAACCACCACATTTTAACGCACCTCCAAAGTTGCTGAGGAGCAGACAGCATTGTCCTGGGCAGGCGAAAGCCCTGGCGGGCAGGCCAGCCCCTTCTGCGAGGGGCATGCACCTTCTGCCCTGCCTCCCACGGGGCATCGGGGGGCTGCCCTGGCATCGCCCCTGACCCCAGCCTGGGCAGGCAGCGGTGCTGAGGACGTTTTAAGGGATGAGACTTCTGGTCTACTGCGACACCGGGAGCATCTGCAGAATATTGCACCTTCGGGGTCCCTGCAGTGCGCCTGTGACCCTGCTGTGTAAGACCAGGAGGTGGTCCTTGACCAGGAGGTGGTCCTTGACCAGGACATGGTCCTTGATGGTCCTTCTCTGGACCATGTGTGAAGGGTCTAGAGCACAAATCTTATGAGGAGCGGCTGAGGGACCTGGGGGTGTTCAGCCTGGAGAAGAGGAGGCTGAGGGGAGACCTCATCGCTCTCCACAACTGCCTGAGAGGAGGTTGTGGTGAGGTGGGGTCGGTCTCTTCTCCCAAGTAACAAGTGATAGGATGAGAGGAAATGGCCTGAAGTTGCGCCAGGGGAGGTTTAGGTTGGACATTAGGAAGAATTTCTCCACCGAAAGGGTTATCAAGCTCTGGCACAGGCTGCCCAGGGAAGTGGTGGAGTCCCCATCCCTGGAGGTATTTAACAGATGTGTAGATGTGGTGCCCAGGGACACGGTTCAGTGGTGGGCTTGGCAGTGCTGGGTTAATGGATGGACTCGATGGCCTTAGAGGTCTTTTCCAACCTCAACTCTTCTATGATCCTGTAAGTGCGATGCTTTCTTTGGTGCAATTTCGCATGACGAAAACAGCTAACGGCGACACAGGGAAGTCTCCGAATTCGGCGGGGAAGAACAGCTGTTTTGCAGCAGTGTCCTGGCCGGCTGCTGAAGCTTCACGTAATGCTGTGCTCGCTCCAGCAGGATTTAGCTCATGGAAGGCTGAAGCGTCATTCCAGGGTTGTTTTTTTTTTGAGTAGCAAAACAATGTGAAACGAGTTGGTGGATGGAGGTTTATTTGGTTTGAAGGTGGTACCCGGTTGGAACCTGTCATTCTTTTCCAGCTAACGAAAAGTGAGAAATACCATGTGTTTCTCCATAAAAGCGGTGCACTTGCCAGAAATTGAGTAAATCCCATTAAAAACACAGACATGAATAGGCCATGTGTGTAGATCTCTTTGTGCTGGCTTTGCTCAAGCACTTCTTTTTATACCTTTTCCTGTCCCATGCTACTTCTACCTTTAAAATACCTTTCCAAAAAGCCTCCTTCTGCCCATCCCACAGAAAGCAGACACTTTCTGTGACTTCATTAGCACTGTGTCACTTCTGAAAATGAATTACCAGTGCAAATTAGTATCTACCCTGATTCACTGTAGCTGCATTCAATTACTCCCAACCATCTTTTTGTTGCCTTATGATCAAAGTCAATTTTCCTGAACGAACCCAAGTAATAACTTCCTCTAAGGATATATTTCTTTTTGCAAAAAAACATTGGCACTCTGCCCCCAGCCCTCCTTGGTGTGCTCTTGAGGCAGGGACGAGTGATAAAGCCATGTCCTCGGCCCATCTCTCACGGGTAGGGTAAATCTACTACGATCATCTTCTCAGCATCGTATGAAAATCGATGTTTAGTGCAGAAAAACACAGGAGAAGAATGTCAGGAATGGCTCAAATGAAAACATCACTGAAAACACGAGGTGGTTAAAAGCTGCATATTCTTTCAGACTATATTTGCTCATCATAAAACATTTCATTTCTGAAGTGGGCTAGGGTTTTTTAATGAAAAGCAGCCAGAATGCCAAAGCCCTGGGAATGGGGGAAACACGATGTGGCACAGAGCAGCATCAGGGGGAGCAGCAGAGCCCCCTCGCTGGGGAGCTCTGACTTCTAGGATCAGCAAACCCCTCCACGTGTTTCAAACCCAACGAGCAGGTGCACATAACCCCTTTCTGCGGCTCCAGAGGGTGAACCGCACGCCCTCGAGCACAGCTTTTTCCACTTTGCTCACACTTGTGCTCAGGGACGCTCAGGAGCACCCACACAAATCGGAGATGCAGTCCCATTTGCATGTAAGTGGCCTGAAATGGGATGTTCATCCCAATAGAACCACTTGAGCACGTCGTGATGTCCTTCATGTCACTCCTACCTACCCACCACAGCCACCTCCATCTCCATCACCTCTGCCTGGGTCAATGTTCCCCACTATCTGACCAAGGCGACCACTGCCGAGCCTCCCTGCTGCTCTCCCTACCTGCCTTGTCTGCGGCTGGGTTATTTAAGACACGCTCAGCTGCCTGGAGAGGGGCTTTTGTATCCTTCTGTGTTTGGGACCGTGTGCCCCCGGGATAGTAGCGCTGGGGAATTAGTCTAACGCAGTCTTCCAAATTCAGTGCTGAAGTCAGCTGCTACAATTAATTAGCTGTGTTAGCTTAATCCTGCTTCAAGTCCCTAATGATTCAGTGCTCCACTGGAAATCTAGTAATGTCCCCTATTGCTGCTCAGCCTCAACTGCAGCACAGATGAAAGCGGAGAAGTAATTCAAGCGCAGCACGGACCTGCTCGCTGGCGGGAGCCTCTGCTTCCCAAATTGCCATAAAACAGGTGACAAAACCCTGTCCCAGCCTTCAGAGCCCACCTGGCCACGAGGTTCTGCCAGGGTTCCTCATTGCTGGGTTCTTGCTGTAGCTTTCAGCTAACCCTTGCAAGGTAGGAGGATGAGGATGCTACTTCTCACCACCGGTGCGGTCGCTGTTATTTAAGGCGACCCGCGATTTGGTCACAGGGCTCAGCAAAATAAATGCTATAATATAAAAGTACATTTCCCAACCCATAAAAAAACTCCTTTCCCAACATTTCTCTTTTACAGGTACTGGTTTATAGGGCTGTATTTTAACTTAACTTTTCTTCTTCTTTTATTTATCCAGCTATTGTGTTCGTTTATTGTTGGGTTATTTTCCAAGTGAATTAAATTCTAGCTGGCTGCCCAGGGGTTTACTCATGCAAGTATTTCTGTTGCCTACAGGGCTCTGCCCTGAGGAAAGCTTTGCTCTATAAAGGATTTACAGGCTCTCAGATGGGTAAACACACCTGAATTTGGCATCTCCTGGTATTTACATTCATGCAGCCCTTGCTTTGCTTTTCAAATCACTCGTGGAGGGGCCATTCCCAGCGTTACATTCTGAAAAAGCAATTCGGCAGCCCCAATTTTATCAGTATTTACCCGATTTATTGCACTGCAAATGTATGGTTTAAAGATGCTGGAGCCGCCCAGTGCTCCCAGTGAGGGGAAAGCCTGTCACCCCCTGCGTGGCATCCCAAGGTGAGGTGAGCCCAGGCGGAGCAGGCTGGACGGTGCTACTGGGAACTGGATGCTTAAATACGTGTGTTTCATGACATTAAAAGTACACCAACCCTTCTTTCCTCACTGGGAAGGAAGATCCCAAAAATACGTCCCAAGAGCAGCGATGGTAGGACAAGACGGGTCGCGATGTGCTGTGAGCCCAGGTCTGCGCTGGTGCTGGCACGGACTGTTAGCGGGTGCTGAGCAGCTTGAGATTTGGGTGTCGCATCAAAAAACACTTGCAAGTAAATAAGAGAGAAGGTTGTAACGTATCAGAAAGTGGAGGCTGGTAATTTTGCTTGGAAAGCATCATTTAAAACCTGCCCTTCGCCTTCATGCTAAAATCAGCACTTTGAAAGCAGACATTATTGTCCCCCAAACTGTTTCTCCCAGAGACATCCTCCTCCCAGCGCATCACTTCTGAAGCCAGAGCATCCCGCGGGTGAGGAGGTACCTCTCAGTACATCTCTGCTGGTGTTTTCAGGGCCTTAGAGGCGAGGAACGCTTTCAGCAGGGGGCTAACTGGGCACTTAACGCTCGCATAAAACACACAGCCCTACTCCAGGACACTTCTGCAAACCTGCTCAGCATCTTCCAGGCTAAGCACCACCCGCGGGTGGGAGCTGTGTTATTACCAAGCCACGCTTAACCCCGACCCTGGTGTAACCTAAGATAAAATACCACCATATGCACTGTATTAATGTCAGCTAAGTCTCAGATCGCGCTTAACCAGATTTTAATATGGAGATGAGTCACAAAGTCTCTGTGACCTGAGGCTAAGAGAGATGAAATGACATTTTTCCTTTCTTTTTTTATCCGGTATTTGCGTAGCTGCGAAGCTGAGCTGCCAACGGCCCAGACACACTGGCAGGGCTGAGCGCGGGTAAAACCTCAGTTATTGTAGTGATTTCACTTTTATTAATGGCTAAGAAACATATCCACGAGCCCTGCGCCTTGTACAACCCGACAGACTATATCACAGAAGCGCAAATAAGTATGAAAAGGTGAAAACGTTGCCCGGCTCCCCCAGCCTCCCTCAGCACCCGAATACATTTCCATAGGTGGCTGCATTCGGGTGGGTATTTGTGCACAAATTTTCCAACGCATGGGGTTTTTCAGCCTTGGCTTTGCTATTGCACTTCTCTGAGGAGCAGCTCGAGGTGCTTGAATTTAATGAGGTGATGCTGAGCCCTAGGAAAGCCGGCATGGGAAGATGTCTCAGCCCCGGGGAGCCTGTGCTCCCAGCTGTACCCACCACAACTTTTTTTTATTTCTAAACATGGCTTTCTACAAGTGGATAAACTGTTGAAAACACAACAAATTCCAAAATCTTTCCCATACGCTCGGGGCTGGTGGTACCACGGCTCTCATTTCATCTTTAGTACGACTTTATTAACTATCCTGCTTAATTACTCCTTAGCGAGGGTAGTTTTCTGAGCTCTCCAGAGGAAAGTAAAGCACCGGGAATGGCCAGCAGCTCTTCCCAGCTGTGCGCTTTGCCTGGCTCCAGATGTGCAAATAAAAGAAACGCTGACAACAACGCGCCGTCCTAGCACAGAGGAAATTAAATGCACAGCCCGTTTCCGAAACCCTGCCCCAGCCCTTCCATCATCCAGCACCAAAATCAATATTTGCATTTTAAGACTTGCTTAATTTTAAAGATCGTGCGTTGGATAAAAGGTGGAAAACTTTGTGGCATCCTTTGAAGCTTATTTGTTTTAACGAGATACCTACAAGCGCCCGGTATCTGCTGGCACATCTTGGAAAAATACAGCCCTGTGCCAGGGATAATGATGCTAAACCAGTGCCGTGCATGTGGAGGTAATTCCTTGGGTTTAACACACTCATGATGGCGAAATGTTCCCACAGAGGAACAAAACACCAGGTATTTGTAGAGCAAGTGAAATCCGCGCTGCGCCAGCTGGCCTTCAGATATCCAATCCCATCTTGCAGCCAGCAATAGGAGGCAGAAACATAAAAACCACATAAAAAAAAATCTATATTCCTGACCTTAAATGTAAAGTATGAAGTATGGAGGAGGGCAGGCGGATAAGTTGAGGCAGGGAACACAGCAGGCGCTGGCCCCAAAGGGAGGGTCACCGTAGGGAAGGGGATGGGGGCACTTGGTACCCAGCAGCGCTGGGAGCAAAGGAGCTGGAGTGGCATGTCACAGGGGAATGAGCATCTGCAACCCAGAGCATCCACAAGCCTGAAATTAGGACCAGCACCTTCTTTGTGCAGGTTTAGGGACTCCTCGCTAACCCCTTTGAATTTTTACCCTTTGCCAGGAGGTTAAATTGCTCTTTGCTCCACCCCAACTGTCTGGAAACCTCAATGTTGGGTTACCCCAGGGTTTTTATTACGACCACCAAAATTTATACCCCACTTAAAATGCAGCGGTGTTGTCCCGCAAGACCCGAAGGAAGAGGGGTGTGAGTTAGGGCAAAATCTCACACATGTATTTTTTTATACTGCTTCTTGCAGCGAGGGGAAAAAGCTTTGAATACGAGATGTGATGTAAATGAAGAGGACTTCTTTTTTTTTTCTGGTAGGAATGGGAGGTTGAGCAGAACATGTGGAAATCACAGAGAGCTGCCCTGACACATCGTTGTCCTGCGTGGGACTTCTTTCCCTGTGTCTTCTGGAAGGTCGTGGTGGGGAATTCAAACACCGAGGTTTCAAGGAAGAAGCATCCTTCTCCTGGCCGTGCTTCCCCGGCTGGTGGTGGGGATGACGGTGCTCCCGGCCCGTGAGATGGGAGGCAGCAGGTACCTGCTCCCCCATAGCGGTGCCTTAAAATGAGATGCTCTTCAAGCAGAGGAGACAGGCACTGCCTCCATCCAAGGGAAGAAGGAAGCCCAATGGCTTCATGTGCTCCAGCCATGACATACAAGCGTGTGATCCCGCCGTTGCCATGGTTATCTCTCCAAAATTATTGGTGAGCTAGGCAATTAGGCTACCACAATGCATCTAATTGCTCCTCTATTTTCCAAAACACTCTCCCCACATTTCCAGTGGGGCTTTCCCCCGGCAGTGCCGAGGCGTAGCCGTTTTCCCGCGTCCTGCGCCTTCCCCGCATCCAGCTTTTGACAGCCCCTTCCCCACGAGGAGCCTCCCGGGATAAATTGCTTAACTCCAGGTGACAGATGCTGCAATAAACCTGCTCCTAATTAGCTGATATCAGAACCCGCTCATTCATAAAATGTTGATATTACCAGCAGGACAAATGTGCTTCCTTTAATTGCAATGTATCATATTATGGGCTCAGAGCCAGCTTTTAATAGCCGCAGACTGGGACAGCACTTGATATTGCCGGTGAAATCCTTCCCAGTGGATGCTCAGGGTTATAAACGGTGGCACCGTGAGGATGGTGACTTGTGCCGTGTAAGTACAAGGGGCAAAGCAGGACAGCACTGAAATCCCGCACCCCACCATGACCTCCGCAGACCCCAAAATCAGAGAGGGAGGTAGCACCTTCCCACCTGCCAAGAATTTTATCCCCAGTGCTGAAAATGACCTTGCTGCAAAAAACCACCATTCCCGAGCTCGGTGCCGGGTACCCACAGGGTTAACGCAGCCCAAACGCCTCGTTCAAGGGCTGGCAGGAAGGGATTTGAAGTGGAGCAAGGGGAGGATGTGAAAAGAGTTGGAGTTTCCACTCTCTCACGTCATGCTGGAGAGAAGACAAAAGAAGATCTTTCCTTAAAGCCTCATTTTATTGTGATTTTAATGAGCATTTCAGGTCGATTCTCTTTCTGCCTTTGAGCCATCTCTCTTGCTGTACAGTTGTTAGGGTACAAAATATTCAAGTCAGCTAATTTGAAACGAATTTCAGGATTTTTACATATTTCTTTAAAGATGACTTTCATGATCAGAGTTTAGCATCCATTTCAAATCGGCGGGACTTCTGTGACTTCTGGCTGTTTTTCCTGCCGGCACAATACCTTCAGATTTCACCCTGATATGTTAAAAAGGCTCGTGATACCACATCAAATGCAAGCTATTACTAGCGAAGGCACCTATTCGGCTCATAAATTTATTAAAAATAAAATTATTCTAAAAGCTTTTAACAGTAAAATCCCGAACCTATTAGAAAACCTCCATGCACTTACCTTCCCTCTCACATCTCCCTCCTGTAACAGGATGGGAGCACCCAGAGAAGAGTCACACTGGGAAATATTGTGCTTTCTCAAAGGGAAATTTGCCAGTGGGTACCTGTACGATCGAGAACGTTTTTGATGATGGTTTCCCCACCATGGGGTTTGGGGTGCTGGAAGCAGAGAACTGGGAGAGGGAACTGGGGCTGCCTGCCCAGCTCCACGTCCCTGCTTTGTCCTTGCAGCAGCAACACCCTGCTGCAAAGCCGTAGCACGCGGGTTAAGGAGCAGCCCTAATACATCTGCTCCAGCTGGTTCCATTCATGGTAGTGGAAAAAATTAAATAAAATAGATGATCTGAGGCTTATTTACGGGTGGAAAAGGAGGTTTTGGGGTGTGTTGGTTTGAGGGAAGGGCTCACCTGGTAATAAGCTGATAAAGGTAATATGGTAATAAAAAAAAAAACCATTAAATGGTGAACAGGGATGCAGCCAGGCACTGGGATGCTCTGGGGGAAACAGGAAAAGTAAGAGCAGTGCTGCCCTGCTGAATAATTCATGGTTGTGCAGGAGAAATGGGGCTGGTGGTCCCTTGCACAGCTGGCAAGCCCTGCCCTGCCTGCTCTGCCCTGCTCAACCAGGGATGCTCTGGCTGCATTTTGGGCCGGGGTTTGCCTCGCCGAGGGGTTCCACCGCTTCATCTGCTCCCAGCCCCGTGGATTAACGCATCCTGAAGAGCGAAAGCTCTGGGGTGTAAATGAAAGGCCGGGTGACAATGACACATTTCTTCTGGTCATTGGCTGCTTGGTGCCAATCTTCTTCGTTAGCGGGCAGGATAATGAGGGTAATGGCTGCGCTCCTCATCAGGGCTGGCACCAATTACCAGCTGCCTCTTTAATATTATGACGGTTATTGTTGCTTTTACTGCTCACAAGCGTTTTCATGCCATCTATGCATCCTTCACCAGCCCACGTGAAGGGTAAGTAACTTGGGATATGAAAAAGGGTGCACTTTGGATGGAGAAAAACTCCAAATCCCTACAGCCAGTTCCACCTGATTGCTTCATCAGGGTCTTACGAACCTGAGTACAGATAATGCTAAAATAAAAGTTATTACTGTTCCATGTTGGTTTTGGGAAAAAAAAGACATCACCTCCGTGAACTAATCCATGGATCAGCTAATGGACTGACTGAAGACATTGACTGCTCTGCACCCCGTACAGTCTTCAGGCTGGGTAAGCAATGTTATAAAAACCTTCCTCTCCAACGGGGAAGGATGTACGGTCATTTCTGGACCGTCCTGTTGTGACTGAGCTCCACGCTGGGCGGTGGGATACATTCAGCCTGCTCCACGCTTTGCAAAGACAACGAGATATTTGATGGACCAGGAGGTCTGACACCGCTCGCTTTCGGAGATGTCTTGTCTTGAAAATTCGTTAAATATAAGCCAAGGGAAATGCAAGGGAAGCAGATTTAGTGTATGTACTGATGCTTCTAAAAGACTCAGCACAGAGGAACGAAAAGAGAGGTGTAGCGCCCACCTTTTTGGCTTGCAGCACATGTGCACCCCAGATTCAGCAGCACCAACACCAGAGAGGGTGGAAACAACAGGGCTGAGGCAGGACATGGCAGCCTGTTCCTCGACATCCCTATTTTCAGCCAGCAAACCCCACATCCACAAGGCAGAGAGGGGAGAAAACCTGGAGGGCTGACGAGGAAACCAATGTATTTTCCTTCTTGGCAACATTTACTTCGTGGCAGCAGGATGAAATACTAAGGAGCAGCAGGCCTGGGCTTTGCTTTCTCCTTTCCTGCAGTAGGGTCTGGATTTCATCTACGCAAAGGATCGAAATTACTTGTTTCCCACCCTCAGCGGGGTCTCCATTAAAAATAACCCCAGCCCAGTATCTTCATTTCAAGCCAACACTGCCCAGCTGGGTTGGCACCAGGAGTTTTGCCATCCAGATGGGATGCTTCTCCCCCAGCCCCCCAGTGCACATGGCCAGACACACAGCTGGATGCTCCCAGGGGTGCAGCATCCCCCAGCCACCCCCGTGACCCCGGGTTTGGGGGGGATAAAGCACCCCGTGGGTGCCCTGGGTGCTGCCGTGACAGGCAGCGGACAAGAAAGCGCATTGCAGCTTGTTACCTGCCACCTCGGTTCGTGTGCAATTAGAAGGGATTTGCAAGCGATCTGGTTTCCCAAACAAAAACCTGTTTCTAATTAGAGGTAAATGCGTATCCTGGTAACACTGAATTTTAAACACCGTTTTCAAATGTTTATTGATTAATCATTATTATGGGAAAACACGGGCTCCCATATATAAATCTTTTGACAGGAGCTGTCCATCAAAAATAATGATCCTTTTAAAACTCATGAATAAATAATAATGCAAACCTATTTTGCACAAAATACATACTCCTTTCCGTCCCAGCCACTGGAATGAAATACAGTTATTTAAAATAATGACTCTACAATGCTTCAATAATGAGCTATTATGCATGTAATACATATGACATTTTTTTTTCTGGCCTCTGGATTATTGCCTTTTCAAATTAAAACATTACTTTCCTTCAGATTCTTCTATCCTAAATGCCTTGCCTATGACATTTTTTCCAGTATGTTAAGGAGAAAATGGATTAATTTGCCACGGAGCCATATCACAACGGACACGGTAAAACTGAGCTTCATTAACAATCACCTTGTGCCGTGGGGGACCGGTGGGGATGTGCCAATGGCACTCGGGGTGTCCCCATCTTTCTCCCAAAAGCGCTGTGGCACGTGCAAAGCTCCAAGACTACCAGAGGACTGAGGAAAAAATTGCTGAGAAATGTTACTTTTGAGCCATTTCAAACATCGATTCGCTGCAACGTGCTGAGTCAGCACTTATGCTCAGCGCCAGGGTGTGTAGAGGGTTGGAGCCGGGCATCTGCAGGCGTCTTGGCTTGAGAAGTAATTAAGAGGGCCCCTCAAAAAGCCAAATTTTATTAGTGTGCAAAGGAGTTATCCATGGGTTGTGGATTAGTCTTGGAGGAGTAAGTCTTGACACTAGCGTTCACCAAGGAACCAGGCCAGTAATAAATGCTCTTTAAGGATGCTCTTCCAGCTCTTACTTAATTAAACAACAAAAATACCTCTAGTGGGGAGCTGTGGTAGTTCATATAGATCTTTAGATATGTTAAAATTATACTTTGAAGGCTGAATTTTACTGGTCTGAACCTCTGAAGCAGCAAGAGAGGATGGGACTAGTAACACCATGGCTGGGAGGTTCCTCCTGTTTCCCAAGTGCGTCATTCTGGCATTCTCCAGCTGCTGGGGTCCTGGCAGCATTCCCGAGGCTGTTTGCCACACTCCTGCCCAGGGGGGGGAACAATATGAAGTATTTTTCCTCTGAAATCACAGTCAGTGAGAGGGTAACACAGGTCTTTCTCTGGTCCTTCATATGCTCTCATCATCTCTGGTGGGGTGGCTCATTGCTTTGGTGCCTAGCAGGGGAGGCAGCACAGAATTGATATAAATAGCAGTGGTTTGCCCGTGCTTATTGACCGGGAAAAAAAATCCATCAAGCCCTAATTAAAATAAAAATTGAGACACAAATGAGAAAAAAATTGGATTTGATGGATGCATATCAGATATTACGAGTTGAACACGGTATTAACTTCGATGAGTATTTAAAAGTGGTGCAGCAGCTGATCTGGCACCTCTTGGTGACCTGGAAAAGGGCTGCAGGGAACCATCTGATGGCAAGGGATAGATGTGGAGGGGAGGGCAGTTCTGCCCAGGGTAAGAACAGCCTCTCCCCCAGTCTCAGCCCTCCACCATCCCCTGGCTGAGTGCTCTCGCCCGGCTCTGCCGTGCCCTCGAGGATGCAGATGATGCTATTGCTTGGTGAGGTGCCTGCGTCTCTTTACCACATTGGTGATGACCATTTCAGCCCACCCCTCAAACTGGATGTGAACTGGGAGCAGGTTCCCAATCTGGGAGGCAAATTTCCCCAGCAGGAAGTTCCCATGAGCTAATAAATGTGAGACATACACTCATGGGTGGGAGATACTCACACAGGGATGGGGAGGGGAAACAATTGTAATAAAGGTGGGCTCAATATGTATTTTTCTCATATTTTCAGCTGGGGGTAGAAAATGGAAATGGGCACCTCTGCTGTTCCTGCTGCTTTAATATTAAAGGTAATGTCCTCAGATTTCTCTTCCACCGGAGTAATTTGGCATAATCTGAAATGTGTTTCCGGAGATGACTGTTAACATCTGCAATTCTTCTGGCTTTCAAGTGAGCAGTAAGTGTACCTAATGTCAGGCAAAAAATTACATTCGAAACAGCAGCAGTAAGGCCATTTGGAAAATAGCTCAGGAGAACAATTTGTGTCGACAATTTCTTTCTATTTTTTTCCCCCCAATTTTTCAATAGGATCCTATTCTAAAATGTTGTTACATGAAATTCAAACACAGGCTTCAACCATAAGAAATTCTCCCAGTGGAAATGTAGGAAGGCTGTCATCAAGAAATTCACTGTGGATTGGAAAGAGGGCTGCTGATAGAGTTACAAACATTTTTTTCTTGGGTTTTGGGTTTTTTTTTCTGTTTGATATTTGCAGAAATGTTCATGGCTGGGTGACAGCGGGGCAGCAGCTCTCCTTCTACCCTACGTGTGCCCATCATCCCCAGCGGCACAGTGCAACACGATGCTGAGGCCCCAGTTGCACATTTCCACCTCCAAATACCCGTAAGAGTGACTTAGTTTAAACCCATAAGAAGATGCAGAATTATTTAAAGGTTCATGACTGGAGAGATTTGCAATTAAAAAAACGGGGAAAAAAGAGAAAAGCAAACAGAGATATTCTGTGACCAGACTACGGCTTATTTTTCAGATGTCTGCTCATTAAGGAATGACTCCATATGTAAGTATGTGTTTAAGATTTGCTCTTAGCTCCCTTTTTACAAAATAACGACCCTTTCAAGTGGAGAGAGGGAATTCTCTGAAGAGAAAATCAAAGGAAAGTCCCTGGTGAGCACCGTGTCTGCAGGCACTGGCTGCGGGAGCCCCTGGGACTGCCTAAACCCTCCTCATGCCCCTGGGTGCTGTTCCCCAAGTGCATGCCTCCAGAAAGGGAAGGGGATTGGTGAGACCCCGGCCCCTCTGCGGGCTGGAGAGGGGCCCCAGGGAGTGGGCTGGGAGTCATGCTGGAGGAGGTGGAAGGAGACCCTCTCACCACCCCCAGCATCTCTGCAAGGACCCCTTGTTTTCCTTCTCCTTCTCCTTCTCCCTCTCCTTCTCCTTCTCCTTCTCCTTCTCCTTCTCCTTCTCCTTCTCCTTCTCCTTCTCCTTCTCCTTCTCCTTCTCCTTCTCCTTCTCCTTCTCCTTCTCCTTCTCCTTCTCCTTCTCCTTCTCCTTCTCCTTCTCCTTCTCCTTCTCCTTCTCCTTCTCCTTCTCCTTCTCTTCCTCATTCTCCTTCTCTTTTCCTTTTACCCTTACTCTTTTCCTTTCCTTTTTTCTTTTTCATAGAATCATGGAATCACAGAACGGTTTGGGCTGGAAGGGACCTTAAAGACCATCCAGTTCCAACCCCCAGTTACGGGCAGGAACACCTCCCACCAGAGCAGGTCGCTCCCAGCCCCATCCAGCCTGGCCTTGAGCCCTGCCAGGGAGGGGGCAGCCACAGCCTCTCCGGGCAGCCTGTGCCAGTGCTTCACCGCCCTCACAGGGAAGAATTTCTTCCTAATATCTCATCTCAGTCTCCCCTCTTTCAGTTTGCAACCATTACCCCTTATCCTGTCACCGCACCCCCTGATCTAGAGTCCCTCCCCACCTCTCCTGCAGCCCCTTTCAGCACTGGAAGCTGCTCTAAGGTCTCCCCGGAGTCTTCTCTTCTCCAGGCTGAACACCCCCAACTCCCTTAGCCTGTCCTCACAGGGGAGCTGCTCCAGCCCCCTGAGCATCTTCATAACCCTCCTCTGGACCTGCTCGAGCAGGTCCGTGTCTGCCCTGTGCTGGTGCCCCCAGAGCTGGAGGCAGCCCTGCAGGGGGGTCTCACCAGAGCAGAGCAGAGGGGCAGAATCTCTTCCCTTGACCTGCTGCCCACACTGTTCTTGATACAGCCCAGGATGGGGTTGGTTTTCTGGGTACAAGTGCACATTGCTGGGTCATGTCCAGCTTTTCATCCACCAGTACCCCCAAGTCCTCCTCTGCAGGGCTGCTAAGGATAGTCACAAGGACCTGGCTTAGAGGCAAATGAGGACCTTTCACACCTCTGTGTGTGATTTGCCTGGCAGCAGTCAGCGTGGAGGGAAGGAACCAGCGTGCCTCGGTACCGCACCCGACAGGACCCTGCAAAAAGGCTCTTAAACTTCCCTTTCCCAGCCCAGAAAGAGAGCCAAAGCCCCACACCCAGCACCCCTGAGAGCTTCCCTTCCCAGGCAACCAAAACTGATGCCAAAGTAAATCCTTCAAGCTGCAGTTTCCGAGAGCATTCCTCTGCTTATTGCTTACACATGGGTACCACTGGAGAGCTTCCTCCCGTCCTCAACGCTCACCCTCGGGAAAGAGGCTCTTCCAGCAAATACCGAAATTTCTGCTTTTATAACCACAATATAAAGTCCTCCGTCAACATTAGGAATCATTTAATGAGTCTGGCAGGGATCACCCACTTCAGCTGCTTCGTAGCCAGCCAACTAAAATAAATCAGTTATTATGGCAAAGGGAATTTCTCTAAAAGCTGAATCTCGGGCAGTGACAATAGGCTATTTTTTTGCAAGAGTAAACTTTTAATCTGCCCCCTCCCTTGCAAAAGAACAGGGCGTTACAAAGGGCTGACCAAGCTCTTCTGATCCAAAGTGATGCATAAATGGGACCTGACGTTAATCTCCTCCTGCCTGGAGCGCTATAATGGGACACTTTACAAGCAGTGAAAAATTTAAAGTAGGAAGGCTTTTCTGGGGAGAAAAAAACCCCAACAACTAGGCTAAAATAGCATGAATCCGGTTATTGAGGGGAGCGTTTGCATCAAAGGACATTCATGAACCATGACTCCATCTTTTGGGGTCTTTGCTTTACACACAAGGGCCCCCGATGGCCACGGGACGGTGAGGAGCGAGGCAGCTGACAGGGCTCCGCGCAGAAGAGCCAGCCTCAAAGCGCCGCACCCCCCAGCACTGTGATTTGTTCCTTAAAGCACTAAATGGACCTGCATCCTCACTATGGACTAATTAATCTTCCCACCCCCCACCCCAAGGAAACGAGCTTTATGTCCTTGCAGAGCAGTTCAGCGCATCCCCTGCCGTGCAGGCGAGCGGAGCCAGGCACAGTGGCACAAGCCCTGCCTGGGATGACCCGGCAGCGTTGCAGGGATCCATGGAAACCCAGAGCTCTCTCCACGAGTGGGACACCACCTCCTCTTTGGAGACCCCTCGTAACGGCTGGGCTGTAGCCATTGGCAGGGCAAGCCTCTCGGTGTGCTCTCAAGCAGTCCCAGCCCTTGGTTTTGTGCACCCCCCTCCATCCCCTCCCCAGGGATTTTAGCATGAAGGATTTGGAGGAGCTTCCACAAGAACTGAGATTTCACCAGATGTGGGCACCTATGAAATACGAAAGCTTACCCAAACAGAGGAACAAAGTAAGCACCGCTTGAATACATAAACTTCATGAACATGGTGGGTGCTCACCTTGCAAAGGCGCGAGATAAATCGCAGTAATTTCCTTGAAGCAGTCCAGGGCGTTTAACTTCTTCTCTTGGACCACCCCAGGGTTGCAAATGGCCTTGCAGAGCCAGCGGCGATTTCTGCATTAATTTCACGGGCTGCTGCACAGGAATCAGTTCAGCTGCTGAGGTTTGCACCCAGGTTGGCTCCAGGATGCAGGGGGCTCTGTCCTCCCTTCCAGAGGTGCCCCGGGGTGGGAAGCAACCAGCCCTCTTGGACACAACAAAATAGCTCCAGACACCTCCTTCCTGAGGCTGCCCCAAACCCACCCCCGAGGTGTTCCAGGGTGGCAGGGAAATTGGGGTAGGGACACAGCTTCAGGCATTTACCAGCTTGCCTAGGTCAG
This sequence comes from Leptosomus discolor, assembly GCF_034619465.1. Classification (NCBI taxonomy): domain Eukaryota; kingdom Metazoa; phylum Chordata; class Aves; order Leptosomiformes; family Leptosomidae; genus Leptosomus; species Leptosomus discolor. Next base: position 2,591,242 of record NC_141395.1, read on the forward strand.
CTCAAGCGGGTTTTTTTGGGGGGGGTTATGCTTACAGAGCTGTGTGTCTAGAACAAAGTCCATCACAAGGGACAATATGGATAAAAGCACCATGATAATTTACCAATGGAGGAAAGGGCCCTGGAGTTAAAGCTTGGATCCTGCTCTCAGAAAATCCATTATCAGCTTTTTTTTTCCCTGTTTGTCACAGGATGTGCCTGTAGCGGACATCCAGCCACGTGCTGGGCTGGTTCTGCTGCTCAAGTCTGGAGAGAGAGACAGAGGTGGAGGTAGGATCTGTCTGACCAGGAACGCCAAGATCTGTCAATATGTCTTTGCACAGTGACACCCGCATTAATCAGGTCTCTTGTAAAAATTACAGTGGGCAGAAATGAGCTGAAGGTCAACTATTTGTCCATGGAAATGCAGAGGACCCAAGGCTCTCCAGGAGACTGGCTGGTCCAGGTCCTGCAGATGAGGGTGGGAGAGGTGGCACAGCACGCCAGGAGCTAGGGGATGGAGGAGTGAAACGGCTGAAAATCCAGCACTGGGTTTTTATAGTAATAACAGGTGGAGCCGTAGGTTTGAGGAGAGAACAGGAGGGGTATTTTCCCAAACTTCAAGGACAAATTATCCGATGTGCACTGATGAGACCTTCATCACCCTTGGTCCACTGGTCCAAGGGTGCCTCTGAAGGATCCCCAGGAGCACTTTGGTCACATCTTACCATGACAAACACATACTGGCATCTACAGAGTTGCTGCAGCACAGCAAAATGTAAAATGGGCACTCCTCTAGTAGACTGCTCCCCAGTCCCAGACAGTCAGCCCTATGCTAATATTCACCAAAATCATCCAGATCCAAGAAATAAGCTGATTTCAATCACGATGAGCAAACGAGAGAAATAAACAGGGAAGAAACAAGCCATAATCATTTCAGGCTCCATTAGGAATAACTATTAAAACGCAGTGTTTGCCAAGTGGAAAATAACTATCTTGATAAGGAAAAATGAAAAAAAAAATTGTTTTCAACATCACAAAGTGAATTTGGCAGCAAAAAAAGCCACGCAGAGTTTAAAGAAATACCAGAGGAAGGACCTCGGTTAATAAATGACTTCGTATGGGTTTATCTGGCTCTTTTTCATTCAGGCTGTTTGTTGTTATGTCTAAAATCATCCATCAGTATATCACATCACACTGAAGCGCAGGCATGTCACAAAAGTGCAAAAAACCACAAGTTGATGCTTGAAGAGCCACACATGGTCTCAGAAAGCAAGGGGAGATCAGCAGCTTCACCTCTGACTTACAAGCAGCTATTTCCCTGGCTAAGAACGGTCTCTAATTCCAAATACAGTCAGGGTAGTGATGTTCAAGGGGTTCTTTTATTGTAATTAGACTCTCTGCTTGTAGCAAAGGGCTCTGGCGCTCTGGGAAAATTATTCCTAATAAGAGAGGAACAAATCTGCCCAGCTTGTGGTAAAAAAACATATCTACGCCGAAGGGCTGGTCGACTGAAGTCTGTAGATGTGTGGGCAGCTGCCATTTAATTCCACATCTCAGCTATTTTTCAATTACCTTTGACTAACCTCTAATTGAGATCTGAAATTAAAATCAAACAGTATGGAGGAGCTTTAGTTGTGAAGACCCAGTCACGGTGTTTACCTTTTGTTTCACCTAAAAACCTTTTCAGGTCCTTGTATTGCTTTTTTCCCTTATTTGCTTTTCCAAAGTGAACTATTTATTAGCAAAAGTATTTTCTGTAGTCTAATCCCACACATAAGACCACACTTTCTATCGGTTTGAGGAACAAATACAAATCGATCTGGCTTCCAGTCTGGAAAAGACACCTTTAACACATTGATATGCTCCATGGCAGATTTGTTTCTGGAAATTGCTCTTCTTTTGGTCCTCACCATTTCTGTATAATTAGACTTTTTGCATTTCCACTGGGAAATCCATACGAGTTATGAGTCGTTCCTGGCTGGACAGCTTTGTGGTGCTAATGAAAACCGTTTGACACGGTCTCTTCTTTCTTCCTATTTTATTTTCTGCTCTTTATTTTCTATTTATTTTTCTATTTTGGTTCATTAAATTCACATCTGGTCGTATACTGAGCCCTCAGGGACTGGCCCTGCCTTCTCAAACCACAGAAATCTTCAGCTTGAGGAAACATGTCAGCCTACGCTCCATAGGAAGCACCATGGTCGGAGCCCACCATCCATTTGAGTGCCACTTTCTGCTCGTAGCTCCAGGAGATGCAGGGCATGGAGGAGAAAAAATGAGTTGGTCAAGCCTAGAATATACATGGTCCTTCGAAAAATAGGAAAGAACTCAACTATTTTCCACCCCAAGTAGTGGATTTGATATTGCCAGGTCAATAAAATTTTGTGGTATTACATTGGCTGCAGATCTGCTTCCACCCTTGCCTGAGAGGTTGGTGGCAACGCTAACTACGTCCTGGGCCAGGGGTTTGGGATTTCCCCCCAGTAGCAGCCTGGCCCAGCTCCTGCAGACTGGTGTGCATGGGAACACCACGGCCAGCTGTCCAGCTGGAGCTCCTGGACTTGGGAACATCTCCATTTTCCATAACGCGTAGTACCGGCTCACGTTACTTTTTAAAGTCACCACAACCAGTTTTCCAGCCACATTTAATCTTATTTGGGAAGGAAAGCACTTCATCTTTTTGTTTCTGGCCTGAAAAACCACCGTAAGAGACATCACCTTGGGAGGTGATCATGCATCTTTTTGGGGTGTGGGGCCACGAGGACTGCAGGATGTCTCTGATGAGAGAGCATAGGGCATACCTCATCAGCAGTCACAAGGGCTTTCCCAGGATGATATTTATTCCAGCAGGGTTTGAGTGAAGGAAAGGTCTGCTTCCAAACATGGTACTCATCATACTCCTCCCAAAGGTCATTGAGAGTTTGGACTGAGCAGCAGGAGCAAGGAGATGCCCTGAGCTGGTGTCTTTGCTGAAAAAGCTGCATGTACAGAGAGACAGAGACCCAGGCAGGAGATCCTCCTAAATAACGTATTTCTCATGAATCTCCATGGTCTTATAGTTCCTCTGATGCTGTTTCCAGCTCATGGCATGGCTCCGTTCACCACGGCCTCCAGGACAGCCAGCACGGAAGTCTTCTGGGCAGGTTTTCCTGAAGGATGTCCCTGGATGTGGCAGTGCCTGCGACCACAGCAGTTGTTCATCTCCCATGGGCATCCACCACAGCCAGCTGAGAAGAGGGGTGCCCAGCTCCTGGCACTGACTCATTTTGGGGAGGGGACAGTGCTGGGGCACAAGGATCTGCCATTCGGAAGAAGGTGTGTTGGAAGGGGACCTGATGAAGGGTCAATGAAACCACCCTAAAAGCAATCTGGAGAGCATTAAACATCACAGGATCCTGTTCCATGTAGATCCCTCTGGCTACAGTAAAGCAAGAACTGTCATTCCCTCATTATCAAAACCATCTCTGCTCGGGTGTTGCAAAACAAAACAAAGCACTTTTGCAACAAGAGCACTGCTGGAGATGCTGCTCCTCCTCACTAGCGGACAGACTGTATGCTCCTGCCTGCCTTCAAACTATTTTGCTTGATGTCTAACTCAACGTACATCACGTTTTTTGCTTGAAAGCCTAGCACGAAATCCTGTCTGTTGAAATTGGTGTGGGTTTCACTGTAGAGCTGGGCAATATTGCCCCTACCCCCGGTGTGTATGACAGGAGGGTTCATGGAGGTACAGGTCGGTAGGGATGATGTGACTGTTGATTTTCCTGCTGCAGTTCCTATTTAATCAGTATCTAACATACACGCAGCTCTGAGCACCACAGTTGCAAGTTAAAAATGCCATTCAGTGAATTTCCATTTGGACCTGATTCCTGGGCAGTTTAACCCGTTTCAGCTGAATTGCACCACGCTCTGCAGTCCAGGACCGGCTCCACGCCGAGCGAGCGGTGCCCGGGCTCGTTAGCCCAGGCACGACGTGGCATGGGCAGAGCTGCACCACACTACGTGCCAGCTTGGACCCAGATTAAATCCTGCCACTTTTGGGTGGCAGAGAGCCCAGGCTAACAAACCCCATTGGATGAGCATAGGTTGTTGCAGCACCAACACCATCTTCACCATCTTCCCCAGCATACTGGAGAGCCACGACTCCAGATCTGATGGGCAGTGAGGACTGTCTGCACACGTGTGCATTTGCCCTAATACAACAAGATTTGGTTAATTTAAAGGGGACTGGTGTGAGGACAAGCAGAACATGAATGGTGCCCAGTGTGGCTCCTCCAGTGAAGCCACCTACGGTGACGGTCCCTGCACTCACATCTCCAGGTGGAGGGCGTTTGGATTTGCCAGGTGACCGAAATCAACAGAAATAAATTGGATGTTAAGAGAAAAAAAACCTTTCCACAACTCATGGGAAAGTGAAAATTTCGTAATAACAGCTGCTTTGCTAAAAATACTCCATGGCACCAAACAGTACCTTGTCTGTGTTTATGTCACAGCTACAGGAACGAGACCTGAAGGCAAATGCTCCTGTTGGTGTAAAAGGAAGACGTGTAGCAGTTACGTTGTTAATTTTTTAATTACGAGTCCCTACTCTTAGAAGAACCTTTTGACCAAATGTGCATTTTTCTGCATTAAAACCTCCGGACGCAGGTTGCAGCTCGAAGAGCAGAAGCGATCCCTCGCCACTCCGATTGCCTCCAGGAGGGATCACATCGTGGTGCATTGGCTGCCAGCATCCGGCTGCCGCTAGGCAAACCGCCGGAACCCAGCAGCACGGCGGGAAAGGATCGCTGGCCTTCCTCCCCCTGCCAAACCCAACGCTGCTCGGCCCGGGGGCTGCGTTTTGGCTGGTTTCTTGGGGAGCTAAATGGCCTGTCTCTTTACGCAGAGAACCAGAAGCTCATTACGAAAAGTTGTTTTGATATTCCTGCTGGAAATCCTCGCCCAACAACACATTTGGTAATCATACACGGTCTCATAGCTAGATACACTCCTGCCCATCTGCCGGGATGGCAATCTGCCCGCTCTCCAGATGGTATGCTTGATTCACAGGGGCAGAGGTGCCAAAAAAAAAGATGGATTTAGATGACACTGTTAGTGCCACCTCTTCTGCCTTCTCTCTGCGGTGACAGCTCAGACGAATTGGTGCCACGGCAACAAAGAATTCCTCTTAATAAAACACAGGAATTAAAGATGGAAAAGACCTATTAGGTCATCTACCCCAACTCCTTGCCGGTGCCTGATCGTCACATTAATCTTCCCAAATGTGAATATCGCCATGGAAGAATAAAAGACAGACTGCTTCCAGATATCGGCAGTTGCCAACAACACGAGCAAGATTTCAGCTTGTGCCTGAGAGAACTGTGGGGACCATATGGGGTGTCAAAATATATTACACAAAAGTTCAGCCTGAAGGCAATCTACGTGAGAGAAGGCCCGTGAGAGACATAAAAAAATGTTCACGGTTATGGGAGGATCTAATGGCAACGGTGGAGCGTAACGTGCAAGATGTCCTCCCGGGGACTCGGGCAGATATGCAACAGCGGATACCTCCGTGTGCCTCGGGAGGCTCGGAAAAGAGGATATTCACCAGCCAAAGAAATAGCTGGGGACACAAAAAGGGGCATAAATAGCTCTGAAAGGACAGGTCAGCACCGTATTTCCTTTTCCCCTTTTTTTTTCCCTCCCCCCCCCATCATCCCAGTGCTCCATCATTATGTTTTAAGGTAAATGCATCTAAACATTTGAGGTGGCAAATACCAAGCCACCCTATGACATGCTCCACAAAACACAAGTCCATCCTTTCCAGTTGGGTTGGAATAGCTTTAACAGCACCCATTTTAAAAACACAAACTTCCTAAAGCTTTTCAAAAGTTTTTTTACAGATCCAGTCCAGTTCTGATTTCAACTCCCTTGTCCAACATGAGGGGAACATCAAATAGAAGTATAGCCACATTTCAGGGTGAGTATTCAAAGTGCTGCCAAACATCTAACTGAAAAAAAAATAGAAGAAATGGCAGAATAGAAGGACTTATCCATAAATGTTGCCCTGAACTTGACATAAAGGCAGTTACCGTCTCATTGTATGGCAAAAGACAAGGGTGGGTCCTCTACCAAGTTCTTGACTTTTCCATGAGCTGGCTGGTTTTACATTCTCTTTCTCATTTTTCTCTCTCTCCTTGATCCCACCGTTGGTCCCCAAGGTCATGTAAATAGCGCAAAGACAAGACAGCCATTCAGTTGGTGGTTTTCCATAATTCTCAGGTCCTGTCTTTCCTTCCTTTGCAGAAACCGTAATTGTTCAATTAACCTAATGAGGTGGATCTTTGAGATTTCCAAGCGCTCAGCAGCTCAGCTCTTGAAACCTCTCAAACACCTCCGTCATTTACTTCCGTATTGTACCTGTGATGGGAGTGATACCTCCAACCGATGCTAGACAGCAAATAAATGGAAAGGAAGGAGAAGGAGCACCCCTGGAGAGCCAGGACATCTCCTTCATGGTTTGCAAGGGGAAAGGAGAGAAGGTTCCTGAGCGCTCCAGGAGGCAGCAGCATGGTGCCCTGCGTGAGGACAACGGTCAGAGATCAAGGGTGAGAGCTTCAGGAGCCAGAAGGAAACAAGAAGGCAGAGCTATTTTTTTTTCGCTCAAAAATTGGAGATTTTGCTGTGGTGACCCGCTGACCTCATTTCTCCCTCCACGGCACTAGCTAGCCCAAAGCAAGAGTGAGGACTTTGCTCTCCATAAAAAAAAGGCATCTAACAGTGCTAAACGTCTGCAAACAGCTGTGATGTATCATGTTCTCCATGTGCTGGTGGAGAGTTAAAAACGATTCTTACTGAATCTTACTATTTTCCATGTGACTTTGCAGCAACAATCCACAGCAATAACGAAAAGGTGGGGCTCTCCTGTTGTTTTACTCTCTTGGCAGAATTTATTCCAGGCATAAGGTTAAAAAAGTATTGTTGGGGTTTTTTTTTAAAGAACAACTTTGGGAAAGGCTGCAGAAAGACTTTGGAAAGGAACACTCAGACTTTCATGGTGTAATTAGCTAGAAATACTGCAGAAAAATATCCATGAAGGAGAACATAGGTTAGGAAAAAGTATTCTTTAGCTGGTGTGTTCCTGGGTTGTCCTTCTTTTCTCTTCACATAAGGGAAGAGGAGAAATTCCTTAGTTTGCTTAGCTTACAAATAAATCCCCTTTAAAACTAGCAGCTCAGAAGGCACAGCTCCAAGGGACCCCCCGCAGCGTCCCGCTTCGCCCCACGCAACCCTGCAGTGCCCATTCCCCTCCCGTTGGATGGGGGCCCTGGCGTAGGCACCACTTAGAGTGGATAAAGGGGGCAGCATCTGGCCCGTAAGGAATTTGCTATAGCGGGCAAAGCTGAGAGGGTCCCCGCAATGACCCAACGGTGAGACAGACCCCGCTAGGAAGAGATTAGGGCGCTCTACTGCCTACAAGCACAATACGAGTCCATTAAGGACAGAGAGAAATTGCCCTGCAATTGTATTCTCTGGCCCATATCTCGTACAACCATCACCCCTGCGACGATTGGGAATATACACAATTATTGTTCCGTAACTGCTAAAATGAACAGCAGATTGAATGCCGCGAGTTTCCTCCTTTTTCTTTGTTTTTGGTGTTTTTTTTTTTTCCCCGTGAGGAGAGCTACCTCTCAGGCAGTGATGCGTGGGTGCTGAGTGCTCCATGGCTGGCTGCCGCGGAGACGTGCTGAATGGGATGCTCTTCTCGTGGTCCTTTCTTATTTTTTACGCTATGTCACTCCTGGAAGCGCATTGATAGGAGATGTCAGTTGGTGATCATTTACAAAAGCCGGTAAGAAGGTTGTTCATTTTGTGTCTTGGGAAAGGAGACAAGGAAGAGGAGCAGTCTCTTTTTTTTTTTTTTTTTGCTTTCGTGAGCAATAAACAGGAATATCAAAAATGAAGCCACTTCAAAGAAAGACAAGTTTCCAAAACACCAGCTAAGAAAGAAATTTAAAAACACAGTGAAGCGTTCCAGCCATCGGGTTTGGAAGTGGAAAGCCCTTTCAGTTTAGCAGCGTGCCCTCTGGGAATCAGGATTTACAGGAACAATTAGAATGTCACCAAGACAAATAAGGGTGAGAAGAGGGAAAATGTATTCTATATTCCAGTGTGCAAAGTGAGGGTTACCCAGAAAAAAAAAAAAAAAAGACCCAGTGTCTAATCTATGGATAAGCAAAAGAAGAAGCTTTTTATCCAAACAATTGAGATGCTCACCTTGGCTCTCCAAAATGCAACATTAGCAAAGGGCAGGCGGGTTTTGGGATGACCATGGATACTCAGCGGGTCCCTCCTCAGCATTTCATAGGCTATTTCTATATGTCTTTTCTGGTAAAATGTTGCCCCTTATTCCCAGTCCGAATTTGCCTTTCCAGTTGCAGGATCTCATGCTGTTTTCCAAAGGAGTAGAGAGCTTTCAGAAATCTCTTCCAGATGTTGCCATCCTGAGCCCCTCGCATCTCACCTCTAAAGGGCGTGCTTTGCTAAGCCAGACATCAATTTTATTAGCCAAGTACAATTTTGAAGGTTCACCTTATTTTTATAATTCTTCCTGAGGCCTTTCCACTCTCCAGAATGAGGCTTTTCAGCAATAAATAAACTCAAAGACCTCTTACGGTGGAAAGCAACCCCCAACACCCTCAGTGCAGGTGGTTGAGTGAGTGTTCTCTGATCCAAGGCTGAAACCAGTAAGATGATTAACGTGAATGTTGTCCCTTGGTCCTCACCCGTCCTTCAGCCCCCTCATGGGTTGGAAGATGTTCTCCAGCCTCTCCTGGGACCCGCACACAGGTTTGCCAACCTCAAAGAGAAATCCAAGTCAGCTTCAACCAGTCCCCGGAGATGCCAAAGGTATGGGACCGGGCACCCCAAACTCCCCAAGGAGTGGAGCATTTCCAGTTGATGAGCAAAACCTTGGGGGGCCTTTGTCTTGTGGAGGTGCCACAGAGCACACAGGACAACTGGAAGCGGCATTTCAGCTCAGCACCTGGACCGGCTGCACAAGATACTCCCCATTTCATCCCTCTCCTCCCTGTCCCTCGCAAACATGGCAGGACAAAGCAAGGCGTCAGCATTGCATTTCTTCCATGTGCTTCTGAAAAAGCTATTTTTGCAAAACAGGCTTCATTTTGCTTCTGTGCTTTGCTCTTGCTGCTGAACACAGGGTACCGAAATCAAGGAGAAGAGCGTGAAATGAACTTGCATCGCTTAAAAGAGCTTGATTGATATGAAGTAAAGCATTTCCCCTTGAATTCACAAAGTGGAGCTAGCATTTTTAAATCAACACTCCTCTTTATGAAAACAAGTAATTATTCTTTCATTGAAGCCAGAGCCAAAGTCTGGCAAATTACTAAAGTTAGAAAAATGCAAATGTTATATTAGTCTGGAAGACCGCAGTTATGTTTCATTAACTCAGACTCTTTCTGTACATGCATAATATATGTTCCCTATTTATTTTTGTGGCTAACTGAAGGCGAAGGCCCACCTCAGCCTGCTGGTTCAACAGAAAAAGGATGGGTGACAAGGGAGGACACGGATCACTCCCCGGGGATGCTGCTTCCTCCCTGCCCTGTGCTGGGGACTTCCAGGGGCAACGCCGCCTGCTCGAGCTCCCCAGGGCTTTGCCAGCCCTCCCGAGCCCTCTGCACACCACAGGCAAGGGGAAATGTCAGGCAGGGGTGTCCTGTTAGGAAAGTGCTGGGTGATGCCACCCCCCACCCCACACTGCTGCCGCCGCATCGGTAGCAGCTTGTTACTGCGCGGCTGAGCTAAGTCAGGCAGGGTGGTAAAATAAAGACAGATGGCAGCAAGTTTCTCGTTCAGGACTCGTGAGTCACAGCTCATTCACTGGGATCCTTGATATAAGACACGCTTCCGTCCAATTTTTCGTTTAGTGTGGAAGCACTTTGCTTATGAATACACCCCCGGAGCAGCCTCCTACAGTATTTCTGCTGAGATCTCCTCCTCTGCAACGGGGAAATCAAGCTGGTTTGCTGGCAGCACGACATCCAGCTCCCCAGGGGCCGGGAAGTGGACAGATGCTCACAGCACTCAGCTCGCAGGCGTGTCCTGGGGGTTAATTAATGGGTGATCATTAGGTGCCTTCGGGCCCTGGTATGCTCCGTGTAAGGGGAGTGGAGCAGCACTACTGGGCATCCTGGCGAAGCCTTGGCCCTGAGGACCTCCAAACCCACTGGATCCCCCTCTGGTCAGCCACCCCATCACTCCATCAAGGCAACAATTTGCCACATAGCTATATGGTTCCATACAAAGCCACATAGGTGGTGGCCTAAAGAGCTACATGGGAACACCAGCTGCGACCCTGCCCTGCTGCAGTCACTTGAAAGTAGTCTTTGAAGTATCCATTTGATTTGGAAGTTGCCCATCATACTTGGCTCATTCCATAGACAGGTAATTAATACCTTTCTTTGAAAACAATAACAAGTTCATTGCAATCTGAGTGGTTTCCTGCTTTATGCTGGTTTGGCGTGCCGGGATCTGCATCAGCATGCTGAGTTTGGAGCTGTCCCTGTCTTCCTTGGGTTTGCGCTTCCAAACTTCCTTCCGCTGATGGGAAACTCCACGGCTCTCCTGAGGGCTGCCAGCTTGCTGATGGAGGACCAGAGACCCAGCACCAGCCCTTCCCTGCCTGGATCGTTTATTGCTGCTTTACAACAAGGGAAAAGAAGCTTCTCTGTGGAGGCACTGAAATGCAATCGCCCCTGTGCTAAATCTGTTACAGACTTTATCGCTAATTTAATGCAACTCCCGTCAGTTTAGCTCATAACATCTGCAATCCAAAGTGATACTAGCTGGGAGCAATGAGATGTGGTTTCCCTGACCTCATTGGGAGTAAGGAAGCAAAACCAAAGGAGTAAATGTGTTGCCCTTAGGACAGCCCAGAAACACGTAAAAGCAGTTGCATTTTCCTTATGGATGCCCACTCTCCGCTTTCCCCCCGGAGAAGGGGAAAGGATCCTTTCCTCTCCTTCTCCCAACAGCCAGGGCTGCTGCTGCAATTACCCCAGCGAGGGCCCAATTAGAGTGTTTGTCATCAGCCTTTCTAAGTGTCCATATCTCTGGCATGGCAATACTACTGCTCATGTGCCTCAAGGGACCTGTGTGAGATTGAATTAATTTTTCCAGAGCACTCGGGGATGCTCAGTTAGGAGATGCTATATTACAAATGTGCAAAATACTTTCATTATTATTTGAGCACCTGATCCAGCTCAAGGACCATTGCACTGGCTCCTCAGGATGTAAAATATAGCTCTGTGTGGAAGTGCAATGTGTCAGAAACCACTATCCCCAAACCTAACGTCATCTAGACTATCCCATCACCCAAGCCTGGTCCTGACTGACTTGCTTCTCGAGAGAGAAGTGTGATTAAGAAACAGGATGCAGTCACCTGAAATTGCCCATAAAAGACAGAATATTATGTAGTATATGAGGGAATCGCCATGTCAGGGGTGCAAAAGCCACATCTCCATGCCTCGATGGAGAACAAATCCACAGCAAGAGTGAAAGGCTGAGCTGTTGGAAACACTAGCAAAATAAAAGGATTCTTGCTGTTAAATTTCATTTAAAGAAACTTGAAATTCCCAAGAAGGGCCGCTGCAAGCCAGAGAAGCCCTCTTTAAATCGTTCCCAGTGCTGTTTGTTATTTCACCAGTTGTTTACATGACGGTTATATTCTGGTTTAGATTGAACAACACCTACTGCAAGCCTTCTGTTTACAAGCCTTCCCTTCAGAGCAAGCTTACTTTTCTAATGATGGTGATGATGCACAAATAAAGAAGCTAAAGGATGAGCTTGGCTGCTCTTGTGACAGATAAATGTGTAAGGGGAAAGAGCTTAATTCTGAAGCACAGAATAGTTAAAAATGCAAATAGACCAGATGCCCCAGCAGGTAGGAATCGGCTGTAACTCACCCCGATTTTACAAGGTGGCCATTTCAGACGTGCTGCACGTAACATCTCTCATCTTTTTATCACCTATTGCTTTTCTGGTTCTCTCTTAAGACGGGAAAATTGTGATTAACTGATGGGAAGCTTTCAGAGGGGTCCCTTTTAGAAAGCAAATTCCTCCACAAGCACCTTTGCTCTGCTAAACTGCTGGGAAAAGTACAGAAACACTCTTTTATGAGCTTGATGAAAAAACAGAGCAGCAAAGGACAGGGAAAAAAAGACCGCAGATAAAATTTTAATTGTGTTTGCAGTAAATTAAGAGCAGGTGAGGGTTTGCTCTGAGCTTTGTCCCCATGACATTATTTCAGAATGAAGCCATCACATGAAAATCCCTTTAGCAACTATGTGTTTTGCCAGTTTTAGAAGAAAAGCGTACAAAATCAGGAAAAGTGGAAATGCATTGCTTACAAAATTAAATACATATGGGAAACATAAAAGAACCAGCCCAAAGAGCAAACTGCGTACTCTAGCATTACCCTAATTGCACAGAGACACCAGCCATACGTGTCCAAAAACGAAGACCAGATTTGATCCGAGTTCTTTGGTTGGTTTGGATTTTATAGGCTATTCCAACCGTCACAAGCCACATAATTAACCGAGAAAATATAACCGATGTTTTCAAGCATATTGTTTCATTGTCAGTTCATTTACGAGGTGAAACAGTAAATTTGCTTGAATTTCCAAAATCCACTACCAATATTTACCAAGAGAAGATGAAGGAAGTTCAGCCACTAAGCACAGAAGCCAACATTTTTGTAAAATGACATAATTGCAAAGAGTTTCCTTTCGGGAGCCACTTTGGGAGACACCTTAAAGGGGATTTGTTTTCTGAATGTGTCAAGCATTTAATTTCTAAAATAACATTTCTCGCCCTTGGCACTCAAAATGATGAGTCACTTGTCAAATCCTGGCCCGCGCTGCAAAATGCCGTAAGAAAAAGAACTGCCTGAGAGTGCTTGCAAAAGGGAAGGAAAAGAGCAGAGGAGGTGGCCAAGATTTAATAAAGGAGCATCCTTCCTTTGAAGCCTCAATTGCCCAAGCCCAGGTAGGTGCAGACAGGGATTTCGGTGACGGTGAGACGGGCTGCATTTCCACCCCCTCCCGTGGTCCTCCGCCCACGCTCTGCCCCTGCTGTTGGCGGTGGTTCCCGGCTGATCCAAGACCATTGCTGATACACCAACATGTGGAAAAAGCAAATCTCATTAAGCATTTTCTTCGGGATGCATCTCACGAAGCATCCTCAGAAGTGCAGATGCCCTAGGACAGCTTTGCCTTAACCTACAGATCAGGTATAACTAAAGGGAGGGGAAGCGGGGGCAGGGAAGCTCTCCTGTGGGTTTCACATCCTAAAGCTGGACACAAAATTCTGTCATTGCCTCCACGCTTAGACACTGAAACAAGACTTTAAGACACAGCGAAGTTAATAACTTGTAGGTGTTTTGCTGGTCCATGGTCTCATCACAGAACATGTCACGCTACCGCTTCCTCCACTGAACTCTTTGGGATGACCCAAGAAACACTTTTTAAATTTTTTTTTTAAAATTAACTTCCCATTTGGTCTAGATTTCTTCGACTCTTTTACAAAAGGAATGATTTCAGCAAGGATTTTGTGGTAAGAGTGGCTTTGCTCCAGATTTTGTACTTTATGAATTCTGGCTTGGAGCAGGAACTGGTGCTATAAGACACAGTCGTCCATGCAGAAACCTCAGCAGATAATCCCTGTCAGGAAACAGCCATTAAACCCTGTTTAGCGTCATTGGTTCTATGGATAATTAATAAAGCAATCAGCTGGAAGAACCCATACAAGGTATGGATGGTATGATATAAAAAACTCTTCCACATGACTGTCTGAGTAAGGGTTTCAGCGCTGGAGAGGTATGAAAAAGCCATAAACACCTCTTATTTATGCAGAAAGCAAAGAGACAGCCTTCAATAAAGAACAAACACAACTGACTCATGAAGGCCCTCAATATGCTGTGATCTAGACCCAGCAGAAACCCCTCTGAAGGGCCACCGATGCCTTTGGTGCTCATGGCACATCTCCACTGAGACCAGCATCCCATCTTGACAGAGCTACAGCGGAAACCTCCGCAAACGAGGCGGCACAGAGGCAGCAGCATCCATCAACAGCCAATTCATTATACTAAATCCAGAGAGGATAATGAAACCCGCTGAAATATGGGACTAAAGGCCAAGGTTGGGTTTCCCTGGAAACCAGAGCATTGTATTTGCTAACTTTTGTTATTTGCAAATGTTGCCCACAGTATTTCGGCGTCACTGGTCTGCCGAGGGAAACATCGGGGTCTGCGCCGGCGTTTCCCCCTCCCTCCCCTCCAGCCCCACGTTAGGACTACAGTAGCTTCAGTAATTTCTTACTCAAAGGATAATAGAGGGCTTTTTTTCTCCTTCCCAAAGTTTTCCTTTTATCTTAATAAAGACACAGTTATATATTCTCATAAATATCTTGGCGCACAGAATATCTCCTTGGCTCTTGCCGATCGCTAGCAGAAAATAAGTGACCTCAGTGGGGCTGCGATGATAACGTTGGTATTTATCAAGAGAAACTCCTACGAGTCTTATTCTCATTTTTACTGTGGTCCAGCTGGGGTATAAATCAAACAGATACCAGGAGCCTTCATCCATCGTGATGGATCTTAGCGCCGCTGTCATCGTGGGGAAGGACATCCGCACGGGGAGATTTGTGTGCATCTGTCTACTCGTGCTCTGCCGACGAGAGAGTTGTATCATCCCTGATGGAAACGTTAGCACGCAGTGGGGATATCTGGAAAAAAAGGGGTTTTGCTCACAGTAATAAATCACTTAGTCGGACCATTCATATTGTCTAGTCATAATTTTCAGTCTTTTACCTCTATGTCTTTAAATGGCAAGGGAATTCCAGGACTTTTTACACACTTGGTCTAAACAAGAGAAACTATTTTTAGTGACTGAGCTTTGCAGAGGGAGCAGCGTGAAAACGAGCTGGGCCTCCCAGCACAGCCTCAGCAGCATTTTTAAGGCTCAGCAACCCTTATCCCCCCGCATGAGGACCCGCAGCCCCCCCAAAGCAGCACCAGCCACCCAGGCGTGCAGGAGATGCTTCTGCAGCCTTTGCTCTATCAAATCCACCGTGTTCACCGGCTCATCTCCCTTAGATGGAAAATAAATGTGGTTTTTCCTATATTGTATAGATAAAGAACTGCCTTGGGCCCAGGGATGTGGTCTAATAACAAGCAGCCCCAGCCCCACGCGTAGTGGGAGCTGTAGCCGCCTGCTAAAGAATGGAAAACGAAGATGAAACTATGTAAACGTTAAGCAACAGATTAAAATATTGCCACGTTTTATGAGAATGCACATAAATATCTTCCAGAAGTTCTCCAGAGCTGCTTTATTTCACATGTTTTGTCTGCTAGCTCTCCCCTTTGACCATAGAGGCAGCTGTAAGCAAACAGGCTGGCTGCGGGGTGAGTGACTTCTCTGCTAGCACTCAGAAAAGCAGGAAACATTTAGCTCCTTCTTAATGGGAAGGAAAATGCCTGCTCCTTCTTAATGGGAAGGAAATTCCCCATTTCTTCGTATCCTGCACTGCTTCATGCCACGGTAAGGACACTGCCCTAATATGAGATGCACCATCCCCTTAACAGCCCACTGCAGCATGCAAAAGCTTAGCAACGTTGAGATGCAACCCTGTGGCAGGCACGCTGTTTATGTATCTATTTGGTTTTATTTTCAAGCTTTTGCCTCTTTTCCCTCTTTTTCAGCATGAGAAAAATGGGGGTGTTTGCATGCCTGTAGCCCCCACCAGCAGCCTGCCAGCCAGCCCCGCTCCACGGGGCACAGATAATCCCTCCACGCAGCCTCACCCTGCAGAAACGAGCTTATTTTTTAAAACAAAGAAGAAAAAAAAAAAGGCACTTTTTGCCGTTTCCCACATTGTTTGCTTTTCCTTTGTCCCATCGAGTGCTCATTTTGCCCTCCAGCAGGTCCCACTGGCCTCAGCAGCCCGTTGCTGGTTCCCAGTCTGGTTTTCCTCTGCAGGAGCCACCGAGGAGCTGAGTGGCACGTGTCCCAGGAGACCTTCTGGTCCTCATTTTTCGGTTTGGATTGCCAGCAGTTGTTTGGAAGCCTGAATCTGACCTCCCTGGGCTTCGGGCTCTAACCCTGTGTGCGCATCACTCCTGAGTGTACGGATATCTCCTCTAAGCCAGTGGTGTAAAACCGGTAGGAGGGAGGGTTGGTGGCTCTGTTGTAGCTCCAAAGAGGATTTCCTGGGACACTGTCACTGCCCAGCATCCCTCCAGCTCCCCCCAGAATAAGGAAAGTCATTTCAGCTCTGCTGGAAACACTCTGGGACTTGGGCACGGTGGTGAGGATGCAATGCAGAACCTTCCTCTCCAGCCCCAAGGGTAAGGGAGCAAGAGGTGCAAAATAACTACACCGGGGCCATAATGTCCCAAATTTTGGCGCTGGAGAGCCTCTAGTCCCTGTACACACGCAGACCTTGCCCCACCGGTGCTGCTGGGGCATCTCAGCCTGAGCAGGTTTGGTCCTCCCTAACCAAGCTGTCACCTGGGGGGCTGGATTTTACCAGGGATTGCTGGAAAACCGCCCACGGAAAGGGGAGCACCCAGGCTGGCACGGAGAGGGACGTGCGGCAGAGGAGTTGTGCTCAGCTGGACACGCGCCGTGCAGAATCCCACGAGGACCAGGTGCCTCTGCGGTTGTGCAGGACCTCGATCCCTTGTCCTTTGGGGGGACGTAGGAAAATCCTTACACAGAGCTGTTGGCACAGGAGGGACGGGGACTCCCTCTGAGGCCAGCACGTGTGCTCACTGGTTTCTGCAGGCACAGAGGGAGGGGGGCCCCTGCGAGACAGCATCCGCCTGTAATTGCCTTGTTCCCTTTCTCATCTCTCTGCCCGTTCTCTCTTTCATGCTTCCCCTGTTGTCTCGTCCCACCATCCACCTTCCTCCCTCGCATCTCCCTAGGCTTGCATCCCCTCTTCCTTTCATCACCATTTCAAATGCCCCAAAGGGTTTGACTTCTATTTCACCGCGCCTCTTGCTTCCCTGAACGCCCTCCCCCCCCTCCCCCGGGAATAGCACTGGGTCTCCCCTTTCATTCGCTTCTAAGCTGAGTTAAAAGAAATGGGACGTTAAACCCGCACAAAGCCACTAGCACCCGGATTTCTTTTTGATCTTGACATCCGCAAGTTGTAATAGAATCAGAATCAAAACAGTCCAGAAATTTGGCACAGCAAGAGCTTGGAAAGGAGCAGTTGAAAGGAAGATTTCCAGGATTATTTTTTTTGTATATGAAGGTTTTGGAGAAATTTTGCTTTGAAATAATGTCTTGCATACAAAGCCATTCCACCCTGCCGAATGAGTTCCAGTTTCTTGTGGTAAGAAAGCTGCATACTGGGAAAGAAAAAGGGTAGAGAAAATGCTGAGCCTTATTTACCATCACTGCATTCACGTAAATAAGCACAAAACCAAACCACGCTTTCACGGGGTGTACGGTCCACAATCCTTCAGTCCCTACTCCGGGTGCCCCTCGGTTTAACCCTGCAAGACAGTGGGAGGCAGCCACTTGCACTTTGCTCCGAGTCCCAGTGCCCTTTCAAGCACAGGAAATTTTATTTCGATTTTAATGCATCTAATGAGAGGTTCTTGGCACGGGTGGCCCGCATGGCTTTCATTCCTGTGGTCTATGAACATATACACTCGCCGAGCTGTTTACACTCTCCATCCAGAGATATTTTTCTGATTAACCACCAGCAGTTATTGGGATTTCTGTTTGCCCACATGCACAGCTGGGAAGAGCAAACAGCGAACACTGGAGGGAGGCGGATGGGCACCCTCCATGTCTCGGCTGTAGGATGCACAATTCGAGGTGAAGCGGCTCCTTGATGCCGCTTGCACTGTCTTCGCTAACGGCTGAGGACATGATGATGCTCTTTTTAGTTCTGTTTCACCACTGCTTTACTGGTACTGTAAACTCCTGGAAGAGGGTACCTTTGTATCCATCAGGACAATGCACCTATTTGGTTCAAATCTGTAATTACTGGGCATTTCCTCAGCGCAATAAAGTATTTATCAGCAGTGGGTACTTCTGCACAGAAAATTAGATATTAAAGGGCATTGCATTACAAAAATCAGCACACCTTAAATAACTTTTACTTCGAGCCTAAATATGTGCTGTTACTCCTGCCTCTGAGGCATGTATATTTAAGCGTGCGCACACATTGCCTTAATTAGAGCATTGGTGGTATCAGTAGGAGAACGAAGGCTATGTGGTAGAGTCCCCAGCAGCCATTAACTTTTAATTTCATTTAAAGCACATGGCTTTGTAATAAGAAAACCGGGTAATGATCAAAAGTCCAGCTCTTCTTTCAATAAAACCTCACCCATTTTAATTTCAATGCCTGCCGCTCTCTTGGTGGAGCTGACCTTAGGGGAAGGGCTGGGCATATCCCCCAAACTTCACGCCCCATCTTCTTCCACCTTGCTGTTTTAGGGATGTTCGTGGGAGCCTGCACTCCCACGAAGCCAGAAATCCATATCCTATCATAAATAATATAAAATTTTTATATAAAAGTAGACGTATCAGCTGTTAGACACCCACCAGACTCCAGCAGTAATCAGTGTACAAACACCTTCATCACTTCTCTGCCGCCCTTTGCCCCTGTGCTAACGCTCATCGGGATGAGAGCAGCAGCTCTGAGCTCCGCTGCCATCCACAGCCGAGTCATTTCTTGCTCCTCGTTCATGTAACACAAAGCCTTGGCAGAAGGAGCAAGGCAATAAACAGTCTGAGCTCCGGGTCTGCGTGTCCATGGCACGAGCCGTGTGCTGGTCCCGCAGCCCGAGCAGAGCCTTGCCGTGGTCATTGGCTTGTCCTTGCTCTAAAATCTCTCTGCGTGAACCAGATCAATATTATCAGCCAGTTTTCTGCTTACCTGTTCGACCTAAATCACCAAGCTACCTGTTTCGATACTCGAGGTCCCTGACCAGAAAAACCATTCCTGTCGTTACGATTGATTTATTCATTCAGGGGAGATGCCATACCCAGCAAGAGCAAAAAAGGCAGGCACTGACTAGTTATATCTCATTACTCGTAAATATTTTGATGCTTTTCCAGCTGTAACAACTACCTCCAAATTATTGTCTGGTTGCGATGCGTTTCCCAAAGCTTTAAGCTCACACACAGCTCCCTGCGTTGCCAGAGAGAGACTTTGTGGAGCTTTGGAGCCTGGGCAGATTTCGGCCCGCAGCAAGGATTAAATACAGAACACTAATGAACCTACTCCTGCCCACGGACACCAACATACATCTTCCTACACGAGCGATGAATAAATACAGGATCCGTTTGCCATTGATGTGTCCCGTTATACATGTTTGGGCATCCTGAGAGGGAAGCTGTTGTCTCTGCTGCTAGACGATACGCAGCCTCTTGTCCCATTCGCCGTGTTTTCATTGATGAAAGACCAAAGCGTGCAAAAATCAACGGCCTCATGCATAATACAGAGAACAGCGATTAACTCTGTGCTGCGATCCTCTGTCTCCCACCGCCGCGACGCTGACTGACTACAAATGGCTCTCTGCCTCTGCCGGGGCCGAGCTCTGCCAATCCTCATCATCGATCAGGCGTCCTGCGCCCGTTCAGCTTTCAAAGCTGCTTGAGGTGCCTCTTGCTGTTTTCCCCCTCGCTTGGCTGGCAGACACACATGGAAGTAACTACGTGTCCGATCACATTACATTCCCCAACCGCACCGCTTATTATTCTAGCTGGGTTTGCAAATCCCATCCGCGATGCGCAGGCCTGCAAGCTCGATCTTGTAAACTTTGGTTTTACGAGCCCCAGACTCATCCCAGTTTATTCCCCATCGTTGCCAGGCACTGCTCTAGGAGGTAGAGACTTTGTCAGGGTTGCCACGCTGTCCAAACTTCTTCAGAGCATCCTTGTGGTTCTCCCAGCCTCCCACTGACAGCCTCCTCGTTCCCACACCATCCTCCTGCCACGGACCGCGGTAATGCAGGAACTCAACAAGCCATTGGGTTCACTGTGGTGTGGCGAGTGTAGGGGCTCCTCATGGCAGCTGCCTCCGAGTAGGCAATGCCTGCGGGCTCTGTGGGGATAGCTCTTCCTAAATCATCCCTATAGTGGCCGATCAAGGAGCTATAAAAGTAATTGCCTCTGTGAATGTGTCTTCTACCACGCACTAGACATAAGAAGGGATGGCTGGTTAGCTGTTTTGCTTATAATCCTGATGGCTAAATGGGAGAAAATGTTGATAACAATAAAAGCAGTAATGACCAGTAGCAGCATCCTTTGGCGTGAGAATTTCTCAGAGCCAGAGAATCCCTTCATCAATCTGGCCCCAGCAGGATGGGGTTTTACAGCCCTCCTCGAGAAGTCTTTCATGGAAGAAATGGAGTTGGGACCCAAATCCTTGTCTCTGATGCCTCGTGACAAAATTTGGTAGCTCGTGACTGAGGTATTTTAGATGTGGTGGTGGGACTACATCCCCGAGTTCCTGCTCTGGTGGGCTGAACTTTTAATGTCCGTGGGCACACAACCATAAGCCCAGCACTCATATAATCCTATCCAAGCACAGCTACTTCACAGCTTGTCAAAGATATGATCTTCACCAGGCTCTGGAGGGAAAATCAAGAATTTCTAGCGCCTTTAAAATCCCCACACATCAGTCTGTTTAGTGAAAGGATGCAAGGACGGTGAGCAGGAAGGCGATGGGGCCCCCCGCTCTAGATTAGACCCAGATGGCCTGCAGAGGTGGGGGAATAGCCTTTGCCGTCTCGATGATGAATGCACAAATCCCTTCTGCAGCTATCTGAACCGTCGTGTTGTGAAATGTATGGTGATTGATTAGGAGAGTATTAACCTTGTCATTTGTAATAGGTCATCCCGTGATTTTACCACGTTTTAATCCATATTTTTTTCATACTGAGCTCATTCCTAAGGAAAGCGCGTTGATGGGAGAGCTGGGGACGGATGGGGGTCAATGTTCAGGGAGTTTGATAATAATTTTTTTAATGCCTGCCTTTTCTGAGTCAGTTTTTTTTGGTAGCTCTGATGATGGGCTGAGATGACTGTTTGCCAAGATTTATGCGACCAAATTAGTGATGTATATTTACTGATGACTGTGAATTCCCTGTGTCCTTGAGGTGCTGCAGGTTTAAGGGAACAGACCATAAGCAATAGGTTTTTAGGCTCTTGCTCTACTGGAAGCCATGAATGTCTCCCCAAAGTCACGAGGAGTTTGCTTGTGCCTATCTGAGGGTAGCTTTATTTTGTGGTTTGCGAGTACAGTTATCACTCCTGGTTTATTCACCGTCCTATTTAAAGTGGGTGATGAGCTGTGAATACCCAAGTTAGACAGTTACTTAATTAAATAAAAACCATTTTTTCTTTAGCAGAGATTTGTGAGACGAAGCTTACAGGCACCTGGTGGGACTTTTGAAAGCACCAAACAGCAAATTTCCCATTAGTACATCCTCAAGAAAATCTGCCCTTCTTCCCTACATCTTCACCGGAGACATTGCAGGCCACGTCTGTTTCCCACCTCTGTTTTCCATCTCTGTGCTGGGTTTTGGTTCTTTTGTCAGACCTGAGGCTGAGCAGCTTTCGTACGGCTCTACACCCTGACGCAAAGCTTGGGTGGAAGGAAGAATGTTATTTCAGTTATTTATATCCTTTTTTTTTCCCTGACTGTGTTGTCTGGAAGAGATGACTGTGATCTCAGGTCCAGTTTTGGTCCAGGAAGCAAAGTCTCAGCTGGAACAAGACCTAAAATGGGCTCCCCCAGTCGACTGGGATAATTTAATGGGTTGGCAACTGCGGCTACAGAGTCAGACCGCGGCAGCAGACAAGCCTTACTCTGCTTGGCTGGAATGAGCTAGTGGGGGCAGCAAGAAGAGAATGAGTTGGGGCCGCGCCATCAAGTCCCAACTGCATTTCTGTGTCCATTACCTGACTTTACGTTCAGGTTACTGGGTTTCTTAGCTGGAACAGCCACTCCAGGAAAGTGCTTAGAAAGGGGCCAAGCATGATGCTTGGGTTTTGATGAAAGAAGTAGATTAAAAACATGAAGAAATCCATTTATAAGAGAGAAAAACCGAAAAAGAGAAAGGGTATCCCAGCCCTGGGAGAGGAGAGGACTCCCACCCCGAGCCACCTAAGAAGTGTTGGATGTCTGCAGGCCCATCAGGCAATCGGAGGCTTGGTCTTGTGCTCCCGTGGTCATTGCTATTATCTGCTGTGTGTCTTTCGGTCTGCATTACAAAGTGAAATGAGCTCACATTTTCCCAGAAGGTTACATCTGTAATTACCGGTGTCTTCATGCCTGGGCTGATGGGGACATTCCCATTACAGTCTGTCATCCTGTGCACGAGAAGAACTGGACGCTATTGCCCTCGGACGGTGCTTTCTGGGCGCTGATCTCAAAGCACAGTGCAATTTTTTTAATGCCTTTGGCAGCAGACAGAAAAGCAGGGCATAGCTGTTCCATGCTCACACCTTGGGATGTCGAGACATTTTGAGATTAAACAAATTTCTCAAGCCCAGTGAGGAATTTTTTTGGTACGATGATGCACTGAGATGCATTTACGTGCTGCGTGTCTCAGGAGCGAACCCTGGGATTTAGGGGATGCCCTCCCTGGAGCAGGTCTCCATACACTGACTTGCATGCTGGATGATGCCCATGGACTCTCTCCATTCTGTGGAGAAAAGAGGATTTCACCCTTGCAGTGGCTAAATTTACCTTCGGGGGGGAAAGAAAACACCAGCCTCTTGTCCCAGGTGGAATTATCTTGGGTAACCACATTTATCCCAGGCTTTGACTTTAGTTCAAACATCGCTGAGAAGAATCTATGTGTATACGTGGGAAGTATTTACATAGTGTTTATTTTTAGATTTCACTCAATAGAGAAACAGGAACCCAAAAATAAAAAACCCAAATCAAGGGGAAGGGTGCAAACGTATTTCTGAGACATGCCTGAACCTGCTGCACCTCTTAATAAGACTTAGCGAGATCAATATGTTGATACAATATTCTCTGGCCTCACCAGAACAAATATTCAGAGAGGAAAGTGGGGCAAGGGCAGCTGTGGGCTTTTTTTTGCCTTCAGGTCACTGCTGCAGAATTAGCAGAAATTTCCAAGATCAAGTTCAGGTTTTCAGTTGGTGAAAAACTGGCACATTCAGGAATTTCACATCCTTGGTGGGTTAATAAACTTGCAATTCCCTCTCTCTGGTGCAGCGTTTGCTCCTTCTAAGGGATTATTCTCATTTTTCTGGTTTAATGTGAGCGAGATAGAACTAGGATGAAGGTTGGACTCAATGATCTTGAAGGTCTCTTCCAACCAATACTGTTCTCTGATTCTATGATTCTAGGATCAGGATCAGGCACCTTTGGTTTGAATCATCGCTGCGGCAGTGGCTTAAGGTCTGGTGTGGGCCGGGAAGGTTAAACACCAGAAAGGGTGGCTGTTCCCCAAAAATGTCCGGGAGACTGCCAGTGCCAAAGCTATCCTGCCACTGCTACAGCAGTTGAAAGGTGAATCCAACCCAACACTCTTCTTGGATTCTTAGCACTGTTCCTTGTTGAATGTATACACTTGGAAAATACTTTTCAAAATATTTACTTTCAAATATTTTTAGCTATGCTATAGTGTTTCACAAAAAGAGCTAAATTTATCCCTTCGTGGTCGTTTTGCAGTGCAGACTGACTCAGAGTTTGCTAGTACAAGCTGCATCTGCACTGCTGCTGGGTTATGTTTTATGGAGACTTGGCTCTTACCTGATCCGTATGCTCCTACCGAAGATGGAGACATTATTAGCTATTGCTGCAAATGCTTTTTTTTTTTTCCAAATGCACTTCATTAAAATCATCTTAGACACAATAACGAAGGTAATTTACATGAAATTTGATTAAGAAACCACCATTTTTTTCCGGGCCGGTAGAAGACAGGACTGAAGGAGGGTGTTGCTGGTGTTGCACTTCGTTATTATTGTTGGTACTTACAGGCTGGATTGTGAAAAACAAATTTTTAACCTAGAAAATAGAGGCTCAGCCCCAGACAGAGCAACACCTCTGCCTTTCCCAGGAGCTCGCGGCTGCGCCGCCTCCCAAGCCCCTTGCTCGGTGCTTCTGCCCTAGTAGATTTAATTGCTCTCACAAGAGAATAGAGTGGCTTACCAAGCATCCTGGAAAGTTTAGGACTGGAAATGCTGGTAAAAAATATACTGTTTACTCTAATGCTACCTGCTTTAATGTGGAGACACAATAATTTGACCAATCACGTTCATTTTGACAACATTTTGTCAAGCTAAAAGAAATAGTCATAAAAATATACCTGTTATTTTTCTGTCAGCCAAATATAACCTCAACACTAGAGGAGATGAAAAACCAGAGGGCAGTAAGAGCGAGGTCCAAAAAGCATAAATTCTCTGCTATTAGTATGAGTGATCTGCTTTGCTGGAAGTCAGTTGCAATGGAGTTTGTTTGAACACACAGTCCCTGTGCACTTGCTAGGGCATTATTTGCACCTCTCTGCCCCTACGGTCAGGGCAAGGCCATGACCCGCACCTGATTAAACCTCCTGGCAGAAAATCAATGGAACTTCACTTTTTCTTGAGTTGGAGCCCACGCCTGTAAGTGATCAAAAGAGAAAACCCAATCCAGGCACTCCTGCCCAAAACTAAGATCTGAATCTCAACCCATCTGCAGTCTGCGGCTTCAGTCCCTTCATATTTGCTGTAACAAAAACTGCTCGAAAAAAAACCCAAATAATAAACTTGTTAAGAGAGATGCCTGGGGTCACCGCACGAGCTGTCACACTTCGTTATCTCCGACATGTTACTGCAAGGCATATTTATGGTCCAGTATGGATCAGTCCAGAGGCTGGGACAAGGTACTTTGTTAGGAGCGATGGATCCTTCCATTGTTTTCTTGTACCTACATCCAGGCTATGTTCAGCAGAACTTAAGAAAACACAGCCCACAAAGGAAGAAAAGGATAGAGGAAACATCTAAAGTAGAAAATTCAGTTTTAAAAAGCATATAACACAGAGAAATAGCTATATTGCCCCCCACCATTGCAGACCATCGCCTGTCCAAGGGCTAAGTCAGCATCAGGTTAGCCTGGCAAAACCATGCAGTGGCGAATGCCCACAGAGGTGTCAGGGCTTTTATCCCACCATCCCTTGCCCAGTTCACCCTTTCTCATCCGGAACCGGCCTTTTTCATAGTGGGGCTCAGACAAAGAGCCCGATGGCACTGCCACGGCGAACCCAGAGGTCCCTGGGGCGGTGGGACAGAAAGCAGCCTCACAGCCCCGACCTGCCACAAGGAGAGCAACCTCCAGGGAGCCGCCAGTGGAAAGCAGAGCAGAAACCCGTGATTTCTCTAGTGCTCTCGCATCAATTGCCTTTTACTCAACTTTACGAAGCCATTGCATTGTTTTCCCTTTATTTTCTCATGTTGATTAGCCCACGTCCCACCACTGCTCCCGTCTCCAGTTGCCATCTGTGAGCAATCCACATTCCCAGCCTCGTCATTAATTTGTGTCATTTCTTGAAAACAGTGCAATCGTATACTCGTGGTAACGATTTCATCCTGATTCAGGAGAGCTTAAAATGCCTCCATGTGTGCCTGCCTGCGCCGGCGCACGCGGCCGAGTGCCACCAGGCCACAGCCCTGGCTTCTTTTATGGCTCGTAGGGAAAAGCCTCTGCCTCACACTCCCCACGAGCCACAGGCCCTTTGCAGGCCCCCAAGCTATGCCAAATTTTTCACTGTTCTTTCTTTTTTTTTCCCTGACATATGGTAATAGTTTTTCATGAAAAAAAAAAAAAAAGTCAATGACATTTTCTACAGAACAAAAAAAAAAAAAAAAAATTCATTTTCTTTGGGAAGTTCTCTTTTTGGAAAGAAAACAATGGTTTCGAAACTTTTGTTTTAAAAACTTTCATTGCTCGTGTAAGTCTGAAAATATTTGGCTTTATTTCAAGTGCAATGAAAACAGTTTTTGAAACATCCAGATCTACAGTAAAACAGACATTCCAGCCTCCAGACAGCTCTGGATCCAGAAGGTCCTTAGAAACACTTGGGACAATCCACCCCAGAGACACTAAGCTGCTGTTTTGCCATTTCTGTGGAAAAATAGGGACATTTTTTGGACATCTCTTTGCCCCCACACCACAGGCTTTGCTGTATGCGTGCAACCAACTGATCCTGCCTCTACAGCAGGATCTTGGACCCCAACGACCCTGTGCCCCTGGGAAATAACTGCAGGGGAAAGTCTCTCCTCAGCATATAACTTGAAGAACCAAATGTTAGACTGGGTTTACTGAAGGGTCGTTTCTGTCGTGAGATTTCAGCCTCCGTGTACACAACAGGACATGTCTAACGAAGAAGACCTCACCTCGCTGTGACAGGTACCACCAGCTTCCGTGCCTCCTGCTTAAGAAATTCACGTCAAGCAGAGACAAAGGGGCGCTGCTGCCTTCGACACACATCCATATGTGCCACATGCCGCTCCTGTTAACGTAATTAACTTAATTTGACAAACTGCATCGAGCAACAGGCGCGGTTGTCTCCGAGCCTATTCGCTCTGTACGGTGACTACTCCCCAAACCATCAACATGACAGAAGAACTGTGTCTAATTAACACTTTCTTAATACCTCAACAAATAACAAACCTGCTGTTGGGAGAAATAGTTTCACACTTCCTTATCAAATTAGGGCAAAATCACTCCTAATGAGCTAAAATCTATTAGAGCGACACCAAAATGAATGTATTTATGCTGTCAGCAAGCGCTATTTGCATAACAGTTTGCAAGGGCAGGGAGGATGCTATAACTTCTTAGTGCTGCTAATGAGGAGCTGCTGCAGGAAGGTGCTACCAGAGAAAAAATTGGTTTATGCAACTTCCATACAGCACCGGCTGGCACCCAGGGCCAGGAGCATCACAGGGGGCCGTGCAGGATTTTGTACTCCAAAAAAAAACCCAAAAGCCCCAGAAAATGGGGTCCAGGGGTACATCCTCTCTGCAGCCCTGGGTGGAATGGGGATGGCCCTGCCGCTCCTCTCTGCCATGACAGCGTGCACTGACCATGCCGGTGACCAGGATGAGGTTTCTGGCCCCACCAGCACCTTCCCCATGTGCCACAGTGCTGACGTGGAACCTGGTCCTTCCCTCATTTGCCCAGAGAGGGAAATGCCTCTTCAATGCCTCTCTTCTGCCCATGCAGGAAAAAAATAATGAAAATAGTACATAAAAAAAACAAAGCAAGCCTTTAGGAAAGTCAGTCTTATTTTTTCTGCTGTTGTTAAAACCTTTAATCGAATTAGAGGACTGGTTCATGAACAAACAGAATGGAAATAGACAGCAATTGATCTTAATCATATTTATTTTTTTTTATAGCTACTTAAAACATTTTGCTGCAGTTCCAGCATATACAAATGTGTTCTTGACCTTGGAGTTAATTGCTTGAAAGCTGTATTGTGACTAATGCCCATGTGTCTCTGCCTCTCTCTATCTCAATGCCATTATAGTCATACACGTAGAAACACATACATAAGAGGAAGAATGACACAATACGGACTGAAATAACGGCATGTAAGCTGGTGCAGCTGAAACCTTCTCTAAGACACTCGCAGCAAATTATGTCATCTTCTGAATTTAGGCTGTCGCACAGACAATAGCTGGACAACTCAACATGCTGCGGCTTTCCCCACCAGAAGAAAGGATGCACGGGTGGAATGTGGGCCCACGAAAATAAATGCAAAGACAGAAAATGCAGGGACGGACCAGGAGGAGAGTAGGGGTGAGCGTGCTTTAGGAGAGGAAGATGAAAGGTGATGGCACGAGTGGCCGGGCAGAGCAGGGCCGGGGAAGGGACGTGCTGCATGAACCCAGCAGCAGCACAGCACCAAGTGCTGAGTTGTTCCAAGTCCTTCTGGTCTTCAGCTGAAGGACTTTAAGGAAGGATATGGTGGGAAGTAGATCAGGACAGCTCTGGTCAGCTCTCTGCAAGAATGGGCACGGGGCGGTCTGATGCAACACGCAATGGGAAAGGAAGAACCAGGTTCATCTTGAATTCCTCTTAGCACATACACGCACATGCTAACAGCTATGAGATCTACTTGGTTTTAAATGCTTTTTCTTCTTTAAAATAGAAATGGCCAATTCTATATAGCTAGGGAAAATTTAGTCAATAGAAGACAGGACATTTTCTCCATAAAAGAAAAACACATTTTCAAACACGTGGGCAGGGTGATGCTCTGTGGTGATCCTGAGCTTTTCATATTCTTAATATATTTTCCTAGGACAAAAATACTGGTATTCATACAAACCCATTAGGCACTGTATTTCTCACACTTCTAGAATCACTCTTTATCACTGGTTTAATTTTACTTGTCTATTAAAAAGGTGTGTGCATTGGGGAGTATTTTAATCTCAAAAACCTGAAGCGAACAGTCCCCATTTATCGAATGTCCTTGGAAAACACTCGTAGCAAACATAAAGACTAAGCCAGGCTCTTCAGCAGGGGACACATCCACACGGGCAGCTTTGGAAAAACACTGGGATTCTTGCTGTACCCACACCCAAAGAAGAATTATTAACCAGGTCAGAGTAAAGCCTCTGGCTGCTGCTGGTGCTGGTGGGTCCTGCCCATTGCCCCTGGGCCAGGGAATGGGTTGGGAATAACTCGGTGTCAGTTGGATGTGGCCAAAAGCGGACACAGGAATCCCTGTCCTTACAACTTTGTGCAAAGCTGTGCCCAAAGTACGCACGGGTCACCTGGCTGATTAACCTCTCGTTAATTCACACGGGGCTGCGGCAACATCAGTGGGTCGTGATTCCAGCATCCCCCAAAAAACACATTGGAGGTCATACCATTCCTCCAGGAATTGCTTCTTGAACCCTTCCACCTTTTGAGAATACACTTTTTACTCCATTTTCTGCAGTTTTCTCAGCAAACACAGCAAAGATTTCATTTTACCCACCGTAGGGTTTCCACGAGCGTGGCTGCTGCCAAGGGCTCTGCCCAGGACCACGTAAGCCCCAGGTGTTCCCGGCGTGCTGGGCCTGCAGCCCATCCACTTAACATAGCTTCACGCATTCCCCAGCATCGTACATCACCTCCCGCCGCCCCACCAGCGTTCCCAGCTGCCTTGAGGGAGCTCGAAGATGGCAAATCCTCTCTGCGTGCAGAAAGCACATCAATCATGCGGGAAGCACACAGGTACTGGGCAGCATGGGATGGGTCCCTGGCTTTCACCCAGCGAACTGCAAAAAAAAGAAAAGCCATAATATTCTAACTTTCTGCTCTAGATACACTCTGCTGGGGTCTAAGGCACTAAGCACGAATCTATTTCTTATCTTTGCTTTTTATCTGGCAGCCACGGGGAAAGCATTTACTAATGCAACCAATGCACTCAGAAAAGTTTTAAACAGACTTTCTGGCATTCTGAGGAAAACAAAGACTTTATCATCTGTTAGCATTAGTGATTACTGTTATTAGAAATCATCAGACAAAGAGGAGTGTATCTGTGGCTGGCATTTCTTGGCCAGAGCCGCACCAGAAAGCCCACACCAGGGAAAGTGCACACCCCAGTCCCTGACACATCTGGAGACTCCTGGACAAGAACAGAAAATTCCCAAAATCTTCACAGACAAAATTTGCAGATGGAAAAGGAGACATTATTTGTCCAAGAAAATAAAAATTGCTGGTAGCTTATCACAGAACTTCATGCAAAATAACGAAAATTGGAGGGAAACAGATCTTTCCTCTCACATCACTCCCTGCTCTGTTGAAAGCAGTTCTCTATCTGAGGAAAAAATGTCCTCGTACTATATCTAGGCCTAATGTATAATTTTTACATTACAACCACGATCTTTGAAAGATCATCTGAAATAAAGTTGCAATGTAATCTCCCGGAAATGATGGGAGTCTGCAAGGTCAAGGAGTAAATGAGATGCGAGCATATAAGCAGCTAATGAAGCAAGCAAATATTAGTGAGAAAGGGAATAAAATAAATTCCTGAAGGACTGAAATAGGAGTGTCACCCAGCCACATCAGCTCTGCACAAGCAGGGAGAAAATGCGGGTATGAGGTGGGCCCCGGGAGCACCCCCACCCAGAGCGAGGCACCCCCAGGCCACGCGGAGCGTCCCCCATGCCTGGGACATGGCTGTTTCTTGGGGCATCCTGGAAAACCCCATCAGCTACATCTCGGCAGCTTTTAGACACCTTCAAAGAGTTTTCACTTTATACGTGGAAAAATTGGCAGGGGGCAGCTCCTTGGCTTGTGCAAACGAGGTCCCAGAGACCCACCCAGGGCAGGACCCGCTCGCAGGATAAATGGCTAAAAAACCCCAGCGTTGCTGGAGCCATCGTGGCATGAACGACACTGAGCAGCTCCGGTGGCAGAGTCATTACCAGAGTAATTAATTCAGGACAAGCACGTTGCGTTCCTGAACGTGCAGTCGTCCTTCAAATGAGTAATTTCTACGGGCACATTAAAGTATATCGTGTGTAATTTCTCACCTATCGCTGCCTGAGGGGGACATATGAGCCTGGTTTACAAGGAAGTGCTACACAGACACCACATGGTGGGCAGTGAATAACAGATATATATTTTTTTAGACTTTCAGTCCTTAAATAGTCCCACAAGGCAGTGAAAACACCCTTGCAAAACCAATTCCCCTGTGCGTCGCACCCTCACGGTGCGTGGGGATACAGGAGTCCTGCTGGGAGACGGGTGGCATCTGCTGCTGCTTGGAGGTGGTTTGCAAAACCTTGCAGATGTTTGCTAGATGCTTACCCAGAACTGAGCGAGGCCATGCTAGAGCACACACACGTGGCATTTGGCAGAAGTTTTATGCTCTTGTGTGCGTCCTCTCCTCCAGGGAGGCTCCAGGAATGCTCCTGGACCTGTTGCCTCAGGCTTATCCTACACAGTTAATTCCATATTTACTGTTTCACCTTCCAGTCATTCTTATGGTGGTTCAAAAAAACTGAATACCTGGCGCATGATGCACAAAAGTCAAATTTGATCATCAGATTTTGAACCTCAGATTTGGATCAATGGCTCGTTGTGAGTCTGTGATGTTCAACAGCAGCTGTGGCTGCAGTAGGAGGGGACCATGGACTCATCAAGTGTCCAGAAATTAATATGATGTGACTAGTCTCAGCCCTAGAGGGTAGAAGGAGGAAAGCCAAACACTACTGCAACTCTGCACCCCAATCATCTCAGTTCTAGGGGGAAGACTGCTTTTCTTGTCACCTCAAAAACAAAAATGAGGCAGTACAAATGCCACGGCCAAAAGCAGGAGGACACGGAGAGCCCAAGTAAGAAGCCAAGCCACAGTAACTAGTGTATATGCTTAATATTACCCAGCGAAATCTACTTGCCGTCACGGTAGCCTCAGAGAGGTGTTGCATTTTTTATACTGATGCACATTCAGCATGAGACCAGCAGAACGGAGCAAAATGTTTCTTTTGACGAGCTTTCTGCTTTTTCCAACCTCTTGGGAACCACAGCAACAAAGCTCCTTTAAGACGTCGCGCTCTTGCATCACGTTGAAATGTCATGGACTACCACAAGACAAATATATCTTTTGTAATTTAAATGGCAATCAGGGAGCTATTTTTTCTGATTAATATACGGAAAGTTGGCGGTCACAGCAGGGGACTGATGAGGCTAATCCGTCAATGTCCTTGATAGTGGTACGCTTGATTGCTCCAAGCCAGTGGAAGTGCTTAATGATGAGGAAAGGCGGTGATCAGAACCAGGGTACGCCGTCCCTTCTGCTCGAGTCATTTGGATGTTTGCACCTCAGCTGACGCTACGTGAGATGTTTGGATGGGCTCTCAAGAGGGCATTGCTAATGAAATTAGGAGCAGGAGAAGATAGCCACTTTCGTGGGAGATCAGACGCAGTCCAGAATCACGGGAGATGAAATTTAGGATACTTGTGTGTCTTTGGTAAGGGCTCTCTGTACGAGCAGAGGTGGACCTCAAGAACCTGAAAACACGAAAAGCTCTTAGATCAACTTGTCCTTCCAGTGCTTCTGCAGCAGGTACCTGCCACGGCCAAGCAACCGTAATTAAATGCATAAAGAACCACCTCTGCTGCCCTTTTATCAGGGAATTTGCGCCCTCAGTGGGAAGCAGGAGAGGGGCTTTAAACGGTCGCCACGGACCACCCTTCCCTCTTACACTCTGTGGGACCAGATGCTCATGGTCCCAGGAGGGTCCTGCCCGGAGCAGCTGAAGCTCTGCAGTTTGCTGGTTCAGCAATTAGCTCTCACGAGAGAGGTTAAACACCAGCTGAGGGACAAACTTGCATGTTCTTCTCCATCCTTTGGAGCCAGGCTCACCTCTGCCTGGGTTTCTCAGTGCTCGTAAAGGTATCAACAGTGTGAGCTCTGGGGGTTTAACACGCGCAGGTAGGCAGGCGGGGAGCCCGCAATGCATCACGCTGCAGTCGCCCACTGCATCCCTGCTGAGAAATAAGAAATTTCACGGCTTATTGAACACTGCAAATAGTCACAGCAGATAAGGCACAGCCCCAAATGATTTTTACTTTTTTTTTTTTTCAGTTGTTACACATTGAGAAACTCCCATCGTGCCACAGCCCACAAAGCCACACTCGCTTTCCTCCTCCCGAAACACAGCCAGCTCGCTGCTCTGAGCGGAGTTCCACGGCAAAGCCTTCCCTGCTCACAGAGAGGACCGCAGCACAGCTCTCCGCCTCCTGGAGCTCTCCTCACCTTCCTGAAAGCCAAGGCCCAGATTGCCCTGGCAGCAATTCAACAGCCCCGTGTTCAACAGCTGACCGCACGCTGTTAGCAGCGGTTGTACCGCTGGCGGTGGCACCTTCCACGGAGGGCAGCTGGCGCAGGGTCTGCCCGTTTAGCAGCTCGTTTTGAAAGCTGCGCACGTCCCCCCAGCGCTCGCAGGGGTGCTGGGTGCAATGCAGGGGTCGGACCCGGCGTTTCTTGAAGGCAGCATTTACTGTCACGATACCAGTGATACCCGGGATGGACACATCCGTGTTACCCCCCCAGAGGGTGGAGAGAAGCGATCACAACTCAAATAGAGCTGTTCTTAATTTTTGCTCTTTACGGCCTAAAATTTTCCTTGATGAATAGCCTCAGTTCTGCTTTACCTTCTGACTCCAAAGGGCGGGTCAGGCATGTCCAGACGACGCTCTCTTTTATGGGCTGTGTAAAGTAGGGAGGAGCAGCCAGCCCTGAACCATCTTCTCTGCACATCGGTGTGACTCTGCCCTCCTCCGGAGGCAGATCGTCTCCAAAGTACACACGTCAAAACCTTCACCGAAGAGCTCAGGTTTACTTCCCACCATTATTAATTTTTATTTTAAATGCTGTAAACACGCAAACGAAGAGAGTCCTAGACCTAGATAATGAACTGAAATGGCTTCAGCTACGTTGGAAAGAATTTACCATTATCTGAAATAATCTGTAGCCAGTGGTAACAACAGTGCAGCTCACACTCACATGATTCCATCTCATTTTTTCTTCAGGATGCAAAATGTTCCTAGATTCAGACATCTCTCCTGCTCTGGCAGCACATGGAAGGGCGGGAAAGGGGCGCAAGGGCCCTAACAGGTACCAGCAACCCTGACACACATTACAAGCCTGGGCTGCCATTTTAAGCTAATTTTTCAGTGTTGCATTGAAACCATGCAATTTGACTCAGCTTTCCAGCAACTAGATTGCAAGAACACTATTGGGCATCATATCCTCTCCTCCATCCCTTAGTGCCATTGATTTTGTAGCTTGTTTGGTCGTAATGGCTATTGCCAAAGAAGGGAAGGTGCAATCTTGTCCCACAAGTGCTGGGAAAGCCTTGGGGTGGCACGGAGTCCGCTGTGGCACCCAGCCCAGGACGGGGCATGCATCCAGCACCGGTTTGCACAGGCAGGGTGGGATGCCGGCTGCAGAAGATCACTCACCATCTGCTCATTTGCTGGCGTGGAGCAATTCAAAGGGAGCTACAAATTTGTAATGACCTGAATATTTCAACGCTGGCACATTTCTAATTAGTATGGGCTAATTTGCTTTCAGATCTTTTTCTCTCCTGTAAAGCTCAGCCTGCTTTTCAAGACAAACGATCACTTCTCTGAAATACCTTTCTTCCCCTCGGATTGCAAACCAACCAGCCCTACAGCTCAGCCTCCAGCAGACTGCAACCCTGCCACCTTAAGATAGCTTCGGAAAACTGCAGGCTTCTGCTGGCAAAACCAGCCCTGCAACCCCCGGCATGTAGTCCTCCATCCTCTATCTTTCATCCTCCATCCTTCATCTTCCATCCCACACCCTCCATCCTCCATCATCCACCCTCCACCCTCCATCCTCCACCCTCCATCCTCCACCCTCCATCTTCCAATCTCCATTCTCCACCCTCCACCCTCCATCCTCCATCCTCCACGCTCCATCCTCCACCCTCCACCATCCATCCTCACAGCTTTCCCAAAGCACAGAGCAGGAGGGCGAACCACACATAGGGAACACCTCCTTCACACATGTGATGCTGCACACCCTGACCTGTTACCTGCTGCAGATCCTCGCATGGGGTGGTTAAACTTGGCTTTCCACTGCTGGAGGGGGATCTTTCCAAAAACACCCCAAATAGAAGCATTCTGCTTTGTGCTGGAGGAGCATCCCTCCCAAACACACCCAGCCCCTGTTCGTGCACATCTTGCAGATGGCAGACACTCTTCCTCCAGGACTCCCAGCACTCGCTGAGCTCAGTGGAGGGGACCTGATCTTTTTGGTGCCGGCCCGGTACCAGTAGCGGGTAACACCACCTGTAACCATGCTGCGTATCAGGGCTCAACGGGACAGACTCAGTGCATGCGTCCTGTCAGCTCAGATGGTGGGAGAGAAGAAATGCGATTCCAGTGGCCCCATGGACAGACACGTGCCCCTTCCCAGCCCCACGAGGCTGCAGGAAAAACATCTCCCTTCAAACACGGCTGAGAGCAGATAAAAATGGATGGATTTTACCCCACAGGCATGCACAGGCTGCTGCAGTGGCTGGGTGGACAGTCAGAAACTCTCTTGGCCATTGTCCGTGTTTCTATGCCTGTCAGTAAATTAGTGGCCCACATCTTTATTTTAGCCATCAGCTTTAATACAGTGATCCCCATAATCAATTGATTATTTTCAGCTTATTTTGCAGGGGGGGAAATAGTTCAAAGACAAGAAACAGAGTAGGACACAAGTGAATGAAACTGCTGCCCAGAGGTTTCTCCATGGGCAGGAGGAGAAGGGAGATGCCCCCATGGCACAGAGCTCCTCATGGCCAACACGGTCCTTGCTCCAAGCTCAACGCATGTGAAAATTACCAAAACATCCCCTTGGCGGGCCCTGGGCTGAGCACTCAGCCTCAGATATATTGGTATGAAAGTCAGAAGTAGAGGCAGAGCCAGCAGCAAAGGCAGCTGGTCACATCCCAGGCAGCCCTGGGGAGGCTTGGTGCTGCGGGGATACCAAAATCCTACCCAGCCCCTCCTGCAGAGGCTTTTCTCAATGTTGTTTTTTTTCCTCCTGTGCAGCTCGGAAGCGCTATCCTTATTGCATGAGCATTCCTGCACCAAGAGAAATCACCCACCAGCAGCATGGGAAGCAAAGCTTTCCCCCAAAAAAACCCCGCTCGCGTGTCCCCAGGCAGCTCACCTCCACAGCTGGCAACGTCCTCAGAGTTTAAAGCTGTAATATAAGAAACAGTCATAATATCTCTGTAGGCCATAAATATGATCCTACAGAGCCACAATTAAACAAATCAGAAAATATTTAATGATTGCAACAGGTTTTCCTTCTCAACCCTGTTAGATAAAGAGATACTGGTGGGAAAATCCAGGGCGGCTATTGCTGGAGTTCAGCAAAAGGGCTAACGAGATGGCAAACAATGTTCCTTTTAGGCCCTGGGCTTCAGGAGTCCCAAATTCCCAACATTAGAGCTAACACATTTTCAATTACTTCCCAAGTCCCAGTCCTG
Organism: Leptosomus discolor; assembly: GCF_034619465.1. Lineage (NCBI taxonomy): Eukaryota > Metazoa > Chordata > Aves > Leptosomiformes > Leptosomidae > Leptosomus > Leptosomus discolor. The sequence goes on from NC_141395.1 coordinate 2,627,285, forward strand.
AAGTCTGTTTACATTTTGGAGAGCAGCCAAGAGGTAGCTTAACGTCGGTAACGAATCCGTGCTGAAACAGGACGCCTTCCCGGCGGGGCTGCCCCCGGGTTATCGCTGGGGCTCCAGCCCTTGCCCCTAAGCTAACGGGGGGGACACACTCAGCTCTTCCAACACCTAACCTGGCCAGCTGCTTCTCCCTAGCATTGATAAACGCACACACAGCCATGCAGCCCCCACCCCAGCCACCAAGTGTGGTGGTAGGAAGGATGCTGGGCACAAGGAAGCGATGCAGCAAGTCCTTCGGATCAAGACACATACCTGGGCAAGTAAGGGCTGACTGATGCTGAAATACAGCTGTGCTCCTTCGAAGTTCCTGCCTCTGCAGGGGAAAACTTAAGTTTTGGGCTGGGTTGGTTGCATCTTTTTCTGTGAAGGTGGTGAAATCCGACTACATTGAGACCTATGTTGATGACCTTCACAATCACATCTTCTACCTGAAAGGAAGGTGTAACAAGGTGGGTGCCAGTTTGTTTTCTCAAGTGACAAAGGATGAGAGGGAACAGCTTCAAGTTACACCAGGGGAGGTTTAGATTGGACATCAGGAAAAATTTATTCACCGAAAGGGCTGACAAGCACTGGAACAGGCTGCCCAGGCAAGGGGTTGTGTCACCATCCCTGGAGGTATTTAAAAGACGTGTAGATGTGGCACTTAGGCCTTGGCAGTGCTGTTTAATCACAGAATCATTAGGTTGGAATAGACTTCTAAGATCATCAAGTCCAACTGTCGACCTGACACCACCATGCCCACTATGAGTTGGACTCAATACCATGGTTGGACTCAATCTTAAGGTATTTTCCAACCTAAGTGACTCTATGATTCTCATAGAAGGAAGAAGAAGGAGTTACTTCAGAAACAGAGGAAGAGAAAGGAAACAACAAAAAACCAAACCAGAAAAGAGCTTCACCCACCTCACAATTCAGGCTGATGGAGTTCCTTCCAGTTCTTCCAATTTTCTTGCGTGTGTTAGAGGGAGGAGAGCTGTTTCTCATGAATCTCATAAGATCTCCCAGACTTAAACAGTTGTCATGACCAATGTAATTTTTTCAGTAGGTTTTGAGGCCTCTGCAATTCATATTTCCTTCTGATATATGGAGGTTTACATGTTTTCAACAAAAAATTTTAAGCATTATCTCTGTGCAGAAGCAGTGCTCCAGCACTTATGCACTGTGGCAATACAGTCTGACCAGGCATTCAGTATTTTCCCCTGGGAGCCGGGGCCATGTTCCCCACTGGTTTTTACACTTCACTGTAGTCTTGGCTGACTTGGGTGCTGAAGTTTAAATATTTGCCAGTTTGTAGGAAAATTCAAAGTCTGTAGCTCTGTAGTTGTTGAGTGAGAGAATGAGTTTGCATCCCTGCATTCACATGGACATACTACTTGTCAGGGTACTTGGGATGTAAAAAAGAGGCTTCTTCCAGACCTGGGTTGTGTTTCAGCCCTTTCAATTATGTTTTTTGCATGTATTCAGTAAGGTCTTTATTTGCTTTTGGCAGATATCTTACTCTTTTTCCATCAACACTGCTCCGAGTGTTTTAAGCTGTTTATAAATGAGAGGACTACAAGGCTTATACATTTGTTGCTCAAGGTGCTCATGAAAGATGTCAAGATATCTTCTCAGAAGTATTAAAAAAAATAAAAATCAGTATATAGGAAGCATTTAGGTACATTTCCAGTCTCAAGTGGAACTTGGACAGAAAAAGGTACGTGTTGGCAGCTGAACACCACACTGGGGCTGGACAACTCAGGGCATGATAAGGTGCAGTATGAACTACTTACCCTAGGACACGGAGCTGATCCAGCAATCTGAAATCTCATACTTTAGAGAATTAGGTCATCTAATTCATCCCTGCTGTCAGTGCAGAATTGCTCCTTACATTTTTGAGCGCGTCCTCCAGTGTATGATTAAATAATACAATTAATTGGGGCTGTATGCAAAGATATCAATGGAGGCTGTTTTGAGACATCCAGGAGCAAGAATGATTTCTCCCTTCCCTCACACTTATTGACACAAGACCAGTTTCCAACCAGTGGATCAAGATGTGCCGCCTGTCCCACCAGCTCACCACCCACAGAGATGGACACCTTCCAGTTTACAGCCCAGAACTGCACTGATGCCCCAGCTCATTTCAGACATAAGGCTTCTTTGGCGACCAAATCCTGCAAACAAGAAAAAGATTCCTGTTGTGACTCTTTCTTCCGGCATCAATTTATACCCATCCGCAACGTCTCAGATGACCTTCAGTCTCTCTGAACTTTTCCCTGGGGAGCAAGATGAAGAGGCATTTGCATGCCTGACCCTTTTTTCCTGACATTTGCTGGCATGTAGATAGAGCTTCGTTAGCTCCACGTTATTTATTTGATCTTACCATTTTCATCCTTGGCTTTGATTGCCCAGGAACACTGGAAATTATTTTGAAGGCTACGAGGGGGTTCTTCACAAATAAGAAGCCTGCCACCTGACCCTCATTATTCTCTGGTTGCTTCTGCAGCGCTGCGTTTTACATACGCAGAACTTGAGCGAAAATATAAAGGGGGAAAAACCACGAGAAACGATGTCACGCAGACAAATGCACACGCCTGCTTCAGCTTTCATGTACGGGAACGCTGGTAGCCCTTAGATGTCTACAGCAGCTTTGCATGCCGAGTTGTTGCAGCCCGCTGGCGTGATCAATAGCACCATTAATCTTTTATATGCTGCCTTCTTCCACGTCCTCTCCACAATTAAAAGCGCTGAGGGGGAAAAAAAACCCCAAACAAACCCTGCAAAATAAAAAACCCAACCCAGCAGTGGGTGCGTTGGGAAGGTTCTGGTGGAGCTGGCAGCAGCTCTGCCTGCGACCGTGCCAGGGACTGCACAGCCCCAGTGTGAGCGAAGGGTGCATTAGTGCGCTAACAGCAGCAATTACCATATATCGTGCTCTTTAACTATTATTATAAGTGTTATTTAAGAGACGTGCTGTCCTCGGGTAGAGCCCCATCTCCCCGAGGAGACAGCTGGAAGCTGAGGGGAAATGCGCCGAGTAGAAATTACTTTATTTAATAATCTTAAGATCTAATGATGAAGCGTGGTATGTGGAAGAAGGAAGAAAAGGGCAGGGTCACGACACTAAAGGCAAAAAGGCTAAGAGTAAAGAAGCCTGGGATCTTGCCGGAGAAACAAAGCTAAGGAAATATGGGATATTTTGATGGGAACATTTTCCAAATAAAATAAATCAAATGCTGAGTTCTTACTTGAATTCAAAGCTCACATCTGACAACTTCCAAATCAAAAGTCAATTAGAAAATAAAATAACCCTTCATGTTTCTAAGATGGGAATGCCCCCGAGTTATAGGTTTGGCACACGGACCCCGCGAGCCCTGTCCAGCTGGCGAGCACTCCCAGGGAGCTGAACCAGCAGGGATGCTCTAAGCATGAGCAGTGTCTCCAACAAGTAGTAATGAGAGAGAAAGGCAGGGTGAATGCACTTCAACTGGTAAGATCCACAGTCTGTGAAGGCTTAAATTATAGCCGCCATAAAGCCGGGTGGGGGTAACACCTCGCATGGGGCTCTGGCTGTGATTTATGTTCCCTGACGCTGCCCCAGATGGAGCTTTGGGAAGGGCTTTGGGAAGGGCTGGGCTCTCGCTTTGCTCCTAGTTTGAAAAACCAGGAGGGAAAAATCATTTCAAGTTCATTCGCTCCTTCATTGGGAATGTTAAATTCAATTTTTTTTTTCCATTAAAATTAAATAGTTCCATCACGGCTCCTCGTTGGCATTTAAGATTAAAACCGGCAAAAGAAATGCTGTCTTGAAACCAAATATCAGAATGATGGACTCAGGAAATGCTAAAGTGAACTTTACAGGCTTTTTTTCAGTCCAAAAAGTATCTTGTTACGTTACAGAAGACTGCAAATAACGGTGATGGATCTGATTTTACATTTTCTCTGAGGAGGAAGTATTTGAGCAACAAATTGCATACAGCTCCACCTGGGAAGATGCAAAGACCAGGAGTCAAAGCTGGGTGAAAGTACTCTGCTTCAAAGCAGCTTCCTACACCTGCAAGGCAATAAAACAGAGAAATAAATGTCAGGGAAAACCAAACATAACAAACACCAAAATTCAGCCTCTTTTTTTTTTTTTTTTTTTTTTTTTCAGTGGAAATGGTTACGGCAGCACCACCCCAGCTGCTGTATGGCTTGGCTTCAAAATGGAGAGAAGATGCTCCTGTGCACCAGAGGAGGTGCCAGCCTAATGTTGTGTCCCCCACATACACTTTGAATCCCCACAACCTGCCTCCCTTCCAGAAACGCCTGCAGAGACATTCACTTTGCATATATGCAAACAACAATGGGTATTTTCCCTGCTGGAAACGCCAGCTGCCTTCGCTTTCCCTGCGTTTGGCAATAAATGTTTGCAAATAGCGGAAGCTGCAATAAAATGAAGATCATAAGTACAGCCACGCTTCATAGCAAAGAATTAGTCATTAGGACTTCTGAGGCATTTGGATTAATTAATTTGAAACATGGTACAGAAAGATAGGAAGGCAGTACGCTGCTAGGAACCAAGATGGGCTGTTTTGCAGGATGGAGTGACACCATTTAGAGTAATAGGAGCAAGGCTGCTTGGAGGGAGAGAGCCTCGCTTACAAATATACCAAAGGTTGGATGGTTTTGCATGGAGCTGTGATTTTACTGTCGCACTTAGGTTAGGAAAAGACTAACGACATCCAAGGGCGCCGTTCCCGGCTCAGGGCTTCAGCTGAACTGCTAAAACAGGAGCAAGAGGAGTAATCTTCGCTCCTGCTAAAATTATTGTTATTTGCAATTGGCTGCATTCAGCACTGAGCTTTTAAACCTTATTTCCTATTGTCGCAAGGTCCCTGGCCGGGCTGTTTCAGATGCACGGCTGTATCGATCCGCCCGTACCGACCCCCTCCCGTGCCTCCGCAGGACAAAAGGGCTCATTTCACGCCCAGCTGGATTCGCTTTGGGGAAGACGCTCCTAAACGGGCTCCCTGGGGTCAGCCATACACTACTCAAATGGTATTTCTGGGAAAATAAAATAATTCACAATATATTTAGCGATTAAACCTGGGAAATAGCTATCATCTATAGCTATAGCTATCATTTATCCTGGGCTTTTACTTTAAAAGGGGGGATTAAACAGTGTTGGAAACCCTATTTGAAAATCCTACAGCAGTATTTAACAGGAGGATAACTCCCACCCTCAGCCAGCCAGGGCAAACTGGAGGTCGGATGGGAGAAATACAGATCAGGTTCTTTGTCCATGTGAGCCACGTTGGGCAAGACACTTTGGAAACAATCAAATAACACAAGTGATTTAACTTGCTTTCCTAGGGAAGAAACTAGCCCAGAGCTCACCAGCCCGCACCCAGGAGCCCGGCTAGCAAGGTTCGGGTGGAGCGAGCCCAGCTCCCGGCGCTGCAGCCCCCAGCACGTTATTGCCTCTTGTCTTCAGCCAGGCTCGACACGCACCGCTGGAAATATTAACAAATTCACAGCCCTAAGGAAAGTTCTTCTGTTCAGGCACATCATTTCTGCTCCGACACCTGCTGCCCAACCCACAGGGCGCACGCCCGGCACTGAACCTGCTCCTCTGTGCCCACGCTGGGGCTGAAACCCCTCCTGCCCTCAGAAACGCCTGTCCCCCGTGGGCAGGTACCTCCTGGAAGCCCCTCAAATCCCAGTTCCATCCCCACCGCCTCTGCTCCTGGGGAGGTGACTTGGAAACACACGGGCTGGAGACAAGCCAACACCATCTTTGCAATAGAAATGTGTTTGCAACAAAAACGCACCCCAACAAATGCGAGAGAACGGTGCTCTCCGAAAATTTTTTTGCGGGTTTTTTTTTTGCTTCAGACACAAAGACTGGTGTTAATTAAGCAAAGCCGTGAGTGACCACAGCGGACCTTTGTGGGGTCCACCCTTCACAGCAGCCCACGTGGCCCCTGTGCACCCAGCCGCCCAAGGTCAACTCGTGGCAAACGGTCGAGCGAAATGAAAACTCTTCCTGCAGATGTCAACAGAAAAATCAAAGCGGGGAAGATGTTATCAGCGCTGGCACAAATGAGAGATTATCGCATTGCTGCGGCAATAACCTCAAGATAAAGGCAAAAATTCAAAGCAAGCTGATAGTTTATGTTGCTGTAGGAGAACGATGCTGAATAAATTCATCTTCGGCAGTGACACATGGAGCGAGGCATGACCTCCAGACTATTCAAGTGCTTACAACAACATAAGGACACTGATGAATTTGAAGCAGACGTCACTTTGACATATGAGAAAATCCAACGGATTCCGATTACAATATCCCGTGAAGCCATAATTAAGGCCTTTATGGCAACAAAGAAAATTGGATTACATTATTTCAGTGCTAAACAGCCAGAAGATTGCAGGAAAGCCAAGAGTATAGAGCGTAATGAGCCATAGACGTCTCTGACAGTAAACAAAGACATGGGCAATTGCAGGATATTTTTAAGCAGTCTTGTGTCTTTTGAAATGATAGAGGGCAAACCCACGAGTGGCAGCAGAGGAAATCATACCTTCATTTTCTCCTGGTTTCTTCGTACTTCATTTTTCCTAAGTAATCAAAGCAACTCTAAATGCAATCCACACATATTCTCGTTTCCTTCACAGTACGAACCAAGTTCTCTATTGCTGCTTTATTTAAATGAAAGCATCATCCATACCACAATGAGGGTGAGGAATTCCGAAAATCCCCGATAGGCACCGCAACCAACTGAACTTTCCATCCTTCAAAACAGCAAATCAAATCTATAAGAACCAGAATCACCCAAATTGCAAGTGAAAAGCAGGCATGGGGCAGCTCTAAACTATCTAGCCAGCTTAAAACCTTCTCTATTGCATAAATAATAAACAGAGTTTGTGTGTCAGGGAGGAGCATTTCAGAACCTGCCCACATCTCCTCTTCACTGCCTTCCTCCATCAAGCATAGCAGTATCTGCTCCCTCCTCTCCATTGTTTGAAAGAAGCTGGTTCATGGTCAGCAGTCCTCATTTTTGGTTTGCAGTGGTCCAAAAGAGCGGTGATTTGGCTCCTGACAAAATGTCCTTGTCTATGTATGTCCCTGCTCTGAACACAAATCCAAAACTCAGAGCAAAGCTCAGCCAAAACAGCTGATTTTCCTTGGTTCTTTGTCAAAGCCTTGTCAAACTTCAACATTTTGTCAAAAATCCCTCCCAATCCTTGTCAAAATGTTGTCTGATTTTAGCACAAGACATTAAATTACAAAATGATCTCCAAGTAGACAAACTGCGTAAAGCCATACTGAGGCACCCTTTTTTACAACAAACCAACAGAACAAGAGTTACGTTTTACTTAATAAGGGGCCACCACAGTTCCAACTGGCTTTAAAAAAAGCCACATTTTATTTTTCTGCCATGGTCCCTGCCCAGGTGACCGCCTTATCACATGGCCCCCATGCTCTGCATCCAGCTGTGCCTCCAGCTGTGCTCGTTGAGGAACATGGATATTGGAGGCATTGCAATGTGTCCTCACCACACTTCGGCTACAAATCTCAGACACCTAAAGTAAATAAAACTATTGTGTTCTCAAGCCAGAGAATAAATTCATTTTACTCTTCAGTTATACGACAGATTTACCGTGCACTTCGTAAAACATGAATATCATTTGTTTTAATAAAAGGAAGCCCACCAGGGAGTTGGCTTCGTCTTGGCTCTCAATTCATCGTTCGCAGGTCGCGTTTTGCTAGGTTTCTCAGCTGATGGTACATCAGTCACATCCCATCAGATCACAGACAAAGGTGTCAGCGTTCCATAATATTGTTTTTTCTAGTATTCTCCATCCTCTCATACTCTTTCATAAAAAATATGAATGTGTCAAACACCTTTCAGATTTATATTGATTTGCGACAGATCATAAACATTACATCTTCTTCTCTTCACCGAGCAAAAAGAGCTGTGAAAAATTTCATTGCTACTTTGTTTTTTTTTTCAGCAGAATTAGCAAATATCCAGGTGAAGATCCAAGTCAGAAATAATATCTGAAACACCTTATCAAAAATAGATTAATTTTATCAGATTCTTTCAGTGCATGGCCCCATCACTGCTCTTACCACTTGTTTCCTTCTGTGGAGCATAAATTCAGAGATTAATTAAAAATTAGCAGAACAGTGTTCAGGGAGGAATTAAGTGATACGTGAATTCTGGATGAATTTAGCAAATTCAGACATGGCAGAATGTTTCTTCCTACACTTCATTTCAAAATGGCAAAATCGATTCACTTGAAAAAGAAAAGAGGTTAAACAGCAAGATTAATTAACCTCACCCTCCCACCCCCCCAAGATTTCATCTAGGATATAATGAGATGTTTTGGGTTGACCCTAATGGAAAAAAATAAATATTTTATTTCACTTGAATCTACTTTCTCTCAGTTTACCTATTAATTATTTTTAAAAACCCAACTGTACTTCTCTTTCAGTACAAGCAAACTTGAGTTACCTGGAAATCTAATTTCTTTAAATATTCCAAGTCAAGAATTTTTATGGTACGGCAATATTTTGGGGGGTGTAAACTCCCCTCACAACCACCGACGACAAAAAAATAAAGCAGAGCCAGAAGTGCTGATTTGGAAGTCAAATAGCTTTGAGAACATTGCATACGACATCAAATCAGCAGTAATGTCAGGATATCAAACGTGTACCTCGAGCTATATTGGAGTCAATTAAAAAAAAAACACACAATCTACGCTGGGTTTATCAGATTGCTGAAAAATGTCAGAGCTGAAGTTGTTGGGTACACACATGCTACATGTTAGAGTACGTTGACCAAAAGGGCCTTGTGTGTTGGTAAGCCATAAAAGCATCTCCTTTAATACCTATAAAATGAAGCAATAGCTACTTTTCTCTTTTCCTCTTCCAGTATGTAGCTTGTCCAGTGCTGCCCCTGCAGCTGGGGAGCAGGGATGCAGCATCAGCTGCCGAGGTTTGTTCCCTGCATGGGCCAGGCCGGTGTTTGGGACGAGGAGCGATGACCATCAGCAGCATTTATACCCTCTCAGGGCATGGGGCTGCTGCCTCATTCAAAGTACAATAGCCCAAGGTGGGCAGTTGACCGACAGCCTCTGGGAAGCCTTTTGGCCACCAGTCCCCACCAGATGCTGGGATGTCCTGGGCACCCAGCGTCTAGGAGAAAAGCTCTTCCAGGGACCTACCACCACCAGAGGTTTCCCTAACACCAGCCGTCTCCTCCTTTAGGTATTGAACCTGGCCTTTAGCCCCTGACTCAGCCCATTGTGGTTACTGGCTAATGCATTTCTTAGTGGTCACCATCATCAAGCACATCCCTCTATGGCAGCCCACTCCACAGCAGCCACGTGGTCCATGGGGACCAGAAGACCCGACAAAAGAATCACAAATTTCTTCTTCCGCTCCATGTTTTAATTTTCCATCTGAAGCTCATCCCTGTTTTCAGACCCCATCCCAGTCACCCTCCACCCGATCTGCCGAGTAGTGCTGAACACACAGCACCCACTTCCAGCATCGCCAGCTTCCCACAGGATAGCCCACCCAGCCCTGCCGAATCCACGGGTTTCCCAAGGAGAAGGAAGGTAATTGCCATCGCTTTATGACTCATTTAATTACCTTGTGTTATATTGGATTCACACAAAAGTGAGTCAGATTACACACAAAATGATTAACTGATAAAAACAGAATATATTTTCTGTAATTAATTTTTAAATTTTTTATTATTATTATTCTCAATCAATATTCTGCTCTCAGAAAGAACTGCAACAAGGTAAACCTTAACAGGAAAATGGAGACCGTGCCATTGCCTTACACATGGACCCAAACCAAAGAGCTCTGAAATCTTGACCAACAGGGCTAGGAACGATCCAAAACAAAGAGCAGCCTCCTCCCACATTTCCATGAAGCTTTCTGTGCCAGGGCATCGGGATTGCAGGGAGGAGGATGCTCAGAGAGGGGGTGGTCGCACTCTTGGCAAATCGTTTTTCTTTCTATCTCAGAACCGCTTTCAGGAATCCTGGGTACGGCTGAAACCCTTTCAAGCCAGGAAAACACCAGTTTGACTTTTACTGCTTCAGTTAACCAGTGTGGTTATTCCCTACCCCAGGCTGCTATTTCTAACCTCCACCTTCCAACACCGGACCGGAGAGCTCTGCTTCGCAGGAATGTTTGTCTGCACATGTGCACGGAGCCAGCAGCCCTCCCTGCTCTGACAGTGGGGAAGAGCAGGCTACAGCAATTAGCTCCTCTATTTTTCCTCTTCCCTTTCCCTTTCCTATTTTTCCTCTTCTCTTTCCTTTTCCTTCTCCTTTCCTTTCCTTTCCTTTCCTTTCCTTTCCTTTCCTTTCCTTTCCTTTCCTTTCCTTTCCTTTCCTTTCCTTTCCTTTCCTTTCCTTTCCTTTCCTTTCCTTTCCTTTCCTTTCCTTTCCTTTCCTTTCCTTTCCTTTCCTTTCCTTTCCTTTCCTTTCCTTTCCTTTCCTTTCCTTTCCTTTCCTTTCCTTTCCTTTCCTTTCCTTTCCTTTCCTTTCCTTTCCTTTCCTTTCCTTTCCTTTCTTCATTTTTCTCTTCTCTTCTCTTCTCCCTTCCCTTCCCTTCCCTTCCCTTCCCTTCCCTTCCCTTCCCTTCTCTTCTCCCTTCCCTTCCCTTCCCTTCCCTTCCCTTCCCTTCCCTTCCCTTCCCTTCCCTTCCCTTCCCTTCCCTTCCCTTCCCTTCCCTTCCCTTCCCTTCCCTTCCCTTCCCTTCCCTTCCCTTCCCTTCCCTTCCCTTCCCTTCCCTTCCCTTCCCTTCCCTTCCCTTCCCTTCCCTTCCCTTCCCTTCCCTTCCCTTCCCTTCCCTTCCCTTCCCTTCCCTTCCCTTCCTCTTTTCTCCTCTCTTTTTCTCTTTTCTCGTTTTCTCTTTTCTCTTTTCTCTCCTCTCCTCTCCTCTCCTCTCCTCTCCTCTCCTCTCCTCTCCTCTCCTCTCCTCTCCTCTCCTCTCCTCTCCTCTCCTCTCCTCTCCTCTCCTCTCCTCTCCTCTCCTCTCCTCTCCTCTCCTCTCCTCTCCTCTCTCTCTCCTCTCTCTCTCTCCTCTCTCTCTCTCCTCTCCTCTCCTCTCCTCTCCTCTCCTCTCCTCTCCTCTCCTCTCCTCTCCTCTCCTCTCCTCTCCTCTCCTCTCCTCTCCATTCTAATTTCCACTATTCCGTTCTTGGTCCCAAGCAGACATGAGAAGTACCCCGCTCACCCCAGCCCATCCAGGGACTGCACAGAGGCTTCAGCCCTGCTTTGGAGGCACCCCCCGACCACCAGTGAGCCAAGAGAACCAAGCGCCTGGCACAGCTCAGCCAGACCCGGGAAAGAAAGGAGGGCTTCAGCATTTCACCGCTGACCTGGAAGGTGGGGACTTACCCCAGCAGCGGCTGCTGGGTGGGGAGCACACTGCCATGCCCAAAGGCCTTAAGGATGGCTGGGACCCCCCAGGGCACCCCGAAAACGCCTTTGCAGAGCACCGGCTGTGCCAGGCACCAGGCCACTCCCGAGGTGGCAAGCAAGGGGGTGTTCAGACCTGTTCTGGAATAAGAAGGATGACAACATAGTGCAAATTATATGCCCAAAACCCAGAAGATGATGTAAAATCAAGACTTTACGCTTTTCCTTAACATAAATTACATCTTCAGAGAGAGCCTATTTTATATTCTATCTCCCATCCCTCTCACAGGTGAATAATATTCCTCCAGCAGCCAAAGCAATTGCTTCCATGGAAGAGCAATATTAGGAAAGTACTGATGCATTTTATTGACTTGCAAAAGTTTGGCCCAAGTGAGAGAAGTTGAAAAGAGGTCACCAGATGTTTTGGATTAGCACGGGCAGTAGAAATCTCCCGTAAATTAAAGAAGGGGTGATGTTTTAGATGTAAACCTTTTACATCGTGTGCCAGCACCAGCAGCATATGCATGAGAATGGACCCAAAACATGCATTACAGAAAGAGGAAAAAGGTTTGATGGAATTTACAATGAGACAGACACCTATCAAAATGGAATAAAAATGAAGCTAAAAGTCACCTCGGACGTTTATTAAACTTCCCCCTGATTTTGGCCCACAAAAGGATTTGGATTTGATTTAAAGAGGAAGATGATGGCATTCTCTAGTGGTACAAACAACAGGATGGAGCTACCCTGCCATATTCCCACAAAACATCTACCCTAAGACTGGATATTTATATTTTGTTTTCAAAATATATATACAGCAATGCAGCAATTTCTGGCTTGTGCTGCAGCAAGAGGTACAGGGCAGCAACTGCACTCCCTTAATCTGCCAAATGACCACAGAGTCGCCCCACCAGAGAAATACGGGGAGATCACAGGCTTTAGGTAGCAACAGGGGTTTAATTGGGTGCGCTGCTGTGCAATCACGGTACATAAAAACACGTCTGTATCATTCTGGTGTACCTCACTGGGAAGCAAACGACACCATTTTCTCTGCCCTGCCCGTGCACACTCTTTGCCCACTTTCCTGCCTTACAGAAGGGAGCCACCCGCCTGCCAGGTAAAAAGGGAAAATGAGAAAGGAAAACTTGAGCAGACGCTACCCGGCGTGACAGCGGCGTGGTGTACCCACATCCCGGAGACAGGAGGCAGGGACCGGTCACCAGACCTGTCCAAATGAGCTGTGGTATACAGCAGCATCGTTAAAACATATTTTTGCTACAAATGCAAATTCTGAAAGCCGCTTAAACACTATTATAAATATAACACTGGCATGCTTACTAAAAATCACAATTAATTCCAGTCTCCAAAGCCCCTAGGCAGGACATCAGGCCGGAGGGCTGTGAAATGTTCCCTGACGTACACCTACAAAGCCAAGGCAGCAAGGCAAGCTGTCTGCAGGACTTCAGGCTCAGAACAAATTGAAAATCACTAATGGAAGATTGTGCAGTTTGTTCATATTAGGAGCAGTCAAAAATCATACATAATGTAGCAATGTATACGCAACAGCAGGCTCACGCGAGATAATTTAACCATGAGGAAATGGTCTTTGAAGTGGTCCCTGATGAGATTTTGCTTGTTCCTAAGAGAATCCAGATGTATTCCAGAACAGCATTTTAAAACCACTTTCTAAAATTACACCCCCTCCCAGTCATTACGGTGCATTACAGTGACACTCTGCAGTTGGGATTTTATGGGGAAAATTACTTCCGAGTCGTATTTTTCTGTTAAATGCTCCCCCTCCAGTACCCGAAACCCCACTTTGATGCTTGCAGGCATTTCGTTACCTGACATACACATTCCTCGGGCTTTACATTTTGAAGAAGCTACATCATGGGCCAAATTCTGCCTTCTGTTATCCCTGGGAAGCTCATTAAAGGCTATTAATCTTGACTTCATGGGGGTTACGGTACAGTAACTGAAAGTAGAAGTTGGCCTGAACAGTCACGGTTTCACCCCAAAATGTTAACTCGTGGTTTTTACAGCTGCAAAGTGGAGCAAACCAAGGGGAACCAGGCACCCTTCCTCTCTTGGCTGCTCCTTGAGAAGGGAAATTAAGTGCATTATTAAAAGGGCTCCCTGATTTTGCACTTTGATGGGGAACTCCCTGCAAAACCGCAGAGCAGACAGCTCAGGAGGTTTGCAAGCCAGGAATATATAATTTTAAGATTTGTTCTTTACACTGCTTTGTCTCAAACACGATAGAAGCAACGTGCTGGATGCACCAACTGGCTCGGACTGCATAGGTCAAGGATGCCGCAGCTAAAACAGAGATACCCAAACCGCAACAAAGCCCGAATGACTCTCGTCCCGGCTGTAATTGGGTTCCTTACTGGTATTTTAAGTAAGACACAAACACAGACTCCTTGTACATATGTGGGGGGTTGACCCTGGCTGGAGGCCAGGTGCCCACCGAAGCCGCTCTGTCACTCCCCTCCTCAGCTGGACGGGGGAGAGAAAATAGAACGAAAGGCTGGTGGGTCGAGATAAGGGCAGGGAGAGATCACTTACCAGTTACTGCCATGGGCAAAACAGACTCGACTTGGGGAAATTAGTTTAATTTATTGCAAATCAAATCCGAGTAGGGCAATGAGAAATAAAACTGAATCTTAAAACACCTTCCCCCCACCCCTCCCTTCTTCCTGGGCTCAACTTTATTCCCGATTTCTCTCCCTCCTTCCCGTGAGCGGCGCAAGGGGACAGGGAATGGGGGTTGGGGTCAGTCCATCACATGTTGTCTCTGCTGCTCCTTCCTCCTCACTCTTCCCCTGCTCCAACGTGGGGTCCCTCCCAAGGCAGACAGTCCTCCTCCAACTTCTCCAACGTGAGTCCTTCCCAGGGGATGCAGTTCTTCATGAACTGCTCCTGCGTGGGTCCCTCCCATGGGGTGCAGCCCCTCAGGAACAGACCGCTCCAGCGCAGGTCCCCCACAGGCCCACAGCCTGCTCCAGCGTGGGCTCCCCATGGGGTCGCAGAATCCTTCGGGCACCCACCTGCTCTGGCGTGGGGTCCTCCATGGGCTGCAGGTGGGCATCTGCTCCATGAGGACCTCCATGGGCTGCAGGGGGACAGCCTGCACCATGATGGGCTTCACCATGGGCTGCAGGGGGATGTCTGCTCTGGCGCCTGCAGCACCTCTTCCCCCTCCTTCTCCACTGACACTTCCCTGGTGTCTGCAGAGCTGTTTCTCTCACCTATTCTCACTCTTCTCTTCCAGCTGCTGTTGTTCCACCCAGGTATTTTTGTCCCCCTCTTAAATACAGAGGCGCTGCCGCTGCCGCTGGTGAGGTTGGCCTTGGCCAGCGGTGGGTCCGTCTTGGAGCCGCCCGGCATTGGCTCTGTCACGGGGGAAGCTCCCAGCAGCTTCTCACAGAAGCCACCCCTGGAGCCCTGCAGCTACCAAAACCTCGCCACGCAAACCCAGTACAACATATAATTCAGACCTGCAACCTTGCCCTACCATGGCAGGGCTAAGAGAGAGCCTTGCTGTCACCCCCGTGGCTGCAATGACAGCGTCTACCAGCGCTGCAGACCCTCCTCCCACCGAAGCAGCGGTGGCAGATCCTTCCCATGGGATCTGCAAGAGAGGGGATACACCGGGCATCCACATTTCCCATTAGGACAGGGGTCACAAGACCTCTTTTTCTTTCTTTTTCTTGTCTTTTTTTTTAAAGATTTGACCTTCAGAAGGAAATTCATGGGCAACCCTAACAATAACCGACTTCCCCCATCTGCGTTAAGTGCTGGGGAAAGCCATCAGGCAAAGAAAATTGATTCCCTTTCAGAGACAGAAACAGACCCAGAGAGGGATTTCATTTCCCTGTAAGGCTATTATATTCAATGTTAACATTATTTAAAGGGGTTTGAATGGAGCTGTACTCCGCAACATCTCATTATGGAGTAAAATCATCTTAATGATTACGCTCTGCCAATACCCACTGCTTTATGGGCTGCTCTCATTACTGTTAGAGATGCTCTCCGTCTGGGAGTGACGTGCATCTATCACAGCCGCCTTGCAAGGATGAGAAAGAAAAGGAGACCGTCACTGTGCAATAATTGTTGGTGTTTCTGTCTGCAAAATCCCCAAAGTTGTAACAATTCGGTTCAAACACGCGGGATTTTGCATTTTCCTGCAGTGCTTTTTAGCACTAGAAGCCTTCAGAGAGTTTCATACATTAAACATAGGTTCTGTGCTTAATCTATTTGTACTGGCTGTTTCCTTTCCATACGGAACCTGTCAGGAGTTTAAAATAATCTGAAATGTGGTCATTTATTTCCACACTGCATTACTAAGTGTATGAACAGCACTTATCACCCAGTAACACACCTGCACTGCCGGCACCTTTGCATTTGTGGAACTAAACACATTTATTCAAGGGAATAAGTAACATGGACTTTTTACAGCTTTTCTTAGGCTTAGTCACGAAAGCCATTCCAATATTTTTTTTTCCCCCCTGAAAAAGTCTTCCAAGAAAATGAAATAACTCTGGGCTTTATAAAAATATTGCCTGGAAATGTTTGCACTTTCATTGAAAACGCCAAATCCTCTGACCAAACGATGCAAACAACCAAAATGTAAGAGACTGGGAAAAGATGCTTTGAGAAAATGGAACATCTTTTTTTTTTACATGTGGTGTTTGACCAAAAGCACCACAGCAATACGTGTCCTCGGGAGGAAGGCGTGAAGGGGTATTTACTTTTGTGCCTGCACTTTGTAAAACTGTTACAGGAAAAATTCTGTCCCACTTCTGGAGCCAAGAATACGAGGTGCTGGTAGGTTGAAAAGACTTGTTGTTCACTCAAAGAACAACATTAAATACGTTTTTATAGCAAAAGACTTAAGCTCAATAGATTAATCTTCTCAGGAAGGACAAGATTAACAGGTGACTTGGCCGTAATACGGAGCATATCCAATGTGCAGCGCTCTGCAGTCTAACAGGCAACATTATCAAAAGTTACCATAGTTGGAAGTCGAAATTCAGTCTGGTATAACTTAAATTAGATGGATTCCTTTCTGACCTTATGTGTGTTTAATAAAGGGAGCGATTTACCCACTGCAGCATGAATCAGTCATTAGGTCTGGGTCAGCCTTCCCAAGGGCGTGCACCAGGGCTCTCTTCCCTCCCCCTCCCAGCCCTTCTAACTGAAAAGAAATCCTGGCTTTCTAAGCTTTTTTTTCCTACTAATTGAATGCTCTTTAATGCAAACACGCCTATATTTACAACGAATGGGGGAAACATTTCTGCAGAGGCGTTGGTACTCGGTGGAAATACAGTCCTGCGTCGCATTGCAGCTCGTAACTCAAGTGCGTGCCTTGCAAAGACGTTTTATGGCCCTCAGAAGGAATAAATCCAGCACACCACGACCCTACAGCACCCTTGGCAAGTCGCACCCCGCTATGGACATGCAGCAGTGAGAGATTCCCTATCCCCAGATCCCAAAACCCAGCGCTTTCCCTCCGCCCTGGGCTTTGCCTCCCTGCCAGCGGGGGTGGAAAGAAACGGCTCCAATTCTGACGTGTTCCTGCAGACAAATAGAGATTTTTAAACTCCTTTTTTTCCCCCCAGTCTGCTATTAGTGTGATTAATGGAAGGAGAGAAGAACTGGGTAAGGAGAGGATAGAGGCATCCTGCTCCGCCGAGCCACGGCTGTCCGGCCAGCAGCCCACCCCTCCAATTGGAGATGGATGAGGTTGCTTCATGCTGGGAAGAGAAGCCAAGAAGCCAAGCTGAAATCCCGTCCCAAAACCGTGTTTAATATTTATAGCCGCACTATAGCACCAGGAGGATAAATCACACATGGGTTTTGAATTACTGGCGAGTTTTCCCCGCTCTGTCCTCTTCACCTCCAGCAGCAGCAGCAGTACCTCCATATGGAAGCATCTCAGCTACTCACCCAGCCAGCTCTGCAGACAGAAAGCAATTTGCCAGTCAACATACGCATTAACCAGAAAATCCCCCCAGGCAAAATTCCTACATGAGGCTCAATGAGCCGCAGATACCTTAGCGGAGTCCCCAAGCCCTCCAATGACTGGGTTTTAATAACTTTAATAAGTCCAATACTGTGAGCTAAAGTTAAAGATTAGGTTTGTAGCTTTTATTGTACTTATTTGGGTGTAGGAGTGTTTTGAATAGCTGGCGAGTGGCTTTAGTTGTTTTCCTTGTCAGCATGTTGGCCCTGGGCGTTGCAATTCAATGCTCAACTCAATTGCTCCGGTTTAACAATTTTTCCTTCTCCCAACTGCTTCAGTTTTCAAAATAGCCCTAAATCGCAAACTGGAAGAAAGAGAAACATGGGGGTTTTATGGGCATTTAAAGTCCACAAGGAGGGAGGTCCGCTCTGAAGAACACTAGCAGGTTCGCCTGTAGGCAGGAGTAGAAAGCCATTTCCAATGTCTCCTTCTGCAACGGTCCCCATCACCCTGCACTGCTCTGAGGAAGGCGGCATCCAGACCCCTGGCACTTACCAAAACCTCAGCAGAATTTATGAACTGCTGCCAGCAGCCTCCGCGCTTGTTAACGCCTCTTCATTTGCAAATCTAACCGCCGGAGAGGTCGGCCCCTCCGCGTACGGGAGACACGGGACTCTGGACCCGTCGCTGGTGGAAGATGCCCAACCGCGCCGACACGCAGCAGCCAGCTCAGCGCCGGTATTTTGTGCTCAGGGAACAGAGCAGCATGGCCAACCCTGCTGCTGCAGGCCACCATCCACAGTGGTCCTTCTTCCGGCATAGCTGCACTTGTGCAAGAAGCTCACTGCTTACAGAAGACCTTTTCCTTCCGAGCCTGTTTCTAGCGCACCAGTGCTGCCGTTACCACTACAAATAGAATCATAAAATGGTTTGGGTTGGAAGGGACCTTTAAAGGTCATCTAGTCCAATCCCCCTGCCCATGCAGTCTAGATCTTCAACTCGATCAGGTTGCTCAGAGCCCAGTCCAGCCTGACCTTGAATGATTCCAGGGATGGGGCTTCTACAGCCTCATCTAACCCACAAATGTTACCAGCTTCAAAGGAATTGTATCACGCATCCATGCGGCCCATAGAAACAAGCAGAGCAAAAGTAAAACTGTAAATTACCTCTTTTATAATGTGAAGATGCTGAGTCATGAGTTAATTAGTGGTAAGTTACATGAGAAAACTCCATCATGAGTCTCCAGCTTTCTGAGTCAGACGCCCACACGTCGGAGGAGGGAAGAAAGAGGGGGAGAACGGCTTGCAAAAGGATGCCCTGAGGAGCAGGACCAGAAGCGAGCGGCCATCCACCCGTCATATAATTCCCAAGAAAGAGTTATATAGAGCATGATGAGAGATGTCAATGCTCAAAAAAAAAAAAAACAAAACCCAACAACAAAAAAAGAAGAAATAAAATGCCAGAACTTACAAGCAACAATTTGCCAGAAAAAGCAAAACAGCTGAGAAGGAGTAATCTGATCCACATTTTTTTCTCGTTTTCTTCATTAATTTTAAATACCAAAACTTACAGGAAGGCAAGCCCTAAAAAAAAGAGAAAAGATTAACTCTTTCTTCTCTGTATGATTAAAGCAGCATAGGTTTTTCTAGTGATCTCTCCCTTCCAATGGAGAGGATGGGACCAGAGACAGCAGGCTGCTGAAGAAGCAGACAGCCATGACAAGGTGGCTGATGCTGAGAGCTAGGCCAGCTTAGATCCCATCAGGGGCTCTAGCCCAACACAGGCGCATGCCTCTGGAGGGGGAGATTTGGGAAAAGCCTCAGAGCTATTGGGCGGTCCTGCCTTCCCTTCACAGGGTGGCTAAGAGGGCAATCCACAGCTTTCCCTCCCGCCGCAGATACCAGGACCAGATGGTCTTCCTGAGATCTGTTCTTTGCCTCTGAATGCCACAGAAATGAGTAATCATCTGCTAAAAAGTGATTTATTCACAAGCCAACCCATGAGAGACTCTCTGGTATAACCGGCTTCTGGTTTGGTTTGGGATTGAGTGCAGAACGTGTCCCTCATCCACTCCCTGTCCTCCTTTCCTTTTCCCTGTCTCTTCCCTATACACAGCCAGAGGGCCACCGCAGTTTGATTAGTAACATCCTAAATGATGGTGGTTTATTCCATTCTGCATTTCTGACA
Source organism: Leptosomus discolor (assembly GCF_034619465.1). Taxonomy (NCBI): domain Eukaryota; kingdom Metazoa; phylum Chordata; class Aves; order Leptosomiformes; family Leptosomidae; genus Leptosomus; species Leptosomus discolor. The sequence continues at coordinate 2,646,903 of NC_141395.1, forward strand.
GATGCTAGGATAGCTGGTCCTGAAGGATTTGCTACCTTTTGCACCCAGACTGGTATGAAACAAGGATGTCATCCATTAGTGGAAACACCTTGCAATAAAGATAAGGACACTTGGACCACAGTGGAACCTGTCACTCTGATGTGGTACCGAGCAAGAGCCATCAGGAGAATTAGCAATGCCTCAAAAGTACCAAATCCATTGGGTGCACCAAGTCCCACAGCCTCCACCGCTGCTTGTTGTGAGATGGGAGCTCCAGGTCCCTCTCCAGCCAAGCAGACATGCAACATCCAGACTTACAAGTGTATCACCAAAGGGAAAAACATTCCTGAAATATTTATTGCCAAGAAGCTGCTCCACTGGCGACTCGCAGAGACATTTATCTTTCCAGCTTTAACTCCAACATGCACTTCCTTACCCTGTACCTCTTGTGCAGGAGGATGGTCATGAAGACGAGACCCAAATGTCTCAGACAGCAGAAAGCAGCTGGCTTTCATCTCCCCACCGTGCACTGGTCAGCCCCTGTGTCCTCAAACTGTTTTCATCAAAATTCTCTTTGACCTGAGCGATCCTTTTATTTCCATAAAGGTACAGTGCTCAGAGACTATCCAAGTTTCTATTCCAGCTGAAACCCAAACCAGAGGTGCTCCAGGCCAGGTTGGTTAGGAGAAGTCGGGGAAACCACAGCCCTCATCCTGCAGCCTCGTTCCTCTCCAGCTGGTGGCCACGCTCTGACTAAAGCCACGGTCACACAAGTCACTTTTTGCTTAAAATTCAGAAATAATTTCCCAAATATGAACTGAAGCTTTTTGAGTCCCTATTTCCATGTCCCTCGATTTCAAAGCAGAGTCAGGTGAGCAGCGAGGACCCGGTCCTGCTCTCACCAAAACACCTACTCCTGGGTGCTCTGGCTTTCATCTGAAGTTTCACTTTTTCCCACTGACGAAACCACGATGAGAAAAAGACAGGAAAGAAAAATTCCTGTTCAGTATCTGTTTCCATAGAAACAGCGAAATTAAGAGAGAGACAACTTTTAGCATCACCCAGTCCACACACCTGCCAGGGCAGCCACGAGCACCAGTCGCAGTTTTGAGACCCGCTCACACCTGAGCTGACAAAACGCACCTTCATCTGAATTTTACAGACTTACTGACAACACCGACTTGAGAGCCATCCCAGACAGTTACGCGCTGGGATTTAATCAAGGAGCAAACGCTCCATGTGACCGTCTCCCAAGGGTACTCCTCTGGCTGTGAGCAAGCAGTGACGGGCACGAGACACCCTTACGCTCAGCTCTTGCCTTAGGAGCTCACATATATATTTAACTGACAAGACGCATAAAAATCACTCGCTGAGCAAGGCAAACATGGGAGTTATCTGGATAGGGTTAGCAGGTTTGCAATATCCAGATGGAACACACAGCTCCTCCAAGAATGTGAATATCGGGTTTTTTCCTTTTTTTGGAGCAAATTAATACGGGCCACGAGCCAGACTGTGTCAAGAGGAACGCTCACATAAGGGAAGCAATCACACTGCGGGCCTTTGCCCTAATAAATCACCAACGTATTTCCCATGGCTGCTGGTTTTAGAGCTAGAGCAAACAGACCAAGCAGGTTACCAGCCTGACACTAAGGTCCAGGGATCCCCCTGCTTATGACAAGACATGTACTCCCATCGATGGCTAGGAAGGAGGAATTTCATCTTCTCCTTTGCCTCTCATGTGAACGTTTGGAAGTGAAAACATATGTGCCAAGAAATCCCCAAAGCATTAATGAAAACTGGATGCTACTTCTTGTTACTTTCTAAATTTGATATATAACAGGAACACTGAAAAATGTGCAAAGGAATGTTCTTCCCCTCCTCCACTAAACGACAACAAGCTTTTCCCTGGTAGTTTGCAGCGCCGTCTCTGTTCCATAAAAACACAATAAAAATCACACTGAGAAACACTAGAAGAGATTGACAGAGTAAAATAGGAACAAAGTCTAAAACCAAAAGCATCAAGAATAAGCTCTTAAGTCTCTTCTTCCTGATCTTCCCAATGATCTTCTCCGCTGTTCTGCTTTATTACCTCTCAGAAGGGTTTCAGCTTTAATATATACTGGAATTACTGGGGAAAGGAAACATTTTAAACATTTAGGCATCCTAACTCTTTCAAGAGAGGTTTCTTAACCTTTAATCCTCCTTCCTCCACCCGCGGGCCATGCAATATGCCAGGCAAAAGGTCAGTAATGTGGACAAAGGCAGTAGGCTGAGTCTAACCCACTTTTCTTCTACCCAGGCTATCTGCCATCAGCGCACAAACACACATCACTGACTTTTATTACTGCTAAGGGCCGATGTGCTCAGATTAAATACTGGCAAGTACTTAAACCCCTGGACATCCACGCATGGCCAAGCAGAACAGCCTGTGGGCTTACCTGGGTTAGCTATAAGGGATGGAGAGGGGCACAGCTGGCAGACTGCAGAGCTGGGTCCTCTCCCCAGGAGCTCACGGTTGGCCAACCAGGTCCTCAGCTGATATGAATCGGTGCTGCTCCCTCTACCTGGGGTCTTTTTGGGGGCGAGCAGTTTATCTATGACGAGCTGTGCCCCGCCGTCCCCACCGCTGGAGCTGCTGGCCAGGCTCATTAGGGGCAGCAACCGTCACAAACATCACGATGGACGTGGGGTCTTTGCTGAGATGCCTGCCGCGGCCCCCTGTCACTGCCGAGCACCAAAACACTTCGTCTGTGTTTTGGGATGGTTCCTGGCATGCATTTTCTAAAGCAAACATCAGCAGCAAAATCAGGTCCAGACCCTTAAAGGCTGGGTAGCTCGATAGCAACGCTTAGCACTCCACGATAAATATTCACAAGGCGCTCCAGGGAGCAGTGCTTTCATTTCCTCTGCCCTGTCGCTGACAGGGTGACAGTCCTGCCCTGCATACATCCCCTACATCATCGAGAAGACCAGGGGGACAGGCAAGCTCGAAACGAGACTGCCAGGCAGTAATGTGCTACAAAAGAGACGTGCATACACCACAGCCACCCTGCCTCAGTGACCTTTGAAAACATATTCGCTTTATCCGTTCCATAATGTCATCCCCTTGTGCCCACTCTTACAAGAAATTTCATTTTCTCCACAAGCCACTTCACTCCCGACAAGCTCTCCAAGGAACAGGACAGACATGTGAAAAAGGCGCAGCCACCGGTGTGCGCAGGGACAGAGCAGCACGACCCACCAGCTGAAGGCAGCTTGCCAAAAAGCTTCTTCCTGGTGAAAAAGTGAACACAACAGAAATGGATACAGCTTTAAAAGAGATTCAGCCCTTCTGCTGGTCTTCCACACCAAACTGATTCACCCAACTAAATATTTGGCCTCGAGGCATTCTTCCCCCAAACTGATTTACTCTAAAACTCATTTTATTTAAGGCAGAAAGGATGGGTGAAGGCTGGCAAGCGGCAGCACAAGTCTGCCTCCTCCTTTCTCTCAAGCTATACATGCTATATAGGTTGATCAGAACAGGCTGTGAGCAGCTGAGCTGGGTTTGCTCCCAGGAGATGCTGCAGATGAGTTTCAGCATGATGAAATGATGATCTTACCATGACCTAATGGAGCTTCTTTGTCCGTCTATGGAGAAGCCTTTAATGAGCTCATAGCTCATATGGTTTATCACCATAGTTGGTGATGAGCAACTTTGGAACCGTTGTAGGGAGATGAATAAAGATGCAAGTTTGGATATTCAAGTACACAGAGATATGCTTGATGATGCCTTTTGTTAGACACCCCAGTCACTGATTTATACTCGCTGTCAAATGGAAGCTAAAGATAGTGTTTGGAAGACACCACGCGTTAAAATGTTGGGTCTGCTGTATGGAGCTTAAATAAAACTATATGTTCAAGAAAATTGTATGCACATTGCCATGTCTCTGGGTCTCACGTAGCTCATCCACAGGTTTGGAACAAATATTAATTCAGCTCCAGCTGAACGATACTTCAGCCAAAGCTGCGGCGGTCAAAGCTCTGCATCAACAATGGCCTTAGCCCATTTGGGCACTGGAGATGCACCTACAGATTCAGCCAGGAATCAGTAACATGGACTAGGAATGATCCCTTCCAAAGTAGCACCGCAGTTTGCCCCCACTAGACCCATTTCTTCTGATCACTATTTCTCCAAGAAGAAAACAGGATCAACTGATCATTTACACCACTGATTTTCTTTTTTTTTCAGCAGTTTGAAAGATACTGACAAATAAAAATGCAAAATGATCTGTCCTAAGCAAGCTTTCGGCTGTTCTTTGCAGGCTTAAATTTGAAATGCAGCATGTGGACCCATAGCATTTTATGGTTTCATCATATAAGCAGGGCATTTCAGCTAACTTTAGTCTCCCTTTGATCACCTTACGCGTCTCATCTGTTCATATCACAACTTTTGAAGAGGATGTCTGATGTTTTCTTGTGAAGTTCATGCAAGAAAAGTGAAGAGCCTTTATTTTAGGTTACCTTTGGAAAGGAGGAGGTTGACACGTGCAAAATGTAGTTTTCAGTCATTTGTTTTAGTCATTTCAACACGAGAAAAGGAATCTGTCAAGTGACAAGTTAGTAGGTTGTTTGTTATTCCTAAACTAGTAAAAGAGAATATTAAAAGTACCAGGAATGTGTTCTGGAAATTATACTATTCCTTGTTTTTTCTAAAGCATAAATAAGTGTTGTGCCATGGAATTAGGCCAAAAATGCCTTAGCAAAACAGCAAATTAGGAAGAAGAGTTTGGTGACAGAAGTACGTAATAGCACCTAACCAGATTCATCAGCAGAAGCATTTTGCTCTCCACAATGAAGATGCTCTCCAGGTTAATAGGTTTAGCTCTAGATGTATTACAAGGCAAAATGCAGTAACTTGAATGATTATTAGTTCATCTCATCGTCTCTACCCAAGGCTGATCTACAGAAACAATTTTACCCCCAAAGTACCAGACTGATGCTGGGCAGCCAGGACAGAGAGACTTCACATGTGGATTCTGTCTCATTCCGTGACTCAGGATGAGAAATATTTGGGGAATTACCAATATGCAATCTATCTTAATGTCTCTTTTTTATTCCAGTTTTCATTAAAGGCACCAGAAGGTCTTCTGTCGATTTTAATGCGCTCTGAATGTGGGTAACAAAAGTCCTGATGAGACTTTGCAAGAAGGTTTTCTGGGGCGATCTCTGAAATCCTGGGCACTACCCACCTCCCTCTCCGCAGAGCTGAGTCGTGGATTTGCTCCTAACGCACAGGACAAAAGAGGGCAGGATTCGAAGCATCCCTGCTATCGCACAGCAGCGGCATCCTTCACAGTGACTGATTTCCTCAAGCTTCCAGCCAGGAGGTTTAGTTAAGCTCTGTAAATTTTTACAGAAAGGGCCTCCAACTGTCCCGACTTACATGTCAGAAGAGGTACTTTATCACAACATCCATCATCCATCCCATCTCCTCAAAGTGGGAAGTTTTGCGATATCTGGTTTTACATACTGCCAGATGCTGGGCTCTTTCATTCACTGCCAGACAGGAACAGAGTCTCATAACTCAAAGGCAACACACAATGCCATAAACCTTTTTGCAAGACATACTTCATAACCATGAGGGTTAAAAAGTATGACCCCATATATTTAAAAAACAATAAATGAGGAATCCAGCGGAGCGAGTAGCCCATTAGGCATGGCACTATTGTTTAAGCATGAATTTTGACTTCTCAGGTTTTCTACGAGAACACTTTCCAGATGGAAAAATGAAGACTTACCAAAATAGAAACACCCTCTGAAAAGAATGGTTTTGATACAGTTCTGATGGGAACCTGTCTCCTTACCTGCCACCTAGCACATCTGGCACGCAGACCCAGAGTCGAGCGCCTGGCAGACCATGTTTCAGAGCAGAGGCACGGCTGAGGACCACCACGGCCAAGAGCCGGCACTCAGAGCGCTTCCAGCCTGCCGAGCCTGCTGTCTTTCCCACCAGGAGATCGAGGGGGAAAGCTCTACTTGCCTCTCCTCCTCCTCCTTGCAGATGTCTCCACCCAAGACCTGGGACCTCGGTCATGCAGAACAGCAATGTTCTGGTCTAGTCCCGATGCAAAACGGTCCCTTTTCCAGTTCAAGTTCAATGTGGAACAAATTCAGGTCACACTAAGGTTAGTCCGGGCTATTTCTGGCCTCCAGCCTTAGTGGCAATCTCAGTACTGAGTGTTTGACACCTGAATTCCCTATTTGCTCTCACAAAGAGGCAGATTCAGAGCAGCAGCAACACCTCCCAGTCGTAAATGTAAATACCTCCCAAAACACCCAACCTGCAAACATACCCTGTTCCACTTTCCAGGCAGCCTGGCCATGTTGGATGCAGCAGCATCCCAGAGGTGCTGGTGGAAGTGACACAAGGAGAGAAAAGAGACAGGAATCCCCCCCGACTCCCCTACCATGTCAGCGGGGAGGGCTGAAGGCAGGAGCGGCTCACGCTGCCACCCCAGGAAAAAAGATGCCTGCTTAATCCCTACCAAGCAAATTATAAAGCTTTTAAAGCTCAACCTCCCCCTCTTCAGCCAAACATTAAAGGCTAAAATAAGAACTGAGATGAATTAATGTCTGCCTTGCAGCTTCAGATCCATTCGGGTAACCACCCATCAGGGCTCCTATGCGAAGGAGGTCACCACATCTGGAGAGGGCACATCTCAGTTTAATATGCTGGATAAATTTCTCTCTTTGGTAGAAATGTAAACTGGTAGTTTACAGATACAGGGGAAGTTATGCTGGTAAAGGATTTCCAGTAAAGCTCCCTAAGCTCCGGCAGAGTTAGACCCAGCCAGTTATGGGGGAAATGCTCACTTCCTTCGGATGTTCCTTCAAACGGGCAGGGAACAGAATGAGACACAGAGCAACGCCCTGAGATAAAGGAGGAAATCCCTTTCGGGTTCACAGAAATAAATCCAGGGGGGATGTCTTTCCAAAAAGAAAACAAATCATGCTAAGACTTATCTCCTGCATTTGCACCACTTACTAAAAAGCCTCTTTCCTCAGCGGTAGAAAACAAATCTCCCAGCCTAGTATCTGGAAATGCCAGAAGAAAGCGATTGGTCATATAAACACGCACATTTCCAGGGGAAGTTTACTCTTCCTATAGCCAGAGGATGTTTACTTTTCGAGAAAAAGAGTATGTTAAAACCTTTCTTCCCTTCTACTTCATCACCATTTCACTGGCACTTAGGAACAGACATTCCCCATTTCAAACACAAGGTTTAGCAGGTCAAGTGAAGGGGGAGCCATGGTTGTGTACACAAGAAAAAATAAATAGGGGGAACGAAATTAATAAACAACGAGGTTGAGCTAGACCTCAGAGATGAGAAGTTCCCTGACCAGGGCAGTGACACGGGCAGGCAATGTGACGGCTGAAGGCTGTCAAGCCAAAGAGCAGGAGCCCAGGGCTAAGCTCTGCAGGTCAGACCCACGGTGCTCCTCAGTGTCACAGGGACCACAGGCTGAGAGCCTCCTCCCTCCCTCTGCCATCGCTCACATAGCACTTTTGAACCACGGGGAATGCGGGCGGCACGCTACGAGAGTCGGCTGGCTCTTGGTATGCTCGGTTACTGGCGTGCTGCGAGGAGGTTTTAGAGATCAAAAATCAATGTCAACGATTTTAACTTCGGTTTAACAAAGTCCTAATGAAGTTTAATGGATGCCATTAGGTAAATTGCTAGCACTATCCATCACCGCACAGAAATGGAGAGACTTTAAAACACATTTTAAAGCTTCTTATATAAGTACAATAAGAATAAAGGATATCTCATTATTTTTATGACCACTTAACAAGCTTCTGCAGTATTCAGACAAGCACCTACAAGAAAAAAAACCAACCACTGCTCTTATAATTAGGTACAATCCTGCTGCCTCCAGATGAATCACACGCAACTAACTGCAGGGTAAACTGGGCCATATAAGCAGCAAAGACCCACGTTAAGGATGAAACCCTGGTTTTGGGAAAATAGGCAAAAGCTGCAACTCTTAACGCTTAGGGAAGAATTCCAAAAGCCTCTATTTGGACAGGCTTAAAAAAAATGTACCTTTCAGCTAATGAACAAAGATGAAGACAAAGAGGTTTTGATGAAGGCTTTTTTTTTCCTGCAACAAGTGAAGAGGAAGGACAGGAGAACCCCCTCGAGGCTGGGCTTTATATAGCAGCGTACGTGCTTCAGGAACACTGGCAAGACACACCTCCCCCATGCTGAACAGGACAGGAATCCAAGTCCATCACTCAAACCCCAAGTAAAGAGGTTACAACAGTGGTACCACAGAGTGGAGCAGATCCTGGAGACGCCACGTCCGTACCAGTGCAGGTGCTGGCTGACAAACACCGAACTCTCCAGGAGCATTTGTAATGCATGTTTGTGTGAGAAGAGCCCTCTGGTTTTCAGGAATGCAGAGGCACCTGATCACAGGAAAAGCCCATTTCCACGCTGGATCTCTGGAGTTCTCCAGTGCAATTCCAGGACCTCATCCCATTGAGTTTTGAAGACCTCCAAGGATGGAGTTTCCGCAGCCTCTCTGGGACCCTGGAAGAGCAGAGTGGGGAAGGGCTGAAAATTCGCCCTTCGCTTGTCTGAGGTACCAAAACAGCTTCTCGGAGGCACCTCTGGCTCCTCTGCTTGCAGACCAAGGAATCCAGCAAGGCTGGGGATGGCGAAGGAGAACACCAAGTAGGGCTTGGAGCTCAGTTTTCAGGAAGAGGGTGGTGTTGACCGGGAAAATTTCCTTTCACATCCCTCTCGCTCTGCAGTCGCTGCAGCTGCGGAGACTCTTTCCTGTGCTGCACCCTGTTCAAACCGATGAGAGGAAGCCACTGTCACCAAAAAAAATGTTAAAAAAAAGGCTGATCAGGAAAAAGTAACACAACAGGAAAAGCTGGTCGTGCACTTCAGGTTTCACCATTGAAATTGCTGCAGGTTCCTGGACACAGACTGAGTTTCTTCCATCTTTGTGGAAAGAAGTGTCCAGTTCACTGAACCGACGCGTATTTTTCAGAACAGACTTTAAGACGAGGAATTAGGTATCATCTTGCGTGCATTCCTTCCTCTCCCCCAAACTGAGAAAAGTCATCTCCGAGGGAGGAATTTAATCAAAGCCAGCTGCTAATTACTTTCCTGACACCAGGGGAGAAGAATGTTGGCATCAGAAAGATCTGGAAGATTTTCATTATTAATATTTGATAAATCTGTAATTGGATCGTTTGATTTTGCAGTCTCCTTTGACTAGAGGTAGAAACTTTATTGAAATTAATCTTTATGAATTCAGGCCACAAACTTCAGGGGATGATAACTTATTGATTGATTTGAGTATCTTGAAGTGCTAACCCTGCAGATAAGATAAATTGGGATTGCCTAAGGACAAGTCAGCACAGACTGAATGTAATCCAGAGCGCTTTCCTATTAGAGGAAATAAATTACGTTCAGTAAAGAGTTAAAGTTGAATTTCTCTCGCCTTTTTTTGCTGAAGTTCAGAGATTCGACATGAATATTTAATTTAAAAGCAAATGAGAATTAAGTGTGCTAACATTGAATTAATAAAATAGTTGAGTAGCATGCAATAGCGAGCAAATGTTCTCAAGAAAAAACCCTAAGATTAAAATTGCAACACTAAGTTATCTAATATATTGTTTAGAATTGGACATAAGAATTTTCTCTCAATCCTAATAAAATAAAGCAGAAATTCTATTAAATGCAGGGAGAACACTGTAGGGCTGAATATTATTACTATGAACCACAAAAACAATTTCTTGCTCCGATTTTTAGCTCTCGAGTTACGTATTGAAACCTTCAGAACTGGGTTCATGCTAATAACACAGCAGCAGAGCAAAAAAAAAATTGTCCAGAAATATCTGGTTTATAACTAAAGTAAATTAAAGGCCATGTGCACATTCACTGAGGGATCTGAACGCCCAGGCTTTTATTTTGAAGGCAAGAGATTAAAGTTCCCTTTCCTTACCCAGCATCGCTGCTTTGAACAGGCAGCAAAGAAATGGCAAAAAATAAGAAAGAAGAGTCTTAATCCCAGTGTTCCAACCTGGCTCGTGCGTGTTTCCCCGCCACTGCAGAAGCAAACAGCAATACAGCTCTTTCATACCAGCTCTAAAGGAGATTTGGGTTTGGGCACCTCTCCCCTGATATTTTTAATTCAGCATTTAAATAGTTGCATTAGTATGCGCAGCACTTTCCCCATATGCAAGTAGGGAGGTTTTTGCTCAAAGAACCCATGATCTAAATTAAATCACAATATTGGAAAAAAAAGACAAAAACGCTACCTGAAAACAATGCTGCGCCTTAGGCGAGCTACAAAGCTTCCTCCCTTCCCCTTTGCATCGCTGCCAAGGTTTTTGAGAAGGCAAGATACAGAGGGCGATCGCTGGCGCTAGGCCAACAAAAAAAAGACTGAACTTGAAGACAAAGATGATGAGGCTGTTCAGCGCAGTCCCTGTGGAAGGCTATTCCAGACCCAGAATTAAAAAAAAATTGATGAAGAGAGCTTTGTTAGAAAAGCTAGAAAGGTGTAGCATAGGAGAAGTCACGGATTTGGTAGATTTGCCATGACAGCTGAAGTGTTTGAAGCGGATGAGGAAAAAGGCAAATACAAAGATGAAAAAGAAGGAGCTAAGATGATCCTTCCTACAAATACTCTTCAGGCCAGAGGGGGACAAGCGTGTCACGTTGCAGGTGCCATTAAAAACCAAGAGGACAGCAATCTGAGCCCAGGTGATGTACTGCAAAACCAGTAGAATTCTGCAAACGAAGAGGGAGCGTGTGCAGGAACTCTACACACGTGCAGGGATGTGGCTTTGGAAGCAGAACCCTGGCTGAGCTCCCTGACTTCGACATACATCCTGCGGGGAGAGACCCATCTACTCAGCAGAACCCACAGAGTCAGTAGGGCTCAATCCCAAAATTAAGCTACCTCGGTATTGCTCGTTTTTCTTGGAGCAACAAAGACTTGCCCACAACCACAGCTTGGAGCATCTTCAACCGCAGACGGCGAGCAGTGTGAAGTAAAACCATGAGCCCTTCTCTTTGCCGTGGAGCTCTGGAGAGTCCTGTGTGGGGCTTCCAGCCGAATCCTACTGCCAAGCGGCTCTGTCACCACACAAAGGAGAATGCTTTCGATGCGTACGTATGGGTCTGCATCAACAACTTCTGCAGTTAATTAACTTTCTGTAGCAGCAAGCACAGAAATCAACAGATATTTAAGAGCTCTGCCCATGGAATTACCTCAACCCAGCTCATAATGGAAAAGTTTATTTTCAATAAATGCTGGCTTTGTAAGCAAACCGCAGCCGAGATCCCAATTAGGAGGCCCAAGGAGAAAGGGTGGAAAACCGAAGCCTTTCCATAACGAAGGGGAAAAAAAGAGAGAGAAAGAAAGAAAAAAAGTGCCTTTGGTTCATTGAAGGAAGGGTTTTATTCATATTTTGTAAAACAGTTATTTGAGGAAACGACACACCGCCCTGAAGGAGCAGGTCTGTCAGCAGAGGTGGCCTTTACGCTCCCCGTTCTCACGGACCTTCCAGGAAATCCCGGGACCCAGCGGCTCTCCCGGGGCTGAGCAGCTCCCCCTGCATCTCCCTCAATAACCCCCCGCCCCCTCCCTCTTTCCTTCATTTCCCACTTCGCTGTATTCCCCGGCCCCGGAAAGCCCCAGGCGAGGGCGGGTACCGGCAGCCCGGCTGGCGTTCCGTGACTGACTCCTGGCGCACCCCACGGGTACTGCAGCCGCCGGTGACACCCGCTGCTGCCACCACGACCCCGAGGAGCCCCCGCAGGGGCCCCCATGGGCGCCAAGACAAGGAGAAACCCCAGCCCCGGGGGCTGCGGCCCGCCCGCCCCCTCCCCGCACCGCCCGGCGGCCGCGGCCGGGCCCCGGCCTCTCCCTTCCGGCCCTTCCCACCGCCCCATCCTCGGCCCGAAGCAATCGACCGCCGAACGACTCGCCCCGCCTCGTCTCGGTCCGCGCGCTAATCGAGGTGTCGGTGGATCGGCTCGCTCGGCTTGGGGACGGGCCGGGGCGGGCGCGCGTCGCGAGGTGCGCCGGTAGGCGGGGTGGGGAGGGCGGCGGGCGCCATTTTGCAGGAAGAGGTGAGGGGCGCGGGGGTTCCGCCGTCTCCGGTGTTGCCTCAGGGGCGACCCCGCTGGGCTTCCCTCTCCCTGAGCCCGTCGGCCGCCGCTGCCAGCTGGGCCTGCAACGAGCGGGCGGCGCCGCGGGGCTTTGTGGGGCCGTTGTCGGGGCTGGGGGGCGGCCGTGAGGGGGTGGGCAGGAGGAGAGGCCGCTCTGAGGCCGGGCGGTGCTTCGGAGGCCAGTGCGTTCGCTTCTCTTCCAGGGGCAGCCGGGCCTTTAGGCGAGAGGGAGCCCAACCGTCTGCCATGGCCAGTGTGAGTAACGCGGATCCCCGCCTCCCCGGCCGTAGCGCCGCCGCGGCCGCCGCCGGCCCGCGGGACGGGGGGGGGGGGGGGGGGGGAGCTGTGAGCCCGTCCCTGCGCCTCGTCCCGCTGGGAAGGCGAACCGGCGCGGCCGCAGGGAGTCAGCAGCGCTTCTCCGTGTTGTGCGGGACGCTTGCGGTTTGTTTCCGCTTTAAAGCTGTCCTTAAGTCACTGTGCTTGCGGGGGATTCGTTGGTAAAAGTCTGAGTTACACCAAGGTACATTTTTATTAGAAAGCTGTCCTGCCAGCTAAGGTTTTGCTAGCTGTGGGTATCGTGGTAATAATCGAATTGAGGATTAAGCAGGCTCTGTTTTGTTGAGTTTTTTTAAATGCCATGAATTAAGATGAAATACTCGGGTTCACCAGCGTGCTTTCAGGCTGAATAACGAAACGTGCTTTTTTGATTTAGCCTTGCCGCAAAGACATGAATAATTTAATGATTTCAGCGGTGTTTTTTCGCTTGTGTAATGCTAGCTCTGTAAATATTTGCATAAGTGAGCTCAGTCAACATATCTGTAATTAACGCTAACATCTCCATGTTAAGTGATCCTGATTATAGGAAAAAGACCTGCTTTTCTTGTAATTACGTGTCTGCTGTAATTGTTTACATCTGTTTTCTCTGTAATATAGTTATGTGAAAATTAATTTCAACAGTGCTTTTACATAGTAGAGGAAAAAAGGTTCAGTTGGAATTGGCAGATGTTTGCTGTTCTTACAGGAACCTTTTAAGCCTCGTGGTGTTTCAGAACTAGACAGCTCAAGGCCTTACCTGTAAATACAGGATTTAAGTCAGAAAATCAAACATGCCTTTATGCATTTGAGGCTTCATGATGCCGGTAGGACTTATTGGACGTTGTATGTTTGTGTAGAGGTGGTATGTAAGAACCTGATACTTACTGATTTAGGTCCTGATACTTAAAATAGAGTTTTTGTCTTAAACATACAAATAATACCATTTTCTCATTTTTTTGGGGAGTAACCTTGTTGCATACGTATTTAGCACACATGCAGAAACTTTGATAGAATCAAGAATACAGCACTTAAGGAAAATCCCTGTGTGTTAGTTTCTGGAAAGAATTACTTTCCCTCACCTGGAAAATAAAGTTTTACAAAACACACATGCTGTGGCAGGTGGGATTTATATTTTCCAGTAACGCATGCTTTTGTGCAACTGTAGTTAAGAGTATTAGTAGTTTTGTGGTGGAGTTTAGTCTGTATTTTTTTTTTTAAATTCATTCTAACTCTACATTTTGAGTGTTTGACTGGTTATTTTTCATGTTATGCGTGTGTAAATGCACCATGAAAGCTGTCAATCTATTTTTAAAGTATAAAAAATAGGTCCGATTTTTCAGTTTAATTGCATCACCTGGATATTTCTTCATTAAAAAAAAAAAAGAAAAAACAGCACAAAAGCCACAGTAACAGTTGCTCGCGTTGCTAGTTGAGATTCTGCCATTGGGCCTCAGAGTTAATCCTCGTGGTGAGGAGCTGTTAGCTCCTGGAGCCCTGTTGCTGAGGCTGTTGGCATGCTCAGGGGGATGGCGTTGCATCACCTTCTGTTTACTGTGAGGCTGAATTGGTTTCTGATGGAATTACCTTCAGCACCTGGGAGTTAACGTTGACAGCACAACTCCGTGGCCTGAAGCAGATTTTTCTGGTGTATTCCAAGACCATGGAATTCATAAAACTTGTATGGCTTATTGGCATTTGGACCACCACGCTGGTCTGTTTGCAGTAACTCTTGTTTGTAAACACATGAACCACGGAGTTTGCAAATCCAAGTCACACCGGCTGCCCTCACGGAGGTTGTGCACATGTGAAGTGTGATTTGAGAGCAGAAGAAAGAAGCCAAAATGACCGTCCCTACCTGTTTTGGTGCACATATCTGCTGGCGTAGTTCAGAGCTGGTGGTGTGTCTCCTTTGCTGGTGAAGAAATGCATGTAAGCACACGTGTACGCGTGGTTCTAGGTGCCAGCTGCAAGCTGCATCGGGAGTGAAGCAGTCTTGTGTCTCCCTCGGGTCTTTTCAGCAGTGGGAATGTCGGCTGGCTGACGTTTGTGCTGGCCTTCAGTGCAGAGGTCTGGGATACCAGTGTTCATTAACACTGGTTCTAGGTATTCCTGCTAATCAGTCTTGTGGTTGGATTGTGGCACGCACGGGAACAATGACATGCATGGCAATAGTCACGGAAACAGTCCTCATCCATACCTTGGTTTAGTTTGTGGCGTTTCAGCTATTTAAACTTTTCAGAGTCTTTTCCTCACACGAGAAGGCCTTTCAGTAAGTGCTTTCGAGGCTTTGCCTTTACTTAGAATACTATTGCTAGTAAAATATAAAAGTAGTAATAAAATACTTTCGAAACCTGATTTTACAGAAACACAGTTGATCATAATTAAAATTGTAATTTAATTATCGAGTGAGGATTTCTCTTGTGATCCGCAGAGCTGTACTTTAAGTGAAATACTAAACTAATATTTTTGCTAGCGGTATGTAATGCTTACTTTGTTTTTGTCTTCTCAGGTGCTCTGTAACAGAGCAAGACTGGTCACCTACCTACCAGGGTTTTATTCCTTAGTCAAAAGAGTTGTAAATCCCAAGGCTTTTTCTACAGCAGGTTCCTCTGGCTCAGATGAGCCTCATGTTGCTGCTACACCTCCAGATTTATGTAAGAAAAAGCAAATTCATTTTCTTTGAATTCGTGTGCTATCAAAGCTTTGCACCCCCTATAAATTTGGGGGTTCTGAAGTGTGCTTATGGCAGGGCCCCAACTCTTCTGTGTGCATTGTGGTTACTTTGGTTGTATGTGATTGTGGTCACATACAGAAATTTGTATGGGGGAAGGCTTTTTCTTTTTTTTTTTTTTTTTCTTTCCTTTCTCTTTAGATGTGATGACTAAAGCAAGGCCTTGATTTTTGCAGGTCCAAGAACCGTATGGCCAGATGAAGTAATGGGTCCATTTGGTCCTCAGGACCAGAGATTCCAGTTGCCTGGTAATATTGGTTTTGACTGTCACCTAAATGGCACCGCTTCTCAGAAGAAAAGTGAAGTTTCAAAAAACCTCCCTGATATATTAGCAGAGCCTTCAGCGAGTGAAAGGCATGAATTTGTAATGGCACAGTACATAAACGAATTTCAGGTAAGACAGGGATTTTTCTATGTGAAATGGATAGTTAAGAAAACATAACTAATCTCTCTTCCTCCCAAAAAAAACTTATTGGTGATTTTCTCTGGATGGTTTTGAAAGATGAACTTCAGCTGGGGTAGGCAAGAGACTACATAAAACCTAGCTGAAGTTTTTTCTTTTAGGAGAAAGAAGTATTTCAGGGTGTGGTTTGTTGTGTTGGTTTTTTTTTTTGACTAAGCAGCACTTAGTGGAATAGCATTTTAGTAGTGACTTAATTTTATGGATATGGGAAAAGAAAACTTCAGTTTCAAAACTTACTGTTTACCGAGTCTCACCACCAGTTACCAAATGGTAGTTTCTTCAGTATTTCATTTAATGGATCTGGACTTAGGTAGTTTGGACAGTGTTTAGATGCAACTGCTTAGTTCTGACAAGCGTTGAGTTCACACAGGAGAAGCAGATGAATGTCCCTGAGCCTCAGGGACTGCGCTTTGCTGATGGCAGAGCTTGCAGCGAGTCAGATGAGTTACTGACAATAGGCCACTCGGCAATTGCCGGCGTGATCACAGCATTTCCACAACTGTTAGGTGCTGCTGGCTCAGCTTTCCAGGCTCTCGGCGTTTGTGACGTGCCCAGACTTTGGAAGTCAACTAGCAAACCTCCATTGTAAAAATGCCGTATGGTGGGTTTTTGTAAATGTAGGGTTCTATTCCAAAGTGTTCAGAAAACATAAGCTTCTGGTGAGCTCCCCAGATTCTGTTTTCAGCTTGTGTGCATCATAGTTTGTGCTGAAAGCCCAACAGAAAATTCTAGTCTTTGGTTTTAGTGCCAGCCAGGTGCACTGAATGCATGTCTGCTTTCTAGTGAGGTTACTGGTGTAAGAAAATGCCCAGTGCAACTGTTGCTGTCCGAAATGGGGATGGAGAAACTGGAAAGAGCAGAGGCAGGTTTTGCAACTGCGATTCAGGAAGCGGTCAACAAGAGTCAGCTCCGCTTCCTACCGGTGGTGTTTAGGTCAGCAGCAGCATTTAGCTAACAAAAATGCTGAACTACTCACCTTAGGAGAGGACCCGATGGGATCAGCTGAATACAGGAACCTCCCGTAGGCTGCTGCAGCCAGCAGGGGAGAAGCTCAGCGCTGCTGAAGCTCCTGCAGCAGCCCTTGAACCAGGCAGAGAAACATCAAGGCTGCTCTGAGCTCTCTGTGTACCCGAGGTTGATGTATTGGTTTTATCTGAGCGGAGTAAATGGCCCTGCCAGCCTATCGAGGTCAGCCAGTGGTGTGGATCTTTGGGAAGTGGCCATAGTCTGTGGATGGTCGCGTGCCCAGCGAGCGTACGGACCATGCAAGCGGTGTTCAGGCAGGTAGAGTGGGAGTAGTGTGCAAGAAATCACGATGAACTGCCACTCTTGGGAAGGGAAGCATCCTGGAGTTAGGGAGAAAAGAAGGGGTTTACCAGCATAATGGCGTGGCTCGTGGACTTAAGGTACCAACCGATCTGTGCCGGGGACTTTGCCATCGCGATGCAAGGTACCTGTGGGAACTGCAGGGACTGTCTGTTGGTGTGTTTGTTTTCTGATGGTTTGGTTCTGGGTTTTTCCCTGGTGATGGGTAAGTTCTAGAACAAAAACACCAGGCGCGCTGTTTTAGGTAATAGTTTTCTCTAGGGAGAACTTTGAGGTGCAGACGGGTGTTAGGTAGGACTTAGTGTACTACTCAACGTTGTAATAGCAGCCTTAGAGAAACTTGCTGAAATTCCTTGTAAACTATGGTGTAGTTAGAGCTAGAAAACCTGTATTAAGGCATTCTATGCCTGTTGCATAACAATTGCTATCCTAAAGGAGGCAGCTGTTTGTCACTACCTTCTCGAGGGTATGTTATCTGTCCTAACTTACAGGTGCTTCGTTTGTAATGTACCCACAAGAATTTGTTTGGGTTTTTAGTCGTGAGTTTTTTATTTAGAAATTATGGAACTAAAAAAACCTGTGAAGATTAAAAATGGTATCGTTGAAAACTGTTCTGCTTTTCAAGCTACCACAGCTATAGCTGAAAATACTGATAGTTCAGTGCTCTAGAACTTTACCTGAGCCAGAATAAAACTTTATTTTAATGTGTGTATATGTGAAATCTGTTGCTGTTGTATTGAATCCTTAAGGCCGTTGTTTCAGAAGGATTTAAAAAAAAATGTCTGTATTGGTTAAGGCTTTGAGAGAATACAGTTTCAGTAAGACATAAACCTTGAAATTTCTACATAGGTTTAATAGGTGATACCTACATCTGTTCCACTTTTCTAATATTTGAAAAATTTTAAGTCTCATTGCAAATGATCTTTCTGCGAAACGGCTTGAGTGTGTCAGTGGACATTTAATCACAAGAACATAGTCTGGTGTACAACGTTATTCCTGTTACGTATTAACGCACGAGAAAGTTACAGTTTTCTTTTTTCTTTTTTTTCTCAGGGTGCTGACATTCCACAGAAACAGCAGATCAATAACGCTGAAACTTACTTTGAAAACGCCAAGGTAGAATGTGCAGTACAAGCTTGTCCTGAACTGTTACGAAAAGGTATATTTTCACTTTCATTGACAGCTAAGAAATTATAGCTTTTAAAACATAAACATATGTAAGTAAACGCTCTGATACCACAGAATGTGTGGAAGACGAGGGTAATCCAGAGTTAATGTTTTACGAAAGAAAAATGCACACTATAAAATGAAAGCTGAAACTTTGCTGTTGACAATACTCAGTATTTCATATAAAATTCAATGCTGCTTAAATTCAAGATCAGCTGGGGCGGGGAGTAGCTTTCAGCTGCTTCTCCAGTGTCAGGTGGATTCTGGAGCTAATTCACTCTCCTAAAACCAGTTTGTGGTGAAAGCAAATCTTTTGGCATTGCTTCTCAGTAAAACAGCAAATTGAAATTATGAAACTTCTGAAAGCATTGGTGTTGTGTCTGTCTATAATTTGTTCAAGAAGGAAATGATTGAAATTAAATTGGAATAAAACCTTCTAATTTTAAAAGTGATATACTGAAAGAGAGAAGTGACTGAAACCTAGCTGGAATCTTGGTCTAGCTGCTGAAGCCAGCAGACTTTTCAGAGACTAGGAAAGGTTGAACCTTTGGACTTTCCGTTCTGGAAGGTGCTTTTTTTTCCCTCCCCCACTGAAAACAAGGCTCCATGAAGCCTAATCGTGGCTTTGCTGCTTCGCGTGTGTTCCTGCTTGTGGTCCAACAGCTGATGTAGAGAAAGAACCATGATGGATTTGGACCTGTTGTGCTCTGGGGGAAGAACTGTCACAGCTCGTGTCGATAGTGCGCTACTGATACGGAATCTCCTGAAAGACTGAATGTAGGAATTTGGTGTGTAACGTGGCTTAGCCAGTTCTCATGTTTGTAGGGAGCTGTGGTGGTGTTCGGTTCAAAATACTAAAATATTACTATTGGGTTTGCATCTCTGCGAAGAAAACCGTTTGTTTGCACATTCTGAAGTGTAGTAGTGGGGCTTTTATCATCTTTCAATTAAACAGGAGGTCTTGAACTAGCAAACTCCACTCCCTGAGTTGCTTGTGACAGGACTTCACTGAGGTGCGTTGGTTTCCACATAAGCAACGTCAGCATTTCAGACCAGCATGCTCTCTGCTGGATCTGAACACACACGTATCTTGGATTTAAATGAAAGGAAGGCTCTAAAGTAGGGCCAGTAATTTGTCTAGAATTGAAAAATTGTGAGTAAAATGTGAGAGCAAGCCATAACGTGCTGGTTTCACCTTTTTTTTTTTTTAGACTTCGAGTCAATGTTTCCAGAGGTGAGTGCCAGCCGTTTAACAGTACTGACTGTCACCCAGAAGACTAAAAATGATATGACTGCGTGGAGTCAAGAAGTGGAGGATGAGAGAGAAATGCTGTTAGAAAATGTAAGTAGCTGAGGTTAGCATGGGCTTAGTTTTGTTTGTAGGTGAATCTGTTGTGAATCATGCGTTTTGGTCAATTTCTGGTTCTGGTAGTAATTACTGTATTACTTTTTAGAGCTTTTTTGAGCTAATCCTATGTTCTCTTACTGATAAAATGGAGGTAAGTTTTTCCAGTATTGTAGCTTTTTGACTGCTCTACATGAAATGTCTCTCAGAACTATTCAATTCTGTATCGTGGGGTGAGTCAAAAGTGTGCTGAAATGTTTTATTAATTTACTGTAGCATTTTACAAGATCCTTGGTTGTTTTCCTGTTGCAGTTAAAGGGCAGCAACTATTTTTCTCACCTTATTTCAGCCTTGGTACAACGCATTTTGTACAATTTCACTGCTCTCTCTGTTCTTCTGTGACCCAATTGAGATTCCAGTACAGAGTCTGTCGATGAGAGCGTTCTTACACATAAAAAAAGTGGTTACTCTGGGTTTTTTTTTCCTATTCTGATAATGGGTGTCGTTAATGCTTTCAGCCTGGGCATCAGTTATATTTATTACATCTTAACCTCATGAACTTTGTCGTCTTGTTCTGTTGCCACTAGAGGTCTCCCTGAAAATCGCTTTTATTTCACGTTCTTCAGACTTTTTGGTGTGTACTCCAGCAGGTGTCGGTGTTCACCACCGCTGTAGTTCTTTTCTTAGCCCCTCAAACCACACCTTTTCTATGTATTATTAGATATAATTTTTCTAAAACTAGTAAAATTCATCCTGTGGGGTTTTCATCTGTACAGTGAGGGTGATATTTATGTTTGAAAATAGCCTGGTAATGTCCTCTTCAGTCCTGTAAATTGCAAACATGGCCTGTATAAAGCCGTGTAAGGGTGACCACAAAACAGGAAGAAGCAGTCTGACGGATCAACATAAAGATTACACACAAATTAAAATTCCCTTCATTTTAGTGTGTTCTTCTCTTTGAATTATTTATGGTCTGTTGGTCTTTGGCATTGTAATCTGGTCTAATTATATGTTAATTGGCATCTTTCTTCCTTGTGCACCTCCCTGTCAAGTCTAATATAGTCAGTGTAGGGGTGTTAGGATGTTGGATGTAACCTCCCAGCCGAAAGGTTACTAACAGCAAATTCACAAGAAAATGGTCTGTCTGTTTGCTTCATAGGTGGTTAGAAGTAGCCTTAAAAGTACTGATTTCACGTGAGAGACTTGTACTAAGGTAATGAGGCTCTGTACCCCCAAATCTAAATGTTTACAGTAGTGAACCTCAAGTGTTCATGACCTTGCTCTGCATGATTGCTGAGGGGTTCTTGCAACACTGGGTCGAAAGATGTACTGTATCAGAAATGTAGTGCCTAAAATGCTGTCTTTGGATGGATATTTGTGACTTATATTTGTGACTTGATCTGCAGTGGAAACGTAGTTAATATCAGAGCCATCCAACCTCAAAATACAGAACAGCTTACTGTAACGGATAAACTTCCCTAATTTTGGACCATTACAGGCCTGAAGCTGAGTAACTACAATAATATTTCTATGGGTTTGAAACCTTGAGCTGCTAAGGGCACTAATTACAGAGAACAACCCAATTTTTGTAACTGAAAGTAAATAAAGTATTATATTTATTCTGAAGTTAGAAATATTTTTTTTCATGGGATTAGGGAATTTCTTTCACGTTTTGAGGAAGCTTTGTGAATTCTATTTGTGATTTGCTCTAGCTCAGCGTATCCAGCTGTTTAGATCCTTTAAGCTCTTCCAAGAGGGGAAGGTTTTGGTGATGTGGTACAGAACAGGGAACTTCTTGGCATGTCGCTTAATTGAAAATATACAATTTTCAGGAACGTCAGCTGGTGTCCTCCAGTGTAATTGAAACACGACCTACAACTTTGACAATCAAATAGTGGGAGAGTTTAAAATCATCATTCATCCTGACCCCCAATTAATTACAAAAAGAGAAATGGTGTAGATTTGTGTAAAAGTCAAGTGCTTATGGAACTGTTTGCTGTCATGATGCGAAACTAAAACGTTCTTTAAAATCACTTGTGGTTAAACACTTGTAGTGCAGGAAGAAGTACATGATGCTGTCCTGTTGGCTGAGATAAGACCTTACAGCAAAAGTGTTTTTCTTGTATTTATAAAAATATATTGAATGCTACATTTAGTGTCAAATTTGTGGAGTTTAGGTGAGATCTGTAAACTCATGGGAATAACACAGAAATACCTGAAGTAATGGTTGACTTCTTAAAGAGGAGAACAGGTATGATTGCAATCTGCATGAATAATCAAAGCAATTGCATTATTCCTTGTACAAGCTGTTAATCCATTACTGACCGGCACAAGGAACATTTTTAAATCTCATATGATTAGAGTAGCCTAATGTATGCCCTTAATTCTAATCCTCTTAATATTATTAATATTTTTATTGAAAGTGTGCTGAATTTCTCATTTATTAGTAGAGGCCAAAAGAAATCTGTGCTTGTCCGTTTTCAGGATGTTTTATACGTGTTCTGATGTGTGTGTATGTATGTAACAAAACTCGCATTCAGTATTCTTCCTTCCTTTTATTTTCTTCAAGTTCATTAATGGTGCCAAGGAAATCTGCTATGCAATTTGTTCTGAAGGCTATTGGGCTGACTTCATCGATCCATCCTCAGGACTGGCAGTAAGTTCTGGGCTGGGTGGAAGGCACAGCACGCACCGCTATGCCCTCACTAGCAGTGGTTTTTGTGTTCCCTATGGGTCAAACCCAACTTTTTCATATGGCCCAAAAGCTGTTATCGTAGGATAATTCCTTTCATAAATTCCTGAGCCAGTTCCTGTCCTGTGTCAGCTGTAGTTGCCCTTGGCACTTCGGAGAAGGTTGTTCCTCCATGAAGGTGGATTTTAGATAACTGTGGAAGTTTTATGCCCAAAAGCTCTTGGTCACTGGGAGGGAATAACTAGCCCATTGCACAGGGTCCTGACACCTCTTTGTGTAGATGGAGGGGATTAAAAAGTCTCCTTGCACTAGTTAGAAATACCTTTGTTATGTAGAACAAATGAGTAGCTTGTTCCTGTTAAACAGCGTTGGCATTCGTTAGGAGATTACACCCGTTCTCTGGAGGAGCTGACAGTTTCTTACCAAGACATCTGTAAAACATAGTCTTAAAACTTAGAAAGGAGAATTGAGGAAGCTTCTACCAAAACATGAGCATATGTATTTTTGTCTGAGAACTGTTGAAACCATATCATGGTTGAACATAATCATGGCAAAGCTCAGTTTAGTGGCTTTTTATTTAAAAACACTAGGAAAGGCCGTGATTTATTGTGTCGACAGAGGCAAATAGGTTTAATGGGGGATAAAGTGGACAGGCGGATGAAGGTGTGCATGGTGCTTGAAAGCTACCCAGAAATTCTGTGCATTTAAAGAATAGTTATGCACTGATGCAGGTCAGGTTCATTCTTCAGGCTCCAGTTCAGCAGTGACATCCTTACTGATAACCTGTTCTTCAGGAGCAGGCTTTTGGTCAGAAGGTAAAGCAACTGAAGTACCTGTTTCCAATTCAAGCACATTTTTGCTCTTCAAAGCACCTTGCTTTACAGGGGGCTCCTGGAGAAGGTACATGTCTTATTTTTGCTATTTCATGGAAGGGTTCTGTCCTTAATGCCTGTACAAGTAGAAGAACCTTTCCGAAGCACTCGAGGGTTGTTTTGTGTGTGTGATGGATTGGACGTGCAAGCACACTGATACGCCTCCAGAATCTTTAAATATGGGGTACCAGTATAACCAGAGGTACTCTGCTTCCTTTCCTGGGCAGATGTCGTGGATAAAACTGTGCATAAAACTTTCTCCCCCAGATGTAACTAGTACTTCTGGGCTTAGGTTTTGTTTTGAAAAGGGGGAGTTCTGATGTTTTAAACGCTCTTGGCAATGTTCACCTGAAAAAATTCTCTCTTTTTCCACCTAGTTTTTTGGACCTTACACAAACAACACTCTGTTTGAAACAGATGAACGCTACCGCCACTTGGGGTTTTCCGTCGATGATCTTGGCTGCTGCAAAGTTATTCGTCACAACATCTGGGGTACTCACGTGGTGGTAGGAAGCATCTTCACTAACGCTGAACCGGACAGCCCCATCATGAGAAAACTAAGTGGAAACTAGCAGTCCTCAGGTTTCACAAGTCCTCACGACCCTTGCGTTCTTTTACTTGATGATTCTCTCTAAACGTTGTCAGGAAATGTCACGCTTTGAAGTATTCTTGGATAATAAAGTAGCTGTTATTTATTTTAGTCTTTGTGAATACATGTTCACCACATGTGACTTGGAACATGAATTGACGACGTTCAAACAGATACCTTTATGTGCCATTTGAGTTTTAAGCTGTGAGTTTCCTTCATCTTGAATGAGTTTAAACGTACATGTACATAGTTATCTGCGTATCCTTTTTTTAAAAGTGGCTTACAGGCCACACTTCTTAACCATTTTGTCTTTCAGTGTCCAACAAGTCCATGCTCTTAGCATTATAAAGCCGGGTGCCACTGAAGCTTGTATGAATTTTGCTGCTTAGTAGAATGGCAAAAAAGTGGAATAAGGAATAACATTGTTCTCCCAGAATACAGAACTTAATAAAAACTGCAGAAGTTAATGCTGGAGTAATCACTCGTTGGCTGTTCCAAAATGAGAATAATAAGAGCAGCTTTCAGTGGTCTCTGAGTGCAAGAAGTACTTCAGTAGGGAAGCGTTCACTTGACTGCTACATCCAGAGACTCAGTAAAATTATTCTAGAAACAGTCATCTCAAATGTTTTTTTTTGGCTTCCCATTGCTTGCAATTTTATTTTTCTCAGTGTTAGCTAATTATATTTAACTGGTTTATGTATGTAAATGTAATATAAAGTTGCTTTTGTAACTTTTAGGTCATTAAATACATTGAGGGCCGGAATAATAGGGCGATGCTTGGGTATCATGATTGCTTTCCTGTACTTGGATGCAATTTAGACTTACCTCTGGAATTTTGGAATGCCTGTGCAAAGAGCAATTATGATCAATTACTGCAATTATGATCAATTATAAAAATATTTCAACAGGAAGGTTTCAGTAAACTACTCAGTCTCTTCAGGTATCCTAAAAACAATCGGGTCAATTGAAGTTACCGGAGGAGGAACATGAGGAAAATTCAAGGCAGCTGAAATACCCGAACCATCAGCTGCCTCCCTACAGTGAGGAGGTAACAAGCCAGATTTTAATCTCATGGCAGCCGATTATCGGGGCCGTTTGTTAATACCCCCTGCAGTAGCTGTGCCAGTCCGTGCGACAATGGGAATCCTTCAGTCGTGACCAGAACGTCGTGCAGCTCCTGGCTGGATAACGGCCGCACAAGGCGATGATCCGAGAGGTTTGGCTTCCTTTCGGCTAGCTAGGGATTTTAATCATTGTGTATTTTTCCAGTGTTAATTAACAGTTATGGATTTAAAACTTGCTTTATATTTGCATAATACTTCTGTTCCCTACTCGGGGTCTAAGCCAGTTGCCACCAAAGTCTTTTTGTTGGCTTTAGTGGGTTTAGAACCGGATCCTTTACCAAGTGCCTGTACCTGTCCTTGTTAATGATTGCTGCAAGCCCACGACTTTGCTGGGTCACGGAGGTGGAAGTGAGGAAGACTCTCCACGGGAGAAGTGAGTGCTGCCTGCTCTAGACTCACTCGCTAAGCCAGCAGCTCAGGGTTATCCTGCTCACCCACCGTCGCTGTCATCACCGTTGGCTCTCGCCTGGGCACATCCCAAGGTGGAAGTGCTATGGCTGTTGGGGCAGGAGTTGGTTCTTGCTGTGTCGTGGACTTTGTGCCGTATTTCCAGAGCCCAAGTTCTTGACCTCTGCTTTACTATCCAAGAAAGCTGTATTACTTCAGAGTCTTCTATTGATATTTTTTTTCCTCATTCTCGTTAAGAGGATTAAAAAAGCTTGAGAAGCTACAACGTGTCTTGTCTGTTTGCAAAATACAGCTGTTTTCCAGAACACATTCGCTCATTTGATGAAAGAGGGTTGGTCTCTCTCTCTGGATGGTAGAGTACCGTGTTGTGGGTTCTGTGAAGTTGTTCACTTACATTTTGACTATCCTGAAGACTCTTGATGCTCTCTGTTCTTCAGGTGGCTTTGCTGTACTTGTGGGAGCTGTCAGGCAGCTATTCAAATTAAGCTTGGGATGCTAGTTTTTGAGTTTGTGTTCCGTAAAGGGCCTTTACAGTGGCTTTTCAAATGGCTTCAAGCCGAGGCAAAAATCTCCCTGGAGAGCGTGGGAGTTCCAGGGCAGAATTTGAGGGGCAGTATGATTTCCTGGTGCTTTTCTAAACAAAATTTTCTCAAAAGAGGCTAGAACAGTTCCCTCGCCTCAGAAGAGCGATGCTGTGCATTAGTTCACTTGCTACTGTGAAATAAAAGTTCTTGAGTACAGTGTGATTGACTGTACTTCTGATAATAAGAACCAAAACTTCCAGCGTTAGGAAATTCATTCCTTCCTAGAGTAAAGAGACAAACACGTGAGAAGAGCTGTTGTAGTGAGGTCACGTCTCTTTCCTTAGCAGAGCTGACCGCTCTGGGGGAAGTACTGGTTTTCTTAATCCAGAGAGGCTATTTCTAAAAGTCATTATTACCAAATATACCAGAATTTATTATTTTTGTGACAAACTCCGCAAAAACTGTATTTAAAGTGGTGGTGCTGGGCAGCCCTGTCTGAAGGACCTTTGCAAGCACATCAGTGTACGTGGAGAACGTACTTCGGGTGATGCAAGTCTAGAAGTTAGTTGTAGTCAAAAGGCTAAAGAAATGTCTCATCATTTCAGTGCCCTAAGATGGGAGATAAAAGTCTTTCCACAGAATTCCTAGTGAAGGTGAGGAGAAAAATTCCAGAGTTGCCTTTTCCTCAATTAAAATACCTTAGTACTAATCTTACACAAGCTGTTACCCTGGTGAAGTTCCACACTGACATAGTCTGCTGAGTAGCTGGTAGCATCACTGCTAAGTAGTGGCGAGAGGATTTTGAGTTACAAAACTAAGTTTGAAACCAGGCTTAAAGGGATAAATACGCAGAGCGAGATACTGAGAGAAATGGGCAGCTCACGGCTGGAAAGGGGTGTTCGCCTGCCCTGTGGAAGACAAAAGCCCTCGCTGCGTGTCTGAGCTCGGTGGAATGGGATGACGTTGCTTTGTTGGTTGGATCAGTACAGGGAAATAATTACCTTGAGGTCTTTGGTGCGGTGATTGGGGTCTTTCCACCTGAAGCCTCCTAAAGCTTTTACTCAGACACTGGTGGAAATGTCGAAGTAGTGAGTATTAAGACCTTTCCATTTTCAGTAAGTGGAAAGCTTCCCTGGCGTTTGGTGTCGTGACTGTTCATGGGAAAGCTGTGCTACAGTGAGAGCTAATTGTAAGAGCTGGGCTGTTACCTAATTAACCCACGTAACAAC
This sequence comes from Leptosomus discolor, assembly GCF_034619465.1. Taxonomy (NCBI): domain Eukaryota; kingdom Metazoa; phylum Chordata; class Aves; order Leptosomiformes; family Leptosomidae; genus Leptosomus; species Leptosomus discolor. Next base: position 2,673,849 of record NC_141395.1, read on the forward strand.
ACGAGATGGCTGTGGTGGGTAGGACCGGGTAGAGGGTTGTGTGTGGAGGAGCCTATTCCACATCTGCTCGACCACGTTGGTTCAGTTCAGTGAGTTCATTGATTTATTTATGATAAGTGAAATGTAATAGTGAAATCACTGTACGACTTGCCCCACGCTCAATCCTTCTAAAGCCTCTTTTTTTATGAAGTCACATCTTTTTTCACTCGTCATCCTCAAAACCATCACGCAAACTTACCTTCCCTGTGCGTACACTTACAGAGAAGAGGGAAGACAAGCCGGGTGGTCAAATGGCTCCTGTTTATGAGAGCATCAGTCGTGAAGAACCCTGTTCTCCTTCCAGCAGCAGCCACCTGGCTGGATAAAAGCTCTCAAAACGAGCCAGAGGGTCAACGCTGTCTCTTGGGGGAGAAGGCCCCTTATCTCGGACTGACATCTTGGCTGCAGGCTTGTGCCCTTCCTTGCTAAGGGCAGTGTCGTTCACCACCAGATACTCTGGTTCGTAAACCCTCACGGCTGTAACTTTAGAGAGCTCCACGTAGCTGCCCCGGAAAGGTGAGGCCGCAGGACACGAGCTGCCTTGTCACGGTAACCTGCGTGCAGCGCGGTCTGCGAGCTTGTCTTGCTCGAAAGGCTTCTGCCCCCTCAGGCTGGACTGATTGCTGAAATCTGGATATCTAATGGAAAACCCCATGAATTTGGAAGAACCGAGCCTGCGCTGCTGCTGAACCGATCTGCAATGAGTACAGCGTGGCAGTACAGGTTTTTACTCGGAGTGACTCGTGGGATCCAAGACATCAGAGCGCACTTGCCGTGGGGTTCCCCCCCCCCCCCGCCTCGCTGCACCCTTAGGCAGCAGCAGAGCAGCTCGCCGCGCAGTTTGCCCGCTGGACTGAAAGAAGCGTGAAAGCTGCTGGCTCGACACGCGTGTGGAATTGATCGTCGTGGGTGCACGGTCTGAAATGTCTGACAGGTCCGGGTGAGGAGGTTATTGTCGTCTCGTTGTGTTACGAGATACACAGCACGTGTATTTCTGAAATCACGTACTTCAGAAACGAGGTAACTTGTTAAACCGCAGTGTTACCGCTTAGTTCTGCCCGTGTGACCGTTTATATTAAACGAATTCTCTCCCTTGCTCTCGAGCTGGCCCTTCGTGGACACCGATCACAGCCCTTGCAGTTGGTAGCGAGCGAGCGGCAGAGGCGGAAGGCTGGCTGATGGAGAGCGAGCCGTATCTGTGAATTCACTGGTGAGGGCTGGAATGCCTCGCTTAATCCAAAGTGAAACATCCCGTGTTTGGATATTGGTACATATTTATTCTTCCACCAAAACAGGGCGTTTTCATGCAAAATTTGCCAACGTTTCTGCCTATTTTTTTTTCAGTTTTTCTTACAGAAAGCCAAAATCCATACGCAATTACCGATGTTCTCTCTGCATAGCTGTTTTTACCATGTATCATAGACTCACAGAACGGTTTGGGCTGGAAGGGACCTTAAAGACCACCCAGTTCCACCCCCCTGCCCTGGGCAGGGACACCTACCACCAGACCAGGTCGCTCCCAGCCCCATCCAGCCTGGCCTTGAGCCCTGCCAGGGAGGGGGCAGCCACAGCCTCTCTGGACGATATATACATGTCAGTAGTTATCTTTTTTTACTTATTCTGTCCCTATGAATATAAAAGTTGTGATCAGGAAAATGCTCTGGTTTAAGCTTTTAAACAGTGGAATTTGACACTGTTTTTTAGGACCCGCAGGGAAATCCATGGAAATTACCCAAAGTTGCGTTTTCGTAGCTCGCGTCTCCGTAGCCTTCGTGGCTCTTGACAAAGTCTGGCTGAGCAGACGCAGAGCACGAACGCTACCAGTATGCTTGAGTTCGCTCCCTGCTGTTGAAACCGAGGTACCCTCCTGCTATCGCAGAGCCCTGGTTAGATATTAGCTCGGGCTGACACTGGGACTGTAAATACACGAAATAGCGGAGCAGTGAATTATTTCCTAAGGAAGACAATCGGAAGGCCGTAGTGCTGCTGCTCGGGGACCGGCCTGTGTGTGCTTGAGGGCAAAAAAAAAGCCCCTTGTAGCATGTTCTCACACGCTGGCTGCGTTGTTTTGCCTCTTCGTGTCAATACTTCATTGTATGTAATTGTTCTAATTGGATGCAATTCTGAGTTGTTGGGGGTTTTGTAGCTTGAAAAAGCGTCGGATGGGAAGGCGCCGTGTACAGCGTGGTGTGCTGCGAAAGGGAACGTGATGGCTGGTCCAAAAAAGCGTCCTCTGTGCCATTGCCACGTCAGGAATGAGGTCAGTCAGAATTTCCAGCAGAGGAAACTAATTACAGATAAGATACTAATATAGAGTAAAAACTCCTACCCTTTATTTTAAGGGATTACCTTTCCTCTTCAAGCATAACTTCATATTTTAAGGGATTACCTTTCCTCTTCAAGCATAACTTCAGCAGAGCTGGGGTTTAATTGCAATTAAAGTGGTGAAGCACTGAAGTTTCCACCCTGCTATTGGCCAAAGAACTCCCATCAGCCTTCAAAACCTCAGCTACCCCTGGGCACTCATTGCTGCCACTGATAGGCCCTGGGTGCCTTTTTTTTTTTTGACTTTTTGGGGCAGTTGCCCGGCTGTTTTAAATCATTTCATTGAGGCCAACTCCACCTGCTCTAATTTCCACCAAATAGAGGTGCAGCTCATCGTGCTTTGACGCGCTGAGGAAGGTCAGACGTTGCCATGCGTGCTGTCTGTTCCACGCAGGTCGCTTGGAGCCCTTTGTGCCCGTGAGTTTTCGTGCAGGCTGGCACTTGCATAGGGGAACTTTTCCCTACATGTGGAAGTTGTCCACGAGCTACATGCCCGTATGCACACACGCGCCCGAGGCTCGCAGCAGCTGCTTGGTGACAACAATAGCGGCTTGTACCAGCTGCAAGAATAAGTTATGTGTTGGCTTTTTCGTAGGATCCTGCTCTGTTATAATTCTCTTTGTTTCCAGGGGAATAACGGCGTCTGACAGCCGCCTTTGTCGGGAGCAGGCCTTTGCCAGGGGACGCATGCAGCGTCGACGATACGTCCCGCTTAGGCCTGGTTTAGAGGTGCAAACGTTTATTTTTGCTGCGTGAGGGTTTTCTGTTGATATGCAGGGTTTGACCTTAGGGTGTGTACACCACCGTGGGCCTCACCCACCTGGCTGAGACCGAGTCCTTTGCTCGTGGTCGTGCCCTGAACGTTACGCTCGGACACAAAACCCAGTGAAGTTGTAGCAGGAGCACAGCGAAGCTGGAGTTGAGAGACACCAAACAAACCCCATTTTCCAGTTAAACAGAAAACCCCTTCCCTCGCCCGCTGGTTACAGGGGGGTAATCGGGGCTCGACGCGCTGCGGCTCGTTCCCCCCAGCCCTGCCTGGCTCATTCTGCAGCACGGCTCTTTCGCCGATCCCCGCCGCTTCGGAGAGGATTTGGTCAACGTTGGATCGCCTCGACGTGGGTCAGTTGTGTCTGTGAGATGCCCGCAGCCTTTTGGCTCTGAATACCGTGAAAATAATTTAAATTGCTGGGTGAGTACTTGGGTCTTGAGGCTGTGGAGACCCTATAAATGTTCTACAGGTTTTGGAGGGGCTTTTTTTGGGCTTGTGCTGGGGAGGGGTGGGGGGGGGAAGGCTCAGGCAAGGGGCAGTCCCGTGTGGTTGTAGGAATTCCTGCTTGGTTCGCAGGTGGCTGCAAACCTCCTGCTGCCTCTGAGCAGCCGCGTGAGGAAGGAGACCCAAGCCTGACATCTGATGCAGTCGTTGCTGAGAAGATGATGGGGTGACCCAGTAATTTACTAATTTGAGTCGAACTTAAACACCAGAGTGGAGCCGACGGCCTCAAGCTAAAGGTGGTTATGTAGTTACTTTCCAGGACTGCTTTGTTTCTTGGCAGGAGTTAGATATATTTCTCTTTTTGTTTTGTCCAGTGATCTCTGCTCCCTCTAAGGGAGAGTGTTGTGTGGCAAGTGTGGTTTGAGCCCAGAAGTGCAAAAAATGTCAAGAATATTGAAAAAGAGAGGTTGGTGATGAAGAGTGAGAGGTGCAGGAGCGAGGTACGTTTGTGTAGAGGTGTGGAAAAAGAAACTGGAGTGTGAGAGGAGAGGGCAGGATTGTTGCTGGCTTGGTACTTTGGAGTCAGAGAGAGGAAAGAGATCCGAAAAGTTCAGAATTTAGAGACAAAAGCATGGACAGTAACGTCAGTAATTCTTACAGGCCAGAGTCAGAGTAGGAACCAAAGGAAACCCAGGTATTTAACTCATCCTGTTATTTATGAAAGTCGCCCAGAGCAAGGCATGGCTTCCAGCTGGGGGAATTCCCTACAAATCAACATCCTCCTTGTTGTGCCCACAGAGTTCGAGTGATGGGACCCCCTGTTCCTGCCCCTTCTCCTCCTGCTGCCCCTCTAATCCCCACCGTCCACACAAAACGTGACCGTGTCCTTCCTAAAACCGCTCAGCAGAGTGCTGCTCGTGCAGGCGTCACTTCCAGCATCTTGTCCCTTCCCGAGGGGACACGTCCCATTTAGTGACCCAAATGTTCCACAGAAACAGAAACCAAGGCGGGGGCTGGCCCGCGGCACGTGGGGTTGGATCTCTGCAGCCCCCCAAGGCCACTGCTCTTCCAGCTGATCTCATTGAAGGTGTGAGTGCCACACACCTTTTGCCAGCTTTCTTTTTCCCCTCTTTTTTCCCCTCTTTTTTTCCCCTCTTTTTTTCCCCTCTTTTTTTCCCCTCTTTTTTTCCCCTCTTTTTTTCCCCTCTTTTTTTCCCCTCTTTTTTTCCCCTCTTTTTTTCCCCTCTTTTTTTCCCCTCTTTTTTTCCCCTCTTTTTTTCCCCTCTTTTTTTCCCCTCTTTTTTCCCCTCTTTTTTTCCCCTCTTTTTTCCCCCTCTTTTTTCCCCCTCTTTTTTCCCCCTCTTTTTTTCCCCTCTTTTTTTCCCCTCTTTTTTTCCCCTCTTTTTTTCCCCTCTTTTTTTCCCCTCTTTTTTTCCCCTCTTTTTTTCCCCTCTTTTTTTCCCCTCTTTTTTCCCCTCTTTTTTCCCCCTCTTTTTTCCCCCTCTTTTTTCCCCCTCTTTTTTCCCCCTCTTTTTTCCCCCTCTTTTTTCCCCCTCTTTTTTCCCCCTCTTTTTTCCCCCTCTTTTTTCCCCCTCTTTTTTCCCCCTCTTTTTTCCCCCTCTTTTTTCCCCCTCTTTTTTCCCCCTCTTTTTTCCCCTCTTTTTTCCCCCTCTTTTTTCCCCCTCTTTTTTCCCCCTCTTTTTTCCCCCTCTTTTTTCCCCCTCTTTTTTCCCCCTCTTTTTTCCCCCTCTTTTTTCCCCCTCTTTTTTCCCCCTCTTTTTTCCCCCTCTTTTTTCCCCCTCTTTTTTCCCCCTCTTTTTTCCCCCTCTTTTTTCCCCCTCTTTTTTCCCCCTCTTTTTTCCCCCTCTTTTTTCCCCCTCTTTTTTCCCCCTCTTTTTTCCCCCTCTTTTTTCCCCCTCTTTTTTCCCCCTCTTTTTTCCCTCCTTCCTCAAAAACCTCAATAATAACTACCTATATAGCGAATTGTTCTACTTGGAAAACTATTTGTCAGCCACTTCAGTGCAGGGCTCCTGGGCTGTGTAGCCTGTCACTACGGACTGTGCATGTTCACCAACAGTCTGTGACCCTCTTGTCCTCCTCCACACGCATGTCCTGTCCTCATGTTTCTGAAGAGACGTCTAGAGCGAAGCATGGCGTGTGCTCTATGTGCACACGTGTGGTGCTTACAGACAAGCAGATGCCTGCCTGGCTCTCCCATGAGTTGAGGCTTCACATCCACACACAGAGTCAGAGGCTGAAAAATCGACCTCTGAACATAGAAATGCCTTATAAAGGAGGGTTTTCACAAACAAAACTAATAGATCAGGGTCACTGGTGTGCCACATTGGCAGTTTCAGAATAATTTCTCTCTCTGCCAGCCGTTTCTTACTGTTCAGGATTTCTGCTGGGACTGATGCTGGAGAGTTGCTGCAGACTCGCTGATTGTTTGGAAGGGGTCTTGGGAGGCCGTCAGGTCCAACCCCTGCTCCCTGTGGGGCCAGCTGGCAAATCTGGGAGTTTGGAAAGAGACTGAAATGTCAATCCAATGGACCCTTTCCATCCCTGCTCCTGCCTACCCATTGAAACAAAAATTGGTTCTGAAAACCTGTTGAAAATTTCTCAATGAAAATTTAGCTGAAAAGGCATCTATTATTCCCAAAATTATAGTGTAATGAATGAGGTTTTCTGCTACACACTGACAACCACAGCAAGGATAAGAAATAGCCGGGTTGTTTTTGCTCTTGGTGAGTATGCCACCATCACCCATTGAGGAAAGAGATTGTGATCTCACCTGGAGAAAAGCCAAAGGCTGGTGGTGGAGCTTTGAGCCCAGCACCCAAACCCACAATCCGCACGAAACCCAACACTAAATAATAGTTTTAAGCTGACTGTGGCTTTTATCTTCCATGGGCTGCTGCGGTGCCTTGAGCATAGTAGCCCTTCACCCTGGCAATGGCAATTCTTGCTTTAATTTGGTTTTTTCCAGAAAGGCTCAGGCTGCTATTTCAGGAGCTGCACAAACACAAAGGTCTCATCGGTGTGGAGGCTGACAGGGGAGACCTAACAGGATTATGAGCCTGAAATTTCATGCAGCTGGGTGTTATGCTTCACTGAGAAAGTAATCTCTACTGCTAAAACTGCGGGGTCCGGCAGGTTGGAAAAGCTTTAAGAAAAGCAAATACAGGCTGAGGGCTGGGCTTCGGGGAGGGGTTTGTGTCTCAAAGAGGCACAGTGATACCCCAATAGAGACTAAAAGCGATGGCTGGTAGAAAAAGTTGGGAAATAAACCTGTTGGAATATGGTTCCGCTGGAGAAAATGAAAAATTTTGGTTTTCAGGTGGCAACCCATCATTTTGGTTGTGAAAACAGCCACGTGTGGGTGCGTGTGTTGCACCCTACCTGTGCTTAGGTTGGTAAGGTATGAGCTGAGCACGAACCGTCAGAAATACCCATTCCAGGTGGTCAGCTGTGGGGTCAGTAAAATCAACCCCGCGTCCTTCTGTTCCCAGTGACACCTGCCGTGGGCTTTAGATGCAGCTCTTGAGCTTGGCTGGCCAGAAACAGCACTGCACGGCACACAGCCTCACAGCAGGAGGATTATTTAAGTTTCTACAGGAAAAAAACCCGAGCAAGTTACCCCTTTAAAATAGTTACCTACTTAAAATACCCTCCTTCCAGCACCTGCCAGCAGAAAGGACTTGGCTGGCAGCCCCTTACCACCACCCCAAACCGACGCTTTTCAAGGAGGAGGCTGGGGTTAGCCATTTCCAACACGTGTGGACTGACAAGTTGAGGTTTAGCCTGTCTTCAGGAAAGCTTGATAGGAACATCTGCAGCACAACTAAAACCTATTGAAATTTTACATGGGTGAGTAGTGAAATGTTCATAAACGTCAGCAAAGCTGGCTTGCTCACGTTGCCTCTCAGCATAAAAACCTCTGGGAGGCTTTTTTTGACAGCTTGGTATCACTTTCTTTGTTTTTCCAGTATCATCAGCCCTACGTTGGGTCTGTTTGCCTTTGTTGTGGATAGGATCCATCATGTTGAAGATATTCTGCTGTTTTGTTTTTAGCCTTGTAAGGCTGAGCTCCGTGGGATGAAATGTGTAAATGCTACATGCCTAAAACTTGATGAAATCTTTAAGAAGGAAGAGGAAACCTTAAACCCCAGAAATTCATGTAAGTTGAAGTAGACACATTTAAAATGCTTCCAAATATACAATGTCAACGCTAAAGGAAGGAAGTTTTTAGATCAGCCTGGGCAATGATTGGCTAAGGAGGGATCCAAGTGGAAGTCAGGATTAATGTCAAGGGGAATCCCATCCAGAGACGAGTGAAGAGAAACTGATGCAAGAGCCAGTGAAATGATCTGGTGAGGTTGGAAGCCCAGTTTGACCTGCAGCAGAGAGTGTGGGGGGTACAAGGACTCTGCTGTAGGGGGTACAAGGACTTTGAGTCAGAGGGCTGGTTCCCATCTCGGTTTTTAAAGTCTGAATTGATGCCTTTTGGGGCATCGCCATTTCCGTGGTGTGCACCTTCAGGTCATGAGAGTTAACTTATGCTGGCCCTTGATTCCGTAACAGACATATTTGAAGTACATTTTCCATTTCCTTTCCCACTACCTACATATAGGAATGGTGATAACTTTTTTTCCCAGAATCAGAATTCAACTTGTTGGCAGTTTCGTGGTCGAAAGAGCAAGTCGTGGTGCAGAGTCCTCTCCCCAGCCTTGAACAGGAATGTATGGGAACCTCCTGGCGTTAGTGACACACTTGGAGCATAACCTTTGCTGGTTGCTTGAGCCTCTTTAAGGGGCTAAAAATGCTCTCAAAAGCTTTGCCCAGCCGGTTAGTACAAAGTGGTTTTAGTAGGACTGTGCTGGATTTTGGCTCGTGATGGAGAAGAGGTTCTCAGGTGTCCCCCCCCAAAAAAGTATTGGAAATTACAGCTGCTGCCGTCAGGAGGTTCAGCATCGCTTTGGTGCCTTGGTGCTGGGTGGGTTTTGCATGAACTGGGCTGCTGAAAGCTGGACTGGGCCGCTTGAGGACTTGCCCAAGAAAGCAGGAGAAGGCTTGTGTCTGGTGGTGTGTGAGGGGAGGAAAAGAGCTACAGGGTCGAGATGAATTGTTTTTACTGACAATGAATTCAACTGCTTTGCAGAAATTAAAGCAAAGTGTTTGTTAACTCACATCTGCCTTCAGCTCCCTGCCCTGTAATGCCAAAAATCCGTAAGCTAGAGAGGTGATGCAAGCCCGGGTGCCCCGAGGGTCCTCCTGTTCCTGACCCTGAGCAGGGACTGGCAGTTCTCAGAGGCACCTCTTGAAATGGGGTGACAAAGTCTCTTGCCTCAAGGCGTGTTTGTAAGACAAAGGTGAACGTGGAACCGCCTGTGCTACTGTAAATTGCATTTATTCAACTTAAAGATGTGGGAATCTGGGCGGTGCAGAAGCACCATGGGCTGCCTCCAGCTTCACATTATCCACAGATAACTTTGTCTGAACCCTTTCATGAGCTACATGAAGTCGTTTACATCCAAGTAATTGTTGGTTTCAGGAATGGAAATTAGAAATAATTGCGTGAAAACCCCCAGAACACGCTGGGACTAAATCAGTGTGACAGCACAATTATGGAAAACGTAAAGCTTTCCCAGAACGGGCAGGGGAAAGGAAGATCCAGGAGTCACAAACTAAACAGGAACCTCCTCAGACTCATTTTATTAAATGCCCAACAGAACACAATTTGCAATGAATAGCCATGGGAGCTCAACAGGAGGAAACCATGGGGAAGATTCATTATCTACGGGAGGAGTTAAAACAAAATAACAAAATTCTCTGAATACAGCTTAGCTGCTTTTTTTTTTTTTTTTTTTTTTTTTGCTAGTAGGACATCAGAGAAAGGAAAAGCGGACAAGAGTCCCAGCACAGGGGGTGACATCGCATCAACGACCAGGGCTGGTGACAGGAATTCTACATTATCAGGCACCTCGCACGTCATCTGAATATTTAAAACATTTATTTATACAAATGTACAGCATTTACAAGAGTTAAAAAATTTAGACATTTATAAGCACTATCACATATATAGAACCTATATAAATACGGTGCAGCTCAGCATTTATGTGCTTTCAAAGCCCCCAGCAGCTCTGCAGGCGGACGGGGCACACGGACCTGCTGGCCCGGGGAGGATCCTGTGCAGGTTCCCCGCTCGGTCTCAGTCACCTGAACGTCCCCTTTGAAGCCACCATCCATCATCCTCGTACCACAGCCGGAGGTAGCAGCTCAGTTGGGCAGGGCTCAGGTCCCTGTTGAAGAGCACAACTAGGGCACACCAGTGGGGGGACAGGGACCAGCACAGCCCAAGAACTGGGCCTTTCTCCAGCTGCAGCGACGTCGTGGGCAGAGCAGAGCTGGCGATGGGCTTAGGAGTGGCTCCTGCTCAGGTACTTGCGAAGCGCTGGGCTTGGCGTAACCGCCTGGCTGGCAGCTGGACACCCTAGGAGGGATGTAAGATTTATATCCAAGCTATTTTTTTCTAGGCACGTCCATCGTGTGCCTGAGCTGAGACAATTTACCCATCCACCTTAGCTTACGGTGAATCAGCCCCTAAAATATGACTTTTCCTCCACTGACTACAAAGGGTGTAGAAGTAACCGGCTTGGTTTAACACCTCTACAACACCAATAACTAAATTTGACCCGTGGCATTCCAGTCTTTGTGGGTAGAGTGTGCTACCAGGTACCCAAAAAGGTCTCTGGTCTGTCTGAGCTCCATCTAAACCCAGTATGAAGATTCTGTCTGTCGGTGCACACGATGAGCCAGCTAGCACTGGAGCCCAAGTCATCTCACCGAAGGCACCGCACCTTTCCTGGGGTGGCAGTTGTCCTAAAAGTCCAACATCTTATGAAGAAATTGAGCCCCTCCTGCCGCTCAGCCCGTGTGGTTATACAGAACTAGCTCACAGTTACCATACCACAGGTTAGGCTTGTTAAATAACAACAAAACTGCAAAAATATATGGGAAATAGAGGGAGAAGCCAGAAAATGCAGCCAGAAGCTTGACTGTAAGCTGTTGACCAAGGCAGCCAGCTCAGGTTAGGAGGTAACATCTGCTTCTCGCTGCTGGTCAGGTATCTTATTGAGTGACTCCTGAATGCACATGGTGAACAGCAAGGCCCAAAGTAAAAAAGCAAAGCCTTAAAATGTCCAGCTGAGCTGCCACCACCAGCATGTGAGCCCTGAGGACGGTGGGGAGCTCCCCACGAGGGGCTACTGCTGGCCACGTGCGATAGGGCTCAAGCCTCAAGCCCACCTTGGTTGAGCAGACAGGCAAGACGTTCAGGAGCAATCCCCGATTTCCCACGCTTCGTGCACCGCGCTGGTTTTCCGACACGCCTTCTCAAAGCACATGTCCCTCCTCCTGCCCAAAAGCGCTGCCGAAACGCTTGGCCAATGTTTAACCCCCCCCCCAACAACGCAGAAGAATGGCTGAACCACTGAGCATGGTCCTTCTAGACTTAAACTCTTCCTTTTTCACAGGATGACAATAATAAATAAATACTTAAATTGCTGTCAGAGAAGCCGTAACCCCCTTCACCTCACTCTCCCCTCAACCCCTACAGAGTAAGTGCCCATGAATCAGCACTGGGCTTCCTCTGCTCAGGAAAGCTTGCAAAGGAGGGGGACAGGCTTTAGAAAGACTGTTGGGTTGGTTATTTTTCTTTCCCAGGGTCTCCAGAGATAGCTCTAACTTGCATAAAACAGCGGATTGCAACCACCCTCTTAACACTCGCGATCTGCGAGCAAGTCACAGGAGAATTGCAAGGACAGCAAAACGCAAGGGTGGTCTGAGAGCGAGGGCAGCCTTTCCTCCAAAAAAAGTCAGTTTGATATAAAAAGTTAAAAAGAGGAAAGAAACAGTGTTCAGAGTTCAATTTCACAACGATGTATATATACATTTTTTTTAAAAAAAAAATCACTCAGCGAAGCACACCGAGGCTTCCAGCCTGCTTGCCTTCCCCAGAGAAATCACCTCAAGCTAAACTGGGAGCAAGTGCTGCTCGCGGTCTTCCTCCTCCTCCTTCAATAGCACTCCCCGGAGTGCAAGTGGAGTTCACTCCAAAGGCCACAAAACTCAAAGACAGCACCTTGCACGCTCAGAGCTGCAGATTTCCCACGATTGACGGTATCCGACACGGATGCTGCTGGATGGGGGCCTGCCGGCACTCCCCGGGAGCCCTTTACAAAGCATTTGGGTTCCAGCATTGCCTTCCTTCATCTGTATAACTAACTCACCAAAAAAAAAAAGCACTTCGGAGCATAAGCATACTGTAACTTGCCAAAGCACAAGTCACCTTGGAGCACAAGTAGCCAAAATTGAGCTCATAAAAGAACAATTTAGGACGACAGTGGGGTTTTTTTTTTAAAAAAAAAAAAAAAAGATAAAAAAGTTTAGCTTAACTGTAAAGCAATTCCATGACACCCTGCTTTAATTACTGACCTTGCAAAATAAAGTTGATTCTTTTTAAAAAGTAATGCGAAACATTATATATATATATATATATATATTTAACGATAATTTATATATTACAGGCTTACCCGTTGCAAAACAACTATTTTTTTTTTCTGGCGATATCGGTATTAAGAATCTTTTAAACACTTTAGATCTTACTCAACATACAAAAATAAATATTGCATACATGATTTCCGAGCAAACCAAGCAACACAGGTCACCCGAATAGGGCTGCAGCTAGCGGTAGTCCATACTCCCCAGCGGGAGTGCGTTCACTGAAATAACAGGAGCTATCCAGGATCAGCGCGCTCTCATGCTGCAGAACTGGGGCCAAAATGTGACCACTGGGAGCCCGTTGGCTCGGCAGGCACCAGCATCTCCACCGGAACACCCAGCAGCAATCCATACGCCTTCCTCCTCCTCGCAGCGGCGGGTCAGGGGCCGCACACCCACCTCCCCTCTAGTCACGCCTCAGGAACAGAGGTTTTAGAGTTTCTCTGGTGCAGTTTCTAAACCAGGGAGATTTTTCTGCCCGTCCCAGTGTGTGCTGTTACGGAGGTGGCTCTTCGTGCTGCTGGTGGGCCGCCTCGGAGGAAGCATCTGTGCGCGACGCTGGCCTGATCCAAGCTGCTGCTGCTCCCTTGACCTCATCCCTTCCACCTACTGCTGCCCTGCTACCACCACCTGCCCTCTCCGAGAGGAGCAGGAGAGGTGGGGAGACTGCAAAGATATACTGACTATATGTTATCTACCGTATCTTCTCCAAACAGGTTAACGAGACACCAGAGTTAGTGCTCTGACAAACTATAACAAGAAAGTTTCAAATGAGTAAGTGACGATACTAGCAGCTGGCAGTGATATAGTACTTTTAAATAACATTTCTTCACGGGAAAAAAAAAAGACAAGCATTAAGTCCCATGGATTCTGGGAACATTTTGCATGAGTTTCTTCAGAAAACAGTAGAGAAACATATGATGGTTTTACCCCCTTCAAATACGTCTACATCCCAGGCTTACCGGTTCATCATTAACAACGAATAAGGAGGAAAACCAGTCTTTCAAGGACAACTCCACAGCGCGGGCTCCGTAGGGAGCTGTTGAACGCTCGCGCAGATGTTCTCGCCCAGCTCAGCTGTCCGGGCCCGCCAGGCGTGGCAGCGTGACCCAGTGCTGTGACATCAACCCCAACCAGAGACACGCCGTTGTCAGCAGGGCGGGATGTGAAAGTCTCTGTGTCTTGTTGAGGGGGGAGAGCGTTGTAAATACGGCGTCTGTTGCGTTCCTCGGGAGGGGCAAGTTGCAGATGCTTCCTTCGCAGCAGGAGGTGCAGATCTGAAAGAAACCAGTTTATAACTTGGTTATTTGAAAATTACCAATACCAGTGAATGAAGACATAGGGAAGATGATACGACATTTGCAAAGGGGCACAGTGGCCAGCCTGATTTTTGTTTTCCCCCTTTTTTTCCTTTTGCCCCCTTTTTTTTTAAATCAATCTGCTTGGAGAACATTTTCACCCGTACAGGAACGATACGTTGGCTAGCACAAGGGGAACGCATCCATTTTTGAAGAGGTTATTTTCTTTTCTACTCTAAATAAGTCAACTGTTGCAAACCAGTGGTGTTTGGCTGAAGCAGAGCTCACAGGTCAGAACTCCAAAAAAAAAAAATCAGTATTTATTCATAGAGGGTTTTTTTCCTCGCCTATCACCTAGCGTGCAGGCACTGGAGGGACAGACAATTCCTGTGCCCCCCCATAAGGACACGCAGCTCTGCCTTCTCAGGGCTAGGAAGGGCCAGCTGCAGAACCCTGCCAGAGCACAGAGATTTAGAGCAGCAAGACTAACGCACCCGAGGCCGAGAGAGCATAAAAATCACGTGCAGAACAGAGACGGGGCTGCAGTCTGCCTGGCAGCTCAGAAAGCTCTTTTATTTTAACCTGCTGGAGAAGTTCAAAAAGGTCGACCTTCAGAAAAATCTTTTCTAAATAAACCATTCAATTCAGCTATAGAACGTTTGCTCCAAAGCTTCCAGGGCTTTTCCCCACCCGTTTCAGCAAGAAAACCACGAGCTGGTCGGCGAGCACCCGTTGCAGAGCAGAGGGGGCGAAACACGGTGCAATTCTGCAGGCAAAGCGGAGGAGTGCTTTGCTCCCCTGAGCTGCTGGCAGGGGAGTTATTTAAAGAGATTATTCTTTTGTTCTGGGAGAGGTTTTGCCTTTGTTTAGGTAACAAATGGAAATGAGCTGGAGCTCGTTAACAAGAGAAACTTCATTTTTGACGATGCTGATTTACCCACTGAACCAGTCAGACTTCTGGTGGAGGCCAGAAGGATTCTGCCGAGTTTTCACATGAGAAAAAGGCAAATTTTGTCCTATACCTTGTATTCCTCGTGCTTTACATATGTGCATCCTGTTGACAGACAGTCCTCTAACGGCACGCAGCGTTTGGTGACAGACACACTCTCTCCAGTAACTTTCATCATGTGTTGGCTAAAGCAGTATCTCGTACCTAGAAAGACAGAAAAATGCATTTACCTGCCAAATTCAAGTTTTGTGATAGTCTACAAATAGGAAAGAGGTCTTTGATTTTTTAAAAAAACTTGGGATTTAAAAAAAAATATATATATAATTTTGATGTGTTTGTTGCAACATAAACAGCACTGAATACACACGCCCACACCCCAAGCTCTGGTGGTTTCAAAACCTGAGGTTTCAAAGCACTTCAGAACATGGAGGTTTGTTCCCAGCACTAATGTGGGCCTCTGAAAAGAATAAAGAAATGCCCGTTGGATAATCAAGTTATGGAGGGAGGTTCAGATAAACACCCCAAATCTTGTGTACTCTTAGTTTTACAGAAATTGTCTCTAAAAAAAGAACATATTCACAACACCTCTTTATGCCTGAAGCTAACTTCCATTTGTATAGGTTTATTTTTTTCCTAGCTTCACGCATAACCATTAATTCTGTAGAACTCCTAAAGCCTCACGCGTTGGAGATGCCTTTGCCTAGATCCTAACAGCCCCTGTAAGCTGTCCTCGCTGCTCACGCTCTGATCCTGGCTCTCCCGCAGCTCCTGCACAGCCCACAGAAGATCCTTTATCCTCTCTGTCGCTTAGTTTTATCATCTATAAAATAATGCCAAAATACCAGCAGAATAGTTGGGGAGGATTTATGTATTTCTCAGTTTCCCAGTCTTTGGAAAAAGCACCATGAAGAGGACCGTGTCCCCGGTATTCCCATCGCACCGCCTGCACGCTTCTCCTGTCGGCTCCCTCATCCCCAAGGGAGACCATCCTCCTCCTCCTCCTCCTCCTCCTTTTTTAAGCTACTCCTCTAGTGTCACCTGTAAAACGCACAGAAAATTCAAAGCAGGATGACTGACAAATGCTGCGGTTATCCTCAGGCATAAAGGGATTTGGGTTTGTTTCATGCTTTGGTCGTCAGAAGGAAGCTGAAGGTGCTGTTCCCCTACTGAGCACTCCAAGATGAAAACACTGGATTTTTCAACACAGGAAACATGCCATTATATATTTCTTCTCTAAATTATACCTTGCCGCTTGTTAATCAACCTTATTATTAATAAAATTGTTGCTTTCACAGGGGGAAATAAAGGAGGGTAATTAGTTTAAAGTGAACATTCCTGTTCAGCCCTCGTCTCCGACGGGCAAAGCCCTGCATGCTCCTCATGTTTTAGGCATTCGGCAGCAGCCGGGCGAGATTGCCGACCGAGCACGTTATTCATTAGGCAATAAAACCCCCCAGACTTCTGTCCTATCTCTGACCTGCTCTTAACTCCAGTGCGATATCCGCAGCAAACAGACGTCGGTTATCACCCGAGCCCGGTGGTGCTCGGCGGGCTGGCTTCCTTCAAACCGGCCAGGGCTGCCACGCGCGGCTTTGAAGGCGTTTTCCAGGCCCTGCTGCCCGAAGGGGTGAAGCTCGCCGGGGAGCACTCCGTGCGCAACGGCTTTGAGCGTCTCCGAGGACCATCTCTGGAAGTGCCATTCCCCAGAAAAATCTCCGTGTGCATCTTTGGAGCTTTATTCCTCCTGCAATGGCTCTGTCTGTGTAGTGGAGCTCACCCTTGACAAGTCCCAGATGGAACAAATACAGCTTCTAGCACCCCATAACTCTTTTAAGGCTCTTTCATTCTTTCTTCCAAGTGTGTTTTTAGAAAATATTGTGCAACCCTCTTGGAAATACGTATATGTACGGAGGACCAAGCCTGCCTCTCCTCGCACAGCCATCGCTGATGGGTATCATCTCCTGCAAGGCAAGGCTGTGCCTACAGAGTAAGGCCACAATAAGCAACAAAACCCACTCACTCAAATTAATATTAACTTCTGCACGGCCTTGTGGTCTGCCCCTCTTCTCAGAGCAGGCTAAGCACAATGACGGGGTTTATGAAAAGGATTGGGCTGGAGAGCCCAGAGCAAAGCAGAGGTGGGGAACATCACCGCATCTAACCCGTAACAACTGCTCTGCAGATCGGGAGGCTGCCGGCCGGAGGGGCAGAGGAGGGACTCCAGGCTGAGCCTGTGAAGAACACAGGCCCAATGCTATAAAAATTTTACCAAAAATAGCGGAGAAATTTGGAGCAGTTAAAATAAAACATTGCAGCATGAAAGTAAGGTGGTGCCCAAGCCAGGCAGCAGCGTGGTCACAAGGTAAGGACAGGTCTTGGTGGTACCGTGCCAAAACAGCGCGGATTTGTGTTTCCTGAATTTTGCAGTTCCAGGGTGTCTTTAAAGGTGCTTGAGAACCAGGCCGATTGTGGTGTGATATTCAGGCTATCCAACAACACATCCCATTACAAAAGCATTAGAAAATTAGGTTGTTGCTCTGTGTGATTATCTGGGGTATTTTTAGGGCTGTCGATTTACGCTGACCCCCGGCGTGATAGGTGACACCATCCCCTCTTCTTTTGCATTTTCCCTTCCTCTAGTGCAATGTCTTGCAGAGATTGCACAACGCACTTCAGCTACGAGGGATCTCCAAACCTCTATAGACAACAGACCACCTCAGTCTCGACCGACCAGGAGTGGTGCTGACCTACAGCAGCATCACCTAATGGCTGAGATGCACATTGTCCATGGGGTCCACCTCAGGGGCAACCTCCTGTACCCTTAAAGGAAGCACGAATGAAGAAACCAGCTACTGAAACCAGAAGTCATGGTGCAGACCAACGTCCAGGCTAAATGTTAGCAAGCCAGCCCCACATGTCGGTACCAGCAAGGCTGGTACGTGTCTCCAGTAGGAGAAACTGGACCTCTCTGCTTTAAACTGGGTAAGGAAACACTGAATCCAGTATTTTGAAGGACCCAGAGTCCCATGTTGACTTTTGAGAGCCCACTTCCCAAACCACAGCCTCTAACAGCGCTAGAACATCACCTTGGTGGTCATGGCCATCATCCCCTTCATGAGTTGTCAGCTCTCCCACAGACTGTCCAAAACCAGAGTACTGGGAGTATTTTGAGTGCACTATTTCCATACAGATTAGCTCACTAACACAGTTTCTGCTTGAGCTGGAGCTAATAACTAACAGAAAACAAGGTTAATGCATAGCAGGAGGCCTGCCTTCTAGGAAATGCTTTTTCTAGTCTCTGCTCAATGCAGGGACTCAGTTTCAAACTGAAAGAGGGGAGATTTCAGTTAGAGATGAGGAAGAAGTTCTTCACTGTGAGGGCGGTGAGGCACTGGCACAGGTTGCCCAGAGAAGCTGTGGCTGCCCCCTCCCTGGCAGGGCTCAAGGCCAGGCTGGATGGGGCTGGGAGCAACCTGCTCTGGTGGGAGGTGTCCCTGCCCAGGGCAGGGGGGTGGAACTGGATGGTCTTTAAGGTCCCTTCCAGCCCAAATTGTTCTGTGATTTTATTTACTCTCCATTATAACGAATTTTGTTTACTCAAATTGCAGTTCCCTTTAAGTCCTACATTATAGTTAATGAAAATATTTTACTTGGTTTTACCATCATTCGGTCTTTAAAAAAATAATAATAACAGGATGGAGTTTTGTCGTTTTCTCCCACCACTTAACCCAAGCAAAACAGCCAGGGTTTGGATCACTGCGGCGAGGGTGGCCGCGCCACAAGCGTGCCCCTCTGGATCCCAGAGAGAAGGTGACTGCCCAAGCAGGTAACCCCAGGAGTCACCCCTCAAACCTGAGCTTGCGTTTCTGTGGCTTCCTTTTACACAAACTCCAAATCACGTTTGCAAATCAAAGCCACAAGGAAAAAAAGCTGCCTTAATAAAAGCTTTCTGACGCGAAAGCTTATCGGACGTAAAGCCAAAAGACACCAATACAAGCTGTCGGTGACGAAGCATCCTGAAGCAACGGCTGATTTCTGCAGAGTGGGGAGCAATGACGTTATCAGCTTTGCTTCTGGCTTTGCTTCCACTGCAACAGAAAAGGGACAGAGCCTTTAAGCCACAGTGCCCGTCCCCTTTCTCCGCTGAAACACAGGAATTACTGACTCAGCAGTTTCGCCTTCGCAGCTGCTGTCACACCACGGGGGTCCCCTGGGCTCACCCAAAAGCCAGCAGCGAGGGGCTGGGGGGTCCATGCCACAGGCAGGGCTGGGCTCCAGCCCCCAGGCACGCAGTGCTGGGGCAGTCTGGGCACTAACACGCTGTGCCTGGAATAAAACGTTATCGGATCCTGCCAGTTTAAGGAGATAAGAAGTCCTCTGTGCTGAAGATTAAAGATCGACTCCGATTTCCAGCTAACCCCTTCTCGTGGCTGAAACCCCATCCTTGCTTCATGAAGTGGGTGTTTGTACCAGCAGGCAGCTCTGGTCTGGATGAACATGGCTGAGGAGTTAGAGACGCACCAAAGCCTGGTGTACCTGTATCAGCCTAGTAAGAACTAGCTTCACTTTCCAGATTAGCATTATTTTTTTGGTCAAGCCATTTCTTCTGGCTGTTACTAAAGGCAGATCTTGGAGTCACACAGCTCTCCTTGCAGAGGGATCTTGCCATTTAAATACCAGCTACTCCTGCCAAGGCAGGGAGTGTCCGTGAATACTGGTCTCATCTGATGCCAGCCAGCCTGATCTCTTTTATCGTGGTTGATGTCGTGCTGATTTCAGCTCAAAGCAAATACGTTCTCGGACAGATAACGTGCTGTGACACAGGCTGCAAACACAGCTGGTTCGTCCCCGCAGTGCAGGTCACTGTCTTTCTCCTTCCAAAATAAATATTTTGTGAGGGCACATGTAATGTCCCACAACAGACCGCAGACATCCTGGATAGATGCTGAACGGGGCTGACGAGCCTACAGAAAGCACCAGGGGAGCGGTGAGCCCCGGCAGCATCCCTCTGCCCGCCCAACCCCGGCTGCCTTCCTCCCGCGGGTGGTTGCCACACTGGTGGGGACACAGCCCGCGCCCAGCCCAACTCACCGGCTTTGTCATGAGCTGTGGGCAACCTTGATGCCTTGTGAGGGTCTCAACAGAGAAGGGGTAAGGGAGGGGGAGATCTGGGGCTCTCACCGACACCAGGATCTGATATTTGGGTGTCTGTACGCCAAAGCCTTTCCTGAGCTATTCCCCACTTCAGGCTCTGATGGGAGTTATGAGCCCAAAATACTGAAAATATCTTGATGCCAGCTGAAAAGAGGCAGGCTCGGCTGCCCTGAGGTGTGGGCTTCTGCCATAGGGGAGGGAAGCAAACAAAGCAAGAACCAGTCCCGGTCTCACCAGTAAGAGAAACACAACCCTTAAATAAACATCAGGCTGATTTAATTTAATGAGTACGGGGAGTAGATGAAAGTCCTAAACTTCATCCTCCGCAAAGAGACAGAAAAGCTTAAAGGATTACTCATATCGCTTACACATCTTCCTTGTTGAGGAGGCTTAAACAAGCAGGAGCAGCAATCACCAGCATCCGAGTGCTCTCCAGGAATAATGGGGGCTCAGTGCTGTCCTGCGGCAGGGACAGCGAGCGGTTGTTGTGAGGTGGGTTTAAATTAAACGCTAGCATGCAGCTGGTTACCTCTTGGACAATAGACATCCGGAGCCCATCGGTTGCACTCATAATTATCTGCCGCCTTTTCGCAGGTGAAACACTTAAATCCGTGAGGATACGGCGTGGCTGAAAGGCATAGACAATACGCAGTCAAAACGAGCCAATAAATCTGGTCCTACTATGCTTTTCAGAGGCACACAGCAACGTTTGTTCTCTTTAGACATACCTTTCTCCAAGGATACCTGTCAGCTTCATCAAGGTGGTCCTGATTTGTAAAAATCCTGCCACCAATAGCAGGAAAGGCACGTACAGATACAATAAGGACTCAGTTCAGCCGGGTTTACCCAGCAAAAGGGCCCACTGCTGACTTCAAAGGAACTAATGTGAGCAAGGAGTACTTATTCTCTTGGTATCAGAGCTCACATCCAATACTGGTACTTTATCAGTTCTGATAACAAAATATCAGATGGATTAAAATACTTCTGGAAACCATCCCGCCGAGGGAACGAGCTACCCCTTTTGAAGGCAGGCTGATGTCCCCAAAGGAAAGAAAAATCAATTTGCTAATCCTCTAGTTTTTAACAGCAGACTCCATCCTAATTTATCTCACCAAACAGAGAGTGTAACTTCTTAAGTGCTCTCCTGGCAGGGCTTCTGTAGCACATTCAATACATCTTCAAGATGCTGCCACTTTCTCAGAAGCCAAATGGTGAACGGGTCACGTTTATCTCCATGGGGCAAAGTAAGCTGAACCTCTGCGTCCCCGTGGGCCACATCTCACCTCTCCCTCCTCTTCGCCTCCTCCCCTTGCCCACGAGCTCTGGACCAGACCCCATTCAGGTACAAGGGGTGAAGCAAGAGGCATTCGCAGCTTGTTTCCCTGGGCTCCTCTGGGTAAGGGCCAGCAAGTCCCCTGGGAGCATCTCTGACGGGGCTGGTGCTGCCCTCAAGGAACAGCTTGGGGTGGGACAACACAACAGCGCTAATTAAATCCACCCCTCTCACCCTCGACCTCTAGCAGGTCGTGGTCATGGCATAAACCAGAAATTTCATCTTGCTTGTACAGAGCATCAATTTTTCAGCCAAATTCAGAAAGACAGTGAGTTTTCCCTGGGAACAGATGGCAGGCACGGCTCTCTTCTTCTAGAATTAAATAAGTGTGTGTATCTGATGAAGTGAGCAGCCTAGTGAAAGGAGAGTCCACGGAAGATGTAACGATGCGTAACTTTGCTATAGTATTGTTTCAGGGAGTTACTGAAATAAGGGCAGGAGCGGTTCGTGCCACAGCTGCTAAGGGTGGCGTTTGGCCCTTGCTCACAGCTATCGATGTGTCTGGGCAAACCGTGTGGCCCTGGGGCTTGGTCTTGTGGCCAGAGGTATTCCTGAGGTGCAGAAAATAGCAAACAAAAAGCCCCTGACGTGCTCAGCAACGGCCTGTCACCCTATCTGTCCTTTAATCCCTCTGGCAAGCAACCGTCTGGCTTTATATCAGCTGGTTTTATATCAACTAGTTTTATGAATACTGGGAGTAGTTATTTAATCTTTGCTCAGCACTCAGCTCAACCCCGATGGTCCTGCTGCCTTAACACACGCTTGCCCTCACCCCTACCCCTCGCGCCGCGGCCGCCCCGTGGCTTTGCAGCCCGCGCAATGGTGGCTTACTGGAAGGGTGGAGGTAGACGATGTCCTTCACGGTGAAGTCCCTGGGCTGCACGGGTGGCAGGCAGCCGGCCAGCAGGCTGAGCAGCAGCACCCACGCCGGCGTGGGCTGCGAGGCCATCGCCGGGCGAGGACGTACTCATGCGGCGGCCGAAAAAAGCTCACCTGGGCAATGGGAGAGAACGAGGGTCAGCAGAGCCCAGTCACGAAGAACCTGGCCACCCAGCAACCCAGCCTCACCAAAACCATGAACCTCCAGCTGCCCTCCCCGTGGGGGGGAGTGGGGCGGGCAGCAGTGTGGTTACTTTGGCTCAGCTTTGGTGACGTTCCTGGCACCGCCTGGGAAAAGGACCCGGGCAAACCCTCTCCTGGCCAGAGAGCTGCGAACGGGAGCCAAGGGGAAGGGTGTTTGGGTTTGTCATCGTTTGCAATAACCTCAGTAGGACGTTGGTAAAGTCATCAGAGACTGCGCTGCGACGGGATTTAACTGCTTCTTTTAGAGAATACTGGAAAACTGCAGAATTAGACCGGGAAGAAAGGAAACAGGGTAGCTGGAGACCCTTTGGGATGTCTAGGGGAGCAGCGATGGGTCTCCCACACCCACACTCCAACACAGGCTCGCACCCTTCAAAAATGCACCTTTTTGGCAAACCAGAAGCTCCACATCACTTTCCACATATCTCTGGAAAGGCGAGGAGCTCCAGCTGCTCCAGGTTGTCTCTACCTTCAGCTGTTAATAACATAAAGTGATTATTGCATTTTCCTCATCCATATTCCAAAGGCTTTTATTCCCTCTGTGGCGCTGCTGACAAAAGATGCAGCACATTTTGGCCACGTCCCTGAAGGAAGGGAACTAATTCAAGCAGAAAGAACTATCCACTGTAGTACCACTTGTGAAGCTGTCCCCAAACCAGCAGCTTTCAGGAGCATCCCGATCCCTGTGCACGGGCTGTGGGGAGCCATCCAGGAACAGACAACGCTAATGCATCGTTAAACACACAGCTCATATTATTGCAATTCCTTATAAGTGATGAAAACGTGCCCTGAAAACCTAGCGGGACAGGAAAGCTCTGAGAGGACATGGCTGCCGAGCCAGGCAGGAGCCACTGGTTTCCCCTGGCCGCTGGCATCCATCCAGAACACACAGGGTTGGGTTTTTTCCCCCCCAGACTGACCAAGAGATCTGCAAAACGCAGATATTTCCTAAGCAGCTTTGAAAGCATGGTAGCCATTATTTAATAAATCAAATTTTTGAGGGTTTGGGTTGGGTTTTTTTTCAGGAAAGATGTTCCAGGGCGGGGATGTAACCTTCCGCCTCTGGCTCCAAGTGTTTGCCTGGCAGCAGAGACCCACACAGGACTAGCGGCGCAAGGGGGGCTGTCGTTATCCTTGGCTCTTATCTGAAAACAGCCCTTTTATTAAAACACCATGAAATCCATAAAAACAGTGAAGGAAACAGATAACACCTAGCGTGGTGCATTAAACTTTGTTGATTTAACCTTACGAAGGGGGAAAAGCCAATTTCCATTCTGTTTACTCCACAGATGCGTATCAGCCAGGGGAAAATGAAATCCTGATTAGACGCAGAAAGGAAATAAAACAAGCCCCTCCCAGTCACATGAAAGAACTGGGACCAGCAGCACTCTGTGGGGACTGGAGGAAGAGCCCCCAGCAGTGCCAGCCGGAGCGCACCTCCGCGAGGGAGCCAGGTACGTGCGTGGATTCGGGACTATTCACGTTTTTGAGCTCCTCATGGCTAAACACACATGGGCCTGGAGCTGAGGTGGCCAAATGTTGACGCTGATGGTCCCAAGCCGAGGACAACAGGAGCCACCGGCTGCATGAGCCACGGCACTGGGTAGACGCGCTCCACTCCGGGAGAGTTTGCTTTCAGGGCACGTGTCTATACGTAACACCAGTCACACGTGGTGCTCAGCTCGAGGAAACAAGAGGGGTTTGGACTCCTGAGCTGAGCCCCTCCTTTCCTAAGCAAGAGGAGATCTGTCCTCCACCGCGCACACGTCAGCCTCTCTGCTCACTGCTTGGCCAGAGCCGCTCAACCATGGGTTTTCACGGGTGGAAATTGCTTAATATTCATACTGTTGGAATAATGAAGGTTTGGAGGAGAGAGGGGTTTGGGGATTGTTGTTTTCCCTCAAGCAAAACAAGGCAGGTTTCACAAGGCCCGTTATTCAAGAAATCAGGAGTTTGCAGTGAAACGGTGGGTTCGCATGGTCTCAGCAGCAATCCTGCGTTACAGTACAAAAAAATTAGAACCCCCATCCCAAAGAGAGGAGCTCCTCCTAGCTCAAGGGAAGCTCTTAGCAACAACATACAATTAACACATGCTATCAGACGAGAACATAAGGGACAAACAGCAATATTTTAAGTTAAAACGTAGCAAGATTAAAGTAATGGCAAGAATCCCAGGTATAATAAGAAAATAATCTGTTGGATTTTCTCATCGTAATCACGAAAAGCACTTGTATTTGCAGTACTGATCGAAGCCTTCCAGTGGAGGACACCAGTTTTCCCTCTATCATACATGGTCCCTTTTATGGGACCAATTGCTTATTCAGCCACTCTCCGAATGTCTGTGTGTAACAGTCAATACTTGCCTAGCTGTCAGATTCAGAAGACAAATGGCTGTTAGTCCTGCCTGAAAGGTTGGCAGAAATCCTCCATCTGCACGCTAAAAATACTCGCATCGTGCCTCTTGTAATTACAAGTAGCTTAATCGCCAGCACCACTTCTAATGAGCTGCAAAAAAACGCAAACGAATATACAGAATTCACTTCCCCACCTCTATTTTATGTGTTTGAAAGATTTAATCATAGGTAAGAAGTTAAAATTTTAAAAAATAATTAAAAAAAAAAAAAACCAACACCCTCTGTGTAACAAAACAATCCTGAGCAGACCAGAGCAAGGCCAGCCTGGCCACTGCTTTGAACCGTGGCACTTACTGAGGTAGAAATTATTGAACAGAACACCTGCCACCGTTACAGTCTCTGCTCTTCACAGCAAGCGTGTTCTACTTGGTCATTTCATACACACATGGGTAGTATAAAAATAGGTACTTCCGTGTACGCACTGTCAGAAACCCAAATACTCAGTATTTCACAAAGACTTGGAGTATGTACACATGGTTACACGTAGTTCTGTCTTTCACAGGGGGCAGAATACACATACAGATGTACTACACCCAACTGAGAAAATATTCGTTGATGTTTGAGGTGAGTTCTTCTTTCACGAAGAGTGGACTATCAAAAACTATTTTGAATAAAAGCAAACATATTCAGTAATTACTGTTGGGCCCAATCGTTCTCTCTGTTTTTACACCCACATGTAAAGATAAAATGTAATTGCTTTTTTGTTTTTAAAGGAAGGTGAGATAGATATATATAGATATAGATATATAGATATATGGATACACTGCCTTAAAACCTGCAGACATTCGACAAAAAATTGTTTCCCGTTCACTTTTTTCCCCAAAATCATCCAAAATTACATTTTTCTGCAAAGATGGCTTCTCTTCATGAAGCCTATAAGCCCTAAGAAGCTTCGTCAAGGGCATGAAGGCTTTTCCTGTTGCTCACAAGCCCCTTTTATTTCATGGCTTTCAGCCAAAACTGCCCAAACGTCGCACAAAAATATTTTTTTCCAAATAGTTATTGCTGACGTGTTGGCTACTACAGTGCTAAACCTCTGCTCGCAGCTCGGGCTTGCTCTCCAGCGTACGGGCACGTATTTTTTCCTTCTGAATTAACTCGGCTCCTTTCCAGACGTAGTAGCCTCTCGTGCACAGCAGACTGCATGCACCAACCTAATAGAAAATGGCATGGCCCGCTCTGAATTTGATACCGGATTGCAGTTAGGGGAAATAGTCACATGGTATTTAGATCATACAGTCTGTTTATAAAAGGTCTTGGGCGCTGACACAGAAATTTTAGTTAACTCAATCTTTCCAGCTTCACCAGCACCTTTCAGACGGAAAGGCATCCCCATCCCTGCTCTCCAGCAGGATTACTTCTTCCTGCCCTTTGCCCTGACACGGCGCTATGGACATTAACCATTAAATTCCCTAAGCAGCAGCCCAATTGCCCATTTGTCAGGTCTCATTAGGGTGGCGACATGTCGTCCTCGCTGTCACCAGCGCCGGGGACAATGGAAGGTCCCTGTCCTCCATGGAAGGACTGGGGAGCCCTCGAGCAGAGGCGTTGCTGAACATCAGACCTCCGGTTCCGGGGGGGGAGACACATTGTCGGAGATGACAGTTATTTGTGAGGAGGTAGCTGTCCCTCCTTCCCCTCTTGCAAGCTCGGTGGGTACCTGCTAGCCGGCCTTGACTGGAGGCCACAAGCTGGGCTGCTGCCAGCTGCAAGGCTGCAGCAAATGTTGCAGCATTTCAGGAGGGGAAAAAAGAAAAAAAAAAAAAAAGTCAGACACCAAATCTTCCTGTACAAAGATTCAGCCAAAGCCAGGCATGAAGGAATTCCTGGTTTGTGGGCATTTCTGTGGTTCTCCTCCTCATGGGCGTACAGCACATGGTGCGGTGGTCAGTGCCCCTCCACCTCCTTCCCACAGGAGAGGAAGCGGTGCCCTGCTTTCCCTGGACATCTGATGCAGACAGAGGTTGCCCAGATTCACAGGAGGCTGATGCCTGGTATAACTTGTGCTGATATCTTGGCTCCACCTTCCTCCGACATCTCCTCCTTGCTGTCTGGGCCCCATCTCCAAGTTTTATAGCTTACTACCTCATTTCACCCTGAAGACGTTTTCTCGTTTTCTCTTATCTCTTCCCTTGGAAGAGCCTCCATCTCAGAGTGCCCTAAAGCAACACTTCCCTCAGAAAAACAAAACAGGGAAAGCAAATAAAAGCTCCCTCTCAGCAGGCAGCAGGCAGCCTTAAAGCAGCAAGCACAGCACGCCAAAGCAGCAACACCTGTGAGAAACTGAGAAACCACGGCACACGTCATTTGCTCTTGTGAATTCCACTTTGCAAGGTCACCTGGACCATCCTTCGACTGTGCTATGATGATTATTCATCAGCGATAAATTAATTCAAAGGAACTACAACCAGTGTGACAGTGCTGGAAGATCTGTTCCTGGATGTAAAGTCTACCCAGCAGTAACTCCTCTTTATGCACATGATCAATGTGACTTTCCCAAATAACGTAAGAATTCGTAGAATGATAGAATCACAGAGCACCAGGTTGGAAGTGACCTCAAGGATCATCTGGTCCAACCTTTCTTGGCAAAACCACTGTTCTTTGGATTTCCCTTCTGCCAGTTCACATGAAGCTACAGGTTGGAATTCCAACTGCTGAATCTCATAGGTTTCCGTTTGCACCCCTCTACAGCTTCAAAAACTAAACCCCAACTCTCTGTCTGTCTCATGTCATCACTGTCCAAAGACAAATCTGAATTGCAAGGGAAGGTTTCCCACCTACCAGCTGTGCAGGATTCTGGGGAGCAATCCCAGAGACTACTTCCAACATTGCCAGCTCTAATTGCAGTTTTCCTCCTCCACCTCTATCCTGCTCATTTTTTACCTTTTTTTTTTTTTTAAAAAAAAACAACCCAACAACCTATTCTGTTTATTTCTTGTCTTCTGGTTCCTACCACACATGTCAGAAAGGTTTTGATCAAAAATCGGAGTTCATAGGAATTGCCTTCAAATCCAGCTTCTTTCCACTTGGCATTTAGAGAATTTTCTTTGCTGTTTGGCCCCGGGGATGGTTAAATCCATGTTACCCTCCAGATAACATGGGATGTAGTGAACCACATGCAACTACCCAAGGAACCCCTAGGAGCTCTTGCAAAGGGGTTCGCTACCTCTCCTCAATTACAGTAAGCAAGAGTAATTAAACAATCAAACACAATTAGTGCACAAATTACTCCCAGAAATGTGGACGATCTAATCGCCTTGCTGCTAATTACAAAGCCTGTAGTTCATTGAGCTAAAAGCCCGAGTCCTGGGGAAGTGAAGGGGGGTACAATATGTTCCCTCTCACGCCGTCTTCCCTCGGGTGCAATTTAATCTTTCACAAGATGTGCTTTCAAGATTATTTTAGGAGAAGCAGCACATTGCTTCTATTTTCAACCTGTGTTACATATATTTTCAGTCTGAGTAGTGAAATCTTAACTTTTCTTGGGCCCTGTGCAAACCCTTCATCTTTTAACGAGTTGTTGTATAATGTCACTTCTATTCATGCATCCCCAGAGGATAGTTTGGCTTCAGATAAACACAGAGGCGAGGTGAAACAGATATATTTCACTTGAGTATTTCAGATACTTAGTGTTTGCCACGAATGACAGAAACACGTTAGCTTAAAAATCAGGCAGGCCATGATGTTCATAGGAGAAAATACAATTTATGGCCAATTAGTTGTCAAACGAAGAAGGCAAGATATTCAAATTAGACGTAATTCATTCCCATTTCACTCCACCACATACAACACACAGCGGCGCAGGGCCATGACTTATTTTTTTCCTTTAAATTAGACCTCCTAGTCAAAAGAGTGCGACCGTGAACGCTTCTGAATGTGCAGAGAGATGGACGCAGATGAGCTGGCAAGTCATTTCAAGGCCTTTCCCCCAGGTTTTCACACGGCCTGCAAAGGAGGCAGCGGGGGCAGCGAGCCCTGAACTCAATGGGCTGCGTGAGATCCAGGTTCGGGAAGTTTGGAAGCCGCCCTCACCCCTCCCGCGTCCCACGGCACACGGGCTGACCTCAATGTGCGGGGAGCCCCCAGACAGCCCGGCTCCGCGCAGACAGAGGATAAGGAAACCATGCGTGAGCACGGAAATCCTGGGATTTTCCTGCTAATAAGAAGCAAAAAAAAAAAAACCAACCCAGCCGTTGAGTTCCAGCAGCCGGGCCCCTCTGCAAAGGGGAAGAGCGGGGGCTAAATTTTTTCCTAAATAAACATTGAAGTTCACTGGGGCAACCGAGAGCTCCTCCCTCCAAGGCAGGGATGCGATTTCTGCCGACCGCACGTTGCATCCATCTCCTTTTTTTGCTCCTCGTGGAAAAAAGGCGGCGCGAGGCTCCGCGCCGCTGGCCCCAGGGCGCCCGACAAGGGTGTTTCAGGGAGGGGAGGCTGCGACTGCTGGTGCGAGGTCGGTGGCCCCACCGTGAAACGGTGCTGGCAGCTGGCGGGGTGGTGGTCCTCTGCAAGGGAAAAGTAAAACAAGGTCCTGAGCCTGTGCTGTAGGTTACGTTTGGGTGAGGCTCGGTAAGCCAACAGCAATTGGGATCATCCTGGACCATCTTTCCTACTTATATTTAACCCGATAAGCAGAGGCATTCCAGTGAAAACAGGGGGAAGCCCTGACAGTACAGCTGTGCAACGCACCCTCCAGGAAAAAGGGAAAAATTTTGCAGCACGTTACCAAATAAAATGTAGGCCAAGGGTAAGAGATGCCAAAGAGACAAGTGAAATCAAACAAAACAGGAGTACGTATCCCACGCTTACGAAGAGATAGCTGGCAAATGATCTAATCTGCAACCAAGACACGAAACTTTTCAAGAAAATAGTTTCCTAGTCTATGTCCCAGGCTAGCAGATACATATACAGAGTGGTTTTAAACGAATGAGATGATCCCACTGAGCTTTTAAGGTTACGTTTTTATTAAGTCTAGAAAATTGGGACAGTCTAGAGACCAGGATGATGATCAGCACAAACTCAGTATTTCTAAAGGATCAAAGGGATGACTGCTTAGCCTAAGGTCAGTCCTGGGTAAACTCACACAACAGTTTATTTGTGCTACAGCAACAAACGTTTCAGGTTGTAAAAATTTGCAAAAAAAAGCGTTTGGTAGGATTTTGTGGAAAATAGGTCTCCAAACAAACCCGTCATTTTCGAATAGGCAGGATTACGGCTCTGACTGTTACACAGAATAATTGGGGAGAGACCAAAGCAGAGAGCCAAAGCACCAAACCCTTCTGATTACAAAAATGTGTTCTACCCAATTAACCAAGCATGCTCAGGCCAAATTAAAAAAACAGCTTAGTGACATCTCAAAATCTAATTGGTGAAAAGGGCATCTTCAGATGAAAATACTTTTTTTTTTTTCCCCACTTCCCTGCAAGGTTAGGTTCAGCATTTTTGTATCAAAGTACTGACGACAAGAAACTTCTTGTCTTAAACCCCGCGGAAGATGTTAAAGAGCGAGCGAAATGCTTGTCCGTCATGCAACAAACTGTGCTTTAATAAAACCATACATCAATCTGCACCATTGTGTCCTCGCTCTGCTGATGCCTTCCCCCTCGGCTCTCCAGAGCGATTTGTGACAGTTCTTCTCGGACATCACCCCACACATTTGACATGCTAGATTAGGCACCGAGTCGCAGACTGCTCGGCATCGACCCAAAGCGAGCTTTGTAGAAGTTCAGAGACCAGCCCTGAGAACACGATATTGTGGAAATGAGATTTGAGTATTATGAACTAATTCGAAACTGGAGGGTTTTTTCCTGCAGAAGAAAGCTTTGTCACCAAAATCAGTGTAAACAGGCTTGGGCCGTTACTATTCCTCGCAACAGGCGAGATATTAATGAACTCCCTCGCTTTGCCCATTCACGCTGTAGTGCCATGTTTTTTCCCCAAACAATTTAACATATTTGTGTAGTAATTAATGAACACCGGGTGGTATTGTTCCAGCCCCGGACCCGCACAGATTAGGCTGCAGAAGGGCTCTGTTCCCCTGGCAGTTCACCCGGAGTTCATGCCATTTTTTTTTTTTTTTTTTATTTCCCGACCCACGTGCGAATTCCCGTTGGCACACGGCATCGAAAACACAGGCAAGCCACAAAGGAAGGGGACACCTTTGAGGACAACGCGGCTGCTTTTGCTCGTTTCCAAAGAGCACGTCTCAAAAACGGGCTGCAGAAGACGCCGCACCGATGCTGGCAGCTAACCTTCAGGGAAATAATTGGGAACGGGCTGACCGTTCCCAGCTAGACGCTTTCGGCACCTACGTAAGGTTTAACGAACAACGACCCGAGCCTCGCGCAACGATCCTTTCGATAAGTATCTCCTTCTCGTTTTTCTCTTGATAGCGAAAAGTAGCTCCTGTTTGTGGGCCGAGTCGGAGGTGGCACCCAAAACCTGGTTTGCGCATCAAAATAAATCAGACTTTTCTTTTGCGCTGTTCTAGTATTTGTGGTGCCGCTCCTTTGCTCCACAAGGAGTACAACAGACTTTGTAGGAAATCTCTCTTTGCAGAAATTTCCATAATTAGTTACGTTAAAAGAGCAAAATTAATCTGATTTCATGTTTTCTATTATGTAATACTGAAATTCAAACACTTTTTCTCATAAGGCTTTACTCAAAGCTATTCCACTGCCATCCCTCCGATCTTAATGCATATTTTATTTGGTATAAACATCAGAAAAGCTACGTATCATTAAAGTCCTGTAAAAGAAACCCAAATTGGAGCTGACCAATTAGTGTTCTTTCAGCTGTCTAGTTAATCCATGGAGTAAACAAACAATACCATCATTAATTCATCAAGGTTTTCAGCCGCTTTTCCAGAAAAGCAAAAACCAGCATAACCCCAAACAAACAACTCCCCCACCCTGCTTTACGAGACTTTCAAGTGTTATTTGAATTCAATAGCCAATTAATTAGTTGACAGTTGTCTTCCCAGGAAAAAAAAAAAAAAACAACAAACATTTAATTCCTTCATTTTTCTAACTTGGTGGTGAAAAAAAAAATCCAAATAAAAGAAAATTATCATCTCCACCATGATGGGAAGCTGCAAAATGCCATCGTCCCTTTAGCCATCACTTGCATAACTGTTTCAAGCTTCCAACACCGCGCTGATGGGCTTCAGTGGATGTTTCTGAGGTGGACACCTCGGTGTGCTCCCTGGCACATACGTGTGGAGCTGAGCAGTGGTATATACGTGCCTTCCTACAGAAAGTTCTTCACCCTTTGCTTGCACAAGAAGCTTTTGTGCAAGAGTCACCCCCGTTGCGATTACAGATGGCCAAAATGCTCGCCCTGCAGCCTGACTCGGAGCCTGCCAGAGCCGTGCAGCCTGCTGCGCCTTGGGATGCGCTGCTCCCGGGACAGCTGAGTCAATGCTACGTTTAATTCAGCTTTCTGAAGCTAAAGTGCTCTGAACCACCTTGCTCTTCGGAGTTCAGTTCTGAGGCAACTGCTTACAAAGTCAATTAACTGTAGACAGAAAAACTCCAGGACTAAAGGGGAGATGTATTCCTTCCCCCTCGTACCGGTTCCCTTGTGCATTTAATTTTTCATTTGGTTTTCATACCAGCTCTGCACCCTCCCTACATTTCACTTGTAGCTAATCACTGTCAATCATTCCTCCATTTTGCTGCGTACAAATCACATGTGCAAGGCTACGGGCATAATGCAACGTTCTTATTAAAAATACAGTTGTCATATGACAGAGTTAAACAGGAAAACATTCCCATGATCGTTAATTGTCTGCTAACATGTCATAAAGCTAATGCATATATTTATACTGGTTCTTTTTTTAAAAACAGTCCATCAAGATACTGCACAGATGTAAACACTGCTGCACTAGAATCACTGCAAACAGAAAACCAGGCTCTCATCCTCCTGGATTTCTTATAAAACCAGGCGAATTCATTTGTAAGCAATGTCAGAAAATGATTTTTCTGTTGTTGTTTTTGCTGTTTCTTTGGGAGTTTTTGGGTTTTTTGTTTGGTTTTTTTGGTGGTTGTTTATTTTGTCTTCCAATTATTACTTTAACCCACTAGAAATAATTACCTGGAGCTCACCATTTGTTTACTGTGTTGATTCATGGTTAGCTTCAAATAACAGCAGTGCACAAGGATAGAAAAAGTGAATCTCCCTGGAACTACAGTGCCTGGCTAGCTGATATTTTCCCAGAATAACAAAACTATATCTGTACGTCCATCTTGTCTTGTGGCAGAAATAACGCACACGTGAATAAAGCCACCTAAAAAAGAGCTAAAAGGAAAGGGGGGCAGGAAGACTCTGTGGGCCAGATCCTGAGAGTCACTGGACCACCACCCAGTGCCCAGGTAAACCCTGGTTCTGGCAATAAAAACAGAACAAACGAAAATCAGGAGAGTGAAGCACATGAAAGCAAGAGCCTGGGAACCAGGACAAAGGGCTGGACAGTGCCTGAGCTCAGCAGAGAAAAGGAACAGGAGCTGAGGTGTGAAGAGATTGCGTTGTCCAGGATGGAGAGAAAAAACACATATATTGAACAATTTTACCACGTCTCTTTACACTTCACCCCATAAGAAAAAATGAAGGAAAAGGAGAAGCTAACAGGTCTGATCTCCTGGCTCTGTGGCCCCTCTGGCACAGGGGCACACCGGTACAGACAGGTATGGGTCTCGTTTGACTTGCTGCACTGGGGTAAATGGGAGCATCCACCTCCATAGATCATTCTGCAGCTGGTCACACCGGGTCGGTGTGTATTGCTTGGCAACTTCACCAATCCCTGGTACACACATTAAAACACGGCCCCTACTTGGTATTAGTTAAGCTTTAAACGTCAAAAAATAATTTCTCCCTCCATCCTGGAACATCTCTGCAACATAGGAGTTGTCACCCCTTCGGTCTCATGCCTCTGATGAGCCTAGCTGGGGCAGGCTCCCATGCAGGGTGGTCAGGTAGGCTCTGCAGGGTTTTGACATCCACAACCCCACTTTCCTTCAGCTGTAACCAGCCCCACACCCTGATGTCTCGTGCATTTGCCCTGACGCCTCTGCTAATGCCTTCCACCCACCGCCTTTCCATGCCCTGTCCTCTCTGCCGCTGTCCGTTTGGTTCAGTTGAGATGCTTTCATATCATTCGTTCACCAGGTGGCAAATAGTATATATGATGTTAAATAAGGCGTTTGGAATCGGTAACTGGGAGCTAAGGCAGACCTTCTCCTGCTCCATGCTCAGTCTGCTCCATCAAACCTCTCACCTCCTGGAGCTCAAGCTTCACTGCAGACTCCTCTGCTCCTTCCTTTATCTCTTCATCCGCTGCGCCGGTTGCTAGATCCAAATGCCTCATCATCTTGGCATTAGAAAGCCCGCTTTCCCAAGGTGCAGAGTGTTTATGGAGCATCATCAGTAATTCAAGTGTCTGCCAGCTAGGAGATGTTATCTCCAGCATAGCTGAAGAACACCTCAAAATCATGCTCCAACTCATCTGCCTTAAACCGTCGCATACAGAACATGCTAAAAGCAGACGTAGTTTTCAGAATGCCCCCCCTCCCCCCCCAACTTAACCAGTTGCTTAATTTTCACACATGAATCATCTAGCATTCCACAGGCCACGATATATAGCTTTCATTATGTCACCACTGACATTTTCACTGCTGGAAGACCATGATTTACTGGTTTTCATTAGACCTGATCTCCACCCTCAGTCCTACCCCCAGCTTGTTGAGGAATCCATGTCCGATCAGTGAAGTGTTGATCTGACTTGAAAATATACTGCTCTTCATCTACTAATTTCTCTAAAATTGACCTTTTCTGACAATTGCTTCCAGTGCCAACAGTAAGCACGTACCGCTATAAATAATGAGCCTGAGAGGACATCTCTTCCTCCAGCCTTGGGAGAAAAGAGGCTTCTAGCAAAGACACTCCACAATCATAACCACAACACTGCTATATTTTTACGACAACAAATACAAAGGAATATTTAAGATTAAATAAAACCATTTCCTTTAAAACATTTGAACTGAAACTTTGTGTGGTTTTGCTTTCCAGCTTAAGCACTAGGCTGATACCGTTATATTTCATCATCCTTCTTTTCTAGCAAAGACCTCCCTAAGCATTGAGAAACTGCCTCCAAAAGGCTGAAGGCTCCTTTGCATTAACGAAGCGTTGCCCACGGGTCAGCTCAGCCACTACTGCTGTTGAAGATCCATGTCTGACAGCACAACCAGGCCAGCAAACGTGGCCCACACCATTATTTGAAAAGAAAGAAAAAAAAACCAAGGAAGACAATAAGTCAAGCACTAGTAAGAACTGCTTATTTGAAAGATTTTATGGATGTTGAAACCCTGAAAAAAAATAATTAAATCAGCCTAGAATACAGTATGATAGACGTTTACTCCCTAAAGCCAACAGAGAGGCTAACAAGAAAATAGGCTGAAAATTCAAAAATCTTACTGGTCTGAAGGACACATGAGAACATGACTGATGAGAGGAACTCCAGATTGCTTTCTACAGCACTATTTTAGCTAATTTCTCTTTTATGTGTACTGAGACCTCACGAAAAATTAAATCAGGCCAAGGTTCTTACAGGGAATGATGGCCTTTCCAAGAATATTATAGGTAAAACACAGATTACTTGACAACATCTGTGATTGTCCCCACCATACTTACCAACAGATACACATTTTGGCACTGAAAGACTGATTGAATTTCTGTAATGTCTCATTATGTCACAAGTCACTGGCTGTAAAACCATCCATGTGCTTAAATCCATGTTGGGTTCTAACTAAAGGAAAATGTTATTTCTGCTCTCTTTTTAAGTAAAACATGCACTGGCTGTAAATATCTCAAACTATCAATGCAAGAAAGACATCCAAAAAAGAGCCATAAAAAGTCAGACTGTATTGTGGAGCAAACCAGCACTATAAATAGACAGCAAGACTGTCAGATAAAATTGCTGGTTGCAATGGTGAGCGATGATAATCCTGGGAAGGGGCCACAGGAGCTAGAAGAAACAGTGCCACGCCAGTGAGGCTCACCATCAGCTGCCCACTCACCCCAATACCTGCCACCTCCAAATGGATGAGAATGTCACGACCAGAGAACCTTCCCCTTTAGTATCTTGGATCTTTTAATTGCATTTTTGAAGAGCCATCCCATCCACACTCCCTTTTCCTATTTCTTTCCTTCCTTTTTTTCCTAGGGAAAGCTATTTATTACCAATGATTCCTTCACTGGTAGATCCCATTTCCAATAGTTATTCTCTCTAAATAACTCAGTAGCGTTAAGAGTTCTGGTCTAAAAAATGAATAAATAAAAATTAATGCTTATCTAGAGATGTCTCTCTCACATATTTCTACATTTTTAATAAATGTCCAGTACCTGTGCAGCAAGTAAACTCCCTTTAAGCTTACATGAAGTGTATCATTCAAGGTATATGTATATACAGACATATATATACACACACACACATATATATATATGTACTGATGTGTCAACAGACAGCTTTGCCCGTGGATTCTGCACTCCCTAACGCATGGTGGCTACACCTACTCCCCGCAGATGGGTCCAAGAGAAGGCCAAGCAGGGGTGGCCACACACAAAGCACCCACCGTTGGTGGGGGATGGCCCTCCCGAGCCCAGCACCATGCCTGGCCATCGTCTGGGAGAGCCACGCAAGGCTGCTCACGGCACGGGTACTCGTGGGCTCACAGGTCTCCTGCTCCGTTTGCCCACGGGGATCTCTGGTAGAAGCCCACAAGCTGAAGAATGTGCGGTTAGCTCAGTGGTTACACCCACAACGCTCCTCTGGGCGGGATCCTGCAGGGTTTGCTTCTGTCCTGAAGCGTAAAGCCTCGCTAACTCCAAAAATGTGTAGAAATCAGGAAATCTCAGAAGACACTTCACCTGCTCTGTTTTCCTCTGGTATTTGGGGCTCAGCGGGATGGGGTTTGGGTCAGCAGAAAACCTTCCACTGATCTCACGTAGCGGCTCCACGGGGCGCTGCGCGGGGAGACGAGCATCCTCCCGCAAAGCCTGAGCGGAGCCCGGCGCCGGCACAGCCGCCCTCCCGCAGGCACCCACCCGTACCCAGCACCTCCTACACCCGCAGCACCTTTACACACGAGCTCATAACTGCAGCCGCAGCTCCGAGCACCGCAATTATGAAGACACAATAAAACCAGTTTGCTCACACCCCACTCGGCCGAGCACTGGAGCCGAAGCAGTGCCGTCGGGTCTGGCACCAAGGAACCGTCGCCCTCTCACTCCAAATCAGCCAAGTCCCTCGTCTGCAGCGTATGAAACCTCTCACAATACAACAAGTGCTTTTAAAAATATACCTTTCTGCAGAGAAGGGAGAGGTAACCGAAGAAATCCAGGCCTGCTGAGATGGGGCAGGATAAGGCGCGCCGTAACCAAGCCTCCCGAACCAGGGGAACAGTATCTCTCTGAACTCCTTATAAAGTTATACAGCAGCGTGAGAAGCACCAGGAATTAATTAGAAAACAGGTTTCCACCTCTGATCAGGTGTCTGCTCTTTCTGCTACAGCTTTGTTTACAAGGAAGGTGGGCACCAGACCTGACTCCACCAGAACAAGCTGACACCTACTGCTCTATGCACGGTCCTGCAGAGGCAAAAAAAAAAAAGAAAAGAAAAAAATTGCTCAAGATATAAATGTTAGAGAAATAAAGAATAAAAATACTGGATAGAAGTTTGTAGAGTTTGCTCTCGTTCTTCCTCTCTGTGCACATCGATGCCTTCTCCCCTGTGCAATAAAACTCACAGGAAAGCAGAAAAGGTCTCACCCCTCCACGAGCGATTTGTTTCTTCCAGGCTCACCCACGCCAAACCCCAAAACTCTGCGCACTGTAGTCATGAAAATTAGTCACCAGAGAAAACAAAATAATCAGCGGTTTAAGTCTTTGCTTTATATTCTCTCAGCTAAAAAAATCAAATCAAACCCAAACGAAGTAGTTACAGCTCTTGCAAGCTAAGCTGCCCTATGTTCTGATCTGCCAGCACAGATTTATTATTATTTTTAGTGTGACTGGAAACAGG
This sequence comes from Leptosomus discolor, assembly GCF_034619465.1. Lineage (NCBI taxonomy): Eukaryota > Metazoa > Chordata > Aves > Leptosomiformes > Leptosomidae > Leptosomus > Leptosomus discolor. Next base: position 2,711,294 of record NC_141395.1, read on the forward strand.
TGCGATCCTCTTGACTACAATTCTGCCATCAATCAGCAGGCCCAGGCCGAAGCGGAGGCACCGCACCGGGAGATCAGGTGAATTTTCAGCCCCGGCAGGAGCAGAGGGGGGACGGGGCAGGCACCTCTCCCCAGAGCACAAACCCCATAACTCTGTCCCCTGCGCCTGCTTATCCTCTGGTATCCAGGTCATTGCAACTGTTCAGAAAATTTTGCTTTTCCCCTCAAAACGGAAGAGAAGAAATAAAAAACGTGCCGTACAACCTTCTCCTGTTATGACAGACTCGCCGAGATATTTCCATTTTTGATTTATTGTCAGGGGGGTTGGTTTCTGTGAAGCTCCAAGCCATGCTGCTGCGCCAGAGATATGATGTCATGTAACTAAATTTCTGATTCCCTGCCAGTTTGAGCAGTAATAGTGAATGAAGCCAAAATAAGCTTCCTGTGCTAAACTGGAAACAAAAGAGCACATTTACAACGCTACCCTCAGGGTTAATAGGAATATATATGTCCAACTCAAGGCACAGTTACCATCTTATCACACTATCAGCTTCTACATGCACAGCACAGAAATACAGCGTGGGCTCTTACATACTGGGGCTATATTTAAGTCAGCGCAGACAAAACAGCGGCAGGCAGCACACCACCAGCTCAGATCTGCCCGCCACAGGACATTCCTCCCCAGCTGCTCATTTCCCAAACGTGGAGCGGGTGGCACGGGGTTGAAAAAGCAACCTCAAACCCCAACTGGAGACAGAGGAGTCACTATTTGCTTCGAATTATGAGAAATCATTCGGATCTTAATTTAACACCACTGCCAACCCGTCCTGATAGCTGTAGACAGCCGGGAGTTTTAGCCACAGTTAAGTTAAGAGTGTGATTATGGGTCAGATTTGGAGAGAATCTGCAAAGTAGATGTTACGGCTCACATCAAGGCCAATGGCTGCTTAGCTTTAACAGCGTTATCTCCCTGTTATCTCTGTTATCTCCCAACTGTCCCCAAGCATCAGCCACGGAGGATGCCACCCGTGAAGGACGGGGCTCGGTAGGTTTGTCTCACACAGCCTGAGCGGGGTTCAGCAACAGCAGCGGCCAAAGATCTGGTGACAGCGATGCTTTCTTTAAGCAGTCTCCGTGCTTAAATTTAAGTGCCAGAGGACCAAAAGATTTCAGGTGACACAGGTAGTGCTGTATTATACAGTCAAGTCCCATGTCTTGCGAGGTCTGTCCATGGCTCTTCTAGTCCTTCCGTGGCACCTAGCCGCTCCTTCAGCCACCCAGCAAGGCAAGGGCAGCTGCTACATGCACAATTATTCGTGGACACCACATATGTCCCATGTTCAACGAGCCCAACAAGATGGACCTGATCCCCAGGAGGTGGGGCAACCAGGGACTGAGAAAATAAAAATATTTACACCTCTTGGAGGTACAAGGAGACTTAATGTCCCACTGGAGACTACAGTTACAGCCTCATTCCTGAATAATGAACCAATTTTCACGGAACTGTTGTGAGACACAGTGCTGCGAGACATACCAAGTTGACACAGGTCTGCAGCTATTTTGGATTTGAAAAGAACAAGCAGATACTAAAGTCTTACTTTGAGAATTTGAGAATAATGAGAAAAAAATCCAACAAATGAATGGCGCTCAGACAGATCTAGCTAAGACTGCTAACTGGTGGTCCAGCCCTGCCAGATGCTGTTGACGGCTGCTGAAAGCACATGCAATCATTTCAAGACAAATCACCTTGAAAATAATCCACCTTCAAGAAAGCTTACGATATCCAACGAATGTGAAGTGTTCTCAGACATCCGTGGAGAGAGGAGGATTGTAAAAATCTTGGAAAAGCAATTATATAGTACGGATGCTGATCTGAGAGAAAAACAGAGTGAGGACAAAGGCTGGCATCAAGGAATGCAGCTACCAAGTATTCTAGACCAAACAGGACAAAACTCAACCAAATGGCTTGGAAGTGCTCTGTGTTCCTGAAGATGCTGCATGCAAGCTAGCAGGCAGGTACGGGATCAGGCTCGGAAATGTGAGCCTCCGCTCACAAATCCATCAAACTCTCCTTGGATTGCGAATGCTAGGTGCTAGATGACTTTGGATATCCAGCGCACATCATTTTCACATCATCTGAAGCTGCCTGAGAGCTTACGAAATGCAAGAGTCTTTCCTGCTGACAAAGCAAGCTATATTTTACGGAAAGTTACTGTATTTTTAAAAAATTCTACCGATTACCTGTGTGCTAAATACATCACCAGAACTTGCCCTGTGGGGTAACAGCAACAGCTCATTTCCTCTCCTTGACAGCCAACAGTTAATCAGTAAGACACGCTAGTATCCAGAGAAGCTCTATACAGCTCCATAGCTCTATAGAGCTGGTGTCCACAGCACAATTGTACAAAGACATCTTTCCATTCACGAAAGCAACACAGAAGTGTTGCTGCAAGACTTTAAAACCTCTTCCCGTAACACGTGCTGTCAACAGATACCAGATACAAGCCTGCTAAATACACAACTGTCTTGAATCGAGATCGGAGTCAGAATTATAATGTTGACCCTTCTCTTTGGAGCCTCAATATAATTTTCATTGACTGGCATCAGACCGATGCCTTCATGTTTACTTTGACTGCCAAGCCAGTGAGACACCCTCACAGCACAGGAATTAAAAGGGGAAAAAGTGACAGACCTGCAGTGCTACACACCTTGCATGGCAACGATTTGGTGCATGGTCCAAAGCACCAAAACCTGTACTAATCACCTTGAGCTCATTAATTTACAAAGCTTTGGCCCAACTCTAGCGGCTGGCAGATGACCAAGTTCTTAGTTGATGTGATTCAAACTAATCCACTAAAAGGCATTTAAGAGCCCGCTAGGAAATAAGTATTTTTCTATTATTAGAAGTGCTAAAAAGTTTTAATGTCATCAGACTCTCAAGGTGAGGGAAACAACACCCAGCTCCATATGCGAGGATCTCCCACCTCAAATCCCACCACCAGTCAATCCACTTGGTCACCCAATGGCTACCCCGGCATTTCTGTACCCTTTCACTCAAGACGGGCAAAAAAAGCAACCTGATGCAGCCCGTGTTATTCTGCTCTCTCCCCTTTTCTCTCCCTTTTTCCTCCTCCTTCTTCTGACCCTATCTTCAGCATGCTTTCCTAGGGAAAGAAGGATTTTGCCAGCATTCCGGCGTGCATGTCATTATGTGCTTTCCCGCTCCCTCCCCAAAGCCATGCCCAGATACATCGGCGGTGTTTGGACAGGCTGGACATGAAGGTAGACCGGGAAATTAGTGAACACACGTTGGAAATATCCTCCAAGTGCCTCCGTTACGGGAATACTACAGCTTGCGTTAGTACCTCATTAGACACGAAAAAACCCCAACCCCCAAAACCACCACCCCACCCCAAAACAAACGAAAAAAACCCAATCCCAACAGAGAAAGGAAGAGAGAAAACGTTTAGGTGTCCTAATCATGGAAAAAATGGAACTACAAACCACAAGCCAGCATAAGACACCAAGCTGCAAAAAAGCAGGCTTCGTCAGACATGGGGCTCATGGTCTACTTGGAGCAGGGCACATTGCTGGCCAGTTTGCCGTCGAACCGGGTCATACGCACAGATTTTTATTTCATCAGTTCCAGAAAGCCAGAGGCTTGTTGTCTGAACACCAAACCAAATAAACCCGAATGTTGTTCCTAGGGGAAATATTTTAGTATATATAAAATTCTACTTTTTTTAAGCAGGTAAATATTCCTTGGTTTAACAATGCTCTTGGCTGCCTCAACTGAAATTTTTCAATAAAACAGCACCACAGAAAAATGCTCATGAGAACAAAAACCAACAAGAAAGTCTTTTTCCGTTTTGGCACTTGAATGTCAGACCTAGAACCAAGGTATACCAAGACAGAAGCTGTTTAAAACCTCTTTTATCTCGTAAAAAGTAAGAAAACTAGGATACGAATTTTTAAAACATTTTAAAACCACAAAAACCCCTCTGTGCTTTAATAAAGTAGTGTGCAGTTTGGTATACACAAGCTAAACTTTTGTTGAAAACAACTTAGTAGAGATGAAACTTTCATACTTACATAGCAGCTCGCCGGATGCTGGTGAAACAACTTAAAAATCTTTTCACTCCTTGAAGACCAACTGACAAATATATTTATATATTTTATATGTATATATACACACACATATATATATATGCACGCACACACACTCCTCATTCAGCAGAGACAGGAGGTAAAACAAGGAGGACACGGACACTTCGTCTTTCCTTGGGCTGGGGGGAATCAAGAAAGTTTTCACTCCCCCCAAACTACTTCTTGTTGTTGACTCCCTTGGCTACTGTGAAGCACCACAGTTATTACCCAACAAATTAACTTGTCTGGAAGCTGTGTAAACCTACCCAAAGTCACAGCCGTTATCCCAGTGACGCAGGGTTCAAGTTCAACATCTATAGTTGGCTCCGCGCAAGACAGACGTATCCCTACCCGACTCCTCCAGCGCCGCTGGACACCGTGACCGAAGACGCTGGCCACCACCCACGCCAGCCCCTCTTATCTCGCTGACGACAAGCCTCGCTGGGGGCTGGAAGCTCCTTAAGACAATGAACACATCTCATCTATTAACTCTTAATATCTGCAGACTGGCATCTGCTTCCTCGGCAGTTTAGCCCCAAACGTTTGTCTGGGAAGAGTGCTCTAAACCAGTAGGGATTTCTACGAAATCCAGCCCTGTACTGGTTTAGCTTTAGACTCTCGTTATATTCACACAAGAATCCCAGGAAAACAAAATCCCTTGGCTAAATATTTAAGGCCAGAAAGGTCTGAAAATGCTTTTGACATCTCTTCCTCATCAGCACCCACAAAAACAAAGAGCTCAACGGGTGTAATAACAATAAAATACGCAAAAATAACTTAAAATCCATTGAATATTTAGACGTACACAATACCACAGTAACAGACACAATACCACAGTAACAGTACTAGCCAAATTGGTCATGAAAACCCACTAGCGCTCATGTCAAACACATCTTTATCTGAAGGTTTGCCTTGTTTACGAAAATTCAAATGGTCTGTTTTATTTCACATATTTAGACCTACAGAAGGGCCATAAACCCTATTGTGGCGACACTCAAGCAAACATCATGAGATAGGTATTTGTACAACACATACGACTCAAGTCTAAATCAACTGCACGTGCACATCAGAACTATCAAACTGATTATCCTGCCTAAAGACGCTTTCCTGATCAGCTCAAAATGTAATCACTGTAATTTAGGGAAACTTTTCCAAAACAGACATGAGCACCCCATGTTTCAGCCCTGGCAACACGCAGGAGAAACAGAATTAGACATACCACAACGTATCACTGGCCACCCGATCAGATATTATTTCTATTTATTGCGTTCAAATAAAGCGCATGCACTCACCAGAAAGGAGACGGACGGATGAAAAGGTTCGAGTTTATTTGGGGTGCTGAAGTTAAACTGCTGCTCCTTGGGATTTTGGGCAGTGGAAGCCCATGAGCTCGTATGACTTTAGCAACAGATGCACAGAGCGATATCTTAAGACGCTCAAATTTTATCAAGGACTTCCATTATTCTGGAGACAAAAGCTATTGTTTCCACTCACATCAGCGCTATTTTGGGAAACTGGTTTCACACACAATCACCCAAATTAGTTTTTACTCAGTTATTCAAAAATAACGTCTGAAAAGTAACCTAACTGAGTTGACTTCACTTGCTTCAAAAATCACTCACATCAATAAGGAATAACAAACAAATGAAAATCTGCACGAGAAAGCTTTGAGCTGGCAAACAGAAATGCAGTGGTTTAAGCGAAGGACATTCTGGTTTGATTGTCCTTCTCCTTCCTACCAACCTTATTTTCAGGTGACTGAAACCTCTACGGCACACCCTTACCTTATCTTCCAAGGCACAACTGTAGACACACATTATTTATTTAAAAAAATCCATCGTACAGCTGGTTAAACTCCAGAAATGAGCTTGTCAGACTCCTCCCTCCACCACCCAGACAAAAAAAATCTGAGTTCCGTAACAGTAATGTGGATATCGTGGCATAAAAGGACACCGAGACGCAAGCACCCCGACTGCACTTCAGTACGAGTGCTGGAAAAGAGCGTGGGCTCGCCTCGCAAAGTGATTCCATCTGGAAATCTCTCCGTGAATAAAGGAATGGTAACAGGGAAAGGGAATGGCGACTGGAGATGGTAATTTCCAACCAGTCGGGGGGGGGGAATGTACAAAAAAAACCCCAAACTCAAACGCTGACACAGCAGCAGTTCGTACAAGTTCCTGTGAAAAGCTGGGGGTTTCGAGGCATTTTTTTAATTGCCCTTGGGCACATAATAGGCATTTTTAATAAGCTCAAAACTAGGGAAGGTCATGAGCATGCAGCCTTCAGCATTTCTGAATATGAAATACCAGGAATACAGCCTGTTTGCGTGGCTTCCAGGTTTGCAGAATCGTTTCATTCACTGCACTATAAACCGATTTCTGAACCCCAATAATTCAGCCTGTTAACCTGTTTACACACTTCTTTTGCACAGCACGTCCCTTCGTACGGAAACACCCTTGTCAATACAAACCCCAGCAAGCTTGCCACCTGCCTAATGCTGAAATATTGACATTAACATTTTGCCGGCCAAATACCTTCAGTATACAAAGGAATCATCCGACAGCTAGTCAGTCAGCTACCTACAAGTCATAATTCGTCTGTACAAGAGCTAATGAGATGAAAGCAGATACACACAAAAGCAGTAGGTTGACGGATACCAAGTAATTGCAGGCAGAATTCGATGACAGTAATTTATGTAACTCTATTAAAGGAAAGGCAGTTGTATAGGAAGAGAATGAAAGGTCAGATAAACCCCCAGAGTAAGGCACAAAGAATTTTATATACTATATGAACACAAAAAAGGAAAAAGGACACAATAAAACTTTTAATTAGAGTTGACTCTATTCCTCCCATCCCTTCCTATCATACTTGGCAGTTTATATAGCGTGTTTAGCTGTTTATATAGCATATTTAGCTGTTTATATACCACGTTTAGCTGTTTATATAGCATTTAGCTGTTTATATACCACGTTTAGCTGTTTATATACCGTGTTTAGCTGTTTATATACCACGTTTAGCTGTTTATATAGCGTGTTTAGCTGCTTATATAAAGCCAGGCAAGGCAGCAAGGCGAGCCCCCGCAACAGCTTACTCAGAAACACACGCCGATGGAGGAGCTCACAGGGTATTTTACGTCCTCATCCTAAGTACATCCCCCTAAGTACATCCCAATACTTAACTTCAAGATTTCCTCGAAGAATTTTCCAAGTATTACAGTAAAGTCAGGTCCTGGCACGAGGCGCAGCTCCTGCTGTGTGCATCTGCAGTATCCCTTCTGAGAGGGACCCAGTCTTAACGCCCTGCCTTGGCACTGCTGTGAGCCAAATAAATAGCAATATTGTGGATTCAGCCCTGCTGCACTAAAGAAGGGTCTGAACCGGGGATCACGTAGGCGCAAAGCTGTGCAATGTACCAATGGCAGCACCATTTAGCGAGAGCTTTTCCCTTTTTTAACACGTGCCGAGTGATAAACCCTGATTTTATTTGCTATACAAATGTCAAAAATATTTAAGAAGTTAACAATGATACGTGGTGCGTGGTGACAGACCTACACACATACATCTCTGCTGTGAAACCCTCACAATTTCCACAGGAGCTTGATAAAAACTGTATCAGAGACAATAAAGTACCGTGTATGCACAACAGACCAAATACTGGCACTTACAGAAAACGATGATTATTGCTGCGAACATATGGCGACTGAGGGATAAGAACTACTCTCCTCTCTGAGTAGGTCACACCACGCAACAAAGAACACAGAAAATTCACCGGGGAAAAAACGGGCATCTAAGGTCTGCTACGGCTACTTGGCAACAAGGAAAACTATGAAAAATTACCGACTTTCTACGAGAAAGAAGGCATTCCAACAAGCAGGCAGTCTTGTCGTTCAAACGAATCCATCCTCCCCCCGAAATCATAGAATCCGAAATAGTTTTAGGAAAAGATGAAATAAACGTGGGATATATTGGCACTCGCGTCCTTCCTCACCAATTATATCCCAGGAAGGTGTTGTCTAACATAAAAATCTATTCAGAGTGCCAAAGAAGTGCCAGCAATTCTACCTTACCACCTACTTTGTGCTGTTCTCACTCAGTAATTATCTTCTTACAAAAGGAAGATACCTATCAGGATCAAGATAGGCCATGTTTTACCCAGGGACAACGTCAGCCACCCTAGGATTAAAATAAGAGTTGGTTTTCAAGGCAAATGAGTTCATTTGAACTAAATATGTCTTACTGAGCTTAATCGAACCGAACCATCAGCTGCACCAATAGGTACTTCAGTCTCTTCTGCAGCGTTCGCCACCGCCCGAGCTCGGCTGTTGGATCACTCGACCCCTGTGAGTGGTTCTGGCTCTTCCACCATGTGAATTTGACAGACGCTACGTTCAACGTGGGGGCCAGGAAACGGAGCGGGGGGTTATAGCTTACTGCAGTCGGGTTCATACATGGCTAAATGACATCTTGAAGGGTGTACAGCAACCGTTGTAGCACTCCTTGTATTTGCCAGTCAATCCGGTTTTTAATGGTAGTGGGAAGCCTGGACAAACCGAGGGATTCAGACTTGGGTTTCCATTGGAAAACCCCAATCCTACTCAAGAGCGAAACCTGAAAAAATAATTTCTTTTATTTCCAAACTACATTGTAACTTATACTTTACCTTTTACACCAGAGGGTCGGAGGAAATCAGACTCAAGATCAGACGCATGAATGCCAGATAATTAAACAAGCGGATCACTGGCGCATAAATAAAGTTTTAGATTTACAGCAAACAAGTCTTCTACTGTAATACAACCAGGATGACTTTTCAAACGTTTTTATGTCAGCACTGGCCTAAAAAACCCCAGTGGAAACTCAAAGGGTCAGATTCCCTCCCTGCAGGCACCTCCCAGGGCCGTACAGGAGGCAGCAGGGTTAGACCCCAGGACTGGCCTGATTAAAAGCCTGTCCTCAGTGTTTGCATAACCAATCAGTTGAGTGTTGGGAATCATTTTATCTGAGCAGCACTAATGAGCTAAATCATCGTTATGATTGCAGTGATCACCCACCCGTAAGCGCCTCACCAAGGCTTTAGTTTTACCTTGTTCCACAGCAAAGCAAAGGCGGATCTAGGGAAGAAACCTCGTCCTGACACCTCCTCTCTATGAACGCACGGAGCCTGCAAGCTCATCGTTTGCTGAAGCAGAAATATCTACACCTTCATTTCAGCTGTCCTTCCTGAAGCGCTTCTTACACAGCAGGCAGCACCACCGCATTTCCGTGCCAGAAAAGCAAACACACAGGTCTGAAGTCCTCGGGGCTCCGCGGCGGTGAAGCTGGAGCCGGTCTGACCTCCTGACACTACCGTCCAGCCGCAGCCCTGAGCTCTGATGCATCGAGATAGTCGGATCTCTGTGCAAAACGGGGTTTCCACAGCAATGAAAGCAAAAAAAAACTGCAGCAAAAATTGTTCTAAAGGTATGTTAATGGCCACGCTGGGGATCTCCACCCAGTTCACACTGAGACCTTTGTTATTTACCCGTCATTTCCACAGAACAAGCTCTCTGAGGCAATATAATTTTTTTGGTTTAGGTTTTTTTTTTTTTTTTTTTTTGAGATAATATGTATCTATTGTGCCAGTTCTGCCTTTTGGAAGTTCACAATCCATGATAACCATCAGCCCTGTGCTCTGGCACTGCCTTACAATGAATCTCATATAGACAGAAAAAAAAAAGAACCACGACCCTTCCGTGCAGCCTGGACCTCTGATGCTATAAACATCAATAAATATACACCTAACAATGTACTGTACTAAACACAACAGATAGTCCTGCCAGTAGTCCCACAATTTAGGCAGGTTTTCATACCCGTCAATACCCACTACTAAGTCAAAGTTAGCAAAAAATATAAAAGAAATCGTGTGGACATATGAAATTTTACGAAATTTGAATTTGAATCTGAAACAAAGTAGGAAAAAAACAATACAAACGCATCGTACTGGCAATTAATTTAGTGTTTTCCATCACACTAACTATGAGATGTAATTATAATTAAAAAAACTGTTGCCATTGCCTCCAAAGAAAGCGTGTTTTAGCAGAAAAGGGCGCATGCTCTGGCTGCAGCTGGAAACACAACTATTTGGCTAAGAAGGTAATTTGATTTTTTGCATAGTGATATTTTTTTAACTAACAAGGAAGAGCAGGATGATGCGGCTCTCTTGTGCAGACTCACGAGGAACATAATGATTTCCTTTGCTTTTGCTCAGAACACGATTTGTAAAGATCTACCTTTTTTTCACAAGCAGGCTTGCCACGGAAAAATCACACGCAGGGTCTGCTGCCAAATCCCGCGGTTTTGTGGGGAGGGGGCACCCCAGCCCCCTGGGCTGCATCCTGAGGGGGGCAGCACTGTCACCCCCAAAACGGGTGGGAAGAAGGAGGGGCGGGGGGGGGGGGGGAAGAGGGGCTCATTGGGGGACACTCCCCCCCCCCAGCCATCCCTCGCCCCGCCGGTCCTCTTGCAAACAGGGGGTCCGGTCCTGCTCCCTTAACGGAGCGACTAATCCATAAATAAGCCGGCTGGTAGGTGGATGAACTGAAAATATTCGGGTTTGCCTTTCACCTCCCCCAGCCCACGGTGTGTTTTTCTACACACGCGTCAACCAGAGTGACTTTTGGACTAAGAAAATGGCTTTTTTAATTTTTTTTTTGCTGTAAAGGGGAAAGGTTAGAAAGAAAGATTTTGTATAAAATAGAGAGAGAGAGAGAGAGGTGTACCTTTGCAGCCCGGCTTTTCTGGCTCCTCGTTCAGGGGGTCTCCATCGCACCCGCAGCGGAGCCGGCGGAGGGGGCACCCCACGCCCGTCCCCGCGGTGTCGGGGCGCTCCCCGGGCAGCCCGGCCGCTCGCTGCTCTCTACAGAGCCCCGGTGCCCATCGGCCGGCAGCGAGAGCTCGGGGCTGGGGGCTCAGCACCCCTCCCAGCCGGGGCCAGCGGCAGCCCCGCTGCTGGGTCATGGAGCCACGGTGCCCGCTGCAGCAGCGCTCCTCGGCCGGGAAGGGGACAGTGGGATCCTCGCCGGGCGTGGGTTGTGCCGAGCTCTAGTTTTCTTTCATGCTTCATTAAAAAGCGTATGCTGGATTATTTCGAGCATATGTATATACATATCAAAGCGTTATCACTCGGCTCTATCACACAAGTCGTCTTTGTTTCGGGGGAAAAATGAAAAAAAAAAAAAGAAAAAAAAAAGAACCTACAGACAATAAAGCATCAGTTCAAAAAGCACGGGGAACGAGAAGCAGCCGAAAGGGGAGAGGAATCGCATCCCACCGCAGCAAAGAGCGACCCGAGCGCCTCGCCAGCACTACTGAAATACGAAAGATAAACACTCCTGGCTGCGGGGTTACCTTGTTCCCAGCAGCTTTTCCGCTCGGAGGGGCTGATGCCGCTCTTCGCAAGGGTCAGTAGTGAGTGATTTCTATCTGCTCCAGCTGGGAGTGTCTTTCCAGCGATGAATCACGCCGGTTTATCCCAGCATGAACACTTTACTCAAGCAAAACTCCGTATATGAGGCTGCAGGTTTTCATCTCTTGCCAATTTCAAGTGGGTTTTGTTATCATTAAAAGAATGTAATTACGTAGATCTCGCTATATTCAAGTCTGGTTTCTCAACAGACTGAACATAAATACCTACAGGTACTTAGAGAAGCATGACATCACATTTTAGCTCGGTTAAGTGGCTTTCAGATAACAAGCAATGCCCCGACCCTGAGAATGCGAAGATTAGATAAAATATTGAAGAAGAGCTGTTCCAGCCCTTTGTTTGCACATACTAGCGTAAAGTTTAACAACACTATTTAAACACATTTCAGCACATTAATTAGTCATGCAGAAAGTATTCAAAACAGACTGAGCAGCAATTCATCAGAAAAGCATTACTATTAAATCAGCATTGGCTGCCAGTTGAAAGGTGCTAATAAAGCCAGGAATGCTCTTGCTGACGGGAGAAGCTCCACAACCTGCTCCCCGCTCCCATCCCGCGCTCCCAGCACCCAAATCAGGGGCAGGGGCTCTGGTGGGAGCCCGGCATGGCATCACCGGTCTTTCCTGCTCCGTGCTGCTCCCGTTTCCTCTTGCAATGTTTATGGAAATATCTACAAAATACAAGCTCGCTCAAACAAGTTCTCCGACACAGCCAGAGACACTTTTGTCCTCTGGGGTTTGAGCACTGCCACGTGTATGTCCCTATGTATAGTTTCATTTTTTAAGAGTTGCTCTGTTGTTATAACCATTGTTCACTCGCTGGAAAGGCTGCAAAGTCAGACCCAATTCTTGAATTAATTGCTTGGTTTTTACCTACTCTATTTTTTGGAGAAGTCCATGTTTTCCTCTTAGGGCTACTGTGGTGTAAATGTTCATTTTCTAGATTCCCTAGAGTCTTGCAGGAAAAATACTGCACAATGGAGCACTGACTCAAATAAGAGTCAAGGACAGACCTCCTTAGACCACTGTATCCCACAAGTCAGATAAAGGCTGAAGGAGGACTTGAAGAAGTGATGGGGAAAGAGGAGAACGGTCTAGCAGAACAGACAACAAATACAGAGGTCCAGGAATGCCTTGAAGGGGCCAAGGAGCAAACCTTTGCATGGGCAGAGCAAGATCCCCTTCCTTGCCATGCAGGACCAGAGCTGTTGGGTGTTTCTGGACGATGAGCTGCTGCTCGGGCAGGTGATTTGAAAGGCAGATGCCAGCTCTGGGCGTAAGACCTGAGTCAGGGCTGGGCGTGGAGGCAGAGAGCTGGATGCTGAGCAGGCAGCGCTTGGATGGAGAGGAGAGGAGCCAGAAAGGCCGGGAGAGGAGGAAGCTATGGCAGCCCCAGTTAGATACAGGGCATTGCATGGATCAAGGAAGGGTTTAGTCACTGGGTTCACAAATTGCATCAGGGGGGTGGCTGTAAAACTGGCTGCGGCACAGCAGGTATTCGATGGTCCTCTATGGACTGAGGTGGTAGCCAGCCTCAGCCCAAAGAACAAATGGGTCAAGAAAGAAATCTGCTTTTCAGGGGAGCTGATGAGAAAACAAGGTTAAAAGTGTGGAACAGACACGGAGCATTGCTAACAGAGGGCGGACACCCTGGGACAGAGTTCCTGACTCGGCTCAAAGATCATCCTTCAGGCCGAAAAATCCTAGCCTGATACACAGGATTTAATAATACCTAATTAATTGTTTTCATAGTTATTCCCACAAATACTGTTAATAGGAACAGACTCATCTGGCTGGGGCTTTCGGTGCTTGTCAATCATCCCAACAAATCAATCATAAGAGTACAGACCGGGAGCTTACTGAAGGGAAGCCAAAAGGAGCAGCCAGGCCGTGAGACAGCATCGTGAAGATGAAAAGTCTAAAAGGACAGGCAAGAAATCCCGCAGCAGTATCAGGATTACAAGGGCTGTCAGTCTCGTGAAGGTTACGAAGGCCTTATGATTCTGTAGGGAGATTAGAAGGTCAGAATGTCTAATTGAAAAGGGTTTCATATGAATCAATTTATCGCAACTCACTCCACCAGTATCCACAGAAGGTACACCTACCTGACTGTATGTGCGTGTACAGAGTTATTTCAAACGGCCTGGAAGCTTTGTGTGCAAAACCATTGTTAAAATAACTGGTAAAACCACGTAGGTTATGAAACCAGTTGTAAAGCATTTTAAGAGTCCCATGCAGACTTGAGGATTAAAGAAAGAATTGATGTTAACCATAAAAAAGCAGGTAATTTATTGTGAAAGACATTCATTTCTTCTCGTAAGGAGGATTGCTCACTACAGCCAAGCATCGCAGGCATCCCTCTGCTGCGAGTTTGAGCACTGACATGTCATATTTAAGCCAGGCTCACGAGCAGCAATTAACTACAACGGTCCGAGTAAGTGCTGCGGTGTCTCATGCCAAGTTAAATTGGGGAATCACGGAGCATCAAAGGGCAGCTATTAATAGCTATTATTAATTCATTAATGTAAAAGATTACACGAAGGAATTAACAATCGTAGACAAAACCGCCTGGCACCATTAGTTCTGTTGATAGCAAATCCTGGGTTTGTCCTTATGGTGAATGAAGGAGTGACATCTGTTCCTTCAGAAATGGTTGGGGGGTTTGGGGGGGCCTTGAGTGCTGTGGCTCTGCCTTTGTGCACTATGTAAAAATAGATTTACATTTTCACATATCTTCAGACACTTCCTAACGGGGCAGGCATGAAAACACATCGCTATTGAACAGTATCTTTAGCGCAGCCCTTGGTTCCTGGGCCAACATTCAATGCTTTTTATTCAACCACTCGCTTGTGACGGTTTATGAATGATCACTTCATAGCGGGGGAACATGAAAGCCGTTTCTTTAGCTGCATACAGCTCTTACAAGCAGCAGTGTGCATCTGGCTCTCGGCACTGCTAGATCGGATTCCTCAAATTCCCCATAAACGCTGGGAAAACAGCTAAACTGGGACTATTATCATTTCATTCTCTGTGTCCATCATGACCTAGTCTAGTTGAGGCTCAGGGCTGAACTTCTTTGCATCTGTAGCTCAGACCAGTAACTCCCCTATTAAGTGTGCCTTATTATTACCGTTTATCGTTCTTCACCACCAGCACCAGATATAACCTCTCTGTCTAAACTAAATTTTGCTATATCCTTTTTTAAAAGCCTTCTGCCAGTTTTAATCACCCCCATGCTGAAGCTTTGCCAAGAGCACCCAGCATTCGGCGTTTCTGAGAGAACAGCTCGGTTACCGCAGAAGCAGATAGCCCCCAGAAGGCACACTCCCTATTTTCCATGACCTCCTGGATTTAGACCAAGATTTTGGAAGACAAAGCACGAGTAAATCATTAAGCTTTGGGCTTGGTGGAATTAGGGCTGGACATCCGTGATCAGGCTGTACAAAAGCCAGGGCATGACAGAGATGCCCGCACACTTCAAAGCCCTTCCAGCCTCACCATCTCCTGGCTATTCACCATCTGGGGCAAAAAAAAGGCTATAAAGAGATGGTGAAACACGACAGTGCTGAGTCTCCACATCTCCAGCGATACAGCAGAGGCTCTTGACACAAAGCACTTGTCCAAATTACAACCCCCCAGCTATCTTCTGCTCCCTACAAACCTCAGGGAACCGAGGTGTTTGTGTGCTAACCCCAAAAAACGCCAGTCTCGGCAAGAACAAGTTCAAAATCAGTGACAAGGATGTTAAACTTTACATCAAAGGAACATGATTGAAAGTATTGAGTTTTGAAACTTCCAAGTTCAGTTGTTACCAAAATTCTACCAAATTGTCTTATTTGGTAGAAGATTCAAGGACAATACCTTGGAGACATACTCCAAGCTATGGGTGTTTTGCAGTCGTATTACAAATGTAGGGCTTAGGTTCCTGCATGCCCAAACAGTCCTTGGTTTCATATGGAATTAGTGACATAATTAACAGCGTTTAATAATGTTCAACAGATACTCAGAGCCAGAAGACTGAACAGGCAGTCTAAATGGGCGCCTTTCTATGATATCAGCAAGACTGAATTTTCCAGTCTTACAAAGGGAATTAAGGTAAATATCTGCGGTGTTACTGGTCTGTAACATTTGGAAATTACTTTCCCAGTAGTAAAACTGGGAACACACTATTGAATCACAGCTTTTTATGAAGAACGGGACATACTTGGCATTCTTGTATCCTTCATTTGACTTCAGACTTCCTGGTTTAAATACCATTTGAAGAGACAAATCTGATCAATTGTTTGTTTTAATTGCACCCAGTCTTACAGCCCGACTACCAAAGCAATCTCAAAAAGAAAAGGATTTCATCCCAGTTCAGCATCCCTTCATTTTCAATGGTAACTCTTGAATGCGATTCCTTTTGGACATCCCTTTGAGAGAGCATGGCTTAACAGAGCAAAACATGCCACCTATCTGGTGTAATTAAAAAAACCCCACAACACTCCAAATAAACAAGAAAATATTACAGGAAAGAATGAGGTAAGGTTCCCAGAAAGATGGGCAGGTAAAGAAAAGTTGGAGAGGAAAAGCAGGAGGGCTTCAAGGGCAAGCGGGTGACATAACATGGAGAAGTAAGCGTGTGGGGAAGCGGAACAGAAGATTTAAGACAGTCCATGGTTAGGTCACAAGGGGAAATCCCTACCTCCTCAAGGACCTGCCATCCTCTGCCTACCAGAAACTAGATTAATTAGCCAGTGCAGGGTTCTGTGCCACAGCAGAAGCATGGACATGTCCAACATCGTCTTGTAAGGTTT
Organism: Leptosomus discolor; assembly: GCF_034619465.1. Classification (NCBI taxonomy): domain Eukaryota; kingdom Metazoa; phylum Chordata; class Aves; order Leptosomiformes; family Leptosomidae; genus Leptosomus; species Leptosomus discolor. The sequence continues at coordinate 2,727,692 of NC_141395.1, forward strand.
TAGCCCACGGACAACATGAGTTGGGTTTAAAAAAAAGGAAAAGATGAACGGTGGCCAAGCCACCAAGGAACACAGACGTTCCAGCCAAGTAGCAACCACCAAAACACTTGCACGCAGCGACGTCACGTTACATTTCCCAGCAGAAGGCACTGAAGGTGTGTGGCATGTTTTAACAACACCATTTATAAACCACGGTTTCAGCGCGCCCGCTGTACCCACCAAGAACAATACTTCAGCAGACGACTTACGGCGTGGTTTTCCTTCGCTGCCAGGCTCTGGCAGGAGACACCCCTGCGCCGGGAAGGGAATTCCAGAGGCGGGTATCAACCGTAGAAACTATAATCAGGAGCCTTTCTGCCAGATGAAGGGTGCTTCACAGAAAGTGCACTTTTGGATCAGTGGCAGCCATAAAAAGCACGGAACCATGAGATAAAGGATTGGGTGGAAAAAAAAAAAAAAAAAAAAAAAAAGAGAAGAGAGTTAGTGGGATAAAAAGGGGGTTAATTTTTTTTTCCACACGCTGTTTTTTTTTGTAAAGAGCAGGGAGAAAAGTGACAGGCATGAAAGAGACCCTGATTGCCCATTATGAACTGCTAGTAGCACCATTAGTTTATTTACTAGAGTGAAAACTAATAAGGAGACTAATGAGAGGTTTGGTTTGAGGCATTGTGGCGTTTCATTACAGTCTGGTGGAAAATTGGAAATGAACCTGATAGCTCTGTACTCCATTAACTCTTTCTCCCGGATCCGTGTGAAAACGCAAACACACATGCCTGCGCTCAGCCGTACCTGCCAGGAGAGCGCCTAAGGATTTTTTTGACATCTTTAATCCCCCCAGTAGAAGATTTCTTGCTTTTTTTACCTCTTTGTCCCTCGCACTGCAGTATTACAACATTAAAATTCGTTTACCATCAACATAACAACAGTTTATCTGCCTGTCGTGCCTTTGATCAGGGTCTGTCAAAGCGTGGCACAAAATGTAATTAATTAAGCCTCCCAACACTCCTGGGGTCGGTAGTGGGATACAGCAGCGTCACTTCACCTCCCCAGCATGGTGCAAGGAAACATTAATTCCTTCAGGAACCTGCTTGGTAAAGATAAACGCTATCTCCAACTCGAGCGATAGGGAGAAGCAGTTAGAAAGCCAAATGCAGTATCTGCTGGGATTGGGTAAGGAAATTAAATTCATCACCTTTGCTTGATCAGTATCTTAGAAACTCCGGTGGAAGTGAATACAGAAATAGCGTCGTACAGAGAAACTGAGAGATTTTGAAAACTTTCCATGGATACATTAGAGAAACAGGAAGCAGACGGGTAAGATTTCCCATAGTTTAGGGTGGTGCAAACAACAAAACTGTTTTAACCAGTCGGACAGTAATAAGGTCATTTCTTGTGCGAGGATCTATGGACAGAAGACTGCCACTTCATCTACCCCTTTCCCCACGTCCCTGTGCGTACATCATCTCCAAGGGCACTACCAGATCTTTTGACTGCTTGATGTTTGTATTTCTGGTGGGGTTTGGTAAATAAAACCCCCACAACTCTGCTCGGGGAATTAATACCTACTTGACTCGTTGTCAAATCAGCAGCCCCTGTCCCCTCAACCCGTGCATTTCTGTTTCTTCCCTTAATTTAAAAAGGAGCAGAGTTACTCACTGCAGATCCTGTTTCTATGGGTGTGTCAATGTACACCACGCACTAGGGAGAGCATGGGTTGCGGGGGAAATAACCTCTCAATTTTCACAAAACTGCCAAATTACATCCTTGTGTTTGCTTGTTTTTTTCATCACGCCTTCTACAGGAGCCAAAGCATTGCCAGCAAGTACACTCTCTCTGGGTCAAAGTCACATGAGGAGCATCTCTCCATTTGCGAATGCACCAAAACACTCAGATGCAGAAGAGCTGAGCTTTCTGGAGATGACCCATTTGGTTTCCTGGGAGGAAAAAAGATCATCTGAAGAAGATTCCCGATAATTTCTGATATTCATAGCTGGCTATTTCTAACAGCTGGATCCTTGGTTAAGTACAAAGGGAATACCCGTATTTAAGTGCTGAGGTCTCCAGCATAATTAGGTAGGGAGCACGACCGACAAAATGAAAAAAATTTAAAAAAAAAAAAAAAAAAAGATTAATTTAAAAGAAAATACCAAAGGAGGCTAAACCGACAAGTTTTATATTCTCCCCTCAGGGAAAAAGTCTTTAAAGCAGGTGCAGAGATAAGCAGCAGAAGGCACAACAAAGTGGTGCAAACATGACATGGAAGAAATAGCAAAAATATGTGCACGTGCGATTACACCTCCTTCCCGTGGAAACGGTGCCAGACTGCACGAACGAGCTGGGCAAAGCGAGCAGCTCTAGAACTGCAACACACCACGCGAGCCAACTCCTTTGACCGCTCGTCTGCCTGACTAAAGACTATCACTAAACTCTTTCAGGTGGTTTCTGATCCCCGGTCAGAAAGCTGTAGCAGGAGTATGCGCACACACGTTTGCTTCAGCTCCTCCTCTCCAAAAGACTATCGTGCAATTTTTCCCTAAAGATTCTGGGAATGGGAGAAATCTCCCAAAACCTGTCCCCTTTGCCAGCCTCACGCGCACGTCCTTTTAGCTTGGCGCCAGTTCCAGCCTTCGTGAGGACCGTTGGATCCGGGCAGTGCCCCAGAGCAGAGAGCCCTTGTTCAGATCAAAGCTCGACACCTAACTTTGTTAAGCACCTGATCCACTGTCCACTGAAGATGAATTGATGCAAATCTCTCACCAACTTCAGTCTTGATTAGACTGTAAAAAAAAAAAAAAAATAAATATTAATCCATTCCATCAATGTATGGAATCCATTTCATCAATGGATTAACATTTTTTTAGTCATCAAGAACATCTTGGGGTTTGCCTCCTGCTTTTAAGTCAAACTTCCTGGGTATATAACATCAGCAACCCGACCGTATTGCCTGTTGCCCTTGATTTACAGATGGAGTTACTTTTCAGCTAGATGTCTTCTTTAAGGGCTTATAGGTTAAGGAGTTAAAATATGAAGTGGTGGAATGACAAGCAGATTTAAATAAATAAATAAATAAAAATCATCAGTGATTGTTCAGACTGCCGTACTGGCAATTTGGCAGAGCTGCGAAGCCATCTTGCCATGTTTAACATACAGGACGAAAAAAACCTTTGAGTTTAATGAAATAAGAAAATAAACAAAAGAAGGGGGAAAAGCCATTGGGAAATACTTTGCATGTCTTTATAGTTAGGATGTTAATGGTCCAAAATAACATCTGTGTTCTTCCTACATTCTCCAAAAAAAAAAAAAATTTTAAAAAAAAATCACTTGCTGATTATGTTAGTTTGCTTTGAAAGCACACAGCAGATTTATTATTTCCTTTGGAAAACTGTACTTTGTTCTTCCTACAATATCATTCCCATCAAGTGTAGAATGCCAAAAGAAGCTGCTTTGGGAATAAGCCAAGAAGACTGAGACAATGTGGTATACTCTGAGCACAGACTCTTTATGGGCTATGAGAGAAAATCCTTTTGTAATTTCTGAAGTCTGCATTTGGGGAAAGTTAATGAGAAAATTTGAGAGGCTGAAAGGTCTCATTATGATATGTCACTCCAAGATTGCATCTTTGTTTTCTTAATTTTCTTTTAAGCTGCTCCCAAGCTGGCTAAGAAGAATCTTTATGAGAGAGGGTGAGATAAACTTTGAGAATTAGAATGCGAAGATGGCCAGTCCAGATTTGATCCAGTTATTTTGCTTTTGCGGTGATGTGGAGTGAACGAGCCTACGAGTCACTGAGAAGAGAGGCTGTCGACAGAGCTCTACAACCCCAGCTGTATTTTTCTCACAGAGGCACAGAACGGTTTGGGCTGGAAGGGACCTTAAAGACCATCCAGTTCCACCCCCCTGCCCTGGGCAGGGACACCTTCCACCAGACCAGGTCGCTCCCAGCCCCATCCAGCCTGGCCTTGAGCCCTGCCAGGGAGGGGGCAGCCACAGCCTCTCTGGGCAGCCTGTGCCAGCGCCTCACCGCCCTCATGGTGAAGAATTTCTTCCCAATATCTCATCTAAATCTGCCATCTTCACTAGCAAACCTCATCCTCGGCCATTGCAAGTGGTTCTGTCATAAAATCTGTTTCACAGAGGCATCGACTTCCACGTTAAACACACAGCTCCTCCAACTGGATGGCTATTCCTGAGTCTCACCGATCTGGTCACCACCAGAAACAACCCCCTCCACCCAAGGTATCCGTGGCTGCACAGCATTCTGTACTGCGTTGCTCCCAGCAGCAAGGAGGACGGTCAGTAACCGGCTTTTCAGCCCAGGCCTGCTCTTTTCAGTTCAGCGTATGTGCAGAGGAAGCCATCAAGAAAAAACCCCCGAGGTTATTTCTTGCACCTCTTCTGAAGGAGGAAGGCAGCGTGTCTTTGCCTACGCATGACTCCAGTAGGTCCCATTTGTTCTTGTGCCAACTTGTCCTTTCAAGAGAGCGAGTGGCTCAGTCCTGCTTCCCCTGGGTGCTCCCAACCTGTAGGACTTGCTCCGTGCCCTTCCCTTCCCCTCAGCCTCCAAACTACTTACACAGCAGGAGAACTTGTCCCCGGAGAGGGAACAGTTGCTGGAAGTGATGTAGTCAAGGTTGGGGAGTGTCTTTAAGCGATCCTAAATCACTCATCTGCAACAGGGAGGAGCTGAATTACCTGCGATGAACCTCACCAGCACGGTTACAGGCAAAATCCCTTGCTCATCCCCATCTCGTCACTCAGCCCCTAGAGACCCACGAGCAGGATTCCCTACATGTGCCTTATTTTCAATAATGAGCTTAATTCTGAGCATACCTGCTGAGAGCTATGGCTGTTCTCTGCAGGTTCCTTTCACTTCTGGAACTAACACTAAACTAAGCTGGAGGTGGCGGTTCAGATATTAGCTCGTGTGTAGAATTACAAATGGTAGAGCTCAGCCTACTCCTCGTTGAAAGCCCACGTCTGAAAGCATTTCTGAGCATTCACTGCAGAACTCGGTTCCTAATCAAACACTTGGATTTATTGATTTTCATACAGAAAGAAGGACCCAATATCAGCTACCTCAAGGTTCTCTGGCTTTGGGCATGCACGTGAGTCCATGCAGGAGGGCTGGAAGAGATCCAGAGCGGTTTGTGTCTTCAGCTCCACAGGATTCCACAGAATCACACACGTGATTGATACATTAACTTCTGAATATAAGGACAGAAAATGTACAACTGTCCAAAAGCACTCCTGGATGCCACCTGTCAGTCATTAAACAACTTTGCTTTTTTTTGTACTAAATTAATAACAGCAGTTTCTAGGGAACCTTAAAATTAGGTCTTGAGATTACAACCGTACCTAGGAATCTTCTTACCTAATGGGTGAACAGGCAATATTTTGAAGGATTTATAGTGAACCTGAAAAATAAACAGAACTCCTCCTATCTGTTTACTTCTCAGTAACCAGTTTATGCTAACAGCCATGGAGCCAAGCAGTCTGCTTCTCTGCAGAAATCAGGGGAGCTGTAAACCTGCATCAGCATGAAGATAAATGCCCTCACCTGGGAGAGACAGGGATCCACGGCAAGCAGAAAAGAATGTGAGATGAGATCTACCACAAACCCCACAACGATAATAGCTGGGTAACACGCAAACACTCCCCAAAATGCAAAACTCAGGGAACACAACTGAAATCCAGCCCTTTCCCCATCTCTATGCAAAACGTTTGCAATTAGACTGCTAAGTGCTGCTTTCCAAATACTTTCGACTCATTGGAACACACAGATATCTTTTACAACATGAAATGTGCTGGTGTCTTCCTTCCTGGAGCATCGAAAACTTAGATTTTCTTTTCTTCAAATCTTGGTTATGAATATCAAATATTGAATATGTTACATTGCTTCAGTGGAAGGGAAGCCAGTGGGAGTTAAACCCTTTTTGCACTTCTTTCTGGGTTTGGGGTGGGTTTTTTTGTATTCTTCAAGCTCGCTAGCTGCCACTTGAATGATTCTGTTCTTAAAATAGCATATTGACAACCGATCATCCGCAGCCTATTTTCATCGCAGAAATTTTCATCACCGAGATTACTTAGTTTCACACAAAATGTAAGTGCTACAAAACTCCCTGTTCAAGAGCAATTAATGCTCTGACAAACAGCAGCAGCCACGGCTCAGCACTGGGAAAGCCAAGCACATTAATCAAGAATTTATCTGAACAAGGACGGGAATGCCTCATTCACGGCCACGAAGCTCTCCAGCCCTTCCACCATGGCCCAGCCCCAAAATGTGAATTGAATTCAGCTGGGCTACTCACACGCTTAAATATACATGTATGCTTAAAATAGCTTTAGATTGGGATCCAGTCCAGTTGGCAACTGGAACAGACTCATTAGAGGGTTATCTGGATCCACGGCGAGAGGGGGAGAAAGGCTCTCATTGTGGTCTTGGAGCCCGTACAAGAAAGGGAGGAATGAGGCGTCCTGGAAGGTCAGAAGGGGCTGAGGATCTACAGCTGTATCAAACAGGGCTGGCAAGCATCACACCCCCAGGCAGCAACCAAAAAAGCAACACTCACAGTTCACACTTCCACGGCAGGAGGTTAACGTCAAATAAAGTCCATCATTGCTAACAAAAGATAGATAAGAACCGAGGCTGAAGATAAAATACTAGAAAAGCCATATACCATTAGAGAACCGACACACAACGGCGGCAGCAGCAGCCCCCACGGGAGGTGGCTGAGCAGGACAGCAGCACCAGGTCTGCAAGAACTACCGCAGCACCATCTCTAGCACCAGCAAAGGTAACGGGCTGAGAAAAACCACACCAGCATTTTGAAAGGTAAGAGAGGTGACTCGCTTGGTTCTCCCAGATGCGAGGCACTGCAGAACCTAACATGCTCGCAGCTTGGCCCCACTGTCCTGCTCGTAGCACACCCCAGGAGATGCCCTCGTGTCTCTTTAGACAAGCCAGCTACCACTGCTAAACCCATCGTTGTTCTTCCTTGAAGGAAACCTGCTGAAGTGGAGTTTTCTCCAGGAAGGTACCCATGCTGCAGGCATTCACAAAGGAGAAGCAGGGCACAGCCTCAACAGGGCTCTCCTGCGCCTTCCCCACGGCATCCAGCCTCACAGACCCATACACTCTTCCTCCCACCTGCCCCATCATCTCCTACTGCTTTCTCACCTCTGCCTATCCCGGTTCTGCTCCCCAGAGCCTCTTGCCCTGCAGGTGCTCACCTCCTCCCATGCCATCAGTGTAGGACTGGGGAGGGCAGCAACAGGAGAAGCAGAGAGACGGAGGCCTAACCAGCCGAGAAGGAGAAGTGTCAAGAGCAGCAACAAGAAAGAAGGGAGCTCTAAACCCCACAGACCTACAGAGGAAGGTCTAATGAGCAGGAGCTGTTCAGCCCACAGACATTTTCTGACAGAACGAAAGGGCAAGTTCATTACAGATCACCAAGGGACAACCTGTTCAGCCTGTTCACGCTAGAAGCGAACCCATCTACCACAGCAAAAACTGCTTAAGGTAGGCAGGAACAAGAACCTAACAGCAGGGTGGTGCAGCATAGGAAGAGCTTTCCTTGCCCTCAGTGGTGGTTTTCCAGTCTGGGTTGGACAAGGACCACTGAGGAGCACAGGGAGCAGAGCTGCCTCGTAGCTGAGACTTTTTGAGGCCCTAATACCAGTGGCACCCACCGGCAAGGTGTCTGCGGCTCTGCCCTGCCGTGCGGACACCAGCACACCACTGGAACACCCTCTGCCTACAGCACATCTCTGCGCACCACGAGGAGCGTCTGCTCCCTCTCTCGATGCTCGGGCAACACTAAACTTTTGTGACAACCAGCTGTCCCAGCCCCTTTCCAGAGGCACTGGACAGTCCAAATAGCGTTTGAGAGCTCCAACTTGGTTTCCCAGTTCATTAATGAATAGTTTATCTTGTTAATCTGAAAAGCTGGAAAAGCTTAACTGTCTTTAAGATTAATAGCAGAAAATCGGGGGGGGCATGGGACAGACATAAACCAAAATTTCTTCAGTCAAGTGTACATTTCGCTAATGCAATATGATTAATAGCAAGGATGATATTATATTAATGGAGAAATTTATTGAAGTGCACTTTCAAGATTTCACGATTCATCCCATTCTCCTGGGCTACAAGTAAATGGATATTTTCCCAGACTTCAACAGGAGCCAAGTGCAAATCCCACAAGCGAGGGACAGGCTGTCCCATCACCAATCACGTCACGTTGACCTCACGCTTACAGGCCAACTGCATGCGTTTGTACATGCAAATCAAAAATCTTGTTATCGCTCTGCTGGTGTCTAAAGTGATTGACAGCTGAAGACTTCGATGAGTGTCGAAAAGGCGAAGTTCCAAAAAATCTACTGATAAAGATTATTGCCAATGAACCGTCAAAGAAGTTTCATATTATAAATATATATAATAGATATTTAATAATGGCTGTGTGTATAGATTTGATTTTATTTTTTCCAAGTAGTGCAGTGAAAAAGAGAGGGTTCACCACATTTTCTCAGCTTCAGCAAGACAAACATCAATGCTTCACCCTGTACTTAAGCCAGAGCATTAATTTAGGAGCTCGTGTCCTTTTCAAGAACGGTACTTTAACAATTTTTACAGTATTTTATCGTATATATTAATCTATATATATGTATATACATACATAAAAATAAATATTACAATATTTACCATATTACCTCCATCCCAGATCAGATCTTTTCTCCTCCAGGCCCAACTCATGCAAAAGCTGCAGTTTCCAGCTGTGCTGGGGAGCCTTGTGACAGCCCTGTGCTCTCCAGCAGAGTTTCAATGATGTTTCTGTTGACCTGGACTCTCGCTTCCAGTCTGCCAAACTTTGTTCCTCTAAGCACAGCTTTCTCTCTTCAGGTTGTCTTTTCCAAAAGTTAGTTTGCTGCTACAAAGATATTGGATCTGGTTTACCCAAAACCTTCAGGGTGTAATTCTTCCCACAGTGGTTCATAATGTTCTTCATTCAACACTCTCCCGGACACCCAAGCCTGTATTTCTCTTGCTCTTTCTTTTTCTGCAGCGGTTGCTTTACCACTGGTGATGTTTAACTCATGCATTATACACTCACACCAGCTCAGTGCCTTTGCTCCTCTGCATCTCCAGGTTTTCCGACATTTCTGAACACGCCTACATCCTTCTTTTCCCTCCCCATGTCAGCAAACTACATCGGGCTACGTCGTCAGCCTTTTTTTTTTTTTTTTTTTTTTTACAGATTTTCAATAGTGGCGAATCACAGAACGCCAGGGGTTGGAAGGGACCTCGAATGATCATCTAGTCCAATCCCCCCTGCCAAGGGCAGGACCACTTAGAGTAGGTCACATACAGCAACCCACAACAGCTTGCTTAAAAACAAGGGATAGGAGGGGGAAAAAAGGCACAACACAAGAGACAAACTCCTCCTTTTTGTTCCGAACTTCACACAACCTGCCGCAGCTGCGTCCTACCTATCTGTAGCCGTCTGTAAAACAGGTGGTGGGTCACACCCAGGTAGGTATTTCGGGGGGAAATGCTTATCAAACCCTTATTCTCAGCAAGAGAAGTTCAGTAAGGGAGTTTTTCCTCTTTCATCTACGAAGCTGTAGAATTAGCAGACAGGTTACATGTGAACAGCAGCAAAATCAAGGATGGCAAGGCTAAACCCATCAGGTGTGTACACATAGGCCTGGGCAGGTACATACCATGTGAAGAGCACGGGAAAACTATGCATGAAGAGCAGAGTCTGAAGGCAATATGAGCAAACACCAGGCAGGACCAAACCAAACAGAACATGCTGAACGCCGTTTGAGATGGCTCAAAGCCACATGGAATCGGAGATGGAGATTCTACCCCCAGACAGGCAGCACAGAGGAGAAACTGCAGATCTAAACATTATTCTTTCCACTGAGAGGTTTTCTACAGTATCAGCTCTAAAATGCAGCTGCAAAATGCACTTCAAGGCCGAGTAAGCTGACTTTGGCCATCGCTCTGTAATAATGATGAAGTGCTTCTTTTGAGGGAGGATATCTTGGGGTGCTGGTGATACCACCATCTGCTGAATTTTGGAAAACAGAGCTGGGTCATTTCACACCTTCAGGAGTCAGCCTGAATTTCGAACCCACGGGGTGAGGGAAGTCAACCATGGTGCCCTCACACGCAGACTTCATCCAGAGCGAAATCAGCAGTTTTAGCTTCGACACCCCAGAGAACAAGATCCCAAACAGCAAGGGGCGGGGGGAGCTGTTTAGAAGCACAAAGGATTAACACCAATACACAGCTGAGATCAGTGCAGCAGAAACAGTATTTTGGTCCAGCATGTTCTTAGACCCATTAGATACAGCTTCTGCTTCTGCTTTTCAGTATCCCCAGCGCTTAGGAAATCACTTAGCAGCCAGCAGTGGACCTTGCTTCTCTGCCTGGGGATTGAAGAATGCTGGTTTTTTCTTCCCCCTCAATACCTTTTCCTGGTATAAATGCGGAAAAGAGCACAGCCCTGATTTTCTCAAACCCAGAAGGGCAGCCTATTTAGTCACTCAGTTTCAATCTTTGAAGACCAGCATGAATAACACCATTGTTGCACACATATCGGTGCCCAACGCTAGGGTTACACTACTTTTGGAAGTAAGTAGCCTTTGGATTGCCCCTCCTAACAAGTATCATGTTTGGTTTCTTTAAAAAGCACAACAGCAGACCCAATAAACGCTGGGAAGTCAACGTTGCGTCACTTTAGCTTATATTCAGAATCAAAAATAGGAATTTTGACTAGCTAGCAAACAGGTAAACCACTATCTTTCCTCCACACAAATAAAATAGCCCAGCCTTCCATTTGCACTATCTCCTTGCATTTATCAAGTTTAAACTAACAATGGGAATACTGAAGAAATCCGGCGCGGAAACACAGAGCTATTGAGCTGCTGTGGCCTATCGAGGATTCTATCAATCTTAATGTCTAACGCCACATTCTTCCTCGCTTAGATTTCAACGGATACGAGAAAGAGTTCAGCAAATTTTATGTAATTGCTGTGCACTTAAGAGCTTCAGAGGAGACTGCATTTCACCTACAGACCCAAAGTATAGTGTGCGAACAGTCACCTGCATCCACCTTATCCACCCGGCAGGACAATCTCAATGCTTCCATATCAATCATGCAGCATTATTTGCCCTTCAGTTGTAATATCCAGAAAAAAAAAAAAAAGAAGAAGAAGAAGAAAAAAGAAGAGAGAGAGCACAGAGAGCTCCTTACCAGCACACTTTACTGGATCTTTAGGCGAAACCCACGTTACTGCATCACGGCTGGTGACAACCAGCTCGTCAGAGGAAGGAGAACAAAAACTAGCAAAGCTGCTTTTCACGTGATACAAATTACTCGCTCTTTATTTGCACTGAGAAGTGCGTGTTCATGCTAGCTCTCCTATTCGAATTCAGCCAGGATTTGTCATATGATTAAAACACTCAAAAATCTGTCTCTTAATGCATTTCTGGCAGCTTTAGCGATAAAACCGCCGGGATTTGCTAGCAATAGAAATGATTACGATTTATATTCTCCGTGGATGATATTTTCAAGTGTGCTGACTCACAGCCTATTGACCAGTCTGATATTTTTGGCCAGGTTTTTCCGGGTGTTACAAAACTCCTTAGGAATATAGACGGGTTTAAAAATGCTGCTAAGTGGCGACTTCCCAACCTAACCCTGAGAAGCTTGTCTTCTACTGAAAGTGAGAAGAGCTTTAGCCATCCCCTCCCTTCTCTGGTTTGGAAAGGACACTGTGGTACTTGGGTGTCCCAGAAGTTGAACTCCTAGCACCGTGAGGAGCCTGGCTTGCACGGTGACACAAAGCTGGCGGGGGTGACGAGCCTGCCCAGCTTATTGCACACCCTGGGACGGGTTCTCTCCACGCTGCTTTTGGTGGTCAAAAACTCCTGTTTACACAATTAAATGCTGAAGCCTTCGGCAGGCTCAGTGCCTTCAGATATATCCTCGTAACACCACGGACACACCCCAGTTGTGTACTTTCCAGAAGAGCAAAGATAGAGAGAATTACACAGTGCAACTGCGGAAAAAGAATCGGAATTACCCAAGCATTTCAAAACACCTGGTCCTGTCTCTGGCTTTTTTCCCCAAATCTTTATGATGGGCAAAACTTTTTCGGTTTCTAATTATGAGTTAATCCTAGGGAGTCTTGGGGGTTTAAATGGCTGCTGAAGCACAGCTCTGGAGGGTATTGGTGCAAGATGAGGCTATATATGATGAGCTCTGGTGCACAAATGTTGTGTAATCTGGCTAAAGTGACCAATAAATAATGAATAAGGCCTCATAAAAGTCAGTGGCACAAAAACGGTAATATGACTTGCAGTTTGGAGAAACAAATGGGATACAAAGACTATTGCCATTGAAACGAGACCACACACCAATGTGTTCTGCAGGAGTACTCCTTGGTTAAAAAAAGAAAGAGAGTCACAAGAATAAAACAAAAGTGGCTTTTTTTTCTGCAATGGGATTTTCCCACACACCGTTCATCTACAGTGTGTTTTCTGAAGGTTTGTTTTTTGTCAGATGGATCCTTTTGCTTCGCTGACAGGGAAACCTGAGCATTTCTAGCCTAAGGCCCCACGTAAATCCTTCCCCCCTTGACAGATGTTTACCTCCAGCTTTTGGACACGAAAAGAAATAGAATAAAGTCCTCCTGTCCCCTGCTCCTTGTTGTCATACACGGCCCAGGAGGCAGTGGCCATGAAAATGGTGCTCACAGAGCCCAAAGCTGACGTACTACCAAGATTCCAGCTGGGTTTCAACTCGTGTTTAAGCAAAACAGGGGCCACAGGTTCATCACAAGGAGGAAAAAAAGTAATTATCAATACCTGTGAATGAGGTGTAGAAGTGAGGAGCAATGACTCTTCCTCCCTGTGCCAGATCTGGACCCCTCTAACTGAGATCAGCCCGGGATGCTGGTGGGGGACCACATCTGGATAGTGCCGTCACCGGCTGCCCAGGCAGCACGTGGGGAGGAGGCGGCAGGCAGCTCGTCTGGAAGAGGGCGACAGGACACTGCAGACAGGTCAGATGAACCAAAGAGATACTGGGAACGGCATCCGGGCTCCATTCCAGTCAGCAGCGGCCTGGCTATTAATGGAAGCTTCTTCTCCGAAGAAAGGCTAATAACACGTCTCAAAAACACCTACGGCGGTTCGTGATGAAGTAAAAAGACTCCGCTCTGAGCTGTTGAAAAGGAGAAGGTTATGGGGGGAAACGCTGGATATCTACTTTCAACGCTGAGCCTTTGGTCTCAGCACACAATTACTCTACAAAGGTTAAGATTAACATATAATTATTATTAAGGAGGACCTAAATGCCTTCTTGTAAGATTGAACCCCGGAGGGAGCACGTTCTTTATGGTCATAAAGGGGTTTCACCCCCCAAATCCAGGCCAAACAGGTTTCACCCCCCCCGATCCAGGCAGAGTGAAGCAGGGGTGTGGAGAAGAGCTTTTATCTCCACTTTGCAGAAAGGGAACGGAGACACAGTTAGAAGTGAGGAACACGTGCAGGTGTTTCTCACATCCCGGCATGGTGCCTAGTCATAAGCCTTTTGCATCCTCATCAAAGCAAAGCACAACAGCACACGAGCCTATAGGGAGCACATAAACATTGCGTACCTTTGTTTTCTGGGTCTGACCAGTGACTAATTTAGGGAACCTACACATATCAGAACCTTTTCATCTCAACTATAACAAGGCCTGAAAAAATTAATCTGGTATAACAGCTTCCGAGTCCAACAAGCTCTTTAATCCATCAGATTATTCTTTTATCCGCATCACTACCATCTTTCACCAAAGATCCACTCCCTCATCTTCTTTCGAAAGTAAAAGAACCAAAAAAATCCCCACTGTAATTCAGTCACTCTTACTATCTCCAAAATTATCTACCTGTGCTGGATTCATACCAGAGAGATTTACAGGACTTAATGGCAGCAAGGGTTGGAGGTCAGTTGGGGAAGCTCTGAAATTACTTGCCTTAGGATAGCAAATTCCACAGCAGCTGCAGCAAAGCACAGGCGTAATGACTGCTTCGAACACGCTGATGACAGATGGAAAAAAGTTCTGTTCCATGCGCAGTGCCAACGTCTCTGTAGCTGGTATAATTTTCCTCTCGATGTCTTACTTTCTTGAATCAAGGCGGCTCAGGAGGCGTCACTAACTGCACTCCCCGTTCACACTAGTTAAACGTGCAGTGTCGGTGCAACCACTGTTGCAGCTGGGACGTACCAGCTCACACCTTAACACAATCCCTCTGCCCTAGCTGGAATGGTTTTGGCTTTCAAACCAAATTTACACCCTGCAGTTATGTGATGAATTGCTGAGCTACCGCAACTTCAGTGACCAAGATTGCTCTTTCTTCCTCCTCTATACAGAAGGTTTCCGTAAGTCAAGTTTCCTCATGCTACTACTGTTTTCTGCCTTATTTTCCCCCTCCTTAACTCTCAGATTGCGTTGTAATTGGCTTTTCAAAAGAGTGTGGCTGCCCCCTCCTCCCCACCATGGCGGGCTGTGCAGGACCAGCTGCCATCTCAGCACGCTTCCTCGTGAGACCTCTCCTAACTCTCGTACTCTCCTAATCCATGAACTGCAGCAGGAATTCCCTTTTGCCCATGAATTTCCTTCTGAAAGTCAAATCTTTAAAAAAAAAAAGACAAGAAAAGGAAAGAGAAAGAGGTCTTGTGACCCCTGTCCTAATGGGAAATGTGGATGCCCGGTGTATCCCCTCTCTTGCAGATCCCATGGGAAGGATCTGCCACCGCTGCTTCGGTGGGAGGAGGGTCTGCAGCGCTGGTAGACGCTGTCATTGCAGCCACGGGGGTGACAGCAAGGCTCTCTCTTAGCCCTGCCATGGTAGGGCAAGGTTGCAGGTCTGAATTATATGTTGTACTGGGTTTGCGTGGCGAGGTTTTGGTAGCTGCGGGGCTCCAGGGGTGGCTTCTGTGAGAAGCTGCTGGGAGCTTCCCCCGTGACAGAGCCAATGCCGGGCGGCTCCAAGACGGACCCACCGCTGGCCAAGGCCAACCTCACCAGCGGCAGCGGCAGCGCCTCTGTATTTAAGAGGGGGACAAAAATACCTGGGTGGAACAACAGCAGCTGGAAGAGAAGAGTGAGAATAGGTGAGAGAAACAGCTCTGCAGACACCAGGGAAGTGTCAGTGGAGAAGGAGGGGGAAGAGGTGCTGCAGGCGCCAGAGCAGACATCCCCCGTCACCCCAGGACCCAGAACCACCCCAAAATCTTTACTGGTTCGGGCTTCCAGTGCACAGGTGGGGTTTAAGGGGGTCACCAGGCCTGCCCGCTGAAGTGCTGAGGTGTGCACCACAGAGACGTGCCTGGTTCACACAGCCCGTAGGACCGGGTGTTACATTCCACATTATTTAATTGCACCGGGAAGGAGATTGCAGAAAGGCAACTCGTGAAGAGTGGGGGCGAACACCTTCATACTTACACAGAATCCTGACTTAATTCCAGTGATCAGACCTGATTTTGCAGCTAATCCAAAGAACATCATCTTGAACACAAAATGGAACAAAAAACTGATTGAAAAAAGGTGTTAAGCGAAGGGGGAGGTGCATTTTTTAAACCTTTTCTGACCCACATATCCCTTAGAGTTTCCTAAAAGGCAGACCACCTCTGGGTGTAATTTGAATCTACCAAAAATAATGTTCCCTTCCCTCCTCTCCATTAAATCAGTTATCTTTCAGTGGATCCTTTAGGGAATCCACAGACCCCTCACGTTTCAGTTTACAGCCATAGGCTAAGACCAACCTTTGATCCAAAAATGTTGATCCAACATTTTTCTGGAGATTCTTTTAATTTCCTCTCTGGCCTCAAAGAAGGTTAATAGAATGGTCTTAGGAAAAATGATTAAAAGAAAAGAGAACATTTGAACAAAAAAAACCCAAAGCCCATGAAATGAAATTACAAAGGCGACTGATCATGACATTTCCTATGAACCTAAAACTTTTCGGGAATTTTCACAGAGGTTAGAAGGAACTTTACCAAGCGGCGACCCCAGGAGCTTCCACCAGCCTTCGGAAGCTCAAATAAAGGGACTTGAAAAGCGGCTGCTGGCAGACACAGGCATGGAAACCCAATGGCCTGACGTATACGCAAGCTATACTAGTAATAACATTTTAAAATAACTTAATGTTTTGCGTTTGCTTAAAATTAGGTGAATAAAGGATACTTAAACATACGTTCAGACAATGTGAATCTCAAACAACGGTGTAGAGTTGCCGAATGTTTCAAGGTGGGCACATCTACAGGTGCACATTTTCAAGCAGGCACGGAGCGGGCAACAGCACAAAGTCTCAGCCAGTCCTGAATTTAATATATAGTAATATATGTTATTATCTATTGCCTTTATGCTCATTTAAATTAAATTTTCAAAAATCTACTTTAATGGGGGGGCGAAATTTCAGCTGCTGAAAATCCTGAGAATCAGCGGCGTACACGTGTGATTTAGAGCCTTCAGTCACTAGTGACTATCAATAGTATGTGTGAAGAAAAGTAGAATGACTGCATGTCAAGACCGAGTCTGGGATTTCTTGACATGTCTCATGTGGGTAAATGGAATACTTATTTATAGCTGCAATAACAGAAAAAGCTAGTTTTGGAAATAATTCACAAAGGAATAAATGGTGAGTGGAGTGTCACTCAACTAAACCCCCTAGCACTGCTGATTTCTGGCAGTTAGGGCAGAAGCTGTATTAGATTTATACTACTTTAAAAGAGAAACTTTAAACATAGATTAGTCAAAGCGTTTTCTGAGGGATGCAGAGAGATGGAGATTTCTCTCACTGATCGGTGAAATCCACTCGCAACGCAGTGACACCGAAAACAAGGTATTCTGGGGTCTTAGAAGACAACACTAACAGCGATCCCAGCCCTACGCAAGTATCGACCACAAACAGGGTTTTGAGATTATAATTCCCCAAGCAGCCGTACGCAAGCTGACCAAGCCAATTAAACACACACCGTTGTCAGCAAAAAAACCCCCAAAAAAACCAAAAACAAAAAAAAGGCAAAAAAAAAACCCTGATCGAAACCAAGAGACTTACACTGTCTGTTGCAGCTACTGTCAGACAGATTTCCATACCAAATTTCATACACAGAACCCCCCGAGAAGTTCTATGATCAGGTATTCACCAAATTCTTTTAATCTGGTGAATCTCATTACTTTCATCTAATGACTTTTAATTATACTCTTTAATATATAACTCTTCAAATACGAAGTCGTATTAAAATCACGTTAAATTCATGAACACTGGGCAATTCCATTTAGGTAAGAACCAGCCATTACGATACAGCACAAGAGAGAAAAGCGTACAGAACACACATAAATATGAGTCTGGTATAGAACATTATAGTAAAAAAGAAAACTTTTAGTGATGTAAGAAGATAGCCTAACCAAGATATCTGTACATACAGAGCAAAACAAGGTAGAAATCAAAGGAATTATTCCTTTTAAAACCGTCTGCACGACTGCATTCCAGCAGACCGCTTAGACTGAAACTCTCATATTGATAGAAATGTTCGATGTTCTCTCGTTTCACAGTGGAATAAACATCTTACTGAGCCTGCTACGCCGTTCTCTAGGTGTCTGGTAAGACCAGAGTCTAAGGGTTTGTTCTACAAGGCTTTAAGGACCAGAAGCATCAATGCACGAAAAACCAAGTACAAGGTTGTGAAACCCACAAAGGGGTTGACCTGCGATGAACGCTCTGTGTCAGGAATGATTTAAAGCTAAATCTGTGCCTACGCCAGCCACAGTAATAAGGAACCTCCCAACAGAGTAAGTCACTAAACCCCTTTGCAACTGCCCTAAAAAGGCAAGTATTCACCCAGACTTTCTTCCTCTAGGACTTCAAGTTGAGAATGACAAGATGTTCCCCAAACCCATAGGCTTCATCAAGAATCACGTAGGCGGGAAGAGACCTCCAGCCGTCATCCAGCCCGGCCCCCGGCTCAAAGCAGAGCCAGAGTGTAAGGGAAGGGTATATTCTCCACAACTTTCCTTCTGCAAAGACAACAGTTTCTTAATCTGGTTCAGACTCCACGTGTCGGGGCAGCGGTTTACACGATTATGCGGGAAGCGAGGCAGGGAGAGAGGCAACGGCATCAAGTTCGTAGCACCTCCAACGGTAGGACCTGCCGCCACACCCCGCTCACCTCAGAGGTCAGATCTGTCGGCTTTGGCAGACCATGTTTAACCAAAAGCCAAGGAAAATGTATCAGAGAACTTCTGAATCAAATTGGGGGGGGGGGGGGGGAGAAAAAGGGAGGGGTGTTTTATTCAAACATGCTTTATTGGGTTTCCACAGCTTGAACACACCCATTTACAGTTCCAGTTATCTCGCAATCAGCTGAAGGAAACACTGAAAGAAAACAAAAATTAGGTTCAACTAAGTCCTCTGAAGCTTGCCTGCAAATGCACAAACGCTTTTAGACACGGGATTATAATAAATTAATGTTTCTCTAAAAACAAACAAACAGCTTTCCTTTGAACAATTGTTACTTGTAGTTCTAAACGATTTCGTTAAAAAATCCTGTCAGGAGCCGAAGGACAAAGAGCAGAGAAGGATACTGTGGTTTGAAAAAGTCACGGTCATTATCAGCTCCCGATATCCTGATGGGGTTTTCTGAAATCACACTTTTTTTTTTCAATTCAGTCTATTCTTTCTATTTACTCTAGTGTAAAGTAGCAGAAAATTTCCTCGTGGGGAGCACGAGATGATATTTTCCAGAGTCTAAAGACTAAGGCTGGTAAGCAATCATGAACAACGACACGATAGAAAAGCTCATTAGTAAAATATGGTTTCTGTGAAAAGGACTATTTTTTTTTTCTTCTTTAAACAAACTTGAGTAAGTGCCAATACGCACACAATAACTAGGGAGGGCAACTGCCCTCTTGAACCAAAGGGTGAGCCTCAAACGACTGGGTGTTATGCATTTGCATATGCATTATCCGGGCAATTCAGGCAGGAAAAGTCCTAAGGCGCCAATTAAGCTGCCCCTAAACCCTTACTTGACAACTTCAAAAGGTACACGGTGATTCACAGGCCTAGAGCTGGCTTTCCGTATTTAAAATACAATATTAATTATGGAGGAGACGGCACAACTTTCGTTTCCTGCTTCAGTATCTCATCTGGAAATTTATTACAATCTCCTGTGTCTTTACATTTCTTTTTTTCAAAAAAGCAGTTTTATTCTCCCCGCCACTTGTCCCTGACAAATCCCACCACCATTGAACAAGGTGGAAGTGAACCCCGAACAGGAGCAGGCTGCAATTTCTCTAACCTCTTCCAATTCAGGACCCACATAGTCCATTAAGGCAGAATAATTTTCCTTCTTTCAAAAAAAAAAAAAAAAAAAAAAAAAAAAAAAAAAAAAGCCCCAGAAAACCAAAGAAAAAAACCCCAACCCCAACCAAAAAAAAAAAAACCACCCCACACACCCCCAAAAACAAACCACCAAAAAACCCCACCTATATTCTGTTCTAACCCAAGAACAAAGAGAAAAACATTAATTCCAGGAATTCCTTCTTACTGACAAGTTTCATGGGCCGCTTTCCAGACTAGAGGAATGATGTCCCAGTTTGGGGGGTTCTGCAGGGAAAACTCATTAATATAGAGCTCTCCATGAGACATTTCTCCAAAAAATTTGATTTACTGCCAATACGAGCTGACTAACTACGCATGGCAACTGCCCTCTCAAGCTAAATGACAGCATTTGCACTCAGCACAGTTCTTAATCAATTACAGTAATGAATTTTTCTGCTTTCAGGTATTCCAGGCTGACCTCCAGCACTGCCCAGTGGCCAACACCTTCCCAGGTTCTGCGAAAGGCATGGTTCCTGTTGACTGTAAGCTCACTGGCATTCATGAAAGAAAAAAAAAAAGCCACGTGCATAGCTGCAAGAATATTTCCATATTATCTCCATTGCTGGGTTTAGCAAAGCAAAATCTTATTATCGATATGATCTCTCTCCATCAGAAGTTATAACAGGCAAAGCAAGTGAATAGGCGTTATTCCAGGGGTTTTCTTCAGTGCTGAACACATGAAACGGAAAGTGGATCCAGGAACAGAAGAAATGCACCAGATATTTAACACTGGAGGCAAGCACTTTTAAAGTATTTGCCCTTTACGGAGCGAGTATCACCGCCAAGATCATTTCTGGACTTTAAACACCTGCACTTCTTCGGATCCTTGGGCTGAAATCACTTCACCATTCGACAGGCGCCACAAAGCCTCACACTGAACATCCGTTTTATGCAGCTTGAGCGGTCAAGAAGTTTGAAAAGAGCAAGTCTGAGATCCAAGGGGAGTGCTGTGCGTCCGGGCAGCGCACACTTGTGTGCCGCTCCATGCAGCAACAGCGCTCACACGGTGCTTATTGGCAGATGGTGAGAAGCAAGAGGAGAGAGTAACCATCTTCTGATCTATAGAATTGTTCTTAGGCCTTAAAAAGAATAAGAAAACCAAGCACTTTTAAGAAATGCATCCGTGGAGAACACTTCCATTGCAGAATAACCGGGGATCATTTCTGGGGAGGCGACAAACTTGCCTGCACCGGCGCTCGCCATTAGTCATTGCTGACTGAGATCAGGCGGGGACACAGGGCAGACAGAAAGAAAAGTCAGATGCAACGTAGTTTCTGGTACAAACTCAGAATCACATGAAGAAATAAGGCTGGAAGGAACGTCTGAAGGTCTCTGGCCCAAGCCTTCTGCTGCAAGCACGGCTAACTTCAAAGCTACAGTAGGTTGCTTGGGACTTTAACCAGTTTAGCTTTGAAAAATCTTCCTGGCCCCCTGTTCCAGGGCTTAACTGCTCTCACTGGCAAGAATTTTTTCCTCACATCTACTCACAGCTGCCGGCGTCCAGTCTTTTGCACGCCGAAGAATTATTTTCTCCCTGTTGTTCACCATAATGAACACAAGTGGCGATGTTCCTCTCTGATTATTTCCACGAAAGCCAAACAAACCCAAAGAATGCAATATATTTAAAAGAGACACCAAGATGTAGTTTGCTACAGAGAGTATATTTAAACTCGCAGTGTCACAGCCAGCCGACAACCCAGCCAAACCAACAAAGTCCATCAACTGATTTGAAACTACTTCGCTACCACCACTACTTGGAGTTCATGCTTATTCTTCCTTCTGTGAACGACAGACTTTCCGATTTTATATTCCTTTGCGGATTGGTCACAAATTAAAACTGAACGTTTTGGGATCAACGGGTTTCGTCCTTCATTTAGTGTGGGTGCATTGTGAGGACTCCAGTCTTAGCAAATTCTTTGAATCCTAGCCAAAAACGGGCATGGGAAAGCCTAAGATCAGTGGGGAAGTGCCGTTTGTAACAAGTCCGTGGGATGTAGCCATGTGCAAGAGACTATTCTTTTCTTTTTTCAGAGTAAGGGGAATATACAATGGAATCTGCGAAACTAAAACCACAAGGGAACGCCACGACAATTTGTAAGACCTAAAACACGCACACTTCCTTCAAATGGCCTGAGGCATGTTTTGTACAAATTCAGTGAAAATCATTGCAAGTGAACTTGTCATTCACTGATTATTCACGTTATTCAATATCCTCTTTATCCCACCTCCACTCACATACGTGTTTTCCACTTAATACAGTCCATTTTGCCACAGCATTCCCATTCCCGAGCAGCACCATGTCACCCTGGTTACAGTGGCAAGGGGCAGAGATTAAAAAACCCCCAACAAACAATGTTAAGACTGGGACAAATTAACACAAACGAACTGTGCAAAGCGACCTTTAAACCCCTGTATAACCATGTTACCTTTCTTCTGGCACAAATCCATTCAAACATCAAGCACCTACAGTTTTACCTTCTCTAACAGCAGCTTCTTAACACAGGACTGACAACGATGTTAAAAATGACTTTACCAAATCACCATGAAATTTAAACAATCTAAAATAATGAATTATGAATCAATCATAGAAACACAGAACAGTTTGGGCTGGAAGGGACCTTAAAGACCATCCAGTTCCACAACTGCCCATTTGCAGCACCCTTGGTCAGTCCAGCACGTGGATGAGACACCGATGCGAAGGGGCAACTCTCCCAGCTGGCTCGAGCAGAGACAGTTTCTCACTATTGCCGTTTTCTGAGCATTTTCACACCACTAAAAGGGTTCTGAGTTACGCTGCCTGGGGAAAAGGGAATCTCCACCCCACGAAAAACTGGATGGCCCTGGAAACAAGTACATCAAGGGGCAAACAAGTACATCCAGGGGCAAAGTCAAAATAACCACCCGTTCCCCCGGGCCCACCCTGAGGCTCAGGTGCTCTCCTGCCCTGGCTTGCTGACCCCCGTGTCTTCGGTCGCTGCACATCCCCCCGACCTTGCTGCACTCGGGATACCTCCCAGCCCGCCCCTCCGGGAACGTCCAGCACGTTATCAGAAGAGAAAGAGCCACAGAATCTGCCCTCGGTGCAATTTCAGCTCAACAAGTTCCCCAGCACCAACAACTGGTCGTCTTGTCTTAAGCAGCAAAAGGATTTTTTCCCCCCCCCCCCCCCCCCCCCAAACATTTTCCACCGGCAAATATTTTAATATTTTTAATTCAAAGTGTCCTTTCTGGAGAAGAATGAAAAGAGTAGCACAGCAGTAGGAAAGCATCATACAAAGCAACACTGAACAGCGAAGAAGTCTGCCTGTATTTGAGCTTTTAACAACAAATCTTCCACAGACTGTCCAGTGCAGCGTAAAAAATACCATCGTTCCACACAGATACCATAAAACGACACTTATCTTTCCCCAGCTGCACAAATTGATTTACCTGCCATTCCTGACGAATTCTTTTCGGGTTCATGGGGACCGTTCTGCCAACGGATGCACACAAGGTCAGCGCCCACCGATTTCACCCCATCTCTGTGGACACACACCCGCCCCCTTCCCAAGGGAGCACACGGTATTTAACACGTTCTTGGCGGAGGCTGGATGCACAGGGAAGCGCCAGCACACACATCCTGCACGCCGTGGCGGCTGTGCCTTCACACAAACGTCACTGCCAACGCCACGTGGGCACTCGGGGCGTTAACGCGTCGCACGTTGCAACATCGGTGAATCGAAGTGGAGATGCAGGAAACACACACGTTAGGGGAGCAGCCGAAAATCATTTTTCTCAGATCAAATAATGCTCTTGGAAGTTCCTCAGACAGATGTCTGAAGAGAAAATACAGCCGAGACTTGAATCTGTTTAATACAATATAAACATTCCACCATGAATTCACATGAAGATCACCTATGCAGGCAATCATTAGTCATGCCAAAAATAGGCACTCTGGTGAATTTTAGCACTATTTTCTCTAATAATCAGCATGTACTGCTTTTCCTACAAAGTCAGCATTTAACATTGGCCTAAAATAAGATGTAAGCAGAAGCCTACAGGTTTTTACATACGTAAAAAGCGATAAAGGGTAAAACTGGTATTTACTCTTAAACCCTGTATTTCTTCAGCCAGCTGCCTAAGTGTGCAGCACTAACATTGCACTAACGGCTTTTGCACATTCATTTTTTCTAGAAACAACAGCCCTAAACTTTGCAATAACAAAGGTAAAGATGTATCCAGATGACTAGAACTCATCCTTAATATCCTCCATTGTTGGAATTCTACTGCGCTAAAAAATAAGCCTTTGGCAACACCAAATCCTTTCATATAGCCAAGTTTCTGTCTTTATTGTTAATTTGAAAGAGATTACAATTCAAATCAAACATACTATTCTCGCACTTCAATGGAATTCTTAATTTTTTTTTTTTTTTATTCCAAACAATTGTTGACCAAATGCATTTAAGTATTTAAATTATGAGCAGATTTCTTAACTTTTCCATGTGGCAAATGGGAAAAAAATACATTTGATTCAACCAAGAAACCTCCCCCACACACACACAGAGCCCTCCCCTCCCACAAGGTCTCACGGCCGTCGCAGAGAACCTGCAGCCCACCTCCTCTGGCCCTGAGCCCTCCCCCGGGGCAGCTCGTCAGGGTCTCCCTGGCACTCCCAAACGCTCTGGGATGGCATCTGCACTGTAAACAAATGTCAGCACTTAGATTATTGTGAATTATTTGCAGTAAACTCACGGAAAACTATAGGGCACTTTAAGGCCTCGTTAAGACTGCAATAATTATTCCCAGAAACTGAACTATGGGAGCACCTAGTGCTTAGAGGCAAAACCCAGGAAAAATACCATGACCCAAAACATGGAAGACCAGTTGCTTTCGCCTCTCTAAGGAATTGCCCGTTGAGCAGAGAGCAAACCTGGAATGATTTTCCCACCAGAAAAAAAGTTCCAGTACCCTGTAGGTCGTGTAGCAAAAAAAGATGATGTTTAATGATGAAGAACCTTGCACATGCTTGTTACGGTGTCTGACACCAAGATTAACACTGTAGACATGTGTGTCACCGAGGGAGGAGCACTGAACAGAGCAAAAATTTCCTCAAAACACCCTCAGCATCTTGGCCTGTTGGGCGGCAGAGCAACGGTCATCAGAACGCAGCGCCTGGAAAAGCCGACTCGGAGAGCAAGAACCCAATTTTGCATCGGCAAGGCAAAAGCGTTTCCACCCAACTTCTGTAACTACACGTCAACAACTCACAGACTGACTTTGGGACATGTTTATATATTCTAAAAACACTGTGTAGGCAATTTTAGAACGGTGACAAAAGCAAAAACATTTCAAAATCTGTTTTTCAGCTGCTAGTCTAAATACACTTAGTGACCTAAAGCAGCAAATAATTAAGCCAATATTTATGTAAAAAACTCCCAATGTATAATTACTTGAATTTTCAGAGAACAGTTTTGAATCTCTCTTTAAAAGTTTTAATGACCCATCCTGAAAAATATTTCAACAATTAATCATAATTTTAACCGTCTCATTTAAGATGCAAAAATCCTCTTGAAAAAGCTCAGCACAATCTATCTTATTTGCAATCAAATTAATATATTCACAAACAAATAAAACACCTCAGGGAAACAAAAAAGTGAAATGCAGTTTTTCAGCCTTGCTAGGTCAAATCCTTAGCTGTGCTGCGATATTTCAGGCTGTCAGAGAAAGTTTATGAAAACAGTGGGGAGTTGGAAGAAACTCAGTGGGGCAAACGGGAGCAGCCGAGATTTGCTGGGATTTCAAATCACACAAAACCACACTGAGAAGTCACGTAACATCAGCACCTGCTGGTCTCCGCCACCAGGGCGCTGGCAGGGCAAAGAACGTGGATGATAATGAAGTCCCCAACGCAGACACTGTAAGCCCGACCTATTAAAGACTGCGTTTAGGCCAGCCTAGGACAGCTCGACCTACCAAGCGCTGTTCTGCGCCAGAAGTTCGCCCAAGCAGCTTATTTACGCTGCATCACAAGGTTCACAAAGGAGAACAGCGAAGGTTTTGGCACATCTAACTGTAATCTCAACTTCTATTTGTCACATTTGCAGCTGTTCATCTAACCGACGAGCAGGCACCTAAGAGATACGGAGTCAAACGACGCAAATAAACCACGTTAAACCCCCCGGTACTGTGACCAAAAATAGCATCTCGGCCCAAACTTTCAAACGGGGGTGGCAAAGCTACGTAACAATCCAGAGGTCTGGGATATCCAACAGTGCTGACTTACAAGTTGAAGATCCATCAAGGGCAGTAACTTTCCTGGGAGGAACTTCTGCAAAAACCAAGTGCCCACTTACAATTTTTCTGATAACGTAGCTGCTTCACCGCAGCTGCAATGTCAAAGCCACGGCAGTATCACCACTTTGAACAATATCCAAAAGACAAAGATTCAGCTGAGGTGAGACTCTATTGCAAGAAAAGACTCCCTTTGGGGGAAGGAATTCTGATTTAGGTGCTCAAACAGCTCATCATTTTTAGACAGAAATTCTACATAATGTCACACCATTTTAAAATCAGAGTGTGAGATACCATTTTACAGAAAAGACAGATATGGAGTATTTTTTTGTATCATTTCCAGCAGAAATGAGAGCTCTGATCAAAACAGGAAAAAAAATTCTCTTATATATGTTCTCTATGAAAACCATACATGTTCTCTATGAAAACCACAGCTAAAGATAAGCTTAAATACAGCTGTTGATCAAGACAAGAAACTCTGTGTTATTTATGCACAACGAAAAACAGCTTCAAACCAGCTTCCAATGAGATATCTGTCGGCACATGGTCCATTGAAAGTTCGGTTTTATCCCACCTGGGAAAGTGATTGTCTACAGCCACTTTGTTTAGAAAACGTGCCAAGCATATGTGCATTTTCACCATGAAATAGTGAATCACGATATCTGGAGTTCACCCCACTGCCTAGTCAACATGGGGGTTGTTGGGGGGTTGTTTTTTTTTTTTTTAAAATACTGCAGGCCATATGAAGTATCCTCACTAGGACATCCAAGGACTTCAGGATGTACACTTGTCTCTCCACCGTCCCCTTACACTTTCTGTAATTAAGAAGTGTCAGCGATTTCCCCTTGCCCAGACTGAAACAATCCCCTTACGGCCCGCAGAAAGGGGGGCCCTCTCGGGCAGAGGTGACGGGAGGGTGCTGCGTCACGACAAGGCCACCATCACGGCCGACACCAGCACTGCAACGTTGACTGTCCGCCTGCTGCCACCCGACGTTCTCCGGGCGTGCAATACAGCCAAGACGGCGTTGGTGTGGTTGGTTGGTATCTCGACGTTGCAGATCATGCCTTCACAGCAAGAAACACACTCCTGCGGGGAAAAAGGAGGTCACTGGACACGGGGTGGTTCAGCGGCGGCTCTGGGAGACACACGTTCCTTCAAGGGGCTGCCAAGGTTACAGCTGAACCGAGGCATCGCTTCCACCTGGCAGCCTGAGCCAAGGTGGAGCACATGGGCCACCGCTTCTCTCCCAAACCGGGCACCACGGCCCTCCTAAAGCAGCTCATCCCCTGGTGCCGTCACCGGGCTTCGGCACGGTGACGTCACGCCGTACAGCCATGGTGGCTGTGCCGACGAGTTCACAGGGAAAGCTTAAAGCTTCCCCCGCTTCCCCTTCCAACACATGAGCTAAAAACATGCACTTGAATGTTTCAAGTTTCAACTTTTTAAGCTAAAAAACCCCTGACTGTAAAAACTCCGTTTCCTTTCTTTTTTCCCCTCAAGCCTTTGCATTCAGTGTAGCTTTGCATGCTGAGCTTCGGACTTTCTGTTGGTCAGTTTTCTAGTGCCACAGAACCGCTGACACAGCCGGTTTTCAGGGGGGAATCTGAAAATCATTTTCCTTACTTGACAGTCCTTGCTGGAAAAGCCAAGGGAACGCCTATTTTTATCTAACCCAAAGGCACAAGAACTCTCCCAAGACAAAATGCAGCAGAAGGCAGGCTGCATAGTCATTTCGTGCCCTCAGCCCAGCAAAACCTGCTGAAATCAAGGGCAGTCGATTCAGACACACACAAGCAACGCCCCAGAAAGCTCAGGTGTTTCTTTAGAGGTTGCTCCACAGCAGCCCAAACAGGAAAGCAGGGGTAGTCATGCGTCTGTGGCAGAAATTTGATTTCTATTGTTAAATACTGGAGAGCATATCTTGGCACATCCTCTTCAGCTCAGCAGGAAAAACAAGTACTGAGATGCAAACCTCAAAAGCAGTGTGCTGCTCTCGGGCCAAGTGGGGTGCTTACTGTGTGGCCACTCGCTCGGTGACGGTGGCAGCCCACAAAGTGGCATTCTTCTCCAGTGGCACATTTTTTGGTGACCGATGTACTCTTCCCATGGTCTGTGAAGAGATGAACTGTCAAACAGTACTGCGTACCTACAAAATAAAATTTAAAATGTTTATTTGCATAAAGTGCAAAATATTCCCATAAAAATAACTTAAGTTTGGTTGTATAAAGCCATTTTTCAACTTGATCAAAATATCATTTATCAAGAAATTAATTAGTGATGAAATCTTAAGCTTAACTGACCCTTCAAACCTCCGGAAAGGCTTCTATCATTTAAACTACTTATTAGCGCTATAATCTACACAATTACCATCCATCCCCTACTCTTTTTTGCAGCACATTCTTGCTGGTTTTGTTTTGGACATGTTTCCTCATTCCTCTAGCCCATTTCTTCCCCTTTCCCACTGTTACTGTGAACATCACTGCGAAATAAAATGAGGAAACATTTCTCTTCTTTCCTAGGTATCTACCATTCTCTCATACAGGTATGATCCCTAGCCAGTCAGGTCTCGCTGCTCACAAGCAAGCTTATAGCCTAGAGAGACCATTACATCTTGGGATCACATCCAAAAGGAAGGGGATAAGGCCACAAAGGGTATCCTTTTTAAATAGCATCTTTAAAATTAATCCCTAGGAAGCACATAGCTAGATATATATATATACACACACATACATATACACACACACACACATATATACACACACACACACATACACACACACACACATACACACACACACACACACACACACACACACACACACACATACACACACACACACACACACACACACACACACACACTCAATATATTTTTGATATATTAATAATACATTAATTACTATAGTAGTAATGTACTGTTATACATTATAATCAAATCTTTTATACATATATATATATATTAAAAAATAATTTTTCACTGTTCTTTGCACTCTAAAGTGGTCAGAATATTCACCCCAGCAGAAATCACATGAGTCAGTATCACTAATAAGATAACTGAGGGCACCCCTGAGTTGGCATGTTAATCCCACCCAGTTAGGCTGCTACAAGACGGCTGAGTCAGGGAAAAGCAAACATAACTATGATAAAGAATCCCCTTAGTACAGATGCACTTACTTTCAGGACACCATCTATCTTCAGCCCATCTGTTACAGTTGTAATTGTCCACTGCATTATCACAAGTAAAGCACTTAAAACTGTTTGGAAATGGAGTGGCTTTAAAAGTATTAAAACACAGTAAGTTTGCAAGAATTAAGAAAAAAAATAAAATATTCAAAGTAATACTGTAAGCGCTTGTACACACATAACTGGCAAAAACACATTACACACATTCACATATTTTCCATGATACCTCATCACTGCCAGACAAATAAAACCCACGCAACAAGTTTTGTAGAAAGCTTTAACGTTTGTAACTGGTTTTGCTACGCCTGAACTCTAAAACACCCCCTCCTGTTTTCGTCCTCTCCCAGTGCCAAACACCGTTTAAGCAGTGGTGGGAAAAAAGAGGGAAGAGAGCACATCATATAAACATGCCCACGACGCTGCATCCGCATGTGTGTTCGTACGGCTACAGAACACAATCGACATTCAAATGGTTTTTGATGCCCTTGATGAAAAAACGACACCTTCAAAACCAGTTTCAGATCTTGATCTCCAGCTCTGAAGAAGCCGGATCCCTTTGTCAAAGGGCTCAAGAGGATGACTCTAAAATCCTACATTATACAAGCACAGAAATGATTTTCAGATGCACAGTCCCCTGGCTGCACACAGGTACCTATCATATCTGGCTGTCCTGACTGCTTTAACGACACTGTAACAAAAAGCTTCTCCCCGTAAATGAAGGGATAGAACGCTTCTGACGCTAGATAAGAGGCAAAAAAAGGATGCTATTAGTGACAACTGGCTTCACAGGTCTCACAAGGTTTTTAATTACCTTCAGTTTGAATTAATTGCATACAGCACACCTATTCTTTCCCTTGTAAAACCCCCAACAAGATAAAAGACAAAATCATCTGTTCTGTATTATTTATGAGAAATCCACTGCGTCATTTGCTCTGTAGGAAGACATTTCAGAGACAAAAAAAAATATAATAAAAGCACTTAAAATGTGAAAGCCCTCATGCAGTCTTTAACTTAGCAATGCACACAATTGTTTGTTGCCATTCAGCCAGCTTACAAAATCTTAGAAATAAAGCAAACTGCTGTGGGTTGAAAAGCAGAAGTTTTATTTTAAACTTTTTATCCTTCGTGTTTGGAGAAGACAAAACACTTAAAAACCAAAGGACTGAAAAAAAGCTACAATTGCAGCCACAAAAAAAAAGCAGCACTGCCTACTTACGGTCTAGTGGAGGTCTCACGTTGTAAAAGTTGATGTTCTCAGCTGAAACCAAATTTCCTGAAAGGATGAAGAACGGAAGCAAGGCTCCGGCCAGCATGTGACAGAGTAACAACATGCTGAGTATTACTGTACATGAAAAGCAAAACTCTTAGATCTAGGACAGAAAGAGAACACATTATTTAGGGGCAATCATAAAGAACTAAGCACGTAGAACAATAAATTTCCTATGAACTATTCCTGAAACCTTGAAAATTCAGTCCGTAGATCTCTACTGTGAAGATGGCTCAGGCAAGCAAGCACGCAGCGCCGAACAAAGCTGAGCAGTTACTGCCTTCTGCTGGCCAGGAGCCTGTACAGAGTACTTAAACTTCCACAAACTTAACAAAAGTTAGCATTATTTCTTTAACCTGTCCTTCCAAGCAATGTCAATCTCACAGATTCCTTGTAAGCACTCCTAAAAATCAACACCAAAACGGAGCTCTTTGATATCCTACTTGCAACGGACAGGCTGACAATACCATCAAAGCAAGCAAAATGCAGAAAAGCGACATTTTAAACACCAACAGCCTAGAACCCACGAGCGATTCCTTCCCTGATAGAGACCAATGTATGCCCATTGCCTTCAGATAAGCTACATCACCTGAATTCTAAGTGCACTTCCCATGGCACAGCATTCAAGATCACAGGTGTAGATTAGATTTTTTTTTTCTTTTTAAAGTGCATACCAAAGAAATGCTAAGGAGGATACCTCGTGATGGCACACACACCTCGGAGAACCACACAGGAGAACGTTCAGAGAGGTGAGATGCACATTTTGGGCGTGCTTTGCACTTTCATCTGGGGCTCCCCAGGTACTTTGGTAGGCCTTTATAGGGAAAAACAACTAAGCAATGAACGTTTGGGTCAGTCTGGTATTTAGATACAGGCAGGTACGTACGGCAGATTGACACACAGCGACGCCGTGAAACTGCAGAGATGCTGGAGACCTAGTTCAGATACTGAAAAGCAGAATCAGCGGCGATGGCCCTCCGCCCATCCGCCCATGCAAATTCCCAGCAGGAGAAACAAGCTCGAGTGGAGGCTCCCGCCAAACCAGAGGCGTCGCTTTGAGCTGCCAAGCGCAGTCCTTCAGGAATCTCTCTGCACGCCCCGGCACAGGCCTGCGTCGAGGCGCACCACGCCTGCACAGGAAAGCTCTGAGTGAATCCCCGCGCTGCCCTGGAAATGGTATTCGAGACCATGGCAGAGAAGTCAAAGGACCTCCTTTTTCCTGCTTTTGTTGGGTTTTTTCTCCAGTTGACAGGAATTATCTGAAAGATGGTTTTGCCAACAAACCAATCGACAAAGTCCAGCTTTATGCGTCGGCAGTTCAGCCATCCTACTTAAGAGTTGTTGTTTAAATCATGGCTCTATGAATATATTTCAGTAGACCCCGAGAAAGCCACAGCGTACCTCTACTTCCAGTGCACCTCCAAGACTATTTGCTGTGGATGGTCCAGATTTCTTCTGACTGTAGCCCAGGATCTAAAGGATTAAGAAGAATCATCTGTGAAAACAAACAGCAACCGATCATCGTAAGCCTGTCCTGAAGGAACTAATTAGCTGAAACACTGTATGTCCTTATTTATATTGAAAATTAAGATAGAAACCTGGAAGTGTGGTAGTTTTTATAACGAAATATCCAAAGAAGCACCTGAACTACACAGTATGGCTCTGCCTTATTGAGTGCTATCCTATTGCAGAAATACAGATTCCCTCTTCCCTGTGATGCCCCAACGTCATAAAAGACAAATGAAAGACAAAAAGTGAAGCAAGGAGACTACTCAATCATAGAACCACAGATTAGTTTGGGTTGGAAGGGACCTTAAAGTCCTTCCACGAGGATGAGTTTACTTCTCTTGCAAGGGAAAACCATTATTCAGGGAACGACCTGGGTGGGACAGATAATACCAGATGAATATACTTTTCACGCTCTAGAGATGCCCAAACTTTCAACACATACTATGACCAAAATAGAAGCACTAATCAGCAGCAAGGTAACCTAAGAGAGCAAAGCAACCATCCGCCTCCAGAGTAGAGGTTATTAGCAAACAGGTCCCCCTCCCGGTTCATTCCTTACTGAAACAGGAACACAAAAACGTTGGCCAAATCCCTAACACCACTGCAGAATGCAAAATAAAACCAAACCAGAGTTCTCTCTGATTAAGCACATGATATTTGCACAGTGACATTCTGCAGCATTAAAGACGGGCTGTTTATAACCCACTTGGCTTGTCTCACCAACACGTACTCGTGGTGCCCATTTCAAATGTACACTTAGTTTTAGTGAGTTTTTCCAATTTTTCCATCATGACTGGATGCCTTTCTGCTGACAAGTCAACCCACATCGTGTTCTGGCCCTGAGCTGTTGCCTCCAAAGCCTATCCCATGACCCTTCAATATTTTCCAAGCCAGATCAGCAGAATGTGGCATTCTCCAGGACAGGAGGAAGGGAAAAGAGGAGGCAGGGCTGCTACTATAATTCACAAATGACCCAACACCCTATCCAACTTAATTTCTCCTTCCTCTAGCATTCTTAGCTCTACCACTTTATGTTGGAGACAACATCTCTCCCTCAAGTTCCTTTTGTTTTACACAGTTCATTTCAAGTTAGTGTTTTAAAAACGCTGTCCTTTGCTACCTGTACCTAAGATTCTTCAAGTCAAGTTTTGCTCACAAAATAACCTTTTATCCCAGTGTCAAGAGGCAACAAAATTTCTATTCCAGCTGACAAATTTCTTCTTTTCTTCATAGACAACAATTCCCTGTATTATCCCATCCCACTCTTCTGCTTTAAGGTTCTTTGGATCAGGTTTCCATGATCTAACCAAGAGAAGGAAGCACCGTAGTGCACCAAACCCCTTTATTAATACCACAACCATTATTCTGAATGAGTTGAAGACTTAAAGCCAATGTAATAGAAAATGCCACAGGAAGCAAATCACATTAGCGTAATTTCAATACAATTATACTTTCCATGAAAATAGTCAATCTGGGAAAAAATTAACAGCTAAAGATGCACAAAGGCCAACTTAAGAAATCTTAATTTCCCACACAGAGGAGAATTCTTACATGGTGATTCAAAAAAAAACCCAAAAAGTACCCCCAAAGCACAGAGTATGAGTAGCAATCACGCACAACCGAATTAGCCAGCTCTTCGGTCACGTCCCCTTCTGCTGGTGTAGAAGACACATCCCTCCTGTCACTCTGCTTGCAGGTTGTCCTTTCCTACGCTTTCCCATAGGTATCTCCCGTCATCCATCACAGTCTGCAGAAAGAGATTAAAGCTACTGTTAACAGCGAGGAGGAATTTCACCGCGTTGAGCCACGTTTCCCTACCTCCCCCTGCTCAGCCTTGCCTCTCGGAGGAAGACAGAGGCAAGGGGATGGCACGGCCATGGTTACGGCCAGTAACGCTGCGCCAAACCAAACCTGGTCGGGAGGTGCCGCTACCTGTGCCAGAGTAAGCTGGTCCCCAAGCCCTGGGAGGGGGCGACACACTTGGTACCATCTCAATCTCTGTTTCCTTTGCTAGGACACCGTAAAGCGTCCTTCCACGCAGAACACGTACTAGCTCAAAAGCAGAACTGCTACATATTTTATTTATTAAAATAATAATAATAAAAAAGTACGGAAACTGAGGCCAGCATGGGGAGTTAAAAGCATGGCAACTCCAGTACATAGGTACAAATTTTCAGAGCCACACATTCCTGATCCTAATTGCCTCGCTCCGGTGTCCCTGGACAGCCAGGGATCCAGTTTTCACCGACTCTAGCCGGGCAGTATCGGGCCCTTAATGCCCACAGGCTGCTTGAGCGCTGCTGGGAAGAGTATGAGAAGAATCCCTTGTGTGCCTGTAGTGCCAACATCCTTCTCCAGGGTTCCCTTGCAGAATAGCTCTGTTTAGGCCCTTTGAATATCACCAGCAAGTTATTTTTAAATTGGCAGGCCAGTTTTAATCAACTGGCAAATTTCAGTGTATTTTGGGCAGCTCAACAGCATTTAACGCTTTCAAACCCACTCTGTAGGAAGGCAGGGGACTGACTCATTTCAAGGCGTAACAGCTGCAAAATGTAACGTGTATTTTCTGCAGTTTCTACTCGGTGGAGGAAAGTTTGCCTTTATGGGGAGACTGGTCTGTAACCGGATCTGATGCACCTGGATAGCAAATAAAAGGCACAATTACACTTGTGCCAACTTTCTGCAAGTCCAAGCCCTCTCCTGCTCCCCTCCCCCAAGTAGTTCCTATTGCTTTCCTCAGAGAAGTTCGTGCCAAATGGAAAAATTTAGAGAATATAAATACAAAAAAGCTAGTCTTCAGTCGGCGTTAAGGCACGGTAAACTGACCTCACAACCTGCTGTAGTCAAAGGTGTCGTTGTTTGCTAACCAGGCCAATAAATAATGGATGTCGTTTGACATAGTCTTAGTTACACAGCTGCACCAGCAGTCATTCTCAAAGAAAATAGGAAAATACGGGCAGAAAAATGGCTTTCATATCTTATCCAAAAATCTTTAAAATGCTTATTTTCTTCACAGTCTCTTATCTCCGTCGTGCTTTCACATAATACTATCTAGTAGCGTGATTTCATTACGCCCAATTAGGAACTTTCATTATTGAAGGAAAAAAACTGTCACAATACAGCAGATTAACTTGTATAAACAAGAGCAAACACGGAGACACAGCCTTCCTGGGGTGAGGCAAGAAGATGCAAGAGGGAAGGGCTGTTAATGTACAGCCTGTGAAGAGCCTGTAACTAAAGCACATTCCAAGAAAACAATGAGGAATACAATGGCTGACATAATTAATATATTCCAGGAGATTTTAAGGTTTATCTTGCAGTGTGCCATAGAAGAGTGGGAAGCTCAATTCCTGTTTTTAATAAAATTCAAGTCTGTCTACATTGTTTTTCCTGGCAGACTCGGTGGAGGATTAGCAGATTTAACATCAGATATGGAATGCAAATGACACTTCCTCCTGTCATTTAATAAGCAATTTTCAGGTGCTATTAGATAATTGCAAATGCTTATGGTAAGCTTGTTAAATGCCACTTCAGGACATAAGAGTTAGAAATACATAGGCAGAAAGGTATGTGAGTTAAGGGCTGGAAAAGTTAAAACCAACACCTGACATCATCAGGTGTTCCCTACCACAAATCAGAAAGGCCAAACCTGACACTTCAACTTAGCTAAAAGGACAAAAATAGCTCCTTGGCTTCCCCATTTCTTCGACAAATACTGCCATTCTCATGTTTGCCTCTGGAGACCATTTAATTTGAGCTGTAGCCACCATTTACCCCACTTCAAAACTCAGGGAGTGAATAAGTGGATGGAATGAATAACAGAAACCCTTCATTTTCTTTGGGAAACAGGCAGAGCACATTTAAAATAAAAAGGGGGTGAAAAGAAATATTTGAAGAGTTTAAAAAACCCCAAAATACTACTACAGATCTGCAAATTGAAACTATTTGTTACAAAAGTTCTACCTTTTCTCACCTACTGAGTTGAAGTTCCTATTTCCTGGCTTTTTGCCTCATAGCATGTTACCATCAGTACAGAATAACACCAGAAAACAGATTTTACATTACACTGACAGACATCTGCAACTAGTAAGACTGACACAATAAAATTTAAGTTATCAACATTATTTCTAAACACAATACTTTTCTTTATCTTCACCCCCAGTACACTCAGCCGTGTCTGGAACTAAAATTGGTCTTAATTACAAGAAATTACAGAGTTCTTTATCTAAGATCTTATAAAATACATACAGATCTGGCAATGGCAACATCATCTGGCTTGGGGTATAATGCTGGCATGGGAAGTTGTGATGCAAACCGATTGCGAGACGTGGAGGTGTCTGACTACACAATACATACAACTGCAGTGATTTTGAACAAAATAATGTATGATTAACGTGATAAATCTGCGCAGTACCACTGAAGTGAAGTATTTGCAAGGATAAAACATGCATTTGTTTTTAAGCTCATACAACAGAGAAGATCCATGGAATGAAATCTGCATTACACTTCACTCCTTTTACAGCTAAACTGCTCAGCAAAAACTAGTCCTGAGCACTGACATTTATTTTAAAATTCAGAATCCCTGATCATCTCTGGAAAGTAATTTATTCTATCTAAAAATCCATTAATGAGGGATACATTTCTTATTCCCTTCTGCAAGTATATGATTTCCTCAAAGGATTGCACTTTGTCAAAGCTATGGATGACCAAATGTTTTACACTTGAGCTTGTAACAGCTTCTCCAGATCACATGTGCAACTGTTCTAAATCTCTCCCTCCCACCTGTGCGAGAGTGGAAATAGGAACTTAATCTAACTCTAGAGAAAAGAGATCACAGGAATAAGCAGCGTTTTTTCTTTCCCTGAGCTCATCAGAGCACTTCTGCAAAAATCAGTTTGACATTACTCATTTTACAGCACATTTTGCTAAATACCTCAGTGGATTACACCTTCATTAACTGTTCAACCTCACTGCAAATGGTGGGATCGAAGTTTTAAGCAGACCTACCTCTCTGTACACGAGCTACTGGGACCCCAGTTTACATCAGCTGGAGGTCCCAGTGAACATCCAACCAGCTGAACGTAGAAGACAAAATTCTGATTTTCAGTATCCTTCTACAAGTTTAGCTCCAGATCACAGTCAGTATTGAAAAGGCTTCTTTACTCCTGCCAAGCTAAAGTCACTCATATTCAACAAGACTGCGAGGTAATACTACTGCACGTTACTACAGGGTAACACTGCTGCAACACAAGAATGTTGTTCTTCAAGACCTGGTTTAGAACATGAGAAAGGTGGGACAACAGCATTGCTCCAACGAAACCAAGAGATACCTGTATATTTCTATAGATACCATTCTAGACAATAAGACATAAGACATTCTAGACAACAGAAATGAGAACCTACACGATTTCCACTTGTGAAATAAATACTACATTCCCTTTCAAATTAAAATGTCAAATCAAGATATGCACAGAAAAAAACGTGCTAGGAGAAAATGTTAGCATGCAGTCCTACTTCAAATTCATCAAAATCTTTTGAAATGAGAATGGCCCTGTGGGATCAGACAAATTAGAAGGTATGACAGTTTCTGTACCACACACAGAATATTTTTCACAAGCTTCACATTCAGTTGGATTTCAAACCTAAGATTTAAGCTATGCAGCAGCTGAGTTCATAAACCTGAAAAGCGTGCTCTTCTACCCAACGCTGATGCCTGCAGTGAATTCACTGACATCAGCCTTCACTGCTTTACTCTCGGTCGTTATCTCACCACCTTGGGTGGTTTCTTTCCTTTTTTCCCCAGCTGCTTAGAAAGAATAAAGGGTACCAAAAAAATCGGGCCCCCCCCCTTCCCTTTCCTCCAATCTTAGTTGCAACCTCGTCCCAAGTCACAAAGGGTTTGGTATCACACATGTGCCAGTACAAACTCAAATTTTGAACCGGAGGAATATGAAGAAAAGGTAAAGTAACTTTGCCCAGTGTTACTGGTCCGAGTGTCAGGGTCCAAGCGCTCATGGCAAAAACGTCCTTGCTTCACTGAAAGCACAGATGCTATACGTTGCTTTCTACAACAACACAACACTAGAGTGTTTCCCAGTAGTAAGAAACCGGTCAGCAATGTCCTTCCACCACCAGTTTAAGACAGCAGCACAAACTAATCTGCACTGTAACTGAACCAACCCACACAGAGTCAGCCACAGGTTTATACTGGCAGGGTTTGATGTGTGAAATTTATAGCGCTGGTACACATCTGATACTATCTTTGCCTCATGTTTATATCAGCTCTTTGTTACCACGCAATCCTTGAAATCATAAACAATATGATCTCCTTGAATGCACCAGGAATGACTGCAAATGCTTCTGGAGAGACACCAGCAGTCGGTCCTGCTATACCATGTCCAGGGAACCACAACAACCAACTCCTGCTATTGCACACACTCGGTTTAAAAATCCGTGGTGAGGAATGAACAGTTGGTCTTCATACTGAACTCACTGAGCAGAAGCCTTTGTTCAGAAGCACCTGATCTCATTTTAAGAGCTAAGAACTCTCATTTCTAGGAAATACACGAATCTGAAGTAAATTCCTTCCTGAAAATTTAACTTTAAAAGCAGAAATCTTTTGCAGGTTCTATTTTCACGGCCTACACAATGTTCATGATTATTAAAAGGACTGATCAGCATTGCAAAGGTGCTGGAGGCAGGGAAAGAGTGACATTCTGATTACTGTCAAGTCAATACAGAACCTACTACAGGAGTAACTACCCAACTGACACAAAAAGTACCTCCCCTGACACCGCGTTGCCTACAGAGCTGCACTGCAGCCTGGTGTCACCCATCACATGCAGCACTACTAGCAGCGCAACATAACTAGTTTTGAACAGAAAAGGCATCACAGTGTCACTGATTACACTTCTGAAAAACGTTTTCTGCACAAACTTCCCCGTTTCCCACACTACTCCCACATTTCTGAGGCACATACTTTCAGTCACTGAAAACTGACCAAGTACTTGAGTCATTCCTGTTACTCTGCCTTGCCCTACACGAGCTGACCTCACAGCTCAAGCTAATACTCTCGCAGATTAGTTCTCAGCAGGTGAGCCCAAATTGCGTATTTCCCCTCAGTTTTCTCTTTGAAGCCTCAGACTACTCCACTCTGAAGCAAGGGATACTTCAAATACGGCTTCTGAAATTACAGATGAAGATTTTTCTACTTGAGATACAACCACTAATGGAGAAGAGATGATGAAAATCCCATTTCCAAGCCAAGGTTCTCTGCAGTACTCTGCTTTCTACAACCCCTTCTAGGTGAACTGTTCGCTCCTATTATTTGCCACCAAAGGGTGAGCTGAGAAGCTAGCACCGATGAGAGTGATTTTGATGAAGTCCTTTAGGAAAATCTTTATACACATGACAGAATATATCTACACGCATATTTTACAACAGTGTCTTCTTAAGGGAAGATTTATTTGGAAGATATAGCCAGAAGTATGGTAACTCTGCAAAAGTAAGAGACGAAAGGAGGCAAAGAGAAAAAAGCTTCATTTTTCTAAGAGTACTAACAAAGTCTGTTTCAATTCCTCACACAGCCACAAACACAAAAAGGCTTAGGAGTCATTCATTTGTTTAGAAATGCTTTAAATGAACCAGGCTTAATGAATTGCTGACCCATCCAATTTGACCTAGTGTAAAATGGCATTTACTCCCAAACGACACCCTAATCCAGACAGCTGAGACCAGCAGAAAGCAAACCTCAGTTTTTACTAGCCAAGAACTATTGCCCACAAGCAGTATTTGGCACAACTTGTTATTTGAACAGCCTCTATCAACCTTCTGCTGCATTGTGAGAGAAAAGGGATTTGCCCTCTGTTTCAAGGGGAGGGGCAATACAAACACAAAAAGCTCCCTTTCACGGGTTCACAAAAGCTGTGTTGACATATATGCCATATCTTCAGTTATAAAACCCCAACGCTGCACTGTTTTCTTCCTCTAAGGCTCAAATTTCTGGAGCAGAAGCCTATAGCT
Source organism: Leptosomus discolor (assembly GCF_034619465.1). Lineage (NCBI taxonomy): Eukaryota > Metazoa > Chordata > Aves > Leptosomiformes > Leptosomidae > Leptosomus > Leptosomus discolor. The sequence goes on from NC_141395.1 coordinate 2,767,381, forward strand.
TCCATGTTGATAGACACAACTTGGTGTTAAGCATTAATAAACAAATATAATAATATTTCATTAAAACTGTTTGAAAATAACTGGGTTTATACAGTTTTTCTCATTGCCCTTCACCATAAACACCCATGCTCTAGGACTGGAATCACCTCGCTATGTGTAGCAGCTGAGAGAAAAATCGCATTTCCATCATCTTTCAGTTCCTTCTTTCATTCGCTAGAGACTGAGCCTTGAATATTAGAGTAGGTAAGGAAACATTCCCAGGATTCGGAAAAAACCCAAACAGCCATCATTTCTGGTCTTTTCATCATTGTGCAGGACAGACACAAAACATTTCATAACATTTTTCACTAAAGCATCACTACCTGTTCTGTTTTAAAAAGCTTGAACTGGAACAGTGCAGCAGCCAGCCAACCGTTTCCAGTACCAGCCATGGAACAGCATCCAGCCAGTCCCCTCCCTTCCGGCAGCGCCAGCTCTCACTCCCCTCCTGGCAGCTGCTGCAGTAGTTCGGGAATAGCACTGGTTACCTCACAAACCGTAGCCCTTCGGAATGGTCCGTCCTCAGCTGAGCAGCACCCCGAGTATCGGCAGGAGACAGGTAAAAGCCTGGGGCATGAAATCCAGTCCCGACACTTGTTTTAGTGCCACCAAAGGGACAGAGAGGAGAGGAGTCTCCGCATCTCCACACTGGGACTGTGGGTGTGATTCCTGGTCTTTGGTCTAAAGAAAGCACCCGAGCATCTTGGGGTTGTCTAGAACAAACGTTCCCCTCCCCTGACGCACATTTCCCATTTCTCAGCTGTTTCATTTTTTTCCCCCCCTTACCTTCAGCGTGATGCTATCAAGGCAGTGAAATCTCACTTGCTAGAGGAGGTTACGTAGGAGTTTACAATTAAAGTGACAGAACTGCTTCTATTCAGTACCATCCTAGCTCCCTCCGGTATCTTCCAGGTGCGGGAAGGCTGTTTAAACTCCAAATAGTCTTTCCCACCTTCACATCTCTGAGGTCTTCTCTGGGAAGAAATCACCTTTAGCTTCTGGGCATTCCTGCAGAGCAGAGACTGGCTTGTGTTTCTCAAAGCCTAATGCTCCATAAAGCCTCGTGCCTTACTCCTGTCACTCAAGTCAACGGAATAATAAAACAAAACACGGGAAGTCATTTATCATCTGAACTAAAAGCTGGTCTTCATTCAATTCGAAGAGCAACTGAAAGAGACAAAGCGCACACTCCACCTCTGCGCTTCCCTGCCCCACAGACAACGACACATTCTCAGGTACACTGGCAGTGCAGTAACAACCGCAAGAACGCCTCTGGATGGGGAGATTTCTTTACTATACACACCGCTGCAACGGGCAGCATTTAACGTGACAAATTGAAGTCGGCAAATTTTCCGTTTCCCTCATTTCCTGCTCACAAATCACGAGTAACGCTAAGCAGAAAAGCACTACAAGTACAACAAAAATAATTCGACTTTACTAAACCCAATAAATGCCTGGCAGGTACGGCAACCCTGAGTACAAACGTAAAAGTAAGCATGGTATTTCAGAAGCGAATGACGATTTCTGCATCTGGAATATCATCAGTCGTTTTGCAGCAGAGTTTCTTCAGAGGTTTATGAACTGCTCTGAGGGGTCTAAGCTCAAACTCAAGAGCCAAATGTTCTACCTGCCTTTTTTTTTTTTTTTAATTAAATTAAACGCATTTCCACATAGCCTGATAACTTTCCCTTTCAGAGAGCAGCAGACACCCAATGCTGCTTCCATTGGCAGAGAACAAACTCTGACGACTGATAAAGTTTACCAGCCAGAACACAGAAAATACTACGTGCTGACCACGCAATATCTGCACGCTGTGTCCCAAAACAGGCGCACAACTCAACGTCAAGGCTGAATAAAAAGTTTTTTGTAGCCTTTTCTATTTATTGTGCTTTTCATACACCATAGGCCAGTTCCAAGAACTATCAGATGCCATTTGAGTAAGCTATCCATATAAATGAACACAGATGAAAACTTGCCTTACTACTATTCCCCTCTAAACAGAAAGCAATTCACTGGGGGAAAGAAGAAATCTTATTCCTTTTGTGCACAGGAGCTCACATTCTAACTCTTCACAATCAAAGGCACCATGTGCTTTTTCATAAGGTTACTCAGAGACTTGCAGAAACCCTTTGTATAACCTTGGGTGTATTTTAGGTAGACAGGTCATTCTCAAATTAGCACCAGGATAAATTGGAAAGAAAGCCACAAAGAAAAAAAAACTCACCAGTAAGAAAAAACAAAACAAAACAAAACAAAACACTAGTCATGGAAAAAAAAAACCACCCCAAAACACTAATAAGAAAAAAGCCCCAAACACCAGTAAAAATAAACACTAGTAAGAAAAGAAACCCTAGTAAGAAAAGCACTGCAGTCCCTCAAGACAAAAACTATTGCATACCTTTATTTATTATTATTCTCTTCAGGTCTACATTCTTTCCCCAGGCTATACAGATTTCCCTCAGCACTTGCAAACACCATATGAAAAGGGCAAAAAGAAGTAGTAGAAGGAAACACAGATGTTAGGTCATTTCATTTTGGAGGATTTGTAGGATTTCAGTTGATTTAATTATTGTCTCTTTGGACTGACAATACATAAGTATTTCAGCATGTCTTTCAATACTCTCCCTTAACAGATGACAGCAGGAGATTTTTCACTTGATTTTCCCCCATTAGATCACACATTTTTTAAAGTTTTTTCTGTCAGGCTTCTTCCAGGGAAAGAAGGAAATGTTTGTCTGGGAGATGGCTCTGAACGGTGTTATGAAGCAGAAGTTATGAAGCTCTCTCTCCCCCAAAACTGCCCAGCAACGACTTGCCTCAGGGAAGAATACATGAACATCTCCGCTTGCAGGATAACTCCTCCTGTACCTACTCACCCCCCTTCCTGACAATCTGCAGTTCAGGGACCTCCTGGGGCACAGAAGGTGTGTACTTCGGTGCCTAACTGCCTGCCCGTGGCTTGGTGAATCGAGCTGTCCATGGGTGACTACTGCCAGGTTCTGAGCCCGCCTAGTGTCAGTAATCACCACATCCTACGGCAAGAAACTGCAAAGTACAAATACGTACCTTTTGGAAAAGTACTTCCTTCTCTTTGTTTTAAACCAGCTCTTCCACTTTATGGCATCTAGGCCTTGCACTGTGACAAACCATGAATGACCTTCTTCCACACTCGCCACGATTTAATTCTTGTCTGCCACATCCCTGATTCAGTTGTCTCTTTTTCCAAGCTGAAAAATTCTTTCCATAGAAGTTGAAGATCTTTGTTTATCTTTACTGTCTTCTGCACATTTTTTTGGCTCATAGTATATATTTGAAATCAAGGGAAAAGCAACCACTAAACAAAGTGTGGGGACATATTACAAGGGGGTGAGGAGGAAAAGATACACATCTCTTCACACATGAGCCCTGTTCTCCAACCTCATCAGACTTCATCCCTAAACTGAAGGAAAAACTAAATTTTCATTACTGCTAATAGTATACTAAATTTCCTTTTGTTAACTGTATTAATCTTCACGCAATACTCCAATTATCCATAGGTTAGAAATGCACTTTTTTTGAGGTTAAACAATTTTCAGAGATTGTCAATTGACAGTCAGTCCTACGTGCACATCAAGCAATTCCTCAAAGCACATTCTGTGAGCATCAACAGACAAATAAAGAGTTTCAGAGGGTAACTTCTGGCTTATTACTTTCATTCTGATACCTCTAACGTGACACATGCATTATGCAGAAGTTGATACAAACAGAAAATTAATTATCTACTCCAAGGATTTACAGCTGCATATAAACAAAATAAGAACATAACTGAAGCAATTTCAAACTCAGATCTTCAATTCCAAGTGTCAGCCTGGAGCAAAATTTTATGTCTGAACTACAGTATTAAATCCCCCAAACACGGAAACATTCAAAAAGAACATCCTTTCAGACTCTTAATTATTACGGCACTGAAAGCCAGAGGTTAGCAAAAAGTCTTCACTGTGTGGTGACAGAGAAGGGAAGAGAAATGCAGGATGGGCTGCATCAGTAAACCTTACTAAGAGAATTAAATAAAAATATGGACAGAGCGGCCAGGACAAGTTAATTAGTGAAGAATTTAGGAAGTGAGCTGAATCGGCAAATTTTAGAGCTGTAAGTGTAAGCTGAAGAATTCGACAGAACTAAATTACCCATCAAGTAGAAAGCTATCCCTTCCATAATACCAGGCAAACATATAGGAAGCAATAAACTTTATTACAGGAAAAAAGAAGTTCAACAGCCTTTTGAAATCAGAGAACTTTCTTGCTGCAATTCTGTGCTCTCACTTACCTGCCGTGAATGGGCTTCAGCGGCTGAAAACCAGCAGCAAGGAAGAGAGAAAAGAAAAAAAAAAAGAGACAACATTGCTGAGCTGTTCTCAGCTGATGCTTTAATCATTTGCATTATCAGTACAAGGGATGCAAAACCTCCTCGGTGTTTTCAAGAAGCATCTTTATACGTCACCAGAGAAACATGCAATATCTATGAAGGGGGAGCAGCAGCAGAAGGGAGCGCAGCTTAGAACAAAAGGGCAATGTCTGCAACAACCAGCATTGCCCGACATCCAGAACCCTCAGAATGTGCATCTGCTCACTACCTCTGTCTCTGACGGAACAGAGTTTCATCTTTTAAAACAGTTAGTTGTATTGATACACACGGCTACACGGGCTACGTAAGTGTCAGAACGTAACTGAATACCCAACGGTACGCGGTATTTGCCTGTACTACGGGTATAAATCTGTAACTTAGCTATGTGATCTTAACAAAAATTAAATAGACCACGTGACCACAGCAACTGATTAGAGTCTATAAAAGGTACTTGTGTTTGTTTAACAAAATAAATCAGCAGCAAAGATATGCCATTGAGTGGAAAGGTGTTGAGAGGGGTAAAAAACCAAAATAATTCTAGAAAAGACCACGTCGGTTAGCAGAAGAGAGAAAGACTAAAAGCTAAGTTCTCTGAATGGAGACCAAAACAGAGCACGCTGCAAAAAGAGTTACAGAAAAGGAGAGACTTATTTCCTCCATCATTAAACTCCTGAAAGCCAGAAAGAAGAAGAAGTTGCATTAAGCCTTGGTGATAACTGCAGCCAGATTTCTCCAGCACCATGGTTTTTTCCCCCAAAAAGATCCTTCCACCACCCACCATACCAAGAATATAAAGTACAATGACGTTTTTAATGCAAAACAAGATAAAAAGTTAAATACAACAACAATAAAAACATCTTCCAGAAAATGTTTAAATGCTGAATAACCCTCAAATCCTCCCAGCTGCAGAGAGGACTGCCAATCCGGTCTGATCTGCTGATATAAAAGGGTGCAAGAACAGGCTCCAACCCCAATGCCCAAGAGCACTATGCTAACTTGCATTTATCACCTATATGTCACCTCCTGCACTTGCCACACCAGCGTGAATTACCTCTTTGATGTCTCACAGCTTTAAGTTTAGCAGTGCATCACCCCACTCGCTTCGTCCTGTAATTCCACCGCGCGAAATGTTCGCGTCTGTGCCCGACCTTTAATTTGAACTGTTTATGATGGCCCTGAAGAGTGGATTGCAGGTTGGAAATGCAGTCGGATGATTTCAGGGATGTAGCTAGGAAAACACTTGCAACAGATCCAACCATGCTCATGCATGCAGATCCCAACCTACAGGCTTGGGGACAGAGGTAAGAGACTTTCCTCCACTGGGCAGGTCTCTGACTTCTCCTGTAAGGGACACCTGACTGCTGCTGTTCTCATCACAGGTACGAGGAAGAGGCAATACATTCACACTGCCCATTCGCCGTGAGAATCACACACTTCTACCTTGTCTCATGCAGAAGAAAAAGAGCAATTCATAAAATTCAAACACAAAACCACAGCAATGATCACCCCATAGCAAGCAACTTCCCATCCATCCTTCAGTTCTCCCTATCAATGGCGGAGACAAAATCTATAGGATGAATCTATAGGCCCCCTGTTCAGGGTCTTTAGCTCATCTATCAGATCTAGAACACAGTCCTTAAAAGAAAAGTCCAGTTTAAATACTCATGAGCCTGTTCCAAAGAACTCAAAACATAGTCAGCCAGTTGCATCACAACAACAAATAACCACCATAAAAGTGGAAGTATTTTTAGGTAAAAAAGCAACTCTTTAGCCAAGAACAGAAAATAAAAGATTCTAGTGTTCCACACAGGATAAAGTGTGAATCTGGGAGAAAAAAGGTAATGCATACTTTGCCTTATGCAGCAATCTCGGTATTTTTTTATTCCTACAAAACAATTCTGCATTGAGCCCAGCGAAGTGGTGCTGTAACAGAGGGCAGAATTCCTCCAGCTCTTATCTGACACCGTGTAAACACTATAAAGTGCCATGGAAAGATAAAGTTCTCCATCTGCTGATGGTTGCTACTGTTAGCCAAAAGGGGGTCAAAAGTTAACTCACCCAACTTATGCATGAGGGTTTCATAGCTTAAGCCCCTAAGAATGAAGGCACATTACTACCCATTTGGAGAAAAAAAAAAATACTGTGTATGTAAGAGCCTCAGCCAGTCAAAGACAAGAGATAAGGCATGTAAAGGACCAGTTAAGTCAAACCAAGAACAGCTTACTCAAAGCAATCTGAGTAATCAATAACTAGAGACAAGAAAATTAATGAACTGTTGTACAATCCTCTACCAGAATTGATTGCAAAGACAAAAGACCACGAGTAATTATCAGCAGTTTCAAAAGTTATTTGTAATAAGACTTAAGTACCCTCAAAAGAAAAAAAAAATCAACTGACTGAGCTTTCAGTAGCGTATCAAGCAAGGAAAAATGACCATATTATTACTAGCCTGAGACATGGACCCAATTTCCTGCTCCACCACAAACAACCACCATCTAAGGCGAGTCACTAGCCTTGTCATTTTTCCATTATAAAAAGAATAACTGCATACCTTAAACATATTTTATCTTACAGCAATCCATGACAGGCTGGGAGGTATTTGTTGACAGCCATAAATGCTGCGGTCTTATAGATATGAATTCAATTTTACACTTAATAATCTCAAAGGAAGCAAGTTTATCGAAACCCGCAGTCAAACCTTGAACAAACATCAGACTGTATTTCAAAATCTAATATACAATTTAGTGTAATTACTTCTCTTCCTTCAAGGGCACAAACAGCCAGGATTTAATCGGCCAGTGCTGACACACACTGCATAGAAGGAAAAATGATTCTTTTGCCCACAGTTTAACTACAGAAAAATGAAGTACAGAACAGAAGCAAAAGCATTCAGCTGATGATCACAGGCACCCATATTTATAAACTAATATGCACTTCAATCCAGTTAGGGCTGGAATTTACAGCTAGTCAGAGATTAGCACTGGTACAGAACTGGGCCAAAGCCACTATCAGTCTCCTTCTCTGTTCTCATGGCTGCTCCGAATAAACAACTTTCAAAAATAAGGGGGATCTCCACTAGCTTGCCTCAGCTCTAACACACCGAGAGCATGTGACAGCCTTAGTGCAGCACCAGAAGAAAGCAGAAATGCTTCCTGTACACCTCCATGCTCACTCCAACAAGATACTATCCATATTCACACATACACATCTCGAGAAGACAGTTCATCCTAGCAATTTCTGGTTCCATCTTCCAGTTAGGAGACTACGCGAGTTTATCTCTCTGCTTTATTCTTGCAACCCAGAGAAGAGCAGGGATGTGGCGATTCTGCCAGTGTGATCATCTCGTGGTCCCTGCTCAATAAAATTCTACAAGCTGCCGGAAATCTCTGACACTGGAAGCACTCCAGAAATAGGAGAACTATGACAGACACGCCAGATGGCTGGCCTCTCTTCAAAGGCTTCAAAGTGTAGGGTGGGGAAAACAGGGGTGGAGTGAAAAAAATAATCCTAACTTAATTATAAATATAGCTTAAGAATCCCATCCACGTGAAAGTTCTTCTGCTTTGGATCATGAATACCTCCAGGGCTCAGAAAGCTGCTTTGAACAGAAAACACTTGGAATGATTCTCTTGTGAGTGGCTCTTAAGTGGTAATACACATGAAGAGGACAAGGGAGAGTTCCTCAGCGAGTGCTCTTGCAACAAACTGGCAGAACCATTCGCTGTTTCGCTCCAGGTTGGAGGGCTGCAGTCCATCCCAACGTATGGCCTCCGCAGCTGCCAATCTTGGGAAAGAAGAAGGTATGAATGACCCATTAAGCATCTTGTGGCTGTGCTCTCCCAATGTCCAAGAGCTTTCTTCCCCTTCTGACTTGACTGACATCAAGCTGCCTGTGCTTTTTGGTGTCATTCATCTCTTCCCCATATTCCTCTTGCTCTCCCAGCCAGGAGTCACAGTCAGGCATTACTATTTTCAGGTCCAACCATTTTAACCACTGCTGTAATGAACAGGTGAGAGGAAGGAGCAGCAGTCAGGGATGGAAGAGAAAGAAAACACGAGATGACCCTCCAGAGACTATAAATGATGGCAGCTGGAGAAACATCTTCCAACTGGAACAGTGCCATGAATACTCCGAAGGCTCACTCCACCTGCTAAACAGAAAGCTCTCTTGGACTTCCCTGCAAATACAGGAGCCCTTTTGTGTTACCTCTTTCCTTTGTCTAGCTTTGTGTAGGCTGCAAAGAAATTTTATAATTCCCTATGTCAACTACTTTAAAATGCATCCCTCGGGTTCAAACGTAACCACTAACATCTCAGCAGAAAAAGAAAATACTAAAAAAACTAACATTTAACAAACAGCAAGAAAAGATCACTGCACCAAACAAGAAAAGAGGTGCTCTACAAAGCTGTATTTACTAAAAAAATATATGAAGCTCGTCCTTGAAATGTCACCTGCTACTTCAACATCAAGAATTATTATAAATTACACAAATACAGTACAAAGCCTACAACCAACCATGACATAACTGTAAATGAACCCAAACGAAAGCTTCATTTTTTCTTGAATTGAGAGCAACTGCTACTTGAGTGAAGACAGGGTAACCTCCTAGGAAGCGTTTGGACGCTTCTGAATCACAAATACCAAGAGTGACAATTGGAGTCCTCCACAATTCACGGATAAGAAAAAGATCACAAGCCTTGGAAACTATTTACCCTGCTTCTTCACTCTCCTTTCAACACTTGTCACTACAGAGTCGTGCTACCAACATCAACCAACACATCTACTTAGGTGATAAGGGAGAGCAAAAATGTCTGAAATAACTCCATGCCACCTACAAAGGCTGCAGATGCTCTCAAGGTTTCAAAATAGTTTATTATTTGCAGAGCATTAATACATGCAAACAGGAAAATGGCATTAATTTTCACATAATCATTCTAGTGTTACCTTGATAACGTCTGTAGAGATAGCAAATGGGACATGCAACCCCACTAAAAACAGACCAGGTCCATTAGCTAATGAGGGGCAGTATCATTGGAATTTTTCATACTCCTGGTACCACGAGGCCCCGTTGCTGCCCTCCCTACTTCCAGGGCACAAAAGCCAAGGAGGGAACACCCCTGTGGTGCTGGGGCTGGTGGGGCTAAACAGGCTGTGGCACGCGTGGACCTCACACGGTCAGCACAGCCTGCGCTCCATCGCCAAAGCCACTGCAGCCAGCGGGCACAGCAGGAATTATTTGGTCCCAGACCAGAGATGACTGTCCTGTAGGGTGGAAACAGGTCTCCAGAGAGGCCAGCAGATGCCACGCTGCCCTTGCCGGTGCTGAACCTGTGCACCGGGTTGATGGAATACATACAGGACACATTTTAAGGCCAAAAATCTTTTTCTTGTTTTTAAAGTCGTTAGTATACAAGACATAGAAATAGTATTCTCACTTTATTGAGACGATACGGATCTAATTCGTCCAACAACTCACCAGTTTCGACAGCTAGGAATTTCTGCTTAGCAGCTGCTGTTGAATACCAAGTGTTGTGAGGGTTTCTTAACAATTTCTTTTGAGAAACATATCCTACATACCTTCCATTCTCAAAGTCAACCTAAACTTAATCTTGGATATAAAGCGTAAAAGCCGCTATACCTCATCAGTCTTTGCTTATTCAGGCTTGACAGACGATATAAAAATCACCATCCAAACGCTTATATTTCATAATCCCTTTACTTACAAAAGTATGACTGTTGCCAGAGTTCTCTACTTTAAGCGTGGTGTTTTGCTTGTAAAAACGCTGAACAGAAGTTTCAAGGCTTAGCTGTCACAATAACTGTCACAGCTGCTAAGAAACTAACATTCTGTGCTGTGTATCATACAACTGTAACATTTTCTACCATCATGTTGCTGACAAGGGTTTTTTTCCCCCCATCTCCAGTATAAAAATCTCTTAGCTATCCTCTTCTTCCAAATAATCAGTGTGCAAACGTATTCACACATTTCTGTTTTGTTTTGTTTTTTAATCTGTGTGTCTTAATAAATACCAAATGGTTCTAGTTTTGCATAATCCAACAAAACAAAACATAAATCCAGAAGAAAATAGAAAAAAAAACCCTAAAAATGTTATTCTCTGTTCTTACACCACGTCCTTAACGCTATTTGTACAGTGCAGGGGAATAAAAACCCAAATCTTTCTCACGGGAAATGCAAGAACCCAATTGCACAGAGATTGCTGAAGCTTAAGGTGATGAATTTTTGCCTAAAAAGTGCCTGGATTGAGGATTCTTTCGCGCTACCCACACTGGCAGAATTCAAGTACTACTGGAGCCATTCAGCACCCCGACGTGCCTCGTGCCGAGGTCAGACGCGTGCCAGGGCCAGGACGGGAGCTGGAAGGCTGGGGAGGGAAAGGCAGCCGGGCTTTGGAAGACGCCTGCAGCCAGCAGCAGAGCGACACCACCGCCTCAGGCTGCCAGTTAGCCAGTCAGCGGCATCACTTCTGAAACTGGTTTAAGCAGCAGCCACCTGCCCGTCCCCAACTGCTCATTCCCACCTCCGGCTCGCCCCCCCCCCAAGGCGTGTGTGGCCACACCGTGATCCAAACCGAGGAGTCACTCCGGGTTAAAATCAAGCCAGAAAAGATCGCTTTCCAGCCACGTTCCTTTCCCTGGCTCAGTTCACTTTGCAGCTGTACAAACGCCTACGCAAACACAGCACGGGGAAGGAGCGGGAACAGACACCGTGATTGCTGTTTTACGCTGTCAGAAAGCTACCTGTGAACTTCACCCCCCAAGCAGCCCGTCTCAAAATAAACTGTGCTCTTTCACCGCCGCTCTGAGCCGGTTCCTGGGTAGCTGGTTTGCATTCCTCACGTGCTTTGGTAATAGATCGATAAATCCTCAGCAGGTATGCCCGTATTTAGACACCCAGGTGATATAAACACCAGACACACATGAATGCAAATTGCACTGCACAAAAGCCTGCGGGGTTACGGCTGCAGATTTATGGAAGGCCATGGCACTGGCCCAAACAAACAGCTTTGTGAGGCACAGGCTTGTCATTTTGACCTGTAGATATTGTTGTTGAGCGTGGTTATTGTTGTTGGTCTGTATGCAAGAAAGTACACAAGCTATTCAGCCAAACAAAAAATTAGGAACGTGCAAAAGGCACAGTGGAGAAATGAGACTGCCAGTTTAATAACAATTCCAAAGATTTGGAAAAGCAACTGATGTGAAAAGACACAAAACCCTGGGAGGAGAAGTGGCCACTCAGAAGGTGCTAACCGGGGAAGAACAAGGATCAGTCCACTGCCAGGACGAAGCAATTAAGGGAGGCTGCCCTTCACACCCTGCCTCCCAAACGCCACCAGGCTCCTGACCACGCACAGCCACTATTTTAATGTTTAAGTTACTTTTAACTTAGATCTTGCAGAAGAAGTCAGCAGACAAGGGAAGAGCTGGACACTCAGAAGCTCTGTATGTGATCACGCATTCTAGTCTTCATGCACAACAAAATACACCCAAATAAAAGTGATCCAAAGATGTGCTGACTGCTCAGCTAAACCCACGTGAGTGCTGGGCTATCAGCTCCTTTCCAGTTTCATCAGAAGGGACCATGTAGAGAAGCCCTCGTGTAATAAATGAATAAATAAATAATTGATCATGGGTTAAAGTAGCTGACTGAACAACACACAGGCGCCAAAGGGGCCTCACACCCTCCTTGGCCTTGGCCCTGCACCCACCTTACCCCACATTCAGCACACCGAGAGAACTTTCTGGCAGAGGAGCTTCCTGCCACATTAAGCATGTTGAAATAGCCTGGCCCAGGTCCAGCGCGTCGTGGACCTGAAGACAAAACGATGGGAACACAAGGTGTAAAACGGTGGAAAGAGGACTGCGCCTCAGAAGTCAACAGTTAAATTGGGCTTAGGCTGCCATGGAACTGCAGCAAGACTTAATGAGTAATTCCAGTTGCTGGATGGGCCATTAATTTGTAATAAATCTGCAGTAAAGGAGCAAAATATATTTCCTGGCCTAAATGACTAACTTGAAGACTACGTTATAACTTCCAGTGGTGTTTGTCTCCTTTATTCTGCTGTATTAACAGCTGTCAACATCTAAGTACTCCGCTCTGTTCCTTTCTATCTTGTTTAGTCAGCTACTGAACCCGGGGAACAGTCTTCTCACTATTTTTAGAGAGAGAGGATATCTAGAGTGACCTTTTTTTTTTTTTTAATGAGACTTGCCTGTGATGGCCATTCAAAAAAGAAATTAAGTACTCCTAGAAAAGCGTAATGACTGTTCAAAGCAATTAATGGAATTTGATTTGGCTCTCTGGGGATGTGTGCATTAAAGATAACATGGGCAGAGTAAGTAGGCACATGCTCGGAGTCTGCTTCTCTCTACTTCTGTAAGGGGAAATATCACTCAAAATGTTTCCTCTTGCACCACAAACTATTTTGAAGTGGTCTTAATTTGATTGAAGAGGCACTTGCTAAGTCACGCTCCAAGGCCTGTTGCTAACTATGTCACCCTGAGTAGTCTTGATTACTCTCGCACCACTTGGAAAAATGTATATAACTAGAGGAGAATGTACACATAAATTACAAAAAAGGTAATCATTAATTGACCTTATTGAGGCTGGAGATGGTGTCTCCTAATTAGCACAGCCAAGTCGCTATACTTTGCCCTCTCTGTGCTCCTACCCCCAGCCCCAGCTTCCAGTAATACAGTCCGGACCTGCCCGAGGGCGAGGGGACGAGCACGTCCCCGTGGGGCGCTGGCTCCACGGGGCTCCCCGCAGCGGCACATGGGGGGACGCCTGCGCCCCGCGGGCTCGGCCCAGCGGCCGTGCGGACAGGAGGATGTGTTGCTCTGGCCATGCCATCCCTGGGAAAGAAGCTCAGCCCAAAATACTGCGTCACAGGAGTACCAGGAAAATGGGTTTAAAGCACGTCCCAGTCAAAACAACTAGAGCTTTCAAAAAACAGAGGAGAGTTTTCTTTAATAATCCAGGGGCCACTTGTGTGGGCTGGATTTTAAAAGGAGCTTTTTTTTTTTTAAACTATTTATAAAATCTTACCAAAATATTTCATTTGGGGATTAAAAAAGAAATAAAATTCCTTTAATGACCTGTTGTTTTCTTTCCATTTTAGAACTGAAGTGAAAGTTAAGCAGAAAATGGCAAGAACTAAACCCCAGAAAATCACGGAAGAGAGAAGCTGGGGGAAAAAAAAAACAAAACCAAAACCAAAAAGCCCAACCTTATTTTTGCTCTATGATAAGAACAACAAAAATATGCAAAGTGTTAAAGGGGTTTAAAATAATTTCATTACTGATCATTGAAAGTAATAGTAAAATTTCGCATCTATGTCTATAGAGTCAGAATTTAACTTCAGAAAAAGAATTTCTATAGATCAGAATACATCTACCCAAATACACATCGGGAAGGTAAGATTAAGTCATTGTGATCACTCCTTTTACATTAAAAAAAAAAATTTAATCTTCATTTTTCCGTGTTACTCAACAAAGAGTGTGGAAGAAGTATTCCTACAATAGGAGAAGGTTGTAAGTCAGCATCAAAAGGTGATTCAAAGTAGAAAGGTAACTTTAAGCACAGATAAAATTATGAACAGGATTTTCACAACTAGTTTAAAGAACTTCAAACATCCAAGAATGTAACCAGCCCAGTATATCACAACAAATTTGCAGTGGAAACAAGCAAGCAAACAACAAAACTGAACCTGTTGCCCATGGACCAGATTAGCATCTGGGCACAGAAATACAGTTGAGATTCCTTTTTGAGGATGTCAGCATTTTTCCATAAATTTGGAGTCCAAAGCAAGTGGAAGAAACAACAGAAATGTTCTTAGGCACAATTTTAAACTAAAAGATGAATCTCCCTTGATAGAAGGGAGATGATACAACTCATCAACAACTTGTAAGACCAAGAACGAAACACACGGTGAGGAAACCAAAGCAGTGAGTGACTACGAAAGCACAGTTGGAGAGAACAAGTCAGAACAAAAGACAAGACATCTTGTCCCGATGCATTCACATACGGCTGAACCGTACCAGAATCCCTTACATTTGATTATCCAAATGCAAAAAATTAGTCTTTTCACTTCTGGCCCTCTTACCACAGCAGCTGCTCCTCGGCTGTCAGGAGAGAACACACACGCAGGCCGCTGGTGGATGGGAAGAGGGAGGTTTTAGTTGGTGCAGATCTAGTCTGGGGACACAGACACAACCAGCGAATCCAAGTGACGGCAGGGGGACAGAACAGAACTGATGAAGCTATGACAGGATTCAGTAAAGCATATGCTGAGCCAACAGATAGCTACAGTGAAACATGCAGCAAGAATATTTCAACTTAAACCACCCGTTGGAGCCTGGCTGTCAACACACGAATCTTCCCTGGCTGCATCCCACGGCAGTACTGTTTATTAAGTGGGACTGAAGACAGGCGATGTGACCAACGAAGCTTTTTGTCATTATAGATCCATTTTCTTTGCTCAGTGGTCATTAATCACGGTTTCCCTGAAAGGAAGTAGTAGTTGAAATATTTTTCTAAATGGATAGAAAGTTTGCTTGGTTGCATTGTATCCTCTGTAATCGCCTCCTATCTCCTTTTAATAAGAAACACTCGTAAAGTTTTACAGCAAAACACAGCATCTTCTAGGACTTCCAACACGATGCTTCTTATAGGACACTAATTAATAACTTTTAAGATGGACTTTGGAAATCTCTTAAGACACTGGAACTTGACAGCCCCTTCTGCTGTGTTTATAATTGAGAAAACAGAAACGCTACACTTAAAACGCACACTGAATATATCCAGTATGCGCTGTCACACCAGTGAGGCCAAGTGGAAAGAGATGCCTAATTCACTTGCAGCCTTAGAAACCACTTGCGATAGTGTCAGTGAGAGTAATATTTTAAAGCTGACGAAACATCTAATTTCTAAAATCAGACAGGAAAAGCCCAGAGGATTTCTTAGCCACCATCTGCTGCCCGCCGAGTAACTGCTTGCGGCAGAAAGCCGTGTCACCGCGTAGCCGCGATCGCTCCAACAAGTTATTCGGCTGCAGGAGCATCCGTGTCACCTCTCCGTTCTGCAGACAACGAGGGCGGAGGGAGCAGGCGGTGGCTGGACGGCAGCGGGGCGAAGGGGGAGAGAAGGAATCGGAGAGTGGGGAAATTACACAGCCTCTTTTGGCAGCAAGGAGCCTTTAATTCTCCTCATCGGTTCTCATAAAAGAACGCACACCTTCACATGTCATTTTGGTCGTGTTTGGGGATTTCTCTTGGGTTTTTATTTACTGAATCAGTTTCCTTACCGAGTTCATACCTATGGAGCTGGCAGAGTGTGAGGGAAAGCACAGCAGGATTTCCAGAGGCAACATATCCCTGAACCACACCACACCTGAATAATGCACTGCTGATGCTGACGAACCCACGCCTGCCACATACAAATGCTTAAAATGCCCACAACTGAAAAATCCCACCTAACAAGTGTCCTCCGATACACCAGACGAAACCATTAAGAATAAAGTTAAAACAGAATAAGCTTTTCTCATTTAAAATGACTACTAGGAAATGAAAGTCAGTAATTGTTCGCAGTTTCTTTGCAGCACTGAAGCATCTCTAAAAGAAGGGGGCTCATTACACAGCATCTGATAAGTTCTTGGCAGAGTTTAATGATAAACAATGGGACTCTGTCTGAAGTCCGCTAAGAATCAATGTCCTGCTAAACTCCTAACTGCCAAGGAGACACAAACCAATGCATTTGCAATTTTCCCAGCACGCTGAAGAAAGCGGGGTGGCTAATTTAATGGACTAAAGCCAAGCAGAATTACTGTATATTCAACACCTGTAGGTCACACACTTTGCACTTAAAACACATCAAGCATAAGGAGCCTCTTTTCCCAGTAACACAAATCCCATTTCATTTGAAGAACACTTTTTAATTGCTTATTATTTTCAACAAGTGCTTTGGTTTTTTTTCTTATTTAGAAACAAGGAGAATATAATGAGAATTCAAGGATTGTTTCCTTTTGTCCAATGAAAGGGACCGCGTGCTTGTTTTAAGCAAGGTAAAACAGCATACCTAATGCTCACTTAAGGCAAACAATTGCTTAGGCTTGGAGAAAAACCTTACACATTAAAATGAACAACTTCTCAATTTCTCTATGAGTAGTAAAATGAATACAAAGACAATAAACAAGGACATGGTTTACAACAATTCCTGACACTTCAGTAGAGTAGAAACTCCAGATTAAAGAATTTGAAAAGTCTTTGCAGGACAACTAATCCCTGGGGAAAGATTGCTTTGTTTTTGTAAACTGGAACCACACTTTGAAGAAGACAACTGGAGGAGGAAGAAAAAAAAAAAAAAGCAGCCTTCCCAATGTAGCACTGCACTCAGCTACCTCGCAGAAGGACTACACGTTTGCCTGGGGTTTTAAGTGGTGAAAGTATGAACTATGTAAAACACGTTGAGATTAACAGAAACCTAAAAGAAAACATCACCAGACGCAAGCAGGATTGTACTGGGTCTGGCTGGGACAATTACTTTTTTTTTTCCCTAGCAGCTCATATGGTGCTGTGCTTTGGATTTGTGACCAAAAGTGTTGACAACACCCCCACGTTTCAGCTACTGCTGAGCACTGCTCACGCAGCACCGAGGCCTCTTCTGTTTCTCACTCTGCCCCACCAGCGAGCAGGCTGGGGGTGCACAAGGAGGGGACACAGCCGAGACAGCTGACCCCAACTGCCCAAAGGGATATCCCGTGCCACACGGTGTCGTGCTCAGCAATAAAAACTGGAGGGAAAGGGACAAAAGAGGAACGTTGGGAGTTATGGTGTCTGCCCAAGTGACCATTACGTGCCGTGGAGCCCTGCTTTCCTGGAAATGGCTAAGCAGCTGCCTGCCAGTGGGGAACAGTGAATTAATTCCTTGTTTTGCTTTGCATTAATAATGCATTAAATAAAATACGTGCCTCATAAATTCAAAAAATATTATTTGCAACACAGGAGAGTGATTATGGATGTGGAGTACTCTGCAGCGCTGATGGATCAGGAAAAGTCCAAGTTCCACGTAATTGCCCAGAGGAGAGAAGAATCTACTCATGGCCCATGCATGTACATATTAAGAAGCCACAGGGGGTATCAGCCGCTCAACTCTGCAGGCAGATTCCTACCCAAGGGACTCCCCTGTCCTACTTTGGGCTCACACCCTTGGAAAACCTGCTGCACAGCCTGCCAGACCCAGCTGGCATCACCTCCTCTTCCCTTTTCTCTCAGTCATTTGTGGGTATTTCCTAGATCACCAAGTTTTCCTCCAGTTTTTCTCTCTTTACGTAAACATTAATAATTGGTGATATTCCAGCTGGGGGTAGAGGGGGTGTAACATCCCCCACGGCCTTCTCTGCTCCTGGCTGAACAAACCCAGGTGCTTCAGCCCCTTGTCCACCTTGGACGCTTCTGCTGGACTCGCTGCACTTCCCCAGTGTCCTGCTTGTACTGGGTGTACCAAACACGACTTAGTACGTGGTCTCGCAACGGCCAGGCAGAGGGGAAGGATCCCTGCCCTCGACCAAGGCTGCGCCCGTGCCGATACGGCCCACGATCTGGTTGCACTCCGTGCTGCAAAGCCACCCTGCCGGCTGCCATTCAACCTGCCATCCCCCAGGCCCCCTTTTGCTATTTCTCTCGCAGCAGACAAAGGATGCTATTTCTTCACCCATATTTGCAAAACCCACCTGTAGTACCTCGTAACATTACTTTCACACTTATATTCAGAGGTGATTCTAACTCTAATTACACTAGGTAATATCAGCACTATCAGTGATTTCAGCATTTCAACCCAGCAACGGTCTGAACGCAGTGGGAGAAAATGCAGGGCAAAAATGCTGAAAGGCTG
Organism: Leptosomus discolor; assembly: GCF_034619465.1. Taxonomy (NCBI): domain Eukaryota; kingdom Metazoa; phylum Chordata; class Aves; order Leptosomiformes; family Leptosomidae; genus Leptosomus; species Leptosomus discolor. The sequence continues at coordinate 2,785,713 of NC_141395.1, forward strand.
AGCATGGATTGAAACAACAATTCAGACCAATGCTACCTGCTTCATCGTGGCTTTAGCAAGCCCCTTGACATATTTTGTACGAAGCTAAACAAGACCTGTGTAGCAGAGACGTGATTTTGATTTGATTTTGATTTCCAGTCAAGGGCAGTATGGGCAGTTACCTCAAGCTTCTCCTGGGAAAGGCCACAATTGTACTTCCAATGCTTTCTGAAGTCTTGCACTCAGTGCAAGGTCATTTAAAAAGAGGGTTTCAGCACGTATTCTCAGATGTCTTTTCTAATTTCACAGTCTCCATCCGGACGGTGGTTGAGGCCCATTCACCCCTGGCAAGTTCCAGCGAAACCTCCTGGTCCCTAGTTCGCACTGAAATGAGTTTCACTACAGACATGTTGTCTCGTTCTAGACATAGTATTACAACAAAACAAAAATCTAACAGAACCTAATTTGTGGGAAAGATTTGCTAGCTTTTCAAAACAAAAAGGTTGGTGCTTTGGTTTGCTTTTTTCCTCCCACAAAAATATAAGCAGGCACATATTTAAAATACTGTACTTGCCCCAATTCAGTTCCATGTCCATAATACAAATTAAGGCACGGCATACTGAGAAGATTCACAAATAGTTTCCCAACAAACATGCAAAATACTTCCAGCATCGCCCTGTAAGAGACCTGCAAAGGTCACAGGGAACTCGGTAACAACTGGCAGCTCTCATCAGCGCAGCAGCTCAGCAGCAGGCTGAACGCTGACTGCCAAGCACTCGGCCGCAGAAAGCAAGATATGCAGGGCTATATAAGAGGCACTCATCAGGTTTCTTCCAGGATGGGTATAACTATGTACCAGAAAACTGTATTAAAGGAAAAAAAAATAAAAGGACAGTCATGCAAGAGCCAGGTATTCTAAGTATTTCTAGGCAAGCTCAGCACAACATCAAATAAAGGAAAAACCCTCATATCCCTCCCACTACGCAGTTTGTAGGTATGCCAGACATTTTTGCCACCGCAGGCACCATATAAACGAATAGCTATAGCCTACTAACAGGCCATGGGGCTGAGAGGCAACAAACTCTGCCAAATACTGCACAGAAACCTCCAAAAACCACCACAGAGAAGCTGCTGGTCCATACCGGTGCCCTAGCCTACATCAACCGCTCCGTTGTACTGGTGACATGGGGCCTTGCAGTGGTTCTGACACTGCAGGAGATAAAAATAAATGAAGATTCCCTTTTTCGTATTACCCAGTGATGATGCTGGTAATGCATTTCTTAGCTTTCTATTACAAGCAGCATTTGAATTTGAGTTATTTGAACGATACAGTTGTTCCCTTAAACTTTTTTTAAAGGAGAAAACACACAAAGTGTATGATTTACATCACCTATACGGCTGCTTCTATTACCTCTTATCTACCCCTGCTGTACTGAGCTCTGTCACTCTGGTCACTCAACATGAAAATTTGGGATTACATCCACCAGTTTTCTTCTCAAATACAAATTTCTAGTCACTTTTTCTAGACATCCCTGTCCTTTGCACTTTTTAACAAATGTACACTGAGCCACAAAATTGTTGTCGGTATAGGCCAGAAGAACTGAAATGAATTCTCAAAAATGAAGATGAAAATTTATAAGTAATCTATTTTAGAAATCTGCTGAAGGTATACTGGGTGTTGCACTTCAAAGTGAAGAGAAGCACAGAAGAAAAGCATGACTTTCAAATATTGGTTCTTGCTGTTAAAAAAAAATAAAATTAAAAAATCAAGTTCAGTATATATTGTATCACTAGACCTGATGACATACCTAAAAGCCGCATCTAATGTCATAGTTCTCAGTCTTTTCAAGTCTCAGGAGCTTAATGAGCAGCAAACCAAACAAGGACTCCAAAGAAGATCAATGTTATTCAAGAAAACCCTCTCCTTTTGCCTCTTTTTTTTTTTTTTTCAAACATTGCATGCATTCTTGAGAAGACAATGATGACAGATTGAATGTCAAAACCTTTTTAAAAAAATTTCTAACCTTTTCCTTTTTTAACTCTTAAAAATAAGCATTGCTACTTGGAGCTTATGCAATGTGAAAGCCAAACCCATGTAATGAAAAGCACCCTTTGCCTTCATCCGACGCTAATTTAGAAACTATTATTTCTTCCACAGGTCTAATCATATTTTATCGTAAGAAATACCTTTCTTTATTATGTTAAGATAAACATTAAGGTGTTTTATTGTGGTAATTTCTTCAAGATAGTGAATATGGTGCTGACATGACTCAAGTTAAGTGCAGGAAGCCGTAACTCTGGAATTCCCTTCCCAGCATCACTCCTGGCTGCCGTTTAATTTTGGAGAATCATTGCCTTAGTCTGAGTCTTCGTCTCCACTCACCTATAAAACATCTTACCTTCAGGGCTGGTGCTGATGTATGTCATATAAGCAAACGCTGATTATCAAAAACATTGTTTCATCTAAAGTCTAAGTTTCCAAGTAAGTTCTTTAGTCAACCTCACTCAGGTCCCAGACCAGCAGAGCGGTCTGCCACAGGCCTTCCCATTGTCTTTAACAGATTTATGAATATAATTAGGTGCTTGGCTTAATCAGAGCAACACCAAGATAAGCCAGATCTAGTTCACAGAGCGATTCCAGACCTCATAGAGCTATAGCAGAGATATCCCTGCAGAGAAATTATTTTCATGTATTTTACGTCCCAAAAATCTTTTGAACGAGTTCAAGGGCAAATTGCAGGGACTGAAGGTGTGCCGTGACACTGCCCCACAAGCCAGCATGTCCCAGGCGAGCTGTCTCTGGAAGGGGAAGCTGAAGAGCCGTGCTGCTGCTGCTACAGTGCCTCCAGGACCTGCACTGGTGCGTGTCTCTGTCAGCTCGCCAATATTACTGCATGCGTGATGTCAAAATGCTCCATAAACTACAGATTTTACAGAAAACAGTCATTTCTTCTTATACAATAATGCTCATTGTATTCTCAAAGAAAGGAAGAAAACTCCATCGACAGCATCTACCACCTACCGCTGTGGAGAAACAATGCAGAACCTGAATTGACTGTCCATTTCCATGTTATTAACTTCCTTATCGCATGAGACACAGACGTGGGGACCAGCAGGCTCTTGGGGTTGTCCAACCACAATGTGTATCTGCTCTCTGCCACCTCACACCCGTCCTTAAAAATTAACTTTCTGAGCAACCGTAGATGAATCTCCATATGCCATTGAAAATGTAATATAAGCAAAACAACAATTTGCTGCTTTTGAATAGAACCGATTTCTCAAGACTCAAGTTGCAGTGGGAAACGGGATCTTTTGAGTTGTTACAAGTCTGAGCAATTAAATCTCGCACAAAAACACATTAATCCACGGACTACAAGTTTCTGAGGTGAGGAAAGATTAATAACCCTGGTATTTAACATCCTATTATAGCTACAGGCACAATGATCTTCCCCCGTGTCTGGTATACTACTGGGTATTGCATTGCACGATACACATTCACAGCCTCAGGCTTTCCTATTAAAATAGAACATAAAAATTCCAACTTTCTAAACCACTGGTCACTGCACCGACCGGTCAGTCGTCCAGCAGAGAGACACATTTGGGTGACCTGTCAACACTTAGCATGTGAAAACGCATCCAAGCACCACCTGCTAATCCTTCAATTTTAAATCTTTCTTCACCAACATAGAGACTGGAAAAAACTGAAACTCCAGTCGAACCATCCCTGTGTTAGAACTGGTATTAGCCATGAACTGCATGGCGTTCATACACATCCATCCACTGTCAGAAATTATTGCTGTGATTGTACATTACAGAGTTGAGCTGCTTTTGATGAGCTGGACTTATGAGATATTTTTCTTGAAGAGCTTAAACAGTAATTTTTGCAAGCATCTAGGTTTAAAACCACAAAAGGAGTTTATGTTTTAAAAAAGAAAAAAATTTAAAAAAAAAAAATCACAGTAGATACACAACTGAGAAACTGCAGTCTTCCCATTCACCCTCTCAGCTGCTACTGGGATTCCCCAGGCACCTCCAAGTTTTCCATTCTCTAATCATCCAACATTTCGCTTTCAGACACACCCCATTTTGGCAGGCCCGAGCAGTTTACCAGCCTATCTTGCAGCTTAGTCTCACACTTGTATTCACAAGCCCTTCTTGAGGGCTTCATCTGAGGGGTTTGATCCAGATGGCACTCAGACCAGATTCCTTCCCTGGTGGGGAGGGAGCCTAGTGGCGGGGGAAGTAACTGGAGGCAGGGCTGCTCCATCCAACAGCAGTTAAGTGGCACGTTTGCCTCAGACCTGGGAGATCTGGGTTAATTCCTGCTAGGATCCAGACCACCGTTTCTCCAAGAAAGCAACAGCCAATCTGTTCATTTATAGTGGGAAGCTCCTGATCTCTCTTGTTGAAACTGATAGACCTTGCAGGGAACATCAAAGGTCCATCCTGCAGACAGAAAGACTACAGGCACCCAGGGAGCAGACGATCACCTGGCAGGAGGAGATCTGCATTCCAGTCTTTGTTTCAGTTATCACCTCTTTTATCCAATGACTTTGGCATATAAAACAGCTGAATGTTTAGCGAAGATAAACACCTCTGGTAAACCAGAATAAAGCTGCATATTCCCAAGAGTTACTGTTTAAAAGCCTGTATTTCCCCAGCCTTCCTCTCCTGCATGCCTTCAGGCATCTTCCCACAGGTAGAATGCAGGCCCTCGACAGCTGCCCTGAATTCCCTCATAGCAGTAAGGCTTTCAGGACACTGAAGTTAGGGTTCCATGCAGCATTTCCCTGACTTCAATACCATTTTAAGGGCTATTTTCGAAACACGTATCAGAGTTCTCACGGCTGTAGCCACCTGTCCACATGTCAAAGCTGTAGAATCGACGTCTGTTATAGCAGACTTGAAAATGTGCAGCACTTGCTGCTGCAGGGGAAATGAATTTCACCAAATGAGTGCAGACACATCTGAGTACTGGTGATAGCGGTTAACAATTAAGCCTCTTCCAAGGAGGCCTAGAAGCTGATTAACCACTGCATCCTTTATACAGAAAGGAAACAATTCAGTTAAAGAAACCTGAATAAACACAGTTTAAGATTCTCCCAGAAGAAAATAACCTGTTTATAGGAGCAGAGTTATTAGAAGAGTTCTAAAGGGATTTCCCCTTATCTGCTTCTTCAAAGAATATGTACTATATTCACAATATAAACCAATGCATTTTACGCGTATACACATTACAAGCATTTTCCTGCAGTAGTAAAATGAGTAAACCTGAAACTTTCAAAGTAATTTTATTGCTCCTTTTATAGATTTTCCTAGCCCTTTGATGAGCTGCCATTCCAGAAGGCAATCTTAGCCTCATACCTTTGTTGCTACTACTCACGTCAACCACACCCATTTCCAGGTTGTCTGTGGGAACAGTATGCACTGGGAATTAACCAGGCATCTCCCATCAGTAATCCCCACAGCAGAATGCCAAATCCCACACAGTGTCACAAAGACTTTCTCCAGCACGTGTTCTTCAGCACAAAGTCCGTTATGGAGAGAAACAAAAGCTAACATGAATGAGAGACAGAGACAGAAGCCACCAAGGAAATGGTATTCTAGGAAATCCAGGCTCACCAACGGCCATTTTTTAAGTCACCTGAAATACAGATTGGATTGCTTTATCTCATATTAATAAATAAACAACTAAAGCTTAAGGCAGGCTGTATCTACATGCCAGAAGAGCTAAACGTTCTCCTTCTAACAAAGCAGTAGCTATAAGCACGTCTGTTCTCTGCAGGTGTAAGCCTCTAACCTCCAAAGGGTCAGATTCCAGTGGGCATCTTTAAAGATAAAGACAATCGTACTATTATACCACACAGTACTATTATACCACACAGTACTTTATTTCTAGGCAGAGTAGAAACAGTTGGACTGGCAGCTGTTCCATAACCACTGTACCCAAACCATTCCCTCCCCTGCCGAAAGCTCGCCTGCCACTCATGCCCACACCCAACTCCAACCGCAACGGTGACATTAAAATCAACACTCTAATCAATACCGCTGCTGACGGTCGGTAGGGAGCCAGGAGGCACCCCGCGGAACAAGCATTGGTCACTTCAGGCAAAGGAGCAGCAGTGCTGAGGCTGACCAAAGAAACGCAAATCTTACAGTCCTAATCAAAGTATTTGGCACGGGGAAGTACAAGAAGAGCTCAGAAAAGCTACAACCAAGTAGACAGATGAAAACGAACGATACTTGCCACAATCCGCACAATTCCCATCACTGCCGTTGCTTTGGGGAATAATCAAATGCTCAAGGTGCTCGTAACAAACCCCTTTATTTAAATGCCCAGTTTCAAATGGAAATACATCCGAAATACACTGCACAAAAGACTGCCTCGAAACTTGGCTGCAAAGATTATTATTTTTCAGTTAGTTCCGTAGTGGGCTACAGTCTGGTGGAGGCCAACCCACTCATCTGCCTAGCTGATCTGACTGAATGCTATAAATGCATTTCTTAACAGATTTTATACTATATTTCTATAAAAACTTTATACAATTTTTCAATCTCTAGACACACACACACACATACACACTGTGATTCCTCTGGCACTAAAAGATGGTGACCCTGGTGGCACACACCAAATGCTCCAGCTCAAGTATCACTTTTACCAGATAAAGTTTAGTGAAAATTGAAGAAGGCTTATGCTAATTGCTAAGACAAGGCCCAGATTAAGGTAGTAGTTGAAATAAATTCTCTTGGCTTTCCCGTGACAACTAAGAAACAGGAACAAGTTAGAGAGATGCAGGGTGGCTGCTTTTAGCTATGTTAAGTGTGTATACTGCCAAATTTCAAGTTCCATATCTGCATATGTCCAGACACGTGATTTAGCACATTATCAGAGCAGCCTTAGCCACCAAAGCCTCTTCTGTGGAAGCACTGCAGGAAGGCAGGGTAGTGGAGCATTGCAGAAGGCCAGTCCTTTGTACCTTTCCAGCTCCTATGGATTATTCTGAGAAACAGTCACTTAATAAACTGATAACATTCCCCACAGCACAGAGAGCTCCTCTCAAAGCCAAAGACAACAGCAAAATAAAGCACAAAGTAATTTAAATGTGAATTGTATCACCAATCCATTACACATCAGCACTCCCAGTAAGACAGTCCATGATCTTATCTAGGGGTGGTTAACCACCAGCAAGGTTGTAAACATGGATTTTTAACTCATGAGGAGTGCATTCTGACAATTCAGAGCAGATCTCAATTCTCTTTATTTTTGGCAACTAAGCATCCAAGCAAAGATTTCTTTTGCAATTGCACATTCTTTTTAAAACAGTTTACCACATAAATACTTCACTACAGTGGTCAAACTACACTGACAGCTCACAAAGCTACACACAGAAGCGTATCTTTAATAAATGTATACGTTCTACCTGTCTGGGTATTACCAGAGAAAAAAAAATGTTTTCTTTAATCCACACAGAATAAATGAAACCCTCTGTGAGAAAAGTGATACAAATTGGACTTTCTCATCATCATAGAAGCAATGCTGCATTCTTGGCAGTATTAAAGAAGATGGAAATACGTTTTCAAAACCCCCAAACCCTAGAAATAACTAGAGGCTTAACTAATCTATGCTTTAAAAGATCAAAAGTCTTCAAGCATACACCGAATTCGACAATTAAACATACTCAGGTAGGATATTAACACAACTAATAAAATTAATAAAAAGCAATTTGGAAATACTATGCCAGTACAAGAAGTCTATCAGCACTGTTTATTTTCTTGAGTACACAGCCAGGGAAAGCCCGCAGCATCCTGGATTCTTACTTTGAACAAGTCTTTGTAGTCTCCTCTGGCCACCAGCCAGAGGAACCACCACGTTCTCATGGCTGTCTGTCAGCTTGAACTCCAGGCACTAACAGCCCAGTTTCATGGTTTATAATGGCCATGTTACTAGTTCCCTGATAAGCAGCTGAAACGGACCCAGAGCGAGTCCTTCCCAAGACCTCCAGGCCTTGAGGTCAACCCTAAAACCATTTTTGCTCCCTCATTTCTGAATGCTGAAGGCAGAGCTGTCCCCAGAAACAATGCAAGGCTGCCCGAAGCAAAGAAAGGAAAGGAATGAAGTACTTCCTTCTCTTTCTGTGCTGCCTAAAATTATCCTATGTGCATCTCTGTGACTATCACGATTGCACACAATGCATTCACTCAGCCTTCAAAATCCCAGGATCTGTCTCTAATGGTACTTACTCTAGCATGACAGTGGGATACAAAGAATGTTCATAAATAAATTCATGTGTCCAATGACATTTTCCGGTGTTTGGACACCACAGGACATTTTTTCAAGACAGAACAACCCTTAAAAACAACTGAACGTGGCCCTGTTACTTCTTGATTCCCTGTACCCGCTATCATTATATTTCTGTACCGATTTGTCAAAAGATCTGACTTCAACAGCTGACAACTGTTCAAGAAACCTGACCCATACTGTAGCTCTTCAAGCATTTTCTATTCAATTAAAGCCTCAGAAGAGTTGCTGTTTGCCCTGTGCATTTTTTAAAAGAAGTGAAAATACAGCCTGTTGCAAGCCAAGGGTAGTTTTGCCATCCAGCTTTTTGGGAGGCAGTGTTCCACCCCACGGCTGCAATTACCAAAAGGCTTTAAAGGTCTTATTTCGCAAGGAAGGGATGGAAGCTAGTGGTTTGAAAATCCAAGAGCAGCTAGAATAGGAAACATGCATGACGTTCAGGTTACCAACTATTACCGTATGTCTAACGTTCCAGGAAGCACCAGTCGCTTTTAAAAATTGCTTTATTGAAAATGCAAAAAAGAATTGAATGGCCCCAAAAGCCACTCCATTTCTGAAGGTTCAGCGATGAAACGCTCTAGATGAGCCACGCTGCCTCACCAACACTGGTTACCTTCATTCGCTTTTCTTCTCCCAGGTGGGTCACACCAAGGGCAAGCCAAGTCAAAAGTGGGTAAGGCTGGAAAAGCTACGTAGAATGGTGCAAGGCTCTTGCACGAGGTTTTGCCTGCCTTACACGACTAATAACATAGTCCTTGGATCTATACACTGCCGAGTCATTAGGGACCTACAGTAACACAAAGTTTAGGTTCTCTAGTCTCTCTCTCAGTTCTGCCCCTTCCTCCTTTAACCCCGTGGTTGATTCTCCCCAGACAGCAATTAAACACTCACCAGACGAGGCTTGCTCTCAGTGGGGTGGGAGAGAGAATTGGAAACGTGAGAAAAACATGTGGGTCAAGATATGGGTAGTTTAGGAAGTGCTGCAGAGGCACTCACTCGCCCCTCCCAACAGCAGACCAACACCCAGCCACTACTTGACCAACAGCCGTCTCGAAAAGGCTCCCCCCAGTTTGTATCGCTGAACGGGACGTTATATAGTATGGAAAACCCCTCTGACCGGCTCAGGCCAGCTGTCCCAGTCGTGTGCCCTCCCAGCCTCGTGCCCAGCCCCAGCAAGCTCCTGTCGGAGTGTCAGCATGAAACGAGTCCTTGCAACAACAACTCAAAACCGACAGCCTGGTCACCAAACCGCAGCGTGGCTGAGGTTGGCAGGGGTCATCTGGTCCAGCTCCCCCCGGCCCATGCAGGACACCCAGAGCTGGTTGTCCAGAACCGTGTCTAGACAGTTTGTGAATATTTCTAAGGAGGAGACTCCACAACCTCCCTGGGAAGCCCATGCCAGTGCTCAGTCAATGCAGAAAATCAAATTCTGATGCAGAAAGATGAATTCTGGCAAAAAATGCAATGCACTGAAGTATTTGATGTGACTTCTGTCACCCTGTGTATCTTTTGGCATAAATAAAAAGTAAGAAACCTCTATCAAAGATCCACAACTAATAACTATCCTTTTTTAAAGCCCGCCCTACTGGGTGGTGGGCCGACTAAGTTCCAACAGGGAAAAACAAGTTCTGTGGCAATAAAGTATGTCAGCAAAGGCCTTTTCTTCCTCTCCTGATAATTCTTAGTGAAATATTTTTCTATACCTCTGAAATCCGGCTTTGAACTACAGCAAACAATTCTTTCTCATCAGACAGCAATCTATTTGTCAAATCACTAGGGCGTTGCTAAAGTCAATGTTGGTCAGGAAAGGGAGTCAAGTCTGCTTTAGCATTCTCTCAGGACAATAGCTGAGGAATTGCTCTTAGAGAAGTGAGATTCTGAATCCTGGCAAGTAGGTGGAATGTATAAATCTTCCATATCAAGAGTGTTTATTCAGAACAATCAATCCTACAGCCACAGCCAGGAATGACTGCAGCTGGCAAGTATCACTGAGGAAGGACACATCACGGTGAAACGCATACAAGGAGACTCACAATAAAAACAGAAGAACAACAAACACAACAACAACGATCACCTAGCTTCAGTATTCATACTGTTCCACACCAGTCTAACCAAAATTATTACTGGGAGCAGCACAAAATCTCACGAGCTAATACAATGATGAATTCACACCGCATTAGCCTAGAATATGGACTGATGTGGAATTTTTCCTCCTCGACAGACGCCCAGGTATACACACACCCCTTGCCAATCCCAGCCTACCAAGCACCATGATCGTTGTCACCGCTGCCCAGTGACACCCCATGAGCTACAAGGGTGCAAGTCACGTCAGGTGAAGTCGCTGGTGGCTCTGAGCAGCTCTCTCTTACTCAAGCTCGTATTTTTAGCTCCAGAAGTTTCCGTTCAAGTCTAACGAACGGCATCATTCAAGATGGCAGCTGCTGTATTAACACAAAGCGATTGTATTTTGATTCTCTGCAAGACAAATCCATAAATAATATAAGCTGATACCTTCATTATTTTGAAAATATCACCTGCTTAGTTCCTCAGAACCTAGGAAGTACTTGCACTTTCTTAAAACTAAACAAGCTATTGCCCGAAACATGACAAAACAAAAAGGACCAAATACATAATGTGATCATAACTCGTTAACTTGGACAGGAGGAAGATAGCTGGGATAACACAAATGAAATATCTATATAAAAACAGATACCCTTTTTATGAAAAGTACTCCACTCCATCACGTGTCATGTTCGATACCCTACAACGACAAGTCCTTACCACGGTGACGCAGCACTGAGCACACACGCTACATACCCACAGATTACGACAGCATAGTAGTCTCGGGAAGTGTTATTAGCTCAAAGTCCTAATACCCAATAGTTTCAAAAAGCTGGTTATTGGCAGTATCGAGGGAGGGAACATAGAGAACTGCTGTGAGCCTGAAGCCAAATGCCCTGAATTCCAATTTGCAGAACTCATGGTGCCTGGAGGCACTCGAGGTCGGCAATGATAGCCCTTAATCTCTGCCTCGGAAAAACAAACAAACAAACAAGACCCACAAAAAAGAAACAACAAAAAACCCCAACAACCCATGCAGATTTCGGTTAAATTAGGAGGCTGTTCAAACCAAACCTTCTGACTCCAAGTATCTTACAGTACCTGTATTAGAGTGTACAGTTCAAAGGACACTCTCAGCCCTAAAAACACACAACTCTGTCAGAAATGGTCTGAATCTGTTCTGCACACCGAAGCTCTCATTTCCTATAACTAGCGAAGCAGAAATCCTACCTCACTTGACACATCTTTCTTCTTGTCTAATTATACCGTAATTATTAACTTCATTTTGTTGCTTCACAGAAGAGGAGATATTTTCAAGTCTGTGCAGATTAGCTGTAAATCTGCAGCTCTCCTGGACTCATTAATATTTTAAACACCTATTTTAAGTTTTTCCACACTAGGCATAATTCGTGGCACTGTAAATTCTTTTTAGCCGTAGTCTCATAAATCCAAATGTGGGATTCCTTACAGGGAGGGAAAGAAAAGATGGGAGTTTTGTTCCTGAACAGGATTATTTTGAACTTGGCTCACTTCAGCAAGCCAGCTTGCAAAAGAACTGCACTGAATCAACGGAGCAGAGGGAGGTGGGAACCGCAAAATGCCTTTAGGTAGGCACCCACACCCTCTCTCCCACAGCTCCCACTGGCACAGGGATGTTGGTAGCAGAGTCTGGCCAGGCTACTCCGTCTACCAAACAGTTTAGTACCAAGAAAGTACAGAAACTGTAACGTTACTGGGTGTGGGCTGGCTGAAAGGGAAGCAGCAGTGAAACAACGCAACCAGCGTTTCCTCTAACCAGGACTGGTTGGGGTTTTTTTGGTGTATATATGACAGAATTTACTGCTCCTCATTCCCTTTGGTCAGCTGGCCTCCAAGGATCGCAGCCAGTGCTGTATTTCTACCTTTTTCCTCTAATGCAAATGAAGCCAAATAGTCAATTCTGAAATGTTATCAAGAAAGAGGTAAGCAAGTCCTCCTCAACCTAACTGGGATATTCTTTTAAAGCCTAACACTATTATCCTTTTTGGTTTTGAGCTAATGAATGAGTGAGAATTTTCAAATCCTGCTCTACTACTTATCAATAACTCCTGTAAAACCACACTACATACCTCAGTGAACAACATCATACTTCATTTGATTGGTGTTTTGGTAATAATACGCACATATTAAAGCAATAAATCCCCTGGATTTATTTTGTTAAACCAAAATAACTTGATCTGAAACGTAATTACTAAGGCACAGATATCAATTTCGTGGCATCTGATCAGAGAAAATTCCTTATTAAAAAGCAAAACCAAATTTTAAGAACCCAGACTCAATTAAATCCAACAGTCATTCCCTAAACAAATGATATTCTCCGAATGGAGCTGCCCAGTGACAAGCAGTCATCGCTGCAGCTTCAGTGAGGTGCTATTAGCAGATCACTAGTCAGACAGCTATTAGCAAGCAGCAGCCTAAATATGGGTTATTGCCTGTTAGAAAAGACAAGAGAAGCAAGTTCTCAGTAAGAGAAGCAAGTTCTCAATAAGATGACAGGCTGACATGGGAGATGGTGCTATGAAGCAGGGGAGAATGTTGAGCATCCTTGGCAGAAGGACCCAAGGGAGAAAGGACTGTCCAAAAACCCAAACCAACATCAACCAAAATCACAAGGCGGCTCTTTTCCTGAAACTGCAAACTGCAAGAATCTTTCCCTTCTGTGCTGTGAAGTTTGAATTTTATCGGACTTGATTGATATCAAGCAGTATTGGAATAATCGTAAAAAAATAAAATAATTAAGAGGGGCAGAATGCAACCCAAGGCCAAAATTATCACCCAGAATGAGCTTTGCACAGCCCTTACAACCACATGGTGTTTCAGTAACTGCTGTCCCAGAGGAACAGCTGCTGTGCCAGGATCTCTCACCTCTAGCTCGTTCGGACAAACTGCTTTCTTCTGTAGATTCTGGGCTGTTGCTCTTTATTATATACTTGAAAATAATTTTTATATGTTTATATAAACATCCTCTGATTTGACTCTACAAACCACGTACGGCATATGAGATCCCATTACCTTGAACTTGGAATGGTGGAACATTAAATCGACATGTACCCAAAAGAGACTGAAAAAGGGTCACCTCCAGGTGTACCATGTAAAATAAAAGTCACCATTTACTCTACAATCCCAGTGCACTAGTGTCTGGAAACCAGTCTGTCCCCTGACAGTCCCAAACAGGGAAGAACCACCATAATCCTTTTTTTTTTTTTTTTTTTTAAATGCTTGACTTGTAGGCTTAGTTTTAAAGGACAGATACAGGATCTGCCCTTTGAGCAGACTGCAATTTTGGAGCAGCCATACTACCCTGGATAGCTGAGATCAAGCAGCTGATAACACCCTCTGTCCTGCCACTCTTGGATGAAACGCCAGTTAGAGGATTATCCTACACAGTCCTGCAACCACCAAGAGCTGGAAACGACCGAAACAAGTGTAGTGATGAGCCTAAGGAAGATGTTACATTACCGGAGCCAGGCACAGCAGATGGAGGCAGTGGACTTCAGGGAAAAACGAGGAGCCCGGCCAGAGAACAGTGCCGGGACCTGAACACCCACTGATGCTCTGAGCTAAGGAAAACGTGGCCATGAGGAACCGTAGCCCCAACGGATTTTCTTAGTGACCAGCTGAAGGAAGGAACACCAACACTTGAAGCTCACAAGTACCTTATGCAGGCACCAAAACTCTTCACATCTGGCCTTAAACGAAGTTCAAGTCTTAGGCAAAAACCAGTACCTGTAACCAAGGGTTTAAGCACTGCGAGGACACACACCATGCTTTCACCACACTAGCGATGCAAGGTACGTGTGCCTGTATTTCTCCCTATTTCATAAGCTTTTAACTCCGTTTCTGAGTATTAAGTTGAGCTCTGAATTAGTGCAATTTGCCACAACAGGTTTAGTCACATCGAGACAAAGCTGGGGCAGCATTTTTCAAAAAAAGGATTAGATGACTGTAACTACTACCATCTGCACTTCTGCATGTTTAGACTCCGAGAAGGGTAATCACCCCACTTCGGGGCATGATCTGCAGGGGTCAGAAAGATAATCTGACGCCCATCTTTCTGGTTTTGACATTGCCCAATTGGGTAGGTGCATAATAGAGGATATTAGTCTTCCCTGGAGCATTAGTTATTCATCGCTGCCCGAGGCAGCTTCACAGATCTAGGATTATGAGCCAGTCTAGCATGGCAACCTGTTCTTTCAAACCCTGGAAGGTACTCAGCAGCCCAGAGCTTGAATACCACGTTGTATTTCAGATACAAATAAGAGAGAATCGACAACTATGCCACATGATTTCATGGAGCAATTCTGGAAAGGATTATTGTTATAGCAAGGGCATACAGACCACTAAAGAAAGTGAGTACTTTATGGATTTTTGTTGAATTTCCATTTAAATAACAGACAGAAGTTACAATAGCTTGCATTTAAACCTAGGGTGAATATATAGATACAAATCAACTGTCCTGGTTTGGCTGTCATGCCTGGCAGGCCGTTAGCAGTCTGGAGTCAGCCAGGGCAGCTGACCTGAGTGTCAGCCCATCCCATCATGTCATGGTCATTGTAAAGGGGGAAGGTTTGCTGAGGAGAGGGAGCTCCTGTGGGGTTCCTCCTGCTCCTCCTCTGGCTTCTCCTACTCGTGAGGACTGCTCTCCTGGCAGTTGTGGTCGCTGCACGTTCCTTTGGCCGGGCAGAACTCTGTACACCTTTGTTGGTGTCAGTGCTATTTCATTAAATCCGTTTTCACCTCAGCCCATGGGTCTCCTCGCCTTTTCCTGATTCCCCTCCCTGGCTGGTGAGGGATTGTTGGGTGATAGAGCGACTGTTATAGATTAGCCCCAGATATGGGCTAAACGTAGACATCAAGTATTGCTCCTACAACTGCTGTTAGTTTTGAATCTACATAACCCAAGACAGGCCTAAGGATTTCAGTCTTAGCTTCTCTATCATTTGGAAATACCAGTGTAATCTCCTTAGGCTACAGGGAAGGCAGACACATTTCTTTATAGAGACACAACAAGGCTACTTTGACTCACACAGGAAAGAAAACGGTTCTCACAGACACACTAATTTGCGAGCAGAGCAAATTAAGAGCGTAAAAACAACCATATTTCAAAATTTTCAATAAGCAGTAAGTTCAACCTATTTATACATCTGATTTTTCACCTATTATTGCAAGCATCTCCTCCCGTTTTGCTTATCAGCACGTACTCCTGTTGTAAAAACCGAAGGGTAAAGACTTCTTTCCGTGCAGCTAGCCAGCAGATGCGTTCTGCAGGATGGAGAGGACCTTCCTCTGGCTTGAGGGCCGCCAGTGGAAACACCCCCTGGCCCCGGCCGGCTGCCCTGGCACGAGCAGCAACCTCCTCCTTTCCCCAACTGGTCACCTCAGAGATGATGATCTGATTGATCTCTAAGTTCAAACGAGCTGGATTAGCTTCAACACTTAAACACCAGGTTTTGGCCAACGCAGCGCGTCGGCGTAGGGCACGTTTACAAGACGCAGCCCTGTCATTAGAGCCAAGAGTCCGCAATTCTCCAGCAAGGGCACTGGGGGCAGGATGGGGTTCAATCAGCAGTGAACGCGTCACATGTATGAACTTCAAAACAACTTTTGTGACTGCTGGTGAGCTCCCAGTCCACACCAGAGTGACCTCACATCACTCATTGATTACTAAATGACACTGCTACAGTGCAATTTCTTTAATCTCAGCATCTCAAATAAGCAGACAATTTTTCCTTGCCACAGTTTTGAGAGATGGGATTGTTACTGAACCATTTTATGGACTGCGAGGAAAAAGCAGAAAAGAAAATGGAGTTCAAATTTTTTTTTAAAAAATGCTCTGATAATTTAGTTTAAAGCTGGGCTACCTGACAAAATAACATTTTCTAGACATGCCATGGAGTTTACAGAAACTTTCAAGTGGAAACCTTCACCCCAGACTTCCCCACCACCACCACTTGACCCATCACCATCTTTCTTAGCAGAGGATTCCACATCTCACAGGTACTGCAGTACACGGCTAGACTGAAACATGGGGAAGAGCAATGTGCTTGAATTTCTTGGGGGGAAACTGGCGCCCTTAATGCTATCACTGCAGCGCTGTTTGCCCTGAGAATTCTTTACAAACTGACCGATTTTCACTGCAATTCACAGAAATAGAAAAGTCACCATTATTCTCACTAATGAGACAAGAAATAGGTAGAAAGAAGATAAATGACTAGTCCAGAACCGTTCAGCAACATGGAATATAGCTAAAGCCTAGATCTTTTAACAAAAAAACCCTCACGTTCTAATCCTTTACTGCCCCATTTCCAGATCTGTAAAGTGATACTAACAATGGCTTTTGTAAGTTTATTTCAAGCAGGTTTCACACAACAATTTAGTTTTGTTTAAATATCAAAGCAAAATCTAGACAAAACCCACCAAACGAACACCATTTCACCCTAATTTGGTTCCTCGCCAAAGCCTGCAGTTCAAACCAGGTACATCAAAAAGCCCCGAGCTTCGGGCAAGAAATCCCCGTCTCGTTTTGTTGGCGCAGCTAGTGCGGTGCCGTTTCAGTGTGAAAACGGATCGTAGCTGGTGCCTGTGTTCTGGCTTCTCACGGGCCCTGGGTTCTGAGCGAGACAAACAGCAAATGCAAACGGTGACACTGAGCCTTCGTCTCAGCATTTGGCACTCCGAAAAACCAGCCGGGTAATCAGATGTCTGCTAAAGCAAGGCCTAGAAGATGAAGCCTCTTATTGAGACTAAAAGATTCTCACAGCAATTAATAGAAAAGTAACTGCCAACAACCCACACATCATCCAATACATCTTGATCCTTGAAGAAAGCTGCAGCCTGAAACTCCTTCTGAAGCTCATTGGTGTGGCACGACCGTACGTACCTTTTCACCACTTCTGAACTGTTAGACGTGCGCCTCGTTCAGAAGTCCTCTGAGTCACGCACATGAATAACTGAAGCATTCCTTTCCTTTGAATCTACAACATCCAGCTACTGGTATGAAGAAAGGAAAGGAAATATTGAGGAATTTAGACTTAAAAAAAAAAGAAGGGGGATTTTCTGAAGTATCAGAATTCCTGCAGTATAATTTGTTTTAAGATGGAGGACTTTTGTTCTGAAGAACCCTTCAAACTAGTAAGGTAGAGGTGGGGGGTTTTTTGGTGTAGCTTAGGGCCCACTTGGACTGAGAAATGACAGGCAGCCCTGGAAAACTCTTCAACTGCCTTGCTCTCCCTGAGAAACGTGAAGCACCCTTAATATGCAAGGTGGTGTCATGGTCTTTCTCTCACCTCTGCTGCCGAGCTCCTTACCCGCTGCCTGCGCTGGAGGTGTCTGGCAGGGGGGGTGAGATGCGTGGTACTACAGCACGCACCACAGTCCTGGCGGTTTCTGTTTTGTAACCTTGACTCCTGATTTCAGACAGGGCTCTCCTACAGAACTGCCACAGCTTGTATAAATGGTGTAAAAGGAAACGGTCCCGATCTCTTCTCCCACAACGGAAGCTTGGGAAAACGGCAAAGGCAGCAGGAAGAGATCGTGGTACTCTGACTGCGTGGCACGAATCAGCCTACGAGTCAGCAAGGTACAGGTGTCTCTTCTAGAGTTCCCAAGGGCGCAGGAAAAGGCGCCCAGTCTTGCAGCACGGATTCTTTCCCCTGCAGCACCTTGCACTTGCCAACTGCATGCCTCCCCGCCAGAGAGACCGTATCTACCCTCACCTTGGCTACACTCTCCCTCTTTTCTTTCTGCCAGATAAAGCATCCAGCACCTGGTGCCAGCCAGAGGATGGAATACATCAGGAGGGTTTCGAGGATCAGCACAGGGGATCCGTCCCATATAAGCCGATTACAGGATTTACCGGGCTCCTGACAGTTAACAGCGCACAGCCAGAACGCCAGATGTCAAGCGTTGGAGATACAGCTCTGACAAAACCAGGCTAAGGCAAAAGCCCCTAAGATGAGCCGCTCTGGAAGGGATGTCATCGAGAGGAGGTGACTGGCTGCGAACAGAGGGCTGCAGATACCACGCCGACGGACTTGGAGCAAGTAACGCATGACGAGGAGAGGGCAAGACTCTCATCGGCAACATCGGTAGCAAAGTTAATTGTGGATTGACTAGAAGAGCAAAAGTATTACCGTGCAAAGATTGATGAATCACCAAGCTGTGCCTGCTGTAACGAACGGGACAACTCCCTTCATCCATGCTGTAAAACATCCATCTGCAATTACCTCTGGAATTCACCTGCAGGACGGCACAGCCGCTCACGGCCTGGCCACACTCAGCCGGGGCACCGGCCGGCACTGGCGGTGCGAGGCAGATGCGCCAAAAGGGGGACGTACTCTGTCAGCTTTGAATTCTCTTTCTCTGAGTTGGTGTGTGTATTCTCAAACGCAAGGGAAGACTGCGCTCTTTGTCATCGTAAAACATTCCTTTTTTTGTCCTTTTCTTAAAAACTCATCTGAGGAGAGGCAGAGCAGGGTGCCGCAACCAGGAGGTTCGTAGTTACTTGAAAACTTTAAACTTAGAAGTTCAAAACCAACCTGAGAAACAGTGACCTCAGCATTTAATATTTTATTATTTTAAACGAAAACATGTTTATTGAGGGAGGGAAACTTGACTCATTACCTGAGCATCTGGGATTACCCGTACTGTATTTATGAAAGTGGCTGCAGTACATGGCTCTCTGCAATCGCTCTGATCTCTGCATCTGCGGTTCCAGGCTCTACCCGCATTACCCTCTGACAGATGGGAAATCGTATGAACCTATTTTCCTGAGATTGCCCTTAGGAATCAACCAGCTGAG
This sequence comes from Leptosomus discolor, assembly GCF_034619465.1. Classification (NCBI taxonomy): domain Eukaryota; kingdom Metazoa; phylum Chordata; class Aves; order Leptosomiformes; family Leptosomidae; genus Leptosomus; species Leptosomus discolor. Next base: position 2,804,891 of record NC_141395.1, read on the forward strand.
TCTTGCAAACCAGTTCTATCTGCGTGAGCCGCGTACGCTCATCAACCCCGGGACTGTTTTTATAAACCGTATTACCAGAGCACCCAAAGGCCTTGCGCAGAACCAAGCCCTCGGTACCACACAAACTCTGCTAGTTATTGTTCCAAGGACTTTGCAGCCCCATGCAACACACGGATACGCAGTCGTGTGGAGGGAACAGGTACAAGAAGCCCGTGCCCGTTCTCAGAAGAAACGCCGTGCGAAGGGCAGCACTTCCACAACCCGCCAGCGCCAGCCCAGCACCTGCTTGTGCACTTTCACGGTGGGTGGCTTGTATATTTTTAACTTACTTATATTATTTACTTACTTGTATTTGCCTCGTTATCTACTTATTTCAGTATTTTGCTATTTTCTACAGCAAAGCCTAACACGCTTACTTTTAAAGAGCAAAAAGTTTGCTGACCTACCTGTGAAAAACGAAGCGCAGTGGTTTGGTTTGTTGGGGTTTTTTTGGGGTTTGTTTTTTTTTTTTTTACAGCTATATAATCATCACGAACAATGTTGTAATAACTGCCATTTTACAACATACCTATAAAACACTGTCTTTTGGCTCTGAAGCACTTGACGCCGAACGCCCAGCGCTTCTCACAGCCCTTCCCGCCAGTGCCACCGCCTCTGCCTCCCTCAACCACGGGAATTAGACTTAATTTCCCCCTCCCAGCTAGCAGCGGGGCTCGGCACCCACCTGGGCAGGGAGGGAGGGAGAACCGAGCCGAGCCGAGCCGAGCCGAGCGGGACCCTCAGCAAGGAGCCGGCCCGGCCGCCCTTCCCGCCTCTCACCCCGCGGCGGGCGCGACGCCCTGAGGGGAGGCGATGGCGGCAGCCGTGCTCCGCGGGCCCCCGTCCCCTCCTCGCCCCTCCACCCACCCCGGGGGCGGTGGGAACTCACCCTCTAGTGCCGGCGGTCCCCGGGGGCCACGACGCGGGCTCGTCGTGAGGGCGCCGGCCGCTGCGGGACAGAGGGAGCAGCGCCCCTGGCTCGGCGGGAGGCGGGCGGCGCTGGCTGCCCGGTGGAGGTGGGGCCGGGGCGGGGAGCGAGCGGCTCGGACACCCCCGCGCCCGCCCCCCGGGCGGTGCCGCGGAGCTCCGGCCAGGGGAGGGTGGGCTTCCCCCTCCGCGGGTCGCAGGGGTTGAGGCGGCTCTGGCGGAGCGACGGCCGCCCCCGACACCTGAGGGAGCTGCCGGCCCTGCCAGCTCCGGGGAGAGGCGGGCGGCGGGGCGGGGCGGGGTGGTCAGCCCGGCCGGAGCCGGCGGCTGCGGGGCAAACGGAGGCGTTGGAGACCCCTCGCCCTTTAAGGCACCTCTTAAAGCGGGTGGTTGGTGTATTAGAGGGCGCCTGGCCGCAAGGTAGTTCCCAAACTCGGTCTGCGCGTTCCCTGCTGCGACCCAGCGGCACAGGGCTTCGGGCGGCGGGGGGTACCGGCGCTGAGGGGGCCGTGAAGAACAAAGCGCTGTTCTCCAGCGAAGGTGGAGGAAATCTTGACCCTCCCGGAGCCTGCGGGAGTGGGATGCGCTGCCGGCGTTACCCCGAGGGACTGCGCGGGCTTCCCGCGGTTCCCCAGGCCGCCCTTCCCCGCTGGGACCCGGGGGTGGGCACCGGGGGGGCCCTGAGAGGCCTCTGCCCCGGGGCTGGCTGGCAGGGCGAGGCAGCAGCCCGGCCCAAGCTCCAGAAGCACGTCAAGCATGAGCCGGTCAAGCACGACCACCGGGTGTCTTAAGCCAGAGCCGTTGAAGGTTGGCTTTTTAGGATAAATACAGCCTCCGCTGAGTTCAGCTCTGCTGGAAGGTAAATTCGAAGTATTTCAGTTATTTTCATCAATCCGCAGCGACTTTTTCTAGGGATGCGAATCCCTGTCGTTTTTCGCTGCGCTCTTGTGTAAGCTGAATCTTGGAAATGGACACACTAATTTGTGTTGTTTTGACAAGAGTTAATTAACTGATGCAATCCCACATTCCGAAAATGAAATTGTAGGGATACGCTTGCAAAGAGCCTGCTCTGTAATTGAGTTCATCCTCCAGGCACAAGCTTTATCTATGAGATCTCAAAGGGTGCATCTCTCTGACTCATGGAAAAAGCTCTGTGGTGTGGTACCACACAGCGTTTGCCTTCCTCTGGAGGACTTGGGGGGGACTGCTGGGGCTCCCTAGTAGGAGCCATCTCAATTGGAAAGCCTTTTCCTCCCTGATGGAGCTACAGCGCCTCGACCCGCAGGCATTTACCTCGCTCTTAGAGACCTGTACTTGTCACCCTGACATCAGTCGCCCATCACCAGCAAGAACACCAACAGAGCCCGGCTGTTCGCGGCTTCCTGCGCTTCTGGGTTCCTAGCAGACCCCATGCGAAAGCAGCACGTGCGTATGTAAGTAATGATGCAAAACCACGTCATCCTCATTAGAAATCTACTCAGCAGCAGTTTCTACAGAAATTCTGGAGTGCCAGAAGTTTGCGTTGCTGAGTAGAAAAGTAACGATATCATTGAGAAATGCTCAGAGTAATAATTACTGAAAATAAGCTGTTGCAAGGATGCAGGAGCTTTTACTCCATACACTGTATATAAAGGGAGTGTAACACCCCTATAAAAATGGAAGTGCATGCAGAGGGTAAGTGGAAGGGTCTCCCTGTCATCCTCCAGGCTACTGAGAAAGAGTAGGAAGAAAGAACATTTTCCACAGAGAGGTAGCAGAGAAAAAGCAATTACTTATCAAAAAATAAACCCTAACCCTGTGTTCGTTTCCCAGCGAGTCATCCAAGCCTTCTAAAGACTTTCTACACGTTTTGAGGAAAAGCTAAAATCCAGTGGCCTCAGAGGTGGGCTCCAGCAGACTCTCAAGCGCGGGGCCATCGAACGGGTCACTCCTGCGCGTCACGGGCACGGCCGAGCGCCCCTGTAACAGAGATGCCGTACGTAACGTGCCACACACCACGCACACCGCAAGGTTTAGTTCCATTTTATTTTCCACTGTAACGGTTTTCGAATGATACATCATGCAGTCTGCCAGCGTATCCATCCATCTCCGATAGAACTTTAGGAGGAAGATAAAAAGACTTATCTCCACGGGATGGGGGAAGGAGGGTTCAGGTCTGCTATCAAGAGTTTAATACATTTCAGCATCGTTTGATGCAATGGCAAAAAAAATTTCCCCTTGTTACCAGCAAAACGTGTCCACAATTTATTTTTTTCCTAAATTGAACACTACTGTAAAGATACATAGAGCCCAGAGAATACACATCTGCAGTACACGTTACACACTTTACAAACTAGACATGTATAATTCTACAGAATGCCTCAACCCCCGTGATTCTCCCACAACGAAAAGTGGTTCAATGGACAAGACCGTGAGAGCGAGAGGAACTGGTGGAGCGGTGTTCCATCCTGCACAGCGGATGTTCTCCAGTGCGCTTCGCAGTTCGTACAGGCACAGTGAAGACGAAAAATCAAAGCAAGGGTAGGTTCAGATTATCCTGACAGTTGACTTTTGGACTCCTTCCCTTTCCAGCTGAGAAGCACTTCGTTTACGCAAGGTCTTTCTCCTCCAATAACGGAAACCTGATCAAGCCTTTTCCTTTGGGACCTTTACCACCGTTTCATTTAAATACCCATTTATTCAAATAAAACAATGTTCACCTTAAAATTCTTTATTTTTTTTTATATTTCTAAGCCTTATTTATAAAAACTTCAGGCAAATGCGCCTCTTAGTCCATTAGGCTTTATAAAATGAAATTTAAACGTTACTCAAAGTTCCGTAGGCAGAAATAACTGTAGTAAAGTTTAAAGACTTAATTTTTCATTTTCAACGTATTCAGGATAATCCACTCTCACCCTTGTTGAGTTAAATACAAACTTAAAAATGCATCAGCCAAGATCTTCCCAGGTTTAAAAGTCTCCTTGCTTTCAAGAAAAAAAGTCGATGAAACATGAACTCAAGGACAAACACAAGATATTTGAACATATCATTAGGAGGAGCTCAAGTGAGCAGGAAATACTAGCAAAAAGAACAATATGCACTTTAGTTCCATCTGAAGTACGTTTTCCATGAACGCTATTTCCACCACAATTTGTCCCACGCGTGACATTGCAGATGTGAAACTGAAATTGCACTACACAAATCCCAGCTTCCAAACGAGCCTGGAATCAGTGTCACACCACACTCAAAGAGCAAAGGAAGGAAGGTAGCATCAGGCAAGAGACAGGTTTTCATCTCTGCAGAGCCCATGGGTGGTTCTCATCGCTACATATAAAATGTGTAAGACTGAAAAATGGTACAAAAGTGGAATATACAAGACGCGATACAAACGTAAGGTGCCTAATTAAAATAGGCTTACAACCAAGAAACTATATATAAGCAGAGTAAGTTTAATTGACAATTAACGATTTCCAATCGAGTAAATACCTTCTGGATTTCTTTTTGAGAATTTTAGCCTAAGGCAGCTTTTCAGCATTTCGGTTGTAGAAAGCCCTCCTACAGTCTTGACGTAAAAGTTAACTTGGAGAAACTTAATTATTTTAGCTAGATGAACTGACTGGCTGATCAGCTCCAGCACGATTAAGAGATGTCAAAGCTAACTTATCACTCAAGCTGCAGAAAGCCGTCTGAACTGCCGCCCAAAACCAGCGGTGATGCTGCGAGGAACTCGAGACATTTTTTTTTAAGCTAATGCTGCATCTACTTCCATACTCAACTTTGAATTCGAGAGACAGAACAAAGGTTTTACTACAGTACAAAATCTTTGACAGCAATTACGTTTGGTATCTTTTCCAAGACAACTCTTTTAGAACCAAAACAAGAGGATCATTAGTTCATAGTAGAAAGTTCAGCTCTGAAGAGCTGGTAAGATAGCACAGAGTAGTTCTGAATGAGTCATTTTATTAAAGATTGCATATGGCAAGTTCACAGTTCATTGTTCTGGCAGTGCACATGCACATAAAGAAAGAAAATATAAAACTCTGGAAAATACAAAATAAATTAAATACATGCAAATTTGCAACTTCATTAAATATTTTTAGCAAAATGCTCCCCAAAATAGTGCAACATTAAAAAAAAAACCAAAACCCACAACAGTTAAATTAAGTCCAACTTACTTTGCGACAACCTAAATAATTTCAGTAGAAAAAAAATATCGAAAGTCAATTCACAATCTTTCAAAACGCTCTACACGAACTAAAATAGTCCTACGCCTACGAACAAACACGTTCAGAAATTAAAATTAAAAAATCCATCTCAAATGAAATAAGAGCAAACAGCTGCAAAAGAAGACTAGAGGGCTACGCTCGGCCGTCACCTTCCTAGAATCCACGCTTCGTTACGCCGTCGGGGTGCCCACCCCGCGCACCCGGAGGAGGAGGAGATGCGTGCGTGGCACGGAAGCGGTGGGCAGGAGGAGCAGCGGTAGGTTCTCCTGCCAGCGGAACCTTCCCACAGCGGTTCCAGTGCCCCCTTGCTGAGAAGACGGAAACTTTCTGGCTGGCACGAAAGGGAGAGAGACCCCCGAAAGGCGAGCGGGCTCATCCTGGCCTCCGTGCGCCCAGGGACGACGCGCCTGCCGTGACTTACAGACATCCTTCTCCCCAGGCGATTCGCTCTTCGCCTCCTAACAAACGTATTCCCCAACCTGGGCTGCAAAGGGCAGCTCGAGCGTACAACTCTCGCCTCCTTTTGGACTCTCTCTCTCTCTCTCGCCTTTTTTTTAAGGTAGGGGCTGGGGTTTTGGGGGGATTTTTGTTTTGTTTGTTTTTTTAAGGTAGCGCCTGTTCACTCCCACACCTGAATTCCGGTGTGAACAGATCGGGGCTTGCCGAAGGCATGCGGGAAGGGGAAAGGAGGGGGATGCTTGTCGGCTTTTCCAAGACAAGATTTCCACAGCATTCTGAAAGCCTTCAACACTTCATAAAGAACAATGCTTACGAACACATGGCTAGCCATCACACTCCAGGAAAACCCACCACTGTAGGGAGAACTACAAGCAGATCGGATCTTAAATTTAAAATAGGTCACACAGATATATTCATGTAACTACCAAACTTCAAAACCTAGATCTATACTAACAGATTTCTCTGCATCCCGTTTGATCTTTACCAGGTACTGCAATAAAGGTTATTTTATACAGTCCAAAGATTTTATCAGGATTTTACAAATGGTTCTTTGGGGAAATTTACTTCTGAAAATGTAAGCAGTAAAATTAAAGCATATAGCAGCACATTTTCATCCCCTAAAAATATAAAATAATATGTATATTATACAGTAAATCAGTCATGACAGAGCACAATCACCTGCCTTTGATGGCACTTGGTCATTGAATAATTAATTCTTTGATGCCAGAAGTCGGGATTTACCGATGCAACAGAGGACTTCGGAAAAGCATCAATCTGAGTGTAGAAGCCCCAACCTAACCAGCGCCAAGGGGTCAAACGCAGTCCGTGAGAGATTCCGAGTGGCAGACTTCCTATCGTTACTTAGACGGTTATGTTAAATACATTGTACAAGTATCTGTAGAAGAGTTGAGCCGGACACTTCTGTACACGTGGAGATCCTACGAAGCTCAAAATACCTGGGACCAGTGCGTTGCAGATGGCTGTAGGAAGCGCAGGATGAACGGGATGTGGATCGGGTTGAAGAGGGGGGGAAAAAGAAACTAGTGACTTAATGACAGTCCTTAACATGCTAAGTGGAACTGACCTGTCAAGAGAGCAAGAAAGGTAATGAGAATTAGTGGGTGTTGGAGACTAGAAAGCAGACATGCAACACGGCAAACCAACAGATACCTGCACGTCGCAGGAACGTGAGGCAGAGCCACCACGGAGCCCCCATAACGGCGACGAAACGCGTCACCTAAAGCACAATTTTAACAATTCATGACGTTAGGGTCTCCGTTACTAAGTCTTGGAGTAGGAATTTTGTCGGATCTATCTTTCAAGTTGCCAGCCCACAAACTGGCACAGTCATAATGAAGCAATTCTCTTGATGAAATTCAGTCTCTGCCACCTGCAGCGCGGCATTACGTCTTGCCTAAATACATCCTTAATCACTACCTAAAGGTCTAACTTCTTTTTCCCTTTATTCTCCTGTTCTTTTAACGGGATTTTTCTTTCCACTGGCTGGCAAGCAGATGTGCTGAAGAGCAGATGTGTGCATATCTTACACGTACGGAAAGTAACTGCCCTTGTGTTTGGAAACTTATAGAACGGAGGGATGAAAAAATACAAACCCAAAACAATCCTTCTGTTCTGTGTGTCTCCTGACAGAGAGGTGCTTTCCTGATATATGCACACATTTACATAAAATATGTGTTTACAGAAGTATAGAAAAATATTTCATATACAATATCCTGATAATGTAGTATAAAAATATACTATATAATTTTATAGAACACATATGCACATTATACAAGCATCTTTCTCACTAATTTAATAGTAATTTCCACCCAGAAGCAAAATTCAAGGCACGTTACCAAGTACAAAGGTGATTTAAACTTTATTATAAAACATTTGAAATGCAGAGTTTTAAAAACTCTCAGCTTCAAATTTTTTTCCCCTCCACATTTCTCATCAGCCATACAGAAGAACCAGGTAAGTAACTCCATGTGCCTAGCGCATTTTTCAATGAGCTCATGCAAAACCAGCCTTACGAAGAGAGATGTGTCTGTCTCAATTAAGCATTTTCTTGTATAGCTATTTAAAAAACCCCAGCTGGTCCACACTCAAGATCAAGTGATCGACATAAATAAGTATCGACGCATCAGTGTTTTTCAATTTACCCTAAATTAATGGTGGGAATTGTACTTGGCTCCTAATTGTCACCCTTATTAACACCTTAAAGGAAACCAGGATGGTTATTAATTTACGCATCTTATTGGCTTGATTAACTACGGTCTGGCTAGATTAAATACAGTTATCCATCTTGCTCGAGGATGGGGAGGTGCTGGGAACGTACCAGAGATGTTTAGGGTGAGGGACATACAGCGGAGAGCCTGTTTGCGCAGCGTATGTCACAAACACAGATCCCCGTACGCGCTGCTTGAATAACTCCAGCGTTCCTGCCATCGCTAGCGTACCCTCACGTCAGCCCTTTCCTTCTCTTTCGCAAGGAGGCATCGGACAAGTTTGAGCAAAGAGCAGAAGGGCAGGACAGGCCGGTAACCAGCTTCCTTCAGATTTGACACACGAAAGCACACACGTCAGACCCATCCGCTCCCGGTCTGTCTGCCCCAGGTTGCCCTGAGCACCTCTGGTGAGCCAGCTTGCTCCTCGCTCTATCGCTCCCAGGAGAGCATCCTCCAGCCGGCAGCTCAGTCCCCGAGAAAGCTGATGGGAAAACAGGGACAGCAAACCCCGAAGTTTCCATACTGCAGCGCTCCCCAGCGGAGCCTCTCAAGGGCGGGATGGCATCATCCCTGCTGCCCCTCAGCCCCACCGTGGCCGTCCCCGAGCGCAGCTGGCGCCCCTCTGTTCCCCGGGGGCAGGGCCAGCTTGGGTCCAAGACGGAATGAAAGCAGCCTCAGAGATGATCCCTGCTCCGGCTGGAGAAAGCCCTTCGTAAACCACGAGCTGCCGAAGTGCGGCACCGCCGCGGCTCACCGCTCCGCGAGCGACCTGAGCGACAGGAGCGCGTCTGCCGGAGGGGGGTAGGGGCGTTCCGAGCAGGCCCGCTTCAGGGATTTAATGGCAGAACTTCAAAATGAGCTGATTTGTACTAACATCGATCTGGCCGCATATTTTAAGCACGAAAACCAATTCAACATAGATTTGTGCCACTCGGTGCGTTTTTCCCATTACCCACTTCAGTCTGGCAGTTGCTAACCAGCAGGCTGCACGGGACATTCACGTTTGCGCAGACAGCGCCTTTATGCTTATCTCCATTTCTAAAACCTACCGTTATCTTAAGTTTTCTTTAATGATTTAGGAAAAAAAAACATATGAAACCAGATTGTATAGCGAATTTGATAATTTTGTGCTGGTTTTGGCCTAAACTTTGTGGGGCAGCATGAGAAAGAGTCTAAACAATTGGGGGTTTGGTTTGGGGTTTTTGTACCTATCTAAAGCAAAACACATACCCTAGTTTTTGCTTTTTTAATTCCATGTAAAATATTAAAAGTTTTTCAAATACAATTTCTTTGAAACCTGCACTGTTATATTTATATTTATATTTATATTTATATTTATATTTATATTTATATTTATATTTATATTTATATTTATATTTATATTTATATTTATATTTATAAAGTATTCCTGTAGAGAGCTTTAAATATGACAATGTACAACTAAGCTCTGGAGTTGATCAGCAGAGAAACTAACACCCAGCCACCCCCGTGACATGACTGGCAGCTATTCGCACATGGGGAGTATTGTTCTTTAAGGTTTTGTCCCACTGCTTCTCTCCACAAAATTCAAAACCTTTGTCAGAATTACACTGAAGAATACATTTCAACCATTTTTATTAAAACAGTAAAGACTGAACTGTAAGAACTGACTCAAACCTGTGCTACAGAAATAAACGTTCAGCAATCCCCAAGGCCGTCTCCAGGAAACCCCGGCATAAATTCAGCTGCACGGTTGCAGCAGTTCCAGCGCCACCTTCGTGCAGAAGCGCGCTGCAACCCAAACAGGACTCCTACTGCGGCAATTACCCCGTCAGCGGCGCCAGTGCGAACTCCCTTTCTGAAATCTAGGTCCGAGGTACGCCCCCGGGTAACAAACTCATTGCATTCGTGTTTTCAAAAACATCTGCAACGTAGACAGAGCGAGGAATTATCCCTTGGAGATTTGCAGACGCTCCTTGGCCTCCTGAGTCTCCTGCTTAAGCAATTTGCAATTTCAGGACCGCATTTTCTCAACACCCACATTTCTTTCTCTTCTATCTGCTACTGTTGTTCATCACATGCTATGCTTTCTGGGGCAGAAATCACCTTCTTGCATCATGCACGCTGCACCTAGGCAAGGTGGCCCAAACCGGGCGAAGTCTGAACTTTGTCCTCACAGGCTTGCCCAGGTCTGCAGAAGAAGTTTCACCAATGAACTCGGTGCAAAAGCAATACTGCCTGTTACCGAGGGGTAGGCTGCTGGGTTAATAAATCATAACCCCTGAGCAGTCTAACACCAGTAAGTGCCTATTCTCTTTACCGAGAATGATGAATGAACAGAAGATAAATTGCCCCTCATCCTGGGATAAAATTTTCATTCCGGAGATAGGGTATGTTACTTGGCAGCAAACATTTATACAGAAACCCCGCCTTTATTTCACTGCTGGTAAATGAATAGCAAAGAAAGTTCTGTTCTGATTCTAGCTGTGTAGAACTGCGCCGTTCAAAAGCACAGTGTAGTTCTACAGAGCGTAGAGATGTCTCAGACACCATGGAAATAACCTGTATAAAATTTTCCCTGCACAAGTAGTACCTGTACTAACGCTCCTGCTCAGGTCCCTGGGCCTTCCTCAGGCCTTCCTCCAACAGGCTCAGAATTCAGATTCCTCCGATACTCCCAAAATCATTTGGCAGCCAAATGGTTGCAATTTGCCAATAACCTTCTTAAGCGGGGGAACCAAAAATGATGAGAACTGACCTTCTCTGATCACCGCCCAGCCTTACTTTACTACATCTTCAAGATATTTTTCTAGCTGCAAAAAAACTAGAACTTGACTGAGTTTAAAAAAAAAAAACAGTTATAAAGCCTAAAATCATTAATTTCAGAGCAGATGGTGTATTAAAGGCCCACCCAGTTTAGGCAGGTAGCAGCTTTCTTCCCCACCGAGCAGCTGTTATGATACAGGTCTGTAAATATTTTACACGCCCCTGTATTACACTCTCTTCCCTTTGCTCTTTTGCAGAGCGGGGAATAACAGTGGAGCAGATAGACGGGGGCTACCTCCCTCGTGAGATGCCAAAGCCCATTGCAGTTCAGCATGAACTGATGCACAAAAACACCCAGCAAAGACTCGCCCTAAATTCATCCACAGTGAAAATATGTTGCTCGCAGCTCCAGGGCTCATGGAAAACACAATGAACAGAAACAAATCCGCACCACACAGGAACGGCTTGAGTGCGACGTGATGGATGGTTTGCGTGCATGCGTGACACGAAGCAGTCTCCAAAAAAGAAGAAAAAGAAAAAAAAAAAAACACCCAAGAATGCTGAGTGCCTAAAGGAAAGCACATGCTATCAGAAGAGAGTCATAAAACAGAATTAATCCTCAAGGAGGGAAAAAAGCCAAAAGCAGAGGGACAACTTAGCAGTCCACTGGCTGCTTTTCACAGCCACTCAATACCATCCAACTCTTAGTATACCTGCAACACAAAGTTATCATCTAAACTAACAGCAGATGTAAAATACATCTCAGAAATCACGAGCATTTAACGAAATAAATGGGAGAGTAGGGTACATGAAGCAGTCTCATGGGAATATGCTGCTCACCTTTCCAGGATGACATTTTTATAGGAGAAACCCTGAAGCCCTTGCAGTTGAAGCCAATATTTACCTTTTTTTTTTTTTTTTCTCTGAAGAGAGCTGAAGGAGAGTGCCCAGCAAAAGAAACAAAAGTAAAGTTTGCCAAATTGTGGCGCTCAAATTTGGAGAGCTCTGTGCCGCTGCCGCTTACACCTGCTCTACCCCTGTCCCAGGCTGGAATATCACAACACGGAAACATATTCGTGTTACAGAAAGCAGAAAACTGTGTCGGCAGAAGGAGCCTCGAACTCTATTTTTACTACATGAGTTTCACACCTCTATGTGTGAATTTCAGTACAGATTTACCAGAGCGCTTTAGTTTATTAAAAAAGTTTTAAGTGATAAGTGATTAAAGTAAAAACTCCCATCAGCAGCTTGCAAAGCATTCTAACAAGGCACTCCTCACTTACATTACTAATTTTCACAGTTAAATTATCAGCAAATGACTCCTACTAAAACTAGGGGGAAAAAAAAATACTGTGGGTCTTGTAAAAGCGAGACTGAAATACAAGAAAACTGGGTGATCAGTGAAAGAAGAGATGAGTAAGTTACTTTGGTCTTACTTCTCGTCTATTTGGTGTTGTGATAGTAGCTGGAGTTTGACATCCCTCCCCCTCGGATGGCATGGACAGCCGTTGGAGAAGACGCTGGGTAATGACCAGGGCGGATGGGCTTGGCTGCAGAGTAAAAGTAGGAAACCAAACAAGACATTTAGCTTTCCCACGAGGTTCTCCGCCTCACCATCTCCTCCCGTACAAACCCCATTGTTTCCAAACGAGGAGACCTGCTTGGCAGAGTGTTCTGTAACCCAGCTCTGCGGAACAGCATTCCCTGACCTCGCCCAAGAACAAATACATCCATTTTTGTGACAGAGCTGTTAACCATCCCATGTGTGCCCCTCACCTCTGCAAAGAGTACGGACTGCCTATACACGGAGGGAAGTCACGACCCACGTGGTGGACAGCGATGTCCATTTTGACTATTTATATCGTTCCAGAAGGTGCTAAGACAAAGCTGTCACGGCTTTCTACCGGAGGCAGCATGCCGCAGGAAATACTGCGTGCTGCCCGGTTCCCTCTCAGGTTTTGGGACACCAGGATTAGCACCACCACCCAAAACATGATCCTTTTACTTCAGCAATGCCAACAGATCATTTCAAAAATCGCCCCATCTTCAACACCGTTCGATGGCATCACGCATTGAGATTGTGCCACAAAGATGTATCAAGCATCTGAATTATACAGGAAGACTTTTGACTCTACGCAGTCCAAGTTAAATCACAAGGAGGAGCGATCAGGGAAAAAAAAAAAAAAAGAGAGGAAGGGACGAGGTCCAGAAAGGCAAGGAAAGCATGAAAGCAGAAGGAGAGTATGTGGGGGAGGAGGAAGAAAGTGAGAGACTAATTTAAAGAGACAAGTTTTCAGGTCACTAGAAGGGCACACAAGGCCCATTATGCCATTTATTTACTGAGTTAAATAGCAGAGGCGCTTTAAACTTTAGGCGAGGCAGATTCTATTAAAAAGTGAAGTCTTTGAAGATTCCTGTGCAGCAGAGGAGAAGCAGACCCCGTGGTTCGCCCTGGACTGCTGCTTTCAAAGCTCTCTCTATTTAACCATGAGCAAACAGACCAGCCATGAAGTATGTGAGCAACCACTAACCCTTTAGCTCCGTGTCCTTACCAATTTGAGCGGAGTGTGCTCTCCGTGCCATGTTTTTGGCTCTCACGGCCTCCTTAATGCGATCTACCTCCTGCTGGTACCGCTTGCGGTCTCGCATGGCGTTCTCCTTGGCCTCCTTCAGTGCACTCTCCAGGGCCTTAACTCTCTCTGCCGTAGCTCTAAGTCGTTTTTCCAGCTTAGGAAGCTCACAACGAAGATCTGCATTATCACGTACCAACTGCAAGAAAAGACGTTTCCAAAATATCCCGTCAGAAAGTTTCTTCCATTCAACAAAATTTCACGGGGCTGATCCTGAAGGATGAGGGCTCCAGGACAAACCCTGCTGCTGCAGGACGCTCTACTACCACACCTGCTTCTCTAGACTTGAAGAGCAACTGCAGCAGAAACTCCACGTTTCTCCAGAAGGCAGAGGTGTCCAGGATTTACCAAACACTCGATCGCCTCGTTGCTTCAAAATTGCAGTGCTTAACTATGGCTTATGGACAACACTGGGTGGCATCAAAGATGCAGCGTCTCCGGTGGTTATGGCACGCTCACCTACTTGTTCCCTGCTCAAGCATATGGGAAAACTGGAAACTTCAGCGCCTCAAACATCTCTAAGAGATCACTTCAAGGCTATAAATGTGATAATTACATGCAACTCCGAATTCATGCCCTTCCTCAATTAAATACAAGCCTGAGCAACATCTATCAATTATCAGAACAACATCTAACTTTACATGCAACGACAGCCAAGACAGAGGATTGATTATTTGATAAATAAAAACCTGATGTTGCGCAGTTAGAAAATCCAGTACAATTCCTAGGGAACAGATTATACCACTGCTAGAAATCAACAAAAAACTGTTCCAAAGGAGCGATTCTCCCTTTTCTGGAGTTCAGGGAAGAAAGTGGTTTAACTACCACATTAATAATACAGTAAAGCAACAGCATGTACTAACATTCACACGCTGTTTGACAATCGAAGTGGTTTACACCTGCTAGTCCAGGCTTAGTGCCAGGAGAAAAACACAAACAAGCTAAAAAAATAAATTGTCACAATGTGCTTTTCTGTAAGTGTTGAACCCTTGTTCTACGAAATAGTTATGATATGAAATACGAGCAGGATAGTATTGCATTCAGGTCAAGTCCAATGTCATTTTTCCCTCTAAGTTTCTTACGAGATGTGGACTCCTAGGTGGTTTTGAGTAAATATACGCTAATGAGAGCTATAAAAATCTGTATCTGAAAACGCAGAAGATGCGTGAACTGAGCGCAAAGGCAGCAAAACAGTAAAAGGAAAAACACTCCTAACATGTCCTGATTTCCATATTTAGAATCTAGGTCTTCAAACCATCTGTTCCCTGGGAATCTCAAAACACAGAACCTTAGCGGACACTTGCCACGGCCCGGCACCGCTCGCTTTGGCGCTTCCGCGGGAATAAAGCGAATCTCGGACCGCGCCGTGTCTCACTAACACCAGCTTCAGAAAATCGCACTGGAGAATGTTGTGTCGCTATTCCAAAGGGAAATCCAAAGCATCTTTACTGCTCCGTGGTCTGCACCTGAGCAGTGGGACACGGTTCAAAAATACTGATACCTGGCAGAGGGTGGAAGCACACTTATTGGCAGAAATAACCCCGTTTTATCTAACAAGGTGCCACCTCGCTATCTCCACACACCACTGATATATACACACTTCCAGTACGCAGAGGGTAAGGCTCTTTCCTCGACCGATACCCAAAACACTTGCCTACTACACATCCCCTCCACCCCCCATTTGCCCAGGGGGTACACCTAGGGTGAAGGGCTCTCCATAGAGATGGACATGCCCAGAAATGACCAACCTCAGCACCCTGGGGACGCATCAGCCCTTAAGCTGCACAGAAACCCCTTCATCTTTCTTTGCTTTCATACTCTTTGCTGGTTGACTCCACTCAAGTTACCTCCAAACGTGCCACGAAGCAGCTTTAGGCCAGGAGTCAAACCTGGGGATACTCAATCCATCTAGAAACCAGCTATCGGCTGGTAATAACCCACACTTTATTCTGGTTTTTATGCATGACACCAATCCAGCGACAATTAGTCTTGCCAAAACTGCAGAATAATTCACGGAAAAAATAACTGATTATTTAACACATTCATAAGAGGTACGGGCAGTGGGAAGAGCAGCTCTAACACCAACTCCTAATGCCAAGAATTTTAGTTGAGAACTACAGGCACCGTTTCCTCAGAGAGTACAGGTTACCTTCAAAAAGCATCCTTTTAAACACAAAAAACATGTTTTTTTTTTTTCTTCTTGGAAGGACAGAAGGATGGACGCAAGGAAGCGGAGCCCCTACCTGTTTGTGAACCTTTGTAAGCTGTTCCAGGTTGTTCTCAAGAAAGGAAATTTTCTGCTTCTGCGCCGCGCTTCCACCCCCGTCGTCGCTGTCAAGTTCAACGCTCTGCACAGAGAGTTGCACCATTCAGCACAGCCAGGCAGAAACTCAAAAGGAAGCTCAGGTCTTTTGTGAATCTAAGCTTCCCAAAAGGCAGAAAAGTCTTCCAGAGCCCCAGATGAAAGAGAATTTATTTTATCTTAAATATCATTTGATATTTAAGAGCTACATTCCTCACGACATAAAACATAAACTATTCTTACTGGACAATTATGGGGGAATCTTGCACAGGGAAATCACAGATTTTAGTGGGGAAAACCTCTTTTCCCCTCTTTTTTCCACTCCTGAGAGACATTTTTATGTAATATGGGTTTTCAAACTTTAAAAAGTATAACAATTCTTCCCCAAAACTGTTAAAAATAAATTAATTTCTGCCAAATAATAATAATTCTGCCAGGAAAAGGCTGACTAGTCCCAAGCCCATAGAAAGAAAGGGCCACAGCATTCAGCGTAGCGTATGTTAGTGCAAGTTACACTGAATAATTTCTGGTACCCATTAACACCATCTGTGAGAATTTTGTAACTGAACAGAATTGGATCGGTTTGTTTCCCTTAACCACCACGACTTGTCCTTAACAAATTGGGAGCAAATAAAAGCTAATAAACATCAGAACAGTTTTAATCTTATTACTCATCGTTATTGAAAAAGTCAATATCCCATTTAATGACAACACGCACCAAAGGCTTCCAGCAAATCCCAAGAACAGTGCAAAAAAGAGAAGACTTTGGTTTAAAATAGTAGAGCCTTACTTTTTTAACGCGGGTGGTGAGATCTTGGACAAACAGTTTGCGCAGGTTGTGAAGAGTCTGAAGTTCTCTTGCCTGGGATCAAAATAATGAAAAAAAAAAAAAAAAAAAAAGCACAAACCAGTAAGACACAGTAGATGCTCTGGTGTTAAAATTCTCCTCAGATTCGTGTTGATAATAGGACTTTATTGCGATTTACTGATCGAGATGGACCTGCCCGTAGGCAGACGCAGCTCACAGACAGGCGGTGCCCACGCTGTTCCCCCCCGGAGGAGCTCTGGCACCTCCCAAGGTGTTCACCACACCAAAGCTACTTCTGAAAACACGCGGACTCTGCCGTAGGGCGCGGGAAGACAACAGCAGCAAGCTGGAGTCTCACCAACGGGCCGCGGTTGCACGCGCAGCGATGGGAAAGAGCTCCGCGCTCGCTCTCTAGCGAACGCACTGGCCCGCTCCGAAATGCTTACTCACAGGCACTGAAGATGTTTAAGTGCTTTTTAAGTTTTGGCAAAAATCCAGGCTTTCCCAGCTTTTTTTTTTTTAAATATGCACCAACTTCTCAGGCTCAGCGAAACAATCACCTTACTGCAGGCTGGAGGTGGGACACAAGAAGTGGGAGCCCTGCACCTACTGCCAAGAAGGATGGAAGCACCGATCCGTTTGCAGGAAAAGAAACTACGTGGACAGGCAGTTCACTCCAACTCTGACTAGAAGCCAAAAAAGAGAAGCTTCCTTCGTGGACTGCTAGAAACCACACTTTACAAGCACAGCTTGCTTCTCTACGAGGGCTGTGGTACCCAGAAGGGGCACCATGTGCTGCTCCAACTGAAACGCAGCTGCAGAGCACACGCCTCCCCGAGAGCTCCCGTTCGGGGTGCTGCCCCCGCAGACCACCACCCCGTAACTCGCCCCGCCATGGGACCTTCCTCACCAGCCCAGCACTGGCAAGGAGAAGGAGTCAAAGAAAAGCAGCAGCTTGTGGTCCCACCCAAACTGTTCTTCAGCCCTTCCCTCTCAAAGCAATCACCCGAACGGCACGCGATGCCCATGGAGCCCGACGCCTCCCCACACCGGCGGGCAGGGATGAGCCAGAGTTTGCCCTTCAATGGCTCACGTTTTCCTGCAATTCGCTACGCTTGATTTTTAGTTCCTGCTGCCACAATTATTAAAACTCTGACAAAGTGAACACACTTTTAATGTAAGCTAGTTCAAAGATGTTTACTGAAAAATTAAAAAACATACCATCTGGGTTTCTGCTGCCTAACTCTGACGGCCAGCTGCCTTACTCATTCGGCGTACGGGGCAAATCAAGTCTACGTGCAAGCTCTACAAGTATCGTATCAGAAAGGCCGGTTAAATCTGTCCCTCACACGAGTTTATTTTAACAAGGGTTATGTCTGGGGGAGCCATCAGGCGTCAAAGCTGAAAGGACCCAAACAGCTCAGCTTCAGTAATGAACTCCAGCTGATCCTGGGGCCACTAAAGCTTAGTTTTTAAAGCATCACACAGCAGAGAAAATGCTGGTTTTGTGTTAATAACCATGCTAACCCCAGCAAAAATCACTGCTAATAACCATGTTAACTCTAGCAAAAATCACTGCTAATAACCATGCTAACCCTAGCAAAAATCACTGCTAATAACCATGCTAACCCTAGCAAAAATCACTCTGTGATGCTCCTAACCCAGCTATGGTTTTGACCAGCTTCTGAGATCTCTGAGAAAGCTTGCATGTTTTACAGACAGATGAAAATGTAGCTTCCCATGCAATTGTGCGGCAACAGCTTCACGACCGAGGTCGTCCCTCACAGAGTGCATTTTTAACCTTGCGTGCACAACACCGTGTGTCTCTGTAAGCTGTCATACTGGAGAGGTTAGGGGCAGGTACGTATCACCCAATTGCAGCTACACTGCTCAGTATGGTGGTTATTTCAAGTGATTTGAAGGAACAAGGACAGCAAAACACCGGTAAACTCATCAGTGATAGCTCATTCACAGGAGGCAACAATAATAGTATTTAATCTTAAATTTTAAAATTCAATTTCATGATCTGGCAAAATGCACGAATTTAGCCTATTATGATATAAATTGGTCATTTCTTTGGGCACAGATAACAAGTGTTTGGTAATAGATCAGATGAAGACCTAGGGGGGGAAAAAAGCTCAACGAAGTGTACTTAAGACATACCACTGTTTCCTCCAGCCCCTTAAGATCTTCTCTTGCTTGTTCCCTTTTATCATTCAGCAGTCTAGAAAGATCACAACATTGAAGACAAGTCAAAAATGTTGAAGTCACATAAAACAGAAGAGAATCAATCAACATTCAGTTCGAGTAGAACATCTGCAGATGGGCGTGAGCAAACTGTACGTCTCTGCAGCTGTAATTATGCTTTTGACTGTCCCAAATACGCAGCTTTCCCACACGGAATGGCTGAGCCACCATCTCCAGGTTTTGTGTCCACACATGAAATTTTTCTCTCTCATTTCCAGGAAAAGCTTTTACTCAGATGTCTGATTTATTACTTGAAAAGCAAAACGGAACAAAACAAAAAGACAAAAACCCCCACCCAACCCCCCCAACTTCTTTCTTGTTTGTTTTTGCTGTGCATGAAGGAATGAGGGGTTTAACACCTGCTACGACATTTCATAACACCAGAGCTCTAAAAGAAGTCTTTTTTGGCAAGCATCAAGCCCACTATTGAAAAGCCTATGATATAAAACCAGGGAGTAGCTGGCAATCATTATTAGCACTGCACGCTGGCTTTGTCACTGACGTGCTATTTTCAGTGTGACTGTTTCACCACAAGCGCCTCTCACTAGCACACGTCCTGGGCACACATTAAGAGACGCTACATTCAAGGACCCCCGATAAGAACACTGTTGACTTACATGAGCTTTTCCAGTTTCATTTCTCTTTCTTGGTCCTCGATTTTCAATTTATCATAATCAGCACTCAGTTTCTCTTGTTCCAGTTGCAGCTTCTGATTCATACTAGAACGTGAAAGAAAAAGCACAGCTCACCCTGAACCCCATAAACGAGGGTGGGGAAATCTCCGTGAGCAAGATGGGGTTAGACAAGCTAAAGCCTAACTGTCTACTGAAAAATTTGGAAAGAAATTCAGCACAAAGAATCTGAAGAACACTATTTTAAAATAATGGAGAACTAAATTCCTTGCTTCCTTTATCTTACAGGTGACAAACCGTCCCTGCAATCTTTCTGTCCCGCTTCCTCATGTTTCTCGTTTCCCTATTATGAGACTTTGGCCACACAACAAATACGCTGCAAGAAGGAACACTCCATCAGGACTGCCTGGGGTTTATGAACACTGACAAAAAGAAGAGCGCAGGCGCAAAGAACCCCGTTTGTCACGTGCTGCAGTAGCTGACCAACAGTTACACTGCTGTGTCAGGAAGAAATATTAAGGGTCTGAAAACGGGACACGTTCGCGTCACCCAGACTCTCAGAAAGTCTGTGGCAGGACTAGTTGCTACAAGAAGCCCTCAAAACCTTTGTCTTTTAAAATCTTTTCTCCTCCAAGCTTCTCTCACCTACTGACCTGCAGGTGTAACGTTATTATTTCTTTTTCCTCTCTGTAATTTTATGGGCTCGTTAAAGCTCCCCAATAAAGAACTACGCACTATAATCCACCGTGCAAAATAATTAGAGGGTTGGCTGTTGCATGTAAGGACATTGCTTTCTGTAAGACACCTTAAACATATAGACATCAAGTCAAACTAACAAAACCAACCCCGAGACATCCCTACAGTGTCACAGAGCAGGACGGGAACAGAGGAAGTGGTGAAGCGAGTGAACATACTCCCTGATTTCATCAATTATTTTCTGCTTCTCTTCAATCTCATCCCTCAGCCTGGACAGCTGCTTCTGGTGGGCTTCCCTGTGACTCTCCATCTGCTGCTCCAGTGCCTTCTGCGGAGTGCAAAGACCAGAGCCATACATGAAGCAGAAACCAAGGAACAGCCCGCTAAGCTTCCTCCTTACCTGTCAGCTCCATCAACCCGTCTTTCTGGATCTGAGCGAAGCTTATCGACCCAGGTTAATTCAGGAATCTGCCTGGTGTATCTTTCTGTGATTACAAAACTGTGCATCTACTCAGCCAAGCGTTTAATCCAGACGGTTTTTAGCAACAGATGCACACCAATTTCTACTCGTTTTCTTGCAAAAACTACCGCATATGAAAGCCAGGGTCTTAGCATATCAAGTGCCAAGACTGACACTGTTTTTACCAGTCCTCTATTATTTCACCTGCTTATTCACCAAGAAAATATGTGTACAGCTATACCTGTGACAGAAGTAAACCCCAAAACACCCTCTCCCTCTCTGTGAATTGTTTATCCACTGTTATTTAAACTCTAGGCTTAGAGATAGCTCAAGTAGTAAGAAAAACTCAATGCCTCCCTTTACGTTGCCAATAAAAGATTTGCTTTTTGTCTTCCAACTGCGAGGAGTAACTGTACAACTGCTTTAATAACTTCAGCTTCTTAGAATGGAGGTAAAAGTTCTGAAGCTGACAAACCTCTATCGCTATCCTTGTAAAACTGTATTTTTCCTTTTCTGCGATTTGCAACCCCATCCGAAACACAGCTCCCACGTTATCGCCTAACCTTGCTTTGCATCCCAAAGGAAGAAGAAAATACCAGAACACAGGGTTATATTTCACTATTATTTCTAGGAGAGAGTCAGAATCCTCGCCAAATTATTTGGGAGAGCGGCCTCGTTTTTATGAAATTTTTTAGTACCTCAATTACGTTAACCCCAGTAGCCTGATTCACTACTGAGCAAACTGACTTTCAGCAGAGGTCCACCGGCAAAAAATTAAGAGTAACATAGAGGTGACTCAATGTCATTTTTCAGCCATATATAACAAAACTGTTCTCAACTCTGGACACAATATACTGGGTCTTGTATTTCGGTTCTCCGCCCGCGTGATGTGAGAAACCCAGGCATCTCCCGCTCAGCAAACAGAATCTGCTGAACCTCTCCTCTCTTTGAAGAGGGCGCAGCTTACAAACTGGTCTGAGGAGACACGCTCACCTCAGACAGTCAGAACGTAACTTGCTCTTTGCCATCACCTGGTCAACCACCTCAATACCTGCAAGTTCTCTAACTGCACACTGCAAAGCTCGCTCAGCCACGTAAGGTCAGGTTTTCTGACAGAGGCTGGCCGTGGTTTCTAGAAGCACCCAACGTGCAGAGGAAGACAAAATTACCCCCTAATTGTCAGCTTAACGAAGGATCTCACTGAGAAACGCCCTCTAAAACCGCAGCACGCCGTACTACCTTCATCTCCTCCGCGTCCTGAAGCCGGGTCAGATGCTCCTTCTCCTTATCCTTGAAACTGACTTCGTGCATTTTTTCTGTTTAAAGTCGGAGACAGTTGAGAATTACCCACACAATTCCAGGACACGCCACATCCAGCCATTTGAAAACCCAACCAGCTCCTCTTTTTGCAGCGGGATCAGGGGGGACAGCTTTGGAGGGGCAGAAACAGCCACGGTTTGCAGTACCCAAGCTGTGCCCATGCTGCCCAAACCCCTTTTTCCTTTACTAACGGGCTACATGGTTTTCAGCCCACCCAGCACCTTTCCAACCCACCCTGTCTCCTTACAACCCTGCTTGTCACAACCTTCCTTGTCCTTTTTCACTTTCTGCTGGGAAATGATGCCTCCAGAACCAGGACATTTCTTATGAGTGGGGCAGGAAGATCAAAGTTGGAAGAAAAATTCTATTCTAAAAACGCAGGAGATGTAGAAAAAAAAAACGAATAAAAATATCTTGTCACCACCTGCTGCTCTCAAGAGTCAGAGAAGATCCCTCGTGCGAAAATCCAGAATAACGTTAAGGCTACTTGGTCACATGGTAATTTCACATAAACGGGGAGCTTAGCAATGCTACAAGAACTGCTTTTGATACACATTGTCCACGTTAAATCAGAAAGGGAAACCCCAGCAGTTCTTAAAGTGAAGTCAGCTGGATCCTAGAGAGGAGCTAGGAAAGACCCACCTTTTACTTGACCCTAAGGGAAGCAGCTCTCGAGGCAGAGCGTTTGCCCGAGGGACAACTGACATTAGACAGATGTCCAAGAGCATTACAGAACAGAGATTTAGCAAGATTGATTGGTGCTGTTTGGCTAAAGTATTTGGGGGTTTGGTTTTGTTTTGAATTTTTCATTTATTTCTTTATTTTTATTTCTGCCATCGTTAAAGCACAAGGGGAAACGTGTCGTAAAGTTTTTGATTCTTTTGAAAAATTAAGTTTCTCTGTAATTTTGTGAATGGCCTAGGCTGAAAGTGATAATTCTGGTTTTATCCGAAGTGCAAAGTGTCAAATACCCCGAATCACAACTTTATGCCTTCACTGCAAAACACTAAGCAGTCAATAAAATGGTGTAGGACTTCTGTACACGCGATGCTTCAGCCAAGACTGAATTCTCTAAGACACAGCTGATAGAAGAAACGATGACCACAAGATCCAATGTTGTACCTTGAGCACGTAACTTGGCAAGTTCTTCATTGAGAGAGTCCTGTGACTCTTCCAGCTGCCTTCTCTTCTGCTCCATATTTTGCATGTAGTCCGTAAGGGATTTGATCTTTGCTTCATGCTTTAAAGACAAGAGCAACGAGAGGTGAGTACCACAGCTTGTCACCTAGGAATGCAGGTCCTGTCCTACATAAAGGAGGAAAACCAGAAAGGTCTCCACATCCAGGAGAAAACACAGCAGAACATCTGAGAAGGAGCTAACGGATCAAAACAGGCCGCACTTTTAAAGGTCACACTTAGCAGCCCAAGACACATACTGAACAGTGCAGGCAGTAATTCCAAAACACCGTTGGAAGCTCGTGGCTTGATGTTAAACCAACAGCAGCAGCTTTCTAAAACCAGCTGAACGCCGGGCTTCTGAGGTGGCTTCCTGAATGCTTCAACTGCAGAAGCTCAGGTCGACTTTCCCCAGCCATCTCGATGGTTTGTTTCTTGCTATCATCCTTTTTGACTAGAAGGGCTTATGTTTAAATAGAAAATAGTGAAGAATGCAGTGAAAACATCAAAAATGGAATTAAAATGTTCTAAGTTGGTGATAAAATTAAGGTACTGGCTGGGAATTATTACATCCTATTAGCAAGGCCACTGAGGCACTTGTGGGTCACTGTTCTTAAAGTTCACCTTGGCAGAGAGGGCTTGAGACCTCTGGGTTGGTGCTACTGTAAAGACCAGACTGGAGAGGACTAACCCTTAGCAGGAACTGACTTAGCAGGTTCAGACCCTCCTGGCACTGAGGTCTCCAGGAAGGGAAGGCTGCCTGCCCAAGCTCACCATCATCATCATCAATGGCTAGGAGTCCCTCCCCGTCTTTCCTGCAGGCTCCCTGTAAGTACCGTAATAAAGACATTCTGCTGCAGGGCACAGGGCTACCCTTGCTCCAGCTTTTCTCAGACAGATTTCTTCGGTGGCAGATGAAAGAGAGTGAACTGTGTCGTCCCCTCCCCTTCACATGTCCACTTCAAAGCACGAGCTAGCCCCCTCTCCTGCAGCAGGCTGCAGCAAGCGTCGCTGCTCCTAACGGCCACCCACTGTGAAGCCCTCCTACCATCTGGATTTCTACCTTACAGAGCAGGGTTTTCCATAACCTATTACCATATCTATTGCTGCCTAGTTATCTTGGTAGCACACTGACAGGACAGGTACAGGGGGGGCTCTCCAAATGTTTTCCTAGTGAACCACACAACCACTGCTCCCTTTCTCAGACTGCTTTTAAAGTGAAGGTTCAAGATACAAATTCTCACTGAGGAAATCGCTCCGAGGGGGACCTTCAGTATTACGCCACAGAACACATTTGGAGATCTGCAGCAGGACGCGATCTTGCCACAGAACGTGCTGAAACACACGGAGGGGGAGGGATGGGAGGAGAAAACGCAAAAAAAAAAAAAACCAGACAAGAGAAACACCACTCTGCTCCCTTAAGTCTCATTTCTCCCTCCCAGCACCCACATTTCACGAGGGGGGAGGCTGAGAAAGTCATCGAACCTTGCTGCAAAGGGACAAGGGAGGAAGAAGCGTACTTGTGAAATGAGGAGCTGGCAAGCGGCAAGCTCCCTCTCGCTGGCGTTCATCTTCCTGTTGGAGTCTATCTGGGCGCTCTCCAGCTGCTTGCTGCGGTTCACCAGGGACTTCACCTCGGACTTCATCTTGCTGATGTAAAGCCGCGCCATGGTGAACTCCTCCTCAATCACCCCGTTCACATCTGCCAACTAAACACACAGAAGATTGCAATCTTGAAGGTCTGGTTCTGACAGGTAAGTCAACACAAAGGAGTCTTCCTGCTGTCACACTCTTGTCTGGAGATAGGAAGCCTCTGTGAAAGCACAGCAGCAGCAGCAGCCCTCAAGGAGTACGCACGGACCTTCAGGTCACCTTTAAACATGTCATACCACTCTGTTTCTTACCATCTTCACTGATAAGCCTCAAAAGTGCAAAATAAAGGCTTGTGCCTTCATCGATTTAGTGGTTCAACATCTAAAATAATCAAGTCACGACAAGAGCATATTTTGGAGAAATGTTTCTCGTGTCACCAGCACGGGACATTTTCCTTCTTTCAAACTGCTAAAAGCTGAAGAGTATTTTCAAAGTACTCCTTAAAGAAGTCTCCTCTTGAAGGGCTGAGCTTTTTCAATAAGAAGCTGTAAGACAGACATGTGTCTGGAAATCTCGCCTGGCAAGAGAAAAGTAATTGCTCTCATCTCCAAATACTACAGTTTATCATTCTATTTATACATCATTTCCTTCCCTGGTTGAATGTGGTGCCTTTTATTTGTATGTCTTTCTCTTCATGATTTTTCTTTGACTACTTAACTCCTGTAACCCACTGAGGAGCTGTGAAGGTTCTCCTTGAACTAGCAACTTCAGCTGCTTTTTGCCTTTTTCCCAGCACCGCCAAGGGGAAGGCAACACGTGCTGTATCTTCTCCCAGCAGCCTAAGAAATGTGGCTGCTTCCAAAACTCTGAGTCTGGTCTGAAATTAGACGCGCTTTGAGAAGACCCTAATTGCCAACAAATTTGAAATTATTCTTCTAAAAGCTTCTCAATCTGCCCTTATTTACAGTGACAGCTGTCCTGCAAAACGCTGACATCTTAGTTACTATAAAAATGTGTATCAAACAGCCTTTGCCTCCATTTTCAAAGATCTCCTCTCACAGTTCCTATTACAACGGCCACCAGAGGTTGCTGTAACATCTTAGCAAAGTCTGGTCTTGTGGTCCTGGCATCTGCATAACCACACCAGACAACAGGGATCCTCTGTCCTCTGCAGTTCAGAGCGGGGCTGGAGCATCCGTTGATCTACGGGGGCTTTAGCAGGATATCGACACCTCTCAGAGTCAACTCAAAGCACTCCAGCCACACGCAGGCGCTTGCAGCTTTGAACGTTCAGGGAAGTTGATTGCTCAAAAACTGAGAGGTGAACGAAAAGCAAGAAAATGCTGGCCAAAATTTGTACCAAGGCACATTCAGATACCAAGGGTTCTGCTGCTTCAACCACCTCCACTCCCTTTATTACCTTCTTACTTCAGAGAAAAACGATCCTCTGTAAAATTTTCCCTCTATAAAGGTGATTAGTCAATGCACAGAAGTTCAGCTGGTCTTACTGTCATGTAATTATTGATGTGGTATCCAGCACGAATTCACCAGTGCTGGAGATCAGTAATTTTAAAGCAGCTTGTGTTCAGAAACACACACGAAAGCATGGGCTCTTCGACGAAGGCAGCTGCTGTTGAAAGGTAAGAAACACCAGGACGCAGAAAACACAATTTCCGTGCAGATCCTTTCCTTCGGGTGCCCTGGACAGCCATCAGTACAGACCTCTGGCTTTGAGAACTGTTTGCCTTCAGCTACACAACAGTTTTGGGACAGACTTCGAACAAAAAGGCGGCCACCCAGAAGCCAAATCTCACCCATATGGATTCTTCAGATTCTGGGTCGGGCCTACAAAAGAGTAGGGCTACGGGGGGTATCGTTCTGGGGGGGAACTCGGTCCCCCCCCACGAATAAATGCACCAATGCACAGAAGGGCTGCATCAGTCTGGCCCCAAACGCTGAGCTGGGAATAAAAGTGGGAATTGTGTGCACAGACACTGACCACCTCTGCTGCAGACAAAGAGCTCTTCAGTATTTCACCCTGTGCTTTAGCCGGGACCTAAAGGGCAGTGTCCTGGGAGAGGACGGCTGCACCACACGTACTCCACAACAAGTATTTTTACGTTGCAGGAGGAGGGTAGGGGCAAGAACGAAAGACAGCCAACTTACTGTTTTCACATCATTAGTACCGATGATTCCTCCAATCTCTCCCAGGTCCTTAAGCAGCAAGTTCAAGATTTCCGTAGCTCTCTTCTTCTGGTGGTTGCTGAGCTCCTGCAACTGGCCCAGCTCCCTCTGGGTCGTGGTCAGGGCGCTCTGAAAAGGTTTAAAAGCGAGAGTCACCCTCCCCTCTGCAGAGTGGGCATCAGGTTCTTCCGGGAGATCGAGGTTACGCGGTATTGTCTTGGATTTTCCCGAGCGTGCCCATGTGCCGACACGTACAATTCCACCTTGCCATAATCCACTTTCTCAACTCGCTTGCTAACAAGGCTACTTTAGATTTATTAAATGTAGTAAATCCGGTAAGAATCTTATTTGCATAATACATGTCAAAGAAGGTTAATCACAGAGAAACAGGTATAGAAGGATATAAAATTCCGTTTTTTTTTTTTTTTTTCCAAATGGATTTCATCGTAATCTGTTTTACCGAAGTGGATAACAAAGTCTTCCATGAAAACAGCCCTGTTAACAGCTCCCTCAGTTTGCATAATGAATTAAGGAACAAAGATGCATTAAGCTAGTAAGCCAATCTGGACTTTTCTCAGAGCAGATTTTTTTTTCCTTCAGATCAGTACGCAGCAGCTGAAAAAGCTGCTATTTTTCCTGACTCCTTCCTTGAGATCCCCTGACTCTGTATAAAATCCCTGCTCCCTGGCACAGAGTCCAGAGAAACACAAAGCGCTTCAATTGCATAAAGCAGATTTCCACATCTTTCTTGGCCAAATACAGTTTCTAAATAACCCAGACACAGAACGGCCAGTTCTCACATTCAGCTCAGTTGCTGCTATGGCGGGTGAAATACAGGGGTTGCAAGAGAGCCACAACCTGCCATCAGCCTCCACAGGGCAGTTACTGAATGACCTTCATTTTATCATTCGATTAAGATAGAAGAGAGAGGGCAGCATCAGCAAATACGGATCTTTTAACAGTTTCCCTGACACTCCACCTATTATACCACGTAATAACACACTTGGCAGCGTATCCGAAAGATCCCTGAAATGGCACAGGCTAGCAGTTATCTGTGGAAATCTTCAGGGGAGGTGCAGAGTTAGGGGGCGAGGAGGGGACCAGCGCTATGAACCACTCGCTCTTACACTCTTCTGTGCCAGCTCGTCAGCCAGCTGCTCGTTGGCCCTTGTTTTGTCCTCCACTTCTTGGGATTTCTGGTCGTAATTGACAGCTAATTCTTCCAGGGCTTGAAGGACCTCTTTCACTTCGTCCTTCGCTGCTTCGTTCTCAATCTGAAGACGGGTCAGCTCCTCTTGAATCTTCTCGTAATCTCTCCTAGTGGAGGCCAGAAGCTGGAAACCAGATATCACAGAAGTGTTAAGTCACCCAAGAACTCAATTCAAAAGACAACAGGGAAAAGGGCAAAAACAGACAAAGCGAGAAGGAAAGCGTGAGCACGCGGGCATGGGTGCGGGAGAGAAAGCGGGAGAGGAGAAATCCTGCAACTCTACCAGAAACAGCACCAGTTTCAGCATCAGTGTATTTGAAGGAAGCAAAAAAGGCTCTGATCTTCAATGCAAAGAAATCTTAACCAAATCCTATTGTGACAAAGGACTGAGGCAGAGAAATTTATTTTAAATAGTGTCATAAATAAATTTAAATAAATTTTCTGTCCTCAATCCAATGCTGCAGCTAGAACCAAAGAATACCACGAAGTAAAATGTTTGGACACAGACTCACAGGTTTGAACTGAACCAAGCAGAAGGGCTCTCCGAGGCAGTCTCGAGGATCGTCTGGCATTAGCGAAATACTTTGACAAGCAAACCTATGCTGATAATTCTTAGTTATCATCTGAAGCATGATGCTGGAGACAGATTAGCTGCTCGTGTTTGCCGAGGCAAAATACTAACTAAAGAAAATACAGACTTCACACATACTAGTGAGCGTTTCCCATTTGTAAAACTCACTAAATTTACTCTTTGCATGCTACTAAGAGAGATGCTGAGGTTCCAGTGAGAGTGCCGACTGTAAGAGGCCGGTTGCACGCTCCTCTCCCTTGCCCTTGCACCACTCCCCCTTCAATCAGATGCTAAAGTCTCAAAAATTCAGCTATCAGCTTCTTAGCCTAAAACCAGACTCAACAGCAGTCATATACTGCAGAATGACGTGAAAATAAATAAAAAGTGCCACCTAACGTTTATTGCTACTACTGTACTTTTGAGAATAACAACATCAGGAGTTATCATTGCATAAAAACGTAAAATACAGGACAAGAACATAAAAAACTGCTGCATGAGATACAAGAAGGCATTCACCCTCATCCTAACAGCAAAGTCTGGACAGCCAGTCACAGAACTCACTTCTTCCCAAGCCTTCCTACGTATGGATTAGTATCCACATCACAACGTCACTGTGCTGCAGCTTTCTTGGAGAGCAGAACGAAATCTGCACTGCTGAAGTGGGCTGGGTGGGCTCCTCCCGGCCTGTCCCACCACTGCCCACTGGCTCCCAGGCCATGAAGTCGTTGAGTGTGAGACCCCAAGCAGAACAGAAACATCTCTCTAAACCAGACCACCTAAAAGGAGAATGTCAGAGATTCTTTTTTTTGGCTCGGAGTGCTAATGGAAAATAGGAAACCAACCAGGCAGCTTCAGACCCTGGCACGTGCCCAAAAAGGCAAAGAGAGGATTCAGATGTAAGGGAAATTTATCTCACTGGTAATGCTGCAGCCTCAGAAGTGCACTCACGTTACGGAAAACCCGCTGAATTGCCAAAGCCAGATGGCATGTAAATATTTAAACAACAAAATAGCTTAAAATAATCTTTCTGCTAAAACACAGATGGAACTATTATTTACATTTACTTAAGAAATTTTCTGTCTGAATATTACCGTGACTTCCAGTAAAGGGAAGTGCTATATATCACCTACAGCATAAACACAGCTCCCCAGAAGATTCTTGTTGATATCACGTGGAAAAATAGACCAAGATTTTAAAGGGCTATTAATAACACCTTCTACTGATCAGTTGGAAACCGAGGGAAGGGGACGATGGCTGCAGCACTTGGCAGATCTGCTCACAGCACGCGAGATCTAAGGGTGGAAGATTCAGAGTCGTCCCCCCCCAAAACACACCCCCTAAGAAACAGCCAGTGGTGAAAAGGTACCAAAAGATACCAGTATCAGCACAGTGCCATCTGTGGCAGGCCTTAGATTTATAATTAATCTGCTAGCTTAATCAAGCAGAAAAAAGTACTCTGGTTAATTAGGGGGAAGCAGAGTGAGGCAGCTGCTCTGCAGCTCATATATCACGGAGCTAATCACAGCTCTAAGAGAGAACAGGTACGTCGCTCCCACAGCGCAGGTGAAGCTTACGTGTGGCAGAGAAAGCCTGGAAAAATCAATTCAATTCCCTTGAAGAAGAAAACCAAAACATCACATGAGCTTTCAAAGGTAAGAGATGGACAAAGCACCTTATCAGACGAACCAGCTAAACCTTCCGAGCAAGCGGTGCCACAGCAGCTGCAGAGATTTCAGTCAGTCAGCAAAGCTAGACTAGAACATGTGCAAAAAAAGGGGAAAGGCGGTCTGTAAGGCAAGGACTAGAGGCCACTGATAACTTGATTCATCTTCCAGATGTCATATTGATAATGGAACACAAAGAGGGTGAGGAATAAACCAGCGTACAGCACGCTCCCAAATACCTAACACAGAGAAAGGGATGCACATCACCCAGAAAATAACACACAAGAAAAACTGTGAGGGAAAAATAAGCTTTAGACGAGAACACCGATGTAAAAAAGATGGGAGAAGTGAGATGGCGTAAACAACACACGTAACGCTGCTGAGAACACATAAAATCATGTTACGTTTGTGTAGCCATGGGCATTGGCAGCAGGCAATACAGAGTCATCAAAAAGAAAGTTGTGGCAAGCGAATGAAGAGCTTAATCATGGAGTAAATTAGAGCTGGTAATTCCTGCAGCGAGGGTAAGTCCCCAAAGGTGGCAGGTAAGTCGTGAGTGATGAGTGACACACACCTTCATCCATTGTTCTCTCCCTGTTAAGGAGCGAAACCTTGGAAACCCTTTCTGAGGGCTTGGGTAAGGACTGAGACACAGACAGAACAATTTTTAAATCACAAGAGAGGTTTCACACCCAAAAAAAGGGAGTCAGCGTAGTGCTGTACTCCACTGGAGTGGCTCGGGCAGCTGGGAGAGGCACGCTCCCGGAGAATCACGGCAGTGTTTCATGCAAAGAGACACCAACATTTTGGAACACTAAGGACGGGTGAATTCCCACACCAGGTCTGAATGGTCCTTCTCCAGTTTCCCGCAGTTTGAAAACCAGCATAAAACCATCTTCTAAGAAATATCACAGCAACATTTGGGGAACTTGGTCATTTGGGGCTATTGCCAGATTTTTCATCTTCAAAACTTCTCATAAACAAATGACAGATAAGGAAATCACTTTGACCAAGTTCAGCGATCATGTTCTCCATCTTAAAGACAACAAAGATTCATTTTATGGACAGAAACAATGAAACAAAATGTTTCCAGTGAGCAATCCAAGATTTTAAAGCAAACCTGTGGCAGCACCAATAATCAATTTTTCAGTCTCACCGATTTCTCTCAGTACTGTCCCTAATTGCCAAAATAACGAACATCACTAATTTACTACCAGGAGTAATTTTTATGCTCTCAAACTAGGAAATCTGTAACTACCTGCAGTTCATGGTGTCTGGATACCTAAAAGGATAAAGACACAGTGAAAAACACACCTGAAGTGAAAAACACTGGTCACGCTCCTACCTTGGTGCCTGCAGCACCACCTCCCAGCAGGATGGTGTGCCGTTGTAAGGAGTTATCAAGGCTTAGAGCTCTTCTGAGGATATTATGGAGTTTAAACCTAGCTGTCACACGGGCTTCTCTCACCTACTGACTTTCAGCCAGTTAATATGAACAACCGTGACAGAATCACTAAACAAGGGGCCCATAAGCAAAATGTAAGGGGCTTTTCATTTGGGTTTTTTGTTGTTTTTTTTTTTTTTTACCTCCTCTTGGTCCAACATTTGTTGCTTTAGTTTTTCTGCCAACTGGCTCTGCTGGTTGATTTCATCATCCTGCAATGAAACAGGGTTGGAGATTTTTAGTTTCGTTTCACAGTTCTCGTTTGGTCACGTTTTATTTATTTCCCCTTTCTAGAAAGGAAGGAGGAACCATGCCATAGCAAACCTTGCGCACGTTTGAGTGGTGTGAGAGGAGAGAAAAACAGACATACACAGAGCAACGCAGTAAAAGCAACGCACACACGCAGCTGTCTCTAGGAGATACCTAAGCAGAGGAGTCCCTGATGGTAAGAGAGACACTGATGTGGCCGGAGTTGCACCTTACAACTTGCAGGAGACTTTGCCAACATGTGTCATGTTCCACAGATGTACAAACACAGCTCTCTGCCCCTCTCTCTCACTCTGCCCCCAGATTTCAGCTGAAGAGAGGTCATCAGGGACAGATTTATTAACCAACTACAGTTTACAGCTAGCTCTGAACTGCGCTGACGAGAGCGGAAGCTCAAATCACAACCCCCTCAACTGCAGGATTGGTATTTACTTCCCTCCTCCATAACAGCCCCTGGAGAAAGCCCTGCCAGGTAACGCACACCCAGGCATCCAATTTTACCGGCGTTTCCACTCCCTTGTTCAGACACCATCCTCACGGGCGGTAAGTACAGCAGAGACACGCTGATGGACTCCACCGCACGAGTCCCTCCTCCAAAACGCCGCAGGAGCCCTGAGCAAGCCCCTCCCTGTTCTTGTGAGGGATCTCCTTCTCTAAGGGAACTCACCAAAGACAAACAGTTGCTTTTTACCCTGTCAGAGTCAATCGATATGTTGTGTTTCACTGACCAGCGTGCCAATAGATCGGTTTCTGATCGCAAACACAGCCATCAAGTAACAGCTGTTCCCATCCCTAACGGTCAATGGTTTTGATATGCCTTTTTTTTCCCCACTTCTTGTCCTCACACGAGCCAAAGCTATTAATGGCAAGTGCTCAGTAAATGACTGCTGATAGCTTTGAGTACCAATGATGTATTTCAAGCTGTGCAAATAAATAAATAAGCCAGCCACCTGCACTCCAGGCGGCGTTCACAACTAGAACAACATGCACCAGAGACCTAAGGGATGGCTACAGATCTTCCTTAAAATTCTAATTCTAACAATAAATATATATAAAAAAAAATATTAAGACGCAGTCTCCCTTTTTTCCCCTTCTCCTGTGACTCCAAGATGCCGCGACAGTTTGCTGAGGGATTGTACAAAACTCACTGAAGCAAAGGCGTGCTGAAAAGCCTGTACTGAGCCCTTGACACCAAAGCCAAACTCGGCTCCAATTTCATGGAGAATGCCCCCAAACACTATGCGCTGAGGGAACAGAGGCAGACGGCTGACATGACAGGACAAGACCTGGTTTTATGCAGTGACAGTGTTTTGAACTTTGGGACACTTTCCAGTTCACGCTGCTCACGCAACACTGAGCAAAGCCCACCCATTTTGGCTTTGTTCTCCATCTGCACCCAGCGAATGAAGTCAAACCAAACGTTCACACCTTATCATCCAGCTGTCTGTAGAGACTGGCAATCTCCTCATCGTACTTC
The DNA here is from genome assembly GCF_034619465.1 of Leptosomus discolor. Lineage (NCBI taxonomy): Eukaryota > Metazoa > Chordata > Aves > Leptosomiformes > Leptosomidae > Leptosomus > Leptosomus discolor. The sequence goes on from NC_141395.1 coordinate 2,838,175, forward strand.
TGCTTCTCCTCTGTCGAGATGCTGGCAACCACCGGTGTGATGTTGTCAATAATCGGGGTGTTATCGCAAGGCTCCAGGTTCTTCTGGTCCTTTGCGCTGATCTGTTCATCTTCAGGCACAGCTTCTCCTGCAGGCACACAACCCGTGGTCATTACAATCCAAGGGAGGGTTGCCCAAAACCACGGACATCCTAGGGATGGTCCTTCACAGTTGCTGAGAGGGACTCAGCAAAGCCAAGAAGGGCTCTGTCCAGCCGTGCAAGGCAGACGACTGCCACGCGTACGATCGACCGGCAAGAGTGGGTGTGGAAAAGACGGCCACCTCGTTAGAAAGGTGACCTCCGTGGTGAGAAACATCGACGTGCCAAACGTGGCCACAGCCCAAATGGCTGCCATCAAAAGCGCCCAACTCCTGGATCCCCTTTCCCTCAAGCCCTCCATAGACGGGATTAGCTCCATGGATCAACAGAAGTGTAAATAAAGAGGTAAAAAAAAAAAAAAATCCAACTTTCAGCCTAAAGCCTATTGGCAATTAAATGTCTCTTGCTCTCCGGATTTCCAACTGCCGTGTCAAGTCTCCCTCCCCAGGACGAACCGCTAGAGCAGCAGGACAACAAGGCAGCTGCCTTTAAAACGATGCCCACCTCCTGCCTTGTCACACCTACAGCGAAAGCGCACACACCTTTTTCAGATCTCGCCCGTGCGCACCAGGCAGGACGTGCTCACTACACATTTTCTTTCAAAATCCCTTTCTCTGAGGAATATTTTCTTCTCTAACATCGGCGCATTGCAATTACGAGCCCGCCGCAGTTCAGTGAAGAGGGACCGGCAAGGCGCTCATGCCAGAAATTGAATCTACTCTCATCCCACTCTGGTGAGAGGCCCCGAATGCTGCAGGCGTTGCTCGAGGGGCGGGAAGGTTACATCCAACCCTTCTGCACAAACAGGTTTTCTTCCTTTCCTATGAAAACCTACAATATTTTAGTCCCATTAAGCTTTACTAGCCCATGCCTCTTGCCAAAACAGCATAGGCATTATTTAACTTACTGGCAGGGAAACAAGGAAACAGGACAAATATATCAAAAACCAAACAGGCAGGGTAATTCAGGCCCCAAAGGGAAACAAAACAGGGCATGAAAGAGCACGACCAACTAAAGAGAAGATAATTTTTTCAAGCTTAAAGCATGAAAAACAGTGATTTGGAATCAAGCACCACAGCCCTCTATAAAAGACTTCACTCAAATACTTTTTGCCCTATTGCTAATGGCTGGATGATATTTTATATATTAATGAGAAAAACGTGATTTGATTTTTCATGGCTGCATTTCACTGGAGCAGACTGGGAAAGGTGGGCTCGGCCAGACCGTGGGACCTCGCGCACACGGCAACGCTCCTCAGGCTGCAGAGAACCCACCAGAAGCCTCCCAAAACGAACCCAGATTTTCATTCACTGGGTGAGAACAACCTCCTACCTGTAAAACGCAGACAAACTGTGCACCGGGATACAGGGCTGCCGAAATCCCGCTCCGCTGAGAACCACGCACACCCATTTTCTGCTGCAATTTTATTTTGTACAATATTTTCTACATTTATAGAGTAAGCTATCCCGATGGAATATTTATGCCTCTATCTTGTATTTCATATTCGAGACGCAATTTCTGTGACACTTCCATTTGTAAAGAGCCTCCTTTGACAGAGCAAACAATGGTGTTGCAGAAGGTCGGACAAGAAATCAATAGTATTCTGAATGCACCGAATGTATTCCGGGGTGATGCCAATGAGGAAAGCAGGACAGACGGAGGGGATGAGGAGGGGTGCATTATTTAGACACAACAATAGAGACAGCACCTTATAAGGCTTTTTTTAACACGGCACATGGAAAGGATCTATCCAGGGTTTTCTAAAAAAAAAATGTCTAGAAGGGGAAGGAAATGAAAGTCGTCCGATTTAGCAAACACAGAGTGAAACAGGGAGCACACGAGCCGGTTATAAATCATAAACCCCCAGCACTCCTCAGCACCAAGAGCACAGCGACCGTCTCCATAGCAATCACGCTGCGCTGATAAGGGAAATACTCCCCGGGCTGAAGCCTCCGGAGAAGGGCGCGGAGCGCAGCCGTTAGGTAACGACCTCATCCGAAAGGCAAGCGAACAGCACAGGGCGCTGGAAGGGGGAAGCGATTTTTTGCCCCCATCAAGGTCAGGTGTTATCTCCCAAGTAGTCATTTCACCCAGGACGCTCCAAACCAGACTGGGCCGTGCAAAACAAACTGTGATTAATAATTAAATCACAGATTTGTTCTCACTGGAGATACCTCAGGTGGCGCACTACTGAACTGCTGGGTGCATCAACGTGTAGGACCTGCATGACAAGCAGTCTGGAAAATAAAAATGACTCCAAAGAAGCCGTATTTTACTGCTCAGGGTTTGCCGGGATTTCAGGGTGCAACGGGGGTGCAGGGCTGGTTTGTTTGGGCTGGGGAGTTGTTTGTTTATTTGGTGTTGGGGGTTTGGTTTGGGGGTGGATTTTTTTGGTTTGGGCTTTTTTTGTTTTAATATGTGGAATGAAAATGAAAAGCGAGGATAATTTGCTAAGATTGTCACCATTCGAGATGAAATAAAAATTCTTTAATTAGTATGTATGCAGAGAAGTATTCTTCCTCCTCTACCATCCTACGCTTGACCCTACAACCTACCCTGAACAGCAATACCCTATGTTTCTAAACAGAAAATGGGCTGTTCTCAACTGCAACTTCACTTAGAAGCCACAGAAGGAGACAAGTGGTGATCCTTCTAATCAGATGACACTCCTAATCATTGTAGTAAAGGACTAATTAGTCTAATGTTAAACTCAAGTATAAAAAAACCCCAAGATCTGGTTATCTTAAAGCATAATGGAACTGATTCTCATGCCTGAGGAGCAGAGTTCTTTAAAAAAATAAACAACCCCAAACATAATGACATTTCACCTCTTCTTCATTAATACTACTAACATTATTAAAAATTATTGATGCCTTCCTGTATTCTCTACCTCTGCTATCACACTAGTTTTGGCCTTTAAAATGGTACCTTCTGTAAACAGCTGCTGGTTTCCCTGGTTTTTGCTTCTTCACCTTTCAGTTACTATTATGAAGTGTGAGCTAGAAGCCTGAATGGTGAGCTTAGAATTAGTACGACTCTTGTGATTTTGATTTAAGGCAAGATTTAAACTACACAACTTAAAAATACAAAGACACGAAGACATGCACCCACTCCCATTTTCCGGTACGCACCGTTTCTCCACCTGTTCAGCTCCAGCTCTAGATGCTGGATAACATTCTTTAGACTCTTGTTTTTGTCTTTCTCCTTCTCATACTTTTTCTTCCACTCCTCTGCGGTCAGCTCTAGGTTCACAGAGACCGTGTTCTTAATCGTCTTGGCTCTGCGCAACAAAACCAGGTGTCAGTTCTCTGCAACTTGCATCTCAATACAACAGCAAGGAATCAGAAATTGTTCCGTAACACAAAGGGAAACTAGCAAACATTTGCAACTCATTTTCTAAGGTGCAATGCCCCGCTTCCATTCTCTCTCAAACCCTCCGTGCCATTACTACCTGGAAGCCTCCACAGAAATTTTTCTGATTCAAAATCCAGCAGTGTGTGACCTGCAGCAGATACGGGTCTGCCTCTTCAGATTCCTCCAAAAAGAGAAGCTCTGGAAGCTGTTCTTGGATTAAGGACAAAACCAAGTCCTGTCATGACTGCTTTGCTAGGTGAGCTGTCACCTCACAGCTGCTCCTGGCCTGAGACCCACCGCAGAGTACCCCACCCCAGCGTCTGACCACGGGCTTGTCCCATCCCTTAAACTCCACCGACCAAACTGAGCCGTATTTCAAGCGTCACAGCGTGAAGGATGTCGACACAGTGAAGCAGAGGTATGGAAACTTATCCTTCTTGAAAGCCAAACGGTGCTTGCAAACACATTTTTGGGGATGGAAGGAAGGGAAGGAGGAGAATCGCTGGTCACCACCAGGTAACTGGGATACCGCTGGGCCGAGGAAGGCTCTCAGTGGGAAGGCAGCCTGAACTCGCGCCTGTGCCACTGCAGGCTGGTGCACGAGTTACTGCCTCTCTAGGCAAAAACATCACAAAATTTAAACCCTTCTAACAACCACCACCACTTTATTCTTGTGAAAGTGCTAAGCTCCCACCGAACCTGAACAATTGCACCAGAAAATGCAAAGCAAGCACAAAACACCCGCACAGCATCTACTCTAACAAATCCACGTTTAAAAAGAAAAACCAAACAAATCAGTATTAATTAAGAAAGCTTCAGATCTTTTGCCCTTTGCTGCTCAGACACCGAGTCCCTCAAAATGACTCCAGTGCTACTGAATAAAGGAGAGGCTAAGCAAAGGAACAACAGACAAACCTCCTACCAGTTTGTAAAGCCTTGGCTGGAACACCAGTGCAAGAAACTACGCCTAGGAGTGGGCTACAGACACACGGGCTAACCCTCCTTTGGGGCGAGCACATGATCTTAATTACTGTCTTTGCAGCTCCACTTTCTGATTCTAAAGCATGCTTTAAATGTGGCCCGTCACTAAAAATCCTGAAAGTCGTTTTGTCAGCAAGAAAACACTCCCATATCTGCTGCCTCATACTCCAAACTGCGCTCCAGTGATTTGCTCTATGTGGCAAGCAGGAGTTTTATTACCTTAGAAACATTTTAAAATAACCCTGCACTTTTAAAATATGCAGATGCCTAATGCTTAGATTTTACATATAGTCTCTGCCAAAAGCATGGCTCAAGTTTCCACTCATTTAACTGGACTGGGGGAAAAAAATGCCACACCATAAAGTTTATCGACTGCGCTACCCTAATGATGGATGAAGTACTTACTAGCAACTAAAATTAAAAACAATATAAAAACACAAGAAAAGAAGGAGCAGAAAGAGAAGAAATGGACTCACTACCAACAGAGGAGCATATGCACGTGTTGATCAGTGTCAGTGGGCCTGTGAAGATGAATTTTACTCCTAGCACTTATTTTAATGGTGATATAATTCTTTCTTGCTAGGAAAGGTGGAGGAATCTGTAATCACCCATGACTCGTATACCTTCCCATTAACGTTATTCAGGGCCACATCAGAAACATGAAACACCACCACCAAAGAGCCTGTAAAAGAAACCGTTTCCCGTGGACAGGGACGTTCCTGTCCAAAACGCCGACAACCAACACCGTGCACGTACAGCCTGCGCGCTGCTCTGCAGGTCCAGCACATCGCCAGGCCTCCTCCTTGGCTTTCCTTTCTTAGAAGTGAATGTTCTTCACGAGGAACTCCCATTTCAGCCCGATCCTACAGCTCTTAAGCGAACAAACAAAAACCCCACAATAAACCCCAGCCAAGCACTCTCATTAGCTATTTTCCCAGTTCTCTCAGCTGACATCCTGGTCCTCAGTCAGGAATATCTTCAACATGTTTCCCTTCCTACAGAGGTGTTAGTCATGTCACACCACCCCCAGCTCTGCAAGCCAAGAGATGCACAGAGAGGCTTTGAAAATTGTTTTGCCCCGAGCAGGAAGGCAAGCTTTACCCATTACTGAAAAGGGAAACAAAACCGAGAGAAATGTAAACTGAAATAACACACAGACCGGACTTCCCTGCACACGCCTCCTCAAGTACCCAAGCACACAGCTTCCCAGGGATCCTGGAGCGCTGCTACGTGTTACAGAGCAAAAGCAAACCCCTTTTAATCTAGATTTAATGAAAATAAAAGAAAGCTACACTAACTTTTAATCCCTTTAATCTGAACTATTAGTTTTTACTGCTTACGTTTCCTTTTACCATACCTGTGGAGAGTTCAGCATGAGAGCAAGCAGACGGGAACCTAGCACAGTACCTACTCATCTATATGAAATTAAACACCTCTGCGGCTGCGTTACTGCCCTGGAGCCTTATCCAGAAAGAATTAGCAGGAACTTTGGGATCACTCTTCCCTCCTACAGAGGTGCAAGGCTCACGCTCGTCTGAAATCACCTGCGGTCAGAAAAGTGTACGTGGGGAGGTTTAAACTGTGAACCATCAAAACATGTAAGCTTTTACCATCAACAAAAATGGTGCAACTCGTTGTTATCAAATTACTGCATCTTAATATTTGCATTTACTCAAAACTTCTGTGATGCACATTAGAACATACGGGATTTCAGTAGAAGTTTAAGTCTCCAATAACTTAAACTTACGTCCCTCATACAACGGTGAAGGAAAACTGCAGAGCAACCCTTAACGCGCTTATGGCAATGGTCCCTTCCTCCATTCTTAGTCCTTTTCCCCAAAACCTCGCTGCAGCGCCCTGAGAAGTTCCCTTTGGGGAGCTTTTCCCGCAGGCTGCTATTTAAGTGTAGTTCTGCAGCGAAGGAAGGGAACGCTGCGGGAAGCGGAGATCAGAGGAATTCATGCTGTTCGCAGCTACCTGGCTTGCGGCACGTGGGTCCCTCCTCACCTTCCACAAATCCCAGCAGGAGACGACAAGGACAAGTCACTCCTGGTTCTGGCAATGCCAGAGGGAGGGGGCGTTGCAGAGCTGCCCTCCAGCCCTGGGCTGCGCTCATCCACGAAGAGAGGCTGCGCCCGACTGCAGCTGCTTGTCCTGCACTTTTACGTACTCCTACGTGAACACACCAAAGGGACCATCTTCCCCTCATAAAAATCTAAGGAAAGCTCACATTAAAGGATAAAAGTGGGGCACTGAATTAATAGAAGATTGGCAGATTAATTTTTTATACGTTATTTTATTTTCCAATATAAAATGCTCCTTAACAGTACGGGCTTCACTCAAAAATTATGCAGGGTGGAAAACAACCCGCTTCCAGACAGAGACAAATTTATCGCATTGTACAAACTCTTAAACAAATTCTATTTCAAACAAACAATCGCAACTTGCTAGTATTTTTTCCTTCTGCTATCGCACCAATAAACCAAAAACGAGTAATTTTTCCAAAGTATCAGGGTTCTCCTCAATCGCAAGAAAGCAGTCATTACACAATGAGCCTGACCTATTTTTGCAAACTTTCCAAAGTGTATTTCATATGATTATTGCCAATGAACACATAGGGAAGAGAAATTTTCTTACTGAGTACTTCCACACTCATTATCCTTGCTTGTTTCTGAGGGCTCGTTCCTAAACTGTTAAGATCCTTCAATCGTATAGAAATGTCTGTGAGCTATCATGGTAATCTATCAAAGTTGTCAGTATTACACCCTGTACACATTCTTCTTTTCTCTTAATAGTTAAAAAATATTTTTTACAACCCTAACAATAATCCCTGAGCTGCCATTCAAGGAGAAGACACACCTTATCAGCACCAAGAGCAGTACCAGATAAAGCAAACCCGAACGTTTTCCACCGAGTTAGCCAACAGAAAACTGCCCAGCACCACCATCTTCCCCACAAAATTTCAAACAACTACGATAATGCTTTGTGCTTTACGCAGGAAAAAACGACCAGAGCTTCTAAGTAGCGCAGCTGCTGGCCAACATTAACATTTATTTTACTGGTACCACAGGGAACGAAGAGACAGTCTTCTCCAGTTCTCCAGTGCTATTTTTGAACAACTCCATAACCTCCTGATTTTAAAATGCCTACTCATCTCACTCCCCTCGGCACGGAACACGTGGAAGAGCCCGACTAAGTGTGACCCAGCCGAACGCCGAGCAGGACTCACCGCTGCCCGAACATCAGGGTCGACTTTGTTTCTGCTTCGTTGAACACAGAAGGGGAACAGCATATCACGATGGTGGTTCTGCAGTTCCCACCAAGGGAATCCTGAAGTATTCGGGTCATTTTGCTGTCTCGGTATGGAACGTGGGTTTTCTAACCAAAACAGAAGTAAGAGACACGAACAATTTTTTAAAATAATGATATTGTAGTGAGAGAGGACGTGAGCCAACAATAACTGGTTTAACGGATTCAAAGCGTGCAATCCTGAAGAGTAATCGTTTTGATTGTGCTAAGATTTCACTCCAGTGAAATCACTGAGAACTGGTTTCTTATCTTTAGTAGAACAGCAAAAGCATCACTGGTTTGTGATTGGAAAGCTAGTATTTTCTCCTTTCTGAATTGAAATGTTAGCTTATTTTTTTATGTGCACGGCAAAGACACAGATAAGTCAAAAGCCACCCTTCAAGAACACAAAACAGGATTACTTACAGTTCCTTCTGCCAAGGCAGATATCACATTGCCTAAAGCAGACAAAGACTTATTGATATTTTTAGCTTCATCAAGAACAGCGCCCTCCGCTCCAGTTTTGCTGACCTACCAAAGAGAGCAGGCAACAGTCAGCTCAGCTGTCAGCAAGCGCCTGTACAAATCCAGCTACAATGCAGGCAGTGCAACAGTTAGAGATGCTCTTGGAAGAAAAACAAAGCAAGCTTATCCTCAGCAGGAAGGAGGAGATTTTTCGATGCACTTTTTTGCTAGTGGAAGCCTGTAACACTCCCATCTTTCTCCCAGTGTAAGAGCGAACTTGGTTAAGGGAAAAAGTCTGTGCTCGCCTGAGGACGCTTGGGGACCACTTCCACGTCCAGGCTGTCCACACAGCTAGGGGACCCCACCAGTATATTCTCAGGGCACACTCAGTGGCACGGCACATGCCACCAAACGAGTGTCTTGGCTTTGTACTTTGCTTGCACGCACCAAGAATATCAGGACAGAAAAAGCGGGATCTCAGTCATCCTGACTCCAGGTTTACTGGTCCACAAACTGGATCCCAAGGTGGCCCAGGTGAGATGCTTGGTAGCCTGGGACCAGCACTCCTTTAGACAGCACCACAGTCTTCAAGTCTTTTTTCTCTCTCTTTTTTGGGGGGTTGGGTTGGGTGGGGAAGGGCACAGAAAAGTAGGATAAAGCCACGTATTTTTCTCTACATTAAAGCTACAGTATCTGTACTTTCCTCTAAAAATGCCACAGGACATAAAAGGACACTGTATCTTTCAAGAAGACAATCTACAAAGGAAACCCTTGTTTCAGGTTTTACGTACAACGTCCAACAAACACAACGAACTACAAAACGTAGTTTTCAGAGGAGGGTAGAGCCTGACGAGGCACTCATTTTCTAAACACCACTAATAGGTTTCAATTTCAGGTTTAGTGTTATAAGCAATAACAGAAATTAACATGATTAATTACTCTGATGAATGGCTTCTGCCTTGTACCGAGGGGTAATCAACTAGTGTGTCCCAATGAGCGTTCTGAAAGCTGCCCAGCTTATCAAACAAAATCTTTTCTTTCACTTCTCCTTTTCAGAAAGAAATAGAAATCTATGACCACAACGAGAGACATTGCCTCTCCGTGAGTAATTATTTTGACATGCACAGCAGTCACCAAGGCTCCACCTCAAATAAAGAATTCCGTAGCGCTGCAAAACAACGAGGTTTATCCTTTATTTACTTCATTTACAGTTAAACCATTTTGAACGCTCCAGAAGATGTTAGAATGAGAACTGGGAACCAACGACATTCTTCCACCGCAGTACTGTTCTAGACCATTACTCTTGTGGTAAATACAGACAAGTTCTTTTCTGATTAGTATTTTTCTACATTAGAAAGCAGAAATAGTCACCACAATCAAGAGAGTCATTCAGGGAGCTTCAAATAGACTTCAGCTGTGTAACCGCATTAACTGCTGTTATTTCATTGATCTAACATGTGAAATAATTACAGAAAACCTAGAAATAGGACATGTCTGAATACAGGCAAATTAAAATAGCTGTCTAATTTGACAAATTATATTAAAATTACGTTACTTTCCTCAAATACCCATTAGTCAATCTGAAGCTATATAAAAGTGCACCGGTTCCATCCACTCCATTACAAATGAAGATATACCGCAGATTTGGGGGGGTCTGCATTTCACATAAATAGTTCTGATCTGCTCCTTTTCTCCACCCCACATTAAAAAAAAAAAAGGAAAAAAAAAAAAAAAAAAAAGATTGCCATACCAATGATAACCTAAGACAAGACTTCTGCAAAACCTAGCCTAGTTTTGCACTGACACACACTCCCAGGACCAGTTCAGCGATCCCACGAGATCATTCAGCAGTTAGGAAACAGGAAAGATTACCTTCTCGCTTCCAGCCAAGTCTACCAGGTAAAGCTTTCCACTGAGTTTCTTCTCAGTTTCCACATTCTCTTGTTTAATATTAATGAGGAAGATACTGTGGCTCCTGGAGCTGTGTTCATTCATATCTGCAATCACATTTGAAAGGTTTCGTTTAAACGACTTTAAAACCTGATGAGAAATTTTATTTCATGCGAGCTGGCCTGTGGCTAGCAAACGCAAAAGTACGAGGCCATTCACTGGAGAGCCCAGACCACTCTCCTGACAGCAGTGGCCATACCAAGAGCTGCAAATAAAGCTCATGGACTACAGAACGAGCTCCTACTTTCTCCCAGCACGACCAAATTAACCAGATTCACGATAAAGGACAGCCTTGGGGAAAAAAAAGTGTATTTTTTTCCTTTCTTTTTTGAAAGCTTTTTATTCCCCTGAAGCCTTAAAATTTGAACAGAAATAATAAGAAATAACAAAAAAATAATCATAGCATAAGAATAATAAAATATGATTTTACAGATACAGTAAGAAGCAAAGGTTCTGTCCCTTCGTGCTTCCTCATGAGTGTAGGCAGCTCACACAAAAAAACACTGCGATACAACAGACTATTTAGACACAGAACTACAACGAGGACCCACGTTCAGATCCTGGACAGACAAATACTTCTGAGCTGAGCAAGAGAAGAATTTAAGGAGAAGTAATAATAATTGCAACAAAAAGAAGCTGGGCAGGTCTCAGTGCAATTGTGTGAGGAGACCTCCCGACATTCAGCAAAAGTTTTAATGAAAACCACACTGTTTCATTTCAAATTTCAGAGTGATTTTTATGCAGGTAAAGATCCTCCTCCACCCAGGCCACAGGTAGAACACAAGCAGCTACCGTTTCAGCTTCCACTTATTGGGAGTTTCCTTGTAACCGTGTTACGCTTGAAGTTGCATAAAGCGGCAAAAAGAAAATATTAAGAATCAATAAACCACTTTCTCATCTGCCTTCTCTAATTTCTCTGTTAACATAAACCCCACTACCGCCTTTCCCCATTCCCAGCAATATTTATATTTAGCTGAACTCTCTTTTTCTCCTCCACCTCCAAACTCAGTTGTTGGCTTTTTTTTTTTTCCAATACTACTTCCAAATTTGCTCCTTGCCATTTCAGTCTTGGTAACATTGATTCTCCGTCAGCTTTTGCCAGAACTTTCCTACTGCAACAGGTAGTACCCACAGCAAAGGGTGCACTGGGGTATTTTTTGTTGAAGGGAATAGCAGAAACAACAGGAGGAAACATTACTCAGAAAAAAAGAGAATAAATTTCTACTGGTATGATGAGAAAGGCATGGGAAAGCTAAAGCAATACAGTATTTAACAGAGCAAGAAGGCAGAGCCATGGACAAGAAAGAAGGTACCCAGTGCATCACAAACAGTAAAATGGAAGTATCAAAAAAACCCAAACCACCCCCAAACCCCCATACCCAATAACCCACCCCACCACCAAGATTTGAGTTACAAGCTGAGGTTCTGCCAAGCTCGCTGCCTGGATCAAAGACATCTTCCAATATAAACTGGGAAAGAGGCCAACGATACCTGCCCTATTTATCACCGTAATGCCAGTAGGCCGCGTGCAACAGAACGTCAACAAATCCGGCACAGCCTGAAGCAATTACTATTAATTCACGAAGATTTGTTTGCTCTGCCATCATGGGAACCCAACCCAAGGCACTGCTGCCCTGGGACAACTCGGAGGTCAACAGGTAGAGCCGGATAACTGCTCTGCCGTCGTTGCCTGTCGTTTGCTCAGTGAATTCCTCCGAGTTCCGGACTTGCAGCACAAAGAAGGATATGTGTACGTAATTTCAGTTCTACATTATTTCAAAATATCTATAATATGCGTAACACTATGTACTTTGATGTTTTGTATAACAATACCATGTAATGTTACATCTTAAGTTCAGGAGTTCTCAAAGCTCCAAGTCAATAAATGTTTCTGTATGCAGTGAAGCGGTAAAAAAAAAAAGCACATCTCTATTAATTTTACAGTGTTATAATTTGTGCACCATTGCGTTGTCCACATAACTGTGAACATGAGGAACCAATACACCACCAGGAAGCTACAACCACCCACGCTTTATAGCCCCAGAACACTCACTTGTAACGGCTACGTGACGGTTAGCTTTCCCTTCATCAATGACGTCCAAAACTTCTTCAGGACTAGATACAAATCTTTCTGTACAACCCTAGAAATATGCAAGTTGAAAACAGGAAAGTTCAGGAAGTGTCCTAGTACTCCAAATGCCGTCAGGAAGAATATTTAGCACTGATGAACAAAACAATCAGAAGAACCATCAACATCCAACACAATCATTAAGAAGGCAACGGACCAAAACGTGCCTTTGTATGACTTCCAGGGGAAGTCCATGGGATAACTTGAGAGACAATTTTCTTCCACGAGATTAAAGACTTGGTCAAACCCAAACACGCAGCAGGAAAGAGTTTCTATACCTAGAACTCATGGAATGATGTGGCATGTATTCCTGTCCCTAATTTGGGTTAGGTTACATACACAAACTAGCTGTTCTCTCCCAAACGACAAGACAAGATGCATAGTCCTTGTTCTCCGCCTTAATGCAACACTACTGAAAGAATTATTTTATCTTTCTTTTGCCCTCCCCAGGATAGGAATAAATAGAACTATATCATATGTGTATTATTAAGGCTCACGTAGGTTCATAACAAGTAGATTACTTTTCAGTAAGGGCCCAGGAAGTCATAAAACAAATTCCTAGCCTAACGAATCTGTTCTAAAATATTGCAAAATTACAGCATCTATGCAACAAAGTATTAAAGAACAAAATTCTTCAAGATCTTCTGTTTCATATCTGACACGAAATGGGAACACGACTACTTAAAATTTAACACCAGACTAACAAAATGTAAATGTTTAAAGGCAGGAAAATAAAGCAAACACGATTCAAGCCCATTAATATTTCAGGAAACAGTTTAAATCCAGGGACCAATACTACTTGAACATTCAAGACTCTGAACATGATTTGAATCATTTTAGCAAACGCAGTGGGATACAAATGTAAATATGTGTAAATAAATGCATATGTGAGAAAGAATGAAAAAAACAAGCATCAAATTTTCCTTGTACCTTAACATATGGGACTCTGTTTTTATCTTCATGTACAGCGAGGTTTGTCTTTGACACTAGAAAAAAAAAAGATCATTAGGAATATTCCACAGGTCATAAATAATGTGTCAGCTATAGGCATGACAGACGTCGTGAATGGATTAAAGGGGTAAATGAGAGCTGCAGTCGCCTCCCTCTGCTTAGGAACTACCAATATTTCTGTTACATAAAACTTTTGTTTCTTGTTCTCTCACTCTTGTACCTGTTTCTTTTAACTTTATGGCACAAAAGCTTTTGTTTATTGCTCGGATTAACAAAATAAACACAGGCCAAGTTGGATTTTGCCAAAGCAGCAAGAATTTCAAGAGAGACAGAAGAACTGAGTGGAATTCAAAAAAGCTCCAACACACGTTCCTGGTTGTGTTACCGTTAGCACACCTTGCGCTGACCTCAGACTGATTCACCACACACAATTCACTTTCGTTACCACACAGCACACATACACAGAGACACAAACTGTAAGGGAGAGATTGCTCCCAACAAACTGCACGCAGCAGAAGCAAAGCAAGGAATAAGTTGAACCGAATGTATTCTAAATTTAACAAAAAAAAACCTCAACAGAACACTACATACATTTTAAAATCACAGTTTACTTTAAGAACATACATTGCCAATGAGGCTGAGACCTGCCTTGAAGTCTGTAAAAGCCTCTGTACTCAGTGATTTACAACCAAGCTGCGCAGCACTGCAGAGGCAGGTGCACAAGAGTCAGAGATCAGATGGCTTGAACTGCAAAACTCCCTTTCACAAATCAGTCTTAAATTGAAATCACTCCCAAAGAAAGTAACTGTTTCCCCTTCAGCGTTGATTCAAAGCACTATACCGAGCCAAAAACCACTTAGTCACATAAGAAATGCAGAACTTACCATCTAGTAGGTCCCTTATTTTGTCCAAATATATCTCAAAGTAGGAAACCTAATTAAGTAATCATAAACATTACAGATTTAAACTTTGGCGATTTAAAATTCTCTGCACCTCTATTTCCATATCTGTCACAATAAAAAGCATCCAACTAAAAATAAAACCCACCTCCCACGTAGTCTGAATTATGTATTTCATGAACATACTTGTATTTTGATTGATTTACAAGTCATTGGTCTTTCTCCACGTATCAGTGATTCATCAGGAAAGTGCACCAAAAAAAACTTCAGATAAATCTTATCTTCACTTTTTTTTTTTTTTACATAGGCAAAATTGACAAAAAATATTGACAGAACCAAATCAATTCAGCTCCGACCATACCAGCACAGCTGCATCGCAAGGAGGGTCAAGTCTGACAACTGTAAGCGACATATTGATACTCACCAGCACAAAAGCAGACGGCACCTTCAGTGGTTTAAGACACAGGTTACAAAACCCTAAGCAATATATATTAAATTAAACCTTTAAATGAAGCATATTTAAAAGTTCTGGCTTGAATCAAGTCCCAGAGAAGAAACAGAAAATGAGCTTTTCTGTAACAAGAAACAATTGTCCTCAAAAAAAAATAGAGAGAGGGAGAATGAATGAATGACTGACTTTCTTAATAAAAGGCTATTCACCTCACAGAAGCAGAGAGAAATGTGTTAGGGGCATGGTGCTCAACCGTACCCTAAATAAGCTTTATCCAGGGATTATTCAGCTAAAATACCGATGGCTAAATTCTGGGTATCAGTAAACTCTAGCTAGTGAGTAAAGTATCATTTTCTATCATGTGAAAAATAAATTCTACCTGGTTTTTTAGTTGATCTTCCTATGTGATGACTGCTACTAAACACGGATGTATTCTGCCTCTGTGCGTTTACTTCACCTGTGCCCCATCTAAAGGCACCCTCTGGACCAGCTTGTTTCAACAGTCAGGTTCACCCAGACTTAACTCACGTGCTTTGCACTACCCTGTCGACACACTGCTGAGGGCCAGCTCACACGGGAGACAGCAAGTCCCCTTCCCTGTTCTAGACGGGTCTCTATTGAAGAGGGAGAGGAAAAAAATGATATTAATTGTCAGTGTTGGCTCAGTTGGGTTAAATGCTTGCTCCCAAGGACAGAACACGCATTTTTCTCGGTGCCAGCTCCTTGTGTAATCACTCGCTCACTCATTGCTATTTAGGCAGCTTTTCAGTTAAGATACTCATAAACCTCAACTACAAGAGGAAATCACCGGAACAATTCGGTGTTGGCAGAACATGACCTATGAAACGATAACCTTCTGCCAGGACAGGATTTTACTATGTCTTGTACAACGGGGTCCCCACCTCTTGGTATCCCAGTGCTATCGGGCAGAATAGCAATAGCCCCAGGACAGCTTCACAGGTAAGACAAGAAATCAGTGTCACTCCTATGGAAGCCACTTCTACGAAAATTCAGAGGCGTCTCTTCTTAAGAAGCTCTGCATTTTGCAACCTAAGGTCTATCCAAATATTTAGATGGTTTATTTGTGCTTCGTGAGGCTGCTGCTTCTGCCTGTACTTCAGGAGCACCCCCACAAACAGGCACTGCTGAGGAGGTTCTCAATATGACATGACCTAGTCCCTCCAGAAGGTCAGAGCTGGTTCAGAGGTACTCTGCTAGGTTATTAAAATATATATAAACATCTATAACCCCAGAAGCGCTTCAAGGGCTTCAATGAAAGCAGCTCTAAAAGTCACTCATCTCTAACTTCTAGGCACAAGGGGGACAGAGGAGGAGAGCTCCATTCAGAGAGCATCACCGGGTCACGGCAGGGGAAGGGTCAGTGGTTTCACACACGACCTGTGCTCAGCTACTTAACTTTACTGAAGCCATCCAGGTATATTTGGTGTGTTTTGGGGAGGGGTGGCACAGAGGAGGACTCATCTTCCCTGCAATCCACGGGGTAATTTTACTGATGACTGCTTGGCAGCAAGCTGTAGCCTGACCCCAACTCTGCCAGATGGACCAATGCCCCCCCATAGCTGAAAGCTCCCCAGGAGGCCTGATGAGCACAAGCAATTAAAGGTCACGCAAAATATTTGAGAGATCATACGGTTGGGATCAAGATAGGGACATGGAAAAACACAGTAGCTGTTCCAACTGCGACTTAGACTACCATCTTAAGGAATCCATACATATGCTTTTGAGCTAAAAATTACTTCTAAGCACCCTTCCACAATTTGCCCAAAGCCATCTTTCCTCCATTCCAAACCCACGTATAACAGAGGACTGTTTATGTCCTTCAGACAGGAACAACATGCCAGAATTCTCACAAACATCAGGCAGATCAACGGTATTTACGGTCCCAGCTAGCGGGGCTGAGAAGCTGCAGTGAAATCAGCGTTTCCTTACGGCGGTGGCCAGCCCACCAACTGTGGGGAGAGACAAGGCCATCAACAGACTAGCCAACCTGAGCTGAAAACACACTCAAGAACAATTTCCATCAAAGGCTAGTAACTGTATTAGATGATTTCTAGTAAATATCCTCAGTAATGTAATGGTTTTTTTAAGCTACAGGCGGGAAAAAGGGAAGATTCTGCAGCCCAGAGTTCTAGCCCGAATGCCCATTTCCCATCCAGCTCCACTTTCTGCCACCCGACCCACTGCATAACACATCATTCCGCATTTACCTTTATATGAAACTCCAGGTTTTCATCCATGGAATAGATGTGATCAAAGATGTCATGTGCGATTCTCGGAATGATCCCCATGAGCTGAGGGTCGTGCAGCTTCCCCTGCGGACACAAAACCTCATGTAACTTGGGAAGCCTCGCTCGGGCACAAGAGAGGGGAGAGCCTTGTCCAAAGGCACCTTCCTCCTTCCAGTGGGGCCCTAGGAACGTGTCTGCTGCTCTGGGGGGGACTTGCTTGGCGTAAGTGCACGGAGAAGGTGGCAGAACGCCTCGCCGTGTCCGTGCTCTTCACCCAACAGAGCTCCTACTTGTTTTGTCAGCTCCCGCCATCTGCCCAGCGTGCTGTCCCGCCGCTATTGACACTGTCACTCTCCAACCAAAGACGGACAAATAAACACAAACAAACGTGGAAACTACAGCCTGGTTCTCCCAGTTCAATCAGGTATTTGGAAACATGTCAGAAACGAGCAGTATTAAAGCATTTTGTTTCTCTCTCACCACCACGCTAGAAAGCTAAAAAGAAATCTGGGTTGTGGGGATTTGGGGATTAGAGTAATATATTCTGATTCGAGCTTGCTGGGCCTATTGCCAAAGAACTGTGCCTTGCAAACACTACTGTACTCCGTGTTAATTTACACAACTACCTTCCTCTATTCTTCCAAGAGCTGAGTATTAACTAAACCCAACAATTTCCCTGTCTGCGTGGCTCCTTTTAGTTGCACTGCTCTTTTTGAAAAAGCCAGACAGGTACAGGAAAGCTAACACCACTTGAAAACCGAAGAGGAATATAGACCCAAAATAAAAACCTTTTCTGACTACAGTGTGTGCTGTATCATTATTTCCAAACGTTTTATGAAACTGCTTAAGTACACAATAACAAGTAGTAGTCGTAAGGCTTTAGCAGAACAGAGTCTAGAAACTCTAATGTACCTTTTGAATATATCTTTGCCCAAGTAATACTGCCCCTATCAGCACAACAAAGCATCTTACTCCAAATACTGGCAGGGAATTACTAATTTTTTTTAAAATACAGAGGGTAACCATACAATTCCAAATCATGCAAAGACAGATTTGGTCTGTAATTGCTAAAAGTTATTGAACATCAAAGTTTTTTTAGTAAAATACGAGGAAAATCATACACATGGACATGTGTTTTTCAACATTATGTGTGGTTGCGAATGACTAGGGGGTCCCACTGACCTGTTTTCCAAGTGTCTCAGCCTGTATTAGTATGCTCAAACACAGCCTTCCTAGACATTGCTTCCTTTATGCTACAGCTGGTGAAATGACAGTCAACTGCTAAGCATCACCCCAGGACGAAGGAAATTTCACCTGAAGAACTGACACAACCTCTCCCTCTATCTCAAAGCCTGGATGTAAAACAGTTACCAGGTTTCTGCCCCCAAATTACAATCACATCTTGGGGGAAAAAAAAAAAAAGGGGGGGAGGGAATATAGATGAATCAGTTCCATTGCTGACTGCCTCCCCTGTAAAGCAGCACTCAGCTGTATCGAAACTGTGAATATTTTATTTATATTACACAAATAACATTACCTTCTGCAACACAAGTTAGGCGCTATACCATACCCAACATCCTATTAAGCTCCTCGAACACTAAAAAGTCCTCGTCATATGATACACCCTTTTATTTCAGACTATGAAAATGAAAAACACAGTGATTAAATAAACTAAAGCTCTGATGGAGGGGAAAACTTGTACGCCCAAACACACACTTAAGCCAAAGCCCAAGACTTTGCTTTACCTTGCCAGCACAGCACTCTGTTCCCTCACACAGTGCTGTTATTAGCACAGACTGCAATACAATTTTCGCGCTATCCATCCCTTCTCCCTGAAGAAACCCTTGAAAACCTCACTGAAACCAACTGATAACCCTGTGTTACTGCACGAGGAGTTTTCCCAAAAAGGGGGAAGAAGTTTTTCCTACACTAGGATAAACAGAGATTTGCTGGTATTTCTTCAATGCGCACAATTCCAGCCAAAGGTCTGTCCACGCTATAAGGTACTGCAAAACGCACGATTCCTAAGGCAGCAAAGGCAGCTGCAGAACCAGAAACGCTGGAGCTGTGACTGTCCCCCCCCCCTTCTACAGCAGCTTTGATCGAGCTGGGTTGTTAGCTCAGCCAAAGGATGGTTTGAATTCAAGGCTTTGTTGCAGAGGTGCACCAGCTTTGGGATCGCTGCACCAGCTAAACACATCCCCTACTAATTGTGGGGAGGTGACAACTTCTGAAAGTATTTCATTAAACATTCTGGAAACCCCAACAAATCCTGCAAGAATGATGTTTTCCTTTCCAGAGCCTTCTCTGGCTCAGAAGAGAAATCAATCTGTAAAACACGATGAGGCGTGCGTGTGACTCAAGCACTGCGTCTACAGCTTCTTGGGCTCGGGCCTCCTCGCTATTAAGTCAGCAGAACTTCAGTGAGCCAAGATCACATTCAATGCTTTGAGAAGAAAAGGTGAAGACCTTTAAAACGCTGTAATACCAGTAGTCTGTGACGCATTGAAAAATCCTCATTTTTACTCTATTATAAATGGATTTTTATTAAAACAAAGAGGTGACTGAAGCAGGTCCCGCTATAATTTATGGAGACCAGAAACTGGAAGGGAAGAGAAAGGTAAAGGTAGGCTATTCACTGGAAAGTTGGAGTCAAAAAAAAACCAACCCCAAAAAACCCCACTCTCACGGATTTAGCTGTAACCTCAGCAAGAGTTTGGAGAAATGCGCTGCTGCTGCTGCCACGCTGACGTTGCAGTTAAAACTCCCCCAAAGCACCCGGACGGAGAGTTCTCTGCTCATTAAAGCCTCTCATTTTAATAAGAACATTAATTTCCAGATTTAAACACAGCAGGCAGGCAGTAGCTAGTGAAGTGTAACATTTGAGACAGTGCTGTTTTATTTCGGGATGTTGACATCATAACTACAATCTATAGGGACCTCGGCTCATCGATAGAATCTTAAGGGCAAAAAGCATATAATTTTTAAGAAGGTATCTCTCCTGCTGTACAGGTTGGCAAATGTTTTACCTAGCCCAGGAGAAAGCCCCATGCACGTCAGAAAGCCTATCCTGGCTGTATTATATTACCATGTCCTGTTTAAGCTTAACACGGACACTGTGAAGCATTCCACATTTCACAGAAAATCCTCCATAGCAGCTTTACCAAGCCGATTTGCTATTTCTTCGACTTCAGACTATTTTTTTCTTCCACAACATACTTTAGCAACTTTACAAGAGGATGTTAGATTAAAAGGGGGATTAAAACTGAGTATAGACTTGATTCCACTTTAAAATGACAGCTTTTTCTTTATTAAAGAAGTAAACCAGCCATTTTTCTACAGTCATTTTCTTTATCACAGCTTGTAATTCTGAATATAAATTGGCTTTAAGAGATCTGTCCCCTTGCCATGTGGAAGCACCAGCTCAAGCCCTGCAGACATTTTGATTTAATTACATTCAGAGCTGGTGGATTACTCAGCCATTGTGCCATCTGTAAGGGCTGAACTAGTGATTCCCCCCCATCCTCTCAAGGACAGACTTAATTAGACGTGAGGCAACAGTTACTGCATCCTCCAGGAAAGGAGCAACTGTGGCAATGAACAGCAATTTCACCAGGGCCTGTTGGCTCCAGAGACTATTCCTTTAACCTTCAGGTCAGGTAGGTCACCTGTGTTAATCGTGTAGCAAAATCAGCTGATGCTGTTAAGCAAATGAACGCTCATTTTTGCCTTTCTTTTAGCAAAACTTGGCTGTAGACCTCCTGTTTAAAGTTCACAGTTGAACTGCAACGCTCCAAGGCACGTACGCCCAGCTTGTACAGCGCCGTGATGGAACAACCCTATGTGAGGATTAAATGCTTGAACGTTCCCCCTTTGTTAGACTAAATTATCTATATGTCTTCTAACGGAACAGTTAAAAAAACCCAAAATGCACAGGAAAACACCATTCTGTCACACTTCATGCAGCAGAAATACGAACAGACTTAAGACTTCAGCCACTGGAATTTGGTATAATTTGGTATTCTTCTCCTCCAAAGCAACAATTCTGAAACTCATCCATCTGTGCTGCAGCATGTCAGAGCGGTATTCCCAGAGGGGGGAGTGCAAATGAGAAAACCAATAACCAAGGCATGAATTTTCACAATCCTGCATGCAAGGGAACTCTACAGACCCTTATTAGCGTTTTCATTTGCGGATTAACAAATCTCACTCAAATCCTTTAAAATACACACACACCTAAACCGTTACAATAAATACGGAGAAACTATAATTGATATTCCTCATTCACCATTTGTTAGTTTAGCAAGGTATCTCCCGAAAAAAAAAAAGGCCAAACCGAAAGAAATACTACAGCTGAAAAGGCAGCAGAAGCTAAACAGACCCACATCTCTTTTTCTATGTCACTCACAGCTCAGTGCTCCAGATAGCTGGCTCGTTCAGGTAATTGGTATGTATCATTCTACTGCTGCTACCCAACTGATTTAATTTTGCCACTGTACCTCCATAGTATGCGTTTTTCCTGATGACGTCTGTCCATAAGCAAAGATTGTGCCGTTGTAGCCTTCAAGAACATCTGCAAGAAGAAGATTAAAACACATATTGACACCTTAAAGCTGGATTATCAGCATTTCCTAGGTCTTCTACAATGTTGAAGCTCCATTAGAAAATGGTTTCTGCACAAAAGGATGTGAAAAATACATCATAACTAGCTCCCTTTAGGGCGAAAGAATATTTCAGAATAAAATCTAAATTACAGAATTGCAGAATTAGTGATGTCTCTCTCACTTTCCTAGGTAAAAAAAAAAAAATCTCTAGAAACAAGATATTATCCAATATATGTGTAACATGGGAAAGAGAAAACTTAATTGCCTGCATTTTAAACCACCACGCACCACAGAGAGAATTAAACGAACTCATACTGTATATTTCTACCACTGTAAGCCCCTCAACAGTTCATGGCCTCATTAATTTCCAAGCTGGTCTGCAAAGCAGGAGAGCAAAGCAAGAGGAAAGTCAGACGAACAGGAATTCGCTTTTTTGAAAATACACTTCTCTCAAGGCAGAATGAATAATTTTATATTGCACTAGGATATAAAAATATCCCTTTTTAACTTCACAGTGGTTACCATCTACAGTAGCTTTCAGGAATCCGGGAGTGCTGTAAAGCTGCTGGTTCCCAGGCTCAGTCCCACGTCCATTCATTGAAAGGATTCCTGGGCTGGGCTTGCTCCAGGCAAGTGAATTTAAGGTCTTAAGTAGGGCCACTTATTTATGCAGCTTTCACGTAAAAAAGAGGAATACTTTTTGTGGTTGCTAACAACAAATGAAGGAAGGTTTCAACCCACAAACGAGTGGCGATAACCCCACGCTGCTCCCACCAGCCTCCTCTGAAAGACCCCCCGAGGGCAGTGAGAAGATGCCGCCAGGGTGCTCTGCCTGGGGACGCCCACCTTCCCCCACCACCGTGCCCAGTGCCTCTGACTGGGAAGCCAGCAGCACCGGACCCAGTGCCAGAGCTCTGCCACGGGCCTCCAGAGCAGAAACACCGGGCAGAGGCAGAGGGGCAAGGCCAGGGGGGAGCCGACAGCGGAAAATAAAAGCCAAAGGAACGCTGGACTCCAGCAGCCTGCGGAGGGGACCCACCAGAGCCACCAGAGCCCAGCCGCCACCCGGCGGGGCAGGAAGCTCCCTCCTGCTGTCCGAGCTGCCCGCCTGCTTCCCAAGTCTTGCTTACGTTTCCCACCCCCTGTTAGCATTATCTATACCAATAGAGGCTGCCAGGAGAAAAAAGTATGTGTGTGCGTGTATCTACAGTAAATGTACACATAAAACTGTGTTATATATTACACATAACGTCATATACAGTACATTCACATACACACATACACATATAATCCCCTTCTTTGTATCTCCACATGTACGTATGCAGACGGTCCAGATAGGAAGGACAATTAAATAAGACACGTTAGAAAAATATAAAAAGAATGAACAAGCATGAAAAAAATTGAGAGAAAAACCAGAGAAATGTGATTTCAGTGAAAAGAAATGGACAAAAAGAAAGGGAAAGATATGTTTTTCAAAGACAACTGCTACCTAGACCCCCATTTCCTATACAGCAGTACTGAGTAAGGATGAAGTTGGAAGGAAGCCGTTTAAAAGTATATATTCTAATGAAACACGGAGCATAGCTTTTTAAGTTGTGACGGGGCTATTTTGGAGAGCGGAAGAGGACAGACATGCCAGAGGTTGTATAGACCTCCACAGAGTACTGCTGGGTACATTTTTCAAATCTTGAAATCAGACAAAACTAGAGACTATAATTACTGCCACTCTGGTATTAACATTGTGTATTCATTTAGGATCCTCATCTGTTTATAAAAATAGAGACCCGGCTTATTCTTGCTTTAAGGAAACAAAGTTTAAAATAAGTAATTATAATTAATAATTGCTTTGATAAAAAAAGCAGATGTCCAGCCATAGAGGCAGTGTTATCCTGAGTTCATGCCTTTGACCCATTACGTGACCAACAGGCTCCTCTTTAGGCCCCAAATTTCCTGTTACTGGTACTTTGAAACGTTCATTCACCAGCTCTTTTCTGAAGGAAACATCTCCCTGATTTTCAGTTCAACACAGGATGAACTCGAGGGGAAAGGAAGGGCTGCTCGGACGCAGGAGGAACAGCTGGCGAGCCTCGCTGCCGGCCCAAGGGCGGCACCACGTTCCTTGAGCTTTCATGGCTGCAATTTTAATGGCATTTTTCCCAACAAGTCCTCAGGATAGACTAAGCATTGCCTTGGGAAGACATTAAAGTACTAACAAGAGAAAATCAGCTGCTTAGCAAATTCCTGATGATTAAAACTTTAAAATTAATTCCGCTGGGAGCTCCCCTGGACTTGCACCGATGGCTCTAACTCGGGCGAAGCAGCAGAAATACAAAGCTCAGGATCAAGGAAGTAGATGTAGAGATGCAGCCAAGGATCTGCAGCGTAAGGATGGTGGCAGCAGCTCACCAGAGATAAAAGTTATATCTTTTTTTTAATACAAAAATGTTATTTCTTTTTTTAAAAGTTAATCAATTAATACTAAATTTCAAAATAGCCTATAGACAAGGCAATATTTAATGCAAATGTATTTGAATTTTTTTTAAATAAAAAGCTTACTTGACACTTTTCCTGTTAAACACAGGCACACACACACTCACACACACATATATATATATAAAAGCACAACAGGGAAGCAGTGATATTTAACTTTCGAGGCTACAACCAGTTGCAAGCACTCCGTATCTGTTGTGTATAGAAGGCTCCATCTTTTTTTAGCCAGCAAGGAAAGAAACTACCCGTGTTTGGACTTTTTTGTTCTGAACTAAAATCTAACGGGAAGTTGGAAAGAAGGAAGGTTCGCTTTCCTCTTTAGATGAAAGGCAGCCCATGGGGAAGGTGAGCTGAAGTGTCTGGAAGGTGCACAGAACGAGAGTTTCAAAGGTGTTTAGGCACCCAAAAGATATAAATAATTGTCCTGGGGGCAGCGGTTCAGAAATCTTTGAGCAAACTTGTGCAACTCCTATTTGCTTCTAAAATACCACCTAGCATCCAAATACCTTTAAATTCCCAGGACAGTTAAACAGAATCTAGGAGTTGACTACTACTCGGTTCCTCTTTTTGATAAACTTGGTTAACTTTAAAAAAAATTAAGTTTGAATTAAAAAAAAAAAGCAGCTTCTTATCTCCAGGTGAATGCAAGGTACGGTGTCAGCTCTATACTGGTACCCAGCCTAGGGGGAAAATAACCTGATCGATCAACTGTTGTGCAAGAACATTGCTCAGAATTCGCATCAATGTACACTAACGTACATCCTGCTTGAGGAAGCATAGCTAAGTAATGACCTCTCCTAATTAGCAAAAAATACCTTATTTTATTAAAAAATAGTCCTTTGCATCGCCTGCAATTAAAAAAAGTCAGTGGTGTCAGTAGTAGGAGAGGTTTCCACCTTAAGACAGTGAAAATGCCATCTGTCAACTGAATGAAGAGAGAAGACAGTCCCAGATAAACACTGCCTGCACGCAGCTTAAGAGCGGGAGGGACAAAAACCCAGATGAACAAAGGGACGGAACGAAGACCAGTTGGGATTTTCACAGAACTTATAACCAAGAGTTTTTCTTAATTCCTGGCCCAGCTCTCTCCACGATGACTTTCAGTTTGATTTACCCTCCCCACAAAAGCCAGTTACTCGACCCAGCCACTCAGCTGCTCCCAGATGGCCTTTTTTCCTGAAGAGGATGGGTAGGACAAGTAGCAACCTATTCCCTGTGCTGGGGCTACGACACAGCCTCACCCAGGGCAGGCACCCAGAAAGCCTTTCCAGCAGCACCAGTGTGCCCAGCAGGGCTCTGCTACAACTGGCCAAGGGCAGCTGTGGACTGGAGACCTTTCAAAGGGACCACTGACAAGTACAGGAGTCTTCATGGCAAGAAGAAAGACCAAAGGGCTTTATGGAAGCCCTCCCAGCCTCATTTCTATGACCGAATTTTTAGCTCTACACTTATCTTTTCCATCTCTCAACTTTCTAATTCTGCAACTCAGCATTTGAGGCCCGTATTTGTAACCAGAATAGAAAGTCAATAAGCTACCCAGTGACAGCAACCCCACCACCCAAAAAAAATCATTAAAGCAATTTTCTCCTCCTCACAGGACACACAAATGTGCAGATGTTCACACATGCACCAACGCGCTCACAGCTCCAGTGCTCAGCAATAGCTTCGGCCATTCTATATTCTCCCCTCCGTGTAATCGTAAGAAAGATGCAAAACCCAGACACAGACATCCATCTGTGTGGACTGAGAAGATAAAGCTGTTTTCTGGCAATAGAGAGTGATGGGAAACAAAGCAAAAGTGGTGGCAATCACACGCTATTGTTCCGTTTCAGCTTGAGTGACGAATTCTTAGTTGGGATAAAAAAAACACCAACGCAAGTTCCCAAACCGTGGTTATACGCACCAGAGATGACTCCCCACACACTTCCACTGCTGGTCCTTCCGCCCTTGGGAGCGCCTTGAACAAACACCATCCCAGCGCCCACCTCGATGCAAATTGCTGTAACGCACAGACGGCTTCTCCTCCTCTAAAAACCTCCTTGTTTCTCATGTTTCTCACGTATGGAATGCGAAATACTTCGACTTAGTCATTGAGCTGTTTACTTAAACCTAATCCCATTTCTTCTTTAGTGAGAAAACCTCATTTAGATCATTCTTATCGTCAACATAGTTATTATAACCATTGTTTTAGAGACTGTTAGGCCAGCTGGCATTTTCTGTAATAACATTAATCACAGTGACACCATCAGCCATTTCATGGGAGTATAATGAAATCTGATAACAAATGGTAACCTTGAAAAGCTATCTTAAAAACTCTCCAAGATTTAAATAGTGCTCCAAGTTGTAATGCACTCAGCTCAGATTTCCATGTAGTAAATTACATTGTTCCAGGCTATCAGAAACGGCCCAGTCCGTTTCACATTCTTCACTTTATTAGGCTTTAAACTGGAAATTAAATGTAAGGAAATGTAAGCCCAGAGCTCAAGAACATCACTCCAGTAATGCTATGCACTCCCTCCCTATCTTACATTCTCCTTCTCTGCCCCCTCTCCCTTTCCCTCCCTCACCATTACTCTCCTTCTCTTTTTTTTCCCCCCATTTCTCTCCCTTTTCCTTTCTTCTACAGCCTCCTCCCCATCAAACTTGCCTTTCAAGTTATCTAGGTCCAAGTTAACACAGATGCAAAAGTATGTTTGAACTCTATTTTTACACAGGACTTTGGAAAGCATTTACCTCTCTATTTGGTTAATGAAGAAGACTTAGTCACTGATTTAGTTATTCCAAATTGCTCTCAAACAGGATTTTTTTTTCCTCTCACTATTTTCAGAGGACACCAACTTCCACAGGGAGCATAAACACCCTCTGCAAGTCTACAAACAGTGATGCGCTGCTTCTGTTAGCACACACTGTAGTATCGAAACAGTTCCCCAAACTTCCAAAAGCGGAGTGGCGCGTCAACAACCTGAACTAATGATTTCTAAGCTCTACAACTCCAATCCCACCAGTTTTCATTAAGGCTTAGCTGTCTGAAGTCAGAATTGTGGTAATTAGGCTCCCCTCTGAGAAGAGGCAACTGAAGTCTTATGACTCACTTCCCCTCTCCAACATCAAATAATTTAGCTTCTGGTCCTCACCCCCAATCATCTAGACTACATCCACACTGGTTTGCTCGAGGCTGTCCCAGTGAGCCAACCAGTTTCCTCCAGAACAGAACCCAGGGTTTGCAGCAGGGCTGCTCACCCCAGGGACCTCTCCCCATCGGCAGACACACAAGCTTCCAGCAGATCCAGCTCCATGCCCGAAACACTAGCGAGTCCTTCAGCTACAAAACCAGCGCCTTCTATGTTCTCCTTCAATGCTCCATCCCTCCTTCCAAAGGCACAGCTATTCCCCGCTCATCCCGTACTGAACAGTCTCACAACTGCATGAAGAACATGGTTTTTGTTGCTTATCATATATCACAAAAAGCAAATATTTGCGTGGAGTAACAGTCATACACAAGGAGAAAGTGAGGAACAACTTCTGCAATTTCTTCTTCAGCTTTTTTGTTTGTTTGTTTTGTTGTTTTGTTTGTGTTTTTTTACAGACAAACCCTTAAAAAATAAAACCCTTGGAATTACTGATTACTAAACTCCCATACAGACATCTAAACATTTATTATCCTGTCTTTAAACAGCTTGAGGGGACAGGCAGACCTCTTCTTCCTTCCCCCCAAGCAGCAATAAACAAAGACGACACCTACCTTTAACGATCTGCTTGGCACAGGCATTATAAACTTGTTCCTGGGTTGTGTTAGGAGGTAACACCCTATCAAAGACATACGGCTTCCCTTGCTGCAAACAAAAGAGAGA
The DNA here is from genome assembly GCF_034619465.1 of Leptosomus discolor. Lineage (NCBI taxonomy): Eukaryota > Metazoa > Chordata > Aves > Leptosomiformes > Leptosomidae > Leptosomus > Leptosomus discolor. The sequence goes on from NC_141395.1 coordinate 2,865,975, forward strand.
CACCGTAAGATACAGAACATTTAAAGCAGTTTATAGACCCAATTTAACCGGCTTCCTGAAACGCAGCACTTACTACAAAGGAAGCCATCCAGTGCAATGGAGACGACACTATTTTGTCGACTAAACAGATGCGACATCTCTGTGCTCCAAACCCGTCTTTTCTATAGCTGGCAAATAAAACGTGGCATATGTTTTCTGTGTGTTCACATTCGGGTCAGCAGCTACGGTTGCAGGAAACAATAAGCTGAAATATCAGCAATTGAAAGTTCTTTTCTCCCTCCCCGAGGAGGGAAGGGGGAACAGCCATATAAATATTTGCAAAAGACTTGCTGTTCATTACTGCAAACCAGTGCAAGCTGTGGTGTGAGAAACCCAGCAACCAGCCCCGAGAGATTCAGAAGTTTGCACCTCCCGAGAGCTGCTTGCTGCCAGGGTGGCCCGGCCCAGTCCAAGCGTGGTCCCAGCACACTATGGGTTCCTTCCACAGAAACAGCCTGGTTTCATTTCTAGGCTAAACACGCAAACGTGTGTCGGTAAAACCACAGGTTAGACCCAAACCAGGCAGCCCAGTCAGACTGTTATGTTGCCCTAAGCTTGTGTTTTATTCAGAAATTGTCACGATTTTTACCCTTAGCACCAACAAATAACAAGATGTTGGGTGGAAAGAGCTCCACAATGACATTTTGAAGAGGATCGGGGCCGTTTCCAGGTTGTGAACCACCACCATCGCGCCACAGACACTTGAGCTGCCTTACTTCCCAGGTGACACCACGACTGACACTTATTCATGCGTATATCTGGTGTAGCACAACCTGCACATACTCTTCCAGAAAATGTTGATTCCTCCTTGTAGCAACTATAATTGGCTACAAGAGAAACACACATTAGCAAACCTAAAAATAGGTTTGCATGACACTTAAAAGGCATATCAATTCTTAAGACAGCAGTTCAGCTCCTTACAACTCAAAAACAAGCAAGACATTTGCATTTAAAATACTATTCCTTTATTTAAAGTTACACTATGCGAACCCGTAACGTCTTTCTCATCTTCCATCAAAGCCTGTAATATTTCCCTTCGAAGATGTGACACCTGCTCTGAGAACAGCATAACAAGGGCTTCAAAGCTAACGGCGAGGTGGCTGGATACCCGATGTGGGAGTCTTGTTCTGTTGAGTCGACGTGCCATTTCTGCCATTTGCAGCCAGCTGTTCCAATGCTCCGCTCAATTAGCCATTTTTGTCACGCTTTGATTTCCCTTCAAGCAGATCGTAAGCTTACACTTGCCTGCTCCTTAAACTCGGGTACTTAACAGCCACAGCAGAAAGTAAGACAGAGAGGCGCTTGCCTGCAGTGTGTGTTCTTCACGTTTCATGCCAGAATTTTGGACGTCAAGGATAAGAAGGCAATTTATAAATCGCTCTGTAAATAACTCACGGTCTTGTGCTGGCAGGGGGTGAACACTGGGCCATCCAAGCACCCCCCTTGGTAAGACACAAGCCCAAAGAGGCGCCTCAGACCGACATCACCAACGCAGCCCCAGACCCTAGTCCTCACCCACGGCAGCCCCGCTCCCCGGTGCGACTGCTGGGGGCACCCACCTGGCCCCTGCCCCAAACTCTGTCTCTCCCCAGCTTTCCACGGGCAGTGCACGTGGTGTGGCTCTCAGCTAGACAAAGCTCTTCAGTCCCAGGATGCCCAGCCCTGCTGTAACTACTCTGGAACAATTTCTCAAATGGACTTTTTACCTACTTACCCCCATTTTTCTTATTCCAAGCACTAAACAACAAGCCTGAATGGAAGAGGCCAAAAAAACCACATAAACACACAACCTCAGCCATCCACTTATCCCATTTATTTCCTTCATGCCTGAGTTGAGGCTTATTAGCTAAGCAATGGCAGAGAGCAGCAGAGAGCGATGCCAGTACATCATCCTACCATGGCAAACACAGCACTCCAGGCAAACATTGCTCTGGTGCATTCAATCCAGCTTTTCTACTGAGCTCTCAACAACTATAATGTCAGAAAGCCCCCAAAAAACAATCCCACCATAATTGTGCTGCAACGCAGCTGAAAGAGACACTGGCTGCAACTGTTATTTATCTGCTAAACCGAAAAGCTGCAAATGTAAGGCAGCCGTTCACTAACACGCTACACGGGTCAAATCTCTTCCTCGAGATTTTTGCTCTGGGAAGTTAAAAGACTGGAACACTCATCACTGATATCTGAAGAAAACAGATGAACGTGAAGGATCACAAAGCATACGTTACCAACCGCACACAATGAGAGCGCTCCGTTATCCAAGCAGCACTCGCGAATTTTTGGGGAGTTTTTTTGTGCTTCATCTCTGCATCGAACTTAGACAAAGACAACTCAAGGCTCACGCTCCTCTCCTCAAAGGAGAGCACGATGAGCGGGCACAGACCCTCTGTCTATCCCCAGTTTGAGAATTCATACTTCTTTAGCACTACCACCGCTTCTCCTCTACCCTAAATCCTCTCAATGCCGCTCAACCCTCTTCTCCCCACCTACACCGCCAGCTGCACTCCCTTCCTCCTAGGCTCCTCATCCTCCTCCCTCCCTGTTCAGAAGTTCTTGCTTGGGTCTCTGATGTTGGAAAAACGTTGGGCACCTCCTGCGTCACCCCACAGCTTTCTGACCCTTCCGTCCCACCAGCTCCCCTTGGAGTCCTCCTCTCCCCCATCTCCACCCAGCTCCAGGCTCCTGGTGGCAGGCTGTGATGGTGTCCCTCACCCCTTCCACGTCCCAGCCAGGCAGCCCGTGTCCCGCAGGAGCTCACCCTCACCTTACAGGGGCTGGAGGGGACCACACCACCTTCGACAGGGAGAAGATGTCCAGCCTGAAGGGAAGCCGTGGCAATTCAGCTGCCAAGATACTGTTAAGATTTTTCTCTGGAGCAAATCGTAAGGTTTTGGGTTTGGGGTATTTTTAGTTTGGGTTTTGCTTTGCGAGGTGTTATCGTTATAAGCTCTTCGTTTTTGACAGACTTTCCTCAAAGGGAACAACAGCCGTACCCATCCTACAAAGGCAACATGCTGGCAGATCCAAAGGTTTTGCTCCAAAGCAGAGAGGGAGGGTGAACAAGCATGAACACCACCTTATTTTTTTAGCATGTTCCCAAGCAGTACTTTTCCCCCTATTGTCATCTTCAGAAATAACATAACTGCTTTTATTTTTTTATTTTTTTTTCAAACGTAACTCAGCTTGAACTAAATACCAAAATCAGGAAGATTTCAGCCTTATTAGAGCTTATTCAAGAAAGCAGTAAGCAGCTAGAAACCAAGTGTTATTTTCCGAGTTGATGCTAACAGTTTTATCTGTGCGCCTCCTCCATACGTTATTTTTCAAACCTCCTCATTATATGCAGTGTATTATCTCTCATACATAAATCCCATCTTCCTTCCTATGCCATTCCTTCCTACAGTCCCCCCGACAATCTGTTCCATTAACTTACGCCACTGCCGCATAATGGCTAGGCTAAGTGCTCCAATCCACCCACACAATTCCTGTTCAAGTTGTATTGACAGCAAGATAGATTCTGTTCTGGCCCTTCGATAGCATGAAGAATGCTATTCATATGCACTGCCAATTATTATTTCACCAGCTTTAAGTTTAGAGTTTCCTACCAAGTTTACAGGCTTGGCATTTAAAAAAAAAAACTGAGGATTTCACAAGCACAAAAAGGATCTTAGCCGTAAATGCACGTGCTACCAAAGCCACCAGTTTACAAGCAGTACTATCACCAGACAATGCTCTCTCAATTAAAGATAACCAAGTACATTTCCTGTTCAGAAAAAGAAATCTCAACTCTCCTAAATTCCACACCGCCAGGAAATGAGAAGTGCTCAGCGCTTAGAGCTGCCTGCTAAGAATTAGGAGCCTTAATGCAATTTCATGATTAATTCCCTGTGATCTTCAGGCAGACACTCAGGGACGACTCCACCGGTATACCAGCAGGTTACGACGCGAAGCGAGGTGGCGCCTGACTTTCAGGCAACTCAGCTCAGAGGCAGAATCCACAGTCCGCCCCCAAAGTGCCTTATAAAAACCATGGGCAAGGTGAGACAGCTTAGAACTTCCAACAGCGAGCGTGTAGCTCAGCTATACAATTGCTACAGTAGAAAGGAAGAACAGGGCATACAAAGTGCTGGGTTTCTTTGCTTTTGGGGGGCTGTGAGGAGACACTGAAGTCAGACAAGGAATTATAGCCTGAAACCTCTCCCTAGAGTTAGAGCTATTATCCTGATCTATCCCAGGACAGATGCAAGTTTGTTCTGCTTGAGCAGAAAACAGCTGTGAGCAAGTTATACGACCACTGGCAGCTGTGAACATGCCTGGTGCAGTTCTGACCCCAAACATACGGGCTCTGCTGACGGAGGAGGTGAAGCTCATTCACGCTCTCCTGGAAAATACCACGACAGGACATCCTCAAGGAGGACTTAATTTTGAACAAGACGAACTCACACATTCATTTTCAAAAGACAGAAAAATACCCATCCGTCCACCCAAGGCTCCTCTCCACACGTCCCGAGGAGCGCAGAAGCTCAAAGACAGGTGAGGGACCCAAATGGCAGACTCCAGGAAGAGGCACTCTGACAGGAGGGCATCTGCCCCATGGTCTAGGTGTGACAGCCATCGAGACAGCTCTCGGGATCCCCTTTCAGACTGCTCAGGGGTGCAGCACGCGTAACGGGATGCAGGGGAAGAACATTTTGGGATCACGCAAGAGTTAGGGGATGATACGGGGAGGACAAAGGCAAGGAAAGGGAGAGATGCAGCTGATTTGGGGAGGAACAAACACGGGAGGAAGGGACAAAAGCACCAGCCACATAAGCAGGCTGCTGGTCACTATGCTTGTCCAGCCATGCCCCACACCCGATCAGCACAGTCCTTCCTTACGGCATCAAAGAACCGTTTAGGTTGGAAAAGACCTTTAAGACCACCGAGTCCAACCGTTAACCCAGCACCGCCAAGACCACCACTAAACCATGTCCCCAAGTGCCACTTCTACATGGCTTTTGAATACCTCCAGGGCTGGGGACTCCATCACTTCCCTGGGCAGTCTGTGCCAGAGCTTGACAGCCCTTTCAGCAAAGAAATTCTTCCTAATGTCTAACCTAAACCTCCCCTGGCGCAACTTGAGGCCATTTCCTCTCATCCTATCGCTTGTTGCTTGGGAGAAGAGACCGACCCCCACCTCACCACAACCTCCTTTCAGGCAGTTGCAGAGCGATGAGATCTCCCCTCAGCCTCCTCTTCTCCAGGCTGAACACCTCCAGGTCCCTCAGCTGCTCCTCACCAGACCTGCTCTCCAGACCCCTCACCAGCTCCGTTGCCCTTCTCTGGACACGCTCCAGCACCTCCATGTCCTTCTTGCAGTGAGGGGCCCAAAACTGCACCCAGCGTTCGAGGGGTGGCCTCACCAGTGATGAGTCCAGGGGCACGACCACCTCCCTGCTCCTGCTGGCCACGCCACTGCTGATACAGGCCAGGGTGATGTTGGCCTTCTTGGCCATTTCTTTGCACCTTCTCACTAAATTCCTTTCTAACTCTGTTTCTGGGTGAGGGAGTTCATTCTATGTGCGTGCATGTGTACGGGGCTCTAAGCACCAGCAACTGAAGCGGGACCAGAGGTCACACGGTCCGTGTATCCGTGCTGCCAGCTGCATCCCTGTGAAAGGAGGTCTGGAAAGGGGCTCAGGCCCACCTCTGCCAGGCTGCTGGATTCGGCTCGTCCTAACGGCCAATAGCTAGGCACTCAGCTGAACCGGGCGGCTAAATTGTGTACACGGGGTACCTCTCATTCACCCTCGTCTTCTGTCCTCTCAGAAGGAAGGAATGTTCTTTCCTCCACAACCTGGTCAAATAAAGGCATCCCCTTCGCCCCTGTAAAAGGCACGCATTACAATTATCAGCCATTAGCTCAGGAAAACTTTTGGTGCCTGCAGAAACAAAACAGTGCCAAATCACACGGCTCAGCTTATCAGATGAACCGTTCGGCAAACCATGACTCTGCTGAACCTCTGTCGTTATTATTCTGGCTCTCTAGTGAAGTCAAAGAGTTTTATTGATGCAGTTGGAATGAATGATCTACGAGTGGGTTTAACACACCATGCAAGATGCTGCTGCCAGTATATACAATGGATTCTGTCACCTGTATACTCATCATGTGACACGTAGGAGCTTAATTAATGGGAAATTACTTCCCAGCTAGTTTTCACTACCATAAGCACTCTTGTAGGAGAGGTTTCATAAATAAAAGATATATAATTGCAGGCCTGGAAGACAGAATTTTTCAAAGAGCAGAAAGCAAACTATTACCAGCAGCAATTCAGTTTTTTAGTCGAGGAACATCCCTCACGTGGCACCGAGTTTCTCCCTTAGAAGGTGGCATAAAACACATTTCTTCCCTCTAGCCTGTAAGAGTAGCAATTAAAGCCTTTAATCCCCTTGAAAATGTAGAGGCCGCATTTACTGAATGCTGCATCAAACTTGCTCCATTTGCAAGTGGGATAAACAGCTGGCCCTGCAAATTTCCCCCGGAATTGGATACAACATTAGATAGAAGGACTTCGTTTCCCCACAAGTTATAGACATTCTGCAACTACAAGGCTGTTACTATTTTGCTGATAATGCACAAGAAATAAACAGGATCTATCCCATTCTCCTGAAGCCATCTATCTGTAGTGAGAATCGAACACACGATTAAAGACAGAGGGAGAAAATAAATGCACAACAGTTAGCAAAACAGTTAAATTTAGTTATTATGCCTTCCCTTTATTCAGTCATACCGACTAAGGAAATGCTACTGCCATCCTATCCATTTTCTGTATTAGCTTGCCCCTTAAAAACATCGAGGGAGTAGCAAGTCACCTAGTGGATGAGAATTCACAATACTCGGGATTAAAAAAAAATAAGGAAATTTATTCGGAATAACGCGCATACACTACATAATCAAACCATGTTGTCCAAAAGAAATGCTATAATCTTGGTCACACTCCTAAAACTCAGTCAGAAAATAAATTAAAACAAGCAGTCATGTATGAACAGGCTCTGCAGAGCAATCTGAGTCGAACACAACATTACCTTTGCATAGCTGGCTTAATTATTGATCTACCTTATGAATATTTCTGTGGAGCTGACAGAATTTGGCTCGTGGCCAGTGATCCACTTTTAGCTTTCACTGCTGGCAGAAGGAACCTTTAACTCCTTGCAGCAAATCCTGTTTTCAGAAAGCATTATTTTATTTTGGTATAGATCTGCAATTTAAGGAAACCAAACCTTAGAAATTATTTTAAAGCTTTTATTCCACTTAGATGCACGACCTGAAAAATATACTCTTTAAGAAACTTCATGTGAATTTTAAGTATAAAGCCCTCCCAATACAAAGCCAACTATTAATTAATACTCTCCAGCAACATTTCTTTATACTTCTGACACAGCAGTACTCAAGAGTCACAGCTCTCCATTATTATTTACTTGTACTGGTGCAAGCTCGTCACCACTGTCCAGAGGATGAGATGGACCCAAGGTCTCCAGCCACCAGCCACCACAGACCCCGCAAACGCTCTCACTGGCACTTCTCATCCTGTCAGGTGGGACATCATGTACACCACGCCGGTCACAAAACCAAAAAGCAGTGCAAACCGCCTCCCAGCTTGGCCAGCAGATGATAAACCGCAGGCTGACAGACTCCTCGAACCTAGGAGGAAGGCTGGGGCAGACAGCTTGGCCTGGTTTGGGCTAAAGCAGAACTAATTCTGGTTTAGTGCTTTAACTTTTCAGTGAAGTCTCCTCTAACTAACGGCACTTTCTGAAACAGCAGCATGTTTTTCCAGACAGTGACTGCTCCCAGCAGTGACAAGGCCTGATGGTTATAGCTCATACCAAGGGATGGGATGCAGAGAGGCCCTCACTTGTTCTTACAGCGACCAAGGTCACTGCTGAATCTTGTACCCCGTGTTGGGGTGCAGGAGTGAAAAGGGTCACAAGCACGAAAAAGGCCGCCCCTGCAGGGAGGAACGAACCGGACAGGTGACCCAAACCTGATCCACAGAGTGTTCCATCCCATTGACGTCATGTTCAGTGTAAAGCTGAGAGATCACAAGGGTCTCTCTCTTCTTCGATGGCCGACATCTGAGGAGGGCTCTGTCTGTCCTTCTGCCGTCGATCCCGACCCGTGCATCCCTGAATCCAGTGCTGAGCCCAGCTCCTGCATCCTGTCCCTGTCTGCTGCCCAGTCCAGCCCGGGACCGCCCCAGTGCCAGCCCTGCAGTGAGATGGAGATCTATCGTCATCAGGGTGGGGGGAGTTGGGTTCGGTGTTGGTGTTGTACCTATTTGTATATATTTGTACATATCATATATATTTCATTACTTCCTTATTCTTCTTATCTTTTCTTTTATTGTTACTGCTTCTTTTCTTTTATTGTTACTGCTCCATTAAAGCAGTTTTAGTTTTCTTTTCCAAACTGTAAAGTCTCTCTCTCCCTTTTTCTCTCTCCTTTTCCCTTTTGGGAGGGGAGAGGGGTTAACAGAGAGCATCTGTCACGTGTTAGTGGCCAGCCCAGCCTCAACCCACGGCACAGCTGGAGAAGCAGCGCCCTGGTTCACCCGGGGCTCAGGAGCTCCATCACTGCTGGAGGCTGCAGCCCGGCTGGGAGCACCCACCAGCACCACGGAAAACAGGACCTCTCCTTACTTGAGGACCACCGACGCGCTCCTCCTCCTCTTCCAGGGCTCCCCGACACCGTGTGGCTCAGGAACGGGACGGGGAGGTGGACAGGCCCCAGGATCCAGCCTCCTCCAGCTCCTCAGCATCCTCATCGCTTCGCGGGCAGACGGGGGCATGGCCCGGTTGGCGACCGAACGCCCGGCAGCACCAAGCACCACGTGGGGATGCTGCGGTACTGGCAGCGCCGAGCCCCCCCATCCTTTCGGACTCCTTCCACGGAGCAGCCTCACGCCACCAGGATTAGCTCCGTCCTCCCAGCCCACCAGCGCCCTGCCCGCCACGCAGCAGCTTGCAGATTTGGGTCTCGATTACTTAACTGCTTATGCAACAGCACAAAAGCGGGTATTTGGAGAGCAATGTTATCCTCCTGCAGTTAAATTTAATCTCGGAAAAGATGAAGCGATGTTAATGATCGTGGGAAACAGGATTTCATTTGGTGCTCTGCGCAGCACAAGCTTAAGATGTGCATCGTTTCCCCCTTTCCTGGGTCTTTCACCCCACATTAAGAAATCAAGATAGCTTTTTCACACTTGGGTTTCTTTCCCAAAATTGTTTCTTATATCTTTTCTCAAAAAAATAAGTTTTCAGTAGATAGGTGATTATAAGTTCATCAGACCTCTCTGCTTTATCATAGTATAAAACCACCAGAGCGAGGAATTAGGCTACTCCAACAGTCCATGGGGAAACAGAACATCATCCCCAGCACCATCCCTCTGGCCTTCAGGTAACTGGCACCGCTGTATTATGTGTAACAGATAACTACGGGTTTAATTTAATGTGCTCCAACTAATTTAATAGATCTTTACAGGCCCATTCGAAGCTACCTTCACAATCTACTCAGTTTCCTTCAGCAAAGCACAGACAAGCTTAATTCAATTAACCTTAAAACGCTGTCACTCACATTCCAGATCAAGCTCCTCTAGACATCAGAGGTTCTTAAGTCAACAGGAATCCTGTGAGGATATTTACTATGCAATATTCCAAGCCACAAGCAGCACCCAGCGTCCTTGTTTAACCTGCTCTTGATAACTTCCACCTTCAACCGACACCTTCCAAACCCTTCCAGCAAAAAAGCACTCATCCAGCTATGAAAGTAAACCAGACTCAAAATCAGCCACAATTTCTCCAGTTTTACCAGGCTTCAGCATTTCAGCTAACCCACCCTACGCCCTTACATCAATACGATAAGACAATTTGATGATTTCTTTTGTATATAAAACCATGCAAACTAACTGTTTAGAAAGAAAAGACAAAAAAAAACATTATTTGTAGAAGAAAAGAGAAAGAAAAGGACCACAATTAGAGAAGCCTGAGATTCCTGTAACTAAAGGTCTTGTGATTTTAGCAGCAGTTGAGAATGAAAAAAGAGCGATGTATTGTCTATTTTGTAAAAACGCAATACTTCAAAATGATCATTTTTTTGTTATTTAAAGAACACTATGATTTAAAAAAAAAAAAAAAAAGAATTTCATAGCCAGAAAATAACGTAGTAAAACCCATCCTCAGGCAGCTCCCTAGAGCAGCAATGGAAGAGGAGTCAGACAAGGCCACCACATGGGTGGGGGTTCATGGGAGTAAGTTATGCGTGGAGCAGCACCTTCGCTTATCGTCACTGCTTGTAATGTACCAACAAAACACAAAAAAGCTAGGTGGACACCTCAAAACGTGATACGAAGCAGTTTGGGTCAGGTAGAAGCCCCAAGTAAGACGTCGACCTCCAGCTCCACCTACAGAAGAGAAGCACAACACAAACCAGCCCCGGTTCAAGACACAACTACATCTTAATTCCGCCGTGGCAGTGTTGTGTTAATCTCCACTTTGTTAAACATATCACTTACAGATTTATGGGGCAACTGGGTGGCTCAGGAGATTAGTAATGGGATACTGAGCACTGTCAGATTCAAATCCACCTCAGGTCAGGAGAGGTCAGAACGAAATGGGAGGGCATCACTGGTCCGTAGAGCAGCTTTCTTTTCAGCATGCTCCACAAAACCAAGGATTGAAGGGGATCAGAGAACAAACTACACCATCGCTCGTGGAGCATCCTGTCAGGCTGGATATATATAGGCAAAAAGAAGCGAGCGAGATGCTTGCACCCCACTGCCGGCATTGTACGGTATTTGTTCTGCAGAGAAAGCAGTTCACAAGCATCAACTGTCACGTTCGCAGCTGGGCTATACACTCACTCAGTCTCCCGGGGATTAATCCAGAGCCACTCATTTATTGCGTGACCGCCTCCTGAGGGAGGAGTTCCTGGAGGGTCTCGAAGCTGTCCTGGCAATCACAGCAGCAGCGAGCCCAGGCCCCAACAGCCAGCGGACGCAGCGAGTCCGGGCAGGTCTCTGCTCCCCAAACCAACTCCCTTCGCGCCGACCCGTGCGGAGCCAAAACGCCGTCTGCCTGGAGGCACACCGTGGTGAGAACACGGTTCTCCACTGGGGACGTGCTGCACCAAACAGGGTTGAATTGTTCGCATCCCACTATCACTGATAGCAAACTGTAGGATCAACAGCAACACCACTACACGTAGATTATTCTTCTCTGCCCTCGAGAACTGAAAGATCTCGAGTGTTCCAAAACCCAGATTAGCAGCACCCAAGACAGGTGAGAGGGGAAGATACCAGCGTCCATAACCTAACGGAGTAACTCTACTCCCAGAGATCAGGAAATAACCCTCACCCCTTGGAAACCTTGCTGGTTGAGTGCATTCCTGGTTCACTGGGTGACCAGTAACAACAACTTAGACTTGCTTCTTCATTTACCAACTGAGACATTAAATGCCACTAGCGCTGGCAGCTTGAATAGTTTACTGATCTGATGTTGTAGCAGGATTTTAAAAGCCTACGATATAACAGAAACATTATCACTAGCCTGCCCCAGCCTCCTTTCACGCAATGTAATTAAAACCGCATGCACTGAAAACACACCAGAGAATCAAGGAAGGAGAACGACAGCCCCGCTACTTCTGCGCTTCCCTCCAGCTCTTCCAGTGAAAAGCGATACGCGAAAGGAGAGCTGAAAGGGCGCCAAACAGCGCTGTATCTGGGTTTATCTAGGGAGATATCTGGTGCACAGCTGCCCTGGCATGACATTCTATTTCGTAGCTTGACGGTCCGTAGCCTTGACTCGCGTTGTCTATTGGAAATACTCGCCTCTGCATCTCAAGGTCTATAGTAACAGCTACAATCTGAGCATGGAAGAGCCTTCACGGGAGCTCCGATGTCGAGGCAGGCAGAGCAATTACCCTGTCACCGAGTAATGCAGACAAGTTGCTCCTGGCAACAAACCTCTTCAAACAGGGACGGAGAGCAGCGTTCGCAGAAGAGAGACCCCACGCACGAGGTGCGGCCATTTTGATGAGCTTCCGCGCACCCGCCGCTTCTCTCCGTTCTGGTGCCGCGGACTCTGCAGCACCTGGGGCAGACCCACGACTGCCAGGTCTGCGCTTCACACGTGAAAGGCATGTCTTAAAAGCTTATTTAATAAGAAGACGGAGCAAGATGAGATCTTCTGGGAAGGAACGCCCAGGAACTGCAGCGTTTCACACGGCGTCCAATTCCCACTGCAAAAGCGCTGACCTCGTTTCACTCTGGTAACACCTTCCACTGATTTCTGTTACCTTTTCTTCTGATTCTTGTCTCAATTTACCCAGTTTCTTCTCCCCCTGCCATTTCACCCAATTTAAGAGAGGCGGGGGTGGAGGAGAGAGGAGGCATCTCCCCTTTGGGAGGAACAAAGCCACCCACCACTGGCCAAGCACAAGCCCGGTCACTTGGAGCCTCAGCTCTAGCCTGCAAGAGCACCAGTTCCCATCATCTGTACCTTCTGTGTGAAGGGGAACCTGCCCACTCCCATCCATAACCTTACAACCAACAAGCTTCTGCTTTTTGGCTTCTTGCACCGATTTTCTTATATAGCTCATCTCATTATCTGGAGGGGAGGGGAAAAAAAAAAGCAGAACTCAGTTTTACTTGATATGTCCAAATCTCACAATTTTAGCACCAATCATGCAGTCTTCCTCAAGCTAAAGCATTTGTGGCCAGGTAATTATACAAAAATCATCAGTTTTAATAATATTAAAAAAATAAGGATTCTGCCTCTGAGGTAGTCGGGGCCAGGAAAGCTTAAATAAGAAACTGCTAAACAGAGACCCCAATGCTGGTTGTAAAACCCACACAGATGTGGGAGCAGGGTCAGGACACTGCAGTGCTTGGCTTGGTAATTCTCAGCAATCCTATTCCACTACAGGCATTCTTATTTGTACCTCTAGCTCATAAAAATCACATTAGGTAATCAAGACAGGTAGGGACAAAAAAAGTCATCCTTACAAAAACAACGCAACACCTTACAAACTAGAATTTCTGCCTCCTCCATTTTTGCGCCAGTTATCAGGAGGAAAACAGAGTATTTATGAACCTGGGTTTTTGCATTTCTGATGAGCTAATCCATCACTGATAAATTAAGTCAACGACCAAGACATTCAGAGTTGTTTAAACCTCATTCAAAATTCAACTGGAACTGGTTCCAAGTGGCTTTGCATTTGGTGGCGAGAACGTCTATGCCAACGTGTCCCATACTGAGAAATTTGTGCTTTCCTGGACAGCTGGCAAAGGGGTTCTGATTGCGTTACTACACCAAATGCAGCCCAAACTGTTACACAAATAATACGAATAAAAGCGGCGTTATAGAGCTGGTTAAAACAAACAAAACAAAATACCTTCCTGTGAACTTTGCAAGAACAGAGAGCTGCAGAATTTCTTTTTGAAATTGGACCTTCTTTGGTAATTTTTAGGGTTTTAAACGCAAAAATAGATTTTTCTGGCTCATAACCCCTTTCTGTGCCCTCCCTGCAGCTAGAAATGCATTACAGCTTACATATACAGCACAACTCTTCTTACAGCATAGCAATGAGATCAGCAGACCAGCCCCACTTTCTGCTAAATTATCCAGAAACAGGCAGTGCTGGCTGGAATTATCTGACAGTAATTCTATTATCAGATTTAGTAATGCTAATGTGTTCCTTCGGCATTTCCCAAATCTTCAAAGCAGGGTACGATCTGGCCTGCCACACTCCATTCCCTTCCAGCGTTCAGGAGACACCAAAAGCGACCCTCTTAAACGCTTACACACGTGAGCGAAAGCCCTTGTGCTGCTTCTCGGCCCGCTGTGGCCAGGAAGACGATGAAAGAGCCACGAGCAAGATGGCAGTCACATAAACACAGTACCTGTCTTGTATGTAAATCACAATTCCTAGTCCTCTTTCTCTCTAGCAGAAACAAACAAAACCTGCAAGACACGGGACTGGCAACTAGCAGAAAATAAGGAGGGTGCAAACACTCATTAAGACCTTTTATTTTGCAGCGGCATAAGCAGCTGCTCTTCATGTCACAAGCTGTTCTGCTGACGGACTTCGACCTCCAGCCACCCTGCTTACCTTTAAGCTCATCATTTGGCACTATTTCAAAAGAAAAAAAAAAAAAACAAAACAAAACAACGCTTAGTCCCGAAGCCAGAGGTCTCTTGCCTTCCCCATCCTTCATGTTCATCCAATTTACGTTTCCTAGATCCCAAAGTCTCTGAAACCCACGACGCTCCAAAAGGCAATTTTTAACAACAAGAAGCAGCAAAACTAAAAAGCAAGCAGTTCTTGTTACACAAACGAGCTCAGCCTTGGAGACAAGTGCTAAATGAACAGAGTCTCCTCTCCACCCGGCTCTTCTCCCCCGTACCCCCCAAGAGGAGAGGCAACACCAAGCGTGCAGGGGCAGCAAAGAGGAGCTGCCCCCTTTCCCTTGGCGGCTGCTTACCTAGAGAGACCGAACGAGCACGGCCGACTGCGTGCGTCCAGGGCAACAAGGCGTCTGTATCAGCAACGCTCCACTCGGGTGATCCTGAAAAAACCCCCGGGGTCGGATCAGAGCTGTACCAGCAGGACAGCGCGGCCACCGTCGCCCCGACACGGCTCCCAGCAGGAGCTCCAGCAGCGGGGCTCCAGCCCTCGCCCCTGCACACCCACCACCGCGTTCACACGGTTCGGCCATTGCGGGCGGCAGAAATGCATTTATACAGTTACCGGCGGCTCTTTAGAAAAGCAGGACAGACACACGGCAACGTACTCCAGATCCTCAAGACAGAATCATCGCCCTGAATTCCCACGTCCACCGGCAAGACCACAGCTGCTCCAGCTTTCAGGCTTCTTGCGTTTTAGAGAATCCCAAATGAAACTGAAGTGTGTACTGGCAGCTACCATAGTACCAAAAACCAGAAAACCCTGAAATTCAAACCGCCAAACCCTCTTGTAACAGATAAGAGATGATCAGAGAGGCTGGAGCACCTCTCCTATGAAGACAGGCTGGGAGAGTTGGGGTTGTTCAACCTGGAGAAGGCTCCAGAGGGACCCTATAGTGGCCTCCCCATACCTGAAAGGGGCCTGTAAGAAGGCAGGGGGAGAAGAATTTGTAGCTACTGGATGAGGGGTAATGGTTTTAAGCTAGAAAAGGGTAGATTTAGGTTGGACATTAGGAAGAAGTTCTTTAATACGAGGGTGGTGGATCACTGGAACAGGTTGCCCAGAAGAGACAGTGGAAGCCCCATCCCTGGAGACATTCAAGGTCAGGCTTGGTGGGGCTCTGAGCAACCTGACCTGGTTAGAGATGTCCCTGCTTACTGTAGGGGGTTGGGCTAGGTGGCCTTTAGGGGTCCCTTCCAACTCACTGCATTCTATGCTTTCCAATGTATAAACAGCGGACCGAGGAGCTGATGAGCCTACGGTCACTTACAAGTCAAACCCAGGTTTGTTCCATTCCAGCATGAAGTCTGGACCCAAACCAGGCCAAATGCAAGCCCTGCTAAGGTTAACAGGTCAAGAGTTGCATCCAGCCAGAAGAGTAATGTCCTCAACTCAGTCCAAATTACACATTCATACAGCACTGCCTCTGCTGAAATAGCACATGCACCTTTCATAAAACATTACATGGAGATAGTTCACTTAATTTTAAGAAAAACAGAAGTCCCACATTAAGTGATATACTGTTGACCAATTCTGACAGAAGTGACTTTAAAAAAAAAAAACAAATCATTTAAAACCAGGGCAATAGTTCAGTCTACTTCTAGAAAACAACCAGGTCCATAAGCCTCTCCACTAGCTCTGCACACAGCCAGCCTCCAAAAAGCGCTGCAGGCAGCCCCCGGAGCTGGTCCCCCCTGCGGCAGCTCCCGTCCTCCTCCCAGAAGGACAGCCAGCCCGGACGGCTGCGGAAGGCAGCGCTTCTCACCGCTCCGAGGGAGGCGGCCAGTTCTGCCCTTGCTGTGCTTACAGAGACTCGTAGCCATCTCCAACAAGCAGCCCTTCAAACGTCCTGATTAGAGGATGGAGATAGCAATGCCTCAGCCCGGCACTTTTTTTTTTCCCCCCAAAGGGAAGCAGTTCTGCGGGTGAGTTGGGTGTTTCCCGAGACGGGGACTGACAACCAGGGGTTTCCATTTCTCATTCTTCTCCCCAGCTCTGGCACTGGCTCATACAACACACCAGGTATGAAGCCACCTGAGGTTCTTCCATTTTCCTTCAGCTCCCAGCAGCAGAGTCCTACCTTCCTCCTGCACAGAAAGAGGGAAGGCAACTCTTACAGAGCGCTTCATACACAGCTCAACAACCACATATGGTACGATTAAAATAAATTGTTTATGCTGGCAACAGTTTTGTTTGAAGTTTATGGCTAAGGTTATTCTAGAATACTCAGAAAATCTGGGCTGCACATAAAGCAAGCAATGGACAGAATAAATCCTCCATTACCAACATAAGCAAACATTTTTCTCAAGTATAAAGAAACATGTGCTTCTGTATAGCAAGATTAACTTTGCTTTAAGATTTGTTTGCATCATTGAACTACTTTGCTTTGAAGTTAAATTGTAAAAGATACCACAAAGTGAAAAATAATCAAGCCAACGTGTTTATCAAATGACAGCAGAGTTTTCCACTGGGTATTTATGGTTGACCCAGAAAGCGGTAAGAAAATAAAAAAGCATACAGATGGGTTCTAAGAGAAGAAAAAACAAACAAAATGTAATATAAAAAAAAGGAGAGGGGGAAAATTAAAATGCAATATTAAAGGGAAGAGGAAAAAAAAGATAATATAAATGAGGGGAGGAAAAAATAAAAGGTAATATAAAAGGTGAGAGGAAAAAAGTAAAAGGTAATAGAAAAGGGGAGAGAAGTAGCGGATGGCTACAATGCAGGAGTAGCAGTTTGAGACTAACAGGTCAATCTTCAGTAGTGGCATTTTGTATGATTTATACGGTGACAAAATCAGTGCTGGGCTGTTAAAGAGGAATCGATTGCTGCAGTTGGAGAAGCCCGAGCTGTGTGGATGCAGACAGCCGTGTGTGCAGCGCAAGTGAAACAGCTACCAAGAGCATCAGCGGTAAAACCCAGGAGCAGCAGGGCTTCCCGGGGGCAGAGGAGGCATCGTGTTCCAAACGGGGACGCAGCATCGACCGGGCCATCAGCAAATCCTGTCAGGTACACAGCGAACAGGGCGAGACGTATACGTTTGCTGCACCTGCTCCAGCCAACCCAGCCACAAGCACCTCTTGGTGAACCATCACGGCGTGTTGGGAGCCACCCCACCGTACCTACAGAGGTGGACACCGATGGACACAGCCCCCAGCTGCATTCGGTGCTCCCCTCGCTAGGCTCTGGCGCTGCAAGAACAGCTGCTCAGTTATTTGTACTACAGAGCAAGGCATTTAAAAAAAAAAAAAAGCCAGATGACTTTCCTTAATAGATTTTTGGAACAGATTATTACTAAGTGAACAATATAAAATCTGAAAGCTCTTTGAGAAGTTGCAGCATTATCCACATCTCACTGTTGGCCTAAATACAGAGATTCGAGCAATTCAGGAGAACTGTACAGTCAAGAAAAGAGATTACAACTGCAGAAAAATCCGACTTCTGTTAACAGCTTTGCTAAAAATATTCACTAACCCAGTTACCCCAATTCAGATTAACGGTCTCCTGCACATCCTTTGCTAAGTGAAAGCATAATTTCGCAGTCAGAACGGTACTTGCGTGTCAGAGACTCAACTTCCCTGTAGATTCCCAGTGTGACTTTAAAAGTCAACTTTCGCCTCCCAAAACAAGAAGTCTTCATTACCTCACAGGCTGCCACAAGGACAATCAAAGAGAAAAGACTGTGTCACAGCAGCAATATCTAAGTAAGTTCAGGAATATTTTGTTCAGGAGCACAGCGAAAGTTACTGCAAGCCTTCGGGCCATCTGACATACGAGAAAACGTGTTTTTCAGTATCACACCTGCCTCACACAGCAGAAATGTTTAACAGTAGCTTCAAAACCACCACAGTTTTTCAAGAACCCTACTGCTCCCTGACCCGGAAGACAGTCTCTTACACCAAGAGCATCTCCCATCCATCACCGTAACCAGGTAGCAGAGTACGATTTCTTTTAGCAGAGAGTGAAGCCCTGAAAAAATGAATCACTTTTAGCAAAGACATCCAAGAGGACTGTTATTAAATATTTAAGTCCTGATCTCTGAATACTCATTTCTCATAGGGAAAAAAAAATGCAACATTCTTTGTTTCAATTAGACTCTCCCTTATAATCTGAAAACACGCATTTTCTGAAGCTGCCACGGGACTAATTACCGGTATTAGAATGAGAATCTGATAACAATCAGCCACACGCACTTCCAGGACTTCCCACACAAAGTCAAGATCCAAAGAAGTCATAAATATATCGAAACAGCTTGGCTCCTTCCAGCAGATAAATAAAAAGAGGAATCCATCAGACATACCACGCCTGTGACCCCACATCTTCAAGATTTTCAAGGATCTCATTTTGGATATTTTGAGGTAAAGAGGTTTTTTGCTGTTGCGTAGGTTTTGGTTAAGTGCGCAATATTTTCACACTCAAAAACCCAATAAAACTGAGTATTTTCCCAGTGCACAAGGCCATCACACGGACAAGCACCATCACCCAGCGTGCACTTTCCAGCAGAGCTGGAAACACAAACAACTGGCAACACTGCAGCCAAGTCAGAAGCGTCAAACAATCACCGAGCAACTCGACATCGCTCTTCTGCCTCCACACCCGCAGCAGCGCCAGCTGAAGCCCAGATTACCCCGTGTTGCACACCCAGGCTGTTGTCTCAGATGACTTGGATCCGGCATCCCTTCATTTTCCAGCCCACTCCCAAAGCAGAGCTCCGCTGCCTCGCCCTGCAGCATCCCAGTTCTCAACAAGAGCATCGAGAGCAGACCCTGCACCAAGACTCGTTCCCACACCGACAGATATTTTTTCAGCCATCCGAGTGACGTAGTAAATATCTTTTCAGAACGAGCCTTACCTTGGCATGACCTCTGAGTTTTAAAAGGCTGCAGCAACACAAAGGCAAACAAAAAAGGGAAAGTAAAGGGTCTGAAAGTAGTTGGTAGGTAATTGTGTTTGGTCTTGCTGGGCTACATTAAGACACAACATGTCAAGCTCAAAGGGATCCAGCAAAAACAGACACAAAACATCCTGCGCACAGGACTGTTGTCGATGTTAAGAAAAAAAAAGAAACAAACAAACAAACCACAGATAAATCCTGCTGTGCAGAAGAGATCTTTTGATGAAAACATTCACGTCAAATTCCAAATGCGCTTTCGTATTCAACGAAACCAGCCCGAACTGAACAAGAAACGCATCAGCAACCAGACCATCCCGGGCCGTGGAAGCTAACAGGTGGAAACTGGATTCTCTGTGTTTCTTTTCCAAGCAGAGAACGGATCACCCCATTCACTTGTTTCTTCTGTGCCCCTGCCCCCTTTCCAACGCGCGTCCACAAGAATCTCCACACGCGCGGCACTGCTGACAAACACCCCAGCTCAGGTTATGCGCGCTGAAATCCTCAAACAAGAGAAGTGACACGTGATGGCACGAGGTATTGAACGCTGTCCTCGGCAGAAGGAAGAGCCCACCTCTAAGAAAACACAGCTGTGAGATCCGTGGGTGCCGCTGCTCTGCAACTTGCTCCGATACGCTGCTTGGAGTTAGAAATGCGTGTTAGTGCCAGGAGACACATTAGGCATTTCAGAACAAGAAAATCTGGAAGAAAATATATCCTAAGGTGAGTCCTTTTAACGACAACAGGAAGGACGCCAAAGATAATAGCAAGCGTGTCAGCAGCGTGGTTTAAAATTGTCAAGAAAATCTAAATTACATAATCTCTCCCCCTAAGTATCTGTTTTTACGGAAACATCCCCTCCCCGCCCCAATCCTCTAAAAACTACTACAGAGAAAACCATATTAATATTAAAGACTTGCAAGTGGCATCTCATCCTTCATTTTATCTTTTGTAACAGCTTTTACTCTTCTGGCACAGTTTGAAGTGCTGGAACAGAATGTGGAGTTACACGAACGCACCACTCCCTCACAGCTTCCTCGCTGCACGTTAAGCCTTCGTATAAGGCAGGAAGCTTCAAGAGAAATCATCTCCAACGATGCAGAAAAAAACAGTACTCCCAGACTTCCCCAAATACCAGTAAATCTGACTGTACCAGACTGAACAGCCATTTGCAAAAATGAATCCAAACACTAGTGACTAACTACTGCATCTCAGGGGAAGGAAACAAAGACTGCGACGAGCTGGAACGGGGTACGCCAGTACAGATGCTGAAAGGTCTAAACGACAGGCACCCTGCAGGAGCTACCAGAGGGAAAAAAGACAACGTTGACAGTGGCACGAGACTACATTTTCCAGTTGTTTGATAATCTACCTTGTTGAAATACATCATCTATATTTTAAGTTTCGACGCTTTAAGTAGGAATCCGTGTTTCTGACAGGATAGGTATGCAGGGTGAAGATATTTTTAGAGGAAGATACCCAAACGGGATTAGAAAAAGATAAAAAAAGCCTTCAATGCTCGGAGAAAACACAAAAGGGAAACTGCTGTGGTGAAAAAAATAATAGGCTTTGTATTTTGAGTAAACCATCTTTCTAGCACACCTCCACCAATAAATAGAAGCTATTCTCACACCTTATTTCCCGCTCTATTTTTGGAACACAGAAAAGCACACACAGATACAACTTCATCCAAGAAGCACACGTTGCTCTGTGTTGAATAATTTTCCCCCAGTTCAGCACTTACAGACAAGCCTGAAAGAATATCCTTTCCAGAAGAGAAACAGCAGAGGATTCAGAAAAGAAACCAACAGAAACCCCCCCATCTATGCTTAAATCTAGCAAGAACGTGCCAAGCAGCATTCAACAAGCTGAGGATTTTCCTTTGAACCTTAACTGGAAGGGAAGTATCTGTCTCAGGAGCATCTCAGAAAGCTGGTTGGGTGCCAACAGAGTCCCGGGAGGCGAACAGGCTGCCGCTCATCCCGATCCCTGTGGTGCAGCCTGGGGGAACCCCCGAGCATCGCCGACCACGGGGCCCGGGCAGACGCGAGCTCGTACGAGCTGCTCGCCGCTCTCCGCACTACTGCACACCCTGCCCGTGTGGAGACACTCCACGTCCCAAAGCTCTGCATGAGCCAAACCCCCACGCAAACCCGCAGCGTTCCCTTGGGAAAACTGCCTCCCCATCCTGTACGGACCCAGCCCAGGTTATGGGACTGGACAGATGCAAAGGCTGGTGGTGGAGGAGGAGAATGTCTGGGGTTTGGAGAAGCTCAGAGACTTTTTTGCAAGCCTTTATCAAGACAGATTTTTTCCCACTGACTTACGCTACCAGAGGGCAAGTAATACTGTAGATTACATTTGCTTCGGTGCTTTATGGGAGTATTGCTGTGTCAAGAAATAAATGTATTGTATCTGTTGATAATTGGATCCAGAACAGTTTCATTCTTTAGCCAACACACTCGAAAAACAGAGCCAAAAAAACCCTACTGTGCTAGTCATCTCATCAGTCCCACGATTTTAACCTTCTACACAAGCTCCTGAAAGTAAGTGTGAAGCACAGCAGTGTGCCTTAGGAAAACAACTCCTCTTTAAATATCGAGCACACGAGCAGCTCCCTGAACGGCTACCACACCAGTTCTTCAGTGAATTATCTGTTTCTTCTGCAAGGCACAGAAAAGCCACCCAGACCCAGTGGAACCATCTTGTATTTGTTCCTTCCCAAATGCACAGCAATGATCTGCAGGCTTCTGCTTCTCCCCGAGAAACCTACTGGCTTAAGCTACTGAGAGAAATCACCCCCCAAAAAAACCCCAAGTGCCAGATCTGTCAGTCTTGTGCTGCTGCTGCTCTGGAAATAGTCTGACCTGAAAGCAACATAGCCCAGAGCCACAGGGGAATGAGCACATCGTGGTTCCTCTCATCCACAAAACAGGAAAATGCAGCAGGTTAGAGACGTTGGCAGCTTATGTCAGGGTACAGGAAAATCTTAGGGTGTAGGAGGATTAGCAACACTTTTGAAAGAAACAGCTCCCACAAAGATATTTTTCAGCTCTGGGTGCCTTCAGGTACCATCGATTCCATACAAATGTCACGCTTAACTATGCCAGCTACCTGCATCTCACAACAGTCCTTCACAAAAGCTTTCACACAAAACTTGCTCAGTCTTCACTGGAAAACAAGAGTTGAGCAGAGCTGGAAAACACTTCAAAGATGCCGAGAGACAAAGCAAGCATTCGCTTCCCCGATGAAGAGTTCTGCTAGGAAAACGGCACGCTGCATATCCACTGACATGTTTTACACCAAGGCACCAGTCCCGTCTCACTTCACATCCTACATCAAACCGGTACGAGCTTTTTAAAAGGTGTTTACAGAAAACGTCACAAACAAATCCCCCACAAGCAGAACTGTTGGGCATTTTAAGGTAGAGAGGGATGCTTTGCTTTTGTTAGAAGCACAATGCACCACACCCCATGAAAAAAGCCATGCAGCACAGGGTAGCTTTTATTTTTTCTTAACTAGTCATTTATCTACTATCCCAGGGGATTTTTTTAGGTCTGTCTTAACCACAGTGACAAGTGCTTAACAGCATACAGAGGTCTCTGTACAGGAGGGGCTTAAGAACATGTCGTCTTCTCATCAGTACAAACTCTGCTGACTTCACTGGCATCCATCAGATAAAAGGGAGAACATCCCCAAATATTATAGGGATGGAAATAAGCGAGAATCTCCCCACAAGACATTCCAAATGGTACTTAGAGCAGAAAGTATCAAAAAACCCCACAACCCTGCTCAGGTCCCACCCCACACGCTGCAAAGGAATCAGCCATCAATTTTTGTTTTCCTTTATTTCATGGAATATGACACTGCGAAACAGCTGTGACCATGGCCCGGCAGCAGAGCACCAGGGGACGATTTTTTGTTGTTGTTTTTTAGGCAGGATAGTTAGTTATGTGGAACATTTCAGGGATGAAACAACAGACTTTTCCCCCCATGCGAGTCAAGCCCAATCCTGCAGGGACCCTCCGGCTGTCCCTGTAGCCCTCCGCCGGTTGTCTCCCGGGCAGTTTGCCGAGGGAGCTGGCGGAGTTACGGTAAAGCCCCCCGGCGCAGGCGGCGAGGGGCTGAGGAAGGCTCTGCGCTGCCCGCCTGACACCGAGCACGGAGAACTGCAGTGCTCAGCAGCTCCTGCTAAGCTGGGCTTTACACATGCCCTCGCGCTGCAGCTCCAAAAGCAGCTGACAACCAGAATGAAGAGTCTTTTATCCCCTTTCTGCTCATATTAACATGAGATTTCCAAGCTGGCTAGAAAGGTTCGTTTTAGATGTTCTCCTTTCTAAAGAGGAGGTATTTATCTGAAAAAAATCAGCTGCAGATCAGCCTTGCACTAAAAGGGAAGCGGTCGCTCTAGACCCATCAGAAAAAGGAGGTGAAAACACTGCCTCCGCCACAACTAAACTCCTAAATATTTTACAGCAGGGGAGGGGGGAAAAAGGGCAGAAAGCGCTCTCTCCCATAAACCTAAACTAGAAAAGTAACCTCACGGGGAGCGTCCCACCACGTGCCGAGCCTCTCTGCGTCCTTCCTTTGCAGATGCTCTGAGGAACCGGGAGAAACGGGCAGAAACCACACGCCAGAAGCCTGCCCCAGTTGCTTACCCCAGCAAACAGCTCCACGCTCTCCAACAAGACCGTAAGCAAGCCAGCTCGAAAAATACATTTTTAGGTATGTCAGCCAACGCGCTCAATCGGAGTCACCTTGAGGTTGCAGAGAGGCAGAAACATAAAATGAAACTGCAGTCCGTGGAGACTGGTGGGTAGCTAACCGCAAAAGCAAGCGATGGATTTACCACTATCGCCTTGTCCTGCCGTGTTTAAAGATGAGATACATCTGAAAGGCTTTTATATTTCACGCTTTAAAGTAGAATCAAGATACAGTGGGTCTTCTCCCTTTAACCAAAGGGAGATTTAAGGTAAGACATTTCAATCCTCCATACTTCGCTGCGTTGCGCGTGCAAAGCGCGTGGAGATGGATGGAAGAGACCAGAATATAAGACACTGGGTCAAATCCCAGCTCCGAGGGGTTTAACTGGTTCGAACGGAGGAGGACATTGCCCTCGGACTTCCCTGACAAGGAGCTCTGAACCACACCACCACAGGCATCGCAGATACAGCTTTAGCCATGGCGTGAAAGATATCCCAGGGAAACTCAACCCTAAGTTGCTGAAATTCCTTCGTGGCTGTTCGTTTTCAACAAGTACCGAGTCACGATCTCCAATTTTTGTTGGAAAATCTGCTCAGGGCCCTAGGGAAGCATAATGGGAGAGGACAGTGGGAAGTTCAGAAATAAAGCATTTTCCCCACCATTGTTTGTTGGTAAGGAGAAGCAAATTTATTCAGACTTGCTAGTCAGAAACAAAACAGACATTTCCTTTAAATCATTTATATTTTATTTTTTCTTATGTGACAACAGAATTCCTCAGGGGATGGGGAGTGGTTGTTTTGGTTTGGGTGGGGTTTTTTTTAAATTTTAACAGAACCCCTTTCTTTCCAATATTTTATGGAACAAAAATAAAAGCTGCATTGCAGTGTTTTTCAAATGCTGTAGTAAAACAAAACAAAACAAAAAGTGTTTCGTTTTGCTTTATATAATGTTTCTTAGAGCCTTTGAAGACTAAAATCCCACTTTCCTGGAAGAAAGTTACTCTGGCAGTGCCTTCCAACAGAACCGGGATTCCTTGCCCCTGCCAGGCATTACGCGTTGGAGCTAAGCGGCCAGTACTAAACCAGTAAACCCTAACAACCAGTACCACTTTCCACTATCACACTGCAGCGGCATCCGCTGTAGATCAAGTTACACCAAAGCTCAACGAGCCCGGTACTGCAAAGAAAGAGGACAAAGGATATGGAAAAGATTTTCATGTTCATTTACACTTACAAAACTACCAATATCCCCACGGAACCCCAGCCCGACGGCTTCTCTTTGAAACGAAGCTGTATTTGAGGACATACTGCACTAGTTAAGAGGGCCAAAATGTGCACCTAAAAAAGACCTGTATTTTGCCCTGTGAAGGGAAAGGAAAGGCAAGGCGTACGCTAAGCTTCTGACCAGATTTTCAAGACGGCAAAGAACCCCAAAAAATCATCCTGCCAAATTGATTATACACAGAAAAAGAAATATTTGTATGTATTTACAGAAATAAAGACATGCGCTTTTCTTGTTTCTAACGATTTTTTTAAAAATTTCCATGGTAGGAAACGGACAGTTCCTGTTGTTTTTCCTTTTCACCTTTACTAACGGGGTTACCTCCTGTCCACAAGATACAAACACCTTTTTCAAAGCACCGTAGCTACTGTTTTCCCAAACAGGCCCTTTACAGACAGATGATACACCTGCACATCCACTTAGGTGGGAAAAAAGGATTCTGAACTCTCCATCTCTTGAAACAATAGCACTGTTAACGGATTTACTGCAGATGTATTTGCATCTACTTTTACCATGTCTGAGTGTTTATTTATTTAAGAGGAGGGAAGGGAATTTGCTGACATTTGCTTCTTAAACACCCAAATGGCTGCGCTACAGTTACGCTTTGGTTCCAAATGTTTGCTGACCAAAGACAGTCCTCCGTTGCTGACCGAGATTGATAACCAATTTGATTATGCTATTGTTAACAGACTGCTGTGGGTGTTACGGCTTTAACCTTCACATAAAGAAAATTAATTTGGCTACACAGAAAACATTTAACAAAAGCAAATTAAGAAAAACAAGTTAGCCATTCCTCTCCAGAATGGACTCATTTTTTTCCCCCCCATAACTGTGTTACAACTTTCACAAAAAAAGTTTCTAAAAAACCTCACAGTTCTAGTAAGAATCTTGACAAATCATACAAGTAATTGCTCTTTCTTCATATTAACAACCCTTTATCGTAGCCCAGCGTGGATCATATTATCAGTTTAACCACAACAATATATAAAACAAAGCACCGAAGACAGGGGCTGGTTAGACAGAAACCCCAAAATCCAACTCAAGCCCAAGCGCCCTAGGGTCTTGCCTACACACACCCACCAGCGGACCCCTGAGGGCATCCCCAACCGAAACACCCGCTGGGGAAAGCTCCAGCGAAGAGGCTGACGAACGCGCTGCGCCATGTTCGACGCTCGCCCAAGGAGCCACATCCCCGCCCCACGGAGGGCCCAGAGACCCCCACGTTGTACAGCCTTTGCTATCGCAGCCAGCCCACCCCCCAGGTAAACGCAGGGTTTGGACAAGGAGGCGCTGCAAGCGGGTGGCGACCTGATGGTTAAACCATTTCTTTTTGTAAACGAGAAGAAAACTTCACCTCGCGCGTGGGTCATTTTAACCCACGACGCTCCTGCAGTCCCCGAGCTGTTCTGCAGGGACCCGCCAGCACCGGCACCCCCGCGGGGCGGGCACAGCTCACCCACCCACCCGCCCGCCTGCCCGCCCGCGGCCACCCTTCGCCCCGGGGCTCAGCCCGGCGTTTCGTTTTGGCTTTGTCTCGCCTCACAGGGCTCCAGGGCCCCCGAGGGGAGGGGGTGGAAGGAGGGATGGAAGGGGTGGAAGGAGGGATGGAAGGGGTGGAAGGAGGGATGGAAGGGGTGGAAGGAGGGATGGAAGGGGTGGAAGGAGGGATGGAAGGGGTGGAAGGGAAGAAGGAATGGAAAGGATGGAGGGAGGGAGAGAGGGAAGAAGGAATGGAAAGGATGGAGGGAGGGAGGGAGGGAGGGAGGGAAAAAGGAATGGAAAGGAAAGGAGGGAGGGAGGGAGGGAAGAAGGAATGGAAAGGAAAGGAGGGAGGGAGGGAGGGAGGGAGGGAGGGAGGGAGGGAGGGAGGGAGGGAGGGAAGAAGGAATGGAAAGGAAAGGAGGGAGGGAGGGAGGGAGGGAAGAAGGAATGGAAAGGAAAGGAGGGAGGGAGGGAGGGAGGGAGGGAAGAAGGAATGGAAAGGAAAGGAGGGAGGGAGGGAGGGAGGGAGGGAAGAAGGAATGGAAAGGAAAGGAGGGAGGGAGGGGAGGGAGGGAAGAAGGAATGGAAAGGAAAGGAGGGAGGGAGGGAGGGAGGGAGGGAGGGAGGGAAGAAGGAATGGAAAGGAAAGGAGGGAGGGAGGGAGGGAAGAAGGAAAGGAAAGGAGGGAGGGAGGGAGGGAGGAAAGAAGGAAAGGAAAGGAGGGAGGGAGGGAGGGAGGAAAGAAGGAAAGGAAAGGAGGGAGGGAGGGAGGGAGGAAAGAAGGGAAAGGAAAGGAGGGAGGGAGGGAGGGAGGAAAGAAGGAAAGGAAAGGAGGGAGGGAGGGAGGGAGGAAAGAAGGAAAGGAAAGGAGGGAGGGAGGGAGGAGGAAAGAAGGAAAGGAAGGAGGGAGGGAGGGAGGAAAGAAGGAAAGGAGGGAGGGAGGGAGGGAGGAAGGAAAGGAGGGAGGGAGGGAGGGAGGGAGGAAGGAAAGGAGGGAGGGAGGGAGGAAGGAAGGAAAGGAGGGAGGGAGGGAGGGAGGAAAGGAGGGAGGGAGGGAGGAGGAGGAAGGAAAGGAGGGAGGGAGGGAGGGAAGGAAAGGAGGGAGGGAGGGAGGGAAGGATGGAGGGAGGGAGGGAGGGAGGGAGGGAAGGATGGAGGGAGGGAGGAAGGGAAGGATGGAGGGAGGGAGGGAGGGAAGGATGGAGGGAGGGAGGGAAGGATGGAGGGAGGGAGGGAGGGAAGGATGGAGGGAGGGAGGGAGGAGGGAAGGATGGAGGGAGGGAGGGAGGGAGGGAAGGATGGAGGGAGGGAGGGAGGGAGGGAAGGAGGGAGGGAGGAAGGGAAGGAGGGAGGGAGGAAGGGAAGGAGGGAGGGAGGAAGGGAAGGAGGGAGGGAGGAAGGGAAGGAGGGAGGGAGGAAGGGAGGAAGGGAAGGATGGAGGGAGGGAGGAAGGGAAGGATGGAGGGAGGGAGGAAGGGAAGGATGGAGGGAGGGAGGGAGGGAGGGAGGGAGGGAGGGAGGGAGGGAAGGATGGAGGGAGGGAGGAAGGGAAGGATGGAGGGAGGGAGGGAGGGAAGGATGGAGGGAGGGAGGGAGGGAGGAAGGGAAGGATGGAGGGAGGGATGCTGCGCGGCGCCGGGCACCGAGTCCTCCCACGGCCCCGGCGCAGGGGGCTCCATCCCACCGCAGCCCCCTCCGCGCACCGGGACAAACTTTCTCCCCGGCGGCTGCCGCAGGGGCGCGGCGGAGGCGCGGACGGCCGCCCCCGCGGAGCGCCGGCGAGCATGCCCAGTCACCGGCATGACATCAGCGCCGGCAGCCGCGGCCGCCCCCGCGCCCCCACCCCTCTCCCCGGGCCGGGGGGAGCCCAGGCCCCTCTCCCACGGTGCGGGGGGGAACGACGGGGGGAACAACACCGCCCCGCCGCAGCGGGAACAATGGGCGCGGGGCCCGGCGGCGGCGGGGCGGGGGGGGGGGGGGGGGGGGGGGAGGGTGCATCGGGGGGGGCGCTCCTGCGGGACCGCGGGGAAGGGATGCCCGCCCCGTCACGGCACGGCGCAGGCGGCGGAGGGATGCGGCAGACTCACCCCGATGACCACCGTCTCCTCGCCCTTGAATTTGGGGATGAATTTGTCCCCCCGCAGAATCTCCGCTTCGTTGAGGGGTCGGAACCGGCACATCACTTTGATGCTGCACTCGGCGGGATCCGCCATCTCGGCGGGGCTGGCGGGCGCCGGCCGCAGGGAGCGATCGCTCCGCCGGGCAGGTGCCGCAGACGCCCTGGCTGCCGCCGACCGGGCGGGGCGGGGCGGGGCGGGGCGAGGAGGCGCTCAGCGCCGGCAGCCGCTACAGCCGCCGCGTACCCCGGCTCGCCCCCCGCCCAGGCGCGGCTGCGCGGGGAGGGGCGGCGGGGCGGGCGGCGCGGGAACCCTCGTCCCCTCAGCGCTCCCGGGGCCTGCCGGGAGGCGTAGTCCGCGCCTCAGGTGGCGGCCCCCAACGGCCGCCCTCAGCGCCGCCAAGGAGGGAAGGAGGGAGGGGAGTGAGGGCGGGAGGGCTTTTCCCGCCGCCCAGCCGCCCTCCGGCCGGGTTAGCTCGTCGCCCTTGTTAATTTATAGTCATTAACGGAGGGGAGAGGGGGGGTTTCCCCTCTTAAGGTGAGGCCGGGGGCACATCGAACAAAAACGCACGCCAGGGAGCGGGTGTTTCGTGACCACCCGGCTTTGTCCGTTTTTAGGGGCAGCTGCTCTCTCCCGGATCGGGCCTCCAGGTGCTGCTGCTCTGTGAGGGGGAAAACAAGGCAGGAACACGGAGAGAGGGCTGGAGGCACGAGCCCGATCGCTAACCAGGTTAAAGGGTATTTATTCCTGGGATGTCAGGCCAGCGCTTGGCTATATCGCCCCTATTTTCTGTGAGAAAAAAAAAAAAAAGCAGAAGCAGTAGCATCTCTGGGTGACGCTTTGACCTTGTTAAATTTACAAGAAGTTTGTTCACGATGCAGTCGGTGAATCAGCATCTGGGAAAAACAGCGCCTGCAGCCTGTGCCTGCACATCAGGGTGCTCTCTTCCTCCTTCCCTCTGACAATATTTCTTCCTCACCTGCTAAAAATTACCCTCCTGCCCCCGCCCCCCGCCAAGGCTGGGTCACGTCACGGGATCCGTTATTTGAAATAGTCTACGTGTGGTACGTGTAATCTCCTCCTCCTCCTCCATCATTTTCTCCCTGTGAGGAGCGAGCCGGCTTAAGGATGAACACAACAACTGGCGATGGTTTCTGCAGACAAGCCCTGGACTTCAGCAACTCCACTCAACTTCTGAAACCAGTTTCCCCCACGGAACAGAGTAGCAGTTTCATTAAAGTAGCCATACAAGTAAAGAGGACAGCGGTCAGCTCTTCAGCCTTTCTACAGCGATTTCCCTGCCTCCTGGCCACAGGGGTTGTCCTCAGTACCTGATGCGGACACGAGAAGGGTGGGCTCATTATAAAGGCTCTCACGCCCTTCTTAAAAGCAATTACAGGAGGGAGAGTTAGCAATGTGCGGCATGTGATAAGACAGTATTATATAACATGATTTATTCCCATGGATTACCAATTATCTAGCCCTTTCATTTCTCTTCTGTTTCTGAATAGCAAATTCATTAGTCACAACAAGCAGGGGCTTAGTCATAAAAGAAAACTGTTTTGAGGAATTAATCTTTATTTTTCTCTATTCTCAAGAGCTCATTTTGGAGCAAGACAGGCAAACCTCTCTTTTCCCGTGAGAGCAGGTATAACCTGCAGCCAGGGAGAAGGCACCGAAGAGCCACCTTTTCTTAGCAGTTTTGTGACAATATCGCAGTGTCTGTATCGCAGACAATACCGTGCTGTCACAAAGCTGCTGCTTTTACCACTTCTTACCAGATCACTGGGTTAAGCAGCCTAGTAGGAACAGTGGTTTCAGAACCTCCTTGAGCTTGTGAGCTGCTTCCAGGCTGTTCTGGATGCCTGATGGGAAGGTAGGAGTTACCGTTTATGGGGCAACTGCTTCACGTGAAACATAAACTGTGACGATACAGAAAAGCAGTCACACTCTGCTGCTCTTATCTTAAGAGCTATCAGTATTAATTTCTTTCATTTCAGACTGTGTACTTACAAGAAACACCACTATAGCAATAATTCGTTTGGGTTTATTGAGCTACAGCACACCAGAATGCAAGGGAATTTTCTTGCTACCAGTACCACAAAAGTAAAAGAAAGCGGACCTTGGTGTCATCTCCTTTTCCTACTTCTCCAGCAAGTTCTCCAGCCAGATACCAAGTCCGCGGTTTAGATCACCCCAGCAGATTACGTGTGGTCAGAACAGAGAGTTCTGGTTTTTCCTGAAGAAATTCTCCAGCTGAGCCAGCCTCAGCCGGGACAGTTCACTGAACAGCCCCAGAGGTCAGAGGTCTCCAAAAGGAACAACACATCTCCTCCTCAAAGACCAGGGGGATGGCCCAAAGACTGGGGGGACAGCCGTAAGAGAACAACGAGATGCCCTTTCGCTGTAGCTGAGCCGCCAGCATGGCCAAGCTGTTCAGGAAAACCGAGAAGGGGGCATGCGGTAGAGGTTCTGAACAGCAGAACGTGGAGTCTGAGAGAGAGGGGTGGTCCCCCAGAAATAAGGGAAGAGACACCTGGGTGTTTCCAAAGTGATAAACCAATTTCTCATCCACCGAGCCAAAAGAACATTGCTTCTGGGCTCCAGCAAGGAGCGTTGGAGTTGGGAAGGAGCTTCAGGAGAAAAAAAAGAACCACCAGGTTGAATTTCTGCTGTCTTCAACAGTTCAGTGCAGTGAACAGACACCGGTACTGGCCAGGGGCGTAACTTAGCAGCGGGGAAAGTGGCTTTAATGTAGATTGATCCTGGTGTCTCAGCAACGGCCGTTGAGATGAAATTTGATGATGTGCTCGTGTCATCAGTGCCGAGACGTCCCTACGCGTAACGGGGTGGCGAAGGATTTCTCGCAGGAGGTACCGAAAGGGTTGGGATCCCCATGACAAAAAGCGATTCTGAATGTCAAGGGCAGTTACTGTCCCACAGACACCAGAAGACACTGTCAGGAGTGAATCAGGGAAAACGTTTACAAAGCCAGAACATAAAAGTGTTTCACAGGAATCAAAATAAAGGAAGCCAAAGTCTGAAGAACAGGCACCAAAATGGGCTAGAGAGGGCTGAGAAGGCAGCTAGGAGGAACCGAGACACAGAAACAGTCTAATCTGCGTTCCCCTGCGTCACCAAAGGCAAGGAGACAGGTTTATCGCTCAGGAGAGACAGGACTACAAGACCGTTTGTCCAGGCAAAGGAAAAATTGAACAGGAAAAAACATGTAGGATCTGCATAATCAACACTCTCGGTCCCCCAGGACGGTCATCCCAGGAGCACCATCCCCTCTGGTCAGACCGGCAGTGATTCCTCGGGTGGTCAGGGGCCACAGGGTTTCCTTTCCCACCCTTCCAGAGAGGGGCCAGATCTGGAACTAGAGCGCTGCCAGCCAGGAGATAACTCCACCAGAAAGTGCCTGGGCTGTGCTAGCAGGGGGTTTAAGGGCAGCCGCTGTTTCTGATCTGCAAAACACTCTGATACATGCTGACTTTAAAGGATCTGCAAGTATGTTAAGTACGCACATAAATCTCAAACTTCGTATAAATTATTCACATTCTGCACAGTCATATCTATCGTGCTAACCCACCTATAAAAAATGGGTTTGCTAAAAATAAATAAATCGATTTTTACCACTTTGTACAAAACAGCAAAAAGTTGTAATTGATTATTCAATACTCAAAATATTTTTCCAAGTTACAATCCTTTCATTTGCGTTACCTGATAAGTAACTCAAAGAGACTGAAACTTGGGGGGGGGGGGAGGGGAAGGGGAATGGATTATCTTCCTTACAGGAAGCCAGAAACAATCCTAAAAATCCCAACCAACCGAATGAAAACAAGCCTGAACCCACTAAAAAAAATACACCACCCCAGAACACAAAGCCTCCACACCGAATTTCACCGCGAGGGAGAACACGTCCATTCCCAAAACCCGCCGCCTTTAGGCAATGCAGATGCAGAAAGAGTTAAACACCATCGCGGGCAGACGATGCCATCTTCTGGTGTCAGTTACGCGGCTGTTGATTTAAAACCAGGATGACTCGTCTAGTCAGCTCACCCCCGGGAAGATGGGGAACGATGTTATTTTAAGCATCGCTGTATCCCCTGGGGAAGGGTTCAATGAAACAACGGTAATTCAGGAAGAGCCAGCGAAGCGCGAGCAGCGGCGGTGGGAACGGCAGCGCCAGGCTGCCACCAGCTCCCCACCAGCTGCCACCAGCCCGTCCCAGCGGGCGAAGCCGGGGCACACGGGGCTACCTCGCCGCTGGCCGAAGCGGGGCCTCGGCATCTCCGTCAAAAATCACTCTGAACTGCTACTGAGGTTCCGAAAGTGTCGCTGTTGGCCTCGGTAACTTGATCATCTTCTGCTCCATTAACTTTTCTGCTGCCCTTGGGGAAGTCCAACAGCTGAGCGGGACAGTACTGGTTTGTTTTTACAGACATTCCTGGGTAGGTGAGATCTTGCCAGGACAGGACAGGTACGGTGCCGTGGTCAGAGTCTATTCATTGTGCCCGTCACAACCCCAACGGAGCGGTTGTGTCCTCCTGTCAGACAACAGGATTTAGGCCGATAGATCTGCTCTGTTACAAACTTGATCATTACCTGCTGTAGCACAGCCTTAATTAACGTCCTCCCTTAATTAACGTCCTCCCTCCTTCCTTTGCCCCTTGCACTCTAATTGATCTTTCTACATTATCCTCCCTGTGTGATGACATTGGCATTCAAGTTAAACCAGCGTGTAACGGATTGAAACCAGATTGGACTACACAGGTTGTCCCATTCTTAGTCACAGAAACAACTGTAACTTTGGAAAAGAAAAAAAAAAAAGGCAGTGTGACAGGTAGAGGGGGAGAGCTATCCCAGCACACTGACAGGGCTCAAGGCATCTCTCAGGTTTTCTGCACAGGAGACTTTGGGCCACCCTGTCTTGTCACACCTGCACACCCACTTGCCCCCAGGCTGCCGAGGGGCGCTGGGTCACACTATGTGATTTTCGCAGTTGGTACAGGCACCGCCACTGCTACACACGGAGCAAGAATGGGAAGAGGACGCTGATATTCAGAGAAAGGAGCAGACAAAGGCACTGCGGAGTGGACACAGCCCACGTTCAGGAAGCAGCTCAGGTACTTCGCTGTTATTCCCTTTTAGTTTTCAGATTTTAGTCCAACTCCAGCTACAAATTATTATTTTTTTTTTTAACCATCGTTACTGGGTGACAAAATCGACTGTGACTAAATGAGGTTAAATTCATAGCAAATTAACTTGCATGGGTGCTCTTCATTTTTTTGAAATTATGCCATTAAAAAAAAATCCAAAGCGCACACAGATTGCATTTCGAGATACACCGGGGGACTCAGAAAGACGCAAGTCACTGAGAAAACAGGGACCTTGAAACTCCCTTTTCCTGCTGCGTAACAGAAAGGCACTTCCGAAACAGCCCCTCTCCTCACGTTAGGGAACGCCACGCGGGGTCCCGACCGTCGCTGCCGCACGACGGCACCCAACGAAGCCGACGTAGGGACCAGCAAGAACCTCCCAGGCGCTGCAAGCAGGACGCTGGTATTCCCCTGCGCAGTCAAAGACGCAAGATGCAACGGCCTCCAGCGAACCAGAGCCCTCTGAACGCGTTCTGAAGCCGCTCCTCCAAGGCGGCTCCGTACCCGCTCGCAGGACGAGACGCAGCAGCTCGGTACTGGACAGAACGTACGAGTAAGAACCGCAGCCTGCTTCGAACTCACGCTCTTCTCTTGGCCAGCTGACTGTGCCAAATAGAAATGAAGTCGGTATGGCATTCTCTCAGCAGGGCAGCTCCATGTTCTCCTTCTGGCTATTTAAGTAAAGCTTTGGAAAGAAAACCACCCAAATATTCATACATACGCTACTCTCACCCATTACCACTGGCCTACGAAGAGAAATGTTGCCCTTAAATGCGTTCAAGCACTCTGCAAACAGCTTGCAGGCTGCTTTATTTCGACGTAGGCCAGAGCAGGGTAGCGGGTCTCTCTGGCACGGCCCCTGTTAAAGCCAAGCCAGAGGCTGCCCCGAACAGAAGGCTCCAGGTAACGCAGCCACGGCAGGACGTGCTGGGAAGCACAACGGCCCTCGCTGGGTCTGCCACGGCTTCCAGTCACACTGCCCCGACCCTAAACCTGCCCGTTTGGTTCCCGAGAAGTCCCCCGCCCAGCAGCTGCCTGCTCTGGGGAGCTTCCTGGCTGCAAGTGGCCCCACGGTGGGGCTCCACACGCCGACACACCGCTGTCTCCGCGTTGACCGGTCTGGATGGCTCTTCTGGGAGACTGAACTGACCCGGGGTGGCTTTGGCTCACAGGCAGCAATTGCCCGTATCTCATGTTTTCCACATAGTTACCGGGTTAGATCAGAAGAACAACAATCACCTTCCACGTGCCTCTGTTCAAAGGTAAACACTTGGATCCTAACAGCTGACCCACCTCACACTGCCTGGGTCTGCTGCTACACAGGGAACATTTCCTCTCCCTGCTACAGAGACCTCCTTCCTTTCTCTTCTTCCCCAAGTAGCAGTTTACTGTGAAAATGTGGATTTAATTTATTCTCCATCCTTCTAAGAATGAGTCTGAATATTGCAAAATCTAGAAGAAATAGGGAAGCGAGATTTGAAACCGTTCCTCTGAAGTCACATCTGGGAAGTCTGTTGAGATGGCAGTCCTGTATAAAGAGCGTTAAGTTTGCTGCAGCCTTCAGAGCTTTCCTGATCGAAGGCGGGAATTTCCACCAGGACACTGTTCTGAAGGTCTGAGCAGTTCTTCCCGAGCGGTACTGGAAGCAGAGGAAGGCTGACCAGCTGCGAGCACGTTGGCGGGTCCACTTCAGGCTAAGTCCTCGCCTCCCGGAGGCTGCACTGTCTGAGGATTCTGCTTCAAAAATCCCAATTACTGTAACGAGGAATCAGGAAACGTTTCTGTTATTCTCTACCAAGGAGCTGGAAGCAGTAGAGGAAAAGGGACAATCAGGGAGGGAAAAGGAGTCTCCAAGTCAAAGCCTCGGGAAAACTGCAAAGGGCTGCAGCGATGGTCTTCGTGTTTGCAGGGGGGAAACCTGCACACAGGGTCTACTGTAGAGGGTTACAGAAAAGGGACAAACAGAATATCGTTTAATGTTGTTTGGAAAAGGGAGGAAAAGCCCCACACAGCAAAATTAGAAACAAGATGCCTACAAATAAACACAAACTCCAGTCAAGCCGCAGATGAAGTGAATTACATAAACCTTCTCAGCAAAGAACCATCATTTTCTAGCGTCTGACATTTAAGGGAAAACTCTGCACGTTACACCTGAAGAACAATATAAATTGCTGTAGGTAAACTACACCCCAAAATCCTACTGCAACAGCATTCCCCAATACGTAATAAACCAGAAATCACTGTTGAAATCATATTGCGGATGTGCATGATGTCCGAACACGGGAACTAAAAAAGAAGAATGTCATATCCTCAACACCCACACTGTCAGAACAGTGCACAGAGGTAACCCAGAGTTCCCTGCTGCACACCAGTACCAGGAGAATGCAGAAGACTTTCTAACACTCCTTTTTTTTAAAAAAATAAGGTTTCTGTGGACTACAGTATTATTCCTTGCTCTCCTTTCCTTGCACGTGAGGCCCGCCATTAACGGCTGGAAACTCCCAAGCCGACCATCAGAGTTCTACCTCACAGAAGGCTACGTCAACACTAATCCTGTAACCGAAACTCATTCGCCGTACGGCACACCGACCGCTGCGGCCTTTGGAGCTGATGAAACCCTTCTCCCCACCTCACCTTTCCCCAGAATCTATTAAACGTTCAAAGTTCCAGCTAAAGGGTTTTTAAGTAACTCGATGAGGATTAGACTGTATCAAGTCATAGATACACAGCCATCTTGGAGACATTTTGGGTCCAATTCACCACGAAAGCGGTCTGCGTGTGTAGTGAGGAGAGACCGCACCACGGAGCTCGGTGGCTGTCATCCGCTGAGTGTCCAACTTCCAGGCCGCAGGAGAAATGACTTCACATTTTCATTAAACCTCAAAAAGGGTTTTGGGGATACGTCGGAGAAGCAAGGTTAGTTTTTAATCTATCAAGGAGAATAACTGCTTTTTTCTTCTCCGGACTGTTTCGCAACAATGCCGCTTTGCCAAAGAATTCGCTCCCGCTTCAGACACCACAGCTCACGGTCACTCCCAGAAGAACGGACCCAGTTCTACAGCCACCTCAGGCACACGTGAGAAGATTGTTGTGCACGTGAAGAACCGTCTGCCAGGGAGCAGCAGCTCCCGCCAAGGCATTTTCAGCTTACGGAACGTTAAGACAACACATGTTTAAAGCACACCTTAAACCAGCTCTTTATATAAAAATCCAAGAGGAACAATACACTGACTGCATGAATCGCATCTGGACTTTCTCTGGGGTGGTGGGGCTGGAGTGGACCATGTCTCGAGGTTCCCTCCAACCTCGATGATTCCAGGATACGTAAGAAACAGAGAAACATCATCCAAATTAGCAAAAAGCAGAAAATTCGAGTGATTGGCCCAAAGGAACACCTGAAGTTTCTCTGGCAGAGCAAGGAACTGTCTCGCCCCGATGGCTCCCAGGTCCCAGCCACCGGACCATCCCTCCCCACCGCCCCCTGCGAGCGCAGGAAATAACCACAGGGACGGCAACCTTTTGGGAAAAGGTGCGTGTACTCCGGTCACAATCATCACAAGCCCACCGATCTCCTCGGCAGCTGCTGCTGCTGCTGCTGGCACACCGTGAAAGAAACACGTTTGCGACATGGCCAGGTTTTGATATGTATTTTTATTTCCCTGCAGTTTTCACTTATCAAGAACAAGTAACAGGGAAAGTTGTCTGAACTAGTGCATAAACAAACATTCTGAAACACCACTACACGTATCTAATTTACAAGAACCGTATAAAAAAAGTCACTAAAACACTACACTACGAAGGTGTCCAACGCTTACAGTCAGACTTTTTCCAACCCGTTACTTGCCTTGTAGCCACAGGAAAACTCTCCAAAATTGAAAAGACAATCTTGCCACAACCCTCCCTCCCCCCCACCACCTGGGATGGCTCGATATCTAGACATCCAATAATTAATTATTGCAATGATATATAATGCAATACATACCTGGTAAAATATCCTTTATGTGGTGTGTTACAGTTTTAAAGCCGGTTAAAATACGCAGTCTTCAGATAAAATGTCATCAGTTGAAAATTTTCTCATATCCGCACAATTTGAGATGTGCTAGATGCATAATTTTCCTAGTCAGTTTTTTTTTCCTGTGTAATTATTTTTTATAAACTGGTATTATAAATAGAAATATACATTCAAAATATATGGAAAAAGTGAGTTACTACATTAAATTTGCATGTATCGATCCATCCCTTTCCCCTGCACAGTAATAGAAAATACTATTTTGCCTTGAACTTCATATTTGACAGTGAAATGCCACTAAAGTATTTACCAAAAAGTCCATCTAGTCAAATTGTGAAACAAAATGAACCAAGTGAAAACTTTACATTTTCTTTAGAAAAAAATTACAAGAATTTTGTTTCCTAGCTATGAATCTTTAACTTTCTTTTTTTTTTTTTTTTAGACACAAAGTTGGATTTATTTGTACAAGATACAAAATGTAAACATGGCAAAATAAATAGTTAAAACAAGTGATGCAGGATCCCATTTCATGCTCATGATCCCATTAAAGAATTATTTTTTAATCCATTCAGTTGCAAATTCAAGTGCAAAAGCATGATGATGAATATCTACTATTCAAGTAACAGAAATAATATTGATGATACAAATAAACTATTTTACAAGGTAGTGATTTTCCCAATTTTACAAAATTTACATTATATATCGACTTAATACACGATATAAGGATAGTCCATTTAGGTCCATTTTAGTTCTCTGTGACCCACAGAGTGCTGCATTTTGCATTCGGCTGGAATAGGAACGACTACACCGTCAGCGCAGGCCGAGCCGCTGCGCTGAGGTTATGTCACTTCCATGGCGACTGTGGTCTCCGCGAGGCCGTTCAGCCCCAGGCGCTCCGGCTCGTGGTTCTCTCTGCAAGAGGAGAAACACCAGCAGTTACAGGCGGGACACCAGCATCTCCTGCCGCCGCTCTACCGATCTCTAACGCGCACCGGGTGTTTCCACACGGCTGCCGCCTGCATTGGGGAGAAACCTTAACGCGTACGCTACGAACAGATCATTTAAAACCAAATTCTGGCACTTCAGAACTGCCTTTACTCCACTAACTGCGGTCCCTTCTGCAAGATTATTGCACTTAACCGCGAATTACCAGCCTAAACGACGGGAAAGAGCACTGAAAGGTCACGATACACCATGGCGACTCGGTATCCATCGTTCTGCTGGTGACCAGAGCACCGCTCTAACACAACTGCCCCCCAAGTTCCGCTGTAGCACCAGCGCAAGGAATCTTAAATAATTTTCTAATTTAGGATCGTTCCCTGTAGAGAAGCCGAAGACCTATTCAGCCAAGGTGGGGCTTTTCAAGGCATCTGCTGACATGGCTTGAAACACCCCTCTGACTTGAGGGAAACGAGAAGTAAATGCATTAATGACACAAAAGCACGCTTTACGGCACGATTGCTAATTTAAAAATAGCTTTTGTTCCATCTATGCGGCGACTAAGTTCTACATGCCCTTTCCCATCTCAGTCTATGCAGTGATTAAGTTCTATATGCCCTTTCCCAACTCCAAAGGCTGCTCTTAACCTCTCCAGAAGGGTTATGAAATACTCAGTAAGCCACATTTGCCAATATCCATTTTTCACTTTCCTAATTCATAAACAAACGTGACTTTTTATAAAGATCGTACAATTCAGCAGAGACTTAACAACAATGCCCAAATATCGTCATTTTTAGAAAACTTAGCCGACTGCAAGCTCCTGCCACCTCTGAGAAACATCTTCTAAGTCTCCTGAAAGAACAGGGCTGCTGCTCAGCGGGAAGACCTACCTATCGATCCACCCAAGATGCAGGCTGGCGCGCAGCCGGCTTGTATTTTACACCAACACATCCAGCACCTACCCGTACGTATACACCACACGGGCGTGTGCCAGCCTGCACCTTGCAGCCACAAAGAGAACACGTGGGGAGTTTGGTAGAATCCCCCTGAAAGCGCGGCACGAGAAGGGACGAACGCAAGTAGCTAAAACGAAGCCATTTCAAACACAATGGCAGTTCACCAAAACTACCGGGGCCTAAAAATCCGTGCCAATGATTTGGGGGTTAATCCGCAAAAGAAAAAAAATCAGCTCTGGCGGTTTGTTACGGCCACGCCGCCTTCAGCGGTGGGATGTTTCTGTGAGGTTGGAGCTATGCTGAGAAGGCTCTTGGAGGTGGAAACGATCCTACCCAGTGCTCTAGAGCCGAGCCGGGCACATCTACGGAGATGTTTAGGTAGCCCAAACCTAACCGGAAGCACTCACCTTGCTATACTGCTGATGGCACTGCTAGGAGTTACCTTTGGCACTCTGTCCATACTGGCAGCAACTGTGGCAAGTTTTAAGGCTGTTGGCGACGGTGCTGAAGTCCTTGTATTGATATGCACATTGACTGGAGAAACAAC
The DNA here is from genome assembly GCF_034619465.1 of Leptosomus discolor. Classification (NCBI taxonomy): domain Eukaryota; kingdom Metazoa; phylum Chordata; class Aves; order Leptosomiformes; family Leptosomidae; genus Leptosomus; species Leptosomus discolor. The sequence goes on from NC_141395.1 coordinate 2,906,323, forward strand.
ACTGACGTTGTTGAGGTGCACTGCGTTCGTCAGGCAAGAATTGTTCATGGGAAGCGTCTGAGGGCTGCTTGTGCACAATGCTGGGATTAAGTGGTTTGTGGTGGTGTGGCCGACTGTCCTTACAAGCTGTACAGTTGAAATCCCTGGGCTGGATGATAAAGCCATGTTGGTGGAGTACAAAGTTCTAGAGGTTCCTGTTACAAAACAAATGTTGTGAGTTAAAACTGTGCCATGCTGTAGATTCAACGCCAAAGATTAGTCTCAAGGGTAATGCTTCGAGTGTAGACGTGACTGCAATGTTTCTAGTTAACACTGGAAATATTTAATGGGTTTCTTTCATTCACAAGACCATCGGAAAATAAAATGAGTTACCGGATGACAAACAACTTTCCTATTGCCCAACTCTGCACCCCGCATCGTAGACGCCTTAAATCAAGGGGGCAACATTCCCCCTAAAAGCAAACTGCCTGGGAACACCTTAGCCAGGCAACCTGAGAGACAGACAGCGCAGGCGAAGCGTGATGCTTTGGATCACCTCCTCACCGCCCACCTTGCTCTGCCGGCAACGTAAGGAGACTCTGGGGACCAGCCTCTCTGGAGGCAGCAAAACTCGGGGTCTAGGCCTAGGCAAAGCAGCAAGCTCCTTTCAGACTGTGCTGCGCTGCACTGCTCCGTCTGCACTCCTGGGCTGCGGGAAACTTCAGGTTTCACAGTGTAGATGCAAACCAGAGGTTCTCAGACCTAGCCTCGGTGTCCCAGCTATTCACTGTTCTGATTTTGATCACAGGGAATGAGATACGTGTTCCCTTAGATTCTTATTCCTGAAAAAAAAAATGCGCTTTCCGCTGGCACTTCCGAACCTACACGTCTGCCTGTCCTCAGTGGGAAGAGCTGTTTTACATCACTGCCCCGTACAGCTTTAGGACAGTAACAGAAATCTGGTTTTATATGCCCAACATTTGCAATGGTTTTCATCCGTCGCAAAGCCACCATCAGTACGGTACGCCACCATGTGCCTCATCTTATACCCCCCAAAACACCACCCTCTCAGACAGGATCTTAGAGAATTATACACAGATGTCTTTTTTTTTTCCCCCTGGAACTCTTCCAGTATATTGATTTTATTTGGCTGTGTTTTTTCCTCCCTCTATTCATTTCTTATTACCATTAACCCAGCCTGGCAGAAGGTCCATAAAACTAATCACATCATTAGCTGTTAAAACAACAAATTACTCTAGAAGCCTTTTATTTGTGACGGCAGTCAAACGCCAAACAACGTTTCTGTCTCAGCAACACGGCTCCGGCACCAGCACGACCGGCCTTGCCGCCTCCTGGAACCGGAGGTTCAGAAGGAGGGTGGGGGGAAGGCAGTGAAGGCCCCTGCCTGCACTTTTGCCTGAATTTAGGAGGAATTCTAAATGCAATGAAACATGAAACTTCTAGTAATGTCAAAAGAACTGCCAGGCGCAGTTGACTGGTACGTTTTTGACTGAATACACAAGTGAGACCAAATAATGTAGCAACTTCCCTATTTCTTTCTTAAAGGACTTACAAATGTTTTTAAGCAATTGATTTTTTTTTTTTTGTTAACTGCACATTCACTCACACTGTTTTTAAAATGCCGTCACTTGTGCTTTTGATCATGACAGATTATTAGAAGGCAAAAGCCTACAAAAGAAAACAAAGAATGCTCTTTCAATGTGAAAGAGCGTTTGGTACGTTTATTACCATCCTAACCTAACATGCGATTGCACAACAGTATTTTAAAGAACAGTATTTAAAAGTATCACAATTAATATATTGGATTGATATTTTGTTTATTAAATAGCATTTCAGAAATCAGAAACAAGATCAGCTGACACATTCTCAGCTCCCACTAGACCACGAGTTTTAAGTTATCATCACCTGAAGGCTGGACAACACCATTAATATTGTTGTGGCTGGTGTTTTGTTCCTTCGTTACCTCACTGCGACTAGGAGCAGGTGCACTGACCACTGCAGAGGCAGCAAAGTGGGCGCTGGCTGAATCAAGTGTTTTTGACATACAGTCAGAGGTGCTGGAGCCCTGTGGGAATGAAAAAAAAAAAGAAAATAAAGAAAAATGTGTTATTGTCCAAGTACAAAACAGAACGGCACGTTAGGATTGCTAGAACGCCCAATTACCAGCTAATAAACGAACACATCTTCTAGATGTAATCTAATGCACCGTAATATTAAATATTTCCAGATCACAAGTCTAATGAAAAGTTGAAAATCAGTGTCCAAATGAGGCGAGTCCTGCGCAATTCAGCCGGTCAACGGCAAACGCAGTCCTTGGCACGACAGATGGCTTCGTGAGGGGGTGTTCAGCCTGGGGAAGAGAAGGCTTGGGGGGACCTTAGAGCGGCCTTCAGTGCTGAAAGGGGGCTGCAGGAGAGGTGGGGAGGGACTCTGGATCAGGGGGTGCGGTGACAGGATGAGGGGTAACGGTTTCAAACTGAAAGAGGGGAGATTGAGATGAGATATGGGGAAGAAATTCTTCACCACGAGGGTGGTGAGACCCTGGCACAGGCTGCCCAGAGAGGCTGTGGCTGCCCCCTCCCTGGCAGGGCTCAAGGCCAGGCTGGATGGGGCTGGGAGCAACGTGCTCTGCCCAGGTCTTTAAGGTCCCTTCCCAACTGAACGATTCTCTGTGGTTCTATGTGTTTGAGAAGTTTCCTCTAAGAAAATGACAATGCCTGAAGTCTCCTTCAGTCTTGTCTCCAGGCAGCACACCACTGCCAGTCTCAAGAACTCTCAGTATTTAGGGCACGTTCATTCTCAGGGAGTAACCTGTGCCACAGCACGACTGCCCACCGCAGCCTGGCAGCACACATCTGTCAGGGCAGCTCCTCGGAAAGAATGGCAAGTACTGGAAAGACACCCTGAAATGGCAGAATGTGTTACTCTGCAATTTCAATTTCTATTAACTAAGAAAATGACTTTGCATAGACATTCAGAGCGTCTTAAAAACCCCAAATCCATGCTTTTTGTTTAAATATTCTGGTATCCTATCTTCACACTTAGAAAAAACCACGAGCAGTAACCACCAATACAGAAACCCTGATTAATCAAAGCAGAAAACACTGAGGGGAAGAGACAAGACAGCACTGGTAGGTAGATACAATAGGCTCAAAGTAAAGGAAGTTTTCCTCATAATGGAAAACAGCAACAGTTTTTATATTTTCTTGGTAAGAAACTAAAAGAAAACTAAGCTCGACAGAAAAAGATATATTCTTCCCTTGCAAGGCATAACAGAGGAAAAACGTGATTCTTTTAGAAGACAGAAGCAGTAACACTGGGGATGGGGAAGGGATCCAATTAAATAAGCAAAACAGTGTTTTTCCTCTCAGAAGCTACAAATTTTTAGTGCCTACTGAATATCTGTTCATAACAATACATTACCTCATAACGCAGTTTTAATAAAGAAGTCCCTTTGGAGCACTGATACAAAGGAGGACAAAAGCAGTCAAACAGTAGGACTTGACAAGAGCACTGGCTATTTCTACACCGACCCAGCTCTGCCGACACAACTAATGCATTAAAATACGAAGTCTGTTACTCCGCTTTTAAAATGAAGCGATGATACGTAACTCGAAAAATAAAACCCAACCAACCACAACAGGTTTTGATGTGGAAACTTAAAATATTATCTCATTCCAAGTAGAACAACGAAAGCAAGGTGCTTGTAGCAGCGACAGCGTAAGGTGCCTTCCGGGCACTGTACAGCAAACCGGAAAAGCACCTTCACCAAAACGCAATAAACTCAGGCTAAAAGTTCACATATTCACCGAGCTGTTACGCTGAGCTCCCAGGAGACGAAAGCCACAGCAAGGGAGAAGGCAGATGCCAGCGTACAACAACGCTGAAGGTGCGTTACCTGTGCTTTTGGATGTGTCTGCTGCGAGGAATGCTGCGATTGCTGTTTCTGCTGAAGCTGCGCGAGCTGTTGCCTCTGCATTTGAACCAACTGCTGTTGATGTGTCTGAAACTGTTCCTCTGTGATACCCCCTGTTACTACAGAAAAGAAAGCGAAGCTGGTGTTAAACAGGCCTGCACAAACCAGATACATCCGAGAGGCAAGAGGGCATCCACGCTGGGTAACAACTGGTTGAAGACAACATACGCCGTGTTGGAGGCTTGCAAACATCTTCCTATATTCCTATGTAAAGGAGAGGTCAAGCTACATTGATTTGTTGTGTTCTTCTAGCCTTGAATCAATTTATAACCAAAGAATATATGGCTTTCATTGCTTTTAAGCATTTTCTAGCTTTGGTGGTTTTCTCTACAGCACCTTTAAGCAATAGCTTAAAGACATTATTTTCCTGGCTTTCAGAAAACAAGCACATCCCAAAAGTCACAGCGGAGGAAGAAGTGCACTGAGCTGAGCTGGCTGTCTTCTCTCCCAGTGAGCACTGGGAGTTTATTCCTGCACAACTTTCCTTCCTACAGTCCCTTATTATTGTCCTTTTCTCCAACCCCAGAAGGGAGCCTGTAAAGGAAGCGTGTGCCTGGCACCTGGGAACGCCTACTTCAACAGCGCAACCAGAATTCAGAGATTTCAACAGTTTGTACCCAGTTCTACACCAGCCCTCACCTGAAAGGACCATAGCAGACAATGACACAGCTCCTCTCCAGGTCCAAACCCTAGTAAGTGTCTGCAAGTATCACAAAGCACGGCGTGTTCAGCAAATCCAGTCTGACCTTCCTATTTCACACCTTTTTTGCCTGAGGGAAATGCTTAAGTTTCACCTGAACGGGATTTTCTCCAGCAACTAATTATTATTTTTTTGAATGGAGTAAGAGTTTAAGAGTGACATAATACATTTGTTTATGAGAACCAGGTTAATGCAACCCCAGCAGTACCACACTCTCAACAAGAGAATGGTGAAGTCAGAAAGGCTGTTCTCAGTATCTTCCCCCCCCAATGAACTGCACACTCGGTAACATGAAACACTGGGTGGTATTTTCAGTTTAAAACCTGAGTTTTGCCCACTTGATGATGCTAACCTGAGAACTAAGCTCTCCTAGGAGGAAGGGAAAAAAAAAAAAAAAAAAAAGCATTTGCTTTTCCAAGCTTCCCATTAACTGCATTTCAGCAGTTTATTCTGAACTACGTTTTTCGAAGACTGAAGCCGTCCATCTCGACACCCCGATTCTGAAGAATATATCATCTTGGCAAGAGACACCGAGCCAGCATTAAAATACAAAGTCATCTATCTGCCAGGGTCTGGCCTTTTCATTTACTGGTTGTAATACTGGGAGTTGTCCTGAAATTCCATTCTGAGTAAATACCAAAATTAAGACTGTGACTGTTTAGAAATTAGTACCGAAACTTCTTCGCTACCGCTGCATTATCAGAACAGGCTTCAACAACGCTAGGAGGGCACTTAAAAACCCAATGACTCGTACTGGATTCTAAGCGTTGTACTGTAACTTCCACCATATTCTAAAATCAAGTTTATTTCATATTTAGCTGTACTTTGTTCCCCTTAAAGACTCTCACCTATTACTACAAGCACTTAACTCGAAGTTCAGTCAGCTAAATCTGTTAAGTTCCCTCACAACAGTCTCCCAAAACGTGTTGTATCACTGAAGGCAGAGCCAAGAACAGCATTAGGGAACATTACGTATATACGTATTTCTATTTTTAAGTTCTGAGGTAACAAATTCCAGAACATGTGTCTTTTCTTTTATTAAAAAAAAAATGTTTTAGAGCAAGCTTATATGGCACAAAGAAACACCTAAATTGCATTTGGCTGGAACAAGCTCGTATTCGCCTGCAGCACAGCGGTATTTGTCTAGACTCACAGCCGCACCCTCCTAGGGACTGTAGAGACACACCACAGAAAGCAGCTCCTACATCAGGGGATCCCCTACTTTCACCTACCACCAATTCTGTATCTTCAACCTTCCCTGTCTGACACAGACCACGAAGTCAGGAAACATGACAAGGCACAGGGAAGAACGCTGCAGCAGTGTAAAAACTGCTCCCTCTACCTTCCCATGTTTAAATTCCACTCAGTTCACTACCTATCACCAGGTATTTATTCAGTGGTCAGACTGAACTCAGCTGTTTGCCTTGTTATAAACCAGCAGAGGTTCATTAGCACACTTCATATCGTTTGCTTCTGCCAAATCAAACAACCGAAGGGTCCTAGAGAAAAAACCAGCAAACCTCCACTATGTCCCAAGGTAGCCTTTAAGGTCAGAGTTAAGTGCACGTGTGCTACACCTCTTATAAAAGGTTCTATGTACCAGAATTTTGGCTTCCACTGATGGATATCAGGATCTTCTAGTTTACCCTAGCCTGACTGTACTGAAATGCTAAAACAGAACAGGGTAAAAAAAAGAAGTCAATGTGAAATTAAGTCTTCCAGGCTCCTCTCCTCCTTGACAGCTTTGGTTTGGATTATTATGTCACTTCCCTTAGGATGTGAAGGCTTTAATCAAAGATCAGCTTTCGGGCTGCCCCAACAGTGGTATTTCATTAATTACTTGGTTATATTTAATTCTGGGGAAAAAGAAAACACATCTGAAAGGTAAAAGCTTGTTCCACGAGCAAAATCCTTCAACTGAGAAGGCCATCACCTGCAGTTCTCTCTTGTACCAAGGGCCGTGGTAGCTACACAGGTCACTGCTCGAGCAGGCCACTGGAACCAGTGGCTGAAGCAGGCTGCAGCCAAATACAACACACTGACTGTGCTGCAAATCGCTCAAGACTTTGCCCGGAGCCTCCTTTCTTCAGTTCCCCAAAAATCAGCTGAGTTGCACTCTAGGAATTCAGCAAGCAGCTTAAGTACTACTTAGCTGCCACAAGTACCACCTTCTGCTGGTAACCTCCTTCCTCCATCACCTCTCCTGACCATCAGCTATATCTCCATCTTACCAGTTTCTCCCACTTTAGATGAAACAGAGAAATCCTCTGGAAGTGTCCCTGGCAAAGAGGCCAGCTTCCTTTTCCAGAAGACTACCAAAAGTTTACCGATCAAAGGGACCGGACTGCTTCAGTGACCTTGTCTCTTAAAAGCTCCTCAAATTCAGTTTTCCCACTTGCGGTTCTTACAACACGAGCAAGAGAGTAATTTAGCTTGAAACAGCAGCTCTTTATTCATGCACTGATCACGCACTTTCAAGAAAAGACCAGTGACACATCGTTCAAGTCAGTCTTTTTTTCTGTTTGGACAATGCCCAGCGTTTGAGGAAATGCCAGAGGAAGAGTTGCTTTATTAATACAAGTGAAAAATGTAACGTAGAGGTAACTTTAAATATTGTTGTGCGCTGAAAACCAAAGCAAGCAACTCCAAGTCTTCTCGAAACTAAAAGAAAAACACAAATCCAATCAGTTTAACTACAGTCATTGTTTCCTCTAGAGGCAGCTTTATGCTCACAGGTAAGTGTGCTATAAAATTAACTGATTTCAACAATCATCTCCCAAAACAAAAAGAACTGCTTCAATAAACGCAGCAGTTGTACCTGTGCTCATTTAATGCACAACCAGGCTTGGATCAGCCCGTTTAAAATTTATTCCCTATTTCCTAAGGAGAAAAATCTAACAGCAGTGCCTCTTGCTGGCTCAGTTATTTTGGTGAAGAATTCCGTTGCCTATTGCATCTGATTCTTTACCAGAATCACGGGATTTGCTTTGTAATTTAAATCTGGAAAGAAAAAGGTCTTCCATAACCATAATTTCCCTGGATAACGTACTTCAACCTCTGACTGATCTTTATTCTAATTTAAATGTATCCTTCAGACGATTTCCAAAATTCTCTAACAGAAGTTAATTGCTATTCCCCTGCAAAGTGGCTTGGATCCATCAGATTTATTCTTATGCGTTTTTCTAGATATTTCTCCACAGTCTCTCCCCTCACTAAAATGCACACTTCCCTGCCCCTTCCTTCAGCTCTCTTTCCCTCCCAGCACAAATCCTGAAGCACACGAGTGCCAGCCCACATGCGTGTTTCAGGTCTGACATGAATTTGTCACACGGCACCAACAATTTCCAGTTGATGGTACCACCTGAATCCGGAAGGGCTGACTTTTTTCTCACGTATAAAAACCACAGGCCCCCCCTTTCCCTGAAAACACTGCTTAAATGCTGTTCTCCTTTTTGTTTTCTTATTATGTGCCATCTTCACCCAGTAGCTACTGGAATTCTCTTCCACCGCTGCAACCTTCATTTATACTAAAGCCAGGTATGGAGACTTCATCGATGTCTTCAACCTTTCTCCTTCACTCATTTCTTCGCATACTATTAAAATCAGATATATCGGCTTCCATCCCAAAAATAGTCTCCCGGTATTTTCGGTAGATTCCACCCTCGGAGGGGGAAGTCTCCCCAGAACAGAAATCAAAGCCTCAAAGTTTTACATCTAGCTAATCCTTAAATAACCGACTGATATTTACTGTATTATCATCAAAAATTCTATGGGAAAAAAAAAATCAACTTAACCTGTATCTTTTTCAGCAGCTTTCCTTACCTTGGTGTCACCACACTTTATTCATGCAAACAGAAATCCTGCAGTATTACTTGCTCTCGTTACAGAAAGAGCTACCAGCAAATTCTTCGTTGCTCCTCACAGCTTACAGTCCACGTTTCACATCCTCAACTCTGACAAACAGCATTCCTTCCTAATTTCTGCATTCGCTTTAACAAAGTAATCCCATCACACAAAACTGACCCTTCTGCTACAGGTGCAACTCTCCAGACCTTCAAGTTCCTTCCAAAAAACAAAAATAAAATATACAAAATATGACCATAGCATGTTAGGTGTGTTCTCCTCATCAAGCAGGAAAATATTCTTGTGCAAATCTTTGCATGAGAGAAAGAAGAATACAAAGGTTGCAATGACTATACTGAGAAGTCAGTCATGAAATCACTAGGCTGGAATAAATATTCCGTGCTTACGTCAGTACTACACTGACGGTAATTACTAAGCTAATGCTCCGTCTTCTAAATCCATAGCAGAGAGAAAACTGCTTTTGTCTTCAAGAAGTTTGACTTCTACACATCAATTCTAAACGTATGGTATTGCAGATTAAACACCCAACCCTGCCAGGGACTTTCAGAAGAGATGGAGCATTCCACATCCCTATAAAGTTAACTATGGGATTCAGAATCAGCCTATTTATTACCCAACTATCCTGCTTTACAATACCTAATTCTGTATGTACACAACAGAGTAGGACAGCGCTCAGACGCTCGTTGATGCTCGGCAGTAGATCTCTTTCGGCCTATCTCCAATTGTTCAGCTTCTTAAAGAATCACACATCCTTTTACGATTCTAAAGACGTGACAGCGTTAAAACTTCAGCAATTACCACTCCTGATGCAGGTGACGTAAAGCCTGCTAACGTAAGCCTAAAGCTAGTTTTTCTTTCGGTGGCTTTTATTCCAACTTCAGTGCTTCTATACTCAAATCGCTAACAAAGATCAGAAGCGTTGCATGTATTTTTGTATTCTTGTGAAGATACTACAAGAAACTTTTATTATTTTTTTTTTTTAAAGAAAAAAGTAAACCCGTTTATATGCCAACAGCTGCCTGGCTCATCTGGAGCTATCGGGTCACAAAGCCGAGCGGTACGAGATGGCTGCGCTGGCTATGAGCGTTGGAGGAGGCATCTAAGGGAAGAGGCAATCTCCTCTCCTATCAGTGGCTGATGATTTTCTGAAAAATCAACCGAGAAGGTGCATTGCTGGACGCTTCCAGTATCAAAACTTTTACTTCGATAGGTATTAACAGAAAGCGCCGTTTTCAGACTTTTCCGTTCCTGCTCATTACGCTTACAGACTTATTACTGGTTTTCTGAGATGCCCTGGCAAGATGGAAGAAGAAAAACTCCAACAACAAAAATTACACTTCCCCCCTGCCCCCCAATAAGAAACCAACTGCTTTTCTTTTGTGTTTATAAAGAGCACTCTTCTCTCCTTAAACAGGGTTAGACCAACTACAGTCTTTACGACTCAATCCCACCTACGCAACTCTTGAACGCGAGCAGAATTCCTCCTCTGGATAACACACATTTAAGTCCAGCACTTTATCAAGATCTACTGAAGCTGCAATAAAAGCAGGGGGAAGAGGACCATTGGTGGAACATTTCCGTATATTCTCAGACATACAAAATAATCAGCTTGTAGCTCTGGTTTCGGCACTCGTCAGCGCCGAAGGCGCTATCAGTCCGGTCACAAGCAAAAACCCCTGGAATTCAACACTTTCAGTTCCAGAAGAATTCAAATCCTTGCCTACCTGATATGCCATTCTTGCTGGTGTTCAATAAAGCTACAGATGCTGCAGAGACTCTTTTATTATTCACAGTCTGCCCTGGTTTCCTTGAGGTACATTCTTCGCTATCACTGTCCTGTAGATTTAGTAGCCTTGGCTGAAAACACTGCAGTCGACATGATCTGATATTGCTTAGTATTTCAGGAAGGGACAGTCTGTTTTCACAACGTTTATTGGAAGCATTGGTCCGTGAAAAATTAGAAGAAAAGTCTAAAGTCTGGGAAGAGCTTGAAAAACTGTTCAGCATTTCCGGGTCAATCTGCCTCAAGACAGGATCATGTTCTGTGGATATTCGGTCCATTATAACCCTGATTAAAGAGAACAAAAAAACAAAAGACGTTAATTTAACCATCTCTTTCAACACTTTTAGCCTCTGAAGGGGACTGAAGAGTAAAAATCATAGAATCACAGAGTTGTTTGTGTTGGAAGGGACCTTTAGAGGCCATCTAGTCCAACCCCCTGCATGGAGCAGGGACACCTTCAGCTGGATCAGGTTGCTCAGAGCCCCGTCCAACCTGACCTGGAATGTTTCCAGGGACGGGGCTTCTACCACCTCTCTGGGCAGCCTGTGCCAGTGTTCCGCCACTCTCATTGTAAAAATTTTCTTCCTTACATCTGATCTAAATCCACCCTCTTTTAGTTTAAACCCATTACCCCTTGTCCTCTCACAACAGACCCTGCTAAAACCTTTGTCCCCATCTTTCTTCCAGGCCCCCTTTAGTACTGAAAAGCCGCAATAAGGTCTCCAAGTAACACAACCGTACCTTCCGCCCCTGCCAATTCGTCTTCTTGCAAAACCTATACATCTTCTTGGAACTGTAAGGGTTGTAAGGCAATGCCTGAACCTCAGTTTGTCCAATTCTGCCAATTCTGAGTTTTCATACGAAGAATTAGTTTGGTCCAAACGAGGCTGTCAAGAAAAAAAAGAAAAGGCCACTCTAATTTAGAGTGTGTACTTTGGTTTGGTTACCACCAAGTGATTACCACAGGCTACAGTACAGAAAAGGCTGAAAGTGCCGACAGAACTATCGCTTGATTAATATGCTCAGATCATAAAAGAACTTCAAGATTTTTTTTTTTTTAAATAAATTAATTCATGAAGCAGAAAAAGCCTCTTTCCTTGACTAGTTACGAAATCAGACGCCACAACCAAAACACAGAACAAGCCAGAATTCATTCATTCCACAAAGCAGCACAGAAAACCGCCCTTCTGAGAGACAGGTCCATCTGGCCCATACCTCCTGTCTGACAACGGCTCTTTGGTGTTCATCACAAGGTATAAACCAGAGCGAGCAATTCTCTCCTTGTACAGCCTCTGAGCTTCAGGGTCTCAGAAGCTGAAGGACCCCCCGCAGGCACAGCTACACCTTGACTGTGTTTTGTAACCAGTTGAGGGCCCATCCTTCCCATCAACTTGTCTGCTCCCACCAGTAAGGGTCAGTAGCCTAAAAGCTTTTGTTTGTAGAAATGAGTTTATGAAACATAATTGATGGAAATACCTCAAAGCTACGTGCACAACTCCGGTGCTAAGCACCACGCTACAGAAGGAGACTTTGGTACTCATTGTGACAAAGGAAAACACCAAGAAGGCCTGTTCCTTTATCAAAGACCCCGCTGAATCACCAGCCGCACAAGGCGAAGTGACAACAGCTCCCAACTCCCATCACCTACACACTTCGGTCGCAGGCTGTTTCGAACGAAATTTGTGGTTTAGCTTTACTCAGGAAACACACACTGCAAAGGTAACGCCGCTGCTCTGAATGGCCTCTGCCCCGATACGCAGCACTCAGGTACCAGACCCTGGCAGCGTGCTCTCCATGCTGCCTGACCTGAGGGCATTTTTATTACTCCGTGAATATCTTCGTTAGTATTATGAACTCAAAACCGCATAATCTTTACAAGCTGAAACGTTGTGTGCTATCTGAAATGTCTTATATGACAAGTTAATAAATATTCATTAAAATAATAATAATTTCTTGTCATCAGGTTAAACCTACAGCAACAGGAGTGCTGCAGAATCCATTGATTTGCGTTAAGAGTTAACCAAAACTCAAATGGCTTCTGTAGTTAAAAAACCCACAAGGCTACCATTAAGTCTGTTAAATAACCCATTTCTAAACAGCAACGGGAAAGTAACGTGAAAAGAATGAAAATACAATACTTTCGGTCATCTCAACTTCTTTTGGCAAAGGAATTAACTCACAGGCTACGAAAAAAAAAAGGATAAATTCTGCAGAAGCAGAGAAGCTTCAGCTAACGCTCTGGAGCTAAGCAGAAAGGGTGACTAGATTAGCGATCAACAGGTAAAAAAACCTCGCCCAAACTGAAAGAACAGGTTAAGAGACAAACAGACAGGTATTACCTTAAATAACCAGCTAATAAATCTCTAAAAAGAGAGGAGTAGTTAAAAATACTGACACTCTCTTGGAACGACGGAGCTGCCTGTGGCACTCTGAGGTGACCGCACCGCAGCGGGACACTGCAAAGCGGGCCCAGGAGCAGGTGCCACCTGAGCAAAGAACTTTGGGTACGGCCTGTGGGAGACGCCCCTGCTCTAACGGGAGTGTTCTGGGGGATGCTTGGCCTTCGGAATCAGCCTGCCTAGTGACTGCATGACTCCTCTAGAAGCGGTTTTAAAGGCTACACAACCATTCTGTCACGTAACTTCATTCTTCCCACGGGAAGCGCAAGCAAAGAAAAACCAGACCCGCGACAGCATTGTGTTGTCTTTCCTGGTCCTCTGCAGCCTGAAGCTCCCCATCTAGAAGCACGTGCTTGGTCAAAAAAAAATAATTCCACTGTCAGTGGTGCTGAGGCGATGCCAGGACATCTGTAATTAGTCTCTGTCCTCTGCACATTCTGGCCATCGCAACCTAAAGTTTTTCAATGTAGCTACAGTTTGCACTCATTTCAAAATTTTTACTGAACTACGTGGAAAAAAACTCTCAAGAGATTAAACCCCTCTGCTTCAACAGCAGACTCCACTCCATGCCCCAGTAGGATCTCTCAGCAGGTCTGAGAACTGGGACAAGTCGTACCTAACACTAACGAGCTCTACAAGCTGGGAAGAAAGCACGGGCTAAGAAAACTGAGGGGAACAAAAAATCTCTCCCTTCTTAACAGTGGCGGAATTGGTCTGCAGGCAACACGTTATCTTACCCTCAGGTACTCACAGGGATCAGTACAGCGAGAATAATTGTCATTAAGACTGAAAACGATTGTCTTTGGATGCACTACATCAAAGCTTCGGTGGTGAAAGTGGGAACAGAAGAACTGTTACATTAGCACTAGGCCAACCTCAATTTAAAACCCCAAACCTGACATAACAAAAACCACCACACTAAATCCAGCAGCAGACAGCCTTACAGCATAATACTGGCATCCTGCTCTTCTCCTGAAAGCACAAGGTCCGTCAGGATCGTTTTCTTCTTCTGCTTCCGATACTGGTGATGGTACCTAGACCAGAAAGCAAAGTCATTCTTCCAGCTGCCATGTTTATACAATACAGTTTTATTTATTTATTATACAAGTTTATATAAATATAATACGAACTGCCACATTTATATATTAAAAACGCAAGCTTCTCTGAAGTATAGCTTGAAGAAGAAAATGAACTCACAGTTTATGAAAGTACCTTTTATAGACAACCCACTGTCCAACAGTTACTCTCCATTTCAAGCTAGACTGGCCAAATGACAGGCAACCCCAATTTCTACCTTCTGCACGCTGAGATTCTGCAGCAGGGCATTACCTGCAGGAACTCATCTTCGTCTGAACTGTGGAAGTCGTACTGTTTGATGTCGCTCTTGTTGATAACAGGCAAGGGCTCAGCAGAGGGCTGTTGAGGAGTTACTACACACTCTATTTTAGGTTTCTTTAGATACTTCTTCTTTTGACGCACAACATCTGACACCTCCTCCTTTAGAGATGCGTGATGAGGATGCTGTTTGTGAAAAACAAACAAAAAATTTTAGAAAATAAAGCAATTAACCTTCCCTCATGCCTTAAAGACACGACTGCTTATCTTCCAAAGCCTCTCAACATGCAGCACCTGTAGATATTTCAAGAGATAATGCAAAAATTAATCAAAACATTAAAAAAAAAAAAACCCCAGAACTTGGCCTCTGATCATCTTTACAGAAATTTATCTATAAACAGACTGAAAGCTTTCAAGCCACATGACCACCTAAGAGGCTGCTTGCTTTGCAGCACACTCAGCGTACTGCAACTGGAAATCCTAGTACTATTATTTTCCGAAATCTCAGTTTTCTATGGCATGCGCTTTCAATTTTCTGAACTGCTCAGATATGTTCAAAAGAAACCATCTAATGTGTTTCACGTTTCTCAGTTTGTATTTGAGAAGATGTAATGTTGTTCAGTTTTGCTCTTTAAGGTTTTGCTGACGTACACCCTCTGTAGTAAGCAACTCCATCAATATTAAACTGTTCACTTGAACACAAATGCCATTAAGCTTCAAAGCTTTTAAACTAAACCGAAGATCACTTCACTTGCAAAATTCTCAATTACAAGTCAAAACCAAAGCAGTTTTGAAAAAGCATTTACATTTTCCCCAAATTACCACTTATCAGGAAGTGCCTGAAAAACTCCAGTAACAGCGCTCAGCTTCACACCCGGGGATGAGAAACGCAGGGTGCCACCAGACCCCCCGCGCCAGGGCCCGGGCGAGGGTCCGGCCCCGGCCCTGGCACCACTAGGTGTCGCGGGCGCTAAACCCACACTTCAAGGGTCTGCCACTCTCAGCCTCACACCCAAGCGTTTGGTAACAACGAGTATTTCAGCTTATTTCCTCAAAAACATGTCTGAACTCAAAGCTGGGTGCATTTTTTTTTCCTGTCACGTTAACAGCGGAACATCAGGTCTTCTGCTTTTTCTGTACCGTGCTCGGTTCAGCGAGCTTAACCGTCACAAACGTGGAAACTGCTTCTTTGGTTTTGGTTTGTTTGGGGGTTTTGTTTGTTTTAAAAATAACGACTGCCTAATACTTATGTATTAAAGCTAAGGCAGCTCCTAAGAAGGACAAGAGATATCTATGCCTTAAGTAACAGTTACAGGAAACACGATATGAAGAAGTAAGAGACAAGACAAGCAGAAAAGCCATCTGTAATAACACAATTATGGCAAGATTGGAAGCAGTTCATTTTGCAATTCATGCCTGTCTTAACCGCAAAAAAACACCCAGACCTTATTCTTAAGTAGTCATTTTAAAAACACTAACCCAGAACTGCTGCTTGTGGCGCAAGCTGCTTACGGCTATACTACTACCTTTCCTGTAATTCTACTGGAACCGCACATCACCAGAACCAGCAAATAAAGTCACAGCCACGGTTAACCAGGATCCTCCAGAATAAAGTATTTTTATTCTCCTCTGCACAGATGTAGGCACATCCTCAGAGGAAGATCGTCATGAGTACACAAAACATTACGATCCGATTTGGTTACAGATCTGAACAGTGACAGAAGACACAGAGTTCCCTTTTTTGGTTTTTGTTTGGGTTTCTTGGGTTTGCATCGGGGTGGTTTGTTGTTGGTTTTGGTGAGTTTTGTTTTTAGGTGGTTTTTTTTGGGGGGGGGGGTTTTTGGGTTTTTTTTGGTGTTTTTTTTTTTGAGTAGAATACATTTCTTCATGAGACAAGAACAAAGAAAACTATTACAGTTTAGCACTTGTAGCAATGGATTATTCTTACATTGCTACTTCTCCAGATATTACCAACAGGGTCAATTACAAAAATGAAACTAGATGCACTGGGTTTCTGTACAGATCAAAAAAAAAGACCTGGCCAAAGTAGCATCAAGTATAGCACTCCACAACTTCACTAGTTTTAGAACGACAACGTAACTAGGGTGTGCCATGCAGCAACTCCAGTCTTGCATCCCTCCGCACTCGCTCTCTCAGAGCGGCCTTCCACCCCTTCGCAGGAACTAAAGGCTCCCAAATTCAGCCGCTCTCTCTTCCACCTCCCTACGTTTGCTACTTACCTAATACTGAGGCCAAGCAGTGGCAGATACAGAAATACCTCCTCAGTATTAACAGCAGGAGGCATTTTACAGTTTTATAGTAAAACTGTAAAAAAAAAAGCAGTTTTACAACTGCGTAAAACTGCTGAGTATTACAGGCCTCAGCAATTACAAACTACTAAGAATTCTAATAAGTGTTTTTTAAAACATGAGTTGCTTGTGACTTTTTCCAGCTGTCAACAAGAAATAACAGTTGCATTCTTGTGCCTGGAAGTGTTACTAATCAAAGATGACTCAAAAAGTTCAGAATAGTTCCTAGAGTCCTTTGGCATTCTAGCTGTAATTCAGTAAAATCCTGTATTTCCAGGACTATCTTTGCACTGAGGGCCAGTCAGTACCCATGGACAACGCTACCAGAGAAATAATTCGCTAGACTTTGCAATCTCATGGTGGTCCTGAAGTCCAGGGAACACATTCGTGTCTACATCACAAGGAAAGGGACAGAACTGGGAAGAAAAACGAAGATCACTACAACACTGTCCTTTACAGAAACGCAGAGCAACGCCAGCCAATCATGGTAAAATTTTGGTGGGAAGGACAACAAACCTTAAACTGGAAGCAAGCACAGCAGTCTCCTGTCTCCTACCTTCAAGTATGGCAGCCTCCTACTCGGTTTTCCCATCCAAATATCTGCTGGAAGTATCCAGAAGAATGATGAAGTGACTCGCAGCGGAAGAAAGCTTACCTTAACTTTACATTCTTGAACCTTGTGATGATTTCCATTGTGGAGAGCGGATGGAGTTGTGCTCATCTCTTTTTCAGGTCTATTCAGCTTCACTTCATTGAGGATTTCACCTCCATAATCGCCCAAATGGTACCTCAAAAAAAAAAAAAAAAAACAACCCACAATTCAAAATAGAACACTGCATTTCCACTGGGAAATGTTTGAAAGACACAAAACAGGCCAACAGTCTGTGTAAAATCCTTCTGGCTTAGCTTCTGAGGTTTATGGTGCTACGTTAAGTCTTCAGCCATGCACGTGTGCAGAAGACTAGCATCCACACAGAAATAAACTATAGGAGGCGTTTTCAAAATTATTTGGTGAAATATTATTTGGTGAAAATTAAACCAATGACTCCTTACAGATATAATCTGTAATTTTACCTTTTCTCGACAACTTCTAACGTTAAATGCAACAGCTCGCGCTTTGTTTTCTCTCTTCTCTTAATCATCTCCAAAATTGTTATGGCTCTGCTAAACTCTCTTCTTAATTTCAACATCTTCTCGTAAGACGCTTCATCATTCTTTCGGTTCTATTGAAAGATTAAACACATTTCAAGTCAAAAGCAAAACCTGTGAGGCATAAGCAGCACAAGCAGTTACCCACTGCTGCTGCAAGTGAGAATCACACCAGCACGCCCAGAAGCAGCTTTCCCTAAGGTGTAACCCTGTCGGTAAGCAAAGCCACAAAAAGCAAGCAAAACTCCACTTTTAAGAGTAAGCTGAAAAAGAACTTTTCAGCCGGTTCCCCCCGTGCTTTGCCTGCTCAGATTCCCTACCAACCCAGGAGAAGTTTGTCAGAACAAGGAATTCAAGATTTGGTTCCTAAAATACGTTTTTCACCTCGATTCTGCACACGACAAGGTTCTGTACACACGTGTACGAAGCTGATGTATAAAGCTGAGTAATTACAGATTTCCTGGTTCAAATCAATCCATGCTGCAAATACAAACCCTGAACTATTTACTCCACGGCAAATGGAAGATCGTTTTCCCCTTTCTCACCGAAAGGGAAGCTTGTAACCTTGCAGGTCCCACATCTGCTTGTTTATGTGCCGAACTGCCCTCCGCGTTCCAGCTTTCCAGCAAACGGACAGACTGTAAACAGTCCGTAGAGAACTGAAGGATTACACATGGACTACATGGTCCAGCAGGTTTGAAACTTAGCTGGGTGATCCAATATTGCAACTATCAGGGACAACCAGATCCATACCCATGGGTACCACAGGACAGATGCCGCACGATGCTGGACAGGAACCACAACGATCGCTGTCACCGCAGGCTTTGAAGTGACAAATATAAACCAGTGAAGTCTGATGAGTTACCTTTCTTGTCTGCATCTTCTCAGTTCTCCTCCGGAAGGCAACGTAAGGGTCGTTGTTGGTGGAGCCATCCCTCTTTTCTTGCTTGATTTGGGGGATGAGAGATGGCCCCCTGCAATTCTTACGCTTTCTTACCCAGTAGTCGTATACAGCCTTAATAAGGTAGTCATCCTCATTTAGCAGCAGTTTGGCTTCCTGAAGCGTTACAAGCTAAAAGAGAAGATCCAAAAGGTGCAACTGAGATGGGGGTGGGGTGGTGGTGCACCGCACGGTCACAACTCTTGTACGCTTTCTAAATAAACTGGATTCTTCCCTAGCACGAGAGAGTAAAGGGAGGAAAAAATATTGATCTAAAATGAAATAGTTCCCAACTTTTCTGAACCAGCATCATCACCTCTCAGCAACTTCCATACAGCAGTCTAGAACTTCATCAATTAATTATGAAATCTGAAAACCCTGTTTGAAACAATTACAAGCACAGGATACAAGTGACTTACTACAGTCTGCAGATCATGATTTAGGAATCACTTCAATCTGACTACTTTTTTTTTTTTCCCTAAAAAAGAAGTTTCTTATTGGTTAGCCATTATTAATGCATGATTCTTTGCAGTTTAATGTTGATCCCCCTAGAAGATATTCTACTGCAGACAGAATATATTCTGAAGTAAACTAGTCTCTTAATTCTTCCCCCAAAATGTTTACTTTGTGGTAGAACAGGATAATGACCATCCCTGTTTATTACAGCCCAGGGACACAAAAACATTCACTTCTTAGGTAAGTTATTTCAGCAGGAAGGAGGTAGTTAAACACAGCTAATTAAATGGTAACTTTTTTGGTCCTTTTTATATGGAAATCAGACTCTAAATAAACACAAACCCCATCATTGACTAACCAGTACACTAGTTTAACATGGCCATATCCTCTTAAACCCATTCATCAAATAAAGAGAAAATAGTTATCTCCAGTATTACTCAAAACAGAAGTTGTCAGCACTTCATCTTCCCCATCACTTGAAAAATACCAACTGAACAACTTAAATTTGCAGTTTTTGCAACATGTCAAACTATGTTAAATCTTGTCCCTACATCAGGACAAGCAGAAAAACAAAACGAAACAACTCCTTTCAGAAAAATAAGGATATCCTAAGTGTAACCACTCTTACTACAAAAGTGTTAATGCCAGACAGAATAGAATAAGCCCCTTGCAATCTACAGTAGAATTAGAAAAATATTGAACTGTTTTTAAAAGAAAAAAAGAAGTCACTAATCCCTCTGTGCTTATGACCTCATGCAGCACTAAAACAATAATTTTAGATCTGCTCTACTGAAGATGGAATTAGCCCGGGTAACCAGACACACACACTCTCCAGCACACCCCACCTATGTGTAAAAGTTTACATGACTGTGTGTGTAGGGAATACACAACTTAAACATCATTCCACCACTGTCAATATCGCTTAAAACTAATTTCAATCTTGTTTGATGTTGTTGACAAGAAACTTGAACACAGACATCGCAATCACCGAAGTTAGGCAAAACACCCTACCCGGGAAGTCCCACACAGAGTTCATCTCCAAAAAGGATTTCTCCTTACACACCTTACCTTCAAGAAGGATTTGGTTATAAGAACCAATTACAATGCTTCATGTACACACAAGACCTTTTGTGTCATGGACTTCCTTAAATAAACACTTTCTAGTTCAAAATACTCTTCACCTCTGTAATGCTTCAGAGTCATTTACGTTTAAGGGAAAGGGGCAGCTGCCCACAGAGAAAAATCCATATTCTTGTAGTATTTTAGGAAAACATCTTTCAGTTCTTGAATTTAACTTCATTACTCAAGCAATGAAAGATGAAACCAGCAGAAGAACAATGAAAATTAATCTTGAAATTTGTAACCTCGACCACTGCAACTGAAAGCCAAACCAGGGGTCTCTGCATCAAAGCTCTCAGAGATCCGAGTCCCACACGTTCAACAAGCATCATCCAAGGTACTCGGCAATCTCTTTCTTCGCATCCCATCTTCTTAGCATAGTAAAAGAAATCTTCACCTAATCCTTGATAAAGTTACTCTAAGACGCAGAGAATACAACACTCTGGTCTCCTAACGCAGAGCACTGAACTCAATCAGGTTAAGTCACTGAGGCAGAGCTACGGATCCTGCCGCGGGTTGTTCACTCCTACAAAACGTTCCTCTCGCTAAGAAATAACTCTAACAATTCCAAACTTGCCTTTCAGAAACTGATGCTTCAGATTTAATTTCTGAGTAACATTTTTGGCTTTAAGACCCTCCTCCAGACACTGGCCTCCTGGAATACCTCAGGAACTGATTATGAAGATATTGGTGCCCTTCTGTCAAAATAATTAATACACAGCACGGCCTTGCTGCTAAAGCAAGGAAACAAGCCTCCCAGGCTGAACTGGACTATAACTAGCTTTCTTGCATCTGTACAGTTGCTACTCCAAGGGCTCAATATTAAACAAATGCTTTGCTTCACTGTCTATGCTTTTAAGTTTCCAGCCTTCGGACGTCAACTGAACTCAATGTCCACTAATTCCAAGTGAAACGAAGCATCTGGATTCTCATACACGTTTCTAGCCGAATCTATACACTTACCAATCACCACAAGCTTCTTCCATACCAACACAGGTAAAACAAGATCTTGTGAGCAGTACTCTCTAACACACTATGGTTTAATTTAAAATTAAAATTTTAAATTTAAAAACAACTCTCCCCCAAAAAGCTCCCTCCCCACCTGTTTTTTTCTGTTACCAATATGGACAGTAAGAGGCAGCAATGTGATTTCTGTGTAACTGCAGACTCACACAAACACTGTTAACCTTAAGGAAATAAACAAATGGAAAAAGAAACAAAAAAAATCCCACCCAGAACCATCCCACCAGAAAACTCAGCAATCAGAAAACCTCAGTGATTTTGTAGCACAGTACAGTACCTGACTAGAACTGGCTTTTTCGAGTCTGTCAACCATGATTTCAAACTGCAGCGGCTTGATTTCCATCTTCCGATTTAGTCTGTTCAGTAAGGTTTCATCCTCAGAGTCCATATCATAATCTGGCTGTTCATTGTCCAGATTAAAAGCTGAAACAAAAATATACATGCACAAAAAACCTGAGATGCTTGGTAGAGAACAACCCACGGAAGTACGATCAGAAATCAAAAACCACCGATAAAATTTCAGACTAGTACATCTCTGCCCTAACACTTTTTCCTTTAGGCTAAAAAGTTTCCCCAAATAACAGCTGGAAGACAAGAGCTGGAAGCTGCCTGCCTCTGACTTCCAATACGAGAGGAATCAAAGAAGTTTCCATTTTATTTTAAGTGGCTTGAAGGGGTGACAAGAAAAAAACTTTAGGTTAAAAAAAGCAGCATAGAGGCCTTGAAAGTTTAACGTATCTTTGCAAAACAAAAGCAAAAACACTTCTTAATGCAGTTGTAATACAGCTCCTCCAGAATATCATGATAAGATTCTTAACAATGAAGATAATTTTCGATCAAGTCCCAGACTTGGAGAAAAAGCACTTACACTGCAGTTCCAACAGAATTTCAGTTGCCCATTTTTAAATAGTTCAACAAACTCAGAGTCTTAAAATACTTGCTAGACTAGACTTTTTCCTTTTTTTTTTTCCTTCATATAACTGTGTGACAAACTGTAAAAACACAAAAAAATTCCCTGTGGGAATTGTTACTTTTTCTCCAAAATCAACTCAATGCTAGATGTACAACCTGAGTACTCCTCCTACTCCCCAAAGAGCAAATTCCCGACGTCACAGCAAAGCTCATGTCTGTGTTACAGATCGCACTACTCCTTTTGCACACTTGGACAACGTTTCTGCTCCTACTAAAAGCAGAAGGAAGTCACCATTCAGGTAACATGGCAGAAACGTCGTTTTACAACAGCTATGAGCAGTTCACGTACAACAGTGAGAATTCTTAATGTCAAACGCTAATTTTACCGAAGACGACCTTGAAGACGTGAACCGCTAACCACAACACTCCGAATAATCCAGCCAAGAAGTCACTGCATTCACAGCAGTGAAGCCTTGTTGAAATATATTCTATTCTTATTAGACAAACAGCACTATCTTATCATTATGCTCTGAATTCCTGGCTGTATCTGAGCGCTACCTTCAAGAAAACCTCTGTTACTTCCCAGTGTGCTTTGAGAGGACCTTAAAACAGGAACTTGAAAGACCAGGAGCAAAAGAAAAACATTAAGGAAAAAAAAATATCTTTACAGAAAATTATAGTATTTTCTCTCCCACGGTCTAACCAGTCAACAAACAGGTGGCAAGTAGCATATTCTTCCCATCTCTCAGCCTAGCCTAAGACCACTCTTTCTGTATTCCAATGCAATAAATTAGCTAAACCACCACCAGTATTTGTGGCTACACACGGACACTCAGGCAGAGACAGCCCAGAAGTGCTATAAGCAGTCCCTTACCACTGCCAGCTGCAAACCGTCACCTCTCAGAAGGGACCGTGCTCGACCGTACCAACTCTGACCGCACCATGTGGTCAGAACACTGCTCTGGCCTAACACACACCCCCCGTAAACATACTACAAAAATTTATTTCAAGAAAAAATTAGTAATAACAGGCTGTAACTATGTATTCAGGGGAATTACCAACAATATCAATTCAGTAACACGAGTCGCTTGGCAACTTTATTTAAGACGCTGCCATTGGGCACGCGACCCGCAGCTCTCTAACAACTAACAACAGTATATTACACTTAAACTACAGGTTACAACAGCGGATCCTGCTTCCCCAGCGGCAGCCTGTAGGAATCAAAAGTTTTGAGATAAAAATCTGGGTCAGATTTATTTTTTTTTTTAAATTCATATTTCTGTAAAATTGCATTAAAAACATCACCAGGCAGGATGATGCCGTCGAGAGAAGAGACTGTTGCAGTACCTGGGGCGAGTGCCACGCGATCCAGCTCGGAGCTAACAACCAGCGACCAGCCAAACACCAATGAACTGGCTGCCAAGTATCAGTGCTGACTCGATGAAACCAGTCTGCTACCTACCACCTGCAGCTCCTGTAAGCTCTGCTCCAGCTTCTCCTGCGTGGTCCCAGCAGAGCCCCCTGGGAGCACAGAGTGGTGGCACCAACAGCCCACCACATCGGCCACACACCGAAATGGGGTGAACTGTCCCACCGGAGCTGTAACCCTCACGCTCCTTAACTCCACTCTGCTTTTCGACACTGGCAAAAGCTTCTCTGAGAGCACCGACCGCTGCCCAAACGTGGACTGAGCGTGTCTGACTCCACCTGCTATTCACCGGAGTTTTCAAACTCTTCAGAGCTCTCCCAGGCAAGTCCAACCTCGGCAGCTCATACGGCTCCTGTGGAAGGATACCCAATATTGCACTTCCTCTCCACTACCTTCTGTCATTCAATGACCTCTTATGCATAAACTGCCACTTCCACCAGAAGGAAATTGCAGAAGTCTCCCCCACCCCAAGACCATCCCCAGAGCCTACAGAACTACTACAGTCCTAATGTACGCTGTGAAATCGCATTCGAACAACTCTGCCTGAGGGAGGTGGCCAAAATTTTCTAGACTAGATATTCCCATCATTTTGGAAGAGCTCTCCTAACAGTAAAGTAGGTCGCTCTACTCCAAAAAACAGACGTTTAACCATGTTCCTACAGATGTCGTAAGAATGCACAGAAATCCATTAAAGCCCAGAAAAGGCACTGCTTGTTTACCCTCAGACAGATCTTGCTTTTACACTAAAAAAAAAGTCAGCCTATTACCTGCCAGCAGGTAATTCAGTAACACCCTGTCAACAAAAATGTTTCCAGCCAATTTTTCCAAACCAGAATTATCAGTGAGCAGGACGATCCCTATGATAGAGAAGACGTGATGCTGTTCGCCCGTAAATTGTAAGCAGCGCCCCTAAACTTGCCTTCATTTCCACAATGAGGAAAGAAGAGTCACTGAAAGTTCTTGAACCATCCATGCACCTTCCTGAGCCACCTTTCACAACAAAATCAGACAGGCTCACGTGAGATGCAACTAGCAGAAGACCCCAAGACTTGCAAGAAGAAAAGAAAAAGCCCAACCATTCCATCAACTAGCAACTTAAAAGCCCAACCATCCTCAGGAGCCCACTATGAATCTAAGTGATGCCATGGCGAGATCTCCCTCTCAAATAGAGAAGGCAGATTACTGCATTGCCGGCATCTGAAGTGACCCTGTGGCACACCTCAGCCAAAAGCAGGGGAGTCCCTCCCTCTCACTGCCCGCTGTCAGCAAGCTGAACCAGTCTGCAGAGGCATCCAGTCAATGTCAGGTCCAGTTTGAGAGACACAGAGGTGTATGCAGCCAGAAGTGGAACCGAGAAGAAAAGTGGAGCCTCTCCTTCTGGCTGCTGTATCAGTTCCTCTGCCCCTGTGAGTCACTGGCTAAGGAACATGTCAAGTCCACCTAACTTCACACGTAGTACTAAATTATTTGCTGATAAAACGTCAGCTCTCTTCGCAGTCATTTTGAGCCTTCACGAATAACAGGTGAAGTGCTGAAAAACTGCAAAATGGAAAAAACTGTAATAATTAAAAAAACCCCAACACAATCAAAAAACACCCTACATTTCAACTCTACAACAGTATTTTGACAAATAATCAAAATGACAAGATAAAACCTATCCGACACATACTTGCCAGGAACAAGTTACATCAAATAAATCCAGTCTCATTTTCTTACACAAAAGAGACTAGTACTGTGGGAACGGCAGCAGCCCTTGTCCCATACCCTGCTCTCCTACCTTCTAGCAATGCTTTTGCTAGCAACGGTTCCTGTACTATTTGTCATGACCCGTAGTTATAAAAAGTTTGTTTTCTTTGAAAGGAGTTTCACACAGAGGCTGCAGGGTCACGGCACTGAAGCCACGGGAGCAGTACTTGCATTCCCCCTCCTGTTTCAAGGCAGACAGGAAGGTCGCAACGTCTCGGCAGCCTGTGGAGGCGGCCGAGGCTCAGGAAGCACGAGGCTATCGCTCTTCCTTCGACTCCTGCGCCCAAGCATAAGGGGTTAACCAACCCTACGCTGGCTCGCCACACCTCTGGGACACTCATGGAAATGTCCTCCTTCCCCGAAGCTCGTCTATCACTGCTCTTGGAAACATACTTTCAGTGACATCTTTCGTCACCAGTTTTCTTCTTTTCCCAAGCACTGAGCGAACTGCACCGGTTCCAGAAAAAGCCATTTTTCACCCTGGAGTTGGCCTCTAGTATGGCAGCTTGCTGGCTTCCAAAGCCATCATGAGCCACAGGTGGTTTATGTGCTGTAACTATCCATCACCACCCTCTGTTTCTGCCCCTGCCACAGCAACAGATGCAAGTGTTCATTCACGCCTGCAAGAACCAGGGAAGAACCAGACTCGGCCACAAAGCACTGCATTTCAGGTGACCTGCTACTAGTTAGTGTTCTAAGAACAACCGATCTGCTAGTTTCTGTAGTTAAAACAGAATATCTATATCCCTTCCTCCTGATAATTCCTGGGAGATTCTTGTGAGGGACTGTGGAATCTAGTTTTCCTGAGCCAAAACTTCCGCCTTTCTCCACGCTGCCCGTTGCCGTGGGACAGGGCACCGGTGAGCCTACCAGCAAGGTTTACCTCCTGTGAATGCTCCGAACTTGCTGGCTTGCTAATTGCTGCTGCAAAACCAACATCCTAGTTTACATCCTCTGCCACTTCAACCACTCCCGACGGCAGTACCTGGCAGAGGGATTTGCTTTTGTTTACTTGAGCTCCCCCAGGAACTGAGTTTACACTAACTTACAGAGATGTAATTTGGTTTTAAGTTAGGCTACATTAAATTGGGTTTAACTTAACCAAATTAACTGATTTCACTGAGCTAACTAAATTAAGGCTGTGGTTTCACAGTCACTTTAAGCTGACACACGTGTGAGTTACCACTCCAACGAGCGGTTCCATTAGCTTCCCTCCCCAGCAAACCACACTCCTACCACCTCGCTCGTGCCAACAATCTCGCAATGAGCCAAGACAGAAAACATAAATATGGAGGTTCACCTAGCCAAAAAATGACAGATACGCTTTCTGCCACTTCCCAGGCTTAGCTCACCTGTGAACACAACTGCCACCAGAAAGGAGCGGGCAGTGTTGATCCTGATGGCAGCAGATACATCTGCGCTGACCAAGAGCAAATGAACCAGCACATCATGGCAATCACATCCAAAGGAGCAACAAAGCAGCAAACCACCACCTCAGGGGCAAGCCTGCAGCACCTGGCTGGAACAGAGCTTCCAGCACTCCCCACCCGCACCCATACACCATGCAAATACCCGTTTTACACACCCAGACTGCAAGCCTGCAGCCTGGGCAGACCCTGCTACAGCATCCTCTAAAAATGTGGAACACACAACGAACAGATAAAAAGTGGCCAACTCTCACTTACGTGATTCACACGATTCATTTTTTTTTTTTTTTAATTTAAAGGGTGACTAGAGTTGATCCTACATAACTTAATAAAGATTATTTGACCTATATTTGAATAATCTGACTGCATTACTTACAATAAAGCATTAGTTTGGTATCATTACCTTTTATACACACACAGAGGTAAAACACATATACACGCTAACAATACATTTTTTGCTCCATTCTTATTGTTTCTGTTAGGGACACTGATTTTTTTTTACATCCACTTAGAAGACTAGCATAGGTACTAGGTACTAACAACTTCTCTTTAACGCATATTAGTAACTTCCAATGCATCTCCATGTTACTGAAACGACAAACACTCTTGGAAAATTATTAAGCATACTGGAATAATTAGAAGAGTTCAAGGCTTCTGTTTTAGATTCAAAGTCACCTGAGTTGGTGCTACGTACGTCAACTAATACCTGGAACCATGCTTATTCATGTACTCCACGCTCAAAGAAATTAACTTTTCTCTGCTCGGAACCACTGGCCTAAATAAAAGAATTATACTGGTAAAGTTGAAAATACTAAAATCCTTGACTAGCAAAACATGATTTGCTAGAAATAACCACCAGTGAATATGGATTACAGTATGTAGCCTCTTGGCATCTATCAGTTTACATAACTTCCCTGGCCAAAGTAAGTATTGTTGCTCTTCGTGCTTTCAGCATTAAAACAGAATCTCTAAGCAGTTTATGAAGCACAAAGCTGCCTTGTATCACACCTACTCCAACCAGAATATGTGGGAAAAATTATCTTGGAGCAGTATCTGATGTTTACCTTCAGCTCAAATACTTTCTGTAACTCTGTCCAGAAAGACTGTGAGTCTCAACGAGACAAAGAACATTTTGGCATAATTTATTTAACGCCTTGAGACATGTTTATTAACAATATTTACAGTGTTTCTGGCAATGTCCAACAAAGAAAAACATAAAATACCCTCCTTATTGAGCAGCTTCATTTCAGTTAATTCAACCTGCCTCGCTTGCAGGTTTGTTTCTTCTACTAAGCAGAGAAATACTTGATTTCCTTTTGCTCGTTTCTCACATTACCAGTATGATCTCCACTGTATCACAGAGGATCCTGAGCATGTTATTTCCAAAAATTTCTTATTTTGTAAACACACGGGAAAAAAGGGAGACTTCACCATGTTGGTGAGAAATGATGCAAGGATCTTCAACATACAGCTGGGTTTGGGCTTCAAAACCTCTGCCTAGCTTCAGTTCTATTATGTCTACGAGCAGAAGACACACACACACATAAAATACTGCCTCTGCTCAAACCTACATGCAGATCAACAGCCTTTTGTTGAGGCAGCTGGGAAAAAAAGAGCACACGGATTATCACCGCATTCTGCCTGGCAAGATGAAGTTCAGGAAGATCACCACTGTCTGCACAAGCCTCCTAACAACCGAGGACCTTGTTCCGTTCGAGGCGCTTTAGCACACCCCTGTATGTTATATATGTGATAGTCCTTCCATACAACCAAGAGTGAAAACTACGAACCAGGGATGAGACGAGTTTTCTCTGCAGAGACCCAGGACTGAATTTGTGCTTTATCATGAACACTGACAAGCCATTGCTATGACTGAATCCAAGGTTCTGCTACCAAGATAACTCCTGGGAGAGGTCCAAGTCAGAAAACAACCCCCGAGAACCACATGCTGCAAAGGACAAACATGATTTGTGGGCCAAGGAACAAGCGAACTATAGATGTGTGTCACCTGTCAACAGAATATCAACCATAAGAAGTGTTAAAACTAATCCAGAGACCACTATCATCAACTACAGCTTTAGATTAATGAATTAATTAGATCTTTTAAGACATAGCAAGCAAAAGAATACCTCCTTTTATCTATAAAGTAAGCTCAGAGTTCCCCACAGACAGGGAACTCTTACAGTTTTAGCAGAGAAAAATAACCGTTACCCACAGCCCAGAAGCCATCCATGCTATTACAGTGAATAGCTTGAACTCCACTGGTAGAGGTCTTGAAGGTTCAGTTTCAACTGTGCTACTACAGTAGAATGAAGGCTGATTTCATTACAAAAACTCTTCTATTTTACTGATCTCCATTTATATAGAACTTTTGAGTTAACAGCCATTCCAGACTCATCCAACGAGGAAGACAACCCCTCTTCTGCTCCCTGCCTTAGTATAAGCAACTAGGAGGCAGCTAGGCTAGTTCAGTTATTGCTTCTCAGAATTTGGGACAGAAAAAAAAAAAAAAGAGGCTTGATCAGCAATACTGGACCATCAACAGACAGGATAAGGCTTGCCAGCTTCTGCACGTGGACATACAGTATCAGCACTGAGCCCATAAACAAACACAGCACGAAAAACTGGAATTTACCTATATAAATTCCCTTGGATTTTTGAGTCCTCCCACTTTCTGAATACCGTAGCAACTTTTTCTTCAAAATTGTTTGAAGTCTACTCAATTTAAATAAGGGGGGGGGGGGGGGGGGGGGGGGGGCCAGGGCAGGGAGGAACAAACCCAACATTTGTTAACTTACGTTGAATGTGAATGAACTGCTTTGGTTGCTTGAACTCTCCTTTATACAAACGATTGTAATAGTTGACATTGCTCTCCGCTTCGGGGACTGGGATAACCATGCTCTCTTTCTTTTCTCTGAAAACTTGTTGTGCTGAGATAGCCCGTTGCAAATGATGTTCCTGCAAGAGGAAAATGCAAGAGTTTGTTTATTCAGGTATCAGGATACAGAAGCGCATGTACAGACAGTCATCCTTTCCTCCCACTGTTTTCCTGGTGTTCTCCAGCAGACCCAGATAAGAGAGTTGAGGCTTTGCTGTATTTTAGAGGACAGCAGAATGCTTCCTTCCAGCTTGCTGATGGGAGAAGATGTGTTCTCCATCATTTAGTATACTGAGGGTTACTATCTGACAGGAATCTTGGAGCCCCAGTGAATGTAAGGCAGGACTACAAACAGATGAAAAGAACCCTCTGTTCAAACAGCCCACACCCTCTTACCAGACTGGGAAAAAGTCAAACATTCAAACTACGCAAAATAACCTTAGTAGAAAATTAGGGCTGGTATTAGCCAAACCCATCAAAACCTGTCAGAGTCGATTAATGCCAGATCAGTTAACAGATGCACAGCAAGTCCTTTAAAGTATTATAAGCAACAGGTTCAAATCAAAAGAATAGCTAATTTCATCGTTCCTGTCTACCCAGCAATGCTTACTGGCTTGCTCTCTTCAGAAGTTCAGCTAGTTAAGCGCTACAGAAAGAGCAGTCCTCACAGAACACCACTTGAAAAGCACAGCTCCCTGAACAAGTATCGCTTCATTTCATTCTTACAGGACAGGAGTCAATTGCTGAGGAAACGTTTCAAGTAAAACACCGATCACAACGAGTGTATTAATTTACAAAAATATTCTCACGCATCATTTTATTTGTTATCTCAGTGGAACTTATCTACTGCTGCAAGTCAGTACTAACTCGTGGCTTCTCCCTCAAAGATTTTTCATGACACTCGTGTTAATCTCTGGCAAAGAAAACCAGGACAAACGCAGGATTCTGATCCATGGTACTGCCTGTGTATCATTTCAGTGCAGTCTGCACAACACCTGATACAAACCGACTGGCCAGGAGAGGAGCCTCTCTGGCAGCCTGGCAGATGGCAGGAGGATTCTGAACACCACCCCTCTCGCCGTCTCCCTCCTCCAGCCAGAGGCTGGCAGCTGTACAGGGTACGTGTATGCCTCAGACCCTCCGGTGCAGTGTACTCATGTAAATCATTACAAAAACGTCTTGTGCTGAGATTCCAAATGGCTATGTCGGCACGTGCTGCCCTCTCTGTGTCCAGTAAAGAGGAAGAGTGGTGGTCCTCACCAGGACAAGATCCGAAATCAGCACAGCCATTTACTTGGGAAAGTTAAGTCACGAGTTCTCCATCCGTGCAGCCAAATATAAACCAAGAAAACGGCCGTCTCCTAGAGATTAACCACTATTCTTTAGAAGAACCTGGAGCCTGATAGTTTCCTTCTCCTTTCACTGTTCTCTCCCACTGCAGCGTTCTTGCCTCCAGCTTCCAAAATTTGAGGGGTGGGAAGATGACAGAGCAGAGTATCAACCTGAAATTGAAGCTCAGCTCTGTCACAGATCTACACCACCTTACCTTGCCCATTCCAGGGGCTCCCGGTTATCTGCCAGCCATTCCCACAGACCTGACTGCTAGAAAGAGTATTTGCTCTGAACTGGGGGGGCAGGGAAAGACTTTGCTACTCTTACCTCCTCTCCTTTGGTCTTCTGGGGTACCCCTCCCCACAATCCACAGCAGTGACTACGCAGCCTCACAAGGGGCCAGACATCACCACCACAAACAGGAGAACCAGCCAGCATTTTGGTAACTCGATTGCAATGCAGCCTGGCAGATCTCCTGCACGCAGAGATTCTCTGCTACACACTTGGTAAATTCTCTCAAGAGCAGGATTTCTTCCTCTCTAATACTACAGAACGTTACTTAAAAAAAAGGGTAATCAATGAAAGCAGGTCTTTAAAAATATGTAAATGGTATTTAGTAAGTTATACCCTCTTAAATATAAGATCTTGAAGAAACGCAAATAATGAGATTTCTGCAAAATTAGAATATAACAAACCAGTGCAAGAGCAGCTTTGGGAATCTCCTGTAGCAGATAAAGCAACATTAAATCAAACTACCAGGCTCCCAAGTGAATGCTATTAGAATTAAGACAAGCATGCAATCAAATATCTGGTGTGATCTGCTTGAGTTACTACACAGCAAGTAAATCTGTCACTCCGCCATTAAAATGTGTCTTGGAGCGCTTCACAGCGCTGGGGAGGTCATTCAACTAAAACAGAATTTGTTTCATTACAGTCCTGCTTTCAACTGATGTCCCCAGAGTCGTCTCCTAGCAGTTAACCACACAAGACATGCTGTTAGGAAGGACTTGTGGAGGTTATCTGTCCAACTCCCACTTGAAGACGATTCTCTCCAACTCGAGATAGGTCAGCCATGACTTTTTCAAGTCCTGAAAACCCCCAGTTCCCACAGCCCCTCTAAGTAACCTGTTTCAGCGACGTACTAACCCTCTTTTGCCAGAAGTACCATGAGTGGTTCACTCGCCCTCTCTCCGAGTGGCTACGGTCTAAGCTTTTAGCCACTCCAGCAGCCCACTGACAGATCACCGTAGAGTTTCTCAACATTTGAGAACAATTTCTCCATTTTCTCTCAAGTTTCTCTCATTTAACAGCAACTTCTCAAACTTGAGAAATTTCTGGAAAGGCAGAGTAACAGGAAAGAGCATTCCAAGAGCAGCCCCACCGCTGACAAGTGGAGGAGCAGCAAAACTTCCCCACCTGCAGCTGCACTTCCCCTACCATCGCCCAGTCTCTAGCATGCCTTAGTCACACAGCGTGCGCGCGCTGCTGGCCCCTCGCCTGGTCCTTCCTTCCCATCAGCGCTGCTCATCAGCCAGGCGGTTCCCCGCCCGTACCGACACACAGCATTATCATTCCGCCCCAGGTACAGAAGTTGTGAGCTTTAACTCCACAACGCTTCAGTCCTCAAGTTTTGCAGCATCTGCTGAGACAGAGGTTCCACTGTCGGCAAGCCAACCGCTCCTCCCAACGCAGGGTCGCTGACAAACGTGCTGGGGACGCACTCCTTACAGAGCCAACCAGCTGAAGCTGACCCATGGGTCGTTCTGCACCACATCCCCGAAATCAAACCAACCCAGACACTCTTCTAAAACAGGATTAAATAACTTGTAGAGAAGCCACTCTCGTCCACAGTAGCCTAAGTAATGAATTGGGTAAATAACGTTTAACTTTCAGGAAAAGTAATGAAGAAAGACAAACAGCAACCAGAACTCGACCCATCTTTTGGCTCCACAGCCCATTACACAGTGTAGATGAGTAGTTCGGTTTCTCAGTTTTTGTAACGCTGCTATTAAGCGTACAAAGAGTTCCCAAGGAAAATCTGACAATAGGTGTTAGTACTCACTTTACTATAAAAAGCCTTCAAGAATAACACAGCTTTCAAGCAGAGAAGGCTTAGCAGTGTTACTGTCGCTCATCAAACAGTAGGGCTTCAGAAGAGACAGATAAGCTATGTCATTTTTCGAATGGGGGAGAGATCTTTCTACTGAACATGAAGTTAAGGAAAATACAATTTTTAACTCCCGAAACAATTCTGTTTAAACAAACTCTGAAGACTTTTATATAACAGTTGGTCTAATTAAATGGCTTTATTAAACCTGAAAAACCATTTTTAAAGATACATTTTGTAACTGGTATACCAATACACCTTTTCGTCCATTTTTCACCTTTTCTTATGGTTTTGAAAGACATAAACCACATTGAAAGACACATACCATATTTCAACTTGTACTTCATCCTGAAGTAGGGGAGATAAAAAGATCTCATACAAAATAAGTGACTATTAGAGGAAATAGTGATGATTGCAAACAGAACATGCTGCCATGGGAATAAAAAGGAGTACCTGACAAGGAGTTATTACCCACTAATTCCCTAAAAAGCATATCCAAACCTTTCTCACTAGCATGACTAAAAGATTTCAAACAAATACAGCTTAGACTGGACTATTTCTTCAACTAACAGCATAACAGAATTAGAAATAACTAAATGTTTAGTATATGCAATACTGCCGCTTCAGCATATTTATGCCTTAAAATAAAATTGTTCTCCAAGCGAAAGATCCATCTCTCCAGATGCATGTCAGCCATGCACGTACCTCCACTGTACCAGCACCGCACTGACAACACTTTACAGCAAACAGCTCATGTCACTGGCTTTGTCTAATCCAGTGTTTTCCCTGGAGTAGCCAGCCTGCCCTGCCACCACGAATCCACCCGTTCCGTGCGGAGAGGCACAGAAGAGCACCCACCGGTCTCACACCACCACCTTCGAAGCTCTGCTCCAAATGACCCAACAGTCACCCACAACAGGGCCGACAGAGCAAGTATCAGCCTTAGTCCAGAACAAGGCCTGAAGTCACGCCTCTGAACCCATACAGAGACACTCCAATCCTCGCTTCCCTTTGTCTTCGGAGGGGCGAACCAAAAAAAAATCCTGCAACACTGCTACCCCAAAATACCTGGCTTTGGTTGCACACGTGCAGAACCAGCCTCAAAGTCCAAATCAGAGCAACAGATCTTCACTGCTGTGTCCTGTCATCCCTGAAACACCACGGGTTTCATGTTCTTTCCAAACTTTCTGTCTGGAGTTTCTTCACTATGAGAGTCACCACTTGTCACTGGTCTCAAGGAAACAAAAAAAAAACCAAACAACAAATAAAAAAAATAGGGCCACAAAGACACTCAGGAGGCTGGAGCACCTCCCCCATGAGGACAGGCTGAGGGGGTTGGGGTAGTTCAGCCTGGAGAAGAGAAGGCTCCGGGGAGACCTTAGAGCGGCCTTCAGTGCTGAAAGGGGCTGCAGGAGAGGTGGGGAGGGACTCTGGATCAGGGGGTGCGGTGACAGGATGAGGGGTAACGGCTTCAAATTGAAAGAGGGGAGATTGAGATGAGATGTTAGGAAGAAATTCTTCACTGTGAGGGTGGTGAGACACTGGCACAGGCTGCCCAGAGAGGCTGTGGCTGCCCCCTCCCTGGCAGTGCTCAAGGCCAGGCTGGATGGGGCTGGGAGCAACCTGGTCTGGTGGGAGGTGTCCCTGCCCAGGGCAGGGGGGTGGAACTGGATGGTCTTTAAGGTCCTTCCAGCCCAAACTGTTCTGTGATTCTATGAAAAATGTAACATAGTAACAAGTCAACAGGTAATATTCCTCTGAAGATTACTCTTGTTAAGCTTTAAGGGAAACCATGATCAATACCAAACATTATTTGCACCCATTAGAACTATATTTACCAAAATATACTCTTTTATTCTGCTGTTGCAAAACAGAGCACTTCGCTCATACAGACAAGTCTGGGTTTCTCCTTATCCTTTAAGTTCCCTGCTGCCATTCCCCACAGTACTCTCTCTGAAACAGAGTTTATCATGCTTTCAATAAATGTGCTAGTTTTTTGGATCAGCATGGTTGGGGATGCCTATGGCTGAATATCATCTTCACACCAAAAAGCTGATCTGTCTTAATTATGAAACCGCAATGAACAATTCCCTATTGGATACAGGCACCCTAGAAGATGAACCCTTAGGACTCAACACATCCATTACCTCCTTCATTCCTTAAAACTCTACCATACAAGCGATGCTACAACTTTTTAAAAGGTTATTTCACACCTTTTATTCACCGACTAATGTCTACATTTACTCTGTGAGGTAGAAAGTAATGAAACATACCGCAGTTCACTGTGACACTATTTAAGAGAAGAATTCCTCTTTGCCACTCCTTTCACAAGAGAGCTTCGGGTGACCCATCAGGTGTTTGCAAGACTGTAGACTAATGACAGAAATACCTTGACAGATGTTACTGAGACCCCAGGGAAACAAAACACACCATACCACAGCTTAGCTGTTGAAATCAACTCTCTTAACAAGACAGACAGCTTTAACTCCATAGCACTCCACTGTAAGTACGATGGAAAAGTGAATTTGTTAACCGCTTTACCTACTCAAAACAAGCTATTTCTAGGCCCACCTGGAGTCAGCCTCCTAATCTACCTGCAAGCAAGAACACCATTACAGAAAAGAGACCAAGGAAAACTTACTAAAGCCTAGAGAACCTACTTGCTTAACATTACACTCAAATTAGAAAATACAAATTGACATTTTAATATTTAATAGGGAGATTCAGAAACCAAAAGTATAGAATTTTCATCCGGAATGTGCAGACTCATCTTGCAAAGCCCCAACCGCAGCTAGAAAGCTTGTTGACAGCACTTGCAGAAAAGTGTCATGAAGCTCAAAAGCTACTTTGATCAAAAGCCTCCCCCCCTCCTAAAACCACAGCCCCACCTACTCCCTCTGTGCCCACACAGGCCTTTTTACAAAAGACTTCCAAGACAAAAGTGTAAACTCGAGCACCATCTTTTGTTTCCTCCTGCGGTTAACCCTTTCAATCCTTAACTGCCAGAAAAAACATGGCCAATGAATATTTATCCACATCGGTGCAGAAAGAGCTTGCTATTTTCTATCAAGGACTCACTTGTCTCCAAACACCAATGGGACAAACCTCTTCCCGGGGTGTTAGCAGCTTACTGGCAAAGCTTTTTAAATTTATTTTATTTTTAAAGCGATTCCTGTACATGTCAATTTAGTCTAAACAAAACAGCTACCTGAAGTACGACTGACTTCCTGTGCTATCATAAGGGAAAGTGAATCTAAGCAACTGAAAGGCTTAAGAGGGGAGGAGGAACAAAAAAAATAAAATAATACCTACAGACCCGTTTTCCTTTCTTTCCCCTCCTCTGCCCTGGGACAGCAAACCGCTAACTAAGGAGTCATGTATAGAGCAGGAAACCTGTCTGTGCACCACAGCAATTTTCACCCTCGAGACAGCCACGAACATCTCAGGAGAAACTCATTGCTTCATTTCCAATTTATTTTTAAAAGCAAGTATTTTAGTGAATTAGCACTGTTGATCATGTATTTTTCTTCTACTGATCCAACGGGAGAATTAATCTATTCAGTAACCAGACCTGTCTCCTCTTGCTACACCGTGTCCCCTTAAAAGGTTACATCAGCTATGAAGTAATGGAGTGAGCTGGGCAAACAACGAAAACTCACACCCGGAGTTCAAACCAACGCCCCCAAAGCAAAGCTGCTTTATAGGACTGAAACTCCTCCCCGTTTCCCTGAGGGGTTTCCAACACTCCGTGGGAGGAAGCTCAACAAAACCCACAAGCAGCAGCAGAAGCTACAGAATCAGGCCCTCCTCGCAAGTGGAAAGGTCTCACGGACCCACTTCTGGGTTCGCTTTTGGCCGTATTGTGTTTTGCCAACGCGATACCCCCCGCCCTTTTTAACTCATCACAAGCAGTACTTGCCCCGCACTTGCCTTCCGTGCTGCCGGGGTGCTAACGGCAGGCTGCTGCTACAGACGGCTCAGGGAAGGAGCGGCTGGCAGAGTGGATCAAACTACTGCTCTGTCCTAAAATTAGTGGAAGTTCCTGGAATGGGTAAGGTTTTTATTATTTACATACTCTGAAGTCATACCATTATTTCAGAAGGGAGTGAACTAATATCTCCACAGAAAGAAAAAAAGAAAACAAAAACACAGCCACCACTTTTCTGTCCCTTTCTTCCCATTCTTCAACAACTGTAATGTCACCAAGCAATGCCAGTGCTATCTGAAGACCAAAGACAAGCCACCCTGTGAACCCCTGACCCACAACCACCCGGTTACAGACAAACCCCCTGAATGCTCCCTCAAGAACGCCGATGCAGGCTGAAGCAATACAACAGAAGGGCCACCAGCAACTCCAAAATGAGCCCAACAGCCTTGGATGACACTTTGTGCCTAGACAGACAGGTCTACACAGGAGCCATGCAGCTAAACAAAGAGAAATCCAGTTTGGACAGAAAAAAAAATTCCTTCATTTCCTCTCTGGCAGCCTGACTAAAGCCAATTTCAGTACTATAGAGTGACTACAGACAAGCTTGGTAGTAAGAGTGGAAATTAGCCCACGAGACACTGACGGAGGCACAGGGGGAAGAGAGGTGACCAGAGAATAAAGCAATCATTTTTGTGTTTCTTTAGCTAACCTTGTAGCACCAAAAAAAAACCCAAAACCACCCCCAAACTCCCTAAATCAGTTCAGCGCAGAAAAAGCGAGCAATGCCATTTCAATCATCCTTTGTAATAACGGACATGAAACAACTGTGAGACATCCCAAACATTGCCCTACTGAGTGGGACAGCAGTAATGTAGGAGCCTATGAGCAATCTCTCATCCGTATAAACAATGACTGTTTGCTATTTATGAACATATCATTGACACAAAACTGTCACTGTTTATGACATGTCAAAAAAAACCCCAGACTTGAACACCACATTTTAAAGCTACATTTAATTATACAAGTTTCCAGTCTGCCAAAAAGTGAATATAAATGAATTATTAAAAACAGAATTGTTATAACAATGAATTAAGTTGAATTATTAAAAATTCCTTTTGGAAAGGCTGAAAACGGTACCGCATGAGAAACGTACGTTTCCTGAAAAGCAGAACCGTTTTTTCCCCCAAGATGCCCTTGCATGACCTTACGAGGAGGTGGCTA
Organism: Leptosomus discolor; assembly: GCF_034619465.1. Lineage (NCBI taxonomy): Eukaryota > Metazoa > Chordata > Aves > Leptosomiformes > Leptosomidae > Leptosomus > Leptosomus discolor. The sequence continues at coordinate 2,944,356 of NC_141395.1, forward strand.
CAAACCCCGTAAGGCCTGGTCACAGACGCAGAAAGCAGTCTGCCTCTGGCTCCTTGTACACATTTGTATCACTCACCAGGCAACACGTGCAACCTCAGGCACAAAAGACAGTTAACAAATTCCATCCGAGGAATCCCTTTTTATTTTCTTTAGTCTGTTTAATTAGCATAACTCCACCGTCCCAAGTCAGACACACGGGGATGGAAAGGCACACACCTACATATCTAAGTATTCCTTCTTATTTTTCACGTAACTAGCCTCACAGTGTATGTTAAGAGGCTGAGCTTCCACCACAACTAGTGTTCCCCTTCATTAAATACAGTATTACACACAGAATCCAACTCAGTTTGATCCCTGGCTCCACACATCAAAGCCTTCACGTGACCAGGAGTCACCAAACCGCGCTCCTTACAAGAGGAAGAGTCACCAGGAGGGAAGACTGGAAATTCCCCAACAGAAGCCGGTAACAGCTCCCCATGGGACCCACCGCCTTGCTGGGAGGCCACAAGGATGAGGGAAAGGCTGCTGCTGCCTCACTTCTCCCCCCTGTCAGAGATTTGTGTCACCCACCGGTGGCCGACCAACACCCACCGCTCCCAGGCCCAGCACCGAAACCTCACGTGAAGCTGCTCAAGACGTCTGAGGCTTCTTGCTCTACGGTATTTGTTAGCAAAGAAACTGCATTACCTTAATACTAAAGACCTGGTCTTTCAAATCATCAGCTCTTACCCGTGCCACACAAGGTGGGTCCTGCTAAGCAGGGTCTTGCTAATCCAGAAGCCTAAATGCTGGTTACAAGAGCCGAAGCTCAAGAGGTGCGAGCACGTGCTGCTGACATGAAAGATCTGCCTTAGAAACAAGTTTCTGCAGTCACAGCAGAACTTACTGCCTTCGCATCGATGTTATGAAGAGCCCCGGCACCCAGCGAGCCCATTCATTTCATCTTCACCAGCCAAGGCCCCTTCCTGGGAGCTTCAGGGATAACTTGCACAGCCAAGAAGGAGCTGCTCCCAGCACCTCTCCCTCTCTTACTGCACTGTGCATTTAACCTTCTGACTTTGTGTTACGTTTTCTTTCTAGGAGTAACATCCAAAGCTCTCATTATGGATTTTTATCTGAGGCACACACACCAATACCACGGAATTCCTTTTTTACAGAGTTTTTAAAACAAATGTCCTCACCAAAGTGATAAGACCTGATGAACAAAACAGAAATCCATCATATTATTAAAAAAAGAGACACCAGAAATTGGTTCTAAAGGCAGAACAACCGAAAAAAAAGGTTAAAAAAAAAAACCAAAACACAAAATACAGAGTAACTGGTAGGAATTAAAATTCATTCAAAATTAACTACAAAATTCCATTTGAACTCAAACACCCTGAACTCAAGAAACATAAATTATTATTTTTTTAAAACTTTCTGTAAGAGCAGTGTCTATCTTACTTGTCTAGTCACTGGATACCACTGCAAGACATCCAGCATTCTGTTCGTATCCAAGCTCAGCGCTGGGGAAGCAGACATTACCAGGCTGCTTCAAAGTAGAAACAGTTTTTGTTATGCAACTCAAACCGGTCAAACAGATAAAAAGTGTGAGTTGCAGCCATAAAAGTGGCAGAAAGCTAAGAAACCCAAATTATAAATTAAAATGTAAACAACAGAAAACAACTAGGGAAAAGGGGGGAGGTGGCATCTATAAGCGTGCTGGCTAAGAACTGACGCGCACATGAACTACTTTGTGTGTCACAGGGGACACGATGAGATTAACAGTTTACACTGACAGGGAAAACCGATGGAAAAGTGACATCTAACGAACCGGAGAACAGTCCAACAAGGCACGCTGGGTGAGCCCTAACTTCCCACAGCTGAAGAGGACATAAGCGTGAGGAATACCTTACGGAGAACAGTTCTACTGAAGCAGGCACACTGGTGAGGTGCTGAGCTCACCTCGCTTCAGAGACCAGAGGAGTCAGTCCGTCACACAAAAGCACCCCAGTTTTGCCCTCACACACTCACCGGGGGGTGGCATTCTTCTTTGCCAAGAAGCTCATCGGCGAGGATACAACTCTGCTATCGGCTCACCTACTCCTCCCACTCTGAAGGGTGCATTTAAAATAATAACAGACCAAAGGCGTACTTGTATCTAATGAAGTCCAAAATTCTTGCTCCAGGCATTTCCTTGTTGGTTTATTTCTGAAGAAATAAGGTTGTTTGGTTTTCTTAAAAAAATGAGAATCAGGTGTAGCATTATCTTCTTTTTTCTTATGGCATTTCATTAGTATCAACACATTAATCAATCAGAATTGCACTAATGTAAATTCGGGAAAACAAGAACTCAGGTATTTTTTTTCTGCAAACTTCTGCTCCCTTGTATTTAGAGCATTTCTGTTAGGAAGAGGGACGGTATTTTAACCCAACACCTTCAGTAACACTATAAGGTGATTATTATATATTAACAAGTAGGAATTTGCAAAACAGATTAAAATCAAAGCTTTAAAATAGTGTATTCTAAAATACTTAGTTTCTTTGACTCAGAACTAGTCAACATTAAATGCAAAATTCTAACAGTCTATATTGATAGTACTTTTAGTTTCATAAAACTCTTTTCTCTCCTTATTCCTTTTCATACACAGTAATTCAGCTGTGGTCCAGGTCTTCCCTAATTGTTACAGAAATTTCAGTTCTACAGTTAATCTTCACCACCAAGGGCTTCTGGGACACCTAAGGTTTAACTGAAGTTTTGTTTATGTACGTATTAAATGTGTTATTTACCTTTTAAAAACTTGAACAATCAGAATGATAAATATGCTAAAGCACATAACTGTTCACCTAAGTATAAACAAGGCATAGTTTATTAGCTTTGTTGGCCAAATAAATTACAAATAACCTTCTGGATGTCCAGCACCAATCAAAATGGTCTTTCTTATGAAAAATAATTAAAACCAAGATTAATATAAGCAGATTTAATGCCTGTTGATCTAAACTATTCAAACGGGATATCCCAACTGATCTCAGAAACTGTACAAAGCTGACGACTGCTCGGTTTTGCCAAGCAGGAACAAAACGAGATCTGGCACCACATAACTCAAAGCACAACTGAAGCTGCCCGAGGTATTTCTTTCTGAGGTTTTCTTGAATTAAAGGAAGAGGAAAAACTGCTACCTACATTTGAGACGTACCAGAGCCGAGTGGCAGAGTCCAGAGAGGCAGATTTCAAAACCTTCTCCCAAGCTTTTGTCATTCAACGACACCTCATCCTGAGGAAACCTACCCATAAGGGAAAGTGCCTGCATAATGACTTGAGGTGTGACTCTCCATTCACACCCGCGGAGATACCATTGTTCTCCGCTAAGGACTCAGGCACCCAAACAAGCCAAGACAGCTTCCATGGACCGGGCTGAACTGACCCCATGCATACACACCGCTCTAGCCTGCAGCAACGATGCAGCTTTATCTAAATTAAGAGGGTGGTTTTGAGATACGGCTGAACCCATCTAACCTCCGGCTGACACCAAAAGGGTAACAGTAACACCGCTTCTCCATTCCCAAGCCTGCTATCCCCACGTGTTCCCACCACTTCTCGTGAAGGTCAAGGATGCTCAGCATTTCCACCGGTGGGCTTTCACCTCCTCTTAGCAAGTCAGACGGGCCTCAGCGCTTCGAAAAGCAGACCACCCCCACCAGCTGCAGGCCACAGTCACTCCGTCTCAGCTGGATCTTAAAAGCACACTCCAAGATAAATTACTTGACATTAGTCACAGGCTAAGCCTATACTCACAAGCAGTTGTTACAGGTTAGCCGATAGGTGTTAATGTGATAAGCCCTAATAAACTGATCCCGAGTTTGCGACTTTAGAGCAAATCAATATAAAATTGTTTAACTTCAGCCACATAAATACAGCCAGAACAGATTAAAACCGAAGCTAGTCGGTCTAACAGCTCACCAGTTAACAGTGCTCAGCAACTCCAGCGTTTACACAGGGTCCACGCTCATCAACAGCTTATGTTCATCCCCACTGCAGTATCAAGCTAAGACAATTCAGCCTACTCAAGTGTTAAGTCTGATGCACCATTATCAAAAGGGATGGTAAAAAGTAGCTTCTCTTGGCCACAACAGTATTTTGCAGGTGAAAGCACAGGAAGGGTAGAGGATCACAGCTGAAAACTGAAATAATGGCTGTGAAATGGGGCTGAAAGGCACACTTTGAGGAACATCACTGCATGACGTGCTGGCTCTCAAAGGGAGGGAGAAAAATACAGGACCTGAAGGCAGGGAAGAGGTCTTACACACAGAACTGAAGTTTAAAATTCCACAAATAAAGACTGCAACACAGCATGACGCTACCTACTACCAAACATACTTCAGTAATCCCAGCAGCCTCCAAATAAACCCAAAAGAAGTAAAAAAAAAATACAAGCACTGAACTCAAACCGAGAAATAAACTTCTACTGGGAATTACATTTCCCCAGCACATAAGCCAGTTGATTCTAATCAAACCCCATTTCTTTCCCCCCCCAAAAAGTCTGCTGCCTGGATTTCACAGAGTTTTGCACAGAAATACAATCTTTTGAGTTTCTTACTTAGACTTTCAGAAAGACTTTCTGAGGGATTTTTGTTTTACAGGGTATTTGCACGGTTTGAACTAAAGTTATCCTCTGTTGACCTTCTATTTCACACACTGGTGTCCTGGCTTCTTCTTTGTCCTACAATGCCCCTCATTTGTAAGCAACCTCGAGCATTCAACCACAGGTTATGAATGCACACCCGCCACACAAACCCCAAGTTACAACAGGTTCTGTCCACATGGGGAGCCGTTTAGGTACATTTATGTTTTAAACTTCAACCTGAGTGCATCAGACAGTACCGGGTGGGAACTTCTGATCAGCACCTCAATTCATTCCTCACACATCTGATACCTCCTACCTTGGAGATATTCAAAAACCATCTGGACACGGTTCTGGGCAACAGGTGACCTCCATGGTCCCCTCCAGCCTCACCCTTTGTGTGCGAGTCTGTAATATGTGGCTGCATTTATTTAATCACCTTTCTAGAAGTCATGGATGTCAACAGCACAGCTAACAACACAACTTCATCTCTCTAAAAATACTGCTGTCATAAATTTTAATCTAATTGTTTTAAGACACCTATTGGTTAACAATTATAATTTAGTATAAATAACTATTGTTTCATTTGGATTTTAAAAAGTGACTATTATTTGATCTTATAAACAGAAATCACCAAAAAAAAGTTTAGGCATAAGAGTATGTGCAGGAAACTGTGAATACAGGACTGGGTCGTAACAAACTATTTTAAAAAAAGCCAGTAAGCACTGCCATTAAATTAATGATCTTGTGTGTGCATGCACATATTTCAAAGTCCTCCTGATTGAACTCTCCCAGCTCATTGTATCGGGGAAAATATTCAGCAAGTTAGGCTGTATCAGCAATAACAGCCAAACAAAAACACGAGGACTTGCGCAAAGTTAACCCTTTGAAAGCAGAATGAATACACTGCTTCAGGGTGCCTCGAAAGGCAGACGATGAACACTGTGAGTTTCCAGCGTTACAACAAGAACTGAACAAACTGAGGGACTCGGAGAGTATCAAAAAAACCCAAAAAAAAACAAACAAGAAAAAAATTTCTTCAAGTTAACTACTTCCAGCCTGTCAAAATACTCAAAATTGAACATTATATTTAATGACCAGGGAAAGATCACCCCGAGGTGATCACTCAAGCACTGGGAATGAAAGTCACTTCTCATTTGCACTCTGTCAGCACTTTAATAACGTCAATCCGCGTCCTCAGCTTGTATTCACGCACATTTCCCTCTACCACCTCAGCCTTGTCCTGTGATGTCAAACTTAACTGCAACTGAATCTATGTTCAAACAAGAATTCTGAGATGAATGTTCTGGTGGCTCTGACCAGGCAACCTGGGTATCATCAACCACCACCATGCTTTTAGCTTCCTAAAAACTCAAGTAAATTTACTTCTGAAAGCTTCAGCCCCAGTTTGCTTCATTATCAAGCACGATTTTTTCCCCCGCGCAACGTGCGACTCAGCAAATCTCCGCTAATATGTATTCAAATAAAAAACACATAGTTATGCGATAAGAAACAAAACCAGGGCTTATCTATTCTGCAACTTTTCCCCCTCCTAGCCAAAACAATTCATTAGCATTATGAAATACAACTCTTACTCATCAGAAAAAAACAATACGAAATGCTCCTGCTCAGTTTCTGAAGCTCACAAAAGGACATCTTCCTGCTTTTGCTTAACAGTAATCTCTCACTCACGAAAGTTTACAAACAGAAAACAAACCCACATAATTTTTCTTCCTCAGGTTTAATTTAGGGTAAATTATAAACACCCGCCAATATAAACATGCTAAAGACCAGAAGCCTAATTCCTTCACAGCTGGAATCTCCAAGCGAGAGAAATGAGCTGCTGATTTGTAAAATGCTGCAAGTGGGTATAAACCTCTAAGATACTTAAACAGCAATACTTCCACAATATTCATCAAGATCAAAAGAACAGTCCAATAAAGACGCTCACACTGACAAACTGGGCAGTGTATTTTTTTGTAGTGGGATGGCCGGCAGCATGTATTGTTACCCAGTCTGGGACCATAGGGACTGTGTGACATTTTAATACACAGTCCAAAGAACTTTAGTAATAGCAGTAGAAAAGAGCGATAATCATTAAGACATCCCCCTCAAGGCTTTAAGCCTATGTCCCAAACAATAGGACTAGTTTAAAAACAAACAAACAAACAACCCCACATGAAAAACAAATGGACCAAAATCTGCATTTTTGTGTATACAAAACACCAAACGTGAACAAAGCAAATCACACGCCTGCGCTGGTGAGAGGAGCTTGTAAAGAACAGCTCGGACAGACGTGTCAATCTTAATCTTGATGAATATCGTGGAACCACTTTAAATCTCGCAGGTCTGTAAACAGACAGGTTTTTTCAGTGTAAGCCTGCCCTGGAAGGTGGTATTGTGTACGACACCCTGCACAGGACCTTTCTGATTTCCCCAAGGCTTCACACAGGGTGGCACAGCAAGGGAAGCAGCGCACCAGGGCCACAGCAGCAGGAGCTTTGTGTCTTTGTGCAGTGAACGTACATCAGCTACCTCGATGGTTCAAACACCTTTCACAAGATGCACCCCTGGCAAAAGTCCAGGCTAAAAAAGTGCCCTTGAGCGGCTCAAGTCATTGAAATGTCAGAAAGGAAGATGTGGATCTCTCTCTCACCCATCAAAAGTCCCTTTCAAAATACATCAAATTGATCATAGCAATATTTGCTAGGAATAAAAGCTGTTTAAGTATTTCTCAGATATTTAACTACCGCCATCCACACCAGCCTTTCCTAGAAGGGCTTTACATACCACTACCACAAAAATTTACATTAAAGAATTATGTGTGCAACACTGGGAAAAGGGCAACATCATGAATGAAACTGTCACTACAGGGCAATAATCTAAACACTCTATTAATAGTACAGTTTAAAATCTTGTCTGGCCCATGTATCCAGCACTGGGCTCATACAGTGCTTCAGCAACCACTTCGTTTTGAGACTATTACATAATATATCAAACACAGCCACAATTCAGCACAGAGAAAATAAACCTTATTCTTACAGAAAAGCAACATTTTAGTACAACAGTAAAGCAGTTTTACTGACAATCTTCTTCACGGTCGTTTAAGCAGTCCACAAGCAGCTTGCCTGAACCCTTACAGCAGGTCCATTAACAAGTTTATTTAAAACATGATTTATCAAAATAACACAATCATTTAAAAAAAAAAAAAAAGCCATATTTTATAAACATTAAACACAAGCGCAGGGCTGCAAGGTAGACTTTAAAGACCGAAAAAACCCAAATTACTCTCTAAGATTGCTTTGTTAGTACCACAGTTGTTCCTTTTAAATACGCTCCCAGACTCCAGCAGAAATTTACTGTTTGGGAAGTACTGGAAGTTTTGATCACAATGTACTAGACACTGTAAAACAATGGAGGAAATAGGAAAAAAAAAAAAGAAAACCCAAACAAACAAAACCCCACATCGGTTAAGACAGAGGATTCCTTTTAATATCAACAGTCAAGTGAGAAAAACCAATCAGGAAGGCATGGAGCCTCCTTTGACAGCTGTAACCTCCGAAAAGCCAATCCACACGCATCGAGGCTTGGCTGAGGCGGAGACACGGATTCATTGAAGAAATTCTGGAGGGTGCATTTACTATCGGCTCTACCTACAGGCACAGCCGGGAGCCTGTATCTAAGCCTTATACAACTCTAAGGAGCACAAGATGTTTAAAGATCGAGGAGACAAACCGGTACGTTCAAACGACACCAGAACTGTGGCCAAGCATTTTCCAAGCGGTGCTGTCCTACTGCTTGTCAAAAAAAAAACCAAAACAAAACAACAAACAACCCAGAAACTTATCTTTACTTCAGTGGACGAAAGCTTTTTCCCCATATAACGCTGAAAGAAGAACAAGCACCGCATATCTGGGTTTTAACACTTGGTTTATTTAGAAATGATCTAAACGCTTAAAAGCCCGACGCTGAACGCGACACATCCAGCCGCGGCAGCCGACCTCTGGTGCACACCACGCAGCACAAAACATCTCTTTTGAGAAAGTACGAGCTCCTTGCACCTCCCGGGGGTTTCTCCCACGGCAGGGACCGAGCTCTGCAAGCCAAAGCTGCTCCTTGTCCCCTCCGACCCCGTGCCCTGCCACCGCACGTGTGGACAACCTGTGGCAAAGCGCAACCCTCAACCCTCCACCGCTTGCAGCCGGGGACGGACAAGGCAAAAACGCCGCTTGTCACCACAACGTCCCCGCCAAGCGCCAAGCCGGCTCGGGGAGCCTGCACCTCCGCAGAGCGCTCTGCCACAGCGGGAGCTGAGAGGCAGGCCGTCCCGTTCCCGCTTCCTCCGCTCTGCCGTCCGCCAAGGCCGCTACGGCGGGCAGGCACCCGGAGCCGCCCCGCCGCCACCCCGCCGGTCCGCCCCGCTCCGCTCCCGCTCCCCCACGCACAAGGGAAGCGGCGGCAGCGGCGGCAAAGGCACGCTACGCCAACTGCGGCCGCAGCGCCCGCTCGCTCATTCAGAGATGCATCTTGCGCCTTCCTCCTTCTTACGCTAGCGTAAAGGCCTCCCCCCCCACACACCACCGCCACTAATCAAAACACTCGCGAGTCGGGACGCAAAGAAGATGGCGGAGCAGGGCCCGCTTACGGCGTCGGACAGCAGTTTACGCTGCGCTCTTTGCGCAGGGCCCCGTAAGAACCGTGCAGCGCTGCGGTGGGGAGCGTGCGTAGTGCGCTTGGTGAATGCCAATGGCCTATTTCCCGTGAGGGGAGGGGGGTGTCTGATAAACAATGGTGCCCCCCCTGCGCGGCTCCCTTACCGATTCCTCCTCTTTCTCCATCCCCGTGGGCATCTGCGGCACAGCCCGGTTGATGGAGACGCAGTCGTTGAGGTCGGGCATGTCCTTGCCGCGGTAGATGGGCAGCGGTTTGGCGGCGTCTAGCGCCCGGGCTCGGAAGGAGAGTTTGCTCATTGTCTCCCCCTCACAATAACACCCCGGGGCCGGGCGGGCGGGGGGGGCCTTCAGTGCGGCCTCGCCGCCGCCTCCCAGCCGCTCCCGCACCCGGCCCGCACCACCATGGAGGGTCCCGACGCCCCGGAACAGCTCTCCGCGGGGCCGCCCGTAGCTCACAGCGCACGCCCCGCAGCCCTAGATCCGCGCCGGGCTCGCTCGATCCGCTCCCTGCGCCATGGCAAACATGGCGGACATTAACCAAAGCGGCCAGCGATCCCGACAGCCAACGCGAGAGCTCCGGGGGAGGGAGGGGGGGGAAGCGGGGAGGGTGGGGGGGAGACGGGGAGGGAGGAGGGAGGAGAGAGGAGAGAGAGAGAGGGGGGCAGCGGCGGTGCGCGCGCAGCCGAAGGCGGGAGGCTGAGGGGGGCGGCGGGACCGCGGCGGCTGAGGCGGGACGGGACGGTGCCCGCTGAGGCGAGGCGGGACGGGCTGTAATGGGACACACACACACACACACAACTCGCTGTCCGTCCGTGTCCCCCCGCCGCCACCCCCCCCCCCCCCCCCCTCCTTCCCGCTGCGGGCGGAGCACCGGGAGGAGCTTGTGACTGGAGAAAGTGGCGCCGGGGCTACGAGCGATGCGCCCCGCCGCTGCCGGAGCCGGTGACGGACACCGAGGGTCACCCTGTGCCGGTGGCGGGAGGCCCGTGAGGAGAGAAGGGAGGGCTTCCTTCTCTCCGGGGCTGGAGCCCTCATCGCCGGCCCGGGGCTCCTCTCCTCGGTGCGGGCCGGTGGCTCGCATCGTTGGCTGGTTGGGGGTTAAAACGTTTTAGCAATAAAAACAGCCGCCAGGAGAATCAACTTCAGTTATTGTTACAAACCAACGCTTCAGAAACAAACGCGTATCTGCTCAATTTTATTTTTTTTTTTTTTTCATCAAAAGTGACGTCCTGTGTGGACTGAGCCTGGAAGAGGGGTTGAGGTTCTGGGTGCTGCAGAATAAGGTGCTTCCCACGTGCAGAGGCGTGTGTTAAAGCCCTATCCGTAGGCCCGGAGCTACTCGGGGATAGCAGCATGGTGCGTGCTCACCGGTGCTCCTCCGCGGCAGAAGTGTCTCGCTCCGGTTCGGTTCGGCTCGCTTCCGAAGGGTACAGTGCTAAACCGGAGCGAGGCGTCCGACTTGGAAAGAATAACCCCGAGTGCTCCACGTGGACAAAGCCACAGTCCTCGACCGATCCAGAGCTTCCCGTGTCGGCTCAATGTGTGGACTCGAGTCTGCAAAGCCCTTTGTCAAAAACCTTTAGCACTTCAAACACCTCGACACGTCCATATGACTTGGACACCCTGAGATCAGGCCGGCTGCTTTTTCTCACCTCTGCCTGAGAGCTCTTACAGGAGCTGCCAGTGCAATCGTCTTCTCTGAAATAAACGGGAGCTGTTAGGCAGGTGAAACGTGACCACGTTACCATTTGGACCACAGTGCCAACTGTATCTAATATTCCATTTTTTTTATTTAAAAGAAAAAAAAAAAAAGCTTGGCCAAATAGGTTCAGTCTCTAAATTGCAGTTTGTTTTTAGTTACCTGCTATGTTTGTTGTTGATACAGTTTTATATAGCAAATACAACTACGTGATAAACACATGATTTACAAAATGAAGAATAAAGAATTGCGTTAGCTGGGGAGAGAGAGAGAAGGAAGGTGAAACAAGTGCAGTACTACCCAGGAGGGAAAAAGAAGCAGTAATAACATTACATTCGTGAGCCATGGACCCAAATTAGCTTGGGAAAGCGATCTGGACATTACGTTAGCCACTCCTATGAAAGCATCAGGCTGATGTTCAGCAGCAGTCACGTGAACAAATGAAGCTTTAAAAATTTTGAGAAAAGGAACAGAGAACAGAACTGTGATGGACTGCACTGATTTATAACTCCCTTGAAATATTTTTATTCATAAAAACCAGCGATTCTTGACTTGGATTAGAATTAACACGCAAATATTTAAACGTTATATAGTTTCTAGCTTAGAGTTGGTAGTTCAGCACCATTTTAGAAGTGGCCAAACTTCCAACACCCAACACTGGTTCGATACCTCCAAACTGACTGGGAGCAGCAGGCAGCTGCCGTTTTCTGGAGTGAAGTTGTCTCGTCTATCCACTACCTAAACATGTGCCTCGAGGAAACGCTGGTCCGAACCCAGCCTCCCCTGCCGGCACCCCCCTCCACATCTCAGCACAGACATTTAGAATTGCACCCAGGTCTAAGCTTCCCCTACGGTGGTTGGCGGCGTGTGAGGCGCATGAATTCCAGTCTAGGTAAATAAAATATGTTTTCATCTTCGTGCATTTTCCTTGTAAATTCGTAAAGATTCTCTTACAGCCCAGCTGTACGGCTGGCGTGCGTTTGAAAAGGTTCGGCTTGCTGTGTGGAACAGGTGGTTCCTCCTGAAGTACTTCCTCAAGTAGTTAAAAGACAAGGAAGGACTTTCCTCTTTCTGCTTCCCTTCTAGCAAGAAAGAGGCGTTTTGCACACCGCCAAAGGATTTTTTTCGCTTTTTCAGTTAGCACAACTGAACGATAGATACCGATCACCTTTTCCCTTTGTGTGCACGATCTGTTCTTTTTCACTGCTTAAACCAAAAAAAAACCCAACAAAAATTGCAACATATTTACCCTCAAGGCGGTTCTTGGTCCTAAACTCATCCCACTATTTTATTTCTACAAGCAATACAATTTTTTTTTAAATGATGCCCTGTGGGATACTGAGGGAGTTTTTATGCAGCCAAAAACGCCATTGCACAGAGCCAAACACGGCTGGGGCGAAATTTTTGACGTATATTGGCTTAGCTTTAAGCCAGAACCGTACGTCTTTTCAGTACATATGCTGATCTCTCTATCCAGTAAAATATTACAGGTTTTCTGAAGAATTTCAGCTGTTAAAAAATTACGAGCTGTACTTGTCCTAAGATAAAATATCTTCCTTTTGATGCAATGTCTCAGACAAAATTATTTGTTCAGTAGCTGAATTCTGACTTGTCTTCTTATTTTCTGTCTAAGATAACAGAATTGAATATGCACACTTGCGTACTGGATGGTCCAAAAATACCCAAATTTCATTTGAACGCATATATCAATGGAAATGTTAGAGTTACAGAGACTTGGGGGCTTTACCATGTCCTTGCTTTTGGTTCTGCTTCTCCATAGTGACATTTAACACAAGGAATACTTGTTCTCACTGTAGCTGCCTAAAGCCTGGGCCATTTTTGGTGGCTTTTTTGCAAGTTTTTCTCCCCCCCCCCCCCCCCCCCCTTTTTTTTTTCCTAATAATATACATCTCCCTGCATTAGTCTTACACGAAGCAGAAGCATCACTTATGGAAAATTATGTCAAGACATCTCAATGTACATTATTGCGATATGATATGTCATGAGCATGTAATAGTTCTTTATTTTGTGCGATGCTTCCTCATAAATACAAGAAGTATTTAAAAAAAAAAATGCACGGGCAGTATAGAAACAGAGATTCCAGAAGTGGTTAATGGCCTCTGAAAAGGCAGGGTGTCTTTTATCCTCGTGGGGTTTTCGAAACCTTCATTAATTGCATGGTGTTAAAAGAGAAGTGGAATTTTAGGGTGCTAATGACTGTAAATACACAAAACCAATCGTCAGGATATGAAGGGTATAGAAGAATTGTCTTTGCCTGCCGCAACACGCCAGGTACACCCCGCACGAGGGTTAGAAGATGCGATGAGGAGAGCGATGCTGACGAATCGGTGCTAACAAATATTTCCGATGCCTCTGGTGCGGCCGTTGTGCATTCAGGGTCCCTGCCTCGGCGGCAGCAGGAGCAGCAGCCTCATTACGGAGTGTTTTGATCTCATGTTTAAGCCAAGCTTCGCTAGAAGGGAGGCTGAAAGTAGCCAGGAGGCTGGCTTAGTAACTTCAGCACAAGGGAAAGTGCTGAGCTTTCCAGGAGAGATATGAATGGACTAGGGGAGTCTTTTTAAAGGTTATGAAGTCCTTCTTTCTCCCTGTGTCTGAGAACTCCTATTGACATGAAAGGAACCTCTGTCCTATTCATTTCAAAGGGGGGTTTTGTCAGGGAAAAGAGCTTGATCAAAGTAGCTACTAAGCATGCTTAGTGGCTAATGTTCGGCGTTAAATGTATCAGCTATTCCAAACCATTTCTATTTCGAATTATTCAAAGGGTTTAGGGGACCGGCAGCCTGCACATTTTCCTCTTTAAGGTCACCAAAACCTGTCCACCACAACCTGAAATCTAGCATGGCATAGCTTCTTGGGAGATTTAAAGCTCTGAAAGAAAATTCTAAAAGTTGAAACCTGCGTTAAAATCTCGAGCCCAACAGCAACAGACACAATCTAAAACTAAATGAAAAGGCATCTATGAAAATAGCTGATGCCCCAAATTACAGCAGGAAGGGAGAATGATGAAAAATGCTTGAGCTAGGAAGCAGCAGGAAGCTCCTGATTTAAGAGTTTTATACCAAAAAATATCTATGTCAAGAAATAAGTTTAAAATGAACGGAAAGTGTTCCTTATGTCTGAAGGTTACCACAGGCATCGGAAGGGGTCATCTGCTCTTTAGAGGAACCTGGTGCAGTGGTTTCCTGTCATGTAAAGTCTCGGATTCTCAGTCAAACAATAAATCCACTCCTGACTGTGACTGCGCTCTTTTATGACACAATTCAACAGGTAAGTTAACAACAATGCGATTATAAAACCAGATGAATTTGTCTTAGAATTATACCCTGTCAACCCGCACGTTTATACGACACGCCACTTCCTTACGGAACAACTAGTTTGCCCAACGGATGCCAATCACCGAGGTCATTCGTAGGTGCTTGTAACGACATTCAGGTTTACCTTTGTCGGCTTAAATTTGTTCTTCATCGATGTAGACATGCATATATGTCTATATTAATCTCTCTCACAGTTAGTATTTGAATTGAGCAGTTGTAGAACATCAAGTAAAGCCGTTAGCCACCTGTACGAGTGCATCTCGATAGCTCAGAAATCTGGGGCTGGTTTTTAAAACAGGCAGGATAGAATATGAAGCAAAAGCGATGCATTCGGAAACAAAGCGGTGTTCTGAAATGGCAATCCTTTTTCACCAAAGGGTATTTCATAATAAGGATATTCATCGCTTAAATATGATGCATTAATTCATACTAAAGAAATCCCCGTGTCTCAAGCGATAAACCCACTGAAAATCATGAACATTAAAAAGTCTACCAAAAGCATTTTGAACCTATTTGACATCACTTAATGTCGAAAATTACCAGCATGGACAGAATCACTGTTTCGTTGGGTATTTGACAGGCGAGACTTGACGGGAGAGCCAGCACGGCATCATCGACATCACACGGTGAGATCTTGCAGACGTTGCGGTGAAAAGTGCGAAGGGAGATCACGTTAAGGCAGCTGGTTCGGCTCCTCCCGCGTGGGATCGGCAGACCGGCCGGGGGCTGCGAAGCGACAGCTTCTCCTCTGTCATGAACTGGAATCTTCACAAGGGAACAGAAGAGCCAAACAGCAGAAATACCAAACCCCTCCTGTACCTCAGAAAGTCTCAGCATAGAGTTTTGACAGTTCTCTGAAGACAAACCAATACTCTTCCCCATTCTCTCCCCTTCCCCCTCAACCAAAAAAAAAAAAGCTCTTTGCACTAAGCAAAACCAGATGACGCTTGGCGTGGCACGGGCTGGTCCCTTCCTGGTCCTTCTGAAGCGCTGCAGCTTCCACATGACTTGTGGAAATGTTGCGTGTTCGTTTGTTTTCCCACCAGGACACAGGTAACTTTACCACTCAGTGACCATTAAAGAGGAAAAGAATGGTTACGACTGGAACTAGAAAACTACTGTTAAAATTGGTACACAGTAAGGATTGCGTTTATGCCGTTACGTTTTGTAAAGTAACAGTAGGCCTTAAAAAGCGAGAGATTTACTCAACTGTCACTTTGAAAAATCTGGCACAGAAAATCATGAAAACCAAGTTTACAAATGTATACAAATTTATCCCAAAGTCTCACACCTTAGGAGGCAAATACCAGGTAATTTTTTTAATTTTTTTTTTTTTTTGAATCAAGGTGTTTTGAGGAGCTGGGAACTCCCCAGCTTGTGTCAAGAAATTAAAAAATAAACCACATCCTGCCACTTAAAAGTACCACTAAAATAAGAATCATGGGGCATTAAAAACTGTTACAATTTTTATGCAGAGCTCAGAAGCCAGAGTGAAGGGATTTCCCTAACGTGGGCTCTGAACACCTCTGCCCCAGCAGTAGGAGGTGCTCCCTTTCCTCCTCAGAGCTTCGTAATTCTCCTGAATTTTAGCGCAAGGGTAGAAGTGGGTCTGCTTTCCAACACTAAATTTGTGCATAACTGTAAAAATAAGAAACCAGGAAATACACAAAGCATAACTTTTTATAAAAACCCTAAAAGCCACCAGCTTACCTAAAAAATACTTTGATAATTGCTGTCTTCTGGATTAGCGGCCCAGATAGAACAGGTATTTTTACTGATTCAGAATGGCAACATTTTCCCTGCCCACCTAGTTCTGAGGCTGGTAAGATCTGATCTGGAGTCACAGCCCTCGCTGGTGTGGGAAGGGCGTATTTAATGGGTCGTATGGTGGACATGGGAACCACAGCACAGCTGGCAGCAAAGCATCTCCCCGCGGAAAGGCCCCTTTGCTGATGCAGTGCGCTGGTTTTGCCATCGTGGCGGCATTGCTTGAGTGGGAGCCTGACATCGAGGTGCCTGGCTGAGCCAAGGTGACCCTGCGTGCTGGGGTGACCCTCTGGATTTTGGGAATTCAGGTGTTGAGGTCTCCAGGCAGAAAGTCTCTGCTGTAAATGCTCTTATACCAGCAAAACTCTACCTTCCCTAGTACGGTTTGTTTTCCTTTATCTGCGGATATACCAGATCATCAGATCTCAGTCTTTTTTCCCTTCTCAAACTCTGGAGTCCTTCCATAACCCCTTAAAAAAGAAAATCTCTGTGCTTCTCTACAGCTGAGGCAGAACCAGGTAGCCACCCCACCTCCAGAGCCGTCAGGCGCCTGTGGTCGCTACTCCTCCTCTTCCTCCAGTGACCTCTTTCTGTGTCACGCTGTTCCTCTGAATGGCATCACCCTGTAGGTTGCCACCAATGTGGATCTCATCAGCGCCCCTGGTAGCGCAGGTGGCTTGTGCTCTCTCTCAAGGCTTGCCAGGCTTGGGCAACGAAAGGGTGGCACGACAGCCTTTAACCGGTGCTTGCGAAAGGCTGCTTTGTGCGAACGATTTCCTGCTCACCCACTGCCGGCGATGAGAGCTGCTCTGCAGAAACAGCCCACGTCTCGCAATTCCCCTGCCCCAGTCGCTGTTGTCAGTCGGAGTCTAGAGGCGTTTCCCTAGGAGGGAAGATTGTACTTGTATTTAACGGTGATGCTAATCAGAGGGAAGTTTATTTTTCACTCGTACCAACTAGTGTTGTTTTGTGCTCTGTACTTCCCCCATTTTTCTGGAAAAAGGGACTGAAAGCAATCGCAGAAAAACAAGAGTCTCTCAACAACATCAAGAAATGAAAATATTACCTTGATTGCAAGCAAAGTCAAAAAGAAAATGAAAGTGTTATGTTGGCAACGGAGAGTGGCGATCCTGCTTGTAGTACACTCTCGGCACACAAATTCCTAACAACAAAAGGAAGTTTTTAGTCTTTTGTTGTAAGCTGTGCAGTCAACGTACAGATTTTAAAATGCATTCAAGCTTCAAATTTCTGTACGTCCTTGCCAAAGAGGTCTTTTTTACAAAAATAGTACAAAGACAGACACTTTTATCATGCAGACATCAGTCACAGCAAATCTGATGCAGTATTTCCTCTTCCAAATTGCTGTTGATCACTGTTCATTGGAATATCTTGCTACGTATACAATCACATCTCAATAAATACACACATGCTTTAGAAGACCTGAGCCCAGGGAAGTCACACATTTATACCAGCGATTGCTTCCTCAGGAACAATGTTGTGAGCTATGCTCCGCTGAGCAATTTATTCTGATTTAAGTGACTAATGAGTCAGCGTTGCTCCCTGAAAAGGTGGGAGAAGTTTGCCTATTAGCACATCCAGCTTCTTCACTCTTGCGCTTTTGGTTCACAGTCAAACTCTTTTTGGAAGGAGGAGCAGTGTGTTTACATTTGAGGTGGCCCTCAAAGCCTCGGACCCATTGCCAGGTCCTGTCCTGGAAAGCCCTTCAGGGATTTGAACTCAAACGAGGGGAGACGTGGGAGCAGACAGGGAGAAGAGAGGAGGAACTAGTTGGATTAAAAAAGGCAAAGCGAGTTACCAGTTGTGGATGTTCATGTATATTCAATCAGCCCTTCCCTTGCTGTCACCTCCACGTGGTGTGTTTCACCAGTATGAACTGGGCATGGTGTGGGCACACCGTGCTTTGGGTGCAACGCTGAGCTGGGAAAAGGCCACTTTGGAGTACGCAGCAGCTCAACCCTGGGAGAAAGCTGAGTAATCAACAAGAGGGAAGTTTGGTGCATATACAGATCCACAGGCACTCTCACTCTATGAATAATGCCATCCACGCCTCTAAGAGCTTTTGTTTCACTTTGAATTGATGTTGAGAGGATATTTTCACACATCTGAGTCTGACTATGTATTCCTCTAAGACTGAACTTGAAGCTGGATGTGTAGAGCCTCCTCCTTGTGTCCCAGACTCAGGTTTGGAGGACAGACAGAGCAGTACCAGCTCACGACATTTCGCTGAACCTCACTAATAAAAAAGGAAGAAAAGAGTTTAAAGTCGGAACTGAATCATGGCTGTGGGATAGAGCAGACAGGGTAAGAGGACACTGGTGAAAGTGAGAAAGGTCTTGCCTTCAAGTTTGAGTTTTCACACGTAAGCCTTGGAAGTTTGCAAAAGCAAATTATGCATACCTCAAGGGAATGTTTTTGGAACTACAATGAAGCTATGTAGCCAAACAGGAATGGGAAAGCCTGAGAAAAGATCGTTTTACCATAAATATTTTAAATAAAAAATTCACTCTGGGTAGAGGTGCGGTAAGACTGCCTTCTCCCCAGTGAATCAAATAACCAAGAAGGCTCAGAAAAGCCCAGGTAGCCACGCAGGGTCTCCTAGGTTGGCTCCTGGGCAGAAGACATCTCAGGGCACTGCAAACACCTAGAAAGCACAGGCCGTTGGGGAAGAGGCAGGATTTACCAGAGACCCAGTCCACAGAGGAGCAGGAGCTGCTGAAGACAGCTTGAAATGAGAACGGAAGAGGTGACCAAGCCACGTGGGCCAATTTCTGAAGAGCCTGCACAGACGTTGTTAAACGGTACTAGAAAACCGGTTGCAACCGTTTCACTTTCTATCTAGGTTGCCCCACGGTGAGGCACGGTGACTCAACGCAAGACAAACTTCTGGCAAGCTTTACTCCTTGCTGCTGAGGCTTTGAAGGCTCCAGGGCTATTTGTGCACTACGTCCTGCGCCTGTTCGTAGGAAAATCGGGGAATGTCGCAGGCGTGATGGGAATTTCTAACCCTGAAATCCTGAATAATGCCTATGAGATTAAAACCAAGTGCTTCTGGCTCCTCCAGGTGCAGCAAAAGTCTTACAAGACAGAAGAATGACTGGGTTTCGTAAGGTTTCTGCAAGTACCTGAGTAGCGTCACTAATTAATCATCCTTAGAAACAAAGGAGAAATGAAGGAGTGGAAAATACTGCCATTATATAAAAAGAAAATTACATCAGAGTTTTAGTATAAATCTTCAATTGAAAAACATGCCAGTGCAATAGTTATATTCTCAAGGAGGCCAAATTAATCCATTCCCACTTTCCCCCAAGTATTCGGTGGTTGGTTGTTAATTAGTTTCTTTGCACAGCTCTTTCATGACTTTGAACACATAGGGGTTTGTTGAGCTTTTCCTGAAGTCACAGGTTAATCCCTTAGAGGAAAATGATCCATAAAGCCTAGGAGTTGCAAGGAGTTGTAATCCCAACCTGTCTGGCTTATCCAAAATACATTTGTAAGCTACCAGGCTTTTCCCTCTCCATGAAATTGCAACGCAAGGTGGGCTGTGCTTTCTTTGATCAAAAAGAATGACAGATTTAAGTTTCCCTTAAAAGCAAAATAACCAAGTGGGACATACCTTCTCCTCTGGCCCTAACTATCAGGCACTGTTGCATTACAGTAGCTGCAGTAGGAGATATAAAGACAGATTTCTTTGTTGTTCACGTACCCGTCCTTCTGTCTCAGTGTTACCCACTCGGGGAACCTGACGCACAGCTTGTACTCAAAAGTTAAATAATAATAAATGTGCACAAAGTGTTGTTTACCACTGACCCACAGCAACCTGTAAAGCAAACGAAAACACTTTCTAATGGATTTCGTGATATATTCAACACTGAGCCAATAAAACTTTTATATGCTGGTTCTAGCAGGAGAAAGTGTATTACTGTCAAAGCAGAAGAACAAATGCATAGATTTGGCCCAATAGCAATTCCTTTGTTTAAAGCTTCAGGTTTATTGCAATGTGTAGCCTCCTAAGGTTATGAGAACATTATCAAGCTTTTCCTGCACTGTTTTGCCACTTTCCAGCAAAATATAATACCACATGGCAAAAGCAGGAAGAAAAATCATTTGGAAAATGAAACAGAACGGTTATTCTAAATTGCTGTTAACAAAAGAAGTAGAGAGGGAGCGCTTTGGAAGGGGAAGAGCAATACAGGAACAACGGTTTGATACTGAGGATCACCACGGTGTGGGCAGAAGATTTATTCTCAGGTTGTGGTGGTATACTGAAACGAATCTATCTGTCCACAGATTTGATCTGCGCTGCATTGCCCCCGTGATCTCAAGAACCAACAGTTCTGGGCTGCATCAGGAAAGTGGTGCTTTGCCGGAGCACTTCACAGGAGCTCTATAAGCCCTTTCTTCTTGCTCTAAGATGGCCTTGCTGGTGGCTCTCTTCCCCTGGAGAAATTAACTGTGGCAGGAAACTTTGCATTTATGACCCTTACCAGAGAGAATATCGAATGGTTGAAGGGGCTGGATGGCTCAACCCTTCGAGCCATGAGCTATGTCCCAGGAAACATATTTTAATGCAGGAGCAGCGTGTTTCCAGGAATATCCCAGCCAGCCCAGCAGCATTAACTCATCACCAGCAAGGCTTAGACACCAACTGCCCGTTGTAACTCCCCTTTTCCGATCAGCCCCGAAGCTAAACACTGAAATGCAGTACGGCACGCTGAGTCACAGCTAAGCTCCAGGTGAAGGAGCTGTCGCCAGCGGCACTGGTTCAGTGGGGCAGGATGAAACGCGGCTCGTGCCTAGCTTCCAGGAGCTCAAAGAGCTGCAGTGCTATTTAAGGCATAATCCTTCTGCTATGCCGGGCCACCCGCTGCCCTGCCAGGAATAGCTGCCGAGCTTCTACAAGGACCCACCGATAGCCATGGCAGCGCCTCCACGGTTCCTCTGTTAGAAAAAACAAGGCAGGGAAAATCCCATTTCTGGTCAAAATCATCACGCAGACATCACGTGGGTCAACGTGGAGGCTGGTAATAGCAAGCTGAGGTTAATTGGAAAGACGGAGCATACGTATGTGAGTGCAAACCAAGCATGAAAGTGATTCCTCCCTTGTACTCTGCGCTGCGATACTCCATCTGGGGAATTTGCCATACAGGAGCCAAGCCCAGAGGGCTTCCAAGATCATAGAGTCATTAAGCATGGTGATCACTAAGATCATCAAGTCCAACCGTCAACCCAACCCCACCGTGCCCACTAAACCATGTCCTGAAGTGCCATATCTTCGGGATGGAGCATCTTCTGGAGCACCTAACGTACGAGGAATGTCTGAGAGGACTGGGTTTGCTCTGCGTGGGGAGAGAAGGCTAAGGAGGGATCTGGCTGCTGAGCAGAACCAGGATCTTCATGCAGGTCCACCATGAAAGGAGGACGGAAGAGTTACAAGTGGCAATGAGGGAAAGTGATTAAGCATAAGGAAAAAAAAAAAGATCACAGTGCAATTGGTTAAGCACTGATGCAGCGTCCCAGGGAAGCTGGCGGATTGTTTCCACTGGAGACACTTAAAAACCCACTGAACAAAGCTCAGAGCACCTAAACCTACCTTCCACCGTGGCCCTGCTTTGAGTAGGGGTCAGAGCCCATGAGCTCCAGAAGTCGCTTCCGATCTCAGTTGGTCTGCGATCCTAAAACGTGTTGCGTTGCAGAAGGAAAATTAGCTGCCCGGGCTCTCAGAGATTACCTGTATTTTATGCTGACAAGTAGGAATAGAAAGAATAGTTCTGCCAAAAAATCCTAACCATGAAACTTGAAAAAATGGGAGTACACATCTTGTTTTAAAGACACAATATGCGTTACACTGAAGCCTGAAGCTTCCTCTCTTTCTCCAGGCCCCCCGCCCCCGAAAAATCAAACCAGACCATCTCACAATAGCAATAAAGTGACTCAGGTTGAATTCTCAGTCACGCTGATCTCCAGGGACCGGGAACTGAGGCTCCTGATGTGTCAAACGGCTTCTCTGATTTTAAAATCACTGTTTTAAATGGCTTTTCCTGTGATAATTTAGGTGCCTTTTTTTTTCATTCTTCCTTTTAGCATGGGCACAACTAATGATGTCAAACTGGCCACGGATGTCCCTGGACCTTAGCGATGCATTTTGCAAAGACTCTCAAAGCAGAAATTTATTAACGTGAAATCAATCATAAACACCGAATCAGTTAATAATTTAGACGCTGAGTTTCCTGAATTTCTTGGGGAAAGTGAAAAATACATTAGAAAATTGTTTTGCACGGATTTGATATCAAACTTTGGGCTCTTTCTGTAAAATCTTAGTTTTACTTCCCAAATATGGATAATACGGATCTTAGCTAAGCTTAAAGAGAGTTTTCTTATGATCTGCTTTTAACAAAAGGCATCCCTATCTATTGAAATAGAAAATATACATAAAGCCCCAGACAAGCAAGTGATATTTAATTCTTTTTCCAAGCTTTTATGTGACAAATTTGAAGCAGGAAGAGAGAAAGATTAATTATTGTTTTGGTTTTGAAGGATTCTAAAGCTTCCTCTGATTTTTAGCTAATTTTCTTTCAGCCACTCAGCAATTCCACCATCAGGTGCGGCTGAGAAAACCTGGCCTTATCAAAACACATACCCTCGCCACTCGGTATCCGAGACACGGGATTTCTGTGCTGACAGCCCGTGCTGTATTTAACTCGAGGGGATTATCGCCTTTTGCTGGAGTCCTCCGTGTGAGCTGTGGCTGGATGGGGAGCTCGACCTGCCCACCCAGGAGCACCTCGTACCCCCCGTATGACTGACCAGGAAATCCTCCGCTCTCCGCACCTGCAGGTCTCTTCTAGTGGTCCTAAAGGGCAGCAAAAATGGAGCTGAGTTTGCCCAGAACTGGGACATCAGTCTCACCCCTTGGTTACACACCCGTTGCGTGTAAGTACGACACGTGCAGCGCTGCTGAAGCCACGTACCTTCTCCTTGAGGAAACAGCCTTTAAGGGAGCTTCAACCACTGTTTTAAGCTTTTCCTTTTTATTTTCTGTTCCTGGCTTCAGCAGTGCCTGTGGTGAACGTGCGGTGAGAACCCAGGCTGAAGCAGCGCTGATGCCAGCAGCGTTCCATGCTCGGCTCTCCAGGCTCTTGGCCATCGGGGGGGGGGTCGATGAACACCCCCTTTTCCCAGTGAAGAATGGGGCTCTCCCAGTCCTGCGGCGAGCTTTGTACCAGTTGACTCGTCTACCCTTGAGTTTTTATGTGACGCTGAGTTTCAGACTCACGCGTTTCAGTCTAACTTCAGATATCTAGACGACCAAATCAAATTACGGTGAAGAAAACAGTGATCTCATGTCACCTGTGACGTATTAAAATACTCTAAGTTGGGAAGTTATGGTTCCACGTACGTGCCTTTCCTTTCCTGCTGGCACCTCTTTAATAACGCGTTTTGTTCTGCTCTATTACCACTTGGAAAGGGAACAGATTCCCCATACGACAAGACAACCACAACAAGGAACTGTAGGTCTTGGCACGTCGCTGGGGTTATTAATTTCCTGACGAACAGCTCCTCAGGTCTTCATTCCACTGCAGGCAGAGGCTTGGTCATGCTTAACCAGCACCACCAAAGCTTTTGTTTTTCTCCAGCTCGGAACGAGAGTGGAGCCCTTGTCTGCTACAGCATCAGAAGATGTGATGATTTTTTCTTCCAATGGATCATGCTGTGGTTTAGCTGTGATCTGCCAGCCTCACTTCTGCATTTATCCTATTCCCACAGACACATCATCGCTCACGATGTGCTTTGAATATATGATAAATGGTTGGAATTTTTTTTCCTCTTTTAACCACACCTTTAATCTGTCGGAAAACACACCTTCAGAGTTCTACTGTAATGTTTCTGCACGAGGCACGCAGGAGCCGGAGCCATGGATGGATGCAACCCAACCCCGTTTCCCTCTGCTGCGTGATTTATAACCTGCACATCACCACCTCCGTTCCTGCCCTCCCTTTCGGTGAAATTTCACAAGTGCTCTGTTCTGAACAAGTATTTGCGGAAAAGTGGTTTTATTTGCGTTACCTATTTTTGTGTTTAGTTTTTAAATTATCATTTCAGGTAAATTCCCGTTATCCCCGCTCCTGGCGGGGCAGAATGGCCGGGTTAGCGTAAAGAGCTATTTGGTGATGATTCAGTGCAAATTGGATACTGGCACAGGGCTAGGAGCAAACATCATGAAAAAAACCTCTTTGAGAAAGGTCAATGTGCTGCCAGCAGCACCAGAGCGGAGGCTGCGGGGACACCCAGCACGCTCCTCTCCCCTGGGTGGGCTTTTGCTCCTCACCAAACACTGCCGAAAGCCAATATTTACAATTAGTTTAGAAACAGAGTTGAGAAAACAAGTTTAATTTCGGCTACGCCCAGCAGTCCATTCAGGTCTGTTGCTAACAACATCCATCGGGTTTTCACCCACGACATTTCCTCTCTGTGTTTTGCTCCTGAAATTTGCTTTCCTCGGGTATGGAAGGACTTGCCTGCGAATCGCTCTCTCCCTCCTCTAGCGCCAGGCTTTGCAGTCTCGCCCGTGCCTTTGCTCTTGTGCCGCAGCTCAGCGTGACGGCCGCCAGCCTCGCCGTGCTGCCAAGGCGTGGATTTGTGCGCAGATTAATATAACTGCACAGAACGGGAAAGAGGATTTGAATTTGCTTGTTGAGAAACAGCCTGGAATAGGTCGTTTTACTTGCAACTCATGGTTTTCAGCAGTTAGTCGTATTCACAAAGAAGAGGTTAATATTCTTACGCTGAAGAGGTGTAACTCATTTTATTTCTGTCCGAATGATACAGGCTGAACTGGTGTGTTTTGGGGATAAAGACTAGGCCTATATCTTGGACAGAGTTTTTTGTTCTCTATTTTGAGAAATTTTCAATATAAATCTTATCTGTATCACTCAGTACAAACCTTGCATGCAAACTTTCCAGAATATACGCAAAAAGTGTCCGCTTTAAGCAAGTGCTTAATTTAAGCCTGACATGTGATTTGCCAAACAAACTTATGACTAAGGCAACACATAGTTTGCTCAGTAGGACCAAAATTTATTCCAGTGTGATTCATCAATGAGTAAGAGTGATGCTATCTGGAGTTTTAATCTAAGTGCAGATTTGAATAATGACCTGGATTTTTTGGAAGAGCAGCTAGCTAAGCAAGAAAAGGGGAAAAAAAAAAAATCTCTAAAGAATTCTGTGGTTGATATCACTACCTATTTTCAGCTATATGAGTCAGTGAGCTATCACATGGATTTGCACAGAAATATCAAAGCAAATCCCACTTCAAACCCACACCACTTCCCAATATATACCCTCACTCATCGATTCCAACAAACCGCGTGAACGTGTGTTTGTCTGAAATAAGAGCAGAAGAGATCAGGGCTACAGCAACCATTAACTTTCTTAAAACAAAGCCTCTAATTTGCTGTGAAACTTCTGCTGAGGCTGATTTACAGCTGAACCGAGAAGAAATATGCAGTCAACAAGTGACATTTGTTGAGCTCCGTTAAGTGGAGCCTTTACGACGTGCGCAGACATCAAGGGAGGCAAATTGTTTCGCAAATTGCAAAAAATTTTTTCTAAGATGACAGAGATGGCAACTTGTGCAAATACTCTTTAATAATAATGATTGAAAGAGCTACAGCTGTCATGCAAGGCCCGAAACCCAACATATTTCTTCAATATTATAAGCTTATTGGGATATAAATATGAGATACCTCTGGATACGCGAGAGAAACATCATTTGTAGTGGTTCATATTTTGAAACACGAAGCAAATTACTGTGCTAGAAGGAAACATAACTCAATCTGTTACGGAATATTTCTGCTAAATCGCATCCTAGAAGAAGATGAAGCTTTGACGGACTTTCATGTTTTCTAGACCATTCTGCAACGTATTGCAAGTTGCTGCCAGATGTAAAGTCCCCTGGAAATTAAAAGAAGGATTTAGGCAATATTTTTAATGCTATATCCAGAATTGCTACATTTACACACTGGAAGATGAAAAAAAACGTATTGTTTTGTACTTTTATTTCCTTTATTGACCAAAGAACCCCTATGGATTTGTAAGTCCTGTCACCTCAGGACATCCTGCTTTTCTCCTGTAGTTTATAACACCCTGTAGCTGAAGATGAGTGGGTTCTCCCCACTGCACCGAGGATTTCGCTGTGAAGGAGCAAGCAAATGAAGAGGAGAAATGGAAGAAGGCACAGGATCGCCTCATTCTTCCTTGCCAGTGTCTGCATCAAGGAGAGGAGTTCAGCTTTGGGCTTTTGCTGGGAGCCTCCTCACCAGGGAGCAAGTCTTCTTCAGCACCAGACTAACCAGAACGGGCGATGAGGAAAACACTCAAACACAAGAAGAAATCGCTGCTTCGGAGGAAGTGATGAAGAAAAGCTCCTGCTGCTGAAGTGCTGGGTGACAGAGCGAGAAGAGGCGGTGATGTGGTCGAGTCAACACCTCCAGCAACACCAGCGATACCGAAAACCAGCGCGTTGCCATCTTCTCATTTTCTGATTGTGCTTTTGTTCGAACAAGATCACGCAACGAAGCATACGGCCGAGGACATAAATCCGGTGCCTTTGGCTGGGAAAGAGCCCTCGAAAGAGGGAAAAACCGTGGATGAGGGAAGTACATGAGCCGTGTTATTCAGGGGCAAAACGGGCCGTAGGACGCAGCTTGTTCGAGAGCCAGCCGGAGCTGCTGTTTGAAAGACGTGTGCCTACAAACACGGTTCTCTCCTCACCGTGGGCAAATCCACACACTCAATGGGGGGCACGTTCCTGCACGGAGATGTCCCAGGGCTCGGACTGGGAATACGAATGGCACGAGCAAGTCAATCCCCCATCCCACAACTGCCGTAATTACGGGCATTATGGCACAAACCATGCGGCACAAGCTCTGTGACGTGTCTTCTTGCATGGCAATGTTACTTTTTTATCTTACTGGGGTTTTTTTGTATTAATACTTCTCAGTCTGAAATCTAGTGCCATATTCTAAGCCTAGCTCTAAAAAAAAAAAGTTGGGCTAATAAAACTAAATCTCCTTCAGTGGAAACACCCGACAACCAGCTCTATACGTTAGCTGATTCCAGCGTGAGCACAAGCCCCAAGCACGGCTCAGATGATTTAAAGGCGTTTAGGAGAGAAGCAGCAACGTACTGGTGTTATCCCACAGCGCACTGCTGAGACCCGCAGTACCAGGTACAACCGATTACCTAAACTGGCAACGAATGGCTGTCAAAATGACCAAGTGATTGGAGAAACCATCAGGCGGAAAGAGATGAGAGGCGTGCGGCTTGCTTGCTCTAACAAAGCTGAGGAGGGAACGTGGTTGCTGGCTACAGAGGTGTCAGCGATGACATACCCGGAGAGAGAAGCTGAACAACTGTGTCTGAACAGGAAC
Source organism: Leptosomus discolor (assembly GCF_034619465.1). Lineage (NCBI taxonomy): Eukaryota > Metazoa > Chordata > Aves > Leptosomiformes > Leptosomidae > Leptosomus > Leptosomus discolor. Next base: position 2,971,881 of record NC_141395.1, read on the forward strand.
AAATGGATGAACATGAACTTTGAGCAAAGGGAGGCTGGAAATCAAAAGATGGTTGCTGCTGCTGCGGGATGCTGTCCCAAACAGAATAACGGGAGGAAAAAGTAAATACAGTCTGATACGCACCATTTTGGGGCTAGGGGGTTTGTTCTTAAGCACAGGTTTTTAGCTTCCAACTAGGTTCTCTGTTTTAGCATCAAACAAGGAAACAGAGAGCAAGTCATGCACGCCGTGCTGCTTGGAGGATTCCTCCATGAGAGAGTCACGTGCGCTGGTTAAGAAATGATTTTCCTTCGGTGATGCTGAAAACGTGCGAGGTCTCCTCCTGGCACCGGGAGCCAGACCTGAGTAGCAGTTGGGAAAAGCAGGTCAGTGAGACTGAAGGGAGAAATATGTTTCCAAATACAGCAGCCTCTGTGGAACGGCGGTTCAATTTTGGGGGACCAGTCAAATCCATTAAGCCCTGACCCAGACGTATGAGCAGGTAACTATGGCAAGAGCCCGAGCTAAGGCGGTTGGGAGCAGGATAAATTTAGCTGAGTTTACTCTGGAGAGCAGGCTGTGCTTAGAGCGTGCCGCTTAGAGGATGCTCTAGAAAATATTCAACACCCCTCCCCACCAACGTTTCTATATTCTCTGAAAACGTGAATAGATGCAATTGTCTACAGGGCTGACTTAAGAACTTAAGGAGTTCATTCAAATTTCAAACAAAAAAAAGATAACGTGCAACTTCAGTTAAAAGCAGTTATTTCTGAGCATGACAGACAAGAAAACTTTAGATTCCTCATTATTTACTTGAAAACAATGGGTGCCAGTGCCTTTCTGCAGCAGTAACATCAGGGGTTTTAAGAGAAACCTTGTTTTCTAACTTGCCTTTTTTTTCCCTGAGAAATGTAAACTTCACAACTTCTTACTTATTCTTTGGTTCCAGAAGCAAGTAGAAGAGAACGCGAAGTACTGATGGGGAGGTGCGCTTTACCCGGGTTTGGTTTTATTGAAGGGCAAAGTTGAAATAAACCTTTTTGATTTAGGAGGCCCCTAACTCGTGGAAATTTTCAAGAAGAAATCTCATTCCATCTTTTCAGGATCATTAAAAAACCCCACGAGCAATTGTGGGCCTGATACTTAAAGGCCATATAATTAGTTAGAGTTCATAACTCACGTTATCAGTCATGTTTTGGGAGGACCCTGGGTGTTACCCACCCATTCAGCTTACCTGAACGATGCCCTAGAGCTGGACTCGGGGGGATTCATCCCGATGTCTGAGACGCGGTGGTAAAATCTGCTTTCCCTGTAAGTGGGAACAGCGCGGGGCTGAAGGAAGGCAGCTCAAAACCCGCCTTTTCTTCCAGCGGTGATAAATTTTCAGCAAGTGAGAAGAGCGGTGAAGCGGCCTTGGCTGCTGGACCACTCACCAGTACTGCAGAGCTACTGGGAGGTAACTTGGGAGTGGCTGCGTGGATGTTTGTGTGTCCTGTAGGACTTACCGCCTCTTCTAGAGCCGGCTCTTTTGGGAGCATCTTTATTATCTATTCTATGATCCCAGCTTCACAACGACTCCCCCAGGAGAGGTAGCCCAAGCTTGCAAGACCCAGACGTTAAACCCACACCGTCACACGCTCACCTGCCTCCAACAGCCGTCGGTATTTACACTTCCCTGCGACTGCTCCCACCAAACACACCCCCAAAGGGTCGGTGCCTGAAGCACGAGGCTCTGCTTACAGCTCCTTCAATTAATATTTCCCTTGATGCGTTTCGGAAAATAAGACCTAAGCACGGGCAGCAGCTCGGGGCAGCAGGACGGCGGGCACCAGCAGAACAGCCTCAGTGCCTGCTCCTTCGCTGGGCTGGCTGCTGTGGGTCAGTAGCTGTTTTGGGGAGGGGGACCACTCCCGGCCATCCCCGCTGCTCCCTCGTGGCTGTCTACTTGCTCTCCACCCGCCTTCCTCAGGGTGGGGACGGTCCCGCCTTGGCCTGGCCCAGCTTGCGCTCGCACACTCTGCTGAGAAGCCTTCTCCTGGTTCTCTCCAGCTTATGGAACGGGTGCATTTGCTCTTCTAAAAATACTTGACAACTTCAAGATGTTCATCTCCTAAAAGTTTTAAGATGAAGATCAAGAAACCTATTACACTTCCCTTTCATCTGGTAAATAATTGTGTTCATTTTGCTGCAGGCTCAACTATCCTCGTGATACACTTCATCCACTCTTGCCGTTCAATCCATTATTTTGTCAGGTTCTTCAGTCACCCTTCTCAGACAGTTAATAAGGGGATTGCTGCAGATAGCTAATGGCAACAGCTTCCTCTGAAAACTAATTAATAGAAACGCAACATTCGTGTCCTTTGGAATTTGGCTCAGTTTAAACCTCTTGCTAACGAAGCACAAGAAATCGTTAAAAAATACGCAGCGATGCTTTGAGGTTCGTTAGAAATGCACTTTGCCCGTTGTATGCTCAGGTAGCGCTCAATAGGAAACGATCGCGTCAGAAGTGAAAGCCCTTCGGCCTCAGCTCTGGAAGGCGAACACGTGGTTTTGATCACGCCCCCCGCTTCACAGCGCTTCACCTTCACCACGCAGAGATGTTGTCACGAGGCTGAGGCCCTGGCCAGGGGGTGGGAACAGTCCCCTCTCCAGGTGGGATCCCATCCCCAGGTGGGATCTGCTCAACAAAGCCACCTGCACTCTGAGCTGCTCCGCTGGGCACCTCCCATCTGGGAGTAGATTCAGACTAGATGTAAAGAAGAAATTTTTTTACAACGAGGGTGGTGAAACACTGGCACAAGCTTCCCTGAGAAGTGGTAGAAGCCCCGTCCCTGGAGACATTCAAGGTCAGGCTGGTTGGGGCTCTGAGCAACCTCATCCAGCTGAAGATGTCCCTGCTGCCTGCAGGGGGGTTGGACTGGATGATCCTCGGAGGTCCCTTCCAACCCAACGACTCTATGATTCTATGAGTAGGAGGGTGAGCGTGCAGGAGCAGCGGAGAGAGCTCAGTTTGGGGGACAGACGTGATAACATCTTGTACAGATTCCGTAATTAATTTTAATTTACTTAATTAAGTATTTAGTCTTTAGGGAAGGAAGATGAAAAAGTTGCTTCATAAACTGACAATGGGCAATTGTTCTCAGCTTCTTATCCTGGAGGCACGCAGGATAATGAGAGCTATAGAAATACTTGGACAGCTTGATTCCATCGAGTAGATAGGAGTCCCCCGGCACAGGCTTTGCAGAGTAACGGATGCCTCCTCACTTTTCTGCTCCCCGTCTTCGCAAGAAATTCAACTGGCTTCGTCCGAATGCAGCTGCTGGGGGACAAACATGACAACGCTGAAATAAAGCAGCACAGAAGAGAGCACATAAACCGGGTGGAAGTGCCCGTGGCTTACATGGGCAAGGGCGACGCAATTCCAAACACAAATTTGGAGGCACCAGTCATTTCTGATTTGATTCAGCAGATTTCGATCCAGCCTGCATTTGCCCCCACAGGCGGAAGAGTTCTTTGGGGAGCAACTCAAAAAGATACCCGGTGTAAGATCGCTTAAAAGCGCCAGATCAGGAGGCGATGCTCTGGAAATGGCAGCTGGTTAAATCTATCCGACTTCTTGGGTTCAGTATGTGGCAAACGAAAATTTCTCCGCAAAAGCAAATTTTGATTTGAAGACGTGTGGCTCGGGTAGTTAACGAAGGGGTAACGCATTTAACCTCTGCCAGAAAAATCATCCCTTCATCCAACATTAAATCGACAGACAACAGCAGCTGGGGAAATGATGTTATTAAAATCCTAATGTGGAAATTCCCAATACTTTTCCCCAGCATACACAAAAATAAAACGATATAAATATAAAAGAAATCCAACAGATGCAGCGTCATATGGACTCGCTTAATGGCAACGTTTAGCCTTTCAAAAAAAAAAGACCTACATCTACACTCACGACTAAAACTTGACATTTGAATTGAATAATTCATAATTTGTTGCTTGCTGTGCTTTGCTGCCTTTCTTATAGTCCTAATATTAGCTCTGCTGTTAGCGAAGGAGATCAGTTCTCACAAAGGCAGATATTTTGTTGTTCCTCTGTAAAACGTGAACACGTATTTAGCTAAAGCTTCCCCAGCGAGGACTCTTTGCCTATAATAGAAGTGCTCTGTTCCGATTTAATTCGCACCATTGCTGGGCTTCAGCCTAATTCTCCCACAACTATTCCAAGTATTTTAACAAGAATCACATGTAGTTCGGACGTGTGTTTCCATGCCTACATGCGTCTCATTTTAAGACAAACTCATTCCACCTCAGGCTTTGTACGGATGCAAATGAGGCTGCTGTCAGGGCTCTTCCACCAAGCTGCGGAGACCTTCTCCCTTCCCAGCCGTTCGGCTCCCACCGCTCGCTGACCCGAGGACGAGAGGCGTCCGAGGATACATCTGGATTCAGCAGCTGCACAGAAACGCGTCCAAGTGGGCGCTGAAGCAGGACTTCACACTCCATTTCCGAAAAAGCTCTCGCCCCGCTGCAGGTGCCGGGGTGGCAAACACCACGCTCGGACTTTCATTCATCTCCTAAAACTTTAAAACCCAAATTTTAATCCTAACGCTTCATTTTCTATTTTAATTATTCCACCATGACCACGTCATGAGTTACAAAGGTTTAGGCAGCATCAGGTTTTTCCTGGCACTTCTCTGCAATCGCGAGAGGAGCAAGCGATGCCCACGTGGACCCGCGGGCTCTGCTGCTGTCAGCCACGTCCCTGCCCTTTCTTTAGTCCGTCCGTCCAGACTAACGGCTCAAAGAGCGCAACACAAACTAATTTCACCGCTATAGCACACGCTGAAGGGCCAAAAAACTTTCTTTTTTTTTTAATTAATTTAATCTTTTTCCTCACCAGCGGACAAGCTTGCTTCCCTCACCTGAAGACGGAGCCCTGTTCCGCGTCATACCCCCAAAGCCTCCGCCTGATCGATCGATACCCCCGAACTCAAAGCACAGCTATCTAAAAAGTCTTTCAACAGCGTTTTGTTTGGCTTAGTTATTTTTTATTTTTCAATCTAAATCTCTCTTTTCTGTTCTACATGGTTTATTCTGCTTTTGTTTCAACTGCCACTTAAAACACGACGCAGAGGATCGGGTTTTATTACTCAAAACGACGTCCTCGCAGAGCGTGCGACGACGCGACCTCGGGCCCGTGGGGCGGGAACGTAAAAACGGAAGGTGCAATAACTGGAGCAGGGGAGGGCGGCAGCGAGGCTCCTCGCTGCTGCCGCACTGATGGCGGAGGTTCCTGCCCCTCAGGAGAGCCAGACGGACGTCAATCCCTGGCTCAGGCGGTTACAAGATCTTCCCTCATCACCTGAAAAGCAGATTAACAGAACGGCTGTCATCACAGCAGCTGAAGGGCCCTAAGCCTCAAATTTCCTAATTTGTATTAACTTCACTGATTTGTAAAATAAATTTCTGGATGTCTGAAAAACGAAGAGCAGGCCGGAGGTGACTGGCATGGCCGCGAGTAACTGGGCAACGGAGCAGGCGTGCCACTGGGATAACCCGGTTTGGACTACTGGGATGACACCTTTGTGGCCAGGGAAATAATTTTGCTCTGTCGGGTTGGAGTTCTGGATGCCCGTCCTTAGCGATACCGGCAGGAAGAATTACAAGCTCTCCTGTTTGTTCTGTTTGTTCATGAAACTCAAGGTCTATGAGACCAAGTTGGGGAACTACAGATTCTCCTTTTGCTCACAATTAAACAAATGAAGAATAGGATAGGATAGTATAGGATAGGATAGGATAGGATAGGATAGGATAGGATAGGATAGGATAGGATAGGATAGGATAGAATAGAACAGAATAGAATAGGAATAGGAGTTGTCTCTTATTTTTTAGGGGCAAACTTTCGCTTTGTTCCTCAGAAGCAGAGAGCAGCTCCCACGATTGTGAACAGATAAGAGCAAACCCCAATACTTTTTGTTATTTTTATGATTTTTTTTTTTTTTCTCTTCCTAGAGAAAAATCAGTGAGAGCAGCAAATGATTTTCCTGGAACTGCCAACGAGCGGTATTTGTACCAGGAGTTAAGAATTGCTTCTCTTTCAAAAAGGCCCAAATGGTCGTGATCTGATGTGATGGAAACTTCTGCAGTAGGATTAAAAAAAAGTCTGTTCTATAAACCCGTTTTCTGTCTGAAAAGTTGGTGGGTCCTCACAGCACAGACTCTGCACCGCCCCCCACCCCCAGACGTTCACATGCTATAGGCACACACGAAGCAGAAATCAGCTGAGTAGAAGATGAATATTTTTTCTTTTAATCAAAAGCATTTATTCTTCCGTATCTTTAGGATACTCTTCCTTTGGCTTCTCGGCATTGCAGCCTTAATTCTGGTACCGTGACATTTCCTCAGGGCGAGAACGCTTGTTTTTCCCTCTCTGCACAGTCGGTCTCTCGCCCGCGCTGGCCTTAAGCACCAGTTAACGGGTACGAATGCCACCAGCCAAGCGAAACCACCCGCGCCCGCAGGAGGACTCACCTGCAGGTGTCCTGCCCCACCGGGCCGGGCTGCGGACGTGGCTGCAACGGAGACTTCGCTCTCCCGCCCCTCCCCGAGCTGCTTTAGCATCGCTCAAAGCCGGACTCGAACCGCGGCCCAGACCCAGCTGGCTCATCACTACCGATTCCTGCCTGGAGCCCGCGGCCGCCACGGCACGGGCGCTCCCCGCGGCTGCGGCAACCTGCGCCGGCGCCCGCCTGGGGTCTGTACACGGGCATAGGGGGGGATGCTCTCACTCGGCCTTCGTCCAGGGGAAGCGTGTCAAAACCCTTCCCACTTCCCATCTCTTTTCCAAAATTGGAATTTCCAGAAAGAACTAGTCTGTAGATATATATAGATATATGGCGGTTTTGGTTTTTTTCCTGTTCTGAATCCTAACCCCTCATCTTCTGTGGGGACAGCGCTCAGTTACCAACAAACACTTATCTCGCAGCAGGTAAAAACGTGAGAGACGAAACCGCCCCACAAGGTGCTCTCGCAGGGGAAATTTCAAACCAAACTTTTCTTTTTTTGAAAAGCAACAACAACAATTGCTTTTAAGTCTTCGCAGCCAATAACGAAATTGTAAAACCAACCCGGCGGCGAGAAGCGGAGGCCTGAATTCCCGCTGCTGAGCCTTCACCTGCAAAGCCACCACGCGGCCTTCCCCTCCCAGCGGAAGCCACGGCCTGCAAGGCGGGGGGCGCGCGAGGCCGGCGCGACTTTTCGGGGGACGGGTGCTCGGGCGGCCTTTCCTCCCGCCAAACCAACCAGCCCCTGCCGCAGCCGCCGCGTTTCAGCGTGACTGGAGGAAAGAGGGGGGGGGCGCGGGTGGGCTCGCTCGCTCCCAGGAAACCCCCAGAGCAGGATGACCGGCAGCAGGGAAGGAACTGGTGGCGGGCTGCAGGTCCTGGGGGGTCCCAGGAAACCCCCGGCCTCGTGTCCTGGGGGTAGACAATTTATTATTTTAATAGGATTTTCTTTTTTTTGACATTTCAAAGCGGTTTTCTAAGAACCGATTCGACACCGGCGTGGACTGTGCTGGCAGGGCATTTGGAACGGAACGATCCGTTTATGTGTTTGGGATTCTGTCGCTCAGGAACGGGCTCAAACCGCTGGGTTAACGGTATTTTTCGGGCAACCCTTAAGGGCGGAGCTCGAGCTGCTCAGTCAGCACCAGTAAAACCAGCAGAGAGCGGGAGGGGGCCGAGGGCTGCCTTGATGGAGCGGCTCGGTGTTGGCGTGGATGAGGCGGTCTCGAGGCGCGCGAGCAGAAGCTCCGCCAAGCCGCCGGCTTCCTCGACTTACCCGTCGGACGCCGCAGCCGGTGCCGTGGCGGGAGGGCGCGGAGGCGAGGCCAGGGAGCGGGGCGAGCCGCGCCCTCCCTCGGCTTTCACGCGCTTAAATCGCCCTCGACGTCGCTGGTGGCTGTGGAACCTGACAGCGGTGCCCGTGGCCCCGTTTAAGGCTGGGCATCCCAGGGCGGCATCTGACAAACAGAGAGGGAGACAGTCCCTGCCCCGAAGAGAACATCACAGGAACTTGTTTTTCTGGTGATTTAATCATAATATTGACAACTTTATCAAAAATTACAAAACTGATATTAAAAAAATCTCTAATTCTTCGTAAGACTAGAATGGGTTTGTTTTTTTTTTTTTTTTTTTTAAAAAATAGAAAAGCACTTTTATGCTACTGCTCTTCTGGAGTTCTCACATTACAACCCTACATAGCAAAATACAAACTGTGGCTAAGAAAGGTAGCAGTCCTAAGGTAATTCAGTCGACCACGAGCCCTCTAACACCTCTACACCGTCGAACTCAGGGACTCCGAAAGGATATCACATCACTTACGAACCTCCTGCGAAACTGAGTTAGGAAATACCTTTAAATTTTAAGTTCTTTTCAACCCCTAACACCTTAGACTGTGAGGATAACAGACCTGGGACATCAGAGGTGGGGTTGGGGTTTGGTTAGGGGTTTTTTTTGATTTTTTTTTTTTTTTTTAAACTACGTGGATATTATTTTTGCAGCTGATACCAGCCAAACGTTTGCTGTCAGAAGTGAAAATAGGAAGAAAATCCATTGAAATAAATGAAAATATTATTATTATTTTTTTTTTATGGTGTTCACAAAATGCACCATAATAGAAAGAGGAATATTTCCTTTAATCGGAATGTCATCTGAATGACTCAACCACATTGTCACCCACTTAGCAAAAGAAAGCACAATAAATAAATAAATAAATAGACAAGAACACGCAACACTTTACATCCTCAAAGAATCACGTAGCTCCCTAATCTACCGAGACACTGATGGACGTCGTGGGCTCGCTTTACTCAGCCGGTTCGGTTTCGTGTGATTGTGCCATGTTAATGACAAACAAAAGTGTCGTTCCACTTTCCACAATGGAGTATTTCTCTTTTTCCACCTTTTAAATATAGGAATTCTCTCTTAAATTAGAAAGTAGGCAAAAAGTACTTTTTAAATTTTCATTTTTTAAGTCTTCTATTAGAAAAAATATAGATTTATTAAACAAAAAATAATAAGGTAGAAAGAAGGGTTGGGCCTCCATCAAAAAAGTATATTATGCTTTAATGCAAAGAGAAAGAAATGGCTCTATGGGCAAAATTCAAGTACGAGTGACCAGCTTTTTTAATCGTAAAGTAGGTGCAACATTTTTTAAAATGTTACAACACCGCATGACCTGTAACGCTCACAATATTTACATCGACTGCTTACATGAAACCATAAAAACCTCTAAAAGAGCAAAAAAAAAAAAAAAAAAAGAATCGGTATGGACTGGAACAAGCTACTCCTAGCACCCACATCAACGCCATTATTAACCAAGGAGCTCAAGTGCACGAGAACGCTTTACGTGGCCGCCCGACGTAAAGCGGGCAGCGGGGGAGCAAGCGCAGCCCTAAGGAGCCCAAACGCCCAGGGGAGGGTCGCGCTCCGTCCCGACTCGGTCCCGGGGCGGGAAGAAAGGCGACGGGCGCTGACACGCAGGGAGGGGAGAACGGGCAGCGTCGGCTCTCGCCACGGGCACAGCGACTCGGAACACCAACGGGTGAGCTCAACTACACCCCCTCCCCACCTCCCTCCCCACCCCACCTCCCTCCCCACCCGCCCCCCCTCCCCCCCCCCCCCCCAAAAAAAAAAAAAAAAAAAAATTAAGTTTTTTCCTCAAATCAACCACTTCACGTGAGCTTGGGTGGAGGACGGTGGCGTTACGGACACGAGAACCTCACCTGCCCCGCGGGGGGCAGGGGACCCTCGGGGCGGGCAGGAGGGAGCCCCGAGGTAGCGCCGCGTGCTCTGGCACACGAGAGCCGAGGCCGGGAAAGGCGCCGGGGTCCCGTCGTCCTCGGGGACGGCCGGTCTCGGCCACGTCCTTCAGAGAGAGGAGTTTGGGGGGGCCGAGGCGAGGCGGGGAGCGATGGCCGGGGGTCCTGGCGCCGGGGGGCTGGGGAGCGGCGGTGCCGCCAGCTCCTCAGGATGCCGGTCAGGGCCAGGCCTCGGCCGGGGAGTGAGGTTTGGGAATTTGGGGGGAGGGGGGGGGGGGGATGGAAATCTGAGGTACGTGGTGGTCCCGGATGAAGAGGTGGGGGGTTACGGATTCTACCCCAGGACCGGGGACGGTGAACCGAGAGTTACTTCGGGAAGCCTTGACGACAGAGGATGTCATTGCTTCCATCACCGCCACCACCACCATCCGTGTGAGAAAGAGAAATGAAATAAAATGGAAATAATGTTGTGCTACACTTCCGTTCGTTAATTTTATCATGGCTCATAGCTTTAGACTTTTAAATCTGTAGTGTATTAAGTTTTTCTACATATGTTTCACATTTCTCACTCAATATAACATAAATAATTTGGTTAATAGATTTTAACCTGCACATTTCAGCCACATTAATATATATAAGAATCTGTTAATGGTATAAATAATTCTTTTTAAATAAAATAAATCTGATATGTTACATAATACTGATAAAAATTACTGTTGCTAATAGTTTTGTAAGCCACCCTTAGGTTTTTGGTGTGTCAACACTGCGAGATGGATACTGGGAATTACTTCTGCGGACGCTGCGGAGCGTGCCCTTTCGCTCTCCTGCGAAACCAAACCGCAATCAATCCTGATCACGCTGTTAAAGCAGGGCCTCTGCCCCCTTCCAAGGAAACACGAGGGTTAATGAGGTTAGCTAATTCAAGCTAATAAATCTAGGGGGGTTGGGGAGGGGGGCGGGGGAGGGGGGTCGACGTTACGGGGGATATAAACTGTTTACCAGGTGGCTATGAAACTTTAACTACAGAAACGGTTGACTAAAATAGTCCGTCTACTTTTTTTCCTTTTTTAATAAAATCTACAGCATTCTACTTTAAAAGCTAAGGAACTAAAAACGCAACCGCCAGTTGCAGCCTCTGAACTGTTAATTAGAGCTGTGATCCCACATCCCGTTAGGAACCTGCAAGGCTGCGCTCTCCTGCAGGGACCTGCGATGGAGTACAGCACTTCCAGGCAAGGTTCATTCCAGACAGACAGTATCAATGAACACTCAGTGGCGTGAAGTGTATGTCATAATTAAGGTATTACATAATCATGCCTTCTCTCTGCTGTTAAATACAAAAACAGCATCTTTTACATTATCATATAAAAGCATTTAGGCTGTATTTTTATTTATCACTTTACACTGGTAGTCTCTTGTATGTGTACTCAATAGAAACCAAAGAATTTTGTACACTATTTTTTGTACAATAAAAGATAAAGTGTGCATTAGGTACGCTTGTACATGACAATATTGTACAATATTTACATTTCAGATATCACCATGAAATCCTGTATTATCTATATACACAATGAAAATTTCTCAGAAACATTTGGACTATTTCTTATAATCACAATTTTAGTATCATAGAAAAAAAATTTCAGTAATCATCTGACATCGTTACCGCAACCTTTCCAGATTTCTGATTGGCTTATCCAGCAACCGCTATCCCTCCTAAGCATCAAAAATAGTGTACCACTAATCCGCGTAGCACCCTGCGATGGTGTCTGTCTGTCTTCATATAAATATTGATATAACCACGCCTATATCAATACCTACATATAGACTTATGTGCACGTTCACTTGGAGAAGTACTGGACCAGTAACAAAGACATTCAATGTTATCTAGAGATCTTCCTCCTCTTGGGTTTTGGAGGCTTCACTTGTCTGTCTCCCTGTGGGATTTGGTGGACCTAAAAACAAGTATATTTAGAAGTTAGCAAAGATTATGGGTCAAAGTAACCAGCCAGCAAGACACGAGCTACAGCGGGGCTGGAGGCGCTGTTAGGAAACACCTCCTGTCACTCCACGTCTACAGGGAAGCCCGAATTAAAAGGAACTTCAAGAACTTGAAGGCGCTGGGGAGAAAAAGGTTCGCACCCTGTGCGCCTGGAGAGAGGCACCGGCCCCGGTGAAATGGCGTCAGCGGGAGCCAAGCCCCGAGCTGCGGCCACGCCGGATTCCCAGAGCCAAACCTTCCCGCTCCGTCGTGGGGAGAGCAGGGAAGCGGGAGGCGAGAGCACGCGGCTGACGGGGAGAAACCCGAGCAGCCGAACGCGGGTCTGCGGCAGCGCCACCGGGGCCCAAGCGGCGCTCAGCCACCTGCCCTCGTCTCGTTAGGAAAAGGAAACGCTCGGTTTCGAGCTAAACGCAAGATGAGTCTGAGTGTGGAACAGGTTGTCGGCACTGCCTGCTCGGGAAAAGCCAGGCCGTAAGGGAAGAGCGCGGTGACGGCGCGGGATGCCAGCCCCGTCTGCCGGCGGGAGCAGCAGCTTCCCAACGCCAGCAAACCCGAATTATTCCCTGAATTCCTCCACACTGTTAACATTGACTATGGATTTGGGGGCAGAAATGATTCTTGGAGCTCGCTCTCTTGCTTTTCATTTAAAATGTGACTGATGCCTGGACGGCAGAGGGTGAAAAAACCGCAAGTCACTAAAAAGAGACCCGTCGGTTCCCTGGGAGTGTCTGTAGGAACCTGGAAATAAACCCCAAGCGCAAATCCTGCGATCGGACCGTGAGAACCTGAACGAAGACCATGGGACGACGTGCAGGCTGGTGCCTCAGCTCGGCCGCATCAGGGAACAACCGGATCAGCAAACCCGGTTACAGCGGTTTCCCCCCCGGAGCCAGCTGATGTCCCAGTTAAAACGCACCCAGCGTAGAGTTTGACTGGATTTACCAGTGAAACCAAAGTTATCAGCGGACTGGTCCAGTCCAAGCACGTAAGCGGTGGCGTAACCGACGGAGGCGATGCGTGGGCCGAACGCCCCCCTGCAGTTACTGCCCCACGGTCAGACCCTGCTTTCCTTTTCCTTCCAAAGGCAGGAGGCAAACAGGCCTTTCCAGTCAAAACTTAATCTCATTTGGTAAAATCGAGAAGTTTAAACACAAGATTTGATTTTGTCATTACAGCAGCCATCAAAGGCTACCGAGTAACTTATTGAGTATTTCTCGGTGGTTCTGAAATCTGCCCCAAGCCTGCAGGTCTGTATTCCTTTCCTTTTACACACCCCAGAAGCTCCCCCGAAGTTTTACCGCTACTTCTAAACACGCACACGGCACTGAGTATCAAGGACAAGACTTTTTTTTTTTTTTCTGTATTCAAACGTTTTACAATTAATAATTTGAATAATTACCAATGATAAGACACGGGAGGTTACACGCGCTGTGACATTTGCACTTCTAAGTGTGCTCCAGCGTGCCACGTTTTAAACGTGAAGATGAGTAAACTACATAAATTTAAAACCAGAAACATCCTGGGCTTCCAAACTAACAGTGTAATTGCTGCAGAAAGAACACCGTGTGATTCGACATTAGGAATACTCTTGGTTTTAAACTCACCTTTCATGACAGCATCTTTCATTTCACCGGAGGAAAAGTTTATTCAAAGAGTTTTACATTCAAAAGAACGATGCTTTCAAATGTGGCTTCAGTATCTTGCTTGAAAAACAAATGAGCCTGATTTTGTGTGTCTAGTCAGAGAAAACCCACGGAACGTGAGCAGGACCGGAACTGATCCAGATATTATCAGGCTGAATGTGTCTAAGTATGTCCAGGAATCTACCTTTGTGGAAAAATCATGTAATTGGCCACACAACTGAAATTTCTACAACCCTTCCCGTTTTTCAGAATGATTAGATGTTTGCGAAGGGTTTTTAACGCGGGAGAGATACTGAAAGTTCCACAGTATTTAAGAAAATAGAAACAAAGTGTATGTTAGAAAGCAACCCAAACCAACACTCCCAGCCTTCGACTGACACACGTGCAGAAATAAAGAAGATTATCACAAAGGTGAAAAGAAAAACTTACATTCCCAGACATTTTGTCTAGTTCGCTCATGGCCTCGTGTATAGCAGCTTCTAAATGGTTATTTAGCTTTCCGCTTCTAGGGAGAAAAAAATAACGCCATCAGTAATTGTCAGCAACAGAAAAATACGTTAAAATAATTAGTAATAAACACGTTGACTCGTTGGACACATTCTACCAACCGCGGAGCCTCCCAGCTTGCCGCAGCACGAACAGTGAGGTCAGACCCATATACGGTATTACGTGTAATTACAGAACGAAAAGCAAAGCCAGCCCTTCGGGGAGCTGCAGGGCGAGGGACAACAGCCACATGACGGGGGATATCCAGGGATAAACAGCAAGAGGACCTCACGGGAACGGGGCATTTCCCTCAATCTTGTTTCTAAACCCTTCGCGAAGGGCCAGGCTCTCACGGGTGTCGATGAGGAGCAGGAGAGGAGTAACTCCAGCTGCTCTGGGCTTCCTTAAAGACTTCAAGTGTTACCGACCCTTGAGGCAGCTTCCCCCTCCACGTTACAGGCGGCATCTCCTTTGTAGAGGTGGTTAATGTGTTTGGGAAGGGCGACGTGCGCTGCCGTCTTCTTGACAAACCACGGCGTGAGCTCTGAAGACCTTCCCCTCACCCACAGCACAAAGTGAAATATCCCTTCTAACTTTAAATAGCCAGAGGAAAAGGAGTCGTATTAGTCCTCTAAAACGCTGCCAGTTTTACCCCCAAACCGAGGGCTATGGGAAAGGGAAGGAGAAGACTTTCTTCTTCCAGCCCCAAAGTGCCCCCAAGCCACGGGGCAGCCCCACACCCATCTAACTTCACGGCGGCTTCTTTGATTTACGTATCTTTCTTCCTTTCCCACTTGAACACCACGCTCTGCACGACAGGTCACACTTCTGCGGCTCCGTGTTCACGCCTCAGGAGTTTCAAGCTAGGGAACGGTACCTGAGCACGTCACTATCGCTGGTCGACAGCTGGCTGAGGACCTGTGCTTAAAAGCAGGTCGATCCGTATTCACCTACATCTATAAGCTGGTTCATTCGTGACTTCAACCAAGTACGTTTAGAAGAGCGATGAACACGAGGAGAAACGGCTGAACAGGAGCTGGAGGTGAGGGACAGTTAGGAGCAGCCACCACAACAGCCTCAGGCGGTGACGAGGTACGGTGAGCCCTGCTTTGGAGATGCAGGGATGAGGGAGGAGGAAGAGAGCCGGCACGAGGGAAGATTATGGCAGAGAGGGGTCCCGAGCTGGCACGGATGGTTGGGTCCCTCACAGAAGGAGCCACTTTCTGAAAAACCCCTTCTCTTTCAAGAAAGCAAGCTCTTCACGTCAGCTGGGACATCCTTCCCTGGATGGGACTCAAAGTTGTGTATAGCCACTAAAAGCATCGGCAGAAGATGACAAGGAAGGAGCACAGATGAGCTGTCAGACCAGCGCTGCCGTACGGCGCTTCCACCCCCCCCTAGTTTGGCAAAATGATTTCCATACCCGTCAGTAGAGCTGGGAGAGCGACAATAAGAGATCTGAGGGTCTGTTGTTCATTATTCAAATAAGATACTCCCCGCCACCATTTCGCATCGGTCCCCCGTGCCGCGCCAGGGCGCGAAGCGCACGAACAACCAACACAGCCAGGAACCTTCCTGACCGGGGAAGCGGGCTCCACCCCCGCCTGAAGCTGCACGGCACTACCTAAGGCTCTGAACGAAACGCAACAGGGCCAAACTGCAAGACCACGTCTCCTGATGTAGCTTAAGTCAACCCCAGAAACGAAGACAAACCGAAATAAGTATTTGCATCCAAAGCTTGCCGTGCCCACTTGGGTCTCCTCACCTGCTTGAGCCCGGGCTGCTTGCAAAACCAAGCTGAAGCTGCACAACCTGGGCAAGCGAAGGCACCCCCAGGAACTGTAAGTGACAAGCTGTCGTGCCCCTCCAGTGGCAACAGAACGTCCTATGCAGGTAACACGACTCTATTTATAACGCAGGTCTCTTAATAACTGGCAACGCTGCTGACTTACATGTCATCTAGAAGCAGATCTCAGACGCCAAGTTATTTAATCAACATTATGCTCTATCAGCAACCCACCCGTATTGCGGTACCTACGAAATTACCGCTGTTCGTCAAAACAGCCACTTGAAAGTATTTAAGGCACAAACGATCATTTGCGCTGTAGTCTGTTACGTTCCCTTTGCTGTGAAGATGCTGATCTGCGCCTGAGCACCATCACTGAAATATCCATCTACTGCAGCGAAAGCACTGCAGCTAAAAACCTGGGAAGGTGACATCAGATAAACCTGTGCGTCGGGTGATGCAAACCAACCCGTCAACGTGACAATTTTTGCCAAATTACATTTACAAGACGCTAGCGACAGTTTGTTCCTCTCATTAAAAAGCAGCACATCATCTCTTAGAAAGCCCCTCGTGGCCAACAGCTCTGGAGCAGGATTTAAATTCCTTCCCTCGGAAAGGGAGGACAGCCTTTTTGTCAGAAGTGGGCTTTTCACCCTCCTCCTCCCTGCTGGGCCCGTTCAAATGGCATCATCAAAACGAAGTCTGAGCGTGCTCGGAGCTGAAGTTCCCTCCCACAGCGGACATCCTGCAGACTTCACCTGCGACTGCTGCCTCTGGGCAGCTCCTGGGGCGAGAAGAGGGGACGTCCGAGCGCGCCCACCTTGCTCGACTCCAACAAGCCGCTACCAGACTCACACCTAGAGAAGACAGAGAGACTTAAGGCCGTGTCAGGATGGAGAGTGATTGGAGCTGGGGGTTGGAAAGGCAGCGGAAAGATGCGGAAAGATGCGGAAAGATGTGTTAGCTCTTCCCTTACAGGAGTCCTGCTCAACTCTGAGCCCATGTCCAACAGGAGGGACATCAGCGACGTGACTGCTCAACGCTACGAAACCACCGCTCGAACGTCACTTTGAAGTAAGTGAGGACGGATGGTAGGGGCGGCAAATGGTAGGGGCAGTAAATGGCACAGTCCTGACAGAGGAGATGCCTGGTGTGGGAGATAACACAGCGAGGAACGGGAAACCACAGGAGGAGGAGACGCTGGTATTGGGCGACGACCCTTGGAAGGTGCTTGGCACGCATGGTGACAGGAGAACGCTAGTGAAGGTAACTAAAGCTTGGGAAGAAGAAAGTTTGGCTCAGACGAGGCTTTGGTAAGGGAAGACCTCCAGGAGACAGTCTTCTGGAGATGACAGACCGGTGAGGAAGCTGCTACGTCAAGACCTGCTGGAAGCAAGAAGGGATGTGGCTCAAATAAGAACGGGACGGCCGAGACGGGACTGAGACAGGTGGGGATGGCTCCGCAGCCTGTACCGGAGTGCACCTTCCTACAGGGCCCAGGGTAACGACGGCGGTCCAGGAGACACACCGTGCCTCTCGGACATCCCCACCCAAACCATTTATTTTTTTTTTTCTCCAGAAAACGCTTTCTTAGTCGAAGTTACAAAGCTCTGTGCAACAGAGCGAACACATCTGACTGTGCCGGTGGAATGCGCTGCAACGGCATTTTGTTCTGGCGTCTTGTTTAGAGACTGAACACGAAACACTGCCACTTTACAAACTGACACTGAAGGTTAGATTAAGATTTACAGCTCACAAACACTGGATTTCGGGTGCGACGAGAATTGCATCCTATCACATCCCTATTACAGCTCAGGTTTTAGCTTTGCAGACACCTTTCCTCTAATTTAGCTTCAGTAATTTTATATTTAATATATAGCATCAATATATTTTATTGGTGATTATGTCCAGACTGTGCGGTGAAGGAAAAAATCGGAAAATACACTAAGGTTGAGACAAGAACTGTAGGAACAGGAAGGATAATTTGCAGAGTTAAGGTATCTGAACGTCATTTGGAGGATCTGGACACTAACCCTGCTCGGCTAAACTCACTGGACCTACGTGATGCTAGTCTGTGCCCCCTCACCACACGTGTCCTGGGTCTCCTGCCTCTAGAGGTGAAGTACGTGATCCGTGGATGCACACGGTCACACATGTCAGTGCTGAGTACTTACACAGGTAGGAACCAGAAATCGGAGTGTTCTACAGGTAGCAATTGTATCGAATGCTAAATGCTTGGAAAAATCTGGACCCGTGTGTACTGAGATATTACAGAGCCATATATCAGAAAGGAGACTTGTAGCTTTTTCAGATAAATTTACACGAGCACACAGCAAAAAAGAGGAAGGGCCCATGAAGAAATACCAGAAGATTTAAACTACGAAGTAAGTACAAGTACAAATACGGAGAAAAAAAGCTTGTCAGGGCTGTAAATCAGCCCTATGGAAGGGGCAACCGGGTGCCCCAGGCTGGCCGGGATATCGGTACCTCCTGTCTCCTTACGGGCAAGCAACGGGGCAGAACCAGAGGGGCCACAAGAAACGGCC
Source organism: Leptosomus discolor (assembly GCF_034619465.1). Lineage (NCBI taxonomy): Eukaryota > Metazoa > Chordata > Aves > Leptosomiformes > Leptosomidae > Leptosomus > Leptosomus discolor. Next base: position 2,990,131 of record NC_141395.1, read on the forward strand.
ACTGGATTCAGCGGAACTGCAGAGAACCCCTGCACTCTGCTAAATGTGCAAACGTGACTCAGAAGACGGGGGTTTTTCTTAAGTTACACGGCTTATTTCAACTTTAGCACCTCTTTAAATTTGCTCCCGGTGTCACTTTACTCGAGTCACGGATTTCGCTTCAGGGACACGAGCAAGGAACTGGGGAGATGCCAAAAGCCCTTCTATGTTCTCACCACACACCCTTAAACTCCAGCAAGATATTTCGAGGATGGCCTTGGAGAAAACAACCACCAACACTGCCTCATCGTCATAAAAAAATATTTCTCTTAAGCGCCGCGTGACATATAAATAGAAGAAAAGCTTCCACCTTAAAAGGAGTTGAAGACAAATAATTATTTAATTCTCTTAAGCCCGTGTTTATTGTGCCACAGACAAGTATTGCAAGCTGACTTCAAATTCTCACGTGGCTTCAAAGCAATGTATTTTCACCGCCAACAGTAAATAAGCAGCAGCATCCCAGAACAAATCCAGTCGCAGTACAGCTTCTCCTGTTCTATCCTCTTACAGCTGCCCAGATTTTTGTTTTTCTCCTGAAGTCAACCATTTTCCTCTTTTTGTCTATGCTGATGCTTCCTGCCCCAATACTGTTTCATGGTCTTTCTATCCTTGTGTGTTCGCAAGTCAAAGCTAAAAGGCAAGATAAGACCAAAGAGCGTAAGGAAAGCTTTGCACTGAGCCCCTTGTCTGGTTAAATACAATCAGACTTCACCAATTCTGAAACAGCAACGGGAAATAAACTGAATTTAACGGAATAAACCTGTGCTCTGCCTGCAGCAGCAGCGGCCAGAGGGAGAGGGAAGAGATAAGAAAGGCAGATCTTGTCCAAAAGCGTATTTGGTCAGAACAGTTCTGATGTAATAACTTTTTTTTTTGGGCTGTAAATTAGAAATCCTACACATGAAAGCTCAAACAAGTAGGCTGACATTTTACAAAGGCTACTGTAAATATCAGAAGATGCCACAAAAATGCAGATATCAAAGATCGCGGATGATTATCGTAACTGACACGAGGAATTCGGAAAATTAACTCTTCAGTCTGGCCAGTCTGCTAAGCTCCCCAAAATGAGAGCCTTAGGAAAGAAAAGGATCTGCTTATTCCATTTCACTAGTAAATAAATGAGCATTTACTTACTTTCTGTTCCTTTTTCTGGCTCGGTTGTAAGCTTCTAGACCTTCTGTTAGTGTCTTCAACTTCTCTGGCTCCACCTGAGTGAAGGTATGAACACCAAACCACATTACCCAGACCTGCAATTATTAAACACTGCTTTTACTTCACTGCTAGACATGCATTACTATGGAGCCTAATTTTCACTGCATCCATAAGACACCAAACTTCCCAGCAAAGAATAAATTAATGCCTGGCTATATACACCCCCTCGTACACGTACGTACACATTATGATTTCTCTAGATGTCCGCACCACTAGCAATAGAAATACAGAAACCAAAAGCATGACACTCACGAAAACGAAACTAAGAAGGAGAATATTTTTAAAACCTCGTTTGTCCTTATGTTATTAATACGAACGCTGCCGTTAGAGTCTCGTGGTCCGCACTCACATTTGACAACTGTACTTTACACCTTTGAGATCACCTGGAACGCATTAAAATACCAAGTTGCCTAGAACACGCGACACAGTTCTTCCAGATGCCACCAACACAGCACCTCAAATCTCTGGATCGAGCATTGAAGGCCCCGGTTGAACAACGCTGCTAAGGGCAGGGCCAAATTCATCCCCAAGGCCCACAGCACGTGCTCACGTTAAACGGCTGAAGGCCTCAGGAGGAGGGTGGGCAGGGCGACAAGCTTTATTGACGCACTATGAATCCAGGAGGCTTAACTACAGCTCGCTGTAGCCAGCTAATCTAGTGGTCCTGAGAAAGGCCTTTTTAAATTTATTTATTTATTTATTTTTCAAACTTAAGCACATACTTTAGGGATCTGCGGAGTCAGGAATGAATTTGAGCACGTGCTCAACCGGGCTGCTGAGCTGGTCTTTAAAGTATTTTAGCTGGAAAGTTAAATTCTCTTGAAACCAGCCAGAATGATAATCTTGTAAGCAATCTGTATATAAACCACTGCACGTAATCACTGGCACCACTGCGCAGGAGCCCGTTAGTACTGGTATAACCACACAAGCAAGAAGAAAATGAATTACATTCTCTACATCGTTTTACCATTTGCATTCTCAACACATTAGTCCACTTAACTCTGCATGTTATTTTGATTTGGTTCAGACATTTCTGCTTGTAAAAACAAAATAAGGTATTTAAAACACATCAATTTAAAGAAAATGAATGGATGAATTCCTTTGTCAGTATTGCTACATTTTGCTTGACTCATTCTTTAAGCTTTGCATAACTTGACAAGAACGTTATACAGCATTTGTTTCATTAAGAAGTACAGCTTGTATTCTGACACGAGGAAAATTAATTCTATAAATACAAATTTATTAAGCACGCCTATATACAATCTGAAAAAGAAATTTAAATGCAAATTCCCTCTAAACCCAGCCTTTCAATTACTAAATAATTTATATTCACAATGAAACTGATTTTCAGACGTGACAATGTGAAATTAATGAGTGAGCAAGTTGTCAAAATCTCTAGAAATAAAGCCCAACATAATACATGTTTAGACCAAACTTCACATGTTTTGACCTTATGGGTCTTATCTCACGTGTCTTACCCCTCTGACCATGGAATTGGGGAATACTGCCGTTTCAGGGACTTACAAGAGTCATTAATGGTGCAATCTACGCGTGGGGAGGCAAGATTTCTATTCTCACGCAACAGATTCCATTATGCCATGGATTGTAGCGCTTTTCCCTTAAAGCTGCGCTTACTTTTAATGCAAGACTGCAAATACTTCAAATAATTCCTCTCCTAATCGGACTTGGGATGAATACATAGGAAACACGATCTATTGGACACCTGCGGAGCTGAACCTGAAGCAAACCGCCCTCAGAAGCTCACACGTGACATCTCCTCCGCTGAAGCGGCGTGACCGGAGGCAACGTCACTCCGCCCGCAACACGGCGCAGCTCAAGCCTTCGTTTTAGAGCAGGTTTGACCGACAGCTAAAGAAGAAACTTGTATTTTTCACACTGAATGGAAGGAAAAGGCAACAACATAATCGTCCGGATCCTTCGCCACTTCACTACGCGGCGGAGTTGTCAGGAATGGGAAATTCTCCGTTACCTGTACCCACGCTACAGGTGCGTGTACACAGGGAACAGCTCTGCCAGGGTTGTACGTGCCTGCCGCTGGACACCCAACGAAGCCCACGGGTTAAGTATTTTTATGAAGAGCCAGTACCACGTCTGGGTCGCAAGGAACTTAAGTGACAAAAAGAAAGCGGCAGCTTCGTTACTGGAATTCGTGGCGGCGGAGCAGCACGCTACCTGCCAGCACTCTTCTGAGGAAGTATCCCTGTCACAGCGGCGGGGTGTTGGAAGCAACGGTGACGGACACACTTGAACGGTACAGTACCGTGTGCCTTCACTTACAGTAAGCCACCACCACCAAATAACACGTAGGGATGGGATGTTCAGGGCACTGATCAATCACACCTATCATCTGCAGAACTACAAAAGCTCAGTTTACAAAAACCTAGCTTGACTGACGGGAAGCCCACTGAGAACAAGACTTGCCCCGTAAGAACCACCGTGAAATGCAGTGACAACAGGCAACTCCTGCTCACACAGACCCCTTGACTTCCACCTTGTTGCTCTCAAGGCCTTGCTCCTGTTTAGGTGATTTGCTCTGGATAATAATCAAATGAATTACTTAATAAACCACGTATCCTCCGCTTTAGGAGGAATGTAGGTTCAGGCTTGCTCCTTTTCCTTTTCAGAAATTTCTGCTGCTACTGCTGCGCCTCCCCTGGGTTCCTCATTAATTTTCCAATAGCTGAAAAGCAAGTGTTCATCGGGAAACAAAGGTGCAATATTCCCCCCTTCTCCTGTCAGGGAAACACCATGCTAGCTGCTCTTCAAACAGAAGCATTATTACATTTAATACCCAAAGTGTTTTAAACGGAAACAAAAATCACATTACGTACGATATAAAGAACAGAGAACATACAGAGCACCACCAAATCCCAACAGCACAGCAAAACTAACGTTACAGTACAGGAGGTTGACGCTGCATTATACAAATACTTTAAAAGATGTTTTAAGAAAGCTCCCCAGAATATACAATTTTCACAACTGCTGTTAGTGACCCCCACCATAACCTTTCAGGATTTCTTGATGCGCAGAATTTCTGAAGACTATTTGGTTTTCAAGGTGTTTTTTTTTCTTTCTTTTTTTTTTTTTTTTGGTTTGGTGTGTTTTGTTATTTATTTTTTTTTTTTCTTTTTAATCAGCCCAGGCTGCCCAAACACCCGAAGACTGTGGCTGTACAACACGTTACAGGAACGTCTGAATATGCGTCTACGCTGCGACTGCGCGGGGGAGTTCCTGCTCATTTTCAAGGAGAAACAGAACCGTCAGACAGCCCGTGCACGTCTTCATCTCCTTCCCGCTCCCCTGCACCCCACCTCTCAACCTCAACCCCTGACCCTTGCGACGGCCATTCACTCTGTACTTCTTGTTGGAGAAAATCAGACATAGTTGGGTTTGGGTTTTTTTAAAACTTCAAATTATCATTATTAAATTAAAGATCTTCTGCTGTGAGAGGTGATCCATCACGTGGGACTTCTTGACGAAGAACTCCGAGCAGTCTCTCTTGCTGCCTCGACGAGGACGCATTTCCACCGTTTGCTTCCCTGTTGTTTGTGCTTCAGCACCCGATAAAACCCGCGCCGCCCAACAGACCATTACACCGCCCCGACAGAACGCACAGAAGAGACGCAGACCGAAAGCAGGCGGGTTTGCACCGAAGCAACTCTACATTCTGTAACCACCAACTGGGGAGGAAAACGTATAAAACCGCTAAGGAATGCAAACGGAAGAAACGTTACCTCTTTACAGAAGTTATAAAAAATAAGTTCTTAAAATGTATCAAACCAGTCATACAGATACGGATACACGACTCTGCGAGGTTAGCACAGAAATGCATACTCGGAACACACGGGCGGGGTGAGGACTGTATGGGGACAGTGACGGCGTACGCCTCCTGATTTTTCCAGTTTCGTTTCATCTCTTCCAGCTTGCGGCCTCTCTCGTTTGCCTGTACTTTACCAACCGCCTTGTCACTCGGGGAGCTAACGCTTCTGAGGAACGAGCTCCGAAGCATTCAAATAGCGTTACTAAAGCACGCTGGCTTCTCTATTAAGTAAACACTTCTGTTCAGCGTACTCAGACGGGAGCTCTGCGACACCTCCGTGGCTAAGGAGATCAGCAGAGAGGCCACCTGTAAAGAGAGACTGAAGGCCTCTTGAACTGGGGTTAAAACCATTCCGGCCAAACATCACCCCAGTTATTCACAGCACCCAAGGCCTGCTGGGCCGTTTGGGGAAAATTACATTGGCACATCAGCCTCAGAGAACTCTGCAACTACGAACCACGGGAAGACCAGCAGGGGTTACGCTACGGAGGCACCAGCTCCAGAAGCTCCCGAGCTATCCACTGGTGGGAGTCAGAGGCCGTTGGTGAAGCAGCGCTCCTCAACATGTTCCTGTACCCTGGGTACCTGCTGTCGGCCAAATTTTGGCGAAAGGAATACTGTGGTCCAAGCCCCTATCACCCTTCTTACGGCTGTTGTGCCACGTGCTAGGCAGGTATATGGGGAAAAAAGGTACAATTTTTAAGTGGTTTGATTTCTTTGTGCGAGAGGTAGAATGTTATTTCACTAGATCTTTCCTTTCTGCTTACGTATTTTTAAAAGTTGCGTTTTATAAAACGCCACTTAAAAAATTATATATGGAGGATGTGACATATTTATATATATATATAAGAACTACAGAAACATATAGTTCAACAAGTAGTGGGGACCAGAATTTGAAATATTTATCATAATAAAGTAACCAATAACGCCTTGATAACAGTATTTTCTATATACTCCCCAAGAAGCAAATGATTTGTCAACAAAGAAAAATGGATTTTAGTACGAAAGAGCAAACGGGAATGCTTTCCTCACTACTAAAAGATGGTCAAAATCTCCTCTCAAGGTGAAAATGCGCCTGCATTTCCTCTTAAAGAGCGTTATGTGTCAATCAGCAAGCTTTTGCCCATCACAGACTCCTCAGTCTGATTAGATCACTCTTCCTTTTTTGCAGTTTTCAACACTTTTAGAGATCTCCATATCGGTTTCTGTGGACACAGCCAGAAGTCTGACTAAACACACAACGTAACCCATTTTTTGTTAACAGCATTTTTTGTGTAGCAAGTCTTCGGGGCACAAACTAGTTAGTAAAGCACAACCAGGCCAAAACATAACGTGTTTCACGGCATTGGTACAAGTTTCTCGTGAGGCAACCACGGGAAAAATTCCGTTCTGCAAGGTATAGTTAGGAAAAAAAAGCAATTTGCACTACTAAAATAAGAGACAAAGAATAAAATAAAGAATGGACCGAGAGAGTTTTGATAAACATTTGTATGAGCATATGTACACGTGTATAGAGAGAGATATGTGCATAGATATATAAATATACCTTCCCCTCCTCAGCGTTTTGTTGACATGAATTGTGAACTTCTTCTTCTCTTACTAGTTTCCCAGGCCATGAAGTCAGTCCTTTGATTTGGCCCCAGACCAAGTCGCCAACATTAAACGTCCTCGGCCTGTAATGTATCAGCTCATTTGAAGAAGGGGAATCTGGGTTCCTTAGGTCATCTTCACTACTGATGCTTTTAGCATCTGAAGGGCTAGGCACACACCCATTAATGCTTTTGGCATTAAAATCTCCATTGTAATGGATATAGTCTTTAACTAACGAACTTTCCAAGCTATTCGAGGAACTTGGAGATTGCTCCTCCAGAATCAGGTCTTGTTTAGAAGTGTTCAGCAACTCCCCAAATCCTCTGTTCTGCTGAGGCCGATTTCCGTTTATGTGTGCACATCGTTCCACAGTGTTCTCCAGTCTTTCCTTAAAACTCATCATAGTTCTTTTGTAACTGTTATACCTGAAATTCTCCTCCAACATTTTATCACTTTGACAGTTTCGCTGTGATAACAGTATCTGATGCTGCTCGCCTTGTAACAACGGCAGCGTGGAGATGTTATTGGGCCTTTCGTGACAAGGACTACTATGGATATGGGTAGAGTGGTCTAGAAACTCATCACATTTCCATCTATTTATCTCACTGACAGGGCTTTGCTCCCCTTCCCACTGTTTTTTGGGTGTGTTACAACTCGCTGATTTGTAATATTCATACCCATCCCCTTCACTGGAATTTTTACCGTGCTCTGAATTCTTCAGTATTCGTGTCCCTCTAGTGTTCCTTATCCTACCTTCATGATCAGAAACGGCAATGTTTCTTCCATGGATTACTGCACTGACAGCACTAGAAAGGTTTAATGGGTCACCAATTGAGGCTGTGAAGGCACTCATGGCACTCAAAGCTGGAATGGGACTCATTTGTGTTGTACTGCTAACGGCAGTGGTGATTACTACTTGCATTCCTTTGCTTGCAGCATCTACAACTGCTTTGTAGATCGCGTCCACCGAGGTATCACCCTGAGCAGCGACACTGAGGTTATCCTTCGCCTGTTGTCCAAGAGATGGGTCAGTTCTTTGCTGCAAGTCACAAGATGTTTCTTGGAAAGGAGGAAGCATAGCGTTGGAGCTCTCAGGAACTGGTGCCATTCCCATTTGTGTGATCATTCTTTTGTTTAGGACAGCAGCATCTTCCTGCATTCTCACCTGGGAAAAGCAGAGAAAAAGATGGAAGTTGCTGTTCTGCCTGAAGTTCCATTTCAACAGACAAAAACTTTGTTTCATTTTAATAAAAAAATTCAGGACGGCGGCCAGGGTGACTGTTTGCGACAGTACATCATTTTCTTTTGATTATACATCAGTTACGAACGGTGAACAAGCTAGACAGAAACCAGAAAAAGCATAATTTAGAGGAAAGAAACCCACTGGCTCTTAAGACTTTGCCTCATGGATCAAAACAGATGCCTTGCATGAAACGATACAACCCACCATGCGCTGCCGAGACTACATTATCATCTCTTTCAGAGTCTTTTCAGGGATTTCCTCTTCTGATGGAACTACAGCACCCCCCTTTGTTCTCTCAAGTCCTAAACAACACCACCAAGGTCAGTATTTCTGGTCTCACCTAGTCTCTTTCGTCCCTTCCCAGACCCTAATTTTGCTTCTTTCCTCCCTACCGACCGTTCTGGGCTCCCTCTATGCTCCTCACTCCATTTCGGGACTGCAGGCCACCACTTGTCCGTTTGGCTAACCTTTCTATTTTTTCCCCTTTCGGTTACGAGCTTCTCTCGTGGGAGGTCTTTTCACTTCAGTCCCCCGTAAACCACGGCTGCACCCCTTTGAATGGCAGCTGTCATGGCAGGCGCCGCCACAGTAAACTGTAACCTCCAGATTAAAGTAACTGCGCTTTTTGTGTTCCTTGTCACAGACGCAGGCAGCGAAGACGGCGTCAATAATAGCGCTCTAACAAAAAACGAGGGTAAAGTATTTCCAAAAGCTCCTTTAAATACTTTCTATTTCTATAACTGAGAGGCTGAAGCCAAAAATACTGAGATAAAGCCACCGAAATCCATACAAAACCAAAGACAGACAATAGGCAGTTAGAGGGCTGTGATTTTGCACATCGAGACGGAGAAAATGACACGTCTCCTTTTTCCTTCTTAAAGGGTAAAAGCACTTTCTGGCACTACCTGCACGCTGCTGTCTTCCTGTCCTGAGTTCTGCAGCAGCCACAGTAATACTGAATAATAATAAACACGTTATTTTAACTCTGGCTTTATTACCCACGTTGGTTGCTAGGCCTCCTGTCAGTACATTAGTTCAACAACTTGCAGCATGAAGAAGTGCCTATTTAGGCGGGGAGCAGGGAGGCATCATTTTCACACCGTCTGTCATTGTATATTCACTCTAATGCTTGTTTCCTTCGCTCTATGCAACCCACATCGCAGCCAGCTCTTCCACTCAATTTCAGTGGGAATAGGACTGGTACACACAGTCACCTACCATAATTTATTGAGTTTCTAATGACTGTAAAGTGCTATCAATATCTGTTTCTCAGCACTGAACTGCTAGAGTGGTCTAAGCAGGAATTTATGATTGTTTCTGTGGAATGGAAAATAGTTTTGCTAAAAAGTACAGTAATTGTCATAGCCTATTTTTTTCCCCAATACACGCAGCATAACTCTTCCCAAAGAAACTATGCCCCATTTCTAAGGAAGAAGGTATAAAATGTCAGTAACAAATGTTACTGATTTGCAAAACCCAAGACCACTGAAAGAGGCAGGCAGTTGTATATACCATGTGTCTTAATCACTCAGCAAAAAACCCCCCACCAAATTCCAACTATGGAGGATATAATTTCACCTACTAACAGCTGCACATTCGTTTGAACATTGATTTCATTTTGCTTTCTACCTGGAAGTTTTGGAACAGACATGCCATGGGGTTTGGGTTGTTAGCCGGGCCAGGAATTGGGGGCTGGCCTTGAAAGCCCTGCATGCTCTGATAGCCCTGGAGAAGGTGCTGTTGCTGCTGATTTGAAGGAAACATCTGATTGTTGTTTAATAGCGACTGGAGATGACTCAGCTGATGGTTATTCAAAGTAGTGTTTATAGATGACATGTCACCTGTAATTCAAACACAGGGAAACAGAAGTCAGCACGGTTTTCAACACTCGGGAGGAATTTCCTTGACTCAAATTTTAACTGACTGCTAAGCCAATCTGTGAAACAACACTTTTCCCCTTCAGTCATTGAGGAATGGTCCTCAAGGCATGTGTCTCCTACTCTTCAGTCCTTTGTTTCGTCAGTATTGCTTCTTCTGCACGTCCCATCTACCTGGGCTCTTTCTAAAGGTTTCTGACACGGCTGTCGCCGCCTTTGGAACGGCGCACAGCCAGCTAGAGCAGAATGAGCTCCTATGATATTCGGCGTCCTGGCATCTTACTCTTAGTTTCCAAAGAGCGACTGCTCCAAACAGTACTGGGGTGGTGAGGGGGGGAGGAGGGGAGAGAGAGGGGAAGAGAAAACGATTTAAAAACCCCAACAAAACTAGTTTTTCATTAACTATGACAAAATAACGTGAGCTAACTGCAAATGAGCAAAGGCTTTTTGGCTCACTGACATGTCAGCCAACACTCCAAACAATTTTTTTTTTTAATATTCTAGAGAAACAATTGTATTAATGTTCTGTATTATATGAAAATCTCACTTTACAGGAAAATTCTAGTTCTAGTTAAATACGCTGTTAAACCTGACTTTATGGAATAAGAAAGCTTAAAAATATATCCATTTCCTAGGGTTTTTTTTTCATTAGTTTGCTTTTTTTAATTAAAAGCTGATGTTTTTCTTAAAATTTCCATTTGCAGAATCATTGGTTAGTCGTATTTTACATCGAAAATGTAAAGCAGCGTTGAGTTCACGATAGCCCTTTAGTAGGTAAGCATGAAGTAGTAGGTTAAATACTTATCAGCTCTTTGCCACTCTTTAATTCCTCCTACTAGTCTATTTATTAGATTACGTAGTCCAAACAGCAGAGGAGTACTGACTGCATCCCAGATTCATGGTAAAAATTATCAAAAGGCACAGGAGAAAAAAATTTGCATTTAAGGGCTTTTTAATCACTTCTTTCGGGACGTAGGTGTTTGTCAAGTGAGATACCCTGGGTTTCTAAACTAGGAGCTAAAGCAAAAAAAAAAAAAAAAAAAAATCAGAGAAATGAGAAAATATAAATACACAATCACGGGCTCGAAGGGCAACCTCCCTCTTTGAACTTGTGCACGGCCCTACATCGAGTGCTTTACGGATTACTTTACGGGGAGCGGGTTTATGGTTTTGGCACTTTGGATTCAGTTGGAAAAATGCACTTGGCCATTCTTCACCTACTGCACAGCTACTCGTACTAACCCTGTGATGCCACACGCACTTGAAACGCAACGCTGCATCCCAGAGATGCACCTGTGCTTTTACTACTTGAAAACTGAAACAAGTCCAATTGCTTACAGAATTTTAAGGTGTATATAGTAGGTCTAGGTGGCATCAGAATTAAGGATGGAATGTAAAGGAACTTCCAAAACCAGTATTAAACGTTACTGAATTAAATGAGAATGTGTTTTAAATTTCTTACAATAACAGTTACGTTTTTCTCAATAGAAATAAACAAGCTGTAACATACAAAAGCCTTACCAAAAAAAAAAAAAAATAAAGTATGATAGAGTGGAATCTTTAAAAATAGAAACTAGAATCCGAAATTCCCCCTCCCCAACCCTCTTCCTTTTTTTTCTTTTTTTTTTTTTTTTTTCCTTTTATATCTGTGAAGAAATTGAACTTACCAAGCAGACCTGTCCCCAGTAGAGGGTTAAGTAGCTGTGGCACCACAGAGTTATTGTTGAGTTTAGCTGGACCAGATGCATTCCCAGCATTATTAGATATGTTCAGCAATGTTTCTGCCATTGACACCACTGCTGTCCCACCACCCAGGGTTGAGACAGACAGTGCTGCCACTGCTGATGATGTAGTGGTTGTGGTAGTGGTGGCTTGGGAGGAGGTGGCTATGGAAACCTCTGGATGATTAGCGGTGTTGCCCGACGCGGAGTTCAGGACACCTCCCACCAGCTGGGGATTCAAGGCCATTAATGCTGAGGCCCCAGAGACAGCTGGGAGGAGCAGGGGGTTAGAAGTAGTAGTGTCAGTGCCCGAAAAGCTTGGTATAGGGTTGCCCAGGGGGTTGGTTAAAAGGGTCTCCACCCTGTTGCTTTCTGCCTGATTGCTTGGCAAATGGTCAGGCGGGGCTGTCATCTGTGTTACTGAGGGTAAAGGGTTATTTTGCTGTTGCAACAAATCTGAGATGGTCAGATTGAAAGATGGTAGGGGAAGCATGGCAGCTGCTTGGGCTTGGTTCTGAAGGAGGGTCGCTAGAAGCTGAAAATGAACAGGTTGTAATACCTGCCCATCCACGTCACTGGAGAGAAAAGCTAAAGCAGCATTTACATTCGGGTTGAGAAAACCTAAAGGGTTGAGGTTGACCTCAGACTTGCCTTCTCCTGCCGAAGGCTGGAGTATATTTAATAGATTCTGGTTTAGGAGATGTTGCTGATTCACTGGCAAAGAGATAGGTAGAGAATTGAGGAGGTTTTGATTCAAAGAATGTGGAAGATTGTTGTTTGAAGAGTTGTTCTGCGGAAAATGAAGCGAGTGTTCGTGGCCGGGAAAAGGGAAGTCGCTCCCGATGGGCAGCTGGTTCTGAAGTGGGTTTCCAGCTGCAGTAGTGACTATAACACCATCTTGAAGCACAGATGTTGTCTTTGTGATGGCAGGTTGGCTGGTGCCAGCTATGGCTATTGACGATGACGGTCCTGAACCCCCTGCAACATGAAAGAACAAAATTACTAACAGGATACTGCCTGCGGGGAGACAATCATCAGTTATAAAGTAACTTAGGTTAATCCAAACCAGTAATGTTGGATACTCATGCACAGGAAAGGAAATGTTTGAGCATCCAGACTGGAGTATTTTTAAAACATGAATGTATCTGCCACCAGCCACTTCAGATACTATGTGCTGTGCTACAGCTCAGCAGAAAGTATTTAACTACACACTCGTATTTATTTCCCTTAAATTTCTTTGAGTGGGGATGTAACACGCTTTCATTCCTTACATATTCAGATTAGCATAAACCTAAAAGCAACCATAACTTGATGCAGTTAGTCGTGGGCCAGGATGAAACTAACTACTAGGAAGAAGCATCGATGGGAGACATGAATGAGGTGCAAGAGTGAAAGAGCTGCGTGTGCAGGCGGGTGAAAGATTGAGTACACGATCTAAACGTAGACGTGAACCTTATGCCCTTCTACTTTCAGCTCTACTCCATTAAAGGGGCTTTGAGGAATGATTATTTAAAGTATTATTTTGGACTCCCGAAGAAAAAATACAATGATGACGACTACATGCCACAATGACGCCTACGACAAAAATCTAACGAGCAAAACACCTCATGGTCAAGGGAGGTTTGCATTCAAAACCCCCCAACAAGTGATAAAGAAAAAAATATAAATTGGGGTGGTCTAGTCATATCCATCACTCAGCATGAAAAGAAAGACTAACAGGGTAGCTTTACTGTGAGGGTTTTACACAGAAAGAGTGAGAGAATAACCAAGTTTATCTGGTTATCTATTCCTCTTTACCAAAGCTGAAGTATAAAATGAATTATTCATTGTCTCTCACTTAAGGGAGAGTCTTGAATTGACAGTGGTCATACACAAAAAACATGAGAGGAGACTAGGAGAATTACAGCAAGTGAAATTGCCTTGAACTATGCCTTTCTACTTTATTCACTGCAATTCACTGAAGAACATTCGAGCATTAAAATTATATACTGCACACATATAATACTGTATAATTATAAATGTATTTAACTACGGTTTTGATGCAATAATGTTCCATTCTCAACTGCCCTGCAAATATAGCTCATATATAGAGATCAGAAGGTATCAATTATGATCCATACGATTCTATGATTATCAGAAAGTATCAATTATAACTTTTCTAAACAAAATACCATTTGAAAAGGGATGTGCACCTATGCCGTTAACTGGCAAGAACAGAATTAAAGCTTTACATAATCTGTAACTTAAAACACCATTTTTCAAGCACTGTAATGTCGTGACAACTCAAAAAGGCACAAAACTAAGACAGCACACGAGGCGCTGCACTGAATTCATGAGAAGAAAGATCACACCCTCTCTCCCAGGTACCATGATCACATTTCAGTACAGAAATTAAATAATAAATTAACAAAAGATGAAGTACGAACGAATTGTCATCACGAAGCAGAGGACACCCCATTCTGCTGTGATGAGAAACACGTTAACAAAGCAATAAAAGCAGTTTCATGACAAGCACATTTATCTAGGCAGCAGTTTGGAACAAAAAAACAGACAGGCACTTGAGGAACAAAACCCCAATCATGCTCCGAGAACATATGTCCCGTTGGATTTCCCCTTACGGTTCTGTGTTTAACATTTCAGATTAGGCAGGAATAGCAAATGCTCCATAGCCTGAGACCCCCAGGCCTGGCAAACGCCTCATACCTACTGAGAAACTGGCACCCACGCCCTGCCTGGCTTTCTAGCTCCGAAATACAGACCTCCAAATGACAGACCCCTTCCCAACAAAAGGCCATGAAAAGCTGCTCATCACACAAGTTGCTCAGAAATTACTCAACGCTCAGATGAAGCCAGGAACAGCAAACTATTGGTAGAGATGAATGAAAGCCACAGCTACGGCAAGGAAGCTCGTTTTCTGCCGAGGTGTCGGTCCGACCACCGGCTACCTGATTCTGGAGAGCGGCCACCTCTGGCAATGCCTCCAAAATGGAACGTTAACAGAAAAAAGACTCGCTCAAGCATGTGTTTACACGTCAGGGCGTATGTGACCTACTGAGATGACGTGGCGAAGATTTTTTCATGTGTGTGCACCTTTTTTCCTTTCAGTATTTTGCTGGTTTTGCAAAGAAGCCAACAGGAAAACACAGTCCATCCAAATGAGCGGCATCACGTAGAACGGAATTCAACTTACTGTTTATTTTTAACACACAGCTGTAAACTCTGGCTACTCAAATTCAACCACACAAATCCCAGACAACCTAAACTAAACTGTAACTGCACATCTTCCTTTTGTTACTAATCTCTGAAATATTTTTAACCGCGTTTTTAGAAACGTAATAGAAAAGCCTTTACAAACTTTGTGGCTAAAAGCAAATTCTTGTTGTTCCACCAGAGAAAAGGAAACACACCCATTTATGACAGTTTCAAACTCTCACGCCAGGCTTGTAATGGATCAGTATGTCACAGAGCCCACAGCGATACTCTTTATAAACTCCCAGGTATGTGTTTGCTCAC
This sequence comes from Leptosomus discolor, assembly GCF_034619465.1. NCBI lineage: Eukaryota > Metazoa > Chordata > Aves > Leptosomiformes > Leptosomidae > Leptosomus > Leptosomus discolor. The sequence goes on from NC_141395.1 coordinate 3,005,167, forward strand.
AAAAAAGGAAATTTTCCATTTTTTTTTGCTTTTGTTTTGTTTAAATCAGTATCCAGAACTGACACTCCAAGGATTTACACAGAAGAAGTCCCAAAGACCAAACCACAAACTGAAGAAATACCATTACCACCCGGGTTTAACAGCTGTACCACTCAAACGACACGAGACGGACGCCGACTGTACTTAAAAATACGCAGGGCCTCTTAAATAGTGTTGAAAAACTGCTCACTGAACCAAGACTGTCACAGCACTTTGAGGCGTACTTAACGGGGGTCTCTCCAGTTGTAATCTAGTTTAAGATGGCCAGATAATACCCGAACATCTTCAGAAGGCTATTCCTCCCACTCGTAAACCACCTTCCACATAAAATCGTAGTGCCAGCTAGGTAAAACCAGGCTACCATCAGCGCAGCCTGACCTGCAGGAACAGTCCGATGTACTGGGCTTTCGAAGGCATGAGTTCGTTTCAGGCAGTATTTATTTTTTATGTTTTTTTGGAACCTCGTCACTCCCACAATAGGATACGCAGGCTTTTTCCTCGGTAGCTAAGAAAGGCTTCCCTCACTAGCAGAAATCATATCCAACGTGTTAAGCAGCACACAGACAGATTTTTAATTCAGGCATGAGGAAACTATTCTATATGTAGAGCTCTCATGAATCTAAAACCTAATTTTGGTATTTTCCAGTGGACTTCATTTCTTTACGATCCTATCTTCCATTCCAATCAGGTAAATGGCCACATGGAAGAGTATTTGGTGTGAAGTAAATCTCAAACTTGTAAAATTGTTGCTAGGTTTTTGTCAAACACTGCTCTTTCTTCTAACCCGCATCAAACACCGCTTCTGGAGATCTAACTGGAGAGGACTAGAGTGCATCCAACACTTGCCCTTTCTCCAGATTAATTAGGCAATTAATTAATTGCTACTGGGGGAAAAAAACTCCAAACATCTCGATGGATTCTGAGTAGGAGGAAGAAAATGTGTCCGTATTTCAATCCAGACTTGAGAAGTTTGGGAGTGGAAGAGGCGACGAGCAGCCAGACTTCAGCAAGGAAACAAAACGGGCAAATATCCCCCTCAGCTTCTGCTGAACCTGCCGTCCAGAAAGCCACAGCGGGAATTGGTGTAGAAAAGTCCTGAGCTGGGTAGTAGCTAATACAACATTTACAGTCACATTCTGGGACAAATCTATCTCCAGCAACAGACTGAATTGCCACAATACGATTTCTGGATCGCTTCCCAAATACCATCTCCAACAAGTCAACATTCCAGATGAAGAAATGCATGCACACCCCTTCTCTTTAACATACAGTGCTGCTAGACTTCTTCTGAACGTTTGGCCCCAATCCAAAAGACAACACCTGAATTATTATCTTCCCCTTCCTAAAACATGTATAACTTCCAGAACGGCGATCGATGGCGCCGCATCAACAAGGTGCCGAAGGCCACCTTCCTCTGGGAGGACCACAGGAGCCCTCGGAGAGCCCTCTGCACCGCCCTTCCCCGGGTTCAAACCGAAATCTTCACAAACGTGAGCAGTCCTGTCTTTTTGACGCCTGAGGTGACAGCGGCGCCCAGCATCGGCAGCGTGAAGATGCGAAGAGTTCTCTGGAACGGCACGGGAAAAAGTACCAGGCCTCACCAAAGCAACGGTGGCAGCTACACCACGAGCACGAGAGAAAAGTTTTAATAAAAGGGCTGTCCTTCCAAACGAGGCAGCAGCACCAAAGCGTAGCAGCGGCGATCTGCAACTGTCTCTGGATGTCCTTTGAGGTCTGTCTTTAATTTCCAGCGGTATCTTGGCTCGTACATTGTATTTATTAGGATTTTCAAAGAGGGCAGGATGCGGTGGAAAGCAGATGGTGGATGTCGGCTGAAAACAGATCCCTAGGCAAACAAGCTGCCTTGGCCAGCAGCGCTGTGAGGAAAACAGGACTGCAGCTCTGACCGCTTGTGTCTCCTTCAGGCCTGGAGAAGGATGATGGCCAGAAGGAAGGAAGAGGCAGCCCAGCATCAGTGAGTTTTGACAGTGCGCTAGCTCGCCCAAAACTCCGGTATGAAACGGCTCGTTATCGCTGTATCCAGGCTCCCAGGTGACAGCTCGGAGGCTTTTGATGAGAAATGCGAGTGGGAATTGAAAGCTAAAAGGAAATCACAAAGCTAAAAGGAAATCACAAGTTTGATTCCAAGTTTCCTAAATCCCTGGTATTTCGAATCCCAGAAACCCAAGGCATCGTACATGTTAGCTCAGTAAACAACAGGCCTTACCTATGAGAAGCTCTTAACAGTAAAACTAGAACGAAAAAAAAGACTAAAAGCCATAAAAGCCTAAGACAAGCGCCAGCTTCCAGCTCCTGCAGACAAGAGACGTCTGCCAGAAGTTCTTTTGCCAGTTGTGGAGAAAAGGGAACAGTCTTTGTCATGCAGCGAGAAGAAATATCCAGAATGATGAAAAAGCAGATCTATTGTTCACTTAGAGGGTCAAATAAATGTTTTTGGAGTAAGTAAACGGAAATTAAATAGGATAGACATTCTTTAAATTATGACTTTGTGGGCTACAGTATTTTATTTACAAGCATTTTTATTTTCTTTTCTTTTGAAAACAGGTTTATCTTCCTGTGTGAATCTTATCTGTGTTCTTTTATTTTTTTTAAAGTAATGCTTGACAGGTATTCTTAAGCAGATGCAATGAAGTAATGGGTATTATGAAATCAGTTTGAGTTCCGGAAGATCCACTCTTCCTGCTCACTTAAAATAAAGAAATTAGAGTAGAAGGTATTTATCATCAATATCTCAGCATTGTCCTACCATGAAAAGACAGGAACACATACGTACACATATGCTGTTGGGGTGGCAGGATACAGTCAAAGTCAATCTGATTTTGAGTCCTGGCTTTCAAACAACATTAAGATTTGAACAGCATGAAGACTTGTACAGCAAGCTTCAATGGCTGTGCTCGGAAAGAGAAGTTGGGGTCTGAGTTATTGCTTTCAAACTAAAGGAGAGTCAAAAAACATACATCATTTCTGCAGGGGAAGAAGAACTGTGTCTGCGTAAAAAATATGTAGGAACAGTACCGACTTCACCCATGTGAGTAATGCTCAGCTTCCTTATAAACCAGACAATTCCAACCGAAAGCAAACAACTACTGCAGTCTTCACAGATGCTGAAAAGTTATTTCTACCAAATCCAAGAACATTAACTATATATGTATTTTCCTGAAGACCTGCATTAAAGTATATCAGTTAGAGAAGATAATGCAAGTAATATTTGACAACGCATCTCTCTGTAAGACAAACTATCTGTTATGTATTCTAATATTTCAGTATCACCATTCTGTGAATCAACAGCCTCAACAGTACAGTACACTGCGGGAATCTGCAGAATAAAAATAACTGATAAAACAGGTGTATTAAGTACTCGGGAAACTACAAGCGCAGAACTTGCTCATTAGCCACTAACACCTAAAACATTTTAAGAGTTGAGAACAAATGTTACAGATATCACTTTGTCAATTCTTGCTTTTCTGCATATTCAAGAAAAATGCAGCGAGCTTTATTTTATATTTGATATTTTCTTTATTGCTTTTTTAATTCAGAACACTTCAAGTTTTTGAAGCCCTTGTCAAAAACTCACGTTTAACTCCTTGGTCATGTAACGAGCTTCTTGCTAAACCCTCCACCGCTTCCATCCTCTCCTAGGGGACAGCTCAGTAGCTCTTGCAGAATAAATCTGCACAATTCTTTCAAAAAGATCCAGAGAGAGTGGAGAGAGGGAAGTTTCCCTGCACGCCTTACCCTGGTGTGAAAGTACAAAAGACCACTTAGGCACTGTGATTACTGCTCTATCTCAAGTGGTTTGTGCAACGTCTACCGTGCAGGGTCACCAGCCCATGCTCGAGGCCTCCAGAAGCTCCTGCAACACTAATATGAAATAAGAAGTAATATTGACTTAAGAGATATGAACACATCGTTTGCATCAGAGGCAATATTGTTAAATAAGCGATTTTAAGAGGCTTAACTTCCACAGAAGTATCATCGCGGATGGAAACGATACGACCTCATATTCCTTAAAAATTTGAGACAACATGTTCTCGCTTTAGCTACATATTCCACCCCTTACCTATAAACCTAGAACCAAGAGCTATACGTTTTTATAATTATATTTTCCATTTTCTTTTTGGAATGGAAAACATTGAAGATATTTATCTGGTATCACATTTACTACAGCACATTCAATCCCTAACAAACCATAACTCAGCAGTCACCCACAAACTACCGTCAGTTGTCCCCCTTATCGAGATCACGCACTCCCTTGAGACAACAGCAAATCGTGAACCACGAACCAATAAATAAAACACCCTTCTCAGCCCAGCAGAACCAGTTAAAAACGTGGACTCCCCTCCTATACAGCACTCCGTCCGCACAGAATGGGCTCCTCTGTGAACCAGATTTAAGGGCCTATCCATAATACCACGCTCCTCACCGTGGCCGCGGAGCGCATCACTGTGACTGCCCACGGCACGCTGTTGCGTGATCCTGGTTTGGTTTTGTACTTACAACAAAACAGCTGTAATGCTGGCCCCGCTCTTAACAGCGGTTTTCAAAGTCTTGCTTTAAGAGATTATTTTAAGGAAGAAAATCAGGGCAGTCTCTGCATCTTCTGAAAAGTGACTTCGCCAAGAATGGGTCTGTCAGAGTTCTGAGGGAAGGGCAAAAAGCCCAAAGCAGTTTTCTAGGAGAACAGAAATGCCTTTTTTTTTTTTAAAAAAAAAAAAAACTGACTGAATTTTGGTCTTGACTCTTCTCCTTGCCCCTGTCTCTTCTGACTTCTGCATTTCACCATCGCTGCTGTTTTTGAAATGACTTTGGGAAAACTACTCTTACGTGCTTAGCTGTTAACAGAAAGCAGCAGCAGTCTTCTAGTAAAAATCTGTCAAGACAACTGCATACAAATGAAGGAAGAGTCTTTCAGCATTTTCTCGGCGTTGGCACTTAGTCTGATCTCGTCCTGTAGCACTCCCCCATTCACAGCTGCGGGAGATGCATTGCAGATGAGGTAAAACATTTCAGTGCAAATTTGAGAAACTAAAAATTCAATAAAGAGCATTATTTCTTTCAACAGCTCCCACTCCACCCTCTAGGAAGTTTTGGAGTTGCCTACTGGTTCTGCTTAAGAATATTTTCAGAAGATGTGGAGAGCTAAGTACGCATGGGAAATCTCACATAATTGAGCTGGTGTTTCCTCACAGCCATAGCTTTAATAAAATAAGACTCAGCTTTCTGCATGATTTTATTATTATTTTTTACAAATCTTCTAACTTTTATTGATATCAATTCCCAGAAAAACGTCTGGCAGCTCTAAGAGTAACCAGGTAAGAGTCTGGTTAACTAGAAGACTGACTTACCAGCAAATTCAAGTTACAAGAAACAAAACAACACAAGAAAACTCCAAGCTGTCTAAGCAAGCAACGTGCTCGATAAGCGGAGCTCAGCACAGCCGAACTTTGAATCTCGGTATTGATCTCAGAGGTAACACCACTACAAGTCCCAAACTGGGTACGGAGATTTTGGAGCACAGCTAACATCAGTATCGAGTTCAAAGAGGAGGACGAGGGATGCAGCAGCAATGCCGAGGTCTACGTAACGGCACACCTTTCATGGAAGAGCCTCACACTTGGAGCACGTGCCGCAGGACGGGGGGAGAAGGGGTACGTGATCCCATCGCAGCCCTCAACAAGGCGGCGCTCAGTTAGCATCACCCGTTCTGATCTCCACTCACCAAAACTCGACCAGCATAACATGCCTGATACAGCTATAAATAAATTATTACTCCATTTCCTTTTTCCACCTCTATTAAAATTAGCAGCTTACTCACTTCAGCTCCCTCTACTAAACAACCGAGTTAATTAAGTAAGGATTGAGCCGATTCCTACGTTTTTCCAATTTGCTAGCACTTGCTAACAATAAACATTCGCAAATAGAGGTAATTTTGAAAAGAAAAATCCATTCCACTTCCAAATTCTTCCTCTCTTGTAAACCTCTCAGTAGCAAGTACGCTCACACCGACTGTACAGAAGTCTATCATGTTACCAATTAAGTTTTACCTAACACCATTGCTGATGCCTCCTAAGTCAGTAATTCCTTTATGTTCAGAGAATGAGAGTGGTTTTGTGCATAAATCTTCTATCAAGAGTTAAAAAGAGCAAACAAATGGGAATATTCATTTCAATGGCAGGGTAAGGAGCAGACCTGACCTATCATACATGTCTCATATCTGGAAACCCTATTCTCTTTAGAGAACATTTCCCCCATTCTTTACAGTTCTCATTTGATTAGAAAAATAATCACTTTTTTTTTTTTTCTCCTGAAAATAATAACGCGGGAAAACAAGGTAGAAAGTAGCTCCAGATTCAAATAACAGCGATTCCTTATTATCACAGCCCAAACCCACCGGAGAAAAGCCAAACCCCCAAATCAATACAACATTTCAACTGGCTTTATAATTAGAGGAGTAGCTGGTTGGTATCCTCTCTAGGGGTGATTTCAGTTTAATAAGGAACTTTCCTCAGACACAACAAGCCCCATAAAGGATGCCAGCCATATACTCTTCTGAATTGAAAGTCAAAAAGTTCTACTGATTTTGTAATTCTACGATATATAAAAGTAATTTTGGGGAACAAAACCAGAGACTCACATACTAGAATATGCCACTTTGTACGTGTTTCATGTGACATATAATCTAAAACACTGCATCTTCTTTGACGCATAGGAAAGACCATCTTCAGAGAAGCAAAGGCCTACATTAGGCTGATAACTACCACTACATCCAACGGTACATTTAACCTTTTATTCACGTAACACTTCATGCTTTAGGTTCCTCCCATCATCAAAACACGGACGCGACTGTAGCATCGTTCCTTTCCATCTAAAGTGTTTACATTCACAGCTCTCCCAGAAGTTATGGGAGAATACTTCCCCCAGACTACAAAGAAAAAGAGGTTCACAAATTAAAAGCTGAAGCAATACTTTTCATCAGTATTTTTCACCTAGACTAAGGACAAATCCTTTCGTTAGGCTAAAGCAATTCCCTCCTCAGGAGACACAGCTTCGTGCTACAGGCAGGAAGCAAGAGGAAACAAAGCTTTACAGATGCCAGAGAACTGGGACCTGTCCCCCTCCGTGCTGCTGAAGAAGTAAAAAAAAACCCAAAGGCCGGTCTGATATGAAAATAATTTTTCTCTGAGCTGTCACCCGATCAGCAACGAAGTAGCTTCTGATTCTGCAAGAAGACAATCCCTGACTGCTCCACGTTGCCTAGCTCAAGCCAGCCATCAGTTCGGCAGAAAAAAAGCTTTCACGAGTCCTTTGGGGTGAAATCCTGATAATGAGGTTCCATTACAATGTTTAACCCAGAGGTATAAATATTCTCAGCAGGGAGCGTGACAGCAGCGCCGTTCTCCGTGCCCCCAAGGTCAGTACGGGAGGGCAGCACGAGGGGAGCTGAGCAGATGCGAAGGTCAGAAGCGACCACCACCATCATTCAGCACGATCCTACCCACGCTTGGGTTGCGAAATTTCTCTAACGCTCTTTCTGTTCATCCACTCAACATGTCCCCTGCTAGACTATTTAGTATTCTCACAGGAAGGAAACCACTTGTTTCTTCGACGCGGAGTCTACCAGCTCTCGGCCACTGGAAGTTGTCAGCGAATGTCTGCCAACAGTGTAAAAATAATTCAGCCCCCCACCTCTTCAGACAGAGCCCAAGAATAACTACTTGTAGGAAGAGACACCATTCCTTGGCTACTTCTTTGAAAGAGCAGATTCCAGGGAATTCCCAAGCGCTGGAATACCTCGCACCCAGCTCGACTCCCTGGCATCTGGTCTGCTGACAAGCTCGCGGTGTGGGAGCTGAGCCTGACTTCAGGATCTCCTGTAAGACAGGGAACAGGCATTGCCTCTAGGCTCACACCCCAGGTCTGATCGACAACCACCCCTCTCCGTTTGGGGGCCCTCCTTTGAAATCTCTAGGATTTCTGTACCTTTCACGAGGAGCGACCACTAACGCCACGTCCTAAATCGGGTGCTCTCAAGTACTCACAGAGCCAGGAGCATCCTCAGCTCCACTGCGAATTCCCGTTCTCATGTTTCCAAGGATTCACCCAGCTCTTTTTACTTTTTTTTTTCCCCCCTCAGCATCACTGGTCTGACAATCTGCACTGACTGTCAATTAAATCAAAGCCTCCTAAACCCCTTCTCTGAACCACTGCTTTCCAAGGCAACGCTCCATTCCCAACTACATTGCACTGTGCTCGGCTGGGTCAAAACAAATTCTGTTTGAGCGGGATAGAAGCTCCTCACTGTTTGGTGTTGCTCCTGTGTGCTCTTCCCTATTTAATTATATTTTACTATTTTCTATGCCAAATTTCACCAGTAAAAAGTGCTGTTCTGAGCCTATGGAAGGGATATAGCCTTTGTTTGCCCAATCTGCCCTTTATTTGTGACTACTAAACTGCCAGACTTAGAGCTTCTCATATTTCTGACGTTCTGATATTTGAGACAACTTATCATCTTCAATTCTGTTCGCTGTGGTTATTGTATTAACGCCCTTGATTTCCCTTATCAGCTGTATATAGCTTCTACTCCCAAATATTTTTCACTTGTTTGCGTCTATCTCATCATCTCTGCATGTTGCAGCCTTAGCAGGATTTCCACGTTGAATGTTGAACAAGCACACACGGGTTTTTCTACGCTGTGAACTTCTGGACTAACAGCACAGGCTAACAGCAAGAAAAAAAATAAATGAACAATACAATATAATAAAATATAGCACACAGTGACATAGTTCCATATAAAAAAAAAAAACCCAGACAAATACAAAGACTACTTCTGAGAGGCAAGGTGGCTTAATGAATAAACCTTAACGCTGCCAAACGGGATTCTACGTTCAGCTTGTATCAGAAGTCTGAGGGCTTGATCAATGAGGAATACAGCATCAAAGGTTAACAGAAATATTACCACCACTCACTAGGAAAAAAATGAGTCTAGAACCCAGTCTCCTGGCAGAAAATGAGCTGTTCTCAAAAAGAACAGCCCTAACTAACCCATACAGACCTCATCCTGTAAGGCAGCTGTTACCGAACAGTGTTTGTCACCCAAATACTGTAGAACTGACAGACTGAAATGGTCAATAAAAATTAATTGAGCATAACTGGTTTTCAAGGGCTCAAACTTAGAAAACTGCAAAAGCTTTCTACTGCATAAATAGAATTTTTTACTTTTGTGTTTATTCATTTTTAATTCCATCACACTCGTACTAAAAATTACCTGGAAACTAAAGATACTATCTGCGGAAGAAGAAAACAAAAGCTAGAATAATAAAACTTGGTCCATGTGCTTAAAATATAATTAAAAGCTTAGGCAATAACCAGCTATCTAATTGTGGTGATTCTCAGCATTTTTTTCTCCCAGGAACTATTTTCTGATTAGTAGCTATTTGGAATGCTGGCATAGAAACAGAAAACAGATTTAGCAATTAAAATACTTAAAAACAAAGCAAAAAAAAAAAAAAAAAAAAAAGCTACAAGCTCAAATACGAACACGGGAGTTTCCTGAAGACATCTTACTCAGCTAAACTGCTCTTGAAAGCACGGTTCACACGGCACGTTTGACACCAAACATCAGCTCCATCCACCAGAACGAACAGCGCTCTGTGCAGAATAATTCACGCCATCCCTCTTACCAGTCTTGCCTGCATAACTGAATGCAGACTGGAAACTAACTTTTATTCGTAAAAGTTACTATTAATGCAAAATACTCAGCATTTCAAGCTTGCTTCACGGAAAAAACGCTTCCATTCTCCTGCAAATACACCAAAATGCCCCTGTCTGGATTTTCACAGGCTATGGATCAGATTTAAACCTTATGCCTGAGCCGCACGTGATGCCTCAGGCAGGAGGCTGGATGAAGGTTTATGCACTGGTTTAGGGCCTTGCCCTTGGGAATAAGGCAAAGATAACAGAATCTGAAATTTCATCTTAAAGAAGAAAACTCGTCTCTAGGCTTCTAGCCATCACGGATACTAATAAAATAATTAAATGCAGGTTGTGTGTATTTTGCCAGCATCAAAATGAAAGAAACAAACCCCTTCAGCAGTGAGGAACAGAACATATCCCAATCTTTCTAGTCTTTGCCTACACAGAGCTCCCATTTATCATTTAGATAAGAAAAAGCGTCAGTTTAAGGCCCAATAATTATATTGCTCTAATTCTATCAGCTGTCTCCGGGGTATTAGAAATACAATTCCGCAGCAATACCACAGCAGAGCAGGAGTTCCCAGGTGGGTTATATACATATTGCTGTTCCTATACGGATGAGAACGGAACTGGCTGTTTACGGCGAAACCTCGCTTCGGCACACGCACAGATTTGTTCTGTCGCATTTCTCTTCTCGGGAGGAAACTCGGCTCGCCTGAAGACAAGGCCTGGCGGCACGAGAAAGGCTCTAAGGCAGGCAAGCCGCCAGGCCGTGCCGCCAGCCCGCCGGCAGCCATCACGGGCGGTCCCGGCCACCACCAGGCCCAAGTAGGCCATGGCCATAGCATAAAGCTGGGTCAACGCGACGGAGCGGGAACGAGAAGATCCCGCGTGGGAATGAACGTGGATTCTCGTTCTTAGGAGCCCACTTTAATGGTCTTTAAGCAACATTTTATCGATAACTTTCACGTAATGAAAAACTCCCATTAACTGTGAGCCTTCCCCAGCCCTTACCCCACACGGGGTGAATCGCCACCGTTCGGCTTCCCGACGGCGACCGCTGGCGCCCAGGCTCTTATCCCACATAACACCCAGTCTTTTGTGTTCTCTGGAGGGCACGGGAACGTAGTCCAATGCTGCAGTAACACCACAGCTTGCTTCAGCTGTGTGCCCAGCGACAATTCAGAAGAACCCGTACAGACCAGTGGTCCCCACTGAACTCCGTTAACAAGAGGTGGAAACCCCAAGAGTTCCTGCTGAAGGGATTTCGTAGTACGCTTAGTGGGACAGGGAAGCAAGCTCCTAAGGCAAAACCAGACCTTTGTTCTGTTCAGAAGAGAGTACAAAGTCTCAGAAGAGATAGACTACATCAGGAAATACTCCTCTTTGTCAGCGTGACAAGGCAAAACAGCCATGCAAAGATTAATAGCTGCTCGCTTGCGACACAAACCACCAATACAGCCAAGGAAAAAAAACCTTTTTTTTTTTTTTCCCCAGGAATGGAGAGAAACCCTTAAAAGTCATCAGAAACTGTGACCAGTATAATATTAGCAAATTGGTTTTAAGTAATTCAGTTTTTATATAATTCCATTCTGTATTTTAAAGAGTAAACAGGTCTCTTGGAGGAAGCTCAGGAATACATATCACATCCTTTCTTGGGTTAATGACAGAGACCACTTGCACACTTACAGTCACCTTCGTTTGACCCGATGTAGTTTAGCTTTGACTGTATCAAACACACACTCTGAAAGTTAAGCAAGCTGAAAGACCGAAATATCACATAGAAGGTTTTCCTTCTGCTTCAGAAATTAACGCAGTACCATCTTTCAAAACCACATACTTTGTTCCACCAGCAGGAGTTAACCAAAACACACATTTTCGAGCTGTCTCCCTTCCACCTTTAAACAGCCCAGAGCAGTAACAGCAGCGTACCTGCTTCCTCTCCAAGTCTTCACTGATGAATAAACCAGGAAATCTCTCTCTACGCTCTTCCGACCCAACATACAGTTTATTCAACCATTTAATTACCAGCTTAGTAAAATTATCGTGAGAAAGACAAACACAGACTCTGCATTCCCCCGCGTTGTCCCTGAAAAAAGGTTATTTTGTGAACTTTTGTACTCCTGGTATCTGCTCCAATCTCTGATAGCACCGGCTCTTTAATGCAAGCAGGAAGGAACACGCGTACAGCCTGGACGTACCCCGCCAGGTTAGCCACAGCATCCTAGCGCTGAAGCCGCAGGGCATGCTGCAAAAAAACACCCCAATTTATTTGGGTAAGTGACAAAAGCTCTGGGTATGTATAAAAGTGCACGGATTTTATTGATGCAGAGTGTGTGGAAGTTAATAGAAGCAAGAGTCGTCACAGGAAGGAGGCCGAGATGATGTTGCTCAGAACAAGGGAGATATATTTTAGCCTAGCGCTGGTTTTCCTTACTTGTTTTATTTTTGGAATATCTGGGTATCAGCACGAAACAGGCAGACTTTTCATAGCGGTAAACTCAAGTTGAGAAAGTAGATACGTAAAAGGAACCCATTTAAAAATAGTCACCATATATTTCCAAGCGGGCAAACATAGGGGTATCCTTTTAGAAGGAAACGTACCTGCTTCAGGACTTGTTTGATTACAGCTGCTAACAATGCTGTTTGGTATCACTGGAGTGGAGGATGCCTGGATTCTCGACTGAGGTGGGTTCGGATGTAATGAGTTTCCTAAAGCCATTCCTGACTGACTGAGCATCCCACAGCTCCCGCTAGCCTGCATCTGATTTATTAAACCTGCAAGATGGTTGGTTGTGCCCGGGCTAGTACCGTGGACAAAGTTAGTGTTTGTGTTCTGGCAGTGCACACCTTCCCCTCGCAAGGGTAAACTCTGTGCCAGCGAGTTCTGGAGACTGCCAGAGTTCATACTGGTGTCTGCAAAATGCATCTGGTTACCAGAGCAAGGTAAAGCAGTATTTGAGCTCCCACAACTGGTGGTACTATTGCTGCTCATGTGAGAGCTTTGACAACTCATGGACTGAAGTAGCTGGGACATAGAGCTGATGGGAAAGGAGCTTTGACTTTGCTTTCTTATCAAATCAGATCCAGCTTTGGAAACGCCGGAACTGTCCAACTGAGACTGTCTCAGCAAACTCAACACCGTGGTGGTCGGCTGCTTTCTTTTCCTCAGAGGGTCTTTTTGCTGAGACATCAATTTATCTCTCAGCGCTGCTCGCCCACTTTGCCCTTCGGTCGTTGGTAGAAGCACGTTGGCAGCAGGAGGGAACATGGTATTTAAAGTGCTATGTCCTTCGTTGTTGCCACCGCTGGCAACAGGTCCAGAATTGCTACTGCTGTTATTGTTGTTACCAGCAAGTTTATTTTGATTTGCTAGCTGTGCTTTGGCTGCTGCTGAGAGTAAACTACTTGCTGGAAAAGAGGCAGCATTGTGCTGGTTCAAGATCTGATTTAAAGGCATTCCCAGCAAACCAGGCTGACTCTTCAAGGAACCACTTCCAGCCGATGCAGTAGAAAAAACTGCATTGTTTGGAGGATTTAATACATTACTCATTCCAGCAATTAACGCGTTAGGGATGTCCTTGTATTGATTAAGTCCATCGTGCTTGGTGGAAGGGCTAGATGGCATCGATGGTCTCGGTGACCCTATTGTTGACCTTGGGGACCTGGGAGGAACTTTAATACCACTACAGGATGACTGTGGTCCTACTGGAGGCAGCAGGAAGTTTCCATGGTCTGATGACGTGGAAGAAGAACGTGATCTTTGGGGAGAAGCCTCTATCCTTCCAATCCCGGATCCCATCATATGGACTGGGGACGTCACTGGCGAAGGAGAGAGGGAGGTTGAAGCAGAATGCTGAACTCTTTGAACATGACTTCCATGGTTCATGTGACCAGGTTTAACAGTTGGCAAAGGAAGATTACTTGGCAAAGGGACGACAGCAGGAGGCATGCTTACATTCATCACGGGTACCTGAGAGTGGACATTTGAATGGAAAGTAGTTGGGTTAATGATAACAGGATTCTGATTCACCGGTTTGCTAGGAATAGGGTCAAGTATGCCAAGTGGATCCTTTTCTGATGTTAATGGCTTTTTCTGAAGAGCACAAGAAGGCGGCGGAGGAGGTGGGGGTGGACCTTGGGGGGGTTTATGGTGAAACATTGCTCGTGGTATTTCCATACCAGTTGAAAAATTACACATGGGTTTTTTCATTACTGGGCTTTTTGTGGTCAAGGTTGGGGAAAGAGGTATATTAGTCCTTCCAGCCATTGCACAGGATGACTGTATGGGAGAACCATGTAGCATTACTGATGGTGGAGACAGAGGTGTCCTGTTCATGTGAATAGGACTAGAGTTGGGTGCTCCATGAAAATTAGGATTGTTCCTTGTGAAGACATCAGGGCTTCCAAGTGGGTCAGTCCTAGGAGAGATTGAGCCATCTCCGTATATCTGTGATCCTGATGAAGCTGGACTGGGCATCCCACCATGACTGCCACGATACGGAGACTTCTGTCCAAGTTCATTACTACCCAATCTCTGCCTAGGATAGACAGAATGAAGTTCTTGTTGCTGGCTTCCAGCCATTTCTTGCACATAAAGCCTACCCATGGCATTAGATGCCCCTATCATCAACTTGAAAGGAGTCTTACATTCTGGCATCACAGAATTTGTAATTCCTTCATGTGATTTATTCCTCATCGATCTTGGAGTTGCTGCTCGGGTAGGAACTACAGGAGTTGCACCTGGTATTAAAAACACAACAGTTACTGTTTTGAAATCCAACGTCACGCATTTCTGTGCAAAACTACTGTGCGTGAAAATATTCATAAAAGCTAGAAAGCCTTTTGGCCAAACTTTTGCCTCAACAGAAATAATACCGAAACCATCACTGCTGGGATGGCGCACGCTACCCTGCTACATAGTGCAGCTGTACAGACCTTAACTCCATATCCCATATAAAAAAATGCATAATTATAATTTAAACTACTTTAAATCTTTTTCCTTCCCTTCTGTCTTTTCTTTCTAACCATCATCTCCAGCGTCCTCCCCTCCTGAATCTCCAGCATCACCACTTTGGCGACAGCTAGAAGAGGAGCAGACTGTTACTGTCGCAGGGAAAAGGAGCCTCTGGCACCATCTATTGAGTACAGGAGGAACAAAGCCCAACGACGGTTTAGACTAATTTCTCCGTGCCCTAAATGCTCTCCCTGGTGCGGACGAATGGGAAGCCGTGCCCCATGACTTTGGCCCAAATTTCTGTTCAGCCAAGCACTTAATTGCAGCGACCTGAGAGACCACGGCTGCGCATGGCAGGACGCAGCTTCTCCCGCTGCTCCGCATCACTCGCTGGGTCCCCGGGCACCGAGTTCCAGTCCTCTGAGTTACTCTGTTCCTGGAAACTGTCCTGTGTTACTCTCCTGAATCAAGGCATTACCTGCAGCTTCTGGAACAAGTTTTGTTTGGGGTGAAGATGCTAAATTGAAAGGGCTCAACCTTCTATGTTGGTTTCAGGATAAAGGCCCTGGGGATATTTGCATATGCACACATGTGAACCCCTCTACAGTGGAAAAAATTCCTGTAAATCCCAGTTTCGAGACTAGACCTTCCTACAAGCACAAGACCACTTTCCTTTTCTGCTCACTAATACCAGTTTTATTCAAAAACATAATTTTTTTTTAAAAAATTTAATGTTTTACTTTAAGACTACCATCACAAGCAGCTCTGGCGGACTTTCTGCTCGTTTTGCTGCTCTGGGAATCTGTAATTCAGCTTGGAGTGCTTGGCATGCAGCCCCTCAATATGCAAACCTGAATAATAAGCTAAAGATTTCGCCTTCAGAGGTGCCCTTAAATACCTCTGCTCACAAGAAACCAATTCCCTTCTTTCCTTCAGCCTGGCCATAGGAGACAGATGGCACTGACAATCCTGCCTTCATCCTATTTGCTCAACCAGCTACATCATGACAGAAACAAACATATTACCTTTCCCAAAATACAACCAAAGTCTCATTTAGGGGACAAATCTCAGGACTGAACTGCAAAATGAAATATGCACGAGAATTCTCACCTTGAATGCTGGACCTAAGCAAATGCTCACGTGTAAGTGTGCATAACTGAAAAGACATTTCATTTACAAAGGCAATTTATTGGGAAATTTTCTTTGTTCCTTAGTGCACAAAATTCTGATCAACAGAGAAGGTAATACCACATAAATGTGACTTGTGTCTTTAATATTTAGCTGGGTTTACCTCCTTCATTTTCTAATATTTTGAAAATAGAAATGTCATTTAAGTACCACTCAAAGAATAAGAAAAATTATTAAGGAAAACGCACAGTAATTTGGCAAATTGCACTGTTCGTTTTAAAAACATAAATGACATTGCAAAAACCAATCTAAACACAGCTCTAAAATCACACATAGCCATTTGAAAACGCAAGCCCACATCAGCACTATGAACAGCACTGACATCTTAGCACTGTCCACGTATCTGAAATTTATTATTTATTTTTATACTCTTAAAAATTTCCCACTTTGAAGTCAAGCTACAGAGCAGTTAGCAATTAGCCAGCCTGTGCTACAGCAATACAGGGGTGCAAAAGACCTCTCAGATTAGCAAGAAGCTGCATGCACCAGAATATACAACCATAAACTTCCTGAGCTCCGTCTTAAAAGCACCCTTCACTCCTTTGCCCTAACCACTTGGATTTCTAAGACTACTTCAGAACCTTTTCTTGTAATCCTTAGAAAGCACCCGATTTTCAGTTTAAGTTTCTGTGCAGCTCTGGTTTTGCAGCTGCTCCTTTCAGTGCTAACTTTGTCCTTTAGCTTAAGTAGCTTTGCTTTCTGGTGCTGCTTCTCCCCATGCCTTTATTGACAGCAATTGTGTCTCCTTTCAGCCACCATTCTGCCAGGCTGAACGAGCTAAACCCTGTCCGAAGACTTCCATAAAATGGGTTTTCCAGTTCCCTAAGAGAAAAGCCTCTGCTCTGTCTCAGCCGGAGTGCCGCTAGCGAGAGCAGGGGCCCGGGAAAGCGGCGAGCACACAACAGCACTTGTACCTCTCAGAGTCACAGTGATCTGCACCATACTGCCATCTGGTACTGCTCTCAGGCATCTTTGATCAGCTACTACATCTAGGGTTTCTTTCTCAATAATTTACAGTAATAGCTTTTTTTCACTAGTCCCCAGGTGAATAACCTTACAATTAACAGGATTTGTTGCTACACCTTTTCGTTCACTCCAGGCCTCAACGATCCCCCAGTTTTTCCGCATGTTTTGATCTTCTCTTGTTTTGATCGTACCTGCCAACTTTATCCATCAACAAACCACCTCACTTTTTGTTGATACGGATAATTAAAATGCTAATCCAGGTTGGCCCCCCAAAATAATCCTGGAGAAATTACAGTGGAGATCTTCTCTTGCTGTGTATTCTGCCTCTCAATACAATTTCCCATTTAGTCAAGTCCTTAGCCACATTCTAATCCCTTTATAATCACTTTATTCTGCTTCTCTAATTTCCCATGTGACAGAATATCAGACATATTACTACAGTTCCAAAAGATGAGAGCTAATGTATTTTCTTTGTCTAGAACAATCTGATATCTCTTCCAAGAAAATCATGCTCTTAGTCTGGATGACCTGCTTTTTAAGCTCATTTTCTATCTACCTACATCTCTCACATTACTACCCGTTTTCTCCTTCAACCTGTTTACTATTGCACTCATACACTAGACTTTTGGGGGTGTTTTTGCATACTAATTGTATATATCCAAAATTAGGTAATTAAGTGATTCTGCATGATTTCACTCACTCGTTCCACCACCAGGACTAGTTAGAACTAGCGAAGGATGTGGTGCTTCCATGCTTTTGTGAAGTGTAGCCACAGCAATAATTTTCCTTTTATGTATGCATAGTTTGGTGACATCTTCGTCCGCTTTAACATCTTCAGCAGTCCTCTGCTTCACAGCAGCTCCAGGATCAAAATTAAAGACCTGAGAGGAAAAATTCCAATGTTTAAAATAACGATTATAGGCTGCAAACTCACCAAATATTCCTAAACCAGAAATTTTACATAGAATTAAATTTGCCTCTGTTCCTTAGAGCTATCTGACTGCTCATACACTGCCCAAGAGCTACCTTTACAGTACGTTTCAAAAGTATAAATAAAAAGTGACTATATTTATAGGAAAATAGAGTGATGGAAGTTGTCATCTAGCAACAGGACTCCAACACTCCTCAGTATAAAGTGCACAGAGAAAAGAAGGAGAAAGGACCATGTGTGTTTGAGATGACCCTGCAATTAAGAAGAAAAGTTTACGATTTGCGTGTAGACGATAAAATTGAGAAGCTGATACTGAAGCTATCACGTCAGTCAGCGTCTTGCTCTGATTCTCACACATTCACACAGCACTATCAATGGTAGGTTTCCAGTTTAATAGGAAAAAACAACCATAAAACCCAAGGGAGATCTTTTCCATGAGGAGAGAAGGCAGAGGGGAGATTCATGTTGTGTTTTATGGTAAATTGTCGGGCGTATACCACTTCGCTCACTTTATATGTATGATCTGCACAGAGATTAAGTCACGGCATGGCATAGCACATCAGCTGACATAGCTCATAAGGATTATAGCACAGAGATCCAAAATGACGCTTTTCTTTACCTTGGGAAGAACAAGAGGACATTCTAGGCCACACTTGCATGTTCCATCAGTCAGCAAGTAAGTCTTCACCTGCTCCAAGCAGGATAATAAAGACCCACTGGGACTGTAAAGGAACAGAAACGATGAATACAAGCTATATGATAGGACATGACTTCCATCTACCATTCGTACAGCTCACACAGAGTGTTTAAAATAACAGAGCCAAGATTTCATATTCAGTTTCATAGTACTTCTTGCTTTTGGCCAAGAACCAAGATGATACTTATCAAAACCAGCTCCCCCCTCCCGATTTTAAAGGAAGATTTTTACTATAGAAAAACAAACACAGCAAGTACAGAGAAAAGAGAGTAACAGAGATTACTGGTATTTACTAGTCACATTACGGTCCTGCTTGAAAGCCTTAACTACCACCTAACTACACTAGGATTATTCTTCTCCCTCCTCTCTCCTATGAGGTGTAACGCACAGGCAGAGTGCAGGCCCACGGACCTCCTGCCCCTCCACCGCATCACTGCAGTTCCATGCAGGCAGGACAGTCACCTCCACTTTTTAGGACTGGGACCCAATTTAAAAAACACCAAAGTGTGTTTCCAGAAGTACAAGAAAACCCACACAGAAAAGGGGGGACAAAACCGTTGCGGCTGGGTCTCTCAGTTGCACAAACAGTAGTTTGGGTTCATTCAGCTAAAATTTCAACCCTCTCACTGAAAGTGAGAAATACTCCACCAAGAAGCCAGTCCAGCAATGTTGGACTGATAAACTGCACTCGGCTTTCTCTAACTCCCACCAGAAAATCATTATCTCTGTATCCAAAAATAGGACATTGGAAATCCTGTTACGGCAAAATCACTAATTCATAAGATGAAAAAAGTTCCCATGTCACAAGCCTCTACCTTCCAGATTGCTCTTCATTACTTAGCCATCTAAACTGTTTATCAGGGAAAGAATACAATAACTTATGAGGACTGTCTAAACCACTGCTTCTTAAAGACAGCTGGAAATAGCCCTTATTTTAACAAAGATATCTTAAGTTTGGATCATGAAAACTGCCAAGAGACAAAATTCTGAACTATGACAAACTTTCGTACTTAAACCCCAACGTATAAACACCTAATTCTGCACAAGAACTAACTCGCATGCAAAGCAACATCTGCAAGTGACATTTAAAGTTACGCTGACAGTTTAAATAAGTAATTTAGTTGCCAGATTTGCTCTGAAATAATTATTTTAGAGGACTGCCCAGGTCGAATATGTGTAACAGGGACAGCTCTGAGGGCAAGTAAGATAAAAGAGTAATCTAAAAAATAATGTCAATGGTAGGTTTCCAGTTTAATAGGAAAAAACAACCATAAAACCCACATGAGATCTTTTCCATGAGGAGAGAAGGCAGAGGGGAGAGGTGATAGATAGGTCAGAAAGCCAAACCTTCCCTGTCCTAAACTGAAATACTTGGGGAGCAGGGGGAAATGACTCACTATTTGTATTTATTTAAATTTCAGCTCTTGACTGGTTAAAACCACGATCACATTTTAACTCGGTGAGCATCACTTGTGCTTCGGCTCCGCATCTCCAGCGCTGGCCCATCGCTTTGGACTTTCCCAGCCTGTCCTGACTACGCCCACAGGAGCAACTGCTCACCCCAGGGCGAGGCCCATCCTTGAAGACGCTTCCCATGGGAGAAACTCAGACTGGCCTTTGCCCTACACCATCCCACCTACGCCCAACATCTCTATGACGCTGTGACGCGCAAAAACCCGCGTGAAAAGGCATCCCTGGGAACTCGCTCCGGAGTCAGGATCCCATTTTATTTGCACTGGTTAAAAAAGGCCTGCTAAGCAGCAAGAGTACAGCCATACCATCAGAGCTCGTCTTTTTTTTTTTCTATTTCTGGGATGAAGCAATTTTAAATAACTTTCCTCGGCACACAAGTCTCTCCGGGAAACCTGGGCACACACACCCAGTTCAGGCACACACGTACTGCACCGACGACCCGCGGGTGTGAAGGCAGGTCTGGGTCCTCACGCTCACCAGGAGGGCACAGATCAGCTCACAAGCTGTGGCGTGTGGAATTCAGCATCTCTACTGCACGTATACACATGGTTATTTGTCCACAAGAAACAACAAAATTTTAAAAAAGGCCCCATTTTTTTTTGTTTCTGCCTTGTTCCTGGGCAGACCTATGGAACTGCAAAGTAACGTTCGTGTGCACAAACTTTCTCACACTTTTATACTGCAAAGGATAATCCACTGCTTGCTGTGTACGAAATTACCAGGTTCTTTTACAGCACTGAGGTCATCCAGAAGTTTTAGGCCTCGCAAAGAAACAAGAAAGAGCAAATTATAAAATATATTAATAATATGATGATCTGTTACTGACAGTTGTGAAACCTGTTCCTGTTATTAAAGAGCGTTTCTCAGTTTATTCCACTGATGACTCCTCACAAACAGTGAGCTGAAGAGGAGATTTAGGTCCTACTTTAAGGCAGCAGCACTGTTTGACTAAGAAAAGCACTGAGACTCAACTCACTGCTTTCACCAGGTAGTAACAACTAGTGAATGAACGGATTTAATCCAAAGCAACTGTTGACACTTGATAGAAAAGCACACGTGCTTTGCAAGGAAGCACAAACAGAATGAGTCCTTATTCAGCTGGGATCACCTATTCTAGTTAAATCATGCCAGATCTTAATATATGCACTAATTTTCCCTTGGATAGCTTTTGAGTCAATATTGTTTGACCCTTCATTCTCTTGGTAAATGCTGTGCATACTTTGAGGGTGGCTGTTCCTTCAGAAGGGCTGTGCAGCACTAGGGCAGGTTACCCAGAGACCTTGGGGAAACTCAGTCCTTGAAGATGCAGCTGGCGAAACCAAGGGCTGACCTGACCGAGTGCTGCGGACGCTCCCCGTCAAGCAGGAGGCTGGATGACTTGACTTCCATCCTTTCCAACCAACATGGCCTACTCTGGGCCTTTCACCAAACAAGAATGTAAGAGCTGTGGACCACACGAAGCGCCTTTCCTTAATCATGAAAGGCTTACAGAAGGCAACCAGAAAGTTAACCGTTGTTTTAAAGAGAAAAAAAGTACATGGGCAAGACTTGGGAATAGGGCAGAAATAACACAAGCGTCCCAAGCTGAAGAAGGCAACTGATTAGTAGAGCCAACTAGAATAAAAATAGTGTTTTGTGTAAGGCAATTCAGAACAGAAACATTAAGAAAGTCCCCCTGAACATACAGAAAAAGAAGAGAGAAAAGTAAATAACTGGCAGAATAATTTACTAGTTCACAAACACGGAAGACATGCTTGGAGAAGCAGCACAAGCTTCGTGGCCT
Organism: Leptosomus discolor; assembly: GCF_034619465.1. Lineage (NCBI taxonomy): Eukaryota > Metazoa > Chordata > Aves > Leptosomiformes > Leptosomidae > Leptosomus > Leptosomus discolor. Next base: position 3,026,915 of record NC_141395.1, read on the forward strand.
GTTTCTTATAGCTGTAGAAAATGAAGTTCAAAAGCAGGTAGGCTCGTCAGGTATTTAAAAATACTAAAGCATTATACGCCACGATGCCTGGATACAGAGATGATAGGAACCAAAAACCCCAACCCACAACTTTTTCTTTTCTCATTGATTTTTAACTAAGGCCGAGGCCTGGTAAATTACTACAGTAATGAGAAATACAAGGGGAAGGTGATTTGTCTTTGACATGCGTAACACTGACATGGATTTTTTTTTTTTTATTCTGCTAATTGAGAATATAAACAAGAAATCCTGGAACGCATTTGATCTTTTATGGTAGCTTAGTGTAAAATTGGAGTGTGCTTTGACTCATTAAAGAATTTTGTATTGGTAATACATAAAATGTTGCGAAGAAGTGGTTATCTTAATCAGAATAGTGGAATAAGATTAAGCAAATAACAGACTGATAAACATTTAGACTTCTGTGATGTAAACCTGATGTAGTGTATCTTGTTAAAGCCAACTCTGATTTTTTTTTCCAATAACATTTAATTTATAGTCTGTTTGTCTGAACGCATTCATTTAACTGCAATTTCAACGCATTTCTTTGAGACTGTTCCAGAGTGAAGCAAAAAAAACCCAACAGGCTAACAAAATAAACAAATAAAATACTTAAAACTTTGGATTTAGGACTGTGTTCCTGTTTTTTCTACATCAGCAATGTGGGGACTCCATAGAAGCAAATCTTGCTGGTGAACATCAGTGACACCAAACCTTCACAGGGCATATAAAAACTGATGTTTTCTGCAGCTACTACGTAGTTACACCACTTAATTTCCTTTCAAAAGTATAACGGAGATCTGGAACACGAGCCCAGAAAGACTTAGGGAAGAAGAGCTACAGAATGTCAGGATAAAGCTGCGTGGCACTGCACGAGCTGAGGCGAAGCCTTGCGCTGACAGAAGGAGAAAGTCCCACTCTGCCTCGCCTGCTATGAACCGTTTGCATGCCTGACCGCTGCTTTGAATGCGACCAGCAAAGGCTCTTAGAAAAAGCCCGTGCTGGTGCAAGGAAAAGGCAATGACTGTGCATCTGGGGGCAGGCAAAAGACAGCAGAGAGCCCTCATCATCTCGGATGTGTCACGTAACTAAACCTCTGGTTAGTTGCGTTGTAAAAGGTTTGGATAACAAAGTTATTAACTAAGGTTAAACCTGCTACTGCTCAGCTTTCAAACCCGTATGACAATAATCAGTAATAAAGAACTATTCATGCCTAAAGCAAAATGTATATTAAGGATTATCAAATATTCAAGACCAAGCAGTATTAGATCTGAGAGCACGTAAAGGGCGTGCAAATGGCACAACTGGCATAAGTGGACTCCGCTCATATCCGCGGAAAAAACCCCCGATCTCGCGCTTCCAAACGGACAGGCCCTTGATGTTTTTGAGTACAGAAGATTAGCCAAGTCACTGGCAAAACGACAACGCAACCCCAACCAGTAACCCCCTCAGATAGCCTTACCTGATATAGAGCACTCCGCTTTGGTCCACCCGTCGCTGCCAACCAACGGGAACTTGCACTGCTGGTGGCCCTCCATCCGCGTCCCCTCCGTCACACTCCTTTCCACCATTCATTTTTCTGTTTCTGTTTATGAGTCTTCAAAGATATCAACAGTAAGATGATATCCTTTTACTACATGTCATCATGGCCTCCCAAAGAAGGCCATTCAGTACACCTTTCCCCAAATTGTACAAAGTGCATTGGGAGGCTCCAGCTCAGTTTGAAACCAAGTCCTTAAAAGTGGCCATTTTTGTTAATGAGTCAGTTTCCCATTATAATCCACATTAAATATGCAATGTTTAACTCCTTATATATTCATAAGGATGAACTATATAGATAAAAATTAGTGCTTCCAACTTGGGAAAATCATAATTCACCAATCCTTTGTTACCTGTCAGAAAGGAGAATGGGGAAAAGGAGAATTTCTAGTTCAACAGCATGGCTCCAAGCTTGATGACTGTCTAAGATAACTTGTATTTTGTGAAAGCTCGTCTCATTTTTATAAATATGAGTCAGATCTAATACCTCCAGGTATTATACCCTTTATATGCCACATTCTTTTTGTTTTCTTTTTATCTTCCGTTCATTATCCAAGTTGTCTTCTTGACTTTCTTTCATGACTCCCTGGCTCCAATGAAACAGCCTGAAAAATACAGATATAGAAAACACATGAGCCACTTTCCGCAGTCTTTCAGCCCAACCAGCAACTCGTGAAGATGTATACAGCTGCATCCATTTAAAGAGCTTAGAATCAACATTTTAAACGTCAATGGAAACCATCAAAATCAGGCTTAGGGTAAACACCCTCCTGCTAGCGTATTCTATCTACGTGGGGGTGCAACGGAGCTACATCGTAAAAGCTACGAGAGTGCAACCGTCATTAAACAGTTAATGTACAGTTTGGGTCAATTAAGGGATGTATCTTTTAACTGAACAGTTTCACATACGCTCCTGTTCAGAGTTATCAACAGACGACCAGCTCAATTCGTACCCTTTAAAAACTGGTTTATAAAACTGAATGAATTTTATGTGAAGGAAGCTGCTTCTAGGGTTGATAATATCCATAAAAATGGAAAGCCCCTGCATTCAGACTAAATTAAAATAATCACCTTACCAAAAAATTGTATAATGAAGAGGGAAAAGCCAGCATCAGTGCCCTGATCTCAGCACACCTATGAAATAATCTGAATAGCACTAAGTAATAATTCCCCCCCCCCCCGTATGATTATACCGTTTGAGCAAACCTTCGTGAAAGAAGTTCAGAATGACAAGAACGGCGTCATTCCCCCAAAATAGTTTTTCAAATTGACCAGGTGAGACTTAACTCTTGAGGCTGGGTGTTTCATTAAGGTGAGACCAACAGGGAGCACGCGATTCAAACAGCCAGAAAACCCAACAATCCTAGAACTCAGAGGAAAGCCGGCACTGCTGACTGCCGCAGTAACAACGCTCACAGGTTTGATGGGGAATCACACGCCAATTCTGCCTTATTCCTAACACTAATGTTACGCTCACGTTTTAAAACACAGTAAATGTTACCATAGACCTGACTGATTCTATCAAGAAAAGGTTTTTCGAGGCAGAAATGGAACAGAAAGACTTAGGATCCTACAACGCTGCTGCAACAACAGGACCAACACCACATTGCAGCTGTATTTAACAGCAACAGCAGCTCCTTCCTTCAAGACCACTAAAGGAAGACTACAGAGGCATAAATATTGTCCTCGAAAATATTCCCTTAAGTACATTCCCTTCAGATGTGCTACTTATAAATGCAAAGTTCAAAATGCTACATAAAGAAAAAAAAAAATAGCCATGGTATTTACAAGAAGGATGTGGAATAGAAAGGAGCCAGCTGGGCATACCTCCCTGAGAAAGGTGCAGAAACCTAGAAAATAGAGTGTAATTTTCAGAATAAAAAGTGTGATTTTTCTAGAATAGCCTGGCACTGTTTTGCAAGGATCTGTTTCAACTTTCCTATACTCCGGAGCGCTCCAATAGGATGTAATCCTTGGCTGGCCAAAACTGGGGAAGGGATGAGGAGACTGATGAGATCCTGCTCGCTGACAGTGGAGAGGTGACCGAGCACCAGTGAGCGAAGGTCGGAGTGAATGTCACACGGAACACCTTGCCATCTCCCTCATCTGAAAACAATCCATCCTTTAATCTCTAAATCTGGTGCACAGAAATAGGATTGGGAGAGCACCTGGCAACAGTTCAAGACTCTCAGGTTTTCAGTTTAGAAGTTCTGGTGTTTGGCTTTATCCCGATTAAGAAGGTAGAAGACGACGTTTCATCAAAACCAAGGCAGAACTTACCTTCAAGTAACTACTGCTGAATGCTGCCCTGGCATTTTTATTAGAGGCCCCGTCTAAGGCTCAAATAGGTAAATAATTCCCCCATTATTTTAATGAAAATTAACTTTCTGTAATACAGTAAAATCAGAAAACGCGTATTTAAAATACCGGATGCGCACAGCGCAGGGAAGGCTGCTCACCTCTTTGCCCACTCTTGCTGTGGCTCACGTTGCTATTTAGGGCAATGGCACTGGATCCATTACGAGAAAATAATAGCCATCCATTTCTTTTTTGCACAAGCAGCAAGAGACACTTTGAAGTAACCTTATATTTCTACTGGTTCTGCAACGCTCAGCTAACACCCCATCCTATCACCACCGTAATACTTATCATTATCTAATCACATAAACCATTTTTCTGCAATGCCCATAGCTCGAAAAGTACTAAAAGAGGCAAAAGAACTTAACTGCTCTGTCCGTGGAAAATATTTAAATATTTTCACTCAGTACAGTGAATTGGGATAAAACGGCCGTTTCAATTAGATACCTTCAGTCAAAGGGTATTCTTTTTCTTGAGAAGTACTACAGACTAAGGAACTGTAAACTAAGACAAGGATCTGAGTGATATAAAAAATAAAAATCAATCAGAGCACAGGTATCATGATCTATTTTCCATTCTCCCCCAGCTACAAAAACGCTTCAAACACCACGCTCACCCTAAGCACGAAACGGTGAACAATGCTAATCACATCATCAAAGTTTGACCTTTTATCTTGTCATTTACTGTGCTCATATGCAAGGTGGGGTCTGTGGGACACACCGATGTGCCTGTGTGCAATGAACTACAGGAAAGAGGGCTAAGGGTAGCAGTACACAGCTAACCGGTGTGCAACTAGCCATGTTTTATAGGAAAAAGCTCGTGGAAGTGTGACTTTTTCACTAAACCCCAGCACAGTTCTGTGGGGATTTCCACAAACTGCAGGCGAGAAAATACCCAGTATGTACGGGAACCTTTTCACTTTTCTATCAGGTGTGAATGGCCAAGGTAAGGGGTTGCCACCCATGTTTTGGTACCGAAATCCTTCGCTAAACAGCACGTGCAGTGTTACTGTGTGTTTACTTCAACTGCACAACCCCATAGGAAGGGTAAGCGTAATACAGGCCTCTCCAAGAAGAATTAAACTGAAATCTGATTCAACAAAGGACACCCTCTGCATTTTCCCAATAACCAGTTACCAGCCAAAGAAAGGAAACAGAGCTAAGGAAGGCAGCAGTGAAAAAGAGGATGAGAGTCACTTCAACCAGGCTGGCTCTGGCTCTTCTGCACCCTGCCACTGGTGTGGGCTGCTTTTGGAACACATTTTATACGACAAGGCAGCCTAGAGGAGAAGCTGCAGGTCTAAAGGGACAAGGGGAGGGGACAGCAGCACTGTTCGGTTCGGCAAAGCATCCTGTGACGGAAAAAAGACATTTCGATCCCAGTAGGGCCCAGCTCTGACACACGCAGCACCCATTTGACTACTCGAACCTCGACATTTCTTACCAGTCCAGAACCTTGCAGCTCGACTGCAGAAAAATCCCGTCTGTCTTGATGTACCATTTCCCCCTTCTCCATCAAAGTTTTCTATCCGAAGTACTTTGGATTGGGACAGAAAGTATTTGGACCACATCCAAAGTATTTTGGACACGGGATTCTATCCAGAGGCCTGATTTTCATCAACCCCTGTAATAAATACCTCCTTGCTGTAATCTCGTAACAACTCCAGACAACTCGTGTTATCTCACCACGGGTAACACAACTTCCCACATCTAAATCGATTTCTCTCTTCTTCTGTGCGCCAAGACATGCCGTTTAGATTTGTTTTGCAGTCCAGTTTCATTACAGTGCACTTCAAAATATTTCATTGGAGAGCCACGCAAAACTACACTGAATTGTTTTCCCCCCCTTTAGCCCCCTCCCCCCATGGAAAATGCCTCCTTAATTTTCATATGCTGAAAGTATGTTTTCAATCTTTAATGCGACCGCCTCGCTTTTTGAAATGTTGCATTTCAGGAAGCCTCTTTGCACACTCAGCTGTTAACGTTTACTTTAACAATTTTTTAGTCAAGGGGTGAAACAGAAAACTTAGTACAAAGGAAAATGAAACTTAAATTAGCTACTGAGAGCCTGGATTCAGATCTATCACATATGATATGAATAGCAATAAAACATTTATTTTATTAATAAGTGGACAGAAAGCCAGTTAAGACAAATTTTGACAGTCTGACGTGGCAAAGATGCTCCCTTACTTTTGTCTTACATAAACTTTGAAGTGGCCCTAACAATTCCATGTCTCATAAGCGTCTGCAACCAACGACTGCCTCTCTGATGCACAAAACCCAGTGCTGACTCACGGAACGCCCGGATTTTGGGTATAAAGTTTTGGAAACGCTTAGAACGTAGACCCCGCACTGCTTACAGATAAAAATTGCACTCTCATTTCCCAGGCTTTCCTTTCTATCACAGAAAAACCTACAAAATAAATTCAGAAATAGAAATGCCCTCAAATCACCATCTTCAGACGGTGGGTTTACAACTAAGGGGAAGTTCAGCTTCTTAAAAAGCATTTTTTTCAAATCACGCAGAGTCAAATGAGCTATTATTTAGTTATCGCTTGCACATTATTAATCTGTTTAAGTCTATCAAAGCAATTAGTTAGGATTCTCCTGTATCACCTAATTAGATACAAATGTTGCATCACTTTTTGGGAATGCTTTTCCATTTTGAAAAGGAGCATTCTCTTGACTAATTAGATTGGTATTGAATACTTTATGAAGCTCTATTTTTAGGCGAGTGATTCAACAAACAAATGTGCCCCAAGTATAAAGGAAACCTTTCTTCCTTCAATCTTATCTCATTGTATTGGTATCCAGGGCTATAACGCAGTTGTATACATGATATACTCTGGCCTTGGGTTGGAGAAAGACATCTTCATCTTGCTCGTAAATACAGAGTGTTAGAGCACATTGCAACAACCAGAAAATTGATCTGCACCAAATGACTTAATTAAAAGGATACATTTTAAACTGCCCTAGTGCTGAACCAGTTTATCCCACTCCGGCCACCTTTGGGATTGAATTATTTTTGACCTGTATAAAGGACAGTTTTATAACGCACTATCACAACACTCACGCACTCCTAAGTTATACTCCTTTTGATGCTGTGCAACTTTTTAGCATCAGAAGACTCCAATTTAAGCACTCCGTAAAGTGACGGCTATTTGGATGAATTCAGTCATAAATAGCAAAAAAAGCCTCCCAAGGGTCCAGGCCACTGTACTTGTCTCTACATCCACAGTCAACGACCATTAGCAGTAGCCCGCTGGACATGCCCCGGCTCAGCTTTGCTGAGGCAGTGGCTGAACTGGGAAGGAGCACTTTTAGCAGTCTTTATTTAGCTGCAGCTAAAGATTTATTTATTTAATATTTTATACCAATCTATTAATAAATATTAAAAAATATTTATTTATTTAACAATTAATAAATTATTTATGTACAGCACGGAACCCTGACACTTTCTGCCTTTCAACACTTCTACCTGTGTGACTCCCAGTCGGGAGCAACCGAGGTTTTCCCTTCCCGTGAAGAACGGAGAACGTTCACCCGTTGTGCGCACAGGCGCAGGTACGCGCACCCATCGCATCCCTGAACGGGTGTTGACAAAAAGCTCAAGTGAGCTGCACGACAATGAAACAAAAAAGACAGCAGGGAACAACAGGATTTGCTTTTTAAACCTCAGCTCTGCCTACTCAGTAAGAATTTAATAAATACAACCGCCACCCGACAGGGTCCGCAGAAGAATACAGAAGAGCCGTAATGCCCTTTCAGGCCTTCCACCACATTAATTTTTTGCTTTATAAGGGAAATAGGTCAAAACTGTGTGCATGTGAGACAGGCCTACTTTACTGTCAAAATAATGTAAGCACTCAGATTTTTAAGAAATTAAGACTAATACTTGGTATGCAATTTAAATCAACCAAGTAATTCCGTAGATAAGAATCATGTCACCATTATCAAAACCTTTCTTGGGGAATTTTATGAAATAGAATATGACTAACCTATATGTTAATAAGAAGTGAAGAAACGTTATTACATCCACTTTGTCATTTTAGGGGAACTCGTATAACGAAACGAGGCACTTGTAGGATATATATGGTGTCCATCTTCAGCAACCTACAAATCCAGGAAAAGCAAACCGGCACTTGGACAGTCTCTCTCTCTCATGGCCAAAAGCCATTCCTACATTTACTTCTCAGTGGTCTTGTTTCAATCTGCAGGCATAAAGCTCTAACAATCTCACACAAACTTTTTTATTCTCTGAACCAAGACAGCAAGTAAAGTATTCCATAGCAGAGAAGAACTGCAAAGCAACGTTCCCAGCTGAAGATTCTGAAGGACTAGGCTTTCTACAGTATAAAGAGAAATTACATTGGAACTCTTTTTTTCTGAACAGCTTTTCTTCAGTTCTTTTCCTTCTTTCTCCATCACACAGTGATGATACATCAGCAGTACACATCAGTTCTGCAACTGGGAAGGTCCCTTTTTCCAGGTCCCCTTTAAGTTTCAAAGAGGAATTTCTATCTCCCCCAAACCCCATCTTGCCATAAGAAAGCCACAATTCTTAAAGTATTTTGATTTTGTGGAATTTAGTATTTTGGAACATGCACGAATGAATCTTAATTCTCTGTGGCTTCTGGTATCTTTCCTGGTTATAACACCGGAACTTTTCTATACCTGTTGTTATTCTGTTGGCTCTAAAAGGAGCTGTCGAGCTCTAGAAGAGCCTATCAGGGAAAGTTAGCGTGACTCCATGTCAAGGAAAAAAGGTGACTGCAAAATGTGGAAAAAAAAGAAGAATCTGCACCTACAAGACAGAGAATTCAGACCTTCCGAGACCAACTGCCACAACAGAAGAGGATATTAATAGAGATATTAATAGATCGCTCTCGCTAACACAACACACAGTTTCATTAGAAAATGACCACTGCAGACATTCATGTTTGTCCAAAATAAGGAAGCTAGAATTAACATAAAATTGAAACTCTAATAGCAACACGCCGATTGTTATGAAATGATTTAGCTATAAATATTTTACAGTTTCAGACCAAAGTTAAAATTACTTCAAAAGGAGATCCCAGCACAGGCACAAACAAAACCCAAACTTCTTACAATTCTCATGTTTCAGGCTTCCAAAAATCTGAAATTATTAAATATAGTTTTATAATGAAGATTATATTAATTTCAGGAACATTTGTACAGAATGTTCTGAAAGTATATAATAAATAGATGCAGAAAATAAATAGGTAATAACTGTTTGTAAGTGTTCAGTTCTACTTGACAGCTTTGCTGTACATCATGGACTTACCGGTTACTAAGGAAATACAAATTTGTAAACCCAAAGAAGTTAATTTTAGAAGAAAAGACTATTTAAATGTAACTATTAAAAGAATATTTAAATGTAACTATTTCAAAACCTGAGCATGAAAAGTCGATTAGATTTTAGATAAGCAGTTAAAAAAAGGAAAAAAAAAATCAGATTGCTGGAAATACGGTGAAAAGCTCCGAGCTGGTGGCATAACAATTACCGAATTAGCCCCACATCTCCGGTATCTGTGCATTGCGATATCAAAAATTAAGCAATAAATAGTAAAAATGAAAATCATACTTGCATATCTTAAATGCAGAGGTGTCAATAAACTATATAAACCTCCTTTGTATTATGCACCTGAAGTTCAGGACACAGCAATATTTAAATCATTTGAATAATTCAGACCGAGTTTCTGTGCAAGAGAATGTCAGAAACATCGTAGGATTGCAAATTAAACCTGTAAATTATGCTTTTGTGCCAAAGCAAGAAATCACATGACTATCCTATTTTTAGACACATGGAATTTCTTCTCTGAGCGTTATTTTTTAAATTGTTTACTGTAACTCTACTCAGCAATTTCCCTAATGAAAATACTCCTAAGATATTATAAAAAAAAAAATAAATAACATAAACCCCAGCCATTCAGACACCTTAATGCAAACTCTACAGCCTTATCTGGCATGAACGTGACAGTGTTCGAGAGCTTGGGCTGCCTCTCTGAAATCTGGTGTGCTACAAACCTGTACAACACAACAGATGAATCGTTAGCACTGGTACGATTATTACTTCCCACCTTCCAGTGACACACTAATTGAATGTGTAAGTATGTGGAGAATTTGGCCCCGATGTTTTATGGACGAGCTAGAAGTTCTCTCTGTTTTCTAAAAGACGACTCAGGAGTTCAAGGATATTAAAAAAAAAGGGGGGGGTTTGATTTTAATCCTTTTAAATGCTTTCACTCCATGAAAATCATGACAAATATTTCTTCCTTGACACACAAGAGATCCATTAATTATAAGCTTAATCATTTTTAAATGAATCCCTATGAAGATTTGTATACATGACCTTTCCTTCTATAGCTTCTTTTTCTACTTACACTGGTCTGAGTCAGCTGCTTTATGAATATACCATTCGATTTAAAAATACTCTCTCTCACCCTCATATTAAAACATCACATTTGTTTTGTTATTTAAGATCTACGAAATAAGTAATGCAAATATAAGGCCCTAATTAGCAGTAGGGCACAGGATTAAAAAAAAAAAAAAAAAAAAAAAAGCCTGACCTTTTTCCTCGTTAAGCTTCAGACTGAAGGTGGATATGTTCATCTTGTTCATTCCAGGCTGAAAAATAAAAGATCAGTTGAAACAGAAGATAAGCAATGCAGTCCATTTCTGATGTCAAGATTTCAATATTCAACGATTCTTAATGACTTCTTCATATTTATAAGCACTTAATCAGAGAGATTTCTTGGAATATTATTTCTCCTTTGAAACTCTGAAACAACTGTTTCCATTTCGTATTTTGTACACACTCCATTTCCATAGAACACCACGAGCACAGAAAAAAATGATTCCAATATTTAAGAAATTGCTAATGTACAACTTCTTTTTAAAAAAATCTATTCAACTGAAGTTTAATCTGTATTCTGGCAACAGAGATGATAAAGTTCTCAACTGTATACACACCAGCGGTTTCAAACAAGATTTTGTGCTTCATGAGTGAAAAATCTCTTTCCTGTCCGGCCGTCCCACCCCCTTCACTCAGAGATTTATTTTTAAGAAAACCAAGGTATTTTTAGCCGACTAAAATGAGCAAATTTTATTTTTGGGTGGAACTTTTATATAACAGTTATCAGATCTATTCACACTGACACCTTAATAAGGATAAATTTCATTGTCCAATAAACTGTGAAGATTGCAGTCTGGCTTTTAGAAAATGAAACACTTGTTTTTATAATAAAAAGCATTCTATTCTCCACTTCAGTACAGGGGTTGTGAAACTCTCCTTGGAGGTGTCTTGCCAGCCCAACACGACATCGTTAGGTCTCATATAGAGCAAGATGGTACCTGGGAACGATGCTCAACTCTGCCCTGCCAGGCACTCCTGGCTTTGCCCACCTGATGCACTGTAAAACCTGATTTTACTGCGATAGACTGCACATACAGTAAGTCAGATGAAAAGGTCTGATTCTCTTCAGCAGGAACTAAACAAAAGGGTGAATCACATTCAAGCTTGACAAGGATAAGAGAATTCCACCAGCATGTCAAAGCAAAGAAAAATGAGAAGAAGGACCACAGGCACCCCGAAATCCAAGCCACGTGTCCCTTGAAGGATGCAGCATGTCCAAGAGTTTAAGAACAAAGCTCCAAAAAAGATGAGACCTAGGAAATGCAGTACTTCATCCCAGTCGAAGGACAAAGTGGTGTGCCAGATGCTAACTTAAAACTCAAACAGTCCTTTATTCTCTGAATGAATGGGTTTGAAAAATGTCTCTGGAAATGCAGACGGCAGGGACGTAACACAGGGATGTTTAGCATGTTCGGGCACCCTGCTCCAAAAAAGCGAGATATTGGAAAAAATGTAGGTGAAGAACCGTGTAGTCAGCTCTTCATCACAACACAGTTAAAGCTGGATCAGAAGAAATTCATTTAGTAATGCCAAGTATGTTCTGTCACAAAACCCCCTCCATAAACAAAGCCATTAGTGTCATTAACAAATGCCATAAACTCTGGGCAGAAAAAACTAAGTAATATAAATTCAAGCTACCAACAGGTACGACAGCTCCCCACGTTTGTTTTGCATTTATTTATTTCTTATGGTACACTCCAGCCTACCATCTCAATGGAAATCTGAATTCAAGGAAGCCAGGGGTAAACTTCTAAAGTCTGCTGAACCTGAATTTCACTCCATTTTAAACAAGAGCTTTTCAAAGCATTCTATTTAAGAAAAAAAGACCCTTTGGCTCATTTTTTTTGTAATGAAAACTGCCACACATAAAGGCTTTAAATACCACATACCTTAAACTCAAGTATATTAGCAGTAATTGAAAAAGTTTGAAGGGAAACAAAACAAAGCCAATTCCACAATTAAGTTAACAGAATTACAGAAACTGAGGAGCTGAAGAGGGATCTCAGGAGAGCAATCTGCTCAGCCCACTGCCAGTGGTGGAAGGGCAAAATTACCAAGATCGTCTCTGAAAGCTGCTGCTTTAAATAGGAAATTTAACAAATTTCCTATCACAGATTTCATGACAGTTATAGGTAAAATATCCCAGGTTTTCATCCATATTTGCAGTCAGATAGGAGGTAAAACAAAAAAGCTTGGACTATTTTCTTTTTACATCTAGCCTAAATTATCCTTTGTGCAAACTGAACTTGCCTCTCTTTTTCTTTTTTTTTTTTTAAATCTACAGAGCAACTGCCACCATTGCTTTTATAAAAACCTCTTATCTTTTTAAAGCCTTATGCCCATCCTACAGTGTTCTCTTTTTATCTAGAATAAACAAACCAAATCCTTTCAGCTGTTCTTTAACAGTCCTGCTTTCTAAATCTGTCACAAGCTTGTTGCTCTGCTTTGCCTTCTTCTGGCTAATACAAATTTTCTTTAAAGGGCAATGTCCAGCACTGCTGAACGCTTTCTACCTCAGGTCTCACACTGCCACTGAACACGTACTGAGTCTTGTGTCAGACACTGGTACTACCCACCGTAGAAATTTTCAGTGCTCTAGGAATGAAGATTTGTGCTCCCTCCCAAGCTTTTCAATCGTCTTCCATTTACTGAGGGAACAGACAATGGAAACTCAAAGTTTCTGAAAAAGGCATTATTTTTACTGCATTTTCTCAAGCAAAACATGAGTGCAGAAAGTAAGAGACTTTTTTTAAGTGGTGAACAGATCCTTACGGAAGGAGAAGCTCAAGAAGAGAAGGTTTAGATCTTACTGCTGTCTTCAACTAACTACCGTGTGGTTAAGGAGAAGATGGGGCCACAATCTCCTCTGACATCCACAGTTCAGCAGCAGACACGTGCAACGTGGGAAGTTTTCAATACGTTCTAGGAAAATTAAGGCTCTGGGGGGGAACTTCTCAATGCGTATGAATACCTGAAAGAAGGGTGCAAAGAAGGTGGGGCCAGCCGCTTTTCAGTGGTGCCCAGGCCAAGAGATGGAAACACAAGGTGTCCCATCTGAACATCAGGAAACACGTTTTTACTGTGAGGGTGACAAAACCCTGGCCCAAGTTGCCCGGAGAGGTGGTGGTGGAGTCTCCATCCGTGGACATATTCAAAATCTGCCTGGACATGACCCTGGGCAACCTGCTCTACCAAGGAGTTGGACAAGACAACTTCCAGAGGTGCCTTCCAACCTCAGCTGTTCTGTGTGACCTCCAGATATCCCTTCCAACTGACAGCACTCTACGGTTACACGATAATTCTGTCTCATGACACCTCCAGCTACTGGTTCTGCTAACTTCAACAGGACACACTACACAGCGCCTCAGTAATACAAGTGTACACAGCTTTTCATCCAACGTTATGGAGAAAAGAACTCCTTTTCTTATACACTCAACACTTCACTTATCTCACAGTCCAGGTTTTCTTACAGACACTTGTCTCAGAACCTGTTCGCATCGCAGATTCACCAAACTGAATAACAACAGGAGAACAACATCCTCCTCGGAATGCCATGAAATCTGAAAGCCTGCTTTCAAGAATTTAGAATATTAAGTACGGAAGCCAGAAAAATAAGTATTTCTAAATACAGCCACAACGTTAGGTTCCATAGGTACGATTTACAAATGCAAAGGAAAAAAATATCAAAAGATCTTCCAAATTTTCATAAAATCGTACCAAAGAAGATTGCTCTTCTGTTAGCTCTCTCTACTGAAATGGACAGCTTTCCAAAAAACAGATTCAAAATGAGTTGTGAACATCAAGTATTCTGAGGGAATACTATACATATTGGTTCGGAGGTGATCAGACAGAATTCTGTATTTTCTCTGAAGAAGAAAGTACTGATTAGAATGAAAATGTACTGACGTGTTTAAAAACCTTATTTCGATGCAACAAATATAGTACAAACACTACACTGACTCACTAAGATGTCCAAACTATCTCTTGTAGATTAACATAATTTTCTTTAAAAATAAAAATGTACACATTTCTTCAACTGGGACACTTCAGATTAGGGATCTCTTCAGTCTTTTCTGGAGGGATTTAAAAAAGCTTTGGAGAAATCTTAAAGCTATGGAATTAGCCTGGTATTTATAGCTCGGTTTCCTAGCGTGTTCTTTGAGCTTCCTAGGACATGCTTTTTCTCCATCTGCTGGTTGTTGACATGGTATAACCTTATATTTTGATTATGAAAACGTATAAGAATAAGAGCATTTTGTTTTTCATTTTATTGTAAAGTTCTGGCTTCATCTCGGGGCAAGGCAGCTACTCTTCGCTACTACAACACAATCTAGGTCAAGAGTGGTGCTGCATATTTTCTGATACAGATAACTGGAGTTCTATTGTTTAATTATGTCAAAATATATTACTACCAATTATGACTAATACTCCATATGAATCACACTGTCACAAAACGGTAGTTTTCTTACCACTAAAATACTGTGCTTCATATGCTGTTTCAATACAATCTGCTAAATCTAGGTCAAGAACGCTTCTTTCTTCTTTGTGCTGTTATCAAAAAGGTCCACGTATGGGTGCACTGTCTATCTTGCACAAAGACACGAATTGCTAAATTGTTTAATTTAATACTTCAGCACCTTTAAATGTTGAAGATGTTTGCTGTTTAATTTTTTTTTTTTTTTTAATATTGGCTCAAATCTTTTGTACTCTACTACTCGAAATACATTTTGTAACAAACTTTAGTACTGCGGCATAAAACTATCAAAATAAAATCAAAAGTTTCTCGGCTTACTAAATGCACTGATTTACTTGGGAATACTCACCTACATTATTCCTCATGGTCTTGCTTCTAGTTACCTTGGGGATCTTTAGGCTTCTTAAAATTCTTGATGAGCTTTCAGCTTTGCTTTAGTCTCCTGTTCAGATCTCGATCATGGGCTATGTCCATCGAGGCTGGCTCCTTCTCTTGCTACACCCCTCATCTGAGGAACTCTGGCACCCCACGTTACATCTGTTGAGAAAGTCGCATTATTTAAATTAAAGGAAGAGCCAAATGTTTTTACTTCACTTTTCTTGATTGCTTTGTAAGCCCTTATCCAATTACTCTGTAGTATAAACTGTAATAATATTTGCTCTTAAAGAAGGGCAGGAGGGCTCTGACTGGAACTGATTTAAAAAAAAAAAAAATTACCTTTTGGTACATTATGGTGGTTCACTGTCCAGAAGAGTGAGTAGATATCTATTAAAATGAGTATATGGATTTTTATGATGGAACTAGTACGCATACAAAAAAGGTCACTTCTTCACACAGCCGGAGTTGTACCGCTGCATGCTAAAACCCCTCCACTACAAAGGCAAGAAGTCCAGGCTTTAACGAGTTACAGTACCCCAAATGGCCTTGGCTTTGGAAAAGGTCCCACCAGTGCTGCTGGTGAACCATTAAATGAACCTTTGCCCAGGTCCACAGCTACTGGTGAACCCGCAGCTGAACCAGCACCTGGGTTATCCCCCAACACCCGCCTGGGACCGAGGGTTTTCCCAGCATCACCACCAAATCGCACCTGCAGTCCTCCACCGGCGCAGAGCGACTTCGGCCTCGAGCGTGCCAGTTCCAATTTCTCTGACACTGAAAGGAGTTAACAGTCTTTGCGGGACTTTAAATCAATTAATTAGTTCTCTTCGAGGTGAAATGGATTGGAGCTCATTAGGTTAAAGGCATCTCCCAAAGAGTTAACGTAGGCCTTTGAAACACTACACTGGGAAGCCCGAGGACTCAGTAAGGGCACAGTTAGGGATTAGAAATACATATTTAACAAATTCAGAATTACTGGGGATTTTATTATTTTTTTTAAATAAATCTTTGATTAAAATAGATGGAACCTAGCCAATCAATGCTTTTTGAATCCCACAGAAAGTCTGATGAATTTGTTCCGAATTACAGATCATGTATTTGGAATCTCTTTTGAAGCCATTTGTCATCACAGTAAAGGTCTTGGTTGTTGTTAAAGCCTCCTCCCCTAACAGAAACCCATTGATATAAAAGGTGAAAAAAAAAAATTCAGATAAGCCAAACCGGGTACAAGCATGTAAGTCACATAAACTACACCGGCTGAAAATTCCACGGTATTTACTGTGATTATCAAAACAGTTTAGTTTATAAGCAAAATGGTTTTGCTTTCCTGGTGACGACCTGCTGTTCGGCTTTCATGGACTTTATTAGTACCATTAATTCAACTGAGTTATCAGTTGACCAGCATCTTCCCAATTCAAGGGCAAAACTGGGGCACAGCATTTTGTAAAAAGGGGTACCAGAGGGCCTTGGTGGTTTCACACTGCAGTTACCAACCCAGTGGTGCCTTTGTGAACAGTTTTGTCATGTGCAAACTACTTTGAAGCCAAATTAACAACTCGCTAAAGTTCTTCCCCAACCTGTATCACTTTAAAAATTATCCCTCTATAAAATTATGAATACTTGTTTAGATTTTCTTAAAGACTGGGGCGCTAGACAGCCTCCATGTTTAAGCACTATATGTTTAAAGCTTCTGACCATTACAGGGCTCACCTGTTCTTAATACTGAAGGTGTTTATGTACCTAGGGTACTAACAAGGTACATCCAAGTCCATAGATACTATTAAAATGATTAAAATAAAAACAATAATAAAACATACACAACAACAAAACTAAGATTATTGCTACTAATAAAACAAAGCCTCTTCCTCTTAGTTGAAAAGGATAAACAACTTTGTGGCACAAACAAAACTGGGAGTTTATACATGCAAGGAGCCACAGGGCTCTAAATACCGAATATATATGACTGATTAAAAAATACCGCATTTTAGGAGGTGAAGAATTGGGTATTCAGTGGGCAGGGCTGCAGTGAAGGTTACTCACAACAGAGTCAGGCATAGTGGGAGAGGAGGACGACACAAAGCTCACGGAGTTTGAGACACACTGAACCTTCTCCTGTGAAGCACCCAGAGGACTCACAAGGCTGGGCTCTGACCAACGGGCCTCAGCGACTAGCTTCAGCTTCTCAAGAAACTGAATGCCAGCGTTTTCTAAATTACTCCAGAAATTCAAAATCTTAAAGATCTATATAGAACCTAAGAATTTCTTCTTCAATTGCAGAAAAGACAGAATTTTTTAACTTGTTTCTGCTGTATACAAGCTGCATGAAATAGTTCAAAGAATGAACATTTTCAAATAGGTTATTCATAAAATTATAGGTAAGTAAGAATCCGTGGCTTCTTTACAGTAATAAATAAGAATACATAGCTTATCTTTACAGTAACAAAACAAATAGAAAGCTGATATAACCTACCATTAAAGAATTTGCATGCAAATATATTTGAGGTCGTAATTTCACTATGGATATTACATTCTTCACATAAAATTATTTATTAATGTTTAAACACTTTGAAAGGTATTGATAAGAGACATTTTTATGAAGAACTTCCCTTGAGCGCATAATGCTAATCACAGCAAACACTGTAAAACTAATTTACTGGAAACAATTTCAATAGATGGATGAAATAGCCCAAGAATGAAACCTAAGTCATACTAGGGCTTAAAATAACTAGGTCATGTGGACAGCACTGAAGATTGAAGTAGCATCAGTACAAGAAGCTTCTAATAAAAGCCTCGAGAAATCTACAGAAAAGCATTATTAAAATGAATTCAAATAAATAACCTGATTTTTAACTTATAATACCTAAATAAAATAGTAACACTAAATTAATGATAAAAAATTGCCCATACTGAGCACACGGAAATGGAAATGTGTAAGAAAAGATGTAATTAAAGCTCCTGCTGTAAAAACAGACATTACCTTAATTATGCATATGCCATTTACAAACTTACTGTATCAAAATACTAGCACCATGGAGACAGGTGACCAGCTACAGAATAGCCTTTTATAACTAGTAAGCACAGACTACCGGCGATGATCAAAAGGCTCCTGCACGGCGAGCCAAGAGAAGTTTTGTGGCTAATTCAATAGGCTCTGCGTTGCTTTTCCCCTCCTGAAAATCTTGTTCTCATTCTCCTTTTAACCAGCCCGCCTGTCTTGCTTTGCCTGCTAGGGAACTACCAGGTTTTGTGATAAAGCATTCAAAATAAGTGTTTGTAAAAAAAACTGCAAAGGATTTTTTTTTTTTTTCCCCCAATTAAAAAATTGGATGCTTGACATTCTTGACATTGACATGTCCTTCTGAGTCTGCTATTTAATGTAAGACAGTGACTGTCACAGACTGTCCTGGCTGTTATTAAATAGCACTGCACCACGCGTCAAAAGTCCAGTTTATCATCCTGAGGTAAGCACAGGACTTACACAGTGACTACAATATGTTTACTTTCCGATTGCATACGTATCCGTAACAATAAACTTCCCAATGAGTTCTCACCAAGTTGCAGGAATCTAATGGTGAATGTATTTCTGGGGAAGAGACATCTGTTTTTGCTGTCTCGTTTGCTTTGTGAGCTTTCTATTTACATAACAAGTCTGTGCTAACAGATTAAAAAAATCCTGTCCCCATCTAATCTCTTGAGATACATACAATTTTCTTACAACTATGCTATTTGATGCATCCAAAATTAAAGATACTCCACTTTTCACCAGAAAAAATGAAAAACACCAAAAAAAGACCTTCCAGTAACCGCAACAAACTCAATTGTGCTCTCTCACAAAGGAGGAGAGAAAGAGAATGGCAGTCAGCCAGTTCTCTTTTTTCCTTCAGGTTTTATTTAAATTTATTTCTCCTAAACCAATCAACTTGATTATTGGCTGTTTCTCAGGTTATTCTTCCCACTTACCCTGTGGCATAACTGAAAAATGCTCCTCCAAAAGAGTTAATTCCACAGCAGAGCCAGGGGCTCCATGCTGGAAAATACTGGCAAAAGCTTAGAAACCTGGTTACAAGCATCCGGTCTGATTTTATTTTCTAGAATTATTATTTTGTCAAGTGGAAAAGTCACACAAAACTGTATTTCGTAATTGCATCATCTTCCATAATACTAAAAATATCATTAATTTCTAGTGGTGGCACTAGATTACCACCAGATAAACAACACTGCCTAGAACACCAGCCTGCTGCGAGCCCACTGTTATTTTCCGACACATCACGGAAAACAGAAGAAATGGTTTCAAAATTCGAAATCACTGTGCTTCCTTATCCATACAGAGGTGACAGGAGGAGAAAAGAGTGGCAAAGAGAGCACTCCCCTACCTCAGAGCAGGAAGACTGGTGGCAGTAATCCACCACGTTTTGGTGGGTCTCTGAACTTTCGGAAAGAATGAGAGAGCTGCTGTTTCTTCGAGTCTTTAAGTTTCTTTGCCCGTTTTGTTGTGACAAAGCCTCTTCTTCCTGCAATGAAACACACGTTGTACTAAAACAGGATTTGCAGAAAGCCACGTTATCATTGGCTGCGCTTCACGTAGGCCGCACGGCTTCTCTAAAAGACTGCTTCACCACCCAAAAACCACGGGCGCATTCGGGAAAGCAAACGTTGAGCAAAACTGGTGAGTTTACCCAAGCACTCTTAAGTAGTCAGTGAAGAAAGACAGAGTCCAAAGTGTGATTTTAAATTAATGAATCTAATCTGATCCTAAATACAGCTGCACTCTGCACTGCCCTCTAGAAGGATCTCTCCCTTCTTCACTGACCATAAATGCAAAAGCAGAAGAGCACCCTGCTGTCCAAGGGCTGGGTCCATCTCTGGCTACACCCTCCACCGCTTTACACTTCCACAGAATTCAAGGCTATGGAAATAGAGCCCACACAGCTGGAGAATGGATAAAAGGACTTTTTAACGAGATATTCTTGAGAAGATCTACCATAAAACTTCAGAGAAGTAAAACTGTAAAAAAGATGCCCAGTTTTGCTTATTTATATCTAATTTATATACACACTTCTCTCTCTCTATGTTCACACACATACACATACGTATAAATTAACACAAAAACCCCAAAGTAGCTTAGATACCACGGAAAGCAGATTTTAGACTTGTAGGCATTTTTCCCTAAAATGCCTTGTATATTTTTCGCCTAAAACAAAGACAGCTACAACGAATTCTGTGACTTGAACATCTGTTGGAGAATCATAAACTCAGCCCAACCAGAGCCTTGTATTTAATTTTATTCTTACAACCAGCACAAACAGTCGGTGAAAACATCTCTGCATGATTATGCCTGGACTAACTACAGGGATGACAGGATTTTCAGGTTTCCCCAATGTAGACCTGGAACCTTGCTCAGTCCAGAAGACCTGGCTTAAATCAGGGCTCTGTTGGCTCCTCAGCAGAAAGCTTGAAAATTATGGGGTCACCAGATTTTTTTCCCTACGTCTCCATTTTCCTGGGACCCTCCTCGAGGAGGAAATGCCCAAGGTGTAGCCCCTTACTCAGGGTAGAGGGCACAACTCAACCCTCTGGTTGAGGCGCTGCAGTTCAGTGCTGCTCCCTCTCCTCCGCAGAGGCTAACGTTGCTCCGGTGAATCAGATAAGGGAGCCGATTTGTGTATTTCTGCTGGATTAGTCTTAACCTAGATCGGTTCCCTAATCTCTGTGGCTGGAGGAATGCTCGTGCTGGACTAGACGCTTAGGAAGGAGTGGCACGTGTACAGGAACGAGCAACTCGAAGCGGAAAGGGCAGCAGTGAATTTGGCTCCTGCCAGTCCAAAGTGCTTAGGGAAATTCAATGTTTGCTCTTTTATTTTATTTGAGAGTACTGCAGTATTGGAAATATCTTCTCATCTCCCGTTTTCATAGGAAGACCTCAGTGTATTTCATTGATTAAACAGAAGTAATACTTAGTGTCTACATATTCAAAACATGTGATCCTGATTCTAAATTTTAACTGTTCTAATACCAAAGAGCAGGTGGGCACGTCTAAAAAAACTCGGATTTGAGTCAGAACTAAAGTCATTGTAAAGCTGTTGGAAATAATAATCTTGCTTCCTCACTGATTAGAATTCACATCTATTACCTGAGTATTTTCTAGACACAGTATCTGGAGAAAATGAAGTTAAAAAGTAACAGCTGACATAAGAAAACGAGAAGCAAATACCCCACCTTCCAAGATTACCTTTGCACGAACATATGGCCTTTGCCAAACATACTGTTCTTTTGTATGACAACAAGATGGCCGTATCAATACAACTTCAAAAATGCATTTTAATTGCCCACCACCACCATATACCAAGTGAAAAACATTAAAGCTAAGAGAAATACAGTAACAACAGGCAGGTCTTTCAGAGAAGCTAATTTAAAAACCAGCTACAGCTATAAGGCTAACATACTAACACATTCGCTTTACTTATGTGATATATAGCTATAAGGCTAACATACTAACATATTTGTTTTACGTATGTGATATATAGCTATAAGGCTAACTTACTAACATTTTTCACAGGTTTGGCTACGGTGTCATTTGAGTGGATGGAGCTTTGAACAGAGAAGATGGAAGAAGGGATACTATCTATTTTTTTGTCTCCAGTTACAGGGGAAAAAAAAAAAAAGAAATGGAGCATTAATTTGCAAGAGGAGAAAATCAGAGACATCAATTTAGTCAATGGTCTCAATCCTATAAATCCTGCATATCTGATACTTTCATAAAGAAAATGACAAGTACTAATAATGTATCTTGCAACCAGGAAAAGACTTTTCTTTTATAAAAAGCCTTGGTTTTGACAGGAAAGGTGCACGCTACTATTCAGAACGAGCATACAGGCAATCTTCACCCCACAATTCAAAAATTGCACGAAAACAATCAAATTGACAAATAGATCAGTTTCTGACTATCAAGAAAAGCAGTCCCATGTACAACCCCGGGTAATAAAGAGGTAAGCGCAGCGCAGCCCGTGTGCCATAGCACTCGCCTTACCTAACTGCTGGTTGCTATGGCAAGCATTTGCCTGTATTTTGTACATTAAATAGTAATATGTTTTCTGCTTCCTTGTTCTTGGTATTTTGATGAAGTTAATACTCAAGATTTGGACCTGTAAGGTAGGGAAAGTAAAGGTTCTCTCAGCCAGTCATGCATTCCAATTTATTTGGGTTTTGCGAAAACAACTCAGAATTAAAAATTAATGAATAATTTAAAAATTATTTCCATTCGTCTGTAACAGAGCACTTTAAAAACTCCTAATTTATTACCATTAGCTATTTGCATACCTGTTGTACATGCATTTCTATTTTCTAGCTCACAATGGAAATGTAATCTACTTTTCTCCTTCACTGATCTTTAATTTAATATAGAGATAACTGTGAAATGATGAGAA
This sequence comes from Leptosomus discolor, assembly GCF_034619465.1. Lineage (NCBI taxonomy): Eukaryota > Metazoa > Chordata > Aves > Leptosomiformes > Leptosomidae > Leptosomus > Leptosomus discolor. The sequence continues at coordinate 3,049,559 of NC_141395.1, forward strand.
CTGAGATGATAAACAAATAATTTTAGTTCTGTATAATACCAATTTGTCTTTTCCCCCTCCTTTGTTTCCTGAGCAAATGTTGTTAGAGGGACAAAAGAACGAATTAGTAAAAAAAACATATTTCATCGTTACTACAGTAAACTAACAAATAACCGAATTCCTTTCTGCAGTTGTCTCTACCTGAAACACAGTGGGATTTCAAAAGAGCCAGCCATCAGTACAAGAGCCATTCCAACGAGGAGAGGACAATGGTAATCCATTTTCTTCTTCATTTCTCTGGCTGACATAAAGCCTTAACATACAAAAAATGAACACCCCAAACTGAACGCATTCGATAAAGTAACTCCGACAGGAGAAACAAGCCTCTTCCCACCCCAGGGTCCCCACCAGACCAGCTGCAAACTCAGCTGTCCTCCACTAAAGAAAGGTCCATGGCAAAACTTGGGAATAGTCATAGCCTTTTAAAAAAAAAAATTAAAAAAAGGAATAAAAAATTCTTCCCATATACGAAAAGAAAGAATTTGTACGTTGCTTCATTTCTTTGTTACATCGTACGGTGACGTCGGCAACGAGCGAAGGGAATTTGTCAGCGGGGTCACCAGTCCCGGATTACGCCTTCCAACCTCTCCTGTACCTCCTAACACAGACGACTCGCAGAAACAGACTCTCAGAAGCGTATTTACAAATTGCCTGAAGGCCAAACCAAATGTTATATGCGCTTTATTTACATGAATGTACGTTATTTTTTGCAACGCTTGGCAGGACACACAATATTTGTTGCCTGAAACAGCGGAACCCCTTTCCTCCTGCCCAGCTTCCCCGCCGCCCCTCCAGCTGCCCGTGCACCGTGCTGGAACCCCTTTTTCACAGGTAAGGCCTCCCTGAACCCACCAGTTAGGAGTCAGATTCTTTTATATAAAAAAAAATCTTCCTGTTGACACCAAAACTGTAAGGTTTTCTGTTCTTCTACGAACACGGCGCAAGCAGCCGAAGCAATGTACAAATACTTGAATCAACAGACCCACCGCAGACAAAATGGATACCTGGACTTGAAGATTAAACTGTTACCCACAGCCTCAAACTCATTAGAAAAGAAGAAATGTAACGCAGCCAGCACACCGACAGTTTATACTTTTGCCTCATGACACTTTATCATCACATAATAAAGTGCCTTCTTTTAGACATGACATTATGCCATTGTTTAAAATTAAATCCTCCAAAAAGAAAATAACATAAACTTTCCTAAACTGTGTTATTTCTTATTAAAAATTCTTGGCACGGTTCTCCGTAACTGGCAAATCCTGATTATTTTCAACTCTCAGGCAGGCCAAATGCCGCCACGGCAGCTCGCAGGAGGAGGACTCGGTGACTGACGGCCAGCACAGATTCTCTGCATCAATTTTCTTCTGGTCTGGACTCAGGCTGCAACCAATGCTGGTGGCAAAGAAATCTCTTTTCTCCTAAATCTGAAGTATTACCTTGTCCATCTGAAGTTCACATAGAAAGGAACCACCCCACCTAGATACATGAACACCACCACACATAAATGGCTTTTTCATTGTTATGCACAGGTATGAGACAATTGGAAACTCTGGAAAAAAGTAGGGGGGGGGGGGGGGGGGGGAAGGTTTTTGCTTCACAATCCTCCCATCATTAACCTTTTAAAGAGGAATTCCTTTAAGGAAGGTCAGGGAACAGCTTCCCCCACTGCTGACTGCACAGCCAATGGTTTTAACATGTTGAATTTTACTCTTTGCTTACTTAGTGATGGGCCCAACTTAGAATCACAGAATCATTAGGTTGGAAAAGATCTCTTAAGATCATCAAGTCCAACCGTCAACCCAACCCCACGATGCCCACTAAACCATGTCCCAAAGTGCCACATCAACATTTGAACACCTCCAGGGACGGTGACTCCATGACTTCCCTGGGCAGCCTGTGCCAATGTTTGACCACTCTTTCAGTAAAGAAATTTTTCCTAATGCCCAATCTAAACCTCCCCTGGCACAACTTGAGGCCATTTCTTCTTGTCCTAGAAGAAACTTCATCGCTGTAGCACTCACACATTCCATATTCTTTGCTTCTATCATCCCTCTATGGCTAGAGGCTGTTAATCTCCCAGTAAAATAATAACCAAAGCCATCACACACACAAATTTCATTACTTAATATCTCCGCAGCACCTTACAAGGTTGGACTTGATGATCTTGGAGGTCTTTTCCAACCTAATGATTCGGTGACTCTAAGGTGTTGTCACGCTACAGAGAAGCCTGGAGAGTGTGTGCTACCGCCAGTACCCTGCCTGAAACTGGACAGGCTGAGAAAGTTCAAAATAAATTTACGCAGCGAAGGAACTTCCTTTCACTGCCCAGCACGTACCAAGCCGCCTCCTTCACCGTCGAGGAATATTCATCATTGCGCTTCTTCTAAGTAGTTCTTTCAAACTGACGTTGCTGCTAATTAGTACTATTAGTTGTCCAATTCATTCATAAAGTATCAGGATGGTATTTCAATAATCCCCTGACACAGGACTCCTAAAGCAGAATTCCATTTCTGGGATTCTAATTCTATTCTAAGGTTAATAGACAGTTTCCCCACTGAGTTTAATATAATTCACACTGGATCACTACTGAGTCTATATTTATATAAAACGCCCTACTATTTGAATCTGTTTGATCATTTTAAAAATACCTATCTTATTTATTTAGAGATGAAAATTCTCTAAAATTTTGCCCTAGGATTGAATGATTTTTCAGAAAGCTTCGATAGATTTTATGAAGTCTGTTTTTAAGGTATTTCTAAGTACCATGGTACTAAATCATCAAACATTCCCCTGATTTTTAGAAAGATCTACCACCCGCTGCAAGTAGCATTAAGGCCAAACAGACACGTGAAATAATATTAAGCTGCTTTAATGACAAATGTAGCAAATGTCATTGGAAAAAGTAATGTCCCCGTCCTCTTGAGAAGGTAATAAACCTCACTTCTTTGTTGCAAGGTTTTCTGAAGCCCTACGAATTTGTGGAAAAGCCAGAGATGAGACACATGCCTCAGACAATAGTTAATATATAAACATACCTAAGACCTCACGATGTCTTAACGTCTTTACTAATTTGGAAGCTTTACGGCGATTTTGGGCAATTATTGATACACACATCATGTATTGTTCCGGCCACTGCTGGGAGCATAAAAATAACATCCTTGCTGCAGAATTTGAGAGCGCCAAATTTTCCCTGAAACTACATTTTGAACATCAATCCATACTGAAATCTAAAAATATTAGTATCTAGATAGTATTTTATATAAAGATACAATATGCACATTATATAATTCCACAAAATAAAAATCCTAATCCAAGAATCAAATATAAAGGCACAGAAAGCTGGCAAGAGGCAATCATGACTTGAATCTGATTACTACTAAAGCACAAATGTCTAACTTTTTATCCTCAGAAAAGTGATTTGACAAGAGCCTATGACTACAGCGCACAGAAACACTCTAAGGTCAATGAGAAAGCCACTCATAAAACTCCGGAGTGCCCTCAGAAGGGAATCCTTTCAGCTTCTGACTTGGAGAATGTCGTGCTGGCCAGGCCCCGAAAGCCACATTGCTCTCCAGCACGTGATGAAGGGATGTCTGGAGAAGCCATCGAGCTCGGTGGGCAAACCTCAGTTCCTCTGGTTTGCTTCTGACGTAGGCGTAAAGCACAAATCCTCCTGCACGACTCCCCTTCTACCCCTCTGGCAGAAGAAGCCGTGATGCCTTCCGGGCTTTTGCTGGAAAGCTGGTCCCTGCACTCTCTCACCAACAACTCCTCTCGCTCCTCCACCTCTTCCTCTTGGATCTAATCCCCACCACACACCAAGCAGACTACCTGTGCTTAACAGAGTCCAGAAACTCGTCCTCATCTCCTGCTCAAGTCCTCTCCTAAACCTAAACATACCTGATCCTGACACCAGCGGAACTCCCTCTCTTGCTGCTCCACCCCAGATGGGATTCTCCATTCTTTAGTACCGCTCTGTGAGTCTCGTCAGGCGAAAACCTGTCCCAGTGTATTTCCCTCAGCCCTTACCTTGATTAGAGAAGCACAATGGGAGCACACGTCTTGCTCCAGGGAGGTGTGTGAGCAAACTAGGGAGAGCTGCAGCTGGTGGAGAACATCACTGACTGGTATGGTCATCATAGGCCAGTTTAAGCAAGTGATGGATATGGAAGCATTTCTATTTTTCAGTTAAGAACCCAAAAATAGACAATTACTTAAGCTGGTAGTTCGTGCATGTAAAGTGAGTTCTCCTAATCCACACCTACTCCCTGATTCTTTCCAGGCTGGCACTAAGGAACTGTTCTCCCCAGAAGCGGGCTGGACCTCAGCAGTCCCACGGCCTTCCCGCGGCCAGAAGCATCCCCGTTAACACTGAGAACCCCCTCCCGAGAGGTAAGATTTCAGCCACATGAAAGGGTATTTCCAAGCAAACCACCAAGCCATCCCCAAGGGTCTCGCTGGCAGACGGAGTCTGGGTCACTGGTCTGATTTCCTGATGTCACAAAAATGAGGATGACCAAAACCAAGCCTATCTCCTCAAGCAGGACGTCATCCCGCTGTGATGTGGTGAGCTGCGAGGTTGTAAGTACTACTAAGTTGTCGGGAGGCAGCAGTTAGGGCTGCCTTGGGACTTCAGCATCCGTGGCGCTTTGTGCCACACCAGGCCACCCCGCTTTCTGGCAGGCTGTCTTGCTGCAGTGGTTGTAACTGGGAAAAACGTCCAATTCAGGGACGACAGTGGCAGCATCAGCTCCAGCTGACATAGACAAAGCATTACATTAAACATCTCCTACAGCAAGTTGATCATAACAGTCATCCGATAGCAGCAAGTTAATTAGATTCTGATACTTAGCTCGATATTCCAACAAAGATACTCGGGTGTGTACTCAGCATTTGCGATACTGAAAGAGAGGTGCTGTAAAGCCACCGGGGAGGCAGGAAGAACCTTTGCAACACAGATCTTAACCACAGGGAAGAAAAAACAACAACAACAACAAAAGAGTAATTCCCAGACCATCACAGAAATGGCGGCCGATACCTTTGCACTCCCAACCAGCTGTTTTGACTGGTTTTTAACTTTTTTCGATTTGCAGAGCACTACAGATAAAAAGTTTTATAGCTTCCAATTCCTGTTTTAATGCAGTACTTTGCAGTACAGAATTACGCAGCCTCAAGAACAACGAGCGGACAGAGGCATGTAACTGGTTTATTGGTCTGGTTTGCACACTTTATGATGCAAAACGGAAATGGTAATTTTTATTTGATAAAATATCATGTCGTTTTTATCCTCAGCAATTCACCAACAGGGAAGAACAAGGCGGGTTCCCAAGCTAAAAGTCAAAGCTGCCAATGTGTCTGACAAAGTGTCAGCAAGTCAAACTGCAAATGAAAAACCAGAGGAAACATCACGTCTTTAAAAGCTTGTAAGGATTTTTCAGAAAAAACTTATTACACACCATCATAAATTTACCATCCCTTTAGCTTATTGATATAAGCAAATAGCTTCTGGGGGAAGAAGGCGAAAATAAAACTAGAAAGAACCGCCCCCCTATGAAAACACACTCCTCTCCTCAACACTTCCACAAACCTAGATGCAAATTTTTATCCCACACCCGCTCTACAAGCATTACTAGACAAGAAAAAAAGGGGACAGTAAAAACAAGCATTTAAAGTTGTCAAGGTGTTTTACAGTAAATCAGCAATAGGAGCAGGTAAAACCCAGATTTTTTAAGTGAAATACACAAATACGTGTTGAAGGATTAAAGACAGAAAGCGAATGCAACAACAACAACAAATCCTTAAAAAAAAAAAAAAAATCACAGATTTAACTCTTTTCTCTAAGTTTGTTGTATTCCAAAATCTGCATCTTAAATTCAAAATATAAAGTGTGTTTGGTTTCCTGCTTCTAAAAAGTTTTCAGGGAAGCGGTTCAACGACCGGCTGTATTAATGCCGTCGTACAGAGACCAAGAGAAGTGTTTCACGCCTTAGAGCAGCTGACAACCGAAGCTGGCTAGCTTCACGTCAACCAGCTTGTCACATCAGCAGAGCACACAGAGAAAAAGGATCCGAGACCAAGACTTTCAGCAATAGTCAACGGACAACTTGGTTACACTTAAGTTTGTTTTTTTATTACAAGACTTTATGTAAAATCTTCTACCACCAAAAAAACCCCTTTCAAGCCAAAGAAACATCTAATACACCATGCAAAAGACTTCAATTGTTTAAGGCCTCCAGTCATTAACAAGCAGTTAAACACTTTTAATTGCTTTGCAAGTTATCTTAATTTAATAATTAAAAAACCTAAGTGTAACAGCAGCATAGGCCGACAATTTTGTACGGATCCAAGGACAGCGAATTACACAGTGTCAACTGGTCTAACTGAATGACTGGATTTTCTCCTTCTTCACAGAAACCACAAGCTAAGGTTCCCAGTTCCTTCATTCTTCGCAGGTTTTTACACTATTTGGATTTAGGCTTAATCCAAGAGAAAGTTTCTGACCCCGGAAATTTTTGTTTTGGCAAACTTCCCTAATTCAAAGGTACGGCGGCTGGCAGGAAGGGGTTAATGGGAGCCTCCAGATGACCAAATTCCTTTCCCAAAGAGAGCACCAGAGATCCATTCAAGGAGAAAAACTTTAAATCCCTACTGAATTACGCTAGACCGAAATTGATGGGACAATCAGATCCCCTGGCAACTTCTAATCTGGTAGAGAAAAAGATTTCTATTGGAACCCAGCAGCGAGCTGAAGCCCACGGGCAAAGCTCATCCTCACCTCAACGCAAACTTGCTTGAAACTTGACAGCTGTAAGAGTACACTTCCCAAATTTTCGGAAGCAGCGCTCAGTGGCCTCGGTCTGACACGTAACAAGCCAGACACGCCAGGCCTAGCTCTTCAGACTGCCTGATCTGCCAAGTGCCTGCACCCAAAGCCGTGCGGGGAGCGGAGCGGTGCGACAGCCGAGTCCGCCAGCTGGGACTTCAGGCACCTAGTGGGACTACAGGCTGCCTCCCTCCCCAGGGCAACAAACTGCAGATGTTGGGCCATGTGCTTGATGCAGAAACTTCTTCCTTACGACACATGTGAGTTGATGCTCCTTGAGACAGCGCCCCTGTATCGCAGTATTTCTGAGCTCGGGCTACTAAAAACCGGTCCAGACCACGCAGGGGCATGCCTGACTTAAAGTAACGGAAGGGTTCCCCCGCCTTCAAAAAGCACTCATGGCTGAAAGTAACTGCACGCACAAAGAATTCCATTAGGTTTTACAAATACCTTTCGGGGGATGGCAGTACGTAGCTATGGCAATGGAGAAACTTTTGGTCAGCTTTTTTGAGCATGTGAACGAAGGAACATGTGGCAAACACACCTAACCAAAAGCTGGGACCTAAAATAACCACGTAAAATTCTCCTTTCGCCCTCGCTTTGGATTAACAAGGTGATCAACAAGTGTGATGAACAGGACTCGAGGAACTGAAGACTTGCAGTCTCAGCGTAAAGAGGATGTCAACAAAACATGGTGGTACAGAAAGACACAAAATCAAGCTGTTGTGTGGAATGGCAATGTGCACTAGCGCATCAGGAAACACCTACTTTAGCTACTGCCCAATTTCAGAGAATAAACGGAAACATTTAAAGTTTGGGCAACACTTATTTCTTAATAATTCAATAATTTTTTAATAACATCAAGACAGCCTGAAAGACAGGTAAGAATGCCTTTACTTCTCAGCAAACTGAGATCTGTGCAATCTAATGTGGCTAGTTTAACACCCCAATCACTAGTGATAAGATTTTAAACAGCTGAAAGGGTTTTCTGCTCTACAGCATCATCCAAAGTTTCTAGTACCCTCAGAATATATTAAGTGGGGGAAAACATAAGCATATTCTTCCTGACAATTTGCATTAGCAGGTATAAATAACAGTGTTCCATCTTTCCTCAACTCCAGCAGCAACATCTTTTTGAAGGTTACGTTCTCAAATACTTCTAGTAACGTGTACCACATCAAACGTGTCGAGGCTAGATAGAGAACATGACTCACCTTACACACTGAACAACAGTTTCAGAGGAGATTTAGAAAGAAAGCCTGATGCACTTTCAAAAAGTCAACACAAGCACTACTAAAACTGGCCTCCAAGTACGTTGTTACAACGTGAAATGCTCAAACAAACCCCAACGCAGAATACGAACATCACTAAAAAAGTCATAATGCTCTAAAAGTTCATGTAGGTAATAGCTGGCTGTTACTAAATGGAATGACTGAATTTGTAACTTTTAAGTAGGGTTCTCCAAATAGTCAACACAAACCAGATAGAGTCTTCTGAATTATTCATTTTTTGAACCATAAACATGTCCTCTGCTGAACTACCAAAATTAAGAATCTACTCATGCAGCTAGATCCTCATCTTGCAAACCAGGGCTTCACTACACAGCAGTGTGAATTTACTCAAGATAAGAATTTATCCTAAAACATAGACGAAACTGTAGTAAACGGGAAGTCAAATTATTTGTCTGTAACTGCTGTATGTCAGCCCAATGAAGCACGCTACGGTAAATACAGTAGGGTAAAAGAAGTTTCTACTTCAGCACCTTCAAGTGTTTTAGGCAGCAGATAAAAATGAGCAGTTTAAAACAAGGCTTTTCATTAACTAGACTACTTTTTCCAAAGAAACCTTAAATACAGAAAATATGATTTTACCTACACAGAAACGACCTGGGCAGGCTGGAGAGCTGGGCAGAGAGGAACCAAATGAGGTTCAATAAGGGCAGGTGTAAGGTCCTGCGCCTGGGGAGGAAGAACCCCCTGCACCAGTCCAGGCTGGGGATCGACCTGCTGGAGAGCAGCTCTGCGGAGAAGGACCTGGGGGTTGTGGCGGGCAGTTACCCTCGAGCCAGCAACGGGCCCTTGTGGTCGAGATGGCCAATGGTGTCCCGGGGTGCATTGAGAAGAGTGTGGCCAGCAGGTCGAGGGAGGTTATTCTCCCCCTCTGCTCTGCCCTGGTGAGGCCACGCCTGGAGTGCTGTGTCCAGTTCTGGGCCCCCAGTTCAAGAGAGACAAGGAACTACTGGAGAGAGTCCAGCAGAGGGCTACAAAGATGATGAGGGGGCTGGAGCATCTCTCTTATGAGTAAAGGCTGAGAGACCTGGGGCTCTTCAGCCTGGAGAAGAGAAGGCTGAGAGGGGACCTTATTGATGCTCATAAATATCTAAAGGGTGGGTGTCAAGAGGACGGGGCCGGGCTCTTCTCAGTGGTGCCCAGTGACAGGGCAAGGGGCAACGGGCACAAACTGGAGCACGGGAAGTTCTGCCTCAACATGAGGAAAAACTTCTTTATGTTGAGGGTGGCAGAGCACTGGAACAGGCTGCCCAGGGGGGGTTGTGGGGTCTCCTTCCCTGGAGATATTCAAACCCACCTGGATGTGATCCTGTGTGACCTGCTGTAGGTGATCCTGCTTTAGCAGGGGGTTGGCCTAGACCATCTCCAGAGGTCCCTTCCAACCCCTGCCAGTCTGTGATTCTGTGAAACAATACTGTACCCTAGCATTCTTCATATTATCAACAAGAACCATGGTTATAGCCATATACCAAAAATTTCTATCAAAAATAATATTTATTTCTTCCCACTTCATAGAATCACGGAATGGTTTGGGTTGGAAGGGACCTTAGAGACAATCTAGTTCCAGCCCCCTGCCATGGGCAGGGACACCTTCCACCAGACCAGGTTGCTTACTCGATGTAACCAAGTCATTCTGCAGCAGTGTTAATGTGACAGCACTGAGTAAACTAACCTTTCTGCTTTATCAGTTTCACTCCTTGTCTTAGCCCAAACACAAATCCCACAGCAAACTCTACGTTTGTCGCAGTTGTACACTCAACGGTGGCCTGGGGCCTTGCAAAACAGGCCTCAAAGCTGAAAATACAAGGACTAAAGAGCACAAGTCTCTCGAAGCAGCTACATTTCACACTAGTTCTTCTCAGCTGAACCCCACAGACCTGAACTTTACTAATTGCAGACTATTTAGCATCTCTGTATAAATTTTGCTGATATCATAGAATCATGGAATTACAGAACAGTTTGGGCTGGAAGGGACCTTAAAGACCATCCAGTTCCACCCCCCTGCCCTGGGCAGGGACACCTCCCACCGGAGCAGGTCGCTCCCAGCCCCATCCAGCCTGGCCTTGAGCCCTGCCAGGGAGGGGGCAGCCACAGCCTCTCTGGGCAGCCTGTGCCAGGGCCTCACCGCCCTCATGGTGAAGAATTTCTTCCTAACATCTCATTGAAATTTCCCCTCTTTCAGTTTGAAACCGTTACCCCTCGTCCTATCACCACCCTCCCCATTACAGAAATGCGTTTTTGTAGCATGTTTTCCAGATGCCATTTATGAGGAGAAAAGTCACACATAAACCCAATAAAAACGAATAGAAGCTTATTTTAATCTTTGCTTTCAAACTTTTCTGCGATCAGCCACAGCAGACGACTTGGAGACTGCCATGCATGCAACTAGGTGTGAAGAGTCATAGTGAGAAGCAGATCCAACACACCTTCAGAGCAAAGATTTTCTCTACCCAAAACGACCAAGAGACATAGGCAGGGACTGTCACACCATAATGACAGTTGGAGATACAGGAGTTTGGAGAAGCTAAGGTAAACTGAAAAGCTGAAGAGGTAATTTTTTTTTTCCCCACTGTGAAAGAGGAGCACTTTCAAGAAACTTAATTCATGAAGCTTTTTGGAACTATAGCAAGATAATTTAACACGTTATGCTACTATGGAGCTGAGGTCACACATACTGACATCCTGACATCATGTTTCGCACGAATTTTGAATATCCTTAGCATTATGTTATTTGACATTCATGGAATCACCTCAGGTTAAGCCGAATGGCAGCACGTTGCATCAGGTTGTATTTTAGGAACTGCAAGGCTGCAAGCTTATCAAGGAATTCAGGATTTCAGGTATTTTGTATCGTTGCAAAGGCACTACACGTACATTCACATTCAGTAACTGTTATGTCAACGGAGAAGTTATTCAGTGATTTACAGGCACACCACTTAAGCACAATTATCATTTTTGAAACCTATCACTTTGAATTTTTCTTTCTTTCTTCTTTTTAGCTGGCATTAGCACAAGAAAGTCTGGCACAGTTTTTTTTTTCAGTTTGCACACATTTAAAACCAGTGTTGATTTCCTGGGACAGCTGATATAAAATTGTCACGTTCCCTTTAACTGAGCACAATCTACAAGAGGGCCATAAAGATTTCCTGTGCTATTAACTGTTGGATTTCCAGCACCCTAGAGCAAGGCTCATTTTCCTCTTTCCACTATATACTAAAGCGATTCTCCCTTTCTCTCAAATCACCAAAAAGTGTAACAGCACTTCCTAGAGGCGGTGTGCATCCTCTCCTCTCTACCCCATACACACCCTAAGCACAGATACCCCAGGATTTCTCCACGGCAAAGCACAACATTTCTTTCTGGGTGCTGGAAAGTACAGAAGGTTTCAAAACCTCTTTCGCTTCTCCAGGCCCCCCAGCATGGCAGCTCTCAGACCACTGCTCAGGTCTGAGCTTTTATGGCCACCAGCACCCTGGAGTAAAGCTGAAGCACTAAGAGCTGCCCAGGGAAGCGGTGGAGTCCTCATCCCTGGAGGGATCCAAAAGATGTGTAGGTGTTAGGGACATGGTTTAGCGGTGGACTTGGGTCAATGGTTGGACTTGATCTTAAAAGGTCTTTTCCAATCTAAATGATTCTATGAGGTGCTGATCAACTTTGTCACAGAATGACAGACTGGTCGGGGTTGGAAGGGACCTCTGGAGATCATCCAGTCCAACCCCCTGCTAGAGCAGGTTCACCCAGAGGAGGTCACACAGGATCACATCCAGGCGGGTTTGAATCTCTCCAGAGAAGGAGACTCCACAACCCTCCCTGGGCAGCCTGTTCCAGCGCTCTGTCATCCTCAGAGTAAAGAAGTTTTTCCTCAAGTTTTTCCTTTATGGCTGAGACCAAATGATCTGCACCTCTGCCCAACCAAAAACATGGCCAAAGAAGAGTGATTTAAAAATACTATTCATAGAAAATGATGAAAGAGAAAGAAAGAAAAGAAGCAGCATGTGAACCTGTGAGAAAGCACTGTGAGTACTGTACAAGGACAGGCACATATTTTGGATATGAGAGGGACCAGCTTTCTGTCCGGTTAAACCTGCTGCACCCAAGATCATCTCTGCAGACAAACCCCCATCTTGAGATTGAACTGTAAACGTGGGACACCAGGACTCACTCCACTGTCCCAGTCCCTGAAGACATCTCTCCTTCACTGCTCTCCCCAAGGATGGACTGTGTTTACCAGCAGTTCCACACCCCTCAGAGCACACCGAAAGCCAAGGGACTGCACTGAGGACAAACTATCTGCTCTTTGCACGGCTGTGCAACCTCAGATGCCTGATGCTGTTTAGCAGGGGCTTTTTTTTTTGTTTTCTAATTACCAACTTAGACATTCTCTGAATTGCCTTTTTTTGTTCTAGCTGTTATATTTTTGGATTTAATAGAGTACCAAGGATATAACATAACTCTGGGCTTAGTTTCGGTTTTTGAGAAGAGATAAAAGGAAGCAGGCATCCAATGTATTTTTGTATCTTTTGGTTTAGCAACAATGCTAAACATATTCTTCCATTTTTTTTTTGTGCAAAAAGTGATTCTGCTGTTCAGTTGCATACTAACGGCTACCAGAGAGCTTTCTGTAATGTGAATTTTATTTCAACAGAAACATGTTAAGCATAAATAGTTTACCAAATCAGAAAGCAGGATGAAATCATGAAAGCAAGCAGAACTGACAGAATATGAGGCTAAAGTAAAATATTTTGTAAGTACCTGTGTAATACATCAGATTTCTCTATGCTCCTCAGTAAGGGCTCATTCCCTCTCCTCCTGCTCTCCCTGCTGCCAGTGCCATCTCCCTCAGCATAGGAAACAATTCTTCAAACCATGGAAAATTAGCTGAAAATCTATTACTTCTAACTTAGTCATCAGTAATTTCCTTGCTTTAGCGTCACACGTATTATCTAAAACTCACCACGTGCTGTTATGACTGGGCAGGAATCACAGAACCATCAGGTTGGAATAGACCTCTAAGATCATCAAGTCCAACTGTTGACCTAATACCACCATGCCCCACTAAACCACGTCCCAAAGTGCCACATCAACATGTTTTTTGAACACCTCCAGGGCTGGTGACTCCACCACCTCCCTGGGCAGCCTGTTCCAGCGCTGGACCACTCTTTCAGTAAAGAAATTTTTCCTAATGTCCAATCTAAGAAGTCACTCGAGAGTTCTGCGGACCAGGCGTGACACTTCCTCCTGCCTCTCTGATTGTGCCATGCACAGCATCACAGGCTGCTAGGGGTTGGAAGGGACCTCTGGAGATCGTCTAGGCCAACCCCCTGCTAAAGCACCCAGAGCAGCACTGCATCCAGGCGGGTTCTGAGTATCTCCAGGGAAGGAGACTCCACAGCCCCCCCTGGGCAGCCTGTTCCAGTGCTCTGCCACCCTCAACACGAAGTTTTTCCTCATGTTGAGGCAGAACTTCCCGTGCTCCAGTTTGTGCCCGTTGCCCCTTGTCTTGTCGCTGGGCACCACTGAGAAGAGCCTGGCCCCGTCCTCTTGACACCCGCCCTTTAGATATTTATGAGCATCGATAAGGTCCCCTCTCAGTCTTCTCTTCTCCAGGCTGAAGAGCCCCGGGACTCTCAGCTTTTCCTCATAAGAGAGATGCTCCAGTCCTCTCATCATCTTTGTAGCCCTCCACTGGACTCCCTCCAGTAGCCTCCTGTCTCTCTTGAACTGGGGGGCCCAGAACTGGACACAGTACTCCAGGTGTGGCCTCACCAGGACAGAGCAGAGGGGGATGACCTATGGATACCCAACTGTTGAGGTGTCCTTCCTTTAATGGGGTGACATTATCAGCTATAAAGCTTCTTTCTGGAACCATTCTTTGGAACGTTGCAAAAACTGGTATTTTTTAAACACCTAACGATTACAATTTTTCCCAAACTGGTTTAATCAAGTTTTATCTGCTCCTGGATACACACTGATATATTGCCCAATGGAAACGGAGTTTCTGTCAAAAGCCTCAGCATAATCTGGGACTTAAAGCATTAAGAACCACTGCCCACAGCATGCAAGGGTCCACCATAAACACATTAGCTCCTGATGCCCTACTATCAAATGCTCTACTCACCACCACGCTAGTGAAACACCCAAACAGTACTTCATATAGGATGGAAACCTCCTCCTGGGGAGGCACCAGGATTTTTTTTTTTTCCGATTGTTTTTGGTTCTTTTTCTTTTTCTTGGCACCAATACGGATCACAGTAAATTAACAGACATGCAGGAAAGCTCTCCTCCTGCATCCCAAATCTCTAAAGCCATTTTTGGACTTGGATACACGAATCACTGAAACAACAACAGATGAAGAGACAGTTTGATTCCTGAAGAGGACTGTCCAAAGGCCTTAAATCTTGTACTCCTGTCAAAATACATTCAAAGACATCATATGTGAAATCTATCGAAAGCTGCCTGTTAAAAGATTAAATCAACCTAATTAGGGAGACAGCTAGCCCTACCACTCTTTATTACATAGTTCTGAAATGTCAAGGGTAAAAAGCATGCAAGCTCTGGAGATCACCGACATTTGCATTTGAAACTACACCAAGATCATGTATTTGAGGATGAGGCGAGTGAAAATTAGATAAAATGCAAGTTCTTCTAAAGTTCAAAGACCGCCTTGAAGGTGTAACGCATTTTTAGCTATTTTAGCATATTTTCTTTAGAAGCACAGATTAGGTTTGGGTTTTTATTGTACTCTTGCTTCAAAGTCTTGAAAGTATTATCTCACCGTTCTCTGCTTTGAGCTTTCCGAAATACTCCTGTATTTTGTTTTGCTTGAACTGCAGCGGACAAGGACAAGCTCAGGGTATGCTGCCCCCATAGGGGCGACTGGTCAGGAGGGAGCAGTGCATGAAGACAGGGGGAACCTACCTGAAAATGTGTGCTTGAAGTACCTAGGGGCAAAGGACTGTCTGCGTGCTCTTTAAAGATCTTACGTGGGCAACTGCATGCTCAGATATCGATTTCTGGAGAGCTCTTCTTCACCAGACACAGGAAGGGAACTTTGAGAAGCACACAACAAATGCATACAACACAGATCTGGACAAATTCAGATGTGTCAGAGGTTACCCCACCATTGACACCTGTTGGCCAAACCCTGAATCTGGTAATTCATTGAACTTAAATCACCAAGTTGCAGAAGATGTGGAAAAATCTACTAAAAAAATAATCATCCATGTTTTTTCTCTAGAAAAATCTTCACAGGAGAACCTCATTAGAAACACCTCCAATACTCCTCCGAAACCTTTCTTTTTTACCTTTTATTAGAGCAAAAGAATCAAGGAAACGAACGACAGAGTTGGCTTCAGCCTTCAGACAGCGTCCCTGAATGTTGCCAATGAACAGTTTTTAGATGGGACAAAATACTAGATGACTTCAAGGACAGATAAGAAAAAAAATCAACTGATACGGAAAGTCTAGCCTAGAGGTCGTATTACAAAACATGCTGCAAGAATACCTAAATGTGTCAAATCCAGAGGAAGGGCCAGGTATTTCCAATGAGATGCCCACCCAGAAGGTAGCAATGAAACACACTTCAATCAATTCAGCGCCGTACCCTGAGAAGATAACTGAAACGCTTTTTCAGTTCCGCCATCGACTTCCACGGAGCCAAGACCTAACTCAGACTTCAGCAACTGCATGTGAACAACCACCGTATCCTCAAATCTGTCTGCTTAAAAATCACCTTTTAATCATCACTAAATGACCACGCTCAGTTCAATGCCAAAACACATAGTTCAAGCCTAGATTTGTGTTTTATAAATTTCTATTTCTACCTAAACTAATGTACTGCTGTGTCAGTCCGGTAGGCATTCTGTACGTTGGGGTTTGTTCCCTCCTCCACCCCTTTTTCAGTGAAAACATCCCATTATTGTAAACATTGTATGAACTTGAATCTAAGCTAAAACTTTTAAGGAACGCAGCTCTGCTATTCCAACACACAAGGAGGGCCTACAGCCCCTGCACCTTCTCCTTGCCTCCCTTCCTTTCAGCCCGCTTGCCAGCAAGTTCAGTTCCCAGCCTGAGGGGCTAAACTGGTTTTAGCTTCTTAAGTACTTGGTTGTGGACCAGGGGGCTGGAGCAGCTCCCCTGTGAGGACAGGCTGAGGGAGCTGGGGTGGTTCAGCCTGGAGAAGAGAAGGCTCTGGGGAGACCTTAGAGCGGCCTTCAGTGCTGAAAGGGGCTGCAGGAGAGGTGGGGAGGGACTCTGGATCAGGGGGTGCGGTGACAGGATGAGGGGTAACGGTTCCAAACTGAAAGTGAGGAGATTTAGATCAGATATAAGGAAGAATTTTTTTACAACGAGGGTGGTGGAACACTGGCACAGGCTGCCCAGAGAGGTGGTAGAAGCCCCGTCCCTGGAAACATTCCAGGTCAGGTTGGACGGGGCTCTGAGCAACCTCATCCAGCTGAAGGTGTCCCTGCTCCCTGCAGGGGGTTGGACTGGATGGCCTCTAAAGGTCCCTTCCAGCCCAAACCACTCTGTGATTCTATGGAATCAGGCATTGATCACGGAGGAGGAGGTCAGACCCTTCTTTCCATCCAGTCAAAAATGTAACCCCTAGACCCAAACCCAAACGCCACTGACGGATGTAGCTGCTCCTCCAGAAGAGCTCCGTACCGGGAAAGGACACACCATGCTGGTCACACAGCCCCGAGGGATTCTATGTAAGTCATACCTGGAGCGTAGGCTCTAAACACACGGCAATGCCATTTCTCCCTATCACAGAAATCTGTGTTTAACTATATATTTGGGGCAGCACTAGCCTTAATAAATGTTTTAGCCTCCACAAAACCTCTGAATTCTTATTAACATCTACCACATTGTTTCTATCAGCAATTTCGGGCACACAGCAATAAGGCATGTTGGCAGCATAGCTGCAAACTTAGTACAGTATGTATCGATTTTATGCTAGAGAGCCACAGCAAAAGTAAGCCAGGCTGTGTTTCTGAACACACTGTTTGGCAGACCACTGTCACCTAGGTGGCTGTCACAAACTTTTCCCAATTGGCATCATTTTTCCCTTTTGCAGGTAGTGCAGGAAAATGCCTAAGCACGTGTACAGCGAAGGGAGACGAGGGAAGTGTAGCACACCACAACCACCGCAAGCAACAACACAATTATGAAATATTTAGTACGTATAAACAAAGAGAAAATATTTAAGTCCTTCCAGGCGAACGGTAGAGCAGTGTTTTATATAAAATGCAATTTCTTACTATTATAGGTAATTAAATATGGAAAGGGTTGTCTAGGTGAAATGGTGAGCTCATGATCACTTCCAGGCTTCGAAACAAGGTCAGGTAGCTTTTGAATAGGCAGCCTTTAATCCAGGTTCTGCAAAAAGTGATAGTCTGCACGCTGAAGGAAGCCAGAAAACAGTCACTGTGGTCTCTTCTGCCTCTGGGTTTTTAAATCCCCCTACTCTCCCCCTTAGATGCCTAGGGGGAAAAAAAAAAAAACAACCAAAAAACATGACCTGTCTTGGGCAGGAAAGTAAAATAAGCAGAGCAGATGTACAGATGGAAGACAGAGATAAAGAAATGTGTATGTCCAATTGAAGGCACCACTCCCATCTTCACTCGAAGATATGCTTTTACAGGGAGAATCTCTAGTTTGAAAGCATTTTATCATTGATCAGCTGCACTTCACTCTTTTGCAAAAGTACTTAAATATAACGTTGTGCATTAAGCCCACGTCCAGAGAGTCTGCTTCGCCGGGGAAACAGGTGGCGGCTACGGGAAATGCAGCTTGTCTCTCTTCACCCTGCTTCCCAAATGAGCCCCATCTCGTGCCGTGTGTGGTCCATGTCTCCAGACGCCGCTGCTTTGGTCCCATCAGCTTGTTCCCTACCCTCCTCCCTGCAGCTGCAGCCAGGCTGGCTCATTTGTAAGGATAAACCATCTTTTACTGCCTCAGATGGAACTTCAGCTTTGCATTCCTGCCGCTCAAATCAAAACTACTCACAAAGAATCTGTAATTTTATATGTTTAGATGGGACAATCGTGATAATGTAATCTGAGGGCATCAAACCTCCTTTGGAAACATCTGTGTCAAACCAGCGACTTGTCCTCTCACATGAGAGAGAGGATTTCAAAACACTGTCTTACAGAAGAATGACAGACTCCCACACAGTTGTCAGAGTGGACATCTAACCGGTGTTTCTTCACTTGAACTGGGAATGGCAAGCTTTTTGGCAAAACGGGCCAGCAGATCATCCTAAAGCAGTGACCCATTTCGCCAACAAGAACCTAGAAAGATCTCTCTTATGTCCTAGGAGTGCAAAAAAAGACACCATTGCCCAAGATCTTTTGTGCCCCCAAAATGAAACGTCAATATTCTGCTCATACTGCGAAGGCTGCCTCTTTTTATCCTTTTTTTTTTTTTTTTTTAAAGGGAGTTAATAAAAATAGGTGTGTTCAGGATGGTACTGCCACCACCTTAAACAAGACAGCAAAAAGGGGGTTTTTTCCATCACTTGAAACAGAATTTTGAGAGACCTGAAATGTATTTCAAATTCTAGATCCTTAACAAAACCCAATTTAAGAAAAATCATGAAAATCATCATTTTTATGTGTGTGCTGCTTCATAATAATTTCCACTGGAAAGATGTTAAAGTCTTTTAAGCACAAAGCAAACAGACCAACCCAACTGAATTATGGAAACGCCTTTGGTAGCAACCAGCGCTATGATCATGCTGAGGAAGGTGCCTGGCTCAGTTTTTACTCTTCTCAATCTCTGACACGGTAAACCAAGTGGTTTTTACAGGACTTGAGGTATGCAGATAAGGTATCAGGGCTATCCATAGTCTTAATATCATTCATGACAGATGGCAAAATTGGCTAAATATCGGTAACGTGGCATTTTCAAAGTGACCTCACCTGAACCAGCCATTTGCTAACTTGCTGGGCTGGAACAGAGAAGTTTTGCAGTTGCATAATATGAATGAATTTGCAATGTGTTTTAAAACGCCCCTTTGCAGCGTTTTACAGCGCTTTTTTCTAGCGTCACCAGTTTCAAATAATTGTTTTCCAAAGATCACAACCAGTTTTAAAAAGTATTAACTTGATCAAGGCATGTACATAAGTTTCTGTTGATATAGCAAGTTAAAGACAGTTTACTAAGATTTTTACACTTTGAATAGTATTATAACAGTTAGAATGGTATTTGAGTAAAATGATCTACTGATCAGTCTTCCGTACAGACAAAATAATACTAGTAGCTATGTTAATGTTGAATTAATCGTGTTTTCCAGCTAGCAGCAGTCATCTACTCTTCTGCAAGTCAATGGAAATACTGCCATTAAGCTTTAATCAGATGAAGTTTCCTCACTTTCTTCAGCTGTGAAGTTTCATGCTACACACAAGGTACTCGGTAACTTCACCAAGATTGCTTGAATACCAGTATTTGGGGTTTGTAAGTCCACAGAGAGGCCAAAAGCTGGCACGCAACTAATGACCAAGTGCTCCCTTCTAGTTTCTAAAAAAGCAAAGTCCTTTATTCTGTGTTGTCCTTCACTAATCACACAGATGTTTGATGGGGACTAACACTGTATTTATACACTCGGGAAGACACCTCACTCTCTCACACCTACAGAATGCAAAAGCCAAGGACTTTGACTAATGCCAATGTCTGCCTGTTGAATTTCCTTTTGGACTACTGGAATACTGTTTCTTCTTCAAGAGATGAAACTGTGTAAAGAAACCATCTGAAGCATATGTGTCATGGGTATATATTTAATTCTATACTATGGGAATACAATATAAACTGAAAGCTACTCTATGAGAGCTTCATTCAACGCAATGAGTTCCTTCCAGTCAGAACACCTACGTGTCAGACTATTCCAGGCTGCCATTATGCCTACTGTCAACTGTTCATTTGCCTACAGAATCGATCCTATGAAAATGTCACTTGCTGTCACTCAAATACTTACACTATGCTTGAGATGAAAAGAAAATTAAAGGAAAAAAAGACATATATACCTGAACCAATATAAATGTCTACACTAGAAAATATATAAAACTTCCAAACAAGAATTAGTAGCATAAGCAAAAAAGCTGTGTTAGAATTATTTAGGTGAGGTTAAATGACAGACACTGTAATACACATAAATCAGACAGTTTTGGTTGTTCTGCTTTTATTGACGTGCGCCTGCGGCCAGTTTTCCTTCTCCATTTCCAGTTCCTTTTGTCAAATGAGAATTCTGTCACGTAGCCACCCTCTCATAAAGTACTATCAAACTGTACACAAGGTTCAATAATGAACACTTCCATTTATGTATCAATAGTATAAAAATAATAGCGGTTTGTCTTCTAACATCCAAACAACAGGCACATCCCATACACGACAGTTATTTTGGAAAATTCATGCTGGGATCCACGTCCCAGTTTTAGTTCCTGTATTAAGGACTCAACAGACGGATGGAGCTGATCAAACAAGATGAGATATTTTAACTTTTCAGGATAGCTTTCAAACTGGAAGTTTAGTTCACCTATCCTTTTCCTATGGTCAAGTATTTTTGCCCTCACTCTCAGAATGGTACCTACAAACTTTCATACGCTGAGGATGAAACCCAAAAGAAATTTAATGAATCCTTTTAAGGGATGTAATCTTACTCTGGAAGACCAAGTTAAAGCCAACTGTGGTAATTACTGAACCATCTTGGTGAAAATCTTACCTTGTCAGTATTGGTCAGGAATGCGGTAAAAAATAAACATTCTGTTTTCAATGACAGCCTTGGAGTATCACCACAGGTTTTCAGAGGAAGAGTGGCTCTTTTCTTCAGAAACTTTGTGTGAGCTTGAGTTTAAAAGCATCGCTGGTTTTAATTTAAAAGCGTTTCACCTAACTGGGATCCTTCTAGGAGGAGAGACAGAGATGTCTGAGATTGACCGAGCTGGATCGGCAGAAACTAACTGGGGTAGGGATCTCCCTTCAGCCGAGATACGCTGATAGAGGCCAGCTAAGAGTCTGAAAAATGACGATGCCTCCTTCGAAGATAAACCAAGAAAAGCAAGAATTAGTTTAATTTCAAAGCTCTTCTTTCTCATTGTAGGAAAGCTGTTGTGCCTATACTTGGAACAGATAAATTGCAGCTCCTGGTGGTACAAGGCCAGATGATCAGATGTGGATAAGTGCTGGTGATGCAAGCTGAACAGCCAACTCCAAACCAGGGCTGCAAGCAAAGCTGTGGGAGTGCCACGAGTCCAGCCCTTCCCTCCAGTCCCTTTAGAGAACCAAAGTCTTCCTTAACTGGAGAGGACTGCAAACAGCTCAACAGAGAGACAAGGAAAGCTCCTGCGCCCTCTCCTCGCACATTATAATGAGGACAGAAACAAGGAAAAAGGCCAACTTGGCCAAGACTTTGCTGTGGGACAAGCACCCACTGGTCAGAAGCACCAGGACCAGCTATCCAAACCAACCACCGGCTGGTGAACCACAGCACAGACATCTTTTTTTTTTTTTTTTTTTTTTTTTTTTTGGTATCTTCACTTTCCTTGACTGTTTCAAGAGATTTTTATCATGATAGCGAGCCTCCAAGGATGGGAATTTATAGTAAGGGGAAAATAAAACAAAATTAAATAGCAAAACAGAAAAAAACACCTCCACAACCTATCAGACCACCTTCATGCAAAGGAAAACAATGGTTTCTTAGGCTTTCGTTATTTGCTACCCCTGGGATTCCTTTTAGAGCATTGTTTCTTTTCAGAAGGAACTCTGAAAACAGAAACTGAAGATCTGAATTTGGTTTGGAGTTACAACAGAAAGGAATAATACAGGTTATCTTAGACACTGCGTTTTAACAACGTTCCTTCTTTAAATGGTTTGAGTAATTAACAAATAATGACAGTAGCTCTCACCTGTTATTTTAAACCCATAGCTCTGTAAGGGATAACAAAGATGATGTGGCTTTTGCTTCACAGAGATTTCTTGATGTATTACAGGAGAACATAAGGATGGATATTTATAAAACTTTGTAACATCACAGACTGAAATAATAACCCCTCCCCTCGAAATTTCTGGAGATATCCAGATTACTGTGGTTGTAGGAAGCCAGCCCTTAGGCTAATTCAGAAGCTGTCTGCATGTACGCCTAGTTTCGCTAAGGAAAATTATATATTAAAAAAGATGAATTTTAACACAGTTTTTCTACGACGTTATTAATTTTAAAGAGAGAGATGCACTGCAGTATCACACATTTTTGCATTGCTTAAATATTTAACTTTGAAATTAGAATTAATCCACTGAGCTTGATTACTTTGGTAACAATAAAAAAGCATTGGGAATACTGACTTTTGTTCAGGGTGCCCGCTCTTCCAGTTTTTCAAAATGGAGAGCCCTTGGGGTTTGCAATATTTATTTACAGTATCTGCTTCCAGAAGAAGTTCAAAAAGTCAGCCCATATTTTATTTGAAAATGCTTTCAGAAGGACCAGCTGGAAAAGAACTGGGGACCATTGAAAACAAACTTCTTGCTCTGGTGAAATGTGAAAAAACTTGGCAGAAGAGGTACGAAATGTTCTGCTACAGCAGAGAACGACCTACCCCATCTATTATATTTGAAATGTACCCTAAAACTTGCCTCTAAAATGTACCTAGAAGTAGTGATATTGTAAAGCAACATTAGAGGACTATCTCCCCCCCCCTCCCAAGTCCTTTAAATAATTTATGTAGAAGCAACTTTCAAATAAAGTATGTTTCCCTTTATTAAATTTAAGAAGACAGAATTATTTTTTATCTTGCATTAGAGAAAGTAACTTGGGATTTCACAGAAAAACAACCCTTTCATATTAGAAGATGAGAGAGAGACAGAAAATTGACTGTTCTCAGAAAAACATTAGGCCTTCAGAAAAGACAATTGGGCTGCTCGGTTTTAATGACAATTCAGGAAAAATCGTCCGTCAATCCGACTGCAGACTGCTTGAGGGAGAAAAATGACACACCACGACACTGCTCCTTCTCCGTCTTAGAACAACTACAACCAAAACACTAGTAACGACACAGTTTAAGACAAACTATTTAGAGAAGCACCGCGCACGCCGCGCCAAGTCAGATGTTACATACTTCAGTACAATTAAACAGCCTTGTAAATTCTGAGGTTTGGAGAGGGAGAGGCCTGACGTTGTGCTGCGATCTATCACGGGTCCCGGAGTTACGCAGTTCAGAAAGTTCTCAGACCACATGGCTTGCAGCTGGAGATGGCACAGGGGACTAAACAAGTCTATAATTTTATCGCACAGTATAAAGTTCTGTCTAGCTACCAGAATTTTCCACATGCTGTTTAAAGAGATAAACCACAAGAAACCTCACTCATCCTCCTTAAGTCTGCATAACCCGTTTGCTGGTTTATTAACGCTATATTTCTCCGAGATATTTTTGCACCCTTCTAAGTGGTTAACAAGAAAAAAATATTATGAGGACTTGTATTGTCCTGGTTTCTTTCACACGCTGAAATAAATAATACAAATCAATAAGTGCCACCGCAGTTTACAGACAAGGAAAATCCACAGCCTTCACGCTAAAACTGCTATATGCATATCAAAAATCAAGTCCAAACTCTTTTCTAAGACACAACGTAAAGCTTTTTAAAACACAGGGTGTTGGAAATGGAAAATTTCCACGCACACGGGCGCTGTAGCAAGGCCCCCATTCGGCAGACGGCTGATCCTTGCCTGACAGCGGTGAGTAACCTGCCTAGCACAGCGCAGAGGCAGCCGTGGCTGCTCCGTGGCACTTCACGGTCACACCAAAGCAGCTACGGGGCTGTTGTGTCCTGAACCTGACTGGCAGGGGCTGACTCAGAGCATGGGGAGGAAGATGTGCCGCCTTCACCACCCATCTGCGCAGAGTCACCCTGCGAAAGAGAGGGGCAAATCTGGAGCTAGAAGAGAACCATAATTCTGGAAAATAAGTGAAACGAGGGAAGAGTGGTACCGTGTGAGAATGGATAATGAACTTGAAATAGAAACCAGCTAACAGCAGGAATTACTTGGATGAGGGAGAACGCAGGACAGGAGACATCCAAGGAACTAGGACACAAGTAATAACGGCTGAATGTGAAACTGAGAACCAAGACGAATGAAATGATGACTTCAAAAAAAGATGCCTAGGCCAACAACCTGGAGGATCACTGCTCTTGCTTTTCTGGCTTGAAAGATTCTTCATGGAGGGAGCACCCCAGTTCTGCAGCTACTGCAAGGCGTATACAAACCCCAGCAGCCCACCGAAAGAGCTGGCAAGGGAAGCTCCTAGAATTTTTGTTTCTGCAAAATAACCTGGGCTTCAGAGATTGGGGTTTGCCAGACAGTCTTACAGAAAACCTGTCGCTAAAAGGTACAGCTTAAAGGCAAATTCTTAATGCTATCTGCAGCGCCCAGTTTGAAAACCACACAGTACAGAAGATCTGGAACCACACACTAAACAATTAAAAATACTAGATAGCGGCATACTGATTAAATGTCATCTATTTAATGCAAGGATTTCCTTCTATGGAGAAAAATGGCATGTTATCATACAATTAAAGACTGCATGATAATGTACAAGGTACAAGTGGGTGAACCAAGGTCACTAAGGTTTTGAAGTATTAGACTGCAAGCACAGTAATGCGTATTAAACACAAAAAGCCCTTGCATTTAAAAATAGATCAAATGGAATAGAAACAGTGTCTGCACATACCTATACAGCTGTGAACATTTTCGTTATCAGTAGACAAAGAGTTCAAAACAAAAGGTAAGATGTCAAAAATGAGAGCTCTATGTTTTTTTGCACTTCATAGAAGCATTCTGAGGTTTATCCACATGTACATATCAAACCTTTAAGGAAATAACCAGTAAAACATTAAGCTTACAGGAAGTAATACTTCCCTTGTCCCAGTTTTTCACATACAAAATAATGTTTCTTCTTAACCCAAATGCAAACTTTGATAATTATTCTCCCAAAGTATTTGGTTTTCCTTTACCAAATGTTGTAGGTGCCCATTTTAGAACAAACAGAAACACACACAAAGGTCTATCCTTGAAGGAAACAGAAACAACCACCCAAATCCAAAAATGTAACCGTAATGTGGCAGAGGTATAAATAAACACGACTGAGCTGAGAGAGGTTATCTTCTGAATGAAAAAGGTCTTCCCATTCTGGGGGTAAAAAAAAAAAAAAAAAGGAAAAAGGAAATAAAAGAAAAGAGAACTGCCTCCATTTCTTAATTTGAGCTTTCCTCTAACAAACAACTACTGTTTGTTTCCTTATTTTAGGTCATGTAAGTCAGTTCTGTGTGGTGCACGTTTTAACCCTTTCCTATCTGCTGTTCTCTTACAGCATCATCTGGGAGCTGAGAAAACCTACAATGATGCAAACCCCAATGGTTTTGGGGAACCAGGGCTGCGTTCGCCCAGGTACATCTGCCCGTGTCCAGAGCTTACGGCGACATACACGAGCAATGTAACGTTGCAGTGCCCTTGCAGTTATACTTGGGCTGCAAAAAACCTCAAAAAGGTAAAAAGGGTGTTTCATAGAAAGCTCTGACTTGTGTAAAAATGTACTGAAGAGGCATTAAACCAGAAATGCATTACAAACGCTACAGAAATGAGGTACTTCCATTTCTAACACCAAAGCAAGACAACTCTGACCCTGCGTGGCTGGCCTAACCACGCAGCTCCGAGAATTTTCTGTTCATCCTGCTTGAAAAATCAGTTCTGAAGATCTGCAGAACGAGCCCTTTCCCAGCAGATCAAGGCTGCCCAGACCTGCCCGAAGGAAGAAAATCAGCTCTGAACACCGAACAAACTTTGTACTGAGCAGATCGGTTTTTGCGGCGCTGCAGGTGAAAAGGGTGTCAACAGGGCCACAGCATCCTAACAACACAAGAAGTTTTATTCTTCAAATAAACAGCTAACGAGAGCTAGTCAAAGTTCAGATTTGAGAACTAAGTAGCTTATTCCTGAACTTATCCATCCTCTTACTCAACAGCATTTTACGTGCTTCGTTTTAAAAGTCTCAGATGAAGTTGGTGTATTCAGAAGTTCACAAATGAAGCTGTCCTAAACGGACCCTCGTTTTGGACCTGGCTACTACACCAAAGAAAAGCAAATATGTAAATGTCTAGTGAATTAAAAGTGCCCCATTAGGAGTTCAATTATGTTCTGAAATTATGTCTTAATTGGTTTGCTCATAGATGTGCCGCACAGCTAACCAAAAATCTACTGCCATATAATCATCACGAAATTTCAGATACTGCCACACATTAAATTAACAGCAGATAATGAGTGGGAAAATTAGCTCTATTTCCATAACAGAAAAAAATTCTTCCCATATTACCTAGAGTGTTTTACATAGTTAGTTTCAAAACAGAAAAAAATATTTCACAAACAAAACTCTCCTGAATATCTAACATTTATCTTGATGAGAAGCGTCCACGTTCAAAACAAATAGCACAAGCAGAGGGCACTTCAGACTCGTGTCTCTAATATTTAATAAAAAAGAAGTCCCATTTCTAAACTTCTATAGGAATCTTCAAGAGATTGACCACTACTTCACTTTGTGTGTTGGGGGCTATTCCTTTTCCACATAACTTTTGCCTTTTTGAGCAGTAAACCCCATGCCCGACTACTCTTCAGATTTTAACATCTAAAGTGTTTCTGGTTCTCATCAGTATCACACACAGATATTGCAAATGATCTGTAGTTCGAAAAACTCGTGAGAAAGAAAGAAAAGAATAAGGAATAACATTAAATGCAGAAAAAACCAAGATAAGGACTCATATTATCGTAACTCAAAGGAGGAAAAGAAACCAAGCTCCTTCCACATAGCCTATTTTTCACATTAGGATGAATAAACTTACTAAAAAAAAGGTCAAAACTTTTGGAAGTGTAGTCAGGCTCCTGCACTTCGGCTGCTGTTCAATTCTGGTTATTTTTGAGGTCAAAAATTAACTTATTACTTATATACAAACGCATAATATAGATTATTTTACTTACCTTTGCTGTCTGAAGGAAAAGGATTTCAAAGATCTTGTCTGTAAATGATATATTCTTCAATAGTTATGCCTCCAATGACCACCATCGTCAGTAAGGATCTGAGGAAAAACACCACAGAACAGTACATTAGCCAGGTTAGTGGCAACTACACTGAGGATTTAAAATATTTTATTTATTAAGAAGGCACAAAGTAAACTTGGGCATTTCACACAATACATGAATTTACTAGGTGCTGTTACAAACCAACAGACAAGCACCAGAGCCATTGCATGGGAAGGCACTTATCTACCCGAGGCATATAACAATTTAAGACTAAATACTCCAAGCTTGGGAAGCTCACTGTTACCATACCAAAATAACAACACCAGCAATCATCCCGTGAGTTAAAGGTTAGAAAAGACAGAATTACAAATTACTATTGAAGTGTGTTATATCCTAAGCACTAATGGATTATGAAAAGTTAAACCACCTCCCTAAACTGTGAAAAGCCAAATTAAAAGCAACTTTAAGACAACGTCCCTAAAAATGCCACTTATGGTTTCTAAAAAAAAAAGTAAATTATTACTGAACAGTATAAACATACAGTATAATTTATTAGTTCTGTTTTCATATTTCAGTACTGCAACTGTAGAAAGATGAATTAAAAAAAAAATATTACTATGCTCACGGTAAGGTCAGCATCGAAGGAACCAGTTTAGATACATCCTTCCTTTGGAATCCACTCACGCTAAAATGCCCGACTTTTTTTGCAAGTCTTTCCTTGATAGAGAAACCATTTGTCTATCAGAACCACAACAAAATTTCCACCGAGTAGCTGAGGTTGCCAGGGACCTCTGGAGAACACGTGGTCCAGCCTGACTGCTCAAGCAGGACCACTTACAGCTGGTGGCCCAGGACTGCGCCCAGCTGGACTCTGAACATCGCCATGGATGGAGACTCCACAGCCGCTCTGGGCAACCTGGTCCAGTGGCCAACCACCCTCACAGGAAAAAGCTGTTTCCTGATGCCCAGAAGGCCCTGACAGCCTCTGCTCTGGAGAACGTTTCCTTAACGAAGGCCCTTCAAAGCCCAGGGGTGTCCCAGGAGACACCAAGCCTGGCACCAGGCTGAAGCCGGTATAACCAACCCTTACGCACACGCTCGATGGTATCTACAAAACGAAGCCCCGTTGGTACTCATATAACCTACACACTTTTGAAATCTTTCAGTCCTCATTTAGCAGCAGATGCAATTAACTAGAAGACTAATCAAGTCAGAAAGCTTTCATCTCGTAAACAACCTTCCCCTCCGCTCCATCAACTGCACTTGGTTTAGTCTCTCTCAGGTCACGGAGGAATCCGACTCAGAGCAAAGGAATGCTGACGGGGTACAGCCACAGCAGCAACCCAGCTTGGGTTGACGCAAGCACGTCATTCATCTTGAATATATATTTTTTTTTAAAACATGACTTATCTATTTAAGCATTTATTTATTTGCGGGCCTGGGACATCTGACTGCCAGCAGTCAGGACGCGTGGAAAGGTGATCAACCACTTAGCAAGGTCTCTGGACAAGTAACTGCTCCTTAAAGCCATAATAGTTAAATACCTCTAACAGCAACAACACCAAGTTTTTGCAGTTTGCCTATATCAACGCAAAAAAGTTACGTCATCTCAGCTTTATGATAACGCTTTACCCAAATTGTCCACGTTTGTTTCGTCTGAAGTCAATCCCACTCACCCCCAACTTCCGTCACCTGAGAACAAACACCTTTCAAATCAACTTCTGCAAAATAGCAAGTTACGGAATGCTGAAATGGATACTCTGCTCTTAATTAAGAAATTAAAATCCTTGTAGAAGAAACAACTGCCAGATCAGTCTCGGAAATACAATTGCATGGGCTATACCACGATTATGCTCACTCTCTTTTTTTTCTAATGAAAAACCTGAAAAAGAAATTGGATGTACAGTGTGCCTTGATGCTTGCCAAACCGTGAGCTGATGCATCAGTACGGGGGAAAAATTCCAGATACAAACCGACCCTATGAAAGCATTAAAAAGCCGCTGCGTAGGAACCGAAAGCGAGGCTGCCCCAGCAGACGGCCACTGCGTTTGCAGACATGGCGCAAGAGAGGGTTGAGGGGCAGGAGAAGAACGGGGAAAAAAGCGTTTCAAACAACAAACAGGCACACAAGTTCTGCTGATAAGCTGCTCCGAATCACTAAACAACCTGAGCTAAGATACCGAAGGCTGCTGCATCAAGGTGCGCCGCGTGAACGTCACACCCCGACCAAACCCCCTGAATTCACCAGGGCTACATCTTGTGCAGCCATGACATACGCTTCTTTTGTCAGCTACAGCTCTGCTTTGGCTGTACTTCACTTGTTTTATAAGCCAAACCAATAAAGTCAGAGGAATAAAGGGGTAGGGAAGCCAAAGCAGAATCTATCAACAGATTTGTTTAATAAGTTCAGCACGGAAGATGCCCATCAGTGGTTACAAACCAGAACGCACACCTGCTGACAAGGAGATCTTAAAACTGAAGATGCGCTGAGAACTGCATGGAAAAACGTGGGGGTTTTTTTAAAGGGGAGAACATATAACACGGAGCAACTGCAGGGGAACGAACGCAACAGGTCGTGGTGCCATTTTCAACAGTTATTCTTCACCGTGGTTCAGAGCCCGTGACTTGTTTCCTCCAAATGGGACTTTGCACGTGTAATTCAGTGTTGAGGCTTTCTATCAACCGCCCTTCAAACTTCACATTCAGTTT
Organism: Leptosomus discolor; assembly: GCF_034619465.1. NCBI lineage: Eukaryota > Metazoa > Chordata > Aves > Leptosomiformes > Leptosomidae > Leptosomus > Leptosomus discolor. Next base: position 3,079,479 of record NC_141395.1, read on the forward strand.
TCTTAAGAAGTTGAATCGGACCCAAATCTCCTCACATTTTTTTAAAGTGCCACTAAAAAGATTTTTCATTTTCTTGCCTGACAAGTAAATCATTCTCACTTTGCCTTTTGTGTTAATAGATGACGACATCTTTTTTTGTTGGCACTGAGCTGCACAACCAAAATCCAGGTATTTAAACTCTGCTCCCACTGCAGATGTTATTTCTCATCAGATTTAATCATCTTTCTCTCATACATAACAACTGCAGTAATTGTAAGGGCATCGTTAATTTTGTTCTCAAAACCTCTAAGCCTTCTGGAAAGAGTTTGGGTGCCGCATCCCAGGGAAAAAGTTTCTTCTGTGTTAAACCATACGATTCAGGGGAACCTTCTAAATCTCTTGGGACCTGTTCATTTTGCTGAAGATCACCCAAGCATTCTGTTATTTTTTTCTTCATATGATTTTATGATCATCATCCTAACAGCCAGAAGGAGTCACTATGAGCTCATCTTCAATTAACGTGAATTTCCCAATAAAATTAAAATGTTTTCTTTCTACTAACACATTTTCTTATTTACAATCTCTGATTCCAGGACGTCATTTGACTCTGACACCAAAACGACACTGTTACATGCCACTGGGAAAAAAGGGACAGTCATAAAGGGACTCAAAACAGACATCTTCCGTCTTACAGAAAATCTATATTTTCTGTTTTGTTTTTTTTTTTTTTTCCTTTTTTTTAAAAAATTCTCTAGCACCTTGTTTTGAATGTTGTTCCTCTAAATATCCCAGAGTATGAAGAGTTGGTTCTACAAGATTCTGCATCCTAGTCTGGTGCCAACCCACAAAACATATGTCTCTGCTCAAATGTAAGAATCTGTTTTGATTTTTTAAATTTCTTCCTGGACTGGGGACAAAACATTTATTTAGATACAACTCAACATTTAGTATCTTCTGAAATGTGAAACTTTCTAAATCCCAAATATATTTTTGTTAATTTATTCCCAAACAGCAACTTTGAAGAAGCTAAACTGTCTGAACACATGACAATAATCATTCAAAGTAAATGCTCAAAAAAATCATTGGGGAAAAATAATAAATTGGTTTTAGACATTATTTTTTATGCTCGTGGGTGCTACTAAATCTTAAACCCATCAGATTTATTTTTAATCTAAATATTTTATTGCATAGCTATGCAAAAACATCAATACGTTTTTCCAATGTCATTAGCTTTCCATTTGTTCCCACTGTAAATAGCTCTTGTGCTGTTATTTTTCTATTATTTGGGATAATGTAGATTTTCCGCTGTTACTGACCCAACAGCACAAAGTATTGGTCAAAAATGTCACAAAAACAACTCGAATGTGGAAAATGATGCAGCACAGACCACCCTGACCCACGACTGGAGTCTCCAGTCCAGAGCTCCGATGGTGAAACCCGGCTTCTCCGGGAGCTGTGGCAACTGTCCTCATCCACCCCACCCTGGGCGTTCGCTTTCCATTAGAATATCACAAACGCAAACAAAAGACACTCCAACCTCAGGAATTAAATATTTGCATTAGTTTCAGCAAATTAGCTTCCTGAAAGAGCCAGCTTCTGCACAGGCCTAAATCAAAAGTAACTCGGATGAAGTTACACGTGTTACGTTAAATCACACGGGTGAAAAACACGCCTGAGCTTCAGAGGGACGTTTAGGTACTAAGAGAAACCCATTAGCTTGGACAGGTGCAAAATCTCAGACCATTTTCTTTGAGATAAGGGAATGTACGTTAGAGGCAGAAATACTACAAAGCCTTTGCAATCTCCATCAGTCATTTGCCTCCGGGAGGTATGTTTGTCTTAGTTGTGAGAAAAAAAAAAAAACCACAGAAAAAAACCTTACGGTCGTATGAAGATTATTTCACACTAAGATAAATGTACCCGGAAAACGTGAGAAATGTGAGTTCGCGTAACAGGATATCTGCGTGCAGCTACACAAGGGTAACAAAGTCTTTTCTGAATGTTTTTTTAGTGACAAATTTAAAGGACAAGGAGATTTGAAAAACACTGAGGGGAATCTTTGTTTTCCAGCCTGCTATTTTCACACCCACAAGCGCACACCTACGTCGCGTCCTGGTGATCACACCCGCCGCTCGCAGCGGCAGAGGAAGGAAGCAGCAGTTCTCAGCGCTGCCCAGAACACACCGCGACCCGTGCCACGGCTACGTTCTCCTCTGGCTTTAGAATCCACCAGATGATTCAACTCGGTTGCAAAGGCTACCGCTGGAAAAAGAATTAGGAGAAAAAACCCGTGGTTTTCTTTTTTCAGTTCCGCAACAATGCGGAAAAGGCAGCCTCAGTATTTTTTTTAAATTAATAGTTTTAAGTGAGAAATAAAGAAACCAGGTCTGTCTTGTTTTTGTCAGACGAGCAAGCAAGAGCTAATGAGCTCGCATGACAGATGACTCTGCTCCGATACTTTTCTAAGGAAGAACTTCACCCGGCTTTTAACTGCTACTTGCCATTTTATTGACACCAACACCACGGAACTTCCTAATCAGCATTAAGAAAAAAGACGACGTTTTAACTAAAAGTATGGAAGCCTCGCTGATTTTTATCACTGGAACGCTGGTGAAGGCCAGTCCCTGTGGATCTCAGGCACCCTCCAGCGGCACTCGGGCCCGGGGCGTTAGCGAACCTCCCCTCGGCAAAGCGGGACGTGGTGAAGCAGCTCACCGCAGTCCTCGGGGCAGAACGCTGGGGTGTGGGGCTGCTTCGATTTGGGCAGTGGTTCTGTAACAGATACTTGCCTAGATAGAATTTTTTTTTTTTTTTGCAATGTTTAAGTCTAAACCATATGTGCACACATATAAATACTGTATTTATAAGCATACATAAGACACAAAAATGTATTTTCTTTATGTATATAGAGAACTGATACTTTATTTTTTAATATAATCAAAATCCCAGTACTATTAAAAGTCCTGAGAAACAAAACAATAGTTCTGGAATTAAAAAACCAGCCCTCAATATGCCACAAACTACATCATAAAGAAATCCCATTTCTCTTCCAAACCTGAATATCTACATTTCCTTCCTTTCTGGGTTACTTCTAAACACTTTTGTGGCAGCTAAAGCTGAACAGCCTAACCCCTACAATTAGCAAAAGCAAAATTCTCCACGGAGATGGTCTAACGTGCAAGCATCTCTTGGAGTGTGATGGGAAGGACTTCAGGCTGTACACCTCAGGAAATTAAAACTATACGTGAGCCTACATAAGGGGTAGAACAAAGCAAAAGAGAAAAAAAAACCCAAGACAAACACCCCCACCCCCTAAACCTCCCCCAAAATCCCCGATCAACCCAGCCACTAAAGGCGGGTGCTCCCCTCACTCCAGTCCCCACCACGCATTACGTTCTGCCCCAACGTCACTCACCGACACGTGAACTCGGCACCTAAACTCTTCTTTCTCATCCTCCCATCCTTGATGCCCCCTCGGTCCTACAGCACGCTCGTCAAGCCAGAGCGCTTCACCCGAGGACAGAAGTCACGGCTCCTTCAACCAAGCTTTTGCATCAATTTCTTTCACATCTCAGGTGGTCTTTGAATCCGGCTGCCCCACCGGTATCTCTCCCGCCTGCCGCCACAGGAGGCTGAAGAACGCGGGGTTCGAACTCTAATTTTGAGTTTGAAACTCTGCTAGTAGTTTATCAGAGAGGAACGATGAACCGGGAAACTCTGAGCGCTTCCATGGAACCAGGAGTTGTTACGGACATCAGTGGGAAGAGCCTTGCCTTGCTAGGAGCAGCCCAGAAATTAAGATGAGAGATGGGAAGAATCCCTCATTCAGGTAAATTAAACAGGGGAAAGGGGGGGGAGTAAGCCCAGTGCTGTCCTAAGAAACTTATTATCCACAGCAAACTAGGTCATACAAGTGAGCAGGGTTTACTAAATATATACTTTCTTTGCAGTTAAGCAACCACTGTCAAAGTAATGAGATTTACTGACATTTCAGCCAACTACTCTTTTGAATTCAGACTAATTAAAATAACCACTAAATGACCAGTCACACATACCTCACCTTTCAGTGAAGATGATGCATCAGCAAATTTGAACAATCTGTCTCAAAAAAAAGATGGTTTTGACCTTTTAAAAATCTCCATATACAAAAGAAAACACTTTGCATCTATACTGCCATTCATCCAAACATCTAATGTAGCTAAAAACACACTCTCAAATGTAATTAAATTTCCAAAGTCACGTGACAATGACAGAGTTCTTACTCTACTAAGAGAAAACTGCGGCCGAGCGATTTGTAGTGACCTTCTCAAATTCTTGGTATCTTGGCGACACAGTTGGAAACAAAATACAAAATTTCTGTCCACTGTGATCTCGTGGTTACAACACTGCAAAGATCGTTGAAATTCTTTTGAAAACGTAAAAATGTGTACATCGGGAAAAATGAATGAAAAGTTTAGCAATACTACCTATTGGTTATTTTGGGATTGAAGAAAGAAAAAAGAAAGATATTTTTGTAACTGTGCACGTATCACTGTGCTTTATAACACGATATTCTTCCTCTTATGTTTAGATGGCTCCAAAAATACTCACCTCTGATTTGTGGCAGTTGCTATCACCCTAACAGCATTTTATAGCTCCAGGGCAGTCTACATCTATAACAAATCTGTAGAGAGCTGATTTCATAGTAATCATTTTTCTAAACATAGAACTAAAGACTAAAGGAACTGCATTACAGAACTGTAGATGCAAAGCTTGAGTTTCTGAATGGCTATTTCCTATCAACACTTGCCTTGAAGACCAGCAAGGATGTTACAAGTTGGACTAAAGTTCTATTTTTGGATGATTTTGAGAAAACTGCACGCTGACATTTACTATTACAAAATAATTAAGTGTTCTTGTGCGTTCAAACACCGAATACCAGAAATCATGATGCTGAATCAAAAACTGAAAAGAGGACACTACACAGCAGATAAAACACTGGTATCTCTTCAGAGACTTTCTTTTAAAATGGAAAAAAATGGCAGCGTTGAGCCTCAATTGTTTGAGGAAATATTCGTCTCCTCCAAAATTAAATTAGAAACATTTAGGAAGCACCAAATGCTGTAAGTTTAAAAACGTATGAATTTGTGATGATTACACAGCAAAAGAAAAAAATACATCTCTTCAGACACGCCTCTTGGTTTATTTTCTGTCTTCTTTAAAGAACAGAAAAGGCAATCAAATGCAACAGAAAAACTGTATTAATTGCCTGATCTTGTGACGGTTTCCATTCAACGGAATTTTTCCATTCATTTAGCGAAAAGCGTAATTATTCAGCACAAACCGCATAGTTTTATACCCCGTTTCAAATACCAGTAGGCAGGCTGCTCCTGCTTTGGAGAAAACCGGTACCAAAAGAGGAAGGACACAGGGCCACCACCAGAGCCTGCTACCTGTCCAACGACCCGTACCTCCACATCAGGTACCAGGTTACCCACGTGCCCGGCAGCACCAATTACGTGTGCCATTCGGTACAGCAATAGTCTTTTTTTTTTATCCTCTGGCCAGACCCTCAGGAGAGTTCAATATCCTGTTGTGCCAGATGACGTTCCCACCTGATGGAAAAAAAAACCCAAACACCACCAAAAACCCACACACAGGCATACGGGGTCGTGGTGCTGCAAGAAATGGGATGCTGGGGCAGGGTGGGAATGTCTGCGTGGGTACAGAGCTCCTGACGGGCGGCAGGGGATTCGGAAGAGCGCTAAATCCTCAAAAGTCATTTTAGGGAGAAGACTGAAAACGAAGACTCCTATGGCACAGCTGGATTTCCAAGTGTAATAGCAGTAGGAAAGGGCGAGCTGTTCTGCCTGGTTACGGGTTCTACCAGGGCTGGGGGCTTCCCCTGGGGCTGCACTAGTCCATGTTCTCCTGGTCGCTGTGATTTGCTTCTATTTATGTTTAAGTAATAAGTCTTGGTGAAACTGTAAGTAAAACTATATGGGTATTTCCGTGAATTCACAAATATCTTATTTATTTTTAAGGAAAGGAACCAGAAAAAAGGTCTAGGAAAAGAGTTTCTCTGAAATCTTAAAATCATAGTTGTTCGGTTTCAGGGGTCTTTTCTGCATTTTCATTTCAATATTCAACCGCTAATAACCGCATATAACTTCCCAGAACAAGAGGCATTTTTTTTTTTTGCACTTTAACGTCTGTAGTTTTACAAAGGATTTCTCTTTTGATGGAACTCCTAGAAACAAATTAATTCACAAGGGCCCCCAAATCCCACAAGATTTAACAGAGGAATATCTCTTTATATTAGCAGTCCATGTTCACCACCAAACTGAAACCTAGTAAAATTTCTTATGGAAGATTAAAATGTTTTTAATGCATGTATCTGAATACACAAGCCTGACACCCACTTCTTCAGGCTCTACATTCACGTATATCTATTGCTCGACCTGCCTTCCCTCGCCCTGGTGCCTGGAGGAAGAGCAGGACAGAAGGGCCACCCACCTCCTGACACAACTCCCCAGCCGGCCGCTGCTAGGGATACCGAAGAGGAGGCACCGCAGGTTCTGACAGTGGGAAAAAACAAACATGAAAGATAAGGAAAAGCAGATGAAAGCTGGGGACATGCCCTAAATACCAACATGTCTCATTGTCTGAGCATTGCTTTGAAGAAGACCCCTAGAACACAGGAAAGGTTTTTCTAAAGACATTATCCAAAGCATGAATTAAACAGGAACTAACAGAAGAAAACAACCGGTCAGGTAAACCAGTACATGCTTTGCTTTTGCTCCTAATGATACTAGAAAACAGTGGGGAAACGGATCTTTTTAATCCTGCTGTCTACCTCAAGGGAAACGGCACTCGTTCTGCAAGTAACATCCACAGAATGTTTAAGCTCCAAGTATGGGTCATATTTACTTTTTTTTTCCCCCTCCTCCATTAACGTAAGATTTGTAGCACTGCCACAATTACGATGCTTTTAAACCAAGACCATATACAAGTATCAAATTCTGATTGATTACCATCCAGAACAATGAATATAATCTTCCAAAACTTCATTTCTGCCTTTTGCCAAACTTAGAGTAGCCATTTAGCTGATGATTTAGGAGCATCCACAAAAGGCATCAGAAGCAATTTAGCTATGCAAGTCTAATTTAATAAAAAAAATACCTTGCGAGATGACTGTATTGCTAACAGACAGGAATTTATCTCCCTTTTCAACTACGTGCACAGTACATACAGATCAGGCCCGTGGAACCTGCAAATCACTCCAAGAAACTTCAGAATACTCCTCAACTGTAATCCTGTAATTTTTTTTTTTTCTTTAACCAGCAAATTTTGTTGAAGTTACGCCTGTATTCCTTCCAAGGTTAAATAAAAAATAAAACCCTATTTCCTCCCAGTTCACTGCGCTCCCGTCTTGAAAAGCAGACTTTCTAGGTGAAAAAAAGAAAAGCCCTGGTAGGTTCTTGCCTTTTAATTTTTTAGTTTTTTTTTTTAAAAAAGGAAAACTGTAATTCTGGATGGACTTTGTAATTTTTTTCCTACCTCATTTCCCCTCCAATATATTTGGCTACCAGATTAACAACATTGTTTCTGTGTGACAAATCTACTGTGCCATTTAATCATCTTAGTCCAATTGTAATTTTGTGCTATTAACCAAGTGGACTTGGGCGTCGGGGAGGGAGCGCTTCTTTCCGTACGGCTCTCGAATCCTGTATCCAGCCTCAGCGGTTCTCCTGTATCCAGAGCTTCTCCAGAGCTCAGGGGGCCAACCCGACTCGGTGCCAGACATCACCGTTTAAGACACATGCAGTTAAGAACTCAGTGCTTTATTCTTCTGCAGAGAAAAGATCATCTGCTCTTAAAGGACTTGGTGATGCAGGGAACTTCTGAACAGCCTTCCCAGCTCTGAAGACGCATCTAACGCAGCTTTAAAAATTCTGGCTGTAGCCTGCCATTCCTTCTGATATTTCTGCCTTTATCAGTTTTGTCTCCATCATTACTCCTCGCATCTTATCTTCCCTAAAAGAAAATCTTTCAAGGAAACTGCCTTCTTCCTCCCAGGGGTTTGAGAGGCACCTCTCTGCGTTAGCAGCACCACTATCTCACGATGACATCTCCACAACAGGCGCATGGACAATTAAGTCAGAAGCAGATAAAAGCAGTATTCCCTTTCTACTCGGTTGAAATGAGGTTTGGAAATTTTTGTTAAGAAAATGACCCTGTTAATTTTTTAAGGCATTTCCCAGGAGAACCATCATCATCACATGCCTGCTTCACAGTCGTCAGGAGGAATTACAAGGATTGTGTTGCTGAACTTCCTTAGTATCCAGACGTATCAGGTATGCAGCTTGTCTCTTCACAGTCTAACAGCAGAAACGGTATTTGTAGTAAATGCTCTTTTATGGAAGTAATTGATAAGACAGGTTGCTCCCTAAGAAAGGGAAAGATGGAGTGTCTGCATTTCAAGAAGACCCTCTTGGGGCAGCAAGGAAGTATTGGAGCCCAAGGAAAAGTTGTGTTTTAAATCTTAAGGAGAGATTTAACTATTTGTGCTACATTGGACAAAATATCACATAACAACTCTTCTTTAAATACGGAGCAGATCTGTGAGAGGTCTGGAGCCAGGCTAGTCTCCAGTTTCACCCAGGCGACGCTTCATGACGAGGTTGGAAGCGACGGCTGTCAGATTTCAGCCCTCAGCTGGAACACCGCTCCAATTCGGAGAAGAGCAGAAAGTAAAGGAAAAACACCCAAGTTACATCATTGAAAATGAGAATAAGGTGATGTTGATAGCTCTAATAATTTCAAACCATTTTAGAAACAACTTTCATCTTCAGCTGCAGCACTTAGAAGTTTCTTTGAAGCACTGTGTATTTCAACAGATTTCTTAATCAGTTTCTAACGGTTATATGGGATATGCAGAAGACTGGAAACATAAATGTAGGAAAAAGAAGAATCCAAGGGCACTTTTGTACGTGTATCTTCTCTAGAATCAAGCCTGTTACAGAGTCACCGCTTGGTCCTTGGCTGCATGTTTCCCACCCGGCCCTTACAGCGCTACAACCGCCGAGACAAACATTTGCAGAGCCACACTGAAAACCACAGCACTGACATTATTTGGGCTTACAGCAAACAACACACAAATAAAACAAACAAACAAACCAACCCAAAGAAACAAAAATTGAACCTATTGGAGGAAATGTTGCAGAATCCAGCTAACCACCTTCCCCCCTCCCCATAAAAACACATAAATAATTTCTCTGCACCATGTCATTAGCCCACAGGTACACCACCACAAGCACTCTCACTGGTGCAAGTGAAAAACGGGAGAAAACCTTCATGTGGAGAAGGAATGCCTGGCCGAGAGGAAGCTGGAGAAAACTGCAAAGTACCCTTTTCGTGGCGGTGTTGCTAATGCCAGTTTAAAGCACCAGTTTAAACCACCAAAGCAATTCTGATCTGCAAGAATTTTAAGACACTGGAGATAACACCAGAAGTGTTTTAAGGAAAGACATCACCAGCTTTCAAAAGCTTACCTATGTCAAAATAATGGTATTGTTATAAACTGCCATCTATTGAACCCATTTAACAATTTAAATTCAAGATTTTGGTTTGTTAGTTCTTTACCTCCCGTTGGTGGTTAATGGACCACAAATAGATACCCCCTTTTTGCTCTTTTAGATTGATTCTAACCTCAAATTAAATACTACAACTTACTAGTAGAATTGCCATCTAGGTCCTAGTGACTGTAAAGAAAGCAGCAGCGTTCATGTGAGCCCAAAAAGAACTCAAAAAAACCCTATAAAAGTTTCACGTTTTCTTCCTATCTTCCCCCTTTCATCTCTACCCACTTCACCCCAAACAGCTTCTACTCCCTTTTTTCAACGTATCTAAAACTCAAACCTCCGCTACCGGGATCCCTCCGTTCCTACAGTCCCAGGAAGGCAGGGACGTGCCCTGTGCGCAGACCTACCACCATCGACTCGTTCACAAGATCAGAACCCCGACGGCAAAGACGGCGCCTTCAGCTCTGTAAAGCTGTGCAGCGTTCAGGCATCATCACAGCAGCTCCCAAGGAGGCAGAGATTCACATTCATGCCTCAAAAATTTAATACATTCTTTTATATACTCATATGAGATTCTTTTACATTGAGCGGTTAAGCTGAAGGAAAGAAACAGGAAAAGAAATTTAAAAAAAAAAAAGAAGAAAAAAAAAAGGGGGCCTTTGTCCTCAGATTTTTCTCTTTGCTTTCTTTGGAAGAGTCATCTAAAAAACCACTACTGTTGCAGAATGCTCTTTCATGACATTTAGCCTTAATCTTCTCTTTCTTCATTCCACTGCTTTATTTCTAGCCATAAGCCCCTACGCTAGCCCGAGTATTTCCTTTTTATCTTCAGTTGTTTACAATTTTAGATATACGTAGGCTGTTAAGCCTTGTCTTGCCTGTTCTCTTCTCTTAGTCTTTCCATAACGTCACTTTCTTAAGAGATCAGGCAAAGGCACGTTCAGGTGTCTTCCATAAATAAGGCAAACCACCATTTTAGCCCAGAAGAAGTAACACTAAATCATCTGGCTGGAATCCCTTGGAGTGAGTGTCCATGCAGACACGGCTGTAAGTCAAGCAACCAGCCACATCCTTTTCAGCGGATTGCACCGAGGTCCTAAAATTTGATATTTGTGTCTAGTTCTCTCACATCATGATCTATGAGCCTCTGGTACTCAACTTCTAAGAAACGAGGTATTTCCTGAAATCACCCCAATTTTGGTAACCCATGTACAGAAAACATATGCAAACATCAAAATATACACAAAATAATATAATCAAACAAAAAAAAACCCCAAACCAAAACCCTATTCACAGAAATTCTAACCATTTTTGCTGTGCAAAGTAAATATACAGTGACATGGTTTTAGATGAAATCAACCTAGATAAACGTCTGTATGTTCATATATTTACCATTTTGAAAACGGCGTTACAGCAATAAACCCAATGTTTTGGATCAAGAAAAAAAAAAATAATTTACACGGAGTAAATGTAACTTTATGATCTATCAGAAATTGATACCAGATTTCTGCACTTTCAACTGCTGAAGGAAGCAGTCCTACTTTTTCTGCCCTTTTATCTGTTTCTGCCCTAGACCTCACCCTTCCCCTAGCACTAACACAACCAACTGCACCAGGAGCTGACAGAAAAAAAACTGTTTTCTTCCTGTAGTATTATAATTTGAATTAATGTCTTGATATAACTAATCCTACAAACACTTGTGCCGGCAAAAGGCAGGCTGTGACAACATGGTACTAGAAATGAGCTTCTTTTAGTAGTTTATCACAAGCAGAGCACAAGAAGATGGCCACACAGAGGTAAGACCACATGGAGCACTGCAGAACAGAGGTATATGCCTGTAAATACTGGACTCATCATGGTCACAAGCCAGAGTTACCCACACTCAATGTATGTTGACCTGGCCTGTAACCTCACGTTTCACTTATTTCACAGAAAAACCCACGCTTACTCTAGGTTAGAGCCGGTTGGAAAGGACTTCAGGAGGTCTTTGGTTCAACCTCTTGCTCAGAGGAGGTCCAACAAGATCAGGATGCTCACGGCATCGAGCAATCAAGTTTGACATTCCTCTGAAGACACAGATTCTACAACCTCTCCAGTAACCAGCCACCTTCACGGTGATTTAATGTTCCTTACATCTGCTTTTCTCCAACTTGTGTCCATTGCCTCTCGCTGTGCACCTCCAGGACAAGTCTGCCTCTGCCTTCTCCATACCCTCCAACAGGTAGAAATGCACTTTTATCATTCCCCCTCCCTGGATGACAACCAACTCTGTACTTTGACTAAATACCAGTAAACCCACAAGTCTATCTCCTGTTCATCTCACAGACAGAAAATGGGCCCCACTTACTGCAGAAATGAAGCATAAACACAGAGAAAGACTGTACATGAGGTGAACAGGGAAATTTTAATAAATCTCCTTAAATCCAATCAACAGCTCCATTCTGATATTTCAACTGCTCCTTCCACTATTGAGTGCAACTACACCTTAGCATGCAAATAATTTTCAGTTGCTACTGCCAGCTCAGCAGGGGAAGATTTAAATCCGGATTTTCTTGCACCATAACTTTTCATTTCTTGGTTGTCAAGGTCTGAGATACTCTGAATTCTGTGTACTGTAAGAGCAAGAGATACTGCCTACAAATCTCAATACCTCAGCAAGTTTTCCATTGTTTTCTTTTGAAACATAAGGAAATATTTTGGAAAGTAAGTTGGGTCCTTTTAGGCAGCCGAGGTTACAATGTCAATTTGTTGTTGTCATTAGCAAAAGGTAGAGATGCTATGGATTTCTTAGGTCTTCTGCCACTTACTGTAAATAATGTTATAATTTCATCATAATCTTTGTTTTTAATATGATTAGAGGTGAAGTTGCTTCCTTACTAGGGAGGGGAAAAAAAAAACCCTACAGAAGTACATATGTTCCCAAATATCGGCTGCTTTGCAGCAGACTGCAGCAACAGAAAACAATATTCTTTTTCTCTCCCTCTCCACTTACCCTGCAACCGCAAATCACCACCTTGATTTCCTCCGTATTACGAGGCTCTTGCCAGTTATCGTACTTAGCTGGTCTCTAGTGATCGCCAGCCAGCTGGGCACCAGACCTGGTTTGGGCATCCAGACCTGGTTTGGGCATCCAGACCTGGTTTGGGCATCCAGACCTGGTTTGGGCATCCAGACCTGGTTTGGGCATCCAGACCTGGTTTGGGCATCCAGACCTGGTTTGGGCATCCAGACCTGGTTTGGGCATCCAGACCTGGTTTGGGCATCCAGACCTGGTTTGGGCACCTCTCTCCCTCTCAAAGGGCAGCTGGCCTGACAGAGTCTCATTCAAACACCTTTGGATGAGCTGCCATTCAAAATCATTAATACAAACGCTTAAAATCAAGTGTTAAGGCTGTCGTTAAACTCCTGTGTTAACTTCATGCTACCTTGACAGCTCCCCTTTCTGCAATACTAACAGTCATTTATTTTTAAAAGCCTTGATGAGGTGGATAATTCTTGTAGTATTTTCTACATTCTGCAGCTTAACTATAGTTTCTAATACAAAATTGTATCACAAAGCTTCACTGAAACACTTTACAAGAATGGCACCATTCTTAGCTGAATGGGAATTCCCCACGGAGAATACCAGGGTCTAAAATAGCTCCAAGATGTAAATCCCTCACTTCTCTCCCTGGGTGCTCTCATCTGCTTCCTTCTACATCACCAGCACATACTGAACCCGCTCCAGGTTCCCGGAATGCCTCTCTCCCCAGCACTTCCCAGTGGGTAAATCCTGACTGTCTCAAGGATATCGATTTATCCTTCCAGACCGTGTGGTGGCTCTAGCAGGATATCACGCAGGGCTGTGTGTGACGGTGGGAGGCAGGAGAAGGCAGGAGCAACCACAAGCACAGAGCCTGCCAGGCTTGGCCTCCTGTACGAAGGGTTTTCGGACACACGTGTCTGTGTACCCAAAACCTCCCGTGTCACCTATGGAATATAAAGAGGAAGATGTTCCTAGCAATGCACTGAGTGATCAGAGCATCCCTAATGCTGCCACAGGAGGCTGTGGAGGACCGAAGCACAAATGCCTTGGAAGAGGAAATAGTTACGGACTACAGATCCATCAGTAACCGTTAAAAACACACGGTGCGAGTCCAAGCTTCATCTCTAGATGCCTGACGGTATCTGACGTTCTGCTCACCAGTGAAATCTATCTCTGTGCACCCACTTTTGCTATGCCCCTGCGCCACCCGTTGCCATGGACGGGATACGGTAAGAGCCACAGAAGGGCCACAGAACCGACCCTGCACGGCTCTCCCGGAGGGAATAACCGACCTCTTCAGGCCACAGGAGAGCAAGGAGAAACACAGGCTGCTGCCTCCTCTCCTCCACACGAACCTGAGTTCAGCCACAAAGGCCGACAACGTGAGACTGAAATTTTTGTTTATGTTTAAAAAACTAGAAGCGTTATTAATTAATTTTTAGGACTTTTCTCCCTAGGCTCCTCCCACTTCTGCAAGCTTTGCTTTTCTGCCACTGCAGCCCCAAGCTGATCTCTCATCTCTGACCGCAGTTGTTGGGGCTCCTGCAATTTCTTCATCCGCTCATCCCCCAAATTAAATCACATCCATATCCACCTGTGTATTCTCTCTACTGATGCGAGTGCTCCTCATCATCCCTTATTTTCTTATTTTACATCAATAACAATCTCATAAACTAAAAATAGGACTATCTCATTTTAGTCTGGTAATAGTTCCTCACATTAGGAACCTCTTGGCCTAATGCACTTTCAGTTCTCATGTCCGATGTGATTATATCTTCTGACTTTCATCTTCTCTACGCTTCACCTGTTGTGCCACCGGTGGAAAAGCTGAAGTACGCTCCATCCCTACTCTTGCACATCAACATAATAGGTACGATATTTATTTTCTTCCCCAAAATTGTGGGCAAGCTCGCATCCAACAGGCACCGGGTTCTCGCAGAAAGTGTGACAAGCAACTGCGAAAGACCAAACCAAAGAATGTGACACACTCAGTCCACCGCAGGGACAAAGCCCGAACGGCCGGTACAGTTCAAGCCCGTAAGATTGCCTGCCTGCAAATCTTTCAGCCAAATGTTCCTTCACACGCTTATTTTAATCTCTGAGGCAAAGCGTTTGGCAAATATTGCTCAGAAGAATAAAACTCTTTCAGTGGTAACTTCAGCACTGCTTAGTCGCAGGTCTGTACGCTAGCTGGCAGAAATTCTGCGAAGCTGAGATTGATGGATGATGAAAGAAAGCCTTGACCCCAGCTATAAACAAAGAACAGAAAATACTCTAAAAAGGAAAAAATGTTAATGTTCAAGAAACAGCGGGCTATTTTTAAAGTTTTAATAGGCAGAAGCTTAGCTCATGAATTACCCCCTACTCCCTGATAGAACAGAAGAAGTTTTGAGACAGCAAGCCCAAGAATGTCATAGCGCTTTGAAGGTTCTGTTCCACCTCAAAATTTGACAGTCATCCTTCAATCAACACCAGCATTCCCGTAAGGCTGACTAAATCCCAGAGAAACAAACAAGACACAGAATAATAAAAGCTGAAATGAAAACTTTACAGCTACACATTATGTGCGTAAAGTGTAAAACCATTCAACACAAGTGAAACACTCGCAGGTCAAAATCACTCCTGTGCAGAGCACAGCATAGTTACTACTGTCACTTAACAAGTTTCATTCATCTCAAGATGGAGACACAAACTTCAACCTCAGTCTGAACTATTCCCTCAGTTAAACTCAAACAGTTTTAAGGGAAGCAAAAAACCAAAGACTAGAGAAAAGTAGACGCAAAGTTTAGATCCCACAAGTACTATTTTAAAGTTGATTAACGCTTCCAGAATCCCTCTTTCAGCGATATCTGACAGTGTGGTTACCAGAAACTACTGCCGCATTTGAGAAAAGAATCTCCATTTCCATCACTGTTTAAAATCAGTGTAAATAGTAAATGCTAAAATAAATTCTGGTGTAAACATAAATTACAGTCCACAAGATTAAAAAATGGTAAAGAAAGGACTTGTTACAACTTTTAGGGTAATTATGTGGGCTAATAATTGCATTAATTAGTATTTTGAGTGATAACACATCTTAAGAGTTTTTTAAAATATGCAAATATGTACACTGTAAATGTGTGCTTGAACTTGTAAATAAGAAAGCAGATTAATGGAAACAAAGACAAATATATTTATTAGTATTACCTGGTATAGCAAAGAATAGGTGAAAAAATAAATGTAACTGAGCTGTTGAAAACATTGGGAAGTACGTTCAATGTCATGGCTTTGAACATAAAGTGAGTGTAACACAGTGGATAAATGAGGAGAAAAGTTACAAACAGGCAACAAGACAGATTATCTAGTAGTGATACTGACTGGAGAGCGCAGAAGCACAAGTGACTTACAAGGCTAGGCAGAGTAAGTATTTATTATATTTACAAAAACTTCAGAGACTACACGCAGATGCTGCACAAGCACGAGATACCTTAAAAAAGGGCTTTTCAACGAGAAGAAGCTGTAGTACCAAAACGAACAAAGAAGTTTCACAAAAGGCTGCAAGAACATGCACGGCAGGAAAGAAGGCATCAGGAAAAAGGCAAACATTCCCCAAACCAAAAAATCACAGATCATTCATGAACGGCTGAAAAACAGCTGAAACCTTAGAAACAGAACTGCTCTTCAGAAGAGTTTCCTAAGAAAACGCCAAAACATGAGCTCCAGGGATAAACCCCCATGGGATGTCACACACAAAGAACCACTAGTCTCTGTTAAGACAACTTCCAAGGGATGACAGTGCAACTTCCATTGCACTTCCACTACTGCTGGTTTTCAACAGGAGTTAAACTCCTGAAGTCACAGTCCATGACGATTGCATCAAAAGAAACCAGAGAATATGCAGCGAACTTCTACCATCTGCTGCTGACCCTAGATGGGCACACGGGATGGCAGAACTGCTGTCTGACGGGCGGGGATTTCGACTGACGATGACCCACCCCGTGCACCTTGGAGATCCTTTCACTCAGAAACCCTCCGGTGCCACCAAGTGAACGCTGGTAACTGTAGTTCCACCTTGAGCTGCGGTTTGTGCCACTTCGAGATCACACCGAGAGATCAGTCACTGCAAGCTCTCGGGAGGAGCAGAACATCACTTTCATAGCATTTAAATAAATTATAGCTTCGACCAGGCTAAGGCGGCTGGAAGCTGCACAACAGCGCATCCGAAGCGGTTCTGCATGAAGGGAAAGCAGATATATCTGGGCAAGAGCCTATGCGCCTACAGGAGACGGGGAATTTTCATTCATCAACATTCCTATTATTCAGTACCGTAATAGTTTTGTGCAAGAGAGAGCACTCGGAGAACTTTTGATCTACGTCGTCAGAGTCCCTAGTTGTTCTGAAAAAAAATCTGAAACTTTTAACGAAAACCAAGACTGCTAGTAGCAGTAATTGGCAGCTATTCCTTATTTGCAGAAGATTTTATGAGACCGTCTGAAGGATCTCCTATCAGCAATCTCAGCATCATTTACACGTGGAGGGAAGTATAAAGAGAGCTCATTACCCTGAGAAGGCAAGTTTGTAGAGAATGCAGATGGAGTGACTCCTTGTACTTTATTTAAATGCAATCTCTCACATTTGCAAATGTCAGAATATACTAATTTATATTAGCATATTCATAACCTAATACCAGAAATATCATAATATAGGGAATTATCTTGTTTCTAAAGCTTATTAAATTATAAAATTTAAAAATTAATCTAAAAATGCTTCGGTTATACAAGAATTCTTGACTTTAGTCAACGAGAAATTCAATGAATTAACAAATAAACTTCTTCTAAGTAAATATTTGAAATTTATTCGTAATTAATTCGTGATTGGCAAAACATTATTTCCATTCTGCAGGAAAACAATCTCGCTTTCAAAAGCCACTTAGAAACTAACCCAGATATACTCTTTTCTGCATCAATACACCTTCAATTCTGTGAACACAATATTCTGTTTAACTTCCCAATGTTCAGTCTCAAATACAAAAAAAAGGCAGTCAAAGGGTTGGTTTGGGGTTTTTGGTTTCGTTTTTGTTTTGCCTTTTTTTTTTTTTTTTAAAGTGTATGAACAAAGTCATTTGACCATATTTATATACCTCAAATGTCTTTAACTAAATTGCTCCTATACTCTTGAACGTTGCCACTTTTCAAATGTCATCGTATGTGAGAAATTAAGGGCACAGTTACTATAAACATGAAAGAAACACTGATTCATATCTATAAAAATGGAAATGACGTTTACACAGATGCATCATATACCATTTACTTTGATATTAAACCACAGTTCAAAATCATTCAATTCCGAAGCAGAACAGCATTCACATAAAAATATGAAGGCTCACATTTTAGTTTTTCCAGAAAAGGATGCAGCTCCTGTGGAACTAAAAATATATCCCATCGTAATACTATGGGTCAAAACTCAACCACTGCCCAAGACTCCCTCCCCCCGAAGTACCGTGGTTTTGTATCAGGCAATGGAAGGACATGAGTGGTTCTGCCTCGTCGATGGCTGGATGCAGCCCTATGATTTTAATTACAGATTTTTCTTTTATCATTGACTATTTTAATTACTTTTAACAGCATGTTAAGCAGGAGAAGTGAGGTGGTATCTGTAGGCTAAATCTCTCTTGGCCTGCTGAGTGCTGACTGGGCTTTCTGCCCTGAGCTGGGATGGACACTCATTATATAAAGGTATAGCTTAACAGGTTTGATTAAATCACCAATGAGTTCTGGAACATGCCCCATTTTAATTGTCCGAGCATCCTGAGGAGGAGCTGGAAGGAAAACGCAGTCTTCGGACAACGCGGGGTAAGAAAGGGCCGTGGACGGCACGCTTCTTTCTGCTGCTGTCTCTGCAGCTCGGCTGCCGCAGCTACGCAACGTCACCCTCCCGGACACCGGTCCTGTGCTCCGCCTCTGACAAACGGGAGGTAAAACCCCTCAACACCACACATCACTGCAACTTGGGTTCCACAACCGACGACCACATCATCACACACACGGGTGGCGTTTCTACCTTTACCATGGGTAAACCTAGCAACAAACCCCATAATCTGAATACTCCTGGGTTCTACTTGGGTTTCTATCTCCCTTTATTTTATTCTGTCCTATTGGTTGGACACTCAGATAATGCTAAATGTTAACAGACTCAAACAACATTTTCTATTTTGTCCCCTCCAGGCCATGGTTTCAGACTTGAGGCGGCCCATTTCAGACACCTGAAACAGAGAGGCCTTTAACTGGTATTCCACGGTCCTGTGATTGCTGCCTGCATGAAGACACTAATGTTTTTTTAAGGAAATTTGACTTACACATGTATCATTTATTTCAAGATACAAACATGCTTTCTAAATTCTAAGGGCTGCTCAATTCTGAAGCTACTCAATCTAAATAGGATCCCATTTCAATTTCCCATACTAAGTTCCCACATCCCTTTTATATCTGCTCAATTAAAACTGCACAGAAAGCTGAACGTTCTCAAAATGGAAGGGAAAAAAGCGCTATTTTTAATGATGCTTTATCATTAGCACTAAGTGAAACTACAAAAATAACTGTTTGGGCTGTACACTCAATTTGAGTAAACTTTTCTGTTCTATATTTGCACCTGGAATAGTTTGGTTTCTTAAGCCTTTTTCTCAATTCAACTAGAGTGCATATAAAATTACAGAAATTCAGTATATTCATACTTTGCTCCCTTTTTTTTTTTTTTTTAACCCACCAGTCTTCTCTAAAATTACAACATACTATGATAATGGAGACATCTTAGACAAAGCCCTGAATCCTGCATTCAAGAAACAACTTTCAGTGCTGGACAAGGCCCAGTTCAGTATCCCAGCGGTGATAACCATTCCTTCTCACCTTTAAGCGTATCACAAGTGCTCAGGGTGGGGTTCAGCCTAAATGTAAGGATCTCTGCTGCGCCTGCCTCACAAATACCCATCAAAACCCACACGGAGCAGCAACTGGAGGCCAGGCAGGAGACAGCCATCAGAAAGCACTACCTGCCTACAACCCGGCACCTGCATCCATCTTGCAATTCTGTATCCCGCTACCTAAGCAAAACGTCTTTTTTTTCCCCTTTGTGTGCCACAATAATTTTGAAAAGAAAAGCTAATATTTCGGTGATAGAAACTCAAAGTGGCGTGCAAGAGCTAAATCATCTTAAATACCGTATTAAAGTACGTCTGAATGGGCATTTACCTCTGTATTCTCCCCCACAAAGATGTCTGGGCAGGTCAGCCACTTTTAGGGCTCGATCGTGTTTTTGATAACGTCACTTTACACAGATTCCGCATTTAATCCTTAACTTCTAATCATCTGCTAGATCAGATGTATACAAAACATCTATAGAAACCATATGGTCCTGTGAAAACGTGGAACGGCACTGAATGAAACGCAAGCTCTTGCCTTTTCTGCACACATCTGTTGCCGCGGCTTCTGACAGGGTAGCACCAAAAGGGCTCCCACACAGGCAGGCCAGAAGGCAGGAAGCGTTTTGCACATGCTGTGCTAGGCTGCCACGAGCAGATTCAGAGGCCACCTGTCACGGGGCCGAGCGGCACCCGACGCCGGGGACAGGCTGGGGGAAGGCAGCCGAGTTTTCGGTAGATGTGAGGCTGACAGCAGTGAAATATCTCCTTCCTTCTCTCCGTTCTTCCCAGCGTTGCGCAGGTCTCGGCTACCAGGTTACTGGTCCTCTGAACAAACGTGACAGGGGACTGCTGCACGCTAACATGGAGACAATTTACTATTTGCAAATAATCATATCTATTTTATATCCAGAGCTGGAGGACAAATCGTTCTTCTCAAAGTCAGATCATCATTGAACCTTGTCTTCCTCGAATCTAAAAAAAAACCCAAACCATCCCCAACACACCCCAAACAAATCATGTTGGGGCTTCTCTAACTACATAATCAAACACAAAATTTTTCCTGTGACATTTTTGGTATTTGCAATGATGAACTTCTGCAATACACACAGAATATGATGGAAAAATCATTATGCAAGTTCAAAAGCGATAAGCTTCTACCCTTTTTGGCACATTTTAGCTCCGATAGCAGTCAATTTTCCCCTCATTATAAATGGGCAAAGTAAAGATACCATGAAAAGACCACTTAAAAGCAAAACAAAATAAAGGCATGCAAATTTATATTGGAGTTACACAACTGCCAAGAATGCTCCAAGCCTGCTAATCTTCTGTTTATTACTCGTATGTTCTCCTCTTTGCCTCAACAGTGCATATGCAACACGGAAAACTTTGAAAAGTGTATTTTAAAAGCTGACTTTGAATACTGTGAGCATGAGTCAGGCAGCATTTACATGGCTGAAATTTCACTAAATAACTTCGAAATTATACTACCATAAACCTTGTCAGGAATACTTGTTTTCAGCTTCCTCATGCATTCAGTTACTGTAATCCTGAGCCCTCTACCAACATGAATAAATTTAACATTATATTAAGAGTGACGCAAGGCTACCATCAGTCACTTTTTAAAGCACAGATGCAGAGGAGTGTGATCAATACAACAGCACAGAGGAAGCAAGTGACAGCGCTGAGAATACAGCTCAGCCATTTGAGCCCCGGACCTTTCACCATAGACCATATGCTCCCCTGGCATCCCAACACGTCTTTAACAACCAGACAACCTTTTCCCACACTAATTTTGTTTAGCCAGACTGCTCCAAACACACCTCCTTTTTTTTTTTTTTTTCCTTCAATTAGCCACACAAACATGAGAAAAGTGGTCACAGACCCCTGATGGCTGTTAATGACGCACTGAAGAAAAAGACTGAAAGCTCAAAAAACAGCTCTTCCCTCTGGAAGATCCAGTCAAGCCTGTGGGTTGCAGCAACACCAGGGGAGGTTTAGATTGGACATTAGGAAGGATTTCTTCACCAAAAGGGCTGGCAAGCGCTGGAACAGGCTGCCCAGGGAAGGGGTTGAGTCCCCAGCCCTGGAGGTATTTAAAAGATGTGGAGATACAGCACTTGGGGACATGGTTTAGTGGTGGGCTTGGCAGTGCTGGGTTAACAGTTGGACTTGATGATCTTAACAGTCTTTCCCAACCAAAAGGATTCTGATTCTGTGATTCTAACATGGGGGAAAATGTTCAGACGGAATTTGCATCGTTATCTCTCGCATTAACTCCTCCGGACCTTCAACACCACGAAACACCGTTCCTCTTGCACGCTGCCCTCTGCTCAGGACCGCTGGCGTGCTCTTGCCCCCTGGGCCATCGGGAAGGCTTTCACGAAGAATCACAGAAAAAGAATTTCCGTCCCTCTCCAAAGGACGGCTGATGGCTCTGTTACTCCTAGAAACTCCTGGAGATGACAGGGATCCATTGCCCTCTAGGTGAGGTGCAGCCACCAGACATTCAGGCGATAAGTTTTTGGGTTTTTACAAAAGTTATTCTCATGCTAGGATAAGCATGCGTAACACTCACCTGTACAGAACAGGGAACCCAAATAATAAAAGGTATTTGTAAAGGATGAGTCGACTCTGAAGACTTGAAGAAACGGCAGAATTTTATTTTTTTCCTTTTAAAGAACAGATGTGTTTTATTATCTAACGGAGGGTAACGATTAGCACTGCTCTGAAAGGCAGGCAGGCAAACCCGCGGAGACTGAAGTTCTTCATCTGATGACCATTCTCTCTTCTGACAAACCCAAAGTCCATTCAAGAAATTACCAATTCTCTATCCATTGAAAACTTAAAACAACAGGCATTTGAGTTGGGTTTGGCTTTTGGTTTGTTTGGTTTGGGTTTTTTTTTAATTTTTTAATTGAAGAGTGTTGATTTCATACTTTCGTCTTTTTCACGGAGCTGTACTTGTTTGCCTACAAGCTTAGTTCTACACGGTGAAGACCAGCATTTAAAATACATCAAAACCCAGCAGTCTAATTCAGTGTTCTAAGTATCAAAAAAAAAGTAGTATTCATTAAATCATTCATTTCCAGAGATGCTAAATAATCTTTGAGAGTTTTTTTTTTTTCCAAACTATGTTGATATCTGATATTATTTAGGCAGCACAACGATAACCATGAGAAACACATTCTGCTGTAAAATTATTTTCCTTAGATTTAGATCCTGTTCGTTAAAAAAAATAAAAAGTCTCCTGCATTGTCCTTCTTTATTCTATTTGTAGCACACAAATGACAGAGCAGCAAAGTTACCCTTCCGATTTTCTGCTGTTAATACCTCTCATGAACACAGGGACGTGCAGAATTACGGTGTAGGTACTTGCCTAACATCTTCATTTAAAATGGTGTTGAGCCCAAGTTCATGGCTCTACATAAAGAATGGCAACAAAAATTCACCCTCACCTTTATGAGCCCAATTCACGTTTGCCCTTTCAGCTCCGACAAGGTAGTTTCCATGTGCTAAGTTCACCATTTCATCCACGACCGGAATATACGATAAACCCACCAAACAACACGGGTATGATCCTGCTACCTCCTAAATCCATTTCAAAATTCCCACTGAATTAATCTACATGTTCCTGTTTCTTTCTTCTGCCAACGTCCTCTTCCCGGCACGCACGAATCCCTACCAAAAGAGCAGGAATCTCTTCCATGACCGTGGCACAGCGGGAGAGCTGCTACTGCTAATAAAGTTGGAAATGCTTCTCCAAGCCACACGCTCGTATTCTTTCCAATTTATCTTCTAGCTGTGGTTAGGCCATGCTCACTGATAGCTCCCCGGGAGCGCAGCCTGGTTGTGCTCCCTGTCCGTATCAGTACGAGAATATCAACGGAAAGTTTTAAGAGAGCTCAGACCATTTGCTCCCTCTCTTGAGTACATTATTTCTCACTGCACGCAGACAACATCCACTCCTTCAGTCAGGTAACCAATCCCAAAGTGAAAATAGGTATATGGCAATTATTTAAATATTTTTTTAAGCTGCTATCTTTATACAGTTGCTACATACACCAAAAAAGAGTGTTTAATTGATGAACAACCAAGGGTGATTATTCAGAGGCTAGACACGGGTGTTAAATACCGCTCTTCAAAAATCAAATTAGAATAACGGCAAGAGGACACTTACCACAGTACCTTCTAAAATCTCTTTTATTAGACTATAATTCGGGACAGAAATAACAACATAATCTACTGTTCAGAGACTACACCAGGAACAGACTTCTAATCCCAACTCTGACACTGACTTGAGCGAGTTATTTAACCTCTCTCAGCTGCCACTTGTCATATTATATGTTTCTTTGACTCTTAAGACACTATGAGCATGCAGCAATAGATTCAGCTTTGAATTCATTAAAAAAAACCCACCAAACTATAAAAGATAAACAAATTAGGTGCTTTGAAGGTATCATAAAATAAAAGAATTACAGCAAAGGATAACAACCTAAGCATATCAGGACAGAACTGGAAGAAAATGCATAAACCAGACTTGAATCGCTGTTGCCACCTTGTATTTGTGCTTAAAAATAAAAAAAAAAGACCCAAGTGAGCATGTTTGGCCATCACAGCTAACACTAGGGACAAACCTTTATCTATATTTTTCCAGGTAACAAAGAGAAACCCATTATAAATGACAGAAAACATGGAAGCTGCTTCTCATTTCGGCCAAAAATATAGTATAGAAGACAAAAGATCTAAAGAGTTAAGCGTAAGAAATACTTACAAGCAAGGTATTACGGGCAACACTAGCAACTAACACCCGACCTGGTCCAGTGAAGCACTGGAGCAAGCTCCTCAGGGAAATGGTCGTGGCCCCAAGTCTGCCTGTGCTCAAGAACACTCTCAGACACACGGTTTAACTTTTGGGTTGCCCTGAGTGGAGTCAGGAGTTGGACTCTACAATCCTCGTGTATCCCTTCCAACTCAGGATATTCTACAATTCTATCATCTGTCTTAAAATACTAGCAAAAATAACGAAATCTAGAAAAGGCATCAAGCGCTGAGGCAGTGAAGCTGCTATTCCTGCTCATAGATTTTCCAAACAGTATAAATTTGAGATGTTTGTCTTAGATCTCATGCTGCCTGCAGTGCCCTGATGAAGACAGAAAACCCCCAAAACTGTTACAATTCTTTTCTTCTGCTGTTGCTTTTCCTTTCAGTGAGGTTTGAAGCAGAAGCAATGATTCTGTTTGTACTCCTGGAAACTCCACATTGCCTTGGCTCACCATTTTAACGGTTACCTTTAAAAGCAAAAGAGTTGAAAACGGATCTTTTCAAGCTAATCTGCACGCCTTCACGGATGGGGCTTGTGATCACGAGAAGTTCCGCTGTTTGAAAACGGGGAATAAGCAAGCACTGGTTTTGAGCTTCTGCTCACAGAGCTTCTACTCACCTGCCCCTGCTTCCCTTGCCCCATGTCTTGCTTCTGGATGGACAAGACAGCCGTGGCATCCCAATATAATTTGGCCAATATGATTTTTGTCATATAAAGTATCATTTACATAATGTTTCATTAAACACATGACTATAGAAAAGAATCCAGATTTCCCCATTCCAATATTCTACAAAATTATTCCCATACTGGCACATCTAGACAATCTATAAAAACTTCCAGGCGATTTACTCCATGTGACACTGGTAAACAAATTAATGTAGAATTTCATTGCCTTTGTCTCTTCAGCTCAGAGTTACCTTTCAGAGATATTTATCTGAAATTATGATCTACAAAGAAAATAAATTGTAACTGAGCTTATAGAATTGATCATATTTAGAAGCTGACAACTGTCACAATTATTAATCCGAATTTGACTTCCCAGGGAGGAAGCATACTCGATCAAATATTTCTGCAAAGAAGGCTGGTTTTATGCTGTCTCATGTTTCCTGCAGTATTGTACTCGCATACATTTTTCTAGATTTATTTATTTATTTATTGCATTTCTGTAAACTGCTACTCCTCTTTCTTCCAAAGCATACCAGAAACCCTCTTTTAAGCAACCTTTTTCCTAAAAAACCACAAAATAATCAAGTTTAACACCTGATCCTTAACTAACATTGAAAAACAAACAAAACCACAAGTAACAACAAAAAAATCCTTAATCATTATTATATAATGCATACTGCCTCAGCAGTATTAGGACAAATCATTAAAAACTCTTAAATACAAATATAAGAGTACAAAACTAACAATAACCCATCTGGCTTGCATTACGTAAAGCAAAGTTTGGATAGTGGTAAGTTGAAAAATTATGACAACATGAATTATGCATTCCTGAAAGACCTATACATTTTCAAAATTCCTATCTGTTTAAAACATCTTACAGCTATACTGAGTTCCACATAAAAAACCCTATACAGGTAAAAAACACCTCTGCTCAGACAGTTCCTCCGTGAAGCAGCTTTAGCAGAAAAAAGGATATATTTCTGCATTTTAAACTGCAGATGCAAACAAGCAATGAATGCCCCAAACAGGACAGAGTTAGGTTTCAGGTTATGATTTTTACCTGAAGGTCTCCCCTTCCCATTCGTTTATTTTGAGATTTACAGCAATAGAAATGCATTTGAATCTGGAAGTGAAAGTTTATTTTCTTTAAGGGAAAAAAAACCAACTGTGCAGGCTGGAGGATGGGAAAGGAAGTAGGCAAAAAGAAGGATGACTGGATATTTGCCACTGTGAATATGAATGGACTTCAGTAAAACTTAAGTTATTTTTGCCTAGAAATGTTTTTTTCTTTTTAG
This sequence comes from Leptosomus discolor, assembly GCF_034619465.1. Lineage (NCBI taxonomy): Eukaryota > Metazoa > Chordata > Aves > Leptosomiformes > Leptosomidae > Leptosomus > Leptosomus discolor. Next base: position 3,105,724 of record NC_141395.1, read on the forward strand.
GACATAATTACCATAGCTTAGAATTACTCTGGATTATACACGTGAGCATGAGAAATGCATTCTTAGGCTTGGGACTTGCCTTCAGAGAAGTCCATGTGGGGATAGAACGATCCTGACCATGTAACCCAGGACAGCTGAGGCTTTCAGACAAATCTACCTAGGCTAAAGCAATGGCATCATTGACAGCTTGTAATGAAATATTTTATGAAATTTAGCATTCGTGCTAATTTTCCAGTTTACTAAAACCAGGAATTTTGTCTACTTGCTAAACTGGAGAAAGAATCACAGCAATAAATTCCTAGCGCTACCAGACAAAGCAGCAAAAAGCCTCTTCCTCTGATCTAACGCTCCGGCTCCACGTTTACTCTCCCTTCTTTGGGGCGGGGTGGGGAAGGCGAAGAGGGACGACGCGCTGGGGAGAGGAGATCAAACTTCAGGTGTGCCTCCGCTGCTAGCACAAGGGTGTAACTGCAGACAGACGGACAGACATGACCTAGTTTTCATCTCACGAGCTTGGGTACAAACTGCAACGAAAAAGGCAGAAGCCAAAGCGCCCGTGAGAGCTGCCGGAGCGTGTTGAAGCCTGTTCTGCCGCAGGTTTACTGCTTTCTGTACCCGAGCTAGTTCGTGTCCGCCTAAATACGCCGCGCTCACACCTTCAAGGCCCACAACTGAATACCTGGTGCCGTCTCTCCTCCCGAGAACCAGGTGACCATTGAAGAAAGAAACACCCCACAGAAAGGCAGCAGAGGTGGACTTCTGGCAAGCCACACGTGCCCAAGCCGGCATGCTGCTCACAGAGTCACTTGAGCACTCGGCTGAAAATAGAGAGCTGTCTCCCAAGGGCTCGTGTCAGAGCTCTTCTCTTCCTATCTCCTTTCAAGACGTGGCTCTGCTCTCCACGAACTAGCAAGAGCACTGACAAAAGCAGAAAGCAACTGGCAGCTTTTTTATTTCCTTCTTCTCCCCCATCCCCAGCAATGATCCCATGCACGAAACATGTAATTGCTGTCTCCTACTGATGAGCTGTGTACTGACAGGCGTTAAACAAGGCCAAGGTGCTTAAGCCCTTTCTTTAAAGTATTAGCACAACGTCAAAGTTTCTGGGCCAGGGAAGTCAAGCAACTAAGAGAAGGAAAGGTAACAGGGAAGGAAAAAGCCCTCTTCTCCCTTGAAAGTTTGTAAGTTTATACAGGGAAAATTAAAATTAGCACAACGCAAACTTCTCTGTTGCCGAAGACGTTGTTGGTTGGCTGGGACAAAGCTCTCCCAGTTTACATGTTCTGTCATCTTAACACTCCCATGGAAAAACCCCCGAACGGGCTGCTGTGCTTTTACACCGAAGCCTTGAGGATTGTGTCTGTCTGGGGCATCTCTCTCTCAGGTTACGACAGCCAGAAGAAATTTCACGTGGGCCAAATCTGAGATTACAGTTGCGCGATCGACTGACAGGGAACAGCCACGTTAACCAGCTGGCAATATGCAGAACTAGGGGAACACGCCCGGTTTCAAGTAAATGCTTCATAAAACCAGGACCGATTCTTGTCCCCATGGTCTGAAGAAGCACTTGCCGTAGCAGCACACGAGAGAAAGGACACTCGACTCCAGTAACGATGGCAGAATCCATTTGAGCAGCCTAAAAAAGACAGCTCTAGGTAAATAAGTCATCCAGAGGAATTTTCGTAAGGTATTTAACAAAACCCAGAAGGTGGATCCATGAGGATTACTTCATCAACATGTCTGAACTCTTCCTCCAAAAGGAAAAGAAACAAACTACCAAACAGCAAACCCCCTCCAACGACAGTCCTTACAGAGACAAGGGAAACCTGCCCAGTTATACCTAATCTCAGCGTCAGCTCTACTTGCAAAAAGTCCGCATTCAGTCGTTCACCCAGTGGCAGGTTTCCAGCTTAATAAGGGACCCCAGCATGATACCAAGCAACTACTTCTTAGTTTTTTTAACTAGAAGGGTGGCTATGGCTGAGAGTCAGACACACCAGGTAACAAAAAGCAGCTGCCGTACCTTCAGTTTCGGAAAGGTTCTGGCACAAAACTTCCCTGGCTTTACAAACTCATCTTCCAGACACACTTGCAACGTTCGTTTCCTTTCCAAACTGTTGGGGCTTCATGACAAACTCACATTTGTGCGTTACAGAGTACTGAACGCGCGACTGGCAACTGAAAAGTCTTGTCAGGATCTCCGTGGATCTTGTCAGGCAGTGACATGACTTTCTGACTCGAGGTGGTCATAAAGGTGAAGTTAGTTACCAACCGCAACAACACCGTGCCATGTTTGGATCCAGGCTTTGCTGGGGAAAGGCCGGGAGGGGGCTCGGGTGGCTGGATGGCAGCCCTGTGGCACCCACAGTGCCTGAAGAAAAGGCGACGCACGCAGGATACCGTGCGGCACCCGTAACGTGTCCGTGCTCCTCACGGAGCCGGAGCACAGCCCGCTGGCGTGTCCTCTGCAACGTCAGCCTTCACCGAGACGCGCTTTTCAAACTCCTTATGCAAGCCCGACCGAGACAGAAAGCTAAGCCTTCTTTACCCCTGAATTTACAGCCATCATGAGTCAGAAGAACCTACTTCGTCCTCTACAGAGAGCACTAAAAACTTCTAATCGGCAGGTGAACTTCAGTCTTGCAGAGCCTCCTCAAGAGAATAACACAAACACGTACCCTGGGCAACAAATACCAGTGTAGCCTCGAGAACTTCCATCCTGCTTCCTCAGTAGTTTGCAGTTCAAGTTCTAATCTGAAGTCAGGCATTCGTTCTCCTCTGCACTTTCCCAGGAGAAGCAACAGCAACTTTGTGCCCCTTGCAATATCTACACAACTATTCTGCTGTACCCGAACAGTACTACCATCGGTAGCAATCTTTTAAGCTGTGGGCGGGTTCCCAGCCATCATTTTGTACATGCAACCCCATTTAAGAAAACTTTTCCCTAACATTTCTTTTGCAGTAAAAAGCTTTGGTTTTAGAAGGAAAAAACCCAAATTAAGACAACTTACTTCAATGCCAGAAAAAACTTCCTTCAGTGCACAAAAAAAAAGGCAGAGCTGAGTAATCTACTGCCTGTAAATACCCATAAAGCATGAAAACGTGATACTCTCACTCATCTCCTCCATGACTCGGACAGTACAGACACTCTCCAGCTTGATTGCTGAAGCCCAGGAGGTGTTTGGGTGACCCTGGTAAGGTCTGTTATTCTGGGTACCTGCTAACACAGCACGTTCTTCTCGGTCCAAAGCAGCCCAGGGCACCTTCCTTGCACCCCGCTGAGTGGTGAGACAGGCCAAAAGCGTTGGCTGTCTTCTGAAGCAGGCTAAGGATGTCCAGCAGTACAGAGCAGCTGCAGGGAGAAGTACCAGGGAGGTTCCTGCAGTGCCTGGTTTGAGACGCATGGCCGCAACGTGGAGACCGCTTTCCCTAGGAGCTGGTGGATGGAGAAAGGCTGGTTCAGGGAGGACACAGCTCCTAACCCAGCTGCTCCTCAACCAACTGCTAAACCCAAGTTTATCACGTGAGGTTTCACTCCGACCTTGCTGCTAACAAGGCAGGCTCCGAAGCAGGACGGTTCAGAAAAAGCACAAATTATTTACAAGTATGGACACCATGACTTTCGCAGAACAAATACTCCTAAACGATACCTCGAAAAACTAGATATAATTCAACCACATTCACTTCCCCTTCTTCCCAGTGTCCAAAACCAGCTGCAAAAATTCAAAAGTTTTTAGAAGCAGATTTCTGGTTTTTTGGTTGTTTTTTTTTTTCCCCCCCTCTGGGGGAAGGGAGAAGGTAAGTATCCTTTCTCCAAAATCCCGTTTACAGATGAATCTAAACTTACACAGCAAAGTGGCACGCTGATCTCTGCTTTCGTACATTTTAATGCAATTTTTGAACAACTTGTGAGGAAAAAAACCAAACCAAGTGACATCTAACCTTAACTGACGGATTCATCGCTGTATCCCTGCACTTCTGTATTTACTATACTGCACATTATATTAAGAAGAGCAAAGCAGCCCCAGAAGATGTCAAGAGCAGCGAGCACGCATACCAAGTACGGTCCCAGTTTGCTGCAGGAACAACTTCCAGGTGTCGGGAGCTTCCTTGCAAGCAACCGCTTACCTTCACAGCAAGAGTCAGCTCAAATGACTGCAACGCTGAGCAGCGGCTCGCAGTCCCTCCACTCGAGTTACGGCACTCGGGTTAGCCCCAGTAAGCACGAATTTACAGCCAAAAGTGGAGCTCCAGGTAGTTTGATTTGCAGTCGATGAATTTTGCTAATTAATGTAGATTATCCTAACCCGCTACATCACCCGTGGTTGAATTCCCACTCAGAATATGCCAATCGTTTTACTCGTAGGCACGTTTTGTCCCAGACTTCCCACCACCAATAGGTAAAACGAAATCACGTACAAACACGTGGTTTGGATTAAGGATTTTTGCACAAACGGGGCGAGTGTGTAACCTGATACGTTAAAGTATTCCTACAATGGCCAAGATGTTCCAGCTTTCCTATCTGCTCATTATTCCCCTAAATCTAACGCTGAAAACTAGCACTGCTTCAACGCTCCTTTTCACCATTTTGCATGGTCTATACGCGCCAGCTGAACCCAACTGTCTATTCTACAGCCAGTCAGAGAATATCACGTCCAAGAGCTATTAAGAGTAAAGTCTATGACTTTGGGAGAAACATCAGAAATACATATTTGTTTACTTCAAACACAAACACAGGTACAGGCTGATCACACTGCTGTATGACACCAGAAACGTTTCCAGAAACTGAAGAGCTGCTTCTGTGGGGAAATGACAAGTCTGGATGTTCCTCCTCTTCCCATCTCTACTACAGGGAGTTTGAAAGGTTCCTCCTTGTTTTCTAAATATAGACCTCATGATCAGATTCTGCATGATAGGTTTATGAACCGAAGCAGTATGATTTCAGACTGGAATAGCAAAACAAACCACAGAACAAGTCACAGTACTCCTCCGAGTCGTCTTTAAGGTCACCACCCGTGGGGACACAACCCAAGAATCTGAGTCAGTGAGCCTAAAGAACAACCAGAAGAGAAGCAGCCAGCGCTGCAACTGAGTCAGTGGTAGCTGTAATCTTTATTACGACGGGGTGAGATAGGGGAAGCGACTTCCAGTTTTTAAACCCTAACGTTACGGTTATGAGGGACTGTATAAGTAACCAGTCGGATGTCCTTAACTGCAAAGGTATTTGCACACTATTTTCCTGATCCTCTCTGTAGCAACCCAAGCAAGGGCAAATACCAAGTGCGTAACTACCAGTTGATTTTCGGAAGTTCGCACTTATTAAAAAGCCCTAGAAAACAAAACCCAAAAATACCCAACCCCCAAACTAGATTTACAGGTCTAGCGAGTATTACTGCATATTTCTGTAAACTTCCACGCTCCTTGCAACTCTATCACGCTGGCAACTTAACAGTGCTATATAGTTATTAGTGTTGGAGGAGCACCTCGGTCTGAATACGGCCAGTCACCGAATTAAGCGAAGAAGGACCCTGAAGCCGCCTGTGTTTGGGCTCCTCACCCTGGGCGGCCTCGCCAGGCTGGGGGAAGCTTCAGCAGGGAGAACGACTTCTGCTGGCAAACCTCCGAGTCCTAGAGTTCAGCATCCTGCTAACCTCAGTTTTGCTCATTTCTGTCAGATTCAGTGAAATTCCTGAGCAGTTTACTAACCCTTTGTAATCCCCAATAAACAGTTCAATCATTAACAGCATTAACAACCAGTGTACCACACAACAGATCATTTATGACCCTCCTTTTCGTCTTCCCTCACTGGTTGTGGCTTTTCACCTTTTCTGCCTCTGTTGATGTCTTAGTTCAGTTGAACTCTTTGTTCATTTATTCCTTCTGGTGGGGGTGGGGAAGAATCCGAGTATTTTTCAGTTAGGAGATAAAAAGAATCCTTTTGTTCTGCTCAGATTGATTTTTTTATAAATTCGGTATGCTCTCCCTTCCGTATTTATTCTGGCCTTATAATCAAAATTGGTCAGAGGACAAATGTTCCTTCACAAGACGCTCCCAAACCCCTATGGCAAAAATTTAAGATATCACTTACTTAAAAATAGAAACTAAGGTCTAAATCGGTAGATTGTATCATTGATCTGGGCCCTTTTATCTGTGTTAGAAAAGCTGTAGAATATATAAATCTAGTGGAAGTCTCAGTGCAGAAAAGTCACTATTCTGGACTCCTTGTAGAATTTCTCCAAGGGCACAATTTTACATCCATTTCTGTTTTACTACGCTGTTCTAATTATGAACTTACCAGTGGACGAGAAACCGGAATACTCTTCTGTGTACTTTTGGCAAGTTTAATGCTTTGGTATATTTCAGTTGGCTTTTTGGAAAATACAATGTCATTTTAAGTTTTGGAAGAAGAATCAGCAAACTGCACCCAAACTTCTCATGTCATTACTGAAAGGTCTAAGGGTTTGTAATACCAGTGCATAAAAAAAATAAACCAAACTCTATACTGGAGAACAGCACATTCCCCTCATCACCACACTGGGAGTTCTCCTTCTACATCTTCACACAAGGCAAAGACACTATCCTAGAGCAGTGTTCCTTGCTCACCTGGACCTAGCTCGTACTGGGACAGCTGCACCCCTTTGAAACGTGCCTGCCTACAGCAGCATCTTCTGTCCACTTCAAACAATCACACCCCCCCTTTCCGTGGTGCAGAGCACAGCATGACACGGCCACACCGACGAGCGCCAAATGGCAGGTTTTTACCTTCAAGTCCTGTAACTGCTGGGTTTGCAACTACAGCACGGCCACACCAGGAATTCTGTGGTACTCCTGTGAGCGTTAAGCGGGCAAAATCTTCTGCGACACCGCCGATTCCATTATTCCTCTTAAAAATCACCTTGGACAGAAACTATAGGCCCACCCTTGCCTAAAGAAATCAACGGCAGCTCTTCCCAGCTGTGTACTGGAAGAGTTACTATGGCTAACCAAGACCTGTGCTATCAGGCAGTAATCTTCACAAGTGAAATCTCCATGAACAGATATGAACACGATTAATCCAGGGAAGACCACCCTCTCCAAAACCAGCTATCACTCAAGATACATTTGTTTTCTTCATCATTTATCAGCAAACTGCTCAACAAATTGCATCTCAAATGACATATTTAATGAGCATCTCCACGACTGCAGACAAGTTCCCAAAACACACGTCCGCTTCCCAAGCTATTGCAGTCGGGATAACGTTCACCTGCGTTCAGGCTGTTGTAATATTTCTCATTTCCCTGGCTAGACAAAGGACAAGTGGCATACTCTTGGAAAAGTCCCACATACGACTGTCTGACTTTATAAAAAGTTCTCAAGTACTCCTACCTGTATGATTTCATCTTGTTTCAACTGCCGTGCATCAGAAGCCAGCTACAGAAACTACACAGCTCTCCAGCCTGCCAGATCAACTGCCCTCTGAGAGAAGCCAGTGCCTCCCAGAAGCCAGAAGGGGTCGGTGGAAAGCTGTCCGTCATTCTCTCAAAATCTCGGCTGAGACAACAGTTCAGCCCCAAGCGCTGCAGCCCAGCCCACGGTGGCAGAAGCAGGGCTGGGCACTGGCTGGGAGAAGGCAGAAGCGAAGAACACAATCGAATCAGCTGTACCTCAGCCTAAAAAAGGCGACGGCAGTCGCGCAAGAGGGCTCGAGGAGGACAAACACACTCTCTCACAGCCTAACGATCCAGAGGCTGGCTGCTTTGGAAAGGCAGCAACAATAAAGCACAACTGCAAGATCCAGCTACAGGCATCCGGGCTACAGACAGCCCTGCTAAGGCGTTGGGCTCTGCAGGCAGGCTCCATCCGCGCTCACACTTGTGCAAGTCCTTGCACGGGGCACTTTCCGTAACGTTAGTATAGGCTGATACCGGCCCCCATGATCAGAGAGGGTCGGTACCACTCGAGCACCCAGCCAGGCCAATCCCATCCACAAAAAACAACGAGTCATTTTCTGTGAGAATGACATCAGAGGAGAGGATTAGGCTCACAATACGTGCGAGTCCAACACAAGCCTCGACTGGCGAGGACACGACTGTTCTGACAGACTTGACGGCTTCAGCGCGGCTTACCTGGCTCCACCTGCTCTGCTTGGCAACACGCACACACCCCACGTTGGCCGGGGTACGTTCCACAAGCCTTACCAACTCACAGGGCTGGGAGGACAGCGAAAATCTATTTTTTTTTTTTTTTTTAAAAATGTTGACAAATTCACAGCTGGAGATGAAGTAAAATCCAGCTGGGAAATCTCAGTGGGGTGCAGAGCAGAACACCAGCGCCACAGGTGGGGCGATACGCACGCCTCAACACCCAACTCACCTGCCAGAGAGAACTGAGCTGACAGATTAGGACATGAACCCTTTGGCCAAATGACCCTTCACTAATTCTGTTAATACTGCCCGTGCCTTCGAGAGAGGGGCCAATTCTCAGTTAAATGCACCTGGAGGTGGATAGCAGTACGGAGAGGGAAAACAGCCTCCAAACCAAACAGGTGAGTGAAGTGTTAAATTGGTCCCATTTATCTGTTCCGTTGCTGTCATTTCTCCTTAATGATAAATTCACACCAAAAAAAAGCCAAAAGCCTATTAAAATGTCTATTTCAAGACATTAGCATTCACTTTCTAATCTGTGTGCTCAAAACTCTCTCTCACACTGTAGCTCAAGAACTCAAGACGACACCTAAAGCAAAACCAGTTCTGAAACAGGCTAATATCTCAAATTTCCTTCACGCTGGTCGTTCGGTGTTCCCTTCACATCCTGTCCTTCCTTACCTACTGTTGGCTGAAGATAATCTCTTCCAGGCTTCTCAAATGCTGACACAGGAACCTCTGTGAGCACATTGAACTACTTCCTTTTCTCCTTGAAAAGATTTAATAATCTACAACTTTCTTCTGTGCCCTATTTGTAGCCTAACATTTTCTTCCTTCTTGTATCGAATCTGCTAAAATAAAATTTTATGGAGTGTCAATTCAACAAAGGAAAAACTATAAAGTTCATTCTGACAGCTCCCTTTCTCAAAAAATATAATCAACAAAAAAGAAAAAAAAAACACCTTTGCCCTTGAAAAGATGAATCGAATAGCCTTAGGTATTCTATATTTATGAAAAAGTTTTTGGACACTAAACACACAAGTCTCTACAGAAATGGGGAAAGCGTTTTGCCCAACTCATAAACTTCCTTTTCTGTTGCACAGAGAAAAATATGCTACGCTCTGCTACTAGACATAAGCTCAGCTCTCAGAGAGGTACCACGTCCCGTCCACCTCAAAGGGAAGCAATGCCTACGAGATAAAACCACCACAGAAAGCCACACACGCACGCACACCAACACGCTATTCAAATTTAGGACAGCAATTACCTCCTCTACAGAAAAAACAGTGTTCTGTCCAGACATCGTTTTAAAGTGGTCTTACCAAAACCCTGTTACTAACATTTCATATTATAATGGTAGCACCAAATCACAGTACATAATACTAAAAAAAAAAATAATTAAAAATAACTAGTATAGGACAGAATGTATGACAGTTACTCTTCTATGTAGAAAGGCATTCAATTTTAAAATAAAGTGAAAAGCAAAGTCATGTAAAAGTAACGTAAAGCTCCCCGATTATAAATGAAAATGAGGCCAGCACTCTTAAACATTTAACATCTCCGTCTATTTCCCATTTAGTACTTCACGCTGTAATGCTGCAGAAATTTGTTATTTTCCTCACTTTTATCCACAATGATAAAGTTTAATCTCAAATTTTGTATCTTCTAATAGTGAGAAAAACATCTAACAAGGAAGATTATCAGAAATCAATCCAGTTGCTGAGCACATATTTGTATTTCAGGCAGAACAGGCATTCTCACTTCGTTAGATTTGCCCCCCAACCCGTCCGAAGTCAAACAGTCAATCGACCTGTGTATTACTATATAAAAAATTAAATAAAAACCTGAATCCTCTCAAATCTGGTTTTCTAACTTAAAGCAAATATTTATTAACATATTTTCCATCCAATGCTGAATCATGGGGAAAATGCATAACTCGCTCATTGCTAGCTTGCAGGTAATTTTATTTCAGCTGATTGAACAAATCCCTTTTTCTTGTTTTTGGCAGAATTGTATCAGAATTTTTATTTAAAACAATGTTGTACAGCTGATGTAGTTTAGAGCAAAAGATATTTTTGTGTATTTTGGGACAGGTTTGGTTTGGCCTTTTTTTTGTTTTGTTTTGTTTTTCTGAAGTCTTGAAGAGAAAGAAAAGGAATGAGAAAATTGAGTTCATTTCTCGCAAGCGCAAAGATATTCCCTTGTAGCCAAGCTAAGAAGCTAACATAGAACAGTATCAGTAATTTAAATTTAAGCTCTCCAATAGAAATTAAATTTAGAAATCAAGTTTCTCTCGTTATAAGAAGTCTCTTCTACTGTTCATCCTAAATTACCACTTTTCTTTTTTTATTCTTCACTGAAATACGTAAAATCATGCCCCTGTATTAGGTACAAAATAATTTTCACAGAACTCAATGAAAAAAAGAAATTCCTCACCATTACTATTATTCTATACTACAGTAATACTAGGGCTCCAGTTACGATTGACAAACACACGGAAAAACACTGTCCAGAAGAAGCACATAATACAGTCAGTCATTGAATTCAAAGGGATCAGAGAATAATTCTTAAAATGCAGCCAGTTTGATGCTTACAAAATCAGCACATCTGGTTCCTACTTCTGCTCAAGTTCCTCAAAAAATTTTGTTCCTGTTTCTGTTGAAATACTTAAGCACTCAAAATACATAGAAACTGGTGTTATTCAAGAGAGACTCCCTTCCTCACTAAGGTATACTGAATTTAATTCCTACAGCATAAGCCATACTTTTCATGAGACCATTATCTCCAACTAGAAAATGCTAAATCATATCGAAGCTCCTGTTCAATAAAAAAAAAAAACCCAACAACTTTTCTGGTTCATTCAATAGAAGAATGTTTGCCCCTGTATAAGTAAGTCTAGAAATATCTATCTGAAAAGGAAGATGAAAACAATTTAAAAAATAATTGGCATATTTCTATTAATTGTAAAACACACACTTTGTTTTTGTGGCATGAATTCATAGCCTTAAAACTCTGAAGAGTTAAAACAAAGAAGTTAAATTCTCTACCAGAATGCATTTGCTCAAGTGTAAAGCTAACAAATGCTAAAATTTTTGGCAACACTGCTGCATTTCTGAATCATTAGGTAGTCAAACTATTTTTTGATTTTGCTTGCATGATGTTGGATTAGAATAATCCATATAAATCAGTGGTTTCCCCTCACTAGGAATACTGTGTTTACTTCTGGTCATCTGATGTCAAAAGGATGAACAGAAAACAGGGAGGTTCAGAAATAAATAACGAAAAAGACTTGCGTGTACAGCAGTGGATGAGAATTGTTTACTCAAGAGGGAAGAAAGACAGAATATTGTCCAAGTAAACAAAATAATGGCAAGCCAGAGAAGGCACGCTGAGCGCTTCAGTCACTTCTCAGGACGCAACGATGGGACGCTTTTCCTAATGAAAACTTAAACGTGTAGGTCTTTGTCAGAGAGACCTGTTTACGCTACGGCAGCAGCAGAATTCTCTGACGCTTTCCTCCAACCAAGACAAGGAGTTCACAGCCACAAGACAACTGCGGTAGGACAAAGAAGAAAAAGCTGAACTCAAGTCATGTATTCAGTTGCCTGGAGACTTCAGCTCGTGGAAACCCAAACATCCAGGCCAAAGTCCTCCAAGATATTCAAGCACCTCTTTTCCTCTGATAGTAGTTACCAATTGAAAGCAGGGGGGCCTGGTGTCCAAACACGCCTGATGATCTGGGCTGCAACAACTTTTAAGCTCTTCCAAGTCTAGGCAGCAACACTGACAATAGTATGAAATGCTTTATACGCCTGATAGTAGGTCAGGGGCCTATTTATTGCCTTTTTCAACTCCTCCTGAGACCCTGTTGTATATAAAGACTGTGTAAGCAGCACTTTCTACTTGATATTGTGCGCAAAAGTATAAGCCACAGGGCTTCAAAGTCACCATCTCCCCTTCCCATCGCATCCGTTATGGGATCTTCTCCCCTCTGCCACGGCAAACACTTCACGCACAGCCACAGTGCCCCTGTTCCCCAAACGCCTCCCAATTTTCGTTAAGCCCTGACTACCTCTGCACCGCGCCCCCCCTCTTCTCCAAACACTTCCTTTGCCTCCATCCCCACCGCATCCCCCTCCTCTCCCCGCTGCCCTCCACGCCGCTGCGCTCCTGACCACCGACCCCTCTCCCCAAAGTCTGCTACTTCCTAACGTCTCACTGCTCGCTTCCTTCCTACTCCCACACCACAAGGCCTCTCCAGCAGCTGTCGGTTACAATCCTCCTCTCTCCTACCAAGAAAAACAAGCGTACCTCACGTCAAACACCACAGCGAGCAGCAGGGAGACTTAGGCACAGGCAGCACCTTGGCAGCTCCAGGGAACTCGCCTCTCCGGTGAAGCAGGCTTCACCGTCCTTTGTTTGCACCAAAATAAAAATATTTCTGCCTTGTGATGCATTCTCTGAAGTTTCGAGTTTATTTGTGGCGCTCCTGACCCACAGAATAACGCCACCCAGTTGAGCATCCAACATTACTTCTTCAGCCAACTAACAGTGAGTAAGTTCTGAGGTGTTTCTGTTAGGGCAAAATAAAGTGTGTGAGTAAAGCAGCAGTCAACTACAGGAGAGTCTATGCCAACTGAGGACAGAACAATGACGGATTCCACTGAACAGGATTAACGCAGAGATTAAAACAAAGTCATAATTATTTGCCCATCTTTGAGGAACGTACAGATTCACACAACCTAATCCTAAAATACCACCTGTCCTGGAGACCTCCAGTGCACGTGCTAACAGGCTGGCATTAGACATTCAATATAAGTCTCTACAAAGAGCATGCTTTCAAGACAACGATAACTGGAGATGCCTTAAGGTATCGTCAATTTAAGGTTCAGCAGTTGTCAGCAATGAGTAAGTTTACACTCACCACCATTACAATGAACATTTTCATATATCACAATTTTGACTACTAGCTACCAAAACAGAAACCAAAAAGTATTTCATTTTTTCTATAATAGAAACTCAGAAACACTCCAGACATAACAATACTACAAATAAATTCCACACAAAGTATTATAATTATTTGTGATAATTAGCGAAAGCTGAATATTAAGATTTTTTTTACTGTTTTGTTAAATGCAATAGTATCAGAAATCAGAACGAAATACTTCCAACAGTTCCACTGTGGGATAAGTATGTCTCAGGTTGTTGTATCAAGCCCGTAACCTCAAAAAAACCCTGAATATCGTTAAAACTTCTTTTTATTCAGCATAGATCAATATTTGGAGAAAGCAGATTAACTGTTTTTAAATAAAAGAACAAAAATTGTAAGCAACAAGTTTATATATTCACTCTCTGACAAAACAACAGTAATTGCTCTGATAGTTATTATTTAAGAAAAGCAATGTAGTTCCAGCATAGAGGAATACCTTTACTGGCATTGAGGATTTATAAGTTCCTTTCACATTAAAAAAAAAAAAAAAAAAAAGGCCTTTAAAAAGATTATCTTTTAATTTGCCTTTTATTTTTTAGTTCCAGGGATATGCTCATTAAGTTCTACCTCGCCACATATCTGCAGATTCTTAGCAGAAATCTTACATCAGACAATGACTTGAGTTACAAAAAATGATTAAGACTGATTCATAACTGGAGTTTTGAAGAAAAGCAGCATGGGAAAATGACCAGCGAAACCACAAGCCCAGGAAGAAAGCTAAATCCGTACGGTGATCCATCAGGAATCCACGTACCAGCTGATTAAGAAGCTGCCTAATGACCAGCTTTTGGGATCATTACACGATCAGAACTGCTCATGCCCCAATACCTTTGTGAAGTCAGAACTCAGGAAAAAATTCAGGTTTCGGGCTTGATCCAGCACCCAAGGAAGTCAATAAATATTTTAGCACTGACATCAGCCAAAACAGAATAGACCTTTATTTGTTTCCTTGAACATTTCATACACAGATTTCTAATGACAAAATATCAAGAGCACAACTCTTGTGTTGCCATTTCAAAAAATTAAAATCACTTTTCACAACAATGCTCTAACACCCCAAATTACATACCTACGACAAACGTACTTATCAACGAAAAATAATTTGGCCAAAGCGTGACACGCAAGCCCCAACAAAGGCGTCACAGGAGTAATGCAACCTCCGGAAAAAAAAAGATCAACACCACCACAGCGAGCACTGCAACTTTATAGCTCGTGCGCTCGGCACAGATGGACAAGTCATTTTTAGAAATGAATCACGCTGCAAATGATTTTACTAATTTTAAAACAGAGGTGAGGAACCAATAGCCTACAGGCCAGATATGGTTTGCTCCTCCAGTTCAGATGGCCTACAGACACGTACGTGCTTTATTTCTTAATAACACCACGGCAGACTTCAAGGAAAACCACGCGTGTTTTAAAAGGCTCCAACAATTCACATATTTTTAAATACATAATCTGGAAACCCAAACATCAGCCTGAAGTTTAAAGTACTAAATGAAACGTATGTTACTAGTTCGCCTTTTTTTTTTTTTTTCCCCTAAAACACACAAATTCTTGAGTTATTGGCCACTAAATATAGCGCATTCTTGCTACCCTGAGATGACGGGACTTCACAGCCCTCAACATTTAAATTATCTCAGTAGAGAAAAGTCAACGGTACTTTGAGTTTGGACAACAGCCTATGCCATGGTTGTGGCAGAAGAATTTTGATACTTGCTCTGATACAGAGGAACATACTCTCCAGCCCTGATTTAGGACAAAACTTCCACAGAAATCAATGAATGTTTTGCATCGAAAAGAGACAGTCCCAAACATAGACCTTTGACAGACAGCTTCTTTCAAAGCATTTCTGAATCTGAAAGCGTACGCAGGCTTCTAAATATGAAAAGAACGACACGTGAATGTATTGAGAAAGAGAAAAAAAAATATCACAGGCCACCACTCTACTTTCATCCCTTCTGCAATTATTTGCAGCTGCCGTGAACATATTGATATTTAGTAAACTGAAGGCTGCAGCTTTAATTGAAGTTTGACTGCTCTAAACAGTTAGCTGCCTGGCTCTGGCCCGCACGCTAATACCATCAGCAGAACAGAGATGGGAAGCATAAACAAACCTTTTAACTAGATTACAGCTTCTAAAACGGCCAAGAATCCCTTCGGCAAGAACTCCTGTGTGACAAAATGTTAAAGGAGGAAAAAATATTTTGAAAGGGTATCTTGAAAAAGCCTAACCTTTCCTCAGACAGCGCGAATGGGAGTCTTCTGAGGAAAACGGCTGTAAGTTTTCAAAGGGGGCTATCCTCGAGAAACACGGTCTGATCCTGCCAGAAAAAATAAAAGGCCAGAACACTCTAAAACAAATGGTTGCAAAACAGAATGATATTTTCCGCCTTTCTTCTCTCTTAAGGCTTCAAAGTGCATCAAGAAAAGTTATGGAACTTTGAAATGCCAGCAGCTCTTACAGTATCGTTTCACGTTTTGAGTGGCCGTGCTCCACAACAACGTCACAGAAACACGGTGCATCACCAATTCACACCCACATGTCTGCCTCTCAAACCTGGGCCTTCTCGCCATTTGCTTCAGCCGAGCATCCTCCCCATAAAGATTACGAGGGGACAGGGCATCCCCCCTCCTGCCCCCAAGCCCGTGAAAGACAAAAGGAAGTTTCTTTCTGTTCTAAACAAAAAACAGAATCGCTACAGATTTCTGATTACTTTGTTTCTTCAATCAATGATGCCATTTGTCCACTTTTGCAGGGTTTTCTTACAAAACCAGGAGATATTAAAAATTCTTCCTCTCATCTAGGCGTTGGGTGAGAGGAAGGAGAAAAAACTTTTTTGTGCTTGTCTTCCATAAATAAAATTTACCTCCTTAAGTCAACAGCATGCTTAGAGAAAAAAAATCAAAGAGATGCATAAATCTTCATTGTGTCAGTCTTAAAAGTAAAAAATTAAATAAATTTAAAATATATATAATTTAAAAGCAGATTAGGTGCAAACACAGTCAAAATATAAAGGCAGTGCCAGCTGCTTGTTATTGTCAAAGCTTGAGTCCTACCAAAACACATGAAATTTGTTCTAGGGGGGTCAATTGTACGTACACAGGCACACGTGTGTATAAATATGCATGCATGAGTATACACATATGCATATAAAAATACATGAGGTTACAGGTAAAAGCTTAAAGGATCAGGGCAAAACCCCCCATGTTTTACACATTTTTATAAAGGCTTGAGTTTGTCACAACAGACAACCCTAAAGAATGTGTTGGCAATGATCTACCAGCGCTTAAAAATAAAGGCTAAAATTGGCAAATTGAGATTTAATTTACATGTATTTGAAACACTAGGCAGTATGAATGGAAAAATCAGACTATCTGTATTTCTGATATGTAGGCTACCTTCTATTTGGCCAACTTTTACTCTTCTCCCATCTTAGACTGCGTTTGTTTCCTTTGGCAGGGGGGCACAAGGCAGCGCGCTCCTGCAAGCCCCTCTCGAGCTAGATGTTGAGAATATCACCGTTTGATCCAACAGGATTTGCTGTGCAAACAACTGACAACTGTGCTGGTTCCCTCACTTGGGAATTTTCCTTAGCCAGGCCACGCTACTGATGCTGCAAAGCAAGGGCCCTAATATTTAAGATGCTATTTACATTTCAGATTAGTCCTCCTTTAGGAAGTCCCAAAAAAATTTTGGATTTAATGTCACTGAAAAACGTAGACTAATTGCAAATTGTGAGAAAATGCGTATTTTCTTTAAATCCTGGGCTTCACCTTCACCACATATGGGAATAATGTAATTAACATACTGCTTCTATAGGTCTTAGTTACCAGATACTGTGAGAAAACAGTAATTTTTAAAATAATGTTTGCTTGCTTTATTTTAAAATACTTCCCGCAGAAGAAATTAAAACAAAGTGAAAAGAGCACATTGAAGAATTTAATCAGAGTAATAAAATCCTTTATTCTTTCTTTGATAAAGAAAGTTATTACAAACCTCAAAAAGAATTTCCAGACATTTTACTCTCTCATTTTTAAAGTCAATTTAAAGCTCCTGAAACAGAGGATTTTAGAAAATTAAAAAAAAACAAAACAACCTCCAACAAATCCACCAAGCAACAACATAACAAAAGTATCTTGTGCATCTCCAGCTCTCCACGTTGTCCTCTCCAAGGTTTCGCAGCTCCAACCCCGTGAACCACCCCTCTCCACGGTTCGTTCCTCAGTCGATCCCACAGGAAGGACAGGAGGCACCGGAGGTTTTCGGGAGGGGAGCACCTGCCAAGCTGCCCATCACCCGAGATGATCAGCCCATTTCACAAAGGTCTATGAATAGCCACCCCACGGCTGCGAATCCTGCTGCCATGTGCCAGACCAAAACAACAACTCAGAGGTAAAAGGCTCGAAATACAGATCTCGGGAGCCACGCAGTTGCTTTAATTTTAAGTACTGTTTTAAAGTATCTATTTTTCATACTTCTTTTATATTCCCCTGTTTGTACACATGCACGTGCACACACGTACGTCACTAAACAGCCATGCATACGGACTCTCACACTTCATAAGGATGCAGCTTAAGTGGTTTTGACAAATTTTACCTTGATTTAAAAATAGCGCAAAGCCTGAACTCCTTTCTACACAATTCAGCCAAAAAAAAGAGGTATCGCTATAATAAAGACCTTGGAATTTAAGGAGAGGAAAGGAGTCAGCACTTCTTAATTTCTTAACTGCTGCTTTTTATTAGCATCGCTCTTGGTTTAACTAGCTCCATCGCTTTCAGGATGCTTTAATTTTTATCTGTCTCCAATGCTCTTCCAAAATTTTATTCCCAGTACAGGCTGTGGTTCCTGTGCAGACCTATCTGAAACCGACTGCGCAGTATTATCCCACCTAATAGTTCCAAAAATAATTACAAAGATAAGTCGGTGAAAACCTGTGGTTTCAAACATTCAAATAACTCTTAAAAAGAGTGAGCAGGTCCTTAATGACATAAGAACATTCAAAAATGTATCCTGTATCTTTTAACCGTTAAAATCAACGGTAACTTTGGTGCCCATTGCCACGGGGACAGCACAGAAACCAACGCAGGGTCCTTCAAAAAACCCAACCAAACAAAGCCAAGCCCCCAAACAACTGAACGAGCCCCAAAGGAGAAAGCGAACTCACCACTTATCACAAGTTCTAGCAGTATTTTTGAAAAGGAAGCTCAGTCCCTTTCAAAACTTGTGTCCCGAGCCATTAATAGACGAGATTCCTCCCTTGCAAGCTGCTTTGGGCATGTGGTCTCTTAAGCCCACAGAAAGCCACGCTGACATTAGTGGGGCTCCAGATGGGCACGAGGGGCCACCCACCTGGTCACCGCTTTCCAGAGGGAACATCCGCGCTAAGCGCTCGCCGCTGATTCAGAAACTAATTTTGTAGTTGTGGACGGTGTTCAAGTGACTGATCTTCCACAGACAGGGAATCGCCACGAATAACAGTAGGGGGGAAAAAAAAAATAAATTTAAAACCCCCCTAATTAAATAACCCAGGCATTCCATCTTTGAGCGGACTGTTCCTTATGCCAAGGTCCTCAGTGCTTTTTAACAAGGAGAAAGACTGATCCCTCCGCAGCCAAAGAAGAACGCGAGGACGGCAAGCAAAGAAAAGTTAAGCTGCTGAAAGTATTGCATCATGAAGATTCTCGTCAAACATCCGCCTCCCTGGTCTAAAGAGAAACTAACCCATTCATCTACAAAGACAGGTAAGACGGCAAAATCCAAGGAAAGACAGTTAAGGACAAATATAAGTCTGGCCTGAACAGCAGCCACACATTTTGCCATGGTAGGTCCCTCGCTAATTCAAAACGATCTCTCTGACCTAGGGTTTGGGAAGCCACTAACCTGGAATACATGAAAATAATTATTAATTTTGGCTCAAAACCCCAAACAAAACAAGATGGTGTTGCCCTGTACTTATAACGCAGCCTGCCTTACACGGGTTGAGTCAACACTTTTGGTTCTCAGAAGGCCCTCGTGAGAGCAGCCAGGAGCTCCAAACCAGCCTCAGACCCCTTTGTGCTCGGTGCTGCAGCAAGGCAGGAATCGCCTCCGACACAACTTGAACCCCAGCCCCACCAGCCGCTCCTTAGGAGGCACCTGCCCTACCCCATCCCCCCCCCAAAATCAGCCGTCATCTTTCCAGCACCGACCTGGCTGCAGGAGCTGGAGGCCTATAGAAATTTAGGGTTTATTAGTAATTTCATCTCTAGAGTTTAAAGTAAGAGAAGACCCTGAATTATTCTGCCCAGCTTTACAATTCTGTTAGGGTATTCTACTGAGCAATCATATTAAATCCAACCATCCCTATTTTTAACACTCAAACACAAAGAAATTAAAGTGTTAAATCCCCGTAATAAATAATACATCTCGTCGGCTGTAGGCCATGAAAGTTGCAGGCGGATCTGCAGCTCTACACACGTCGGGAGCGTAATCCCAAAGCCGCTATAGGTTTCCACGTACAGATGAGAGTAGATCAATGGTATCACAGGTTGAGAAAGGAAGCATTGTCACGAGAGGGGAAAAAAAAAAAAGAAAGAAAAAAAAAAAGGAAAACAGTGTGCTTTACTCCTGGACAGTCTTTTGCTGTCCAAGTCTTGCCTGTAGTAAACTAACTAAAAGGAGAGTCACACGGTTAATTATACGTGTATCTGCTGATTTCGACGATGATTATCGCTGTCGAATTTTTTCACACAAAGTAATCTTGTTTTTACAAGCGAACAGAAAACTAATGGCAAACTATTAGAAAGAACTACAGTTATGGCTGCTACCTTCAATTCTTCTTCACAATATTGTTCAGTATCAGCCCAACTATATTTTTCTCTCATTCTTTCCACCCCATGAAATTATGGCTTTCTCAAACGCTTTCCAGTTTGATCACAAAATTGCTGCTTCGCACAAGACGTGTAGGTACAAATTAGAAACGGGAGATACCAGAGCAGTTCAGGAGAGAGCTTTCTTGTGGGTAACCTTCCAGCGTGTGGCAGAGATGACACAAGCTCTCTGCTGACCACCATTTAACCGTGATGCCCCACTGAAACACACGCTCATGGCTTACTTCATGGTTCAGCATGCTCCGCAGTACTTAATGAACTGGGCGCTCAAACCGCCTTTTTCAAATTACGGAGGGCATAATTAAGCTCCAGAAATAAGCAGACAACAGCAATTTTAATATAAACATCCTACTTTTGTAGAGGACTCTTATTTCAACTTGGCTCTAATGCCCAAACTCTTACTTCTGGATTCTTGCAAATCTCTAGAAGGCTTCTTCCAATATTTCCTTGAGTTAGGCATTTAGTTTGCCCCTCTCAGATTTGGATCTAATTTCTGACATTTTGACACATAACTTTCCTTTCCATCAGCACAAAAAAAAAATGGGCAGGTCAGCCTACGAGGGGTACCTGACCGAACAAACCAGCGACATCGTAAGCGTGGATGGAGACATTTGGCCTTCCCAGCAGAAGGCCATGGAAAAAACAGACCACGACATATATATTGGAGCAAACCATTGACCAAATATAGACACCAACGATCACCACCGACTGCTACCAAACGGGCAACACCGATCCCGGTTTTACAAACATTGACGTTTGTCGGGAGTCCAGCTCTTGGACAACCCTGGAAGTTAAGCTCGCCAGCGGGTCTTTGTACAACCGAGGCCTTCACAACTCAAATAACGGCCTGAAACCACCGCACACAGCAAAAACCCGAGGGGTCCCCAGCACCCTGCCGTTATTTCGGCCACCGAATTCCCCGCTGCGGTTTGGAAAACAACACTTTCAGGACGAGCCGGGGGGGGGGGGGGGGGGGGCGGGTTGGTCTCAGCACCCACCGCAGCCACCCCGAACTTTCCTCACAACACCGCGCCTTCAGCACAGGGCCGCCCCGCCGACGTTACCCCCCAACCCCGGCCCCGGGGGAAGGGGGTGAAGAAGCAACCCCCCCCCCCCGGGGCGGCGGGGAGAGAAACGCGGCCGGGGCCGGAGCATCACCCCGCGCCCCGACGACAACAAAGCTCCGGCAGGACCGTGCGGGGCTGGGGGGGGGGGGGGGGAAAGCCCCCAGCGCTGAGAGGTGGGGGGGGGGGGCACAAAGTGACAGGCGGGTACCCGGCGCCCCCTCCCCACAACCCGCGGCCCAGCGCGGCCGAGCACCGGGCCCCCCCCCCCCCCCCGTCAGCGCCTCCCGCTCCCTCCCTGAGGTAAACAAGCGAGCGGCCCCGCCACCGCCACCGCTCCCCCCCCCCCCCGCCCCGCCGCCGCCCCGCACTCACCTCAGCGGCCCCCCGGCGCCCGGCCGGCCCCGGAGCGGCGCAGGCGGAGACGCACACAAAGGGTAATAAAGGGGGAGGAGGGGAGCGCGGGGGGGTGGGGGCTGCCCAACTGCCTGCCGCTCCCCCGCCGAGGTGCCTCCCGCCGGGGCCGCCTCTCGGGTTCCCTCTCCGACGGCCGCGGTAGTGGCGGGGAGGGCGGCGGGGGGGGGGGGGGGGGGGGGGGAGAGGGGGGGCGCGGGGGGGAAGGAAGAAACTCCCCGGGCTCCTCCAGCGGGGCTGAGGAAGGGGAGAAGGGGAAAAGGGGGGGGGGGGGGGGGGGGGGGAAACTCGGGGGCGCCTGGCACCGGTCCCCCGCCCCCGCGCCGATGCCGAGCGGAATGAGCGGCCCTGTCCCTTTAACGGTATAAATAACGGGCCCCCCCGCCCCCCCCCGCGCTCCTCCTCATCCTCAGCTGCTGCTGCTGCTCCGGCTGCTGGGGGCTCCGGCGCTGCCGGGGAGGAAGAGGGGAGGCAGCCACTGCGCATGCGCCCCGGGGGAGCTCGGGAGGCCGCGGGGGGGGGGGGGGTGGGGGGGGGGGGGAAGAGGGAGGGAGGGGAGGAGGGACGTGCCTTCCCACAGGGCCGCGCGCACCCCGGAAGGAGATCGCGGCGGCGGGGCGGAAGGAAGTTGGGGGGGGGGGAGGAGGGAAAGGCCGGGGCGGAAGTGAGGGCGGGGCAAGGGTGAGGCGGGGATGGCCGCTGTCACGTGACGGGGCGGGGCGGGCGGCGCGGGGGGTGCCGGGAGTGCGGCGGCGGCGGCGGCGGCGGCGGGGCGGGCGCGCCTCAGGTGAGGGATGGCGGGCGGCGGGGCGGGGCGGGGAGCGGGCGGACCCACGGACACCGGCCTTTCGCCGCCTCAGCCGGTGTTGTGTCGTGTCCCCCCCCCCCGCGGCGTGGAGGATGCCGGGGGTGGGGACCGGGCGGCCCCGGACTTGGGCCTTTCGCCGTCTCAACCGGTGCTCCCCGGCGCGGAGGGTGCGGGGGAGGATGCGCCCTCCGCCCTTCTTTTCCCCGAGCGCTGGCTCCCCCGAGGCTCGGCTTGCGAGGCGGGGAATGGCTGCTGCTGGCCCCGCTGCCGTAGGCCAGCGGCCCCGGGGAGCTCCGCGGAGCCGCTGCAGCGTGGGGGGCGGGTGAGGCGGGAGCGGCGCCTCCCCCTGGGAGAGCCCGAGGCGGCGGTGGGGATTTTTTTTCCCGTTGGAAGAGGCGGCTCTGGGCGGTTGCGGTGCCTCGGGGTAACTTCCCGAGCCGCGGGTGAACGACGGGAACGGGCGAGCTGCTCGCCCGGTAGCCTTGTGGCCACTGCGCTCCGGTTTAATGAACGTAACTGCCTCGGTTCCAGCTCCTCCCGCTCCGTGGTTGGGTCCCCGGCATCCGCTTCCGTAGCGGCTGCTTTATTCACGGGGGATTTTAAGCAGCCGGTCTCGTCCTTTGCAGGCAAAGCTGCTGTGCCCGGGGGCTGAGCGGGGCTGGCCTTGCCACAGAAGGAGGAAAACTGGGAGAAGAGGGGGAAAAAGCGGTGCTAAAATTAGCGTGAATTGTTGCTGAGGAAGTTTTGGAAGCTTTCTGTTAGCACAAAGGAAGGAGGATTGGGTTTTACTCGGGCTGCTTCTCTGGGGAGGCACTGTGGTTACTGCTGTCAGCCGCACCAGCGTGAACGTGGGTGGGCGGTTGTTCCTTTTGGAACTGGATTGTTGTGACTTGCCGTCGTGTGCCTGCAGCTTGTTCCAGCTGCAGAAACAGAAATGCATTCTTTCAGACTTTATTAAACGCCGTTAAAATGACCAGATTACACTTGGTGGTTGGTCAGAGGAGAAGGCGTGTGCAAATGTCGCTTGTTTGTCCAACTTACCTGACAATTAATGATTTGGTTGTTCGCAATAATGTACCTGACTAACAGTTATTTGGACAACGATTTAGTATAACTTTTTGATTCTCTTTCTTACTTAAAGATGAAAACTTCTGCAATGAGTAATCGTAAGTCAAAGGGGAGCAGTGAAACGAAGGGAGAGTGCATTTCACAGGTTAGTAACATCTTTATTAGCTGGGTTTGTTTTTAAGCTGTGAAACTTTTCCGTCGTCCCTGTCACTGTAGTTTTCCTCCAGTTAAAAAGGCACGTAGAGGTACTTGATGTAACTTCTAGGGCTGTAAAAGGTTTTTGTGCTTACGTTCTATATTCCTTTCAGCTTCTCACCTGCTTGCTTCAAGTGTTACAATCTGCTTTTTGGAGTCTTAATAAAAATGGTAAAGGATGCTCTTGCGCTCTTATAGCCGTTTCTGGCAACAGGTTTGCATAAATCTGTTTTTATCTAATGAGATTCTTCATCTCCTGGTTTGTAGAGTGAATGGAAATCTGGGTGACTGTGTTTTTTTGTAACGGCCTAGGTTAGGCAGGGCAGCAGCTGCCAAATCAGTTTTCAGTTTGTTTTTTTTTAAGCTTTATTCTTCTGTTTTTTCTCAAAGTGACAGCTTAAAACCTGTGATGCCTTTTGTAGTGAATTATCTCTGGTTGAATGATTTCTTCTATTGTAATATCTTTCCTTCACTTACCCACGAAATCCCTTTATGGGGGGAAAACCTTTTCACTTGTGGATGGACACTGCTGATCGCTCGTTAAAACAGAATAAATCTGAACATTAAATCAGTAAGACTTTGGTAGAAGGGAAAGTAACTGAAGAAGCAGGTGTGCAAGCACGGCTCATGTGTTAAACAGCAGTTCCTTTCATAAAGTGGAATTCTTAGCAAAATAGATTTTTCTTGTTCTTCTGTCCGTTATTTGGGCTCGCTGAGGAGTACGTCACAAAGACGCATCTGCAGGTATTTATTTTTAAACCAAACACCTAGAGCTGACGGTGATGATTCCACCATGAAGAGCTAAGTGTTAGAAGACGACATGCTTTCACGATGCTAAAATCCCGTTAGTAACAAACCCCAGGAGAGTGACTGGTTGGCTACAGGCGTGAACGAGTAACTGCTGCCTAAGGCAAGAGAAAGGCAAAACCTTCGTGGTGAAGCATGGCCTGAGTGTAGGTTTACCTGGGCTGGAACTCTGCGCTTTTTCGTGATTTCTTAGGGCTCAGTGGAAGCAAAGAAGGCCTTGGTGAAGAGCTGTGACTGAAGAACATGGAGAAAAATCTTAATGGGGGGGAGGTGAGCTCACTCCTTGATTAAGAGTGGAAAAGCAGTGGCAGAGATGTGCAGGGTAATGTTTAGGTGAAATGGAGGTTCAGTTGGACTGAAAGGCGAGGTGCTCGAGCGGGATCGTAAAGGAAGATCGCTCCGTCGGCAGTTTGCAGTTTAATCTCTGAAATTCTTTGGCAGGGAGCACTTAAATGGGACACCAGGCGTTTAAGAGGAGGGGGTATGCAGGTGCTGTAGCCTAGCTTAAATGAGGGGTAGGGAGGAGCTGTAGTATAGAGTCCTGTAACCTCTTAAAAACCGGGGTTGTCCAGGTCGCCTGCTGCTAGCCAAGTGGTGGGAAGAAATCTGCTGCGATGCTGAAGGTTGGGTGTTGGGGAATTGAAGTCACAGTTTTAAGTAACATTTCTCAACGCGGGAAGCAGAAGTCAGTGCAGACCTGTGTCTAGAGATCTCCCAAGCAGTTAATCCAAATTAATAGTGACAATAACTGTTCACTGCACCTTGAAGGGTTTTTCAGGGCTTCATGTGGTAACCAAGCTGGATAGGCTTCGTTCCCTCCTTTGTGAGGGCTCTTATTACCCTCAGGATGATTCTACTTCCTGCCCCTCTTCCAAACTTCTAGGAACAAGGTACCTGAACTGAATCCTCAAAGAAACTGTAAATTTGCTGCTTTCTGCTGTTCGAAGGCGGTAGGCTGCAGTGTTGTTGTGAGTGGTGCAAAAAGTGTATTCACTGAGGATTTGGGGGTGTAACTAAGGGGTTATTTTTTACTTAAGTCAGCTGGGAAATGTTTTCTTGCCTGTATTGCACAATAAGATCTATGAATTAGATGAACCACTGACCTAATTTAGGTGACAAGTAGAACATCCCTTTAGGGGTGAAGGGAAGAAGCTGTAGCAGAAGGGACCAAAGACACATGCTGTTATAATTGAGTTGAATTTTCTCTTTTCTGCTACAAAGAGTCTGTTAAAGATTTGCCCACTTCATTCTTACTTTGAAGACCCAACGTCATAGGTGGCAGTTAACGCTTACGTGGTACAGAGTGATTGTAACACCACGGAAACCTGCGTGTTTTACCGTTATTTTACTGCAGTGGTTATTTTTGTGAAACAGCCAGTTAAATCCGTTATGTTATTGGTACATTCTGGTGTTGGGAGCACCAAGCGTTCTTTCTGTCTTGTGTTATATCCCTAGGTGCAAAAAATTCTACGTGAGAGATTCTGTCACCATTATGCTACTGGAAAACTGTTTGGGCTTGAACATCAGCACAGGTGAGTGAGCAGGCTCAACTGTCAAGGAATTCCTCCTTCAGCCCCAGTAGAAAAATAATCAGGTGAAGCCAGAATTTTCTGCTACGTCTCTTCTTGTAAATGGTGCAGGCTTAAATGACGTGCAGCGCAATGCTTCTAAAAATAGCTTGCCTCAGATTTTAAGAGTTTTTATACAACTGTTGCTTGCTGGTTTGTCAGGCTCTGGGTTTTGGGTTTCTTGTTTCAAATCTGTAATTCCCAAAACACTTCTTTTTGAGCCTGAAAGATACATTTAGGGCATATGCTAAGGCTACGTTTAACGACCTGACCAAGCAAAAAGTAAAAAGTCTCTTGTCGTGAGTCTTTATTTGTACTTCAGATTTCCTCCTGGTTATTGGCAAGCCGTGTTGAAAGTAAACCTTAGACCTTGGGTGCCAGCATCATGTTTCTTGAGGTAGAGACCCGTATGTAAAACAAACCTCCTTGGGGTCATCCAGGTGCGGAGGTTAGAGTTGGGAAGAAGGGACCTATTGTGACAATAATACTGCCCTGATACCGGTCCTTGTACAGATGCAGGTCAGATTCTGAAAAGAGCAAACATGTATCCGAAGAACTTGTTTTAAACAATCAATTTTTCCACGAGTGCCTTCACAGCAGTTGAATCGCCCGCTATGAGCGTTGCTTTCCTTTCCCTTACAGGAAGGAGAACATTTCTGTTATTAAAAAAAGTGCAGTGTGATACCGAGGCAGAATTCACGTGGACACGTGTAGTGGCGGTGTGAGAGAACGTGTTTCTGGGACGTTAGTGTTCTGCAAATCAAGGCTCCCCTCTTGGTGTTGGGATTCTGCAGACCAGTCCGCAGGCTGTTGAATTAGACTGGAGGGAACTTCCCAACTCTTGTTTTTTTTCTTTCCCAAGCTGTAGTTAGCTCTCAAATGGTGAACACCGCCACGTGCATTTGCTGCAGCTGTTCCACCATGACTCTGTCGCTCCTTTAGAAGCGATTGCACAAGATCAATATTCTAAGTTTAAAAAAAAAAAAAAAAGATATTAAATGTATGTGTTTGTAAGCATTTGGGAACTGGAAGTGTCAGTAGTTTTTGGAAGTACTTTAGCACTAGGTGATAAGTCTGAAGATAACTTAGAGTTGTCTTTGTTCCTTCTTTTGGGTGGGAATAGAATAGGAACTTGAAGTTCAGTATTGCTGTTACATGCCAAAAATTAGCATATAATGTTTTATGAAGATTGTCAAAATGAATATATAGATAGATAGATAGATTGTCCATTTTTACTGGTGTCAATAAATTTGCCAGTCTTATGTAGTGGTATTAAAGAAAGCAATCTTGGGGTTTTTTTTAAAGAAAAAAGTAACTATTGACATCTGTCCTTTCATGGTGAAGAGTTGTAGAACTTTATGATTAGTGATACTCCCGACTTCGGCGTGTTTTCATATTTTAAAATATTTTAGGAAATCTAATCACTCAGCCTTTTGTACTTTATGGTGTTTTGCTTTTCAGTGCCCTGAGTGTTAGCTCTGAGAGCAGGTTGAAATGTCCCAAGTTTTCTCTTATGTTCTAAAGATTCTTTGAATTTTCCATCGTTTCAGTGAATGTTGTCTGGTTGGAAGTTTTTAACCTCTTGCTGTTGTCAACACAGACACCTGCTGGAACTGCTGAAACGAACTGCAGTGCATGGAGAAAGTAATTCTGCCCTCATTATTGGACCCCGAGGATCAGGAAAGACTGCGGTATAACCATGTATTTAAAGTTTATCCAAGGTCCAGTAAAGCATGAGGGAAATAACCTGGCTGAAGCCCTGGGAGCTTTTGGAGCTAAATTTTTATCTCTGCCTGTTTTAAAGAGAGAATCGCTAATGGTTTACATATCATCTCAAAATATTTTAGGTCTTCTCGTGAGCGAGTTGTGTTGAATAACAGTGTGGCTTCCTAACAATCTTTGGAAACTTTTCAAATGCTGAGTTCTGAGTGATTTTTCTAAAATAGAGTAGCTTTTTTCAGGTGTTAAAACCCCGTGTACCTGTCTGTCCCCACGCTGCCCTGCAGCGGCGTGCCTGCCTTTGGAGCTCTGTGCCTTTCTTCACCAGGTTTCTTGACACACGCACCCAAAGCGTGTAAAATGGAGATAGTTTTTCAGAACAAGCGGCAGTTGTTGCTCAGGGATCTGGCGGTGTCTTAGGTTCTGCCTTCTTTCAGCGCTTCTCCTCTTACACCTCTGTGGTGGTTCTTGCCACACAGGACTTCGTCTTTGCCATTAAAGCCACGTTTTGCTTACTCTTTAAAAGTTAACCTGCTGTTGTACCTCTGCTGTAAAATGGCTGAAAAGGCATCCAAAACCTGTAAAAGGAGGAGACTGAAGGGTGGATTTCTACCTAGCTGTTTGTGTGCAGGGAATGGGAAGGGATCTGAATCCTGTTTGAAATGAATCGGAGGACGTTGTTACCTAAATAGCTAGGAGGTGGAGTATTTTGTGATAGTTCTAGTTTATTTTCTGTGGCTTTGTATTTTAAAGGAACTCTTCTTAGTTGAGGTATGTGAGGGGATGACATCTAACTTAAGCGTTCCATCCTTCACTATTATACTCAAGTCTTTAATGTTTGCAGGAGTATACAACGCCATAATTAGGTTGGCTGTTACTGCAAAAAGTATTCAAGGTGGAAAAACTACCAAAATGGCTTCGGCAGTTTTCCCAAGCGGCCTTCAAGGGTTTCATTGCGGTTGAATAGCAATAAGTTCATAGATGGGGAATGCATCTGTGGCACAGCTGACACCCGTCACTGCCCGGTCGCTGGCAGCTTTCTCGTTCCCTGTTTCCAAACCAGCCGGTCTCGTTACGTTCTGGTGGTACCCGTGGGGCTACGGGAGGGTAACTGCCAAAATACTGTGGAGCGGTGGTGGGGAACGCGTTGATAAAGCGGTGGCAAGTGAGGGTTCCTCCACCTGTGTGCTCCTGCTGGTCTTGAGCTGGAGTTTATTTCCCCTGTCTTAGATTTGTGGGTTTGTAAGTAAGCAACGAGTGCTGTCATAGTGCAGAAAATAGCTTTGGGATTTTCTTCTGTTTGCAGTGCAGGCTGGCACGGTACAGTTGGGACTGCTGGTGAGAGGCTAGCCAGAGTGGGTGGCATCTGCTTACTGGGCATAAACTTGAGAAAGAAGGGAATAAGCTTTTTTGTTGCAAGTATCCCTGTACCAAATGTTGGCACCTGTAGTAGGAGTCTATCTGCTCCTACGTACGGTATCAACAGAAAGAGAGCTTTGTACTGCAGGCAGGTTGGAGTAAAAACCCGCGACAGACCGATCCCTCAAACGCCACGTGCCCCCCAGTCACCAAACCTCAAACCTATTTTGTATTGTTTAAAGTTTAAAATGTCTTCCAAGCCTTTTACGTAAGGGTAGAGCAGATGGAAATTTGTGATCCCTCCTGCCAGAACATAAGCGAGCTCATCGTGTACGTGAGATGAGTGATCTTCTTGCTCTACATCAGGAGAAAGCTGTGGGTTCTCTAAAAGGACTGCTGGGGACAAGGAAACCGTGTGCGCGTGCGTGAGTGAGCGTACATACACCTTTGCTGCAAATCCTCAGCTGAGGAAGCAAAAGCAAAGGAGCGGCAAGTGAGTGAGAAGTTAACGTCGCAGCTACTTGTCCTGACTTCAGTACGAGTTCCTTATGACTTTGACCAAGAACGAGTTCTTGCTGGACTGTAAATTTAGGACCCCGAAGTTTTATAAGCAGTAGTTGATGTAATTATGGGCAATTAAATTTTCTCTCATGCTTCCTGACTTCAGGGGGAAAAGAAGCAGCATGGTGTCTTTAAAGATATAAAGCAAAGGTTTTTGTTCCACAGCATCTAATGAAGCAGTGAAGCTGAATACTAGTCTAACTCAAGAGACAAATTCTCTCACATCTCAGACTCATAAAGCTTTTTTTGATTAAGGCAAAAGCCCTAGATACTACCCCAGAAAACGAGTGACTAAAATACTGGAATTATTTTTCTATTTCTCTCCCTAATAATTCCACAGAATGAACCGATGTGATTGCTACAGTCGTAATAGTGAACGGGACGTTGTCATTTTAGTATTTTGGTCTTGAAAAGACTCAAAACCATCGTTACCTCATGAAACTGCATGTACTGTTGCCTGTCTGGTAGCAGCCATTTGTACGCTTTCCTTACTGTTAAGACATTAATCTTCTTATAAAGAAATTGTGTATTTTTTTTTCCTAGTTATTAAATCATGTCTTAAAAGAGCTTATGGGAATGAAACAACTTAGAGAGAACCTCTTGCAAGTTCATCTGAATGGCAAGTAATACCACGTCACGTTTGAATTTCAGTTGCTGTAATTTGTATGTACTGAGCAAAAAATCTTGGTTTCAGCAGTTGTGATCTCGCCCCGATGACGGGCCCACGGATCTGCGCGCTCCAAAACGCCTTTCTTCACATCTCTCTGTGTAAAGAGAACTTTGGTGCTTTTAATGACTTTTCAAAATACTAAAATCCAGTTCGGTCGTGACCAAATTGTTCTAAGCAACTTCTTAGTACAGATGGAAAATTACTGTCCAGCCTTAATTTACAGAAAGGCCCAGCTTTGTAGGGCTGGAAATGGAGAGAAGCTGCTGGCTAAGTTTCTGGCGGCTGTAGACACGGCCTGTTGGAGTGAAGGAGAGCTGCCAGGTCTTCATGCCAAATCATTTTCTTTCAGGGCTTCTTCAGACGAATGATAAAGTGGCCCTGAAGGAGATCACCAGACAGTTGCACCTGGAAAACGTGGTGGGGGATAAAGTTTTTGTAAGTATCGACTTCACTATGCCCCGTGCTCATCTCCCACGGAAATCCTTGCCTGGAAAACTCGCTGTCTAGAGCGCAGCTTGTGCAGACTGAACGGGCCGTGGGAGTGTTAGTAGCAACACTGAGATGGGCTGGCTCGGTCTTCTCAGAGCTTTCTCTTCTAAAACAGTTAATTTGCGTGGCAGTAGTGGCCTCTGGCAGCATTTACCTGGTTTACAACCCCTTCGGGCGTGCCAGCAAATGAATACCTGTGCTCTCCACAAGTGCTGCACGTGACCTGTCGCTAGCTGAGCGATCTTAATGCCTCCTGATACTTCTTCACAGACCATCGACTGTGACTTAGGGAGCCTTTCCACCCTTCCTCCTTCTCTAGACATTTACTTCAGACCTCTAGATGAAGCAAACATTAAGCATCCTGAAAAGACTTTGTTCAGAGGGGTAGAGTATTTCGGAAACATTGGCTTTTAACGTTTCAAGGCAAAGAGTAAGCCAGTGAGCCAGCCAAAAAGCAGCATCTTCAGTGTATTTGCAGCATTTTCTAGTTCACAGGGAAATCCAGGCTTCCTAGAGCTCTCGTTTTGCATGGGATTTCTGTTAAAATCTTTGCTTCTGTTGACCTTTTCACAGCTATAAGAGACTCATTTACGTTAGTGGTAAAGTCAGTAATAAAGAGAATAACTGAAGTGCTTCAGATTCAGTTTCACTCATTTGGGTGTGACATAACTTGGGCTGATGACCTGAGCTACCCTGGTTGTTGCCTGTTACACAGTGAGTGTCCTTGAGAAGCCCTTCTCTGGTGCGGCAGGTCCTTCTGAGCATCATCTCTGCTCCCAGGTGGGGGCCTTGGGCAGAGCTTACATAGGTGTGAGTCACGTCTAACACTGATCCACGTGGCTAGAGCGGAATTACAAGAGGGGAGAAAGGTGAAATCTGGATAGAGGAGGTTTATTTTCATCAGCTGCCTTCGGAAGGCTAAAGAGGTCAGATGTTACCACCTCAGTGAAGAGAAACCGGAGGACTAGGCTGGAGGTGGTGTGGAATACAAGAGGAAGTGTGGATGGTAGTTATTGCCTTTATTACCCTTTGGAAATGCTTCCTTCTTAGGCTGCGCTTTGGTTTCCTACTGATCCCAAGCGATTTTAGGTACAGAGAATGGAAAAACCTTTCTGGGGGTGAGCTAAAATTTTCCCAAATCCAGCTGTGGTAAGAAAAGGAAATCACAAGTATTTAATTTCAGCCTAGCCGTTGGAACCAGAGATCGTTCCCACAGAGCCCTAGAACAACCTTTCAGGGTCCGCAGCTCAACCACCAAAAATGCTGGAGGCACAACCGGACTGAAATACGCATAATTCCCCTTTAATTTTCCCCGTCAAGCTCTCGTGGAGCACTACTTTAAACTCTCAGCTAGCCGATCCCTTCGGTGATGGGCACCACGCGGTGATCTGCAGGAATGTCCTCTCGGGAGAAACGTTTCCTTTCTTCCCTCCTTCAGCTCGCCTTCGGAGCGTCCAGGGGCTTTTCTGCCGCCTCGGGCGGGGCTGGTGGTCTGGACTGGTTTCCCACCTCCCAACTGGGGCGCTTCAGAGCGCGTTAGCCGTGCGTGCAGCCGAAGCGGGATGGTCCCAGCAGCTCACGGGGGTCGGGGGTGAGCGGGCGATGCTTTCACCCATCTAACGAGGTGGAAACTGAGCTGCGTCCTGATCGTGCTCGGCGTGAGGCGGCGGTTTCTGCCCGGGGTGAGCGTGCAGTCGCAATTTAAGGAAAGACAGAGCCACTTGTACGTTTAGCCTTTTGTAGACGTTCTTCTGATCGCCGGTTCTTGCCTGGCTGGGGCAATTCGTTTGGGGTTGGAAAAAAAGCGGGTCGATGTCGAGTCAGCTGTCAGCTTCCTGAAGAGGCCGTGGTTATACACCGTGAAATAACGTCGTACGGTTTCGAACCGGCCCTGGTTTTGAGCGCGGGGTTTTGGGAGGAGATGGCTTCATGACATGCCTGAGCTTGAGGTCGTCGCTCCCTTCTGGGAGTGACACTGAAAAGCTGTTGTGAAACTTGTTTTTTTTTTTTTTTTCTTCTCTGCGTAGGGCAGTTTTGCTGAAAATCTTGCGTTCCTCCTTGAAGCTCTAAGGAAAGGTAAACACGAGTAGCCTCCGTTCTGAAAGCGTGTGTGCTTGTCACTTGGCTGGGAAGTTAGCCTGTACGTGTGTGCTCACCTCCTCGTACGAGTGGAGTGAAGAATTGCAGCCCGAGAATGTGTCCAGTTACAAAACAATGTAAAGAATACATAATGCTAAACGTGTCCTGGTTAGAAAATAATGTAAAAAATACGTAACCTAAACAAACACAAACCTCACCGAACTGGTGCTGTAAAGGCTTGCGTGTGAGGGTCAGCGGGGACGGACAGATTCTTTTATCCGGGTTGAAGTTACTAAAAATGGTGGGTTTTTTAAAAAAAAAAAATTGCCGTAGAAGTCTGTCTTGCCTCGCAACCAGAAGTGATGTCCGGCAGAATACTACAAAACCTTGCAATTTTTCAGTGTGTTTTTCTTGTCGCTGTTGTAGCAGTGCCAATGTGAAAGGAGGGCTTAGGGCAGAGCTAAAAGAAAATACAGGAATTATTAAAACTGGGATTTGTGACAGCGGTCGAGATGGGAAGCCTGATGATGACGTTACCACGCTAACTTTTAAAATTGCAATCTCAGGAGACCGAACGAGCAGTTGTCCAGTTCTGTTCATACTGGATGAGTTCGACCTGTTTGTTCATCACAAGAACCAGACGCTGCTCTATAACCTCTTTGACATATCCCAGTCAGCACAGACTCCGGTGACGGTGGTTGGCCTTACGTGTAGGCAGGTAAGGAACTGCGCTTGCTCTTGCAAAGTTTTCACCTGTTTCTTTTGTCTTAGTTGGAATGTTTTCTCCTCTGCTGGAACCTTACTTAATTTACTAAGAGACTTTTCTCGATTATCCATTTTTGTGACTTTTTTTTTTTCAGTTGGGAGGGGATTAAAAAATAATCATAACTTGTGCTGAGAGCAAACTGGGATGACCAAAAAACTGCCAAGCCTTGAGTTTCACTGCTGGAGGAGCAGGTTTCCGTGTCTGAGGAGACACGTGGCCGCTCTCCTTCCTGTATTACCACACAAGAGCCATATTTATCCACGTGGCTGTTGTATATTATACTGTTGTTCACCCTTTCCTCCTGGGCACTTCAGTTTCTTGGTCAGCAGTTGGTAAGAACAGACTTGTAGTAACCGACAGTGTTTCAATCCTTGTTTCTGAGGACGAGGGATTGTTTTTAAGCACACGCTTCAGGAGGGCACTGCTGCTGAAGTGTCCAAAGCGGGTTTAGGATCCGGGTTAAACTTGTGATTTTTGCAGTGACATTGTAGGGAGCTGTGGACAGGTTACGTGTGTACTGTGAAACGACGACTGTGTAACGCTATGGCAGCTGATACTTTATAAAAAGTTAGGCTGGTTTTCTCAATAAGCTGCATCGGTGGTGAAGATGGCTGGGTTAAGACAAGAATAATTAAAATCTTTCATCGAAGGCTGAGTCTGGGGTTAATTTGGTTTAGGTGATATTTAGCTGGGCAAATTTCTGGAAGGTGAGGGAACAGCTAATAGCAGATTCGGTAGATTACAATCTTTCCTTTTGCTTCATTCCTGTCCTGAGCCTGGTTTCCTCATCGCCCGTTGTTTGGAACCCCGTGTTGGTCTGCTTTTGAGTGTAATTAAGGTGTCGTCTTCAGAGGCTGTGCCGTGGCTGTGGGGATAGCTGTGGCTTCTGAGGGTTGGTTTTGTTTTTTTTTAAATCGCTGGTCCCTGTTGCGTGGGACTTGGGAATCGAAAGGGGCTTTTATGTTCTGCCCTGTTGGCTCTCTGCTTCCTGTTCCCGCTCGCTTTTGGGTGAGGACGTTGGGTATTCTTCAAGCCTTTTTTTAGTGCACGTAAAAACACTTAAAACCAACACACAGCAAACCCTCAAAAAACAAAAAGGCCCACCCCAGATCCCTAGAACTACGCATGTAATCAACCATTGTCCCACCCCAGATCCCTAGAACGAGGCCTGTAACCGCTCTGGCCCCCCCCAGATCCCTAGAACGAGGCCTGTAACCGCCCTGGGCCCCCCCAGATCCCTGGAACGAGGCCTGTAACCGCTCTGCCCCCCCCAGATCCCTGGAACGAGGCCTGTAACCGCTCTGCCCCCCCCAGATCCCTGGAACGAGGCCTGTAACCGCTCTGCCCCCCCCAGATCCCTAGAACGAGGCCTGTAACCGCTCTGCCCCCCCCAGATCCCTGGAACAGAGGCCTGTAACCGCTCTGCCCCCCCCAGATCCCTAGAACGAGGCCTGTAACCGCTCTGCCCCCCCCAGATCCCTGGAACAGAGGCCTGTAACCGCTCTGGCCCCCCCAGATCCCTGGAACGAGGCCTGTAACCGCTCTGGCCCCCCCAGATCCCTAGAACGAGGCCTGTAACCGCTCTGGCCCCCCCAGATCCCTGGAACGAGGCCTGTAACCGCTCTGGCCCCCCCCCAGATCCCTAGAACGAGGCCTGTAACCGCCCTGGCCCCCCCAGATCCCTGGAACGAGGCCTGTAACCGCTCTGGCCCCCCCCAGATCCCTAGAACGAGGCCTGTA
Organism: Leptosomus discolor; assembly: GCF_034619465.1. Taxonomy (NCBI): domain Eukaryota; kingdom Metazoa; phylum Chordata; class Aves; order Leptosomiformes; family Leptosomidae; genus Leptosomus; species Leptosomus discolor. The sequence continues at coordinate 3,141,014 of NC_141395.1, forward strand.
ACCGCCCTGGCCCCCCCAGATCCCTGGAACGAGGCCTGTAACCGCTCTGGCCCCCCCCAGATCCCTAGAACGAGGCCTGTAACCGCTCTGGCCCCCCAGATCCCTGGAACAGAGGCCTGTAACCGCTCTGCCCCCCCCAGATCCCTGGAACGAGGCCTGTAACCGCTCTGCCCCCCCCAGATCCCTAGAACGAGGCCTGTAACCGCTCTGCCCCCCCCAGATCCCTGGAACAGAGGCCTGTAACCGCTCTGCCCCCCCCAGATCCCTAGAACGAGGCCTGTAACCGCTCTGCCCCCCCCAGATCCCTGGAACAGAGGCCTGTAACCGCTCTGCCCCCCCCAGATCCCTGGAACAGAGGCCTGTAACCGCTCTGCCCCCCCCAGATCCCTGGAACAGAGGCCTGTAACCGCTCTGGCCCCCCCAGATCCCTGGAACAGAGGCCTGTAACCGCTCTGGCCCCCCCCAGATCCCTAGAACGAGGCCTGTAACCGCTCTGCCCCCCCCAGATCCCTGGAACGAGGCTTGTAACCACTCTGCCCCCCCCCAGATCCCTGGAACGAGGCCTGTAACCGCCCTGGGCCCCCCCAGATCCCTGGAACGAGGCCTGTAACCGCTCTGCCCCCCCCAGATCCCTGGAACGAGGCCTGTAACCGCTCTGGCCCCCCCCAGATCCCTAGAACGAGGCCTGTAACCGCTCTGGCCCCCCCAGATCCCTGGAACGAGGCCTGTAACCGCTCTGCCCCCCCCCGATCCCTGGAACAGAGGCCTGTAACCGCTCTGCCCCCCCCCGATCCCTGGAACAGAGGCCTGTAACCGCCCTGCCCCCCCCCAGATCCCTGGAACAGAGGCCTGTAACCGCCCTGCCCCCCCCCAGATCCCTGGAACAGAGGCCTGTAACCGCTCTGCCCCCCCCCAGATCCCTGGAACGAGGCCTGTAACCGCTCTGGGCCCCCCAGATCCCTGGAACAGAGGCCTGTAACCGCTCTGGCCCCCCCCGATCCCTAGAACGAGGCCTGTAACCGCTCTGGCCCCCCCCGATCCCTAGAACGAGGCCTGTAACCGCTCTGGCCCCCCCAGATCCCTGGAACAGAGGCCTGTAACCGCTCTGGCCCCCCCAGATCCCTAGAACGAGGCCTGTAACCGCTCTGGCCCAGCACAAGGTAGGGCACAGCGCTGTGTTTCTCTAGGTGGGTGAATCCCACAGCCCGTTTCCGATGCCGCTCCATTGCTGTGTGGTGAGCTTTTACTCCCTTCAACCATCAGCCTGACGGCGGACTGGCTTGGCTCTGGGTTACAAGCTTGGAAGATAAATACGGGCCCTTCAGTGGTGGTGTTATTTTTTTGAAGCTGGATTCTTTCAGTCTGACAGAAGGCGTGGGATTGACAGCTGCCAACCTACCTATCTGCTGAACAGACAACTGGTCTGGAGCCGTGGTAGGCTGAAACATCTTGAATGCAGACTTCAGTAACTGCAATATTTACATAATCTATGGAGGAATTTTGCTGGGTATCCTAGCAACTCCTCACCCTCTGTGATGTAGTGCGTCACGTGGTGTGGGTCAACGGCTACTTGTGAGGCGTTACAAGGCGCCTCCGTTATAATAATGAGCAAAGGTCTCATTAGAACATTTCATGCCTGAGAATTTAATAATAATTCTTTTTAAAGACTATTTACTTTGGTGTTTTCTCTGGTAGGCTTTAGTGTAGCAAAGACTGCACTAAACGCACCCACTCTCTCTAATCATGAGTTTTACTTTCTTTCACAAGGATATCCTGGAGCTCTTGGAGAAGAGAGTGAAATCAAGGTTCTCTCACCGACAGATATATTTGATGAATTCCTTTGATTTTAAACAATACATTAGGATATTCAAGGAACAGCTTTCTCTTCCTGCTGATTTCCCTGATAAGTCTTTTGCACAAAAATGGAATAATAACGTTCAGGTATTTAAAGCTCTTTATATTTGGTTTTAGTACAACTGTTCTAAAGTAAGGCCAGTTTATAAGTGTAAAGCCTTTACCTAAGGTAAGTGTTTCCTTTCACTGTATGAGTTTGATGATAAATCAGATTGTGATGGAGAATCTTTGCTTATGGAAGCCTGGAGATAAGAAAAAAGACGAGAAAGTTAAGGTGAGACACGAAGAATTGCATTGTCCAGCGGGAGCTGAGCTCTTCCTGCAAGGTAGCGAACTGCTGGTTTTCAGGTGAGGATGAAATGATTTGCTGACTAAAATATCACTTTAAAATTCCTTCTTCTTTTTTTTTTTTTTTCAGCATCTCTCGGGGGATAAAACTGTGCAAGATCTGCTGCAGAACCTTTTTCACTGCGCTAAAGATCTGCGCTCGCTTCACTTGCTGTTGGTGGGTATTTGGACGCGGGCGTAACGTCTCCTTGATTCACAGTGACCAGTAAACACCACTCGTGGTTTTCCAGCCGGTTGTGCCTCAAACACCTTTTTATTCAGCAGGCTGTCGACAGCGCTGGTTCCTTGCACGCTTTGCCAGTCGTGCTTTAGTAAGGACTCGGTGTCGTCGTGGTTGCTGTGGCCTGTCGTGAGGGTGGGCTGTTCAGTGGAAGTGTTGGGGGGGTTTTTGGTATTTCAGGTAACTTTTGCCAAGTCTTTCCGTTTCTAAAGCGAAACTGTAGGTGAAATACTTCCTAAATGCTCTTTCTGAAATTTTTTGGTTGAATCCTGAAAACTCCTGGTACGGACACCTACTTTCTCTGCCTTTTAAGTCCGTTGTTGCGGCCAAATTTTCCTCCATTTCTCCTCTTTTACTCAATCTGTCGCTGTACTAAACCTGCTTCTCTCCATTCTTCCAAGATCAACACATTTTGGTGCCATTGTTGGACCACGGTCCCTGACTGGATCCTCGTGTCACCTTAAGCCCTCGGCTTTGTCCTCCTCCGGACGCTGCTGGGGTTTGGCTGCGCTCCTGGCCTGTTCCCTGAGCAACTCTCCCTGGAGGTATAAGCACTTCCAACCCAAAAGCACACGGAGCTGCGTTGGGATTAACTGTCACCGAGAGCCAAAACACTGCTGGTTGTCATTCCCTCCTGCCCCTCCTAAACCCTGGCTCTTGCTGTGACGCTCCCGAGCACAGATGAGTTGCCTCTACGGCCTGCTTGCTCCTGGGTAGCTCTTCAGGAGAGCGTTCCCCTGTACCTACAGCCTCGTCACTCACGCACCGGGAATGCTTTTGTTTGGTTTCGTCGCTTCCAGTTTCTCTCTCCGCAGAGCAGCAGCTAAAATCACCTCATGGATCATTTAGGATAAGGCACGGCTTCGTTCTCCAGAGCTGGTTTCGTAGGTGGAGCACTTCAGGTAGCCCAGATGCTGTCCTGAAGTCATCCATGACTCTGATGCTAGTCCAGGAAATGTGATCTTAATCTTTTAAATCTTGAGGTGCGGAAAGCTCGAGGCTACTAATCCCCAGAAACACGGAGACGGAAGTTCGTCCTGCTCTGCCAAACGGCGGCGTTACCTGGCATCACGGGCCTGAGGAAGCTTTCAGAGTTGTCCTCGGTAGCTCCAACCTTTCCCAGTTAGCTCGGGGCGGGGGGGGGGACACACAAAAGGAGACCGGTGCCTCCCCACTCGCCCCGAGAGCCGCCTTCTGTGTTCAGGGAGGAGGAGCTAACGCTGAGGGTGACCTTCTCCTCCTCTCGCAACAAACGAGCTGACACTTAACGCGTGGTCAGGCTCTCCTCTTTTGGAACCTGCCTCCCTCGCTTCTGTGTTTCGAGGCCGCTCAGACAAACACAAACCCCTTTGTTACAGCAGCTGGGTGACGCTTATTTAACCACCTGAAAACACCCGTGGGCTTCCGCCAGCGAGAAGAGCCAACCGAAGGTACCCGCTCCTCCTGGGGGCTGCCAGCGGTCAGGTTTTACCCCTTAGCTCCGGGGAGGGCTCTTCTGGACACAAGGCTGCGTGTACAGCCACAGCCACGCTGAAAACTGGATCAGGGACTCCCTGCTCTAGTCCTGAAACACGGAGTGTGATCAGACTCCTCTCTTTTTACCTCTCTTCACCGGGGTTTGGTACGAGGCTGCAGATTATTTCTAGTTTAGGGGCACCCGCTTCGGTCTCTGGGGCTTGAAGGGCTGCCAGGCTGAGAGCTGATGGCTCTGAACAGCCCCCCCTGAGCTCCAAGGGGCGTCAGAGCTGAGGCTGAAGCTCCCAGCTGTTTGCTTCAGCGTGTTCTGCTGCATTTTTCCTTCAGAAAGGGGCTCTTTTATGCTGAAGCCCTCTTGCTCATGGAAGCGGGTATCAAACGGATTCTCGCACTGCTGTAATTCTTTGGTATTGGCTGAAGGGTGGATTAATTGCCCCACGGGGTGAATTTTTGGTTCGTTTTGACCCTCTGTGGGGCTCTGCCATCAGAGCAGGTGAGAGCAGCTTTGGTGCGGTGGTGGGAACCGGAGCTCCTCTTGCCTTGGAACGTGCTTGGGAAGTTTGGAAGAACTGAACAAGTTGAGTGTTGTAGCGAAGGAAAACGAGTCCTTTTTGGTGTAAAAGTGGAACCAGCCGGCTCATAACTGAGCTGCTCAACTCCAGTTCTGCTTTTGGTCAGTGCTGGTGCCTCGCGGGGTCTCGTTGGGTGTGGGATTTCCCGCCGTCACCTGCGTGCCCGCCTCTGACCCCCGTAACCCAGAGGGGCCTCAGTGCTCCAGGCTCTGACCCGCCAGCTCCTCACGGATTTCACCCTCCCCTTCCTCCCTGTCCGAATTCCCTCCGGCCTTTATAGGCTGAAACCTCATTCCGTACCTTCGGAAGGCTGAACGATGACGTGGCTTTTGGAGGCCGCTACACCAACGTGTGTAAGGGGAGGACTGGGAGAGACTGGGGGCAGGTAGCCCTGGATGTTCTCAGCGAGGGACCTCAACCAAACGTGTGACACAGGTTTTCATCACGCAGACCTGCAGCCCTAGGAGGTGGTCACTGAAAGCCATTTTTTTTTTTCTGTTGATGAACATTATTTCCAAGGCAGATGTTTGGAGCCCTGACGAGCGGGTGAAGGTCGCTGCGGCTTGTGGCTCAGCAATAGCTTGGGAGGAGGCGCATCAGAGGTCGGTCAGCGACGTATTTCTTGCCTTAGGTTTGTTCAAAACCCACTTTCTGGGGCAGCCAAAGATGTCTAAAGGTTCAGAGTGCGACCAGGTGAGGCTTGAGCGAGTGTCCTGAAGGGGCAACTCATCCTCCGTCAGCGGAGCAGGGCCTCCAGCCACACGAGCGTGCCGGGGCTCTGCCCGAGGTGTGCTTAAACTCGTGGGAAGTCATCCCTAGAGCCAGGATGCTAATCCATCGACGTGAATACGAACAAGTTAATGAGTATTTATCTCCTCCAGCGAGGAGGCTTCAAAGTTTTAAGCCTGGAAAACCTCCCTGGCCAAACGCGGTTGTAGCTGCCACCAGCTGTTCACAGGGTTTTCAGCCTGAGCCGACGGTGGGTGTAGGGTTTATCCAGGTGACATGGGGTGCTCTGTGTTCCGTCCCCACGTAGAAAGTATGTCTGGGAATTAGTAATTAACTGAAAAATGTCTTCTGCTTTGTTTTCAGATGCTGGCTGTCAGTAAGGTTACCGTGCATCACCCGCTGGTCACCGCGTCGGATCTTCACGAGGCGAACAAGCAGCACAGAACGGACTCGAAGGCAAACATCGTACACGGTAAAGCTCAGCTGCTTCCCCCAGCATGGTCCCGGGGAGTCTGGCACGTGTCACGTTCCCCCCCTCCCCGAAACTCTCCTGGTGTCGGAGGTGCTGGGGGCGTGAGCGGCACGGGGACTCCCTCTGCTCCCTGCTGACGGCGGTTGTGCCTCCGCGCCGAGGTAACAACGCCGAGTAAACCCGGTGTGGAGCGAGGGAAGTGCTGGTAGTAACCCTGCTCTGCGGGGGGCCGGGGCAGCGTTGTCGTCCCGTAGAAGTGCCGGAGGAAGGGCAGACGCTGCCCTCTCCCTGGGGGCGGGAGGGGCCTGGAGGCTCTTGGGCTGGGAGCTGTGGGGATAAACCCTGGGAGTCGCACTGGGCCGTGCTTGTGAACAGCCAGAGTGTGTCTGGGCGCTCCTGGGGACGCTGTGCTGGCTCCCCCCCCCCCCCCGGGCTGCCCCTGCCTTGGCGTGGCCTGGGGTTCTCCCTTCCCCACCCAAGGGGCTGCGCTGAAGTTCGCTCCGAGAAACGTTTTGGAACCTGTGCCAAGGGAGGAAAAAAGGCTCCTGGTGCTGACAGTGAGCCCAGACGGAGTGGGAGGGGGGGGGGGGAGCGGCTTCCCTGGTGGGGAACAGCCGACTGATCCCGTGGCGTCGGCGTGGCGCTCGGCCCCGTGGTTCTCAAACCCTCCTTGGTACCGGGGGGCGGGGGGTCACTCGCTGTGCGGCTGCTTTCGCTTTGGCCAGCAAATCAGTGACCCCTGCGGGCTCTCCCTTGGCCACACGCCGGAGGGCAGCGGGGGGGGCGCGTCCCGGCGCTGCCAACAGTGGTGTCGTGCCGTACAGGCTGCGAAGGTGGGCTTTCTTCGGGCTTCAATTTCTTGCCTTTGGAAGGAAGCGGCCCCTTTCTCAACACTCGTGCTTCAAATATCTGGAAAACCACTGTTCTCTCAGCCGGCCTCGCTGGGCGGGGAATTCTGTGACGTTATGAAGATGCAGAACACGAACGGGCGAGGCCCCCAGCAGCGTGTAGTGGCAAAGGAGTAAGGACAGCATGGGAGCTGCTTGCCGTTCCGATACGCTTAGGAGGAATGTTGAGAGCTCTTGTCTTTCCCTCTAGGTTTGTCTGTCCTGGAAATCTGCCTGGTTATAGCTATGAAACACTTAAATGACGTTTACGAAGGAGAACCCTTTAACTTCCAGATGGTTTACAATGGTGAGAGAAACGCACGACCCCCACAAACAGTAAATCATTAACTTTCCCCTAAGTAACTTTTTTTTTTCCCCCCCCATTACTGATCCAGAATTCCAGAAGTTCATGCAAAGGAAGGCACATTGTATGTACAACTTTGAAAAGCCAGTTGTCATGAAGGTAAGCCTGAAATGAATTAATTTCTTTAAATTATAAAGTATTTAGATGGTGGGTTTTTTTTTCTGAGTAGTCGCTTTCTGTAAGAGTCGGTCTGAAAACAGCATTGTCTGTCCACGGAGGGGACTGTGACACTTCCCTGGGGTGGGGAGCGCCAGGCTGGGCCGAGCTGGGAAGGGATGAGATGTGCGAGAGCCTCGCACCAGCGTGAGGAATCTTTTTTGAGTGAGCTTAACTGGTGGAGGACTGGGGTTCGGCAAGAATGGCTGCGTCAGAAATGGCTCCCAAGGGCCAGGGCGTGGAGGTGGCCTCACCTGTTTGGAAGTGTTGTCTCCAAAACGTGAATTCATCCGACCACATCAGAAACCAGTTTTCCTTCATCCCAGCCCCAGTCGGTCGGACGGGTCTGTGGAATCCAGCCGCAGCCCGGTAGGGCCGGTTCCACCTCCACCAACTGCAGGCCCAGGCGCGAATTCACACCGGGGTTCTGGTTCCCACCCTGACGCCCGTTGGCCTTGGGGCGGCCGTCGCTGCGCCACGAGCTGCCCTGGGGCACAACCCACCACCGGGGGGGGGGGCGGCGGAGCAGGACCCCAACCCAGGACCCTGTGGCCAAAGATCTCGCCCCCTCCTGACCCTCTGCGTGGAGCAGAAGTTCCCCCTCGGGGTTACTCAGCGACGCTGAAGCCGGGACTCGCTGAAGCTGGGACTCGCTGAAGCTGGGACTCGCTGATGCCGTAGTACCGGCCCAGCCCGGTGTTTCCCGGCACAGCAGCGTCCCGCCCAGCCAGTGCCATTTCCAACACCATCTCCATTGACCGTCTGTCCCTTGGGGTTGTTCCTGCCAACCTGCCAGCTCGGAGGCTGTCCCCAACGAGCAGCACAGCGCCGAGTAACCTTCTCTTCCCTTCCCTGACTGTTCTTTTTCTTCTTCTTTAGGCATTTGAACACTTGCTGCAACTGGAATTGGTGAAGCCGCTCGAGAGGCCGTCGGTGCGGGCGCAGAAGGAGTACCTCTTCATGAAGCTGCTCCTGGACAACACGCAGATCATGGACGCCCTGCAGGCCTACCCCAACTGCCCCACGGACGTCAAGCAGTGGGCGGCCTCCTCGCTCAGCTGGCTCTGAACCCCGCGGCACCCGCCCCCTCGCTTGCCCCCATCGCCCCTGGCGGAGGTCACGGCCAACTCCACAAGGGGCCACGCTGCCCCACAGAAGGGCGTTTGGGAGGAAGCTGGGCTGGGGGCTGGCGTGTGTTACGGAGAACTGTACTTCTGAGGAGAACCCTGGAGCAGCTCAGCTCAGCACAGCACCAACCTTTCCTCTCGCCCACAGCCGCCACGGTGAGGAAACCGGACCTCGCGGAAGGGTTTCTCCCTCGGGGGTGAAGGTGGCCGTCGGTGCTGGCTCAGGGGCTCACGCTGGGAGGCGGAGGCACAGCCCCGTCCCTTTCTTTTCTCCAATTTGTCTTGACATTAGAGAAGTTTCCTTAATTAAAGCTTCTGTCACAACCAGTTTCACTGCTCAGGGGTGTTTTTGGGCAGAGCACAACCCCCCTGCTGTCCAGGTTATGAGGAGAGCAAGCAGGGCAGGGCCTGAAGGGTGACTTTGGCCGGGGCTGGGCCCGATGCTCCCACCCAGCACAGGGGCAGCTGCAGTGGGGTGAGAAAGGGTGGTTCCAGCTCCGTGAGGGGAAGGGCACAGTGAAGGACGCAGACCATGACATTACATACCCCCACGGTGCAAGGGCAGGCGCCTTCCCAGGGGAGGGGGAACGGGGGTTTGGTACCGTAGGGTGAAGGAAGGGGGGGCTGAAGGCCGGTCCCCAGGACTTGCAACCCTGACTGGGACAGTGCAAGGGCGGTGCTGAACCCTGACCCCCCGTTACAGCGGTCTCTTCCCTCGCTGGAGGTGCCTTCCCTCACCCTTACCTTAAAGCCTGCACCACGAAATAACACGGTTTTGGCCGCCCCATGGCTTCAGCCTGTCAGAAAGCTGAAGGAATTCCAGTGCTTGGGCCCCCTGCTCAGGGGCTTCCCCTCAAGCCCTTCTCTTTTGGTTAAAGGGTTATTTATAAATCAATATAAATAGATATTTATAAATATATCCCTTCATGAAGACACTGCCTGCACCTCCTGAAGAGCCGCAACAACAGCTGGAAAAAACAATCATCCCCTTTTAACTGAGTGGTGGTTACACCATGCCCATGGATTTGTAAAGGTCGGGTTGGTGACATACAGCATTTTTTGAAGAACTTCTCATTCCAGGTAAAGAACAACAACTGTGTAAATTCCCTCCCCCCCCACCCTCCTGCTCCCCAGGTGGCCGCCCCCACAGAACAGGGCTCTGCTCCCCTGGCTCGGGGGGCAGGGCTGGCCTTGCCTGGCCACGGAGGAGCAGCCGCTCGCCCCTCAGCAGGAGCAGGGCCGGGTGGGACACGGAGTGACCGCGGCACCGCTGGAGCCCTCCCTGGTCTCCTCCGGGCAGCCCCCTGCACCCAGGTGGGGTCCCCCTCAGCAACAGCCTCTCGCCCTCCTCCGCTGGTTAAAAACGTCAGAACTGAGAGGTTTTCCCCCAGAAACGCGGGCGATGATGCACACTCGGGCCCCCAAGCTGAACTGCAGGGACAGCCCCATCTCTTCTCTCCTTTTTTGAACAGCCCCACGTCTCTGCTCCCAGCCTCACGGTGTGGAAAGAAGGCATGTGCAAGGCAGAGTAGTCACATTTTTTATTTTAACTTTTTTGGGGGGGAATAGGGGAGAAAAGAGTATACATTTTTATTTGTACAATATTTAACAATCACTTTCTTGAGGGCGGGGAGGGGGGGGGTTGGTTTGTTTTTAGTACTTGCGGAAAAACAGCAAGTACCTTTTGACAGTAGTACAACAACCTGTGCCCAAAACACTGACAAATACAAAGAGTGAAGTCAAAATAATTGCTTACCAAAATCTCGAGAGGTAACGAATAGTGTATGGACTGAAACGGCATTAAAAAAATAAAATAAAATAAAAAGTACTGCTGGTTGAGTATCTGAGGTAAACGATGTTCCATCCAGGATGCTACTTGAAGCATTTTGCCCGTGATCACACACTGCAGCTCGCTGCGTTTTGTACCAAGTGTTCCTAAGAGGTGCGTTAAGAAAAAAAAAAGGTAAAAAACCAAAAAAAAAAAAAAAAAAAAGAGAAGCTGGAAAAAGAGCAAACTGGCAACCCGACTGATTCCGTCCAACGCCGACAGGGACAGGAACAGACCTGTCAGGGCCTGGGGACAACTCAGCTCGCACACCACAAGTGGGGATTTGAGAACTACAGCGGCTTCTTAACACCTCCCCCAGAAGGTACCGAGCGGTGGGTTTCGGCCCCGGCAGGGGGTGTTGGAACCCCTTCCGTAGCCGCGAGGCACGGGCAGCGCCCCAAAACGCTAGGGACATGCAGCCCAAAGCGCGAGGTCACGGGGCGGGGGGGTGACACAAACCCCCGACCCTCCAGCACAACCCAGAACCTACCGGGAACACGAAGCTGCCGGCGAGGCCAAAGGGGCTCGTCCGCCAGCCCCGCGGCATGTGGGTGGCACCGCTGCAGTGGACTGAAAGGGAAGAGCAGGGGATGGTGGAGCCAGGGAACGGGTTGGGCTGGAAGGGACCTTAAAGACCGTCCAGTTCCACCCCCCTGCCATGGGCAGGGACACCTCCCACCAGAGCAGGTTGCTCCCAGCCCCATCCAGCCTGGCCTTGAGCCCTGCCAGGGAGGGGGCAGCCACAGCCTCTCTGGGCAGCCTGTGCCAGGGTCTCACCACCCTCGTGGTGAAGAATTTCTTCCCCATATCTCATCTCAATCTCCCCTCTTTCAGTTTGAAACCGTTACCCCTCATCCTGTCACCACCCTCCCTGATCCAGAGTCCCCCCCACCTCTCCTGCAGCCCCTTTCAGCACTGTAAGGCCACCATAAGGTCTCCCCGGAGCCTTCTCCTCTCCAGGCTGAACCACCCCAACTCCCTCAGCCTGTCCTCACAGGGAGCTGCTCCAGCCCCTGAGCATCTTCATGACCCTCCTCTGGACCCGCTCGAGCAGCTCCGTGTCTGTCCTGTGCTGGGGGCCCCAGAGCTGGACACAGCCCTGCAGGGGGGGTCCCACCAGAGCAGGGGGGGGACTGGCTGTTCCTCACAAGGCACAGGACAGGGTGACCCTGGGGAGCTCCTACCCACGCGCCGCATCACTACAGGCCACAAAGGGACAACCCTCGCTGCCTGCTGGTCAGGAACGCCAACGTGCCTCCCCCACCATCCGTCCCGCTGAATCCTGCCCTCGTTAACGCTGCTGGCTCAGGTCTCCCCTCAACCCGCGCGTTTAAACTCTCTAGAAGCAGAACACAACACGCCAGAAGGCCCTGCGAGGACAGTTGCACCAGAACCACTCCGGGGACAGCATTTTTACCGATCAAAAGCCTTTACAGTACGAACACCCGTTTCACAGGGACGCTGTGAAAAGCCAGGACGCTCGGAGCAGCGCAATTCCAAAGGCAGCCGCGAACTAACAAGTTACCTCAAGTCCTCCTCGCGCCAGGCTTGGCGAGGGCCGCGCGTTCTTTGCAACGTGAAGCCTCCGAGCCACACCTGAGCGCGCCCCCCCCTCCCCACTTTGCCGCAGCAGCTGAGGTTTCAGGGGTCACACATGGGTGACCCACGTTTTAGACCTGACCGATTTTTGCCTCGGCTCTTGAATAGCCATCAAGATCACGGAACCACCTGTATTTACTCCGGTTTGGCTAGCGCGGGGGTCTTCGGCAAAGCACGAAGGGATTCCCATTTGTTCAGAACTCAGCAGCTACGGTCGGGCCCTGCTGCGTGCGGAAAGTCACCTCCCTGGATCAAAAACGGAAGCAGAAGGAAAGCGTCCATCGAAGAAGCGGCCACCAACTCGATGGCTTTCTCCTTACAGCCCAGCGGAACAGCACCACCCACCCTTCAGGGCTCTGCCAGCAGCCTCCAGCACCGACCAGTGCGTGGCACCACGGCGGCACAGCTACGCCGTTCCTCCCCTCCCTGCCAAGAGCCAGCTGACCTGGGCCTTGTTTATCCCGAACGTCTCTTACTGTTCCCAGAGATGAAGCTCCTGTCCCTGTCCAACAGAGTCTGCACAGCTCAGCTGTCGAGGTAACGTCCGTGGCGGGCCCCTCATCGCACCGGTAAAAGCTGCTGGGGCAGGGCACGGTGCAAAACCGGAGACAGCGACGGAACACGCGGCGCCGCACCCACTGCCGCCGGTTCCGTACTCTGGAGGTTCACAGAATGGATTTTCCTTGGAAGTCTGTGTCTAGGACCAAACCAAAACGCAGTGGAACAGCACTCCCGAGCAGCCCTTGGGCACCCTCCTGCCAGTCGCTGGGTAAGCCGAAGGCAAGGGGTGGCTCCCGACGCTCGGAAGAGCGGAGGAGCTGGGAGAGCAGTTTCAACGTTTTTCCTCTTTTTTTTGGGTGTGTGGGGGTGCGACCCTGTGCCACGGGCATCGGGATTCGTTACCTCTACCTAGTCATCGTGTATTTTGAGTTGTAAGCGTCACTAAATTGTCCCTGAAATGTGTCACCTGAAATCTGTGGCTGGAATCTGCGTGTAGGATCCCCGGAGAACCCCAGGGAGCGCGGACGTGACGCAGCGCTCTGACGGGCTGGCACCGAGCTGCCCGTGAGGCCGCAGAGCTCAGCGCAGAGAGGAAGGAGTTTGGGGTAACCGAGCTTCCTGAGGTGACCCTGACACCGTGACACAGAACCCACCGCACACCGCTGAGCGAAACAGAACACACGCCAGGCAGAGCCCGTCACAAACATAAATAGGAAAAGAAGACTTTTTTTAACAAAAAAAAAAGAAAAAAGAAAAAAGAAAGAACAAGAATTCAGAGCTTTCCAGTGTCACAGCTCACAGAAAATTAAAAAAAGTCATGCTTAAGTTCTCAAATATTCCTCAGACACAGCAAACCTAAATAGTATTCAGTTAAATAAATGTACGAGAGATTCGGGGAGATGGAGGTCAGAGAAGAGCTTTAAACTAAAAAGAGGAAGGAAAATCGTGTTTCAATAAACAGCACTTTTTCTTTTCTATACACAACAAGCTAGTACAAGAAAAGGCTAAAAACACTGCTTTAGGAATGGCCATTTACTGTTGGCATGAAGCATAGCTTACCCTTCTTAAATAACACAGTGAATTTGAAATACATCATTTACAAAACACGGATCGATTTATTACTCCAATTTCGTTAGTGTTGTCAATCTCATAATTTAGCAGAGGTGGAACTGAGGTATACCTTGTTGAGGGAGGTTAAGTAATACTTGGAAGCCTCTTTGCTATATCCCACTGGATTACTTTGTTTATGTACACTGAACAGCAGCACACTAAACATTCACAAGCTGTGTCATATTGGCATTACAATAGTCATTTTTATAAACAACAGCAAATGCAATAAAAACGAGTTACCCTTTTTTTTTTTTTTCTTTTAAATCTGAAATGAAATGTTTTGATTTAAAAAAAATAACAGTAGTTCATTTAAGGAATTAGTCTCTTCGGACAAGGTATTAAGAAATCTGGTGTCAGTTTTTAAAACGCTCGATCAGCCAGTACAGGTCCTTAAGTCTTCATGGCAGTTCCTGCCGGCACGTTCCGGCTCCTCAGCCCCACGTCCCTCGGGCGCGGGCGAGCAGGGAATGCAAAAAGTCTCCGGGATCCACGCTCGGGAGGAGGAAGGGGGCCGTGAAGGACACGCGCCCCTCGACGGCGCTCCGGAGAGACTTACCGCTCTTTCCGCCCCGAAAACAGCAGCGACGTCAGCAGTCCCGTCAGCTCGAGCAGCTCCAGGGAAGAGTCCCGGCGGTCAGGAACCCGACCAGTGCAACTATCATAGACTGGATTCTTTGGGAGGGAAGTCCACGTTGGTCACCATGGTGACCACAGTCACGATGTCCTCTGTCGTGATAATGTTCGTCAGTTTTTGCATCTGGATGATCCGCTCCTCCACGCACCCCGCCGACAGCCGCGCTTCCGCGTCGTGATCCCAGCACTCCTCGATGGTCTCGCAGAGCATCGCCATCCCCTGCGGGGAGCAAAGGGAAACAGAACCCAGCGGGGCTCAGAGCCAGCAGGAATTTGGGGGGGGGGGGGTCACGCGGTGGTTCAAACGGCACTTTGAGAGACCCCTCCTGCTGGGCAGGGCTGAGGGGGGGGGGGCTGCTCCGAAAGCCACCGTGGGGATCCCGGGGTGCTGCTGGAGCGGCTGAGCAGGAGCAGCCAAGCCCTCTCCCGCCGCCCAGCGAGGCCGCGGCCTGCGGGAGGTCTCACCCCCGAAAGGGTTGAGCTCCTCGGTGGAACAAACCCAGCGGTTCAAGGGGGGGGGATGGACGCCCGAGGACGCTCCGCTTTCCGCCCGAGTCCCACGGAGCTGGCCGGGCTTCAGGCCAGCCACCAGGAGCAGAGGGAAACGCACGCTCCTTTTCCTGGCGGTGCCACCTGTTGTTTCTAACCGCCCGTTTTTGAAAAAACCAAGGACAACAGCTGCAACCAGCACCAGGAAGAGGCAGCGGCGCCACGTCCAGCACCTGTCTGGCCATAACCCAGAGGAGGAAAGCGTGTGACTCTTCCCTAACTGAGCCCAGAAATGACCGAGCCCAGAAATTCCTCCTAGGACACCGCTTTCCCTACTCCACCACCTGCAGTTTGTAGCATTCCCACAGTAACTACTATTTCTGAAACATACTGAACACGTGCATTCAAAAGCGACTCTCAAGATTCTCTCACCAAAAGAAAAGTGAGATCACTCAGAGCGAGAGAGAACATTTTAAGATTAAGAAAACATTAGTTTACAGTCTGTTTAACTCTTACTAGAATTACCAAATTCTTCCCCAAAGAAGACAAGGCAGGACTAACAAGAGCCGACGCCCGCGACACGAAGGACGGGCTCGCAGAACGACTTACAGAATGCTTTTGCCAGCACTCTCGTAGAACAGGCCTCTTCTTTTTATGAACTACCACTTCCTGCATGTCTTCAAGGGAGGGATGCTGGCCGATTTCTTCTTCAAACGGCAACATGTACTCATCGACTGGGCCTGTAGGTAAGGAAAAAAGAAAAAAAAGAAGTTAAACCACCAATTTTGCTTTAAAAAAGGGGGGGAAAAAAAAAGGAAAGACGACGACTGGCATCTTAGAAACGTAGCAGTTCACTTTGTCACCACGAAAAGCTCATCCCAGGCCAGGGGAGCAGCAGTGACGAAGGTTTGAACCCAGCAGCAGCGGCACTTTCAGGAGCTCCATCCACCGAGCGCAGCTCCCGGCCCAGCTCCTTCGCAGCTGGAAGCACCGACCCAGCAGGGCAGAGGGGAGGCTCTCGGCTCCACGGCTTCTCCCGCCGCCTCCTCCATCAGATCACAGCTCTGGGGAGATAAATCCTCCTCCTCCTCCTCTCCAGTCTGGTGCCCCGTGACCAAGCGGGTGCCTGACGGCCGCAGCGACAGCGAGCGCTGCCGCCCTCCGTCGCGCCGTGGCGGCTTCCTCGGCCGGCCGCGGCAGCCAGGACACACGCGCCGGTGCCGACGGCCAACAGGAACATTCGTCCTCAGCGGCACCGGCGGGACAAGCGTTACAGGCCGAGCTGCCCATCAGCTGCAGGTTACTGCCAACACCGACTTGGTGCTCGCGGCTCAGCGGTCCGACGGGAGGAGGAAGGGCGAGACGGAAGAAACGGAGGGCACGGGACGGATGAGGCGCATCAGGCCCCTTTCTCAGTAAAACCCCAAATGTATTTGCCAAGGGAAAACCGGCAGCCGTGACTGCAGAGCAACAGCAAGGCGCGACTCAGGAGGGCTCTTGCCTTCACCGGCGCCGCCTTCCCTTTGGGGAGGAACCACCGCGCCCGCCGGAGCGCCCTGCCACCCCCTTCCAGGGAGATTTGAGTTTCGGGGTACACCAAGGCACGAGGAATCGGTACAGACCGCGGGATGGCCGCAGGGGCTCGTGCGAGATGGCGTCGAATCCGTGGGTCAACAGCTCCACATTTCCGAGAGGGTAAAGCCTCCGTAGGGGCTGAGGGGCACCGCCGGGGGCTGAGGGGCACCGCCGGGGGCTGAGGGGCACCGCCGGGGGCTGAGGGGCACCGCCGGGGGCTGAGGGGCACCGCCGGGGGCTGAGGGGCACCGCGTGGCCACACACGGAGCTTCTCCAAGCACCCTGGCCTTGCAGAGGGGTATCTGGCTCTCCCCGGAGAGCTTTAGGACAAACGGCATCGCCAGCCGCCGTGAAACCGTCCTCTCCGCTGAATTCCAGCTGCTACAAAGACTCCCTGAAAAACGCAAACTTTCTCCCAAGCGTTTGTGAGCCTTTTGTCTTGTTCTTGATTAATCCTGATTGGTCCAGGCACCCAAAAAAGACCTCTATTTACAAAATTTGCTATTCCTACCCGAAACGGGATACCTCCTATCTTTTCTTGATAGTTTACAAACTGGACCCAAGGGTTTGCTTCAGGAGGAAGCCAGCTGGGACGGACCCACGGCCGAAAGCACCCGCTGCAGGTTCCTCAGACGTCTCTGCCTTTTCCATCTCTAAGCTACCCCAGAAGGGCTGACGCCTACGAGCTGAAGGAACGTTACATGAGGGACACCACAGGGAGGGGAGGGAGGCACTGAACTCCCACGGCACAGCCCCACTCTGGCACCCAGGGCTAAACCAGAACACGGACTTTTCTACGTCTCACTGCAGACAACCGACGTGCCGATGCCCCGAAGAGCACTTCGCCACGCCTCAGGGCGGGCCAAGGGGGTTCCCCACGTACGGTTACAGCAGCCAGAAGATTATTAACGGCATCAAGGCTCTTCGTAATGAAATATATTTCTGGCCCATGAGAATTCTTCATGTCTTTTAGCCCCGTACCCCCCTACTCCATTGGGAGCAGATCTCTGACACTACACACATCTCCCAAAGGCAGGTCACTGTCCCGATGCTCGGGCGGGCACCAGGGGACAGCAGCTTCCCAGCAGGATGTCTGGGTGACCACAGTTAACCTCCTCCGAGCTTCTGCTTAGGCAAGGAAGCAACACCCTCAGACAAAGTGGTTGGCACGGAGACTGTCGGGCTGAACTGAGGACAGACCCAACATCCCAGGCCAGGAGTCCCACACTAAGTCTCTCCAGTCATACCACGACCAGAAGAAACGCAACAAGTGTCCACGTACCAGAATATTTTTACCTGGGAAGCCAAATCCTGAAGAGACGAAGTTATGAAGCAGCCCCGTGAGGTTAGCATTCCATTCACTTCCCCGCAGGACCAACACCCGCCGTAAATCTCACCCCACACGTACAATCCACCCCCCCCTTTCTCGCTTTAAACACACCGCTCACAAATTAAGGTAGACCCGTCCACAGATCCAACAGGTTGCTTACCATCTGAGGCAGTACAGCGTGATGCCAATTCCCAGAGGACTAATCCCATGGCGTACATATCTATCCTCAAAAACGCATCCCTTTGGAAGTTGATAGCACCTTCTAGTACCTCAGGAGCCATATACCTTCGTGTACCAACCTTGAGAGACAGGAGAGCAGAGAAATTGGTATTTGGAAAGAATCAACAGGACCACAGTGACCACTCTAGCTGGTGCCCATCGTAATAATACTGTAGACTGGTGCTAATTGTTTTTAGAGACTAAACCTAGCCAGGGTTATCCTTGCTTAGGACTAAACCTTGGAAGTCTCTTGTGTTCCTCTATCCAACAGTAGGTAAGAGGAATTAGGAATAATCCTCTAGACATATTTATTTATGTTTATTTATATTTATATATAAGAATACTTACAAAGCAGGAAAACGTGAATAGATTTTAAAATAGCACATTTCACAACAACTCAGCACGTTTGTCTCTGCCATCCCTTGCTTTATGTAGCTGCTCAGGTGAGGATGGCCCTGCTCGCTGCACCGGGGTTCCACCAGACGACCTCTGAAGGTCCCTTCCAACCCAACCCATTCGATGATTTTCTCCCCAGTTACAGGAAGGCCGCTACTTTTAATTTCTTCGTGTCACAAGGATGTGAAACGTGCTTCTATTCCTCCCCGTGAGAGAAGCAGTAATAAAAACACCAAAGGAAAACTCGCTACCGGCGGGCAGTTTACACCAAGAAAAGTTACATGAAATCACTCACACAAAACTGGCTGTGACATGAGAACTCTGGGGATAGATATCCCTTCTTTTTGGCCCCAGCCAATGACGAAATCATGTCACCTGACTAAATCAGACCTCACATGATGTCTGAACAAGATCTCCCCCACTAGTTCCACCTTGGTGCTGATGGCTGCGTTTCTCCTCAGCAGCGTTACTGAGGTTTTATAATCTTATTGGAAGGATTTTATTTTCATCACTCAACCATAAACTGTGAAGTTCTGCCTAAAATGAAATAGATTTAGTTTTCCAGAAACCATCGTGTTCTAAGCTCCAGGTTGTTATTTCATAAGCACAGGGTACTCAGACAGCTCCCTGCTGTATGACCAGTGCTCGACCAGTGCTGTTGTTGTCCCAGGACAGCGACTGTTGCTAGGTCAGAAAGTTGGGAACTGGCTGCCAATGCCTCGAGTTCTGAACAGGATCTCAGAACAATTAGTGACATACAGCAAAACCACTCTTTCTTCTCCAAATCCTCTAGTAAGAATGAAAATAAGGGGGAGAGAGGCGCCATGCAATGAGATGGGGGGCGGGGGAAGGCTGTGGTCTGTAATTATCTAAAGAATTGTTTAATTTTTAGCCTGTGAGAAGAAAGCACAAATCACCAGCTTTCTTAAGTCACCAAAAATAGGCTTCAGGATATAGTACCCTGTGCACGAAGAATGCCTAAACTACCGATTTCCCATCAAATGCAGTTAACTGTTGGGTCACTTCTGTAAATAAATCAGTATTTACCTGTCCATGCGTATCCCCTGCAGACTTTCCAGCCTCAAACTTTAAAGCTAGACCGAAATCAGCAATACAAGCTGTAAGATTATTTTTCAGCAGCACGTTCTTGCTTTTGATGTCCCTTCCAAGTTAAGGAAAACAAAAATTAGAGCTCTAGAACATGAAATACCATCCAAAGTTCTAAGGAGAAAGTAACATAGTAAACCAAAGAGTATTATCCCTGCCCAGGTGGGGGGGGCCTGGTGTTACCCCTGGCAGGGGGGTTGGAACCAGATGATCTTTAAGGTCCCTTCCAACCAAAACCATGCTATAGCTGTAATACAAAGGCAAGAAAAGTACAAAGCAGCAGTCCATTTAACAACGAAGGAGTACTAAAACCTAGGAGTACACTTGCACAGCTTGGTTCTTACAGAAATACACGAGGCAGCCATCAAACTATCCTTTTGTGCTTAGTTTTAAAAGACATGCAGGTTTGTAAGCGTGTACGACACAGAAACAGAACGAAACTGTAGCTCCTGCGTACTTGAGTTACAACTACACTTGGTTTAAACAGGAAACAGAACAGCGATTCCCATCTCTCCCGTGTGTACCTCGCCCCCTCCTCCGTTGTAGCACCAATCAAGCAGTTGGGCTCATGAAGTTCTGCAGAATTCCGTTTTCTCTTACTCTCTGTACCTATCTTTTAGTTTGGTTACCGCTATCATTTCACTCCCTACAGCTTTTCACACTTACCCCATTTAAGAACAAACAGCAATTACAGTCAACAACAGGCAAAACACCTCTTAGAGTCAGTGTTTCTGTCTGAAGGCATTCAGTGTTACCTGAACTTAGACACACAAGCGCTTAAGTCGTTTCAAACAGCTATACTGCTAATTATTTCCCATGCTGCAGAGGGTACCTAAGCAATTAACTGCATAAAAAAAGAACTGATGACATTAAGCACAACCAGCACACCAAGCTCTATGAACCATCAGCTAGATTTTTTGCTTAGGCTGAGCAGAGTTTTCTGAATGAAACCCTCGATAATTCCGGAAGGGAGAATTACTGGAATACTTCCTGTCTATCCACACCTCCTACCCTTGAGCTCACAGTTCAAACACTAACAGGCACCTGGAGGTATTCTGCATGTACTGTACCTATGGGAGATGGCAGGTTTGTGCCCGTCTTTTAGCCCTGGTATGTCCTCGTGGAGATAAGCCAGGCCTCTAGCCATCGTCTGAGCGATGTGACACAGCTCATTCCAAGAGACCACGTTCGCCTTGAGAAAGTCTGTTAATGAACCCTGCAGGGCAAAAGAGAAAAACAATTATGAGATGGATTTTGTTCCCATCTCCTCGTAAAGAACGCTCCTGGACGGCCTCCGCCACTACGGCACACGGGACGCCCGCCTGCCCCTCTCTCCTCTGACAGACCACGTACTCATACACGTGCACACGCGAACCCCCGCTACTTTAAACACCACAAAATTAACCGCTGCATCCCCTCCAGTCCACAAACAGGATCGAGACGCATCTAGATATCAC
The DNA here is from genome assembly GCF_034619465.1 of Leptosomus discolor. Classification (NCBI taxonomy): domain Eukaryota; kingdom Metazoa; phylum Chordata; class Aves; order Leptosomiformes; family Leptosomidae; genus Leptosomus; species Leptosomus discolor. The sequence continues at coordinate 3,161,463 of NC_141395.1, forward strand.
CTCAACAGGCACACAGGGCAATGAACTCAAGTTCAGTGGCACGCTTGACAAGGAACTGCTTGTAAAGTGCTTTTTATGAAGACAACCCTGCTTTTAGAGGCACAATTTATCATCTTCCAGGCGTTAGATCCACCTTCAATCTTGCCAAACTGTGCATGAGGATTCTTTAGGCCCTTTAACTGACAGTCTGTCTTTTCCTATGGACCAACAACAGTAACCTTCAGTTTCACATCACCATTTCAGAGGGGAAAAAACCCCCACTCTGAATAAAGAGATACTGTAAAGTAAAAATTATTCAACATAAAGCTCTTCTCTTCAAACTCACTGCTCTAGCCCACTCTATACACACATTTTCACGGATTTACATATTATCCAGTTTGTGAGATGTCACGGTGTCACACGTTGCTGCGTGAAAAGCCAACACAAAAGGGAACAGTGAACAAAGGCCTGTCAAAGTGTAAGGCTACACTTTGAAAATAAAAAACCTAATAATTGTATTTTCCATCAATTAAGAGTCATCTCGGATACCATCTTTCCAAGAGTAACAAGATTTTTAAAACTCAGACAAAAAAAACAACCAACAAAAAGGCAATAAGCCTTTAGAAAGGCAAATGAGTTTGGTATGATCTACTTGATCATGAAGATCTGTCAAAAAATTTAAGTAGTTGGATAGTATTAGTCTAAATCATTAAAGCAGAGGCATAAATGGGACAAAAATGCCAGAATGAAGAAAGTAACACTCCATACTAGAAATACGATCTATGACTTAGCCTTAACGCATCAGCATGTCCGTATCGTACAGATTTGTATTTTCTCAAGTCTGCTACAGGTAACATCCTCCCAATGCCTCTTTGCCCGTGCCAGTGCTAAATTACAGTTTGGGTTTTGGCTTTTTTTGGTCTTTGCACTGACGTCCCTGTGACAGTTACATGTATTTAATAAAAAATAAATTAAGTGGACAGTGAACGTATTCTTAATGACATATATTTGTGTTTCTTACTGTGGTTATCACAATAGAATTGGGAAGTTGGCTTCATGCTCATACACTTGAGCCAACTAAGCACAACTAAAAAAAAAAATAAACCACCACAATCTCTGCAAGATGGAGTTGAATTTAGGCAGGCTTAGACAGGGGATAGTCAAAAATACATGTTCTAAAAAGGAAAAAAGCAGGATGAGTTTTTGTTTGTTTTCTGAAACTACTCCTCTATTAAGTAACGACCGATGACAACTTTCTCAGCTGGGCGAAAATAAATTTAAATAAATACATACCCAACGAAAAGAGACGAGCTAAGAGTAAACAAAAACTATTTTAAATTTTATTTCTTACCTGTCTCAAGTTCACAGCTGTGACAGATTTCTAAGGCTGTTCTTCCTCTGCCATAATCACAAAAAAAAAATCAAAACTACACTGAGAAGTAAACATACCTTTTCATGAAACGCTGTAATTAACCACAGATCGACATCAATGCTAGTGCCTCGTTTCTCTGCACCGATGAACTGCAAAATATTGTCATGCTTCATTCCAGGCAAACTGTAAATTTCATACTCGTTCTGCCACGACTGTTTGTCCTTCAAACAAAAGAACACATCAAACCCAGTTAATACCATAATAATTGGGAATAAGAGGCACGTTCCCTGGCAGAAGTTTCCTCCTACAATTTACTGTGCATTTGTAACCAGTCTGTCAAAATGACTAACCCCCTTTTTTTTTTTGGCAAGACAGGAGTTACCACCAAAAGGAAAGAAAGCACAGTCTGTGCTGTTAATATTATGAGGCTGATGATTTAAAAATTACAAATGTTTAGACCAGTATCGGTATTGGTGCTACAAACTACTGGCCCAACACACACAAGAACAGGAAACCCTGTCTTTCTTCACGTCCATTACATATTCACTCACATACAGAGGAAAATTGTCTGAAAAATTTGTTGTAAACGAACACCAAGTGTTGAAAACAACCTCAGCCACCACAGATAGGAACCCTGGAGTCCCAGAAAGCTGCAGATTAGGATCGGAGTCTACAGAATGCAAATCATTGCAATTGCTTTAGTCTTAAGAGCACGGTTCAGTTTTTACATTTTACTAATCCACAAGAAATTAATAAAGAATTAAACCCAGGTTTTCCTTAACTAAAATAATGAACAAAGTCTCAGATTTGATTTCTGATATGCTGGTTTCAGCCATCAGCACAAATATATGCCATTTCTCCTAGAAGAATAAGAACCTGCAGATGTATTTATTCAGCAAGTTGACGCGTGGTTAATCATCAGAAAACACAAGGCCACTTGTTCACCTCAAGCGGCAGTGGGTGGTTTTAATTCACGTGAAAACTATCCCAATATCCTTGTGTACGACCACTTTGTATTCTTTAACTAGACTGGATCTTAAAATGACAAGCACAATCTATTCTAAAACATGGCTTCCAGTGGGTATGTGCTGGGAAGTAAATACTATTTCACTTCGTTAAGGTGTATTTAATTGGAACAATCACCTTACAGGTTCCCATTTCAGGACATGACTTCCAAGTACAATTTAATTCGAAAAACACTAACAAATTCTTCTCAACTCATCGAGGGATGAGAGAGAGCTGCTTATGAACTCTTCATGCCAAACACGTTATTTTTATGACTAGAAACATACATAAATTTCAGAGTTTGTGTTTCAGTAACATGTTTGCCACGTAAAAACACTTACTTTAATTCAATAAAACTCTACACCTGCACTTTTTTAGCTCAATTTCTATCTAGACTTACAGCATATATTGAAAATTGTGTTATTGTGACTGGAAAAGCTGGTTTAGCATTACAGTACTCCAGGCAACACAGGACCCTCAGAACTCCTGCTTACCTGAATGGGGAATATTTTGACGGCAACATACTCATTCAGCAGTTGAGCTTTCCATACACAACCAAACCTTCCCCTAGCTTTGATCTCTAGTAACTGCAACGGCTTCAAACCCATCAACGGTGAAGGTGGTGGTGGGCCAGGATCCTGAAATCAGGTTAAAACCGTTAATTAGTTTTGCTATTAGGTGTGCTATCTATGACGACAGCACTAGTAATACAGGCTTGTAAACTGGGAGAGCCTTGTGTCACGTACCCAACCCACCCTTGCAACAAAGTCCCCCAAACAAACCAGAAACAAAACAGCAACCCTCCTCCAGAGGAAAGAGAAATGAGAGTGGAAAACATGCTCAGATCAACGTGCAAGCGACGGCATAACAACAGTTACACTAGAAATCTGTCTAACCCGGTGTAAAAGCACAGCAGAAACTAAGGAACAAAGATAATCAAGCTTTACTTGTTATTATTTTTTTTAAGGGACACGAGCACCTCTGATATATTTACGGGGTTGGTTGGTTTGAGGTACCTGTGACCTGCTTAACCCTCTAGCTCAGTGCCCTGGTGACTCGACTCTACCCAGCCCTCAGGTCCATCTCCGCGTGACCAACACCGCAGCCCTCAGCCGCCAACGTCTGCGTTGGCCATCGGGTTGGGGGCAGCGGCGCAGAACCCCCCTCCCCGCCTGCAGTTACCACGTCCTGGTTGAGCTCTCAAGCCACCGAGCCGCCGGAGGCACAGCTCTACTTCAAAACCTCCGCTGCTTACTGGGGACATCAGGGTGCAAACCAGTACGAAGGCAGGCCGCGCCACTGCAAGGTCTTCCAGGATGTTAACTAACACTTTTCTTCTCGTTCAGAAACCACCAAACCACAGGCATAGCCGCTGACGTTCGGCACGGGAAACCCAACGGCACCGCTGCCGCAGCCAGCCCTCCGAGCCGCGCGAGCGGTGCTGTGGGGAGCCACGGCCTACCGCTCTGCTCCCGACTGTTGCCAGTATCTCACTGAAATGGGGACACTCGGCCGGACCCCAGACGCAGAACTGGAATTAAACTGAAGAGATGACCTCGCCACATCTTACAGGGTCTGTACTTCGCTGAGGGGCTAGCTCCAAAATTCCTTTTCGGCTATGGCAGCACAAGCTGGAAAGCACGATGGCAAGTGCGATAGAGCTTCCACGCCGCTACCCTTATAACCACCAATCTTACCACAGATTGGAACAATTCCCCTTTCTGGCGAAGGGAATGCGACAGCTTATCAAATATCTGGTATTTTATGTGTTTTTACGCATCTCCAACCTATTCTGTATCATACACATCATCTGAATCTAACAAGGAGATGATTAGATTTATTGCCAGAGATGGCTTCTTTCTGGGCTGGCCTTTCCTCGCCAGTCCACCATGCTGGATTAGCGCGTACCTATGGGAGCTTCTTCCCTACCACAAACGCAGCAGACCCGTTTACCTATGCCTCTGCACCAAAGAATATTACTGCATGCACGGAACCACAGAAACACCATCTCTTCTGTCTCATCCCTGTTTTCTGCAGGGAAATAAAGTCAAGTTCCGGCACGCAGCAGTCACCGAGCAGAATGACCAATACTGTCACCACAAGATACAGCTCCACCTTCTTTCCACACCCCCCCAAAACTAGTTTAAACCACGATTTGTTCCTCAGTCAAAGCTGCTACAGAGAATTGAAAGTGTCAAAGCCTGTGGTGACGGCGTGGGGGCAGACTGCTAGATGACAGATGGGAAGAGGGAGAACGGCTGCTTTTAGAGGCAGTGCAGGTCTACAGAGACCACAAAATCCTACCACAAGTCTCAGTATCATATGTGGAAGAACCAAGCCTACAAACGAAAGGCAGGTACCGCTTGTAACTGACAGCCCTGCTGCAGAACGCAACGACAAAAACCCAGTTCGAAAAAGCCTCCGAAATGCATGCTTGGCTTCTCTGGGTTTTTTCCCCACTCACTCACAGCTATAATGCTGTTTAAAGAGAAAGAATGAAAAATACCGGAGTAGTTGCTTCTACATAACCATTGAGTATTCTCATTTGTTAAGTATTTGGGCACTTCAGTTAGCAGCATGAAGATCTCGTGCGTCTTAAAGACATATTTTCTGAACAACTGCGGTTTTAAGTGTACTTTGCTATTGTGAGAATGAAGACAAGCGCTTCTGTATCCAACAAGTTTTGAGTAGTTTAAGTGCAGGAATATAAAAAGCATTCTCTTATTTCTTACTAAGCAACTAATACATTTTTCTGAAAAAAAAAAATAAAGTTTCATAGAGAGACAGATTTACAGCAACTTAAAGAAACTGTAACCTAATTCCACAAATTAATAACCGTAAAAGAAAACACAATGTTTGAAATTCAAATTAGAGACACATTACAATGCTATCCTCAAAAAAGCATGAAATCCTTTTTTGCAAATATGACAGGGACAGATGCTTCAAGTTGTGACATCAAAATCCCTGGGTTTAAACTGGACAAACCACAAAACAGCAAACAAAGTTTAAGAGTTCAGTATTCCCGTCCGTGCTGCCTTTCATTCAATGTCAAAGCCCTTTATGACCATTTCAGGCACCAGGGAAATCACTGTCCTCAATTTGTAATAGCTGCAGTTCCAAGTGAAACCAGAAACAAGATGCCCAAATTGACTCACAAAAGCCTAGCTCACCTTGTAAAAAAAAACAACCAACCCTGCCGTTTTCAGGAATCCTGAGCACTGCGCAGCATCTGGGGATTTAACACCAGGTAATAAGGGAGCTTATTAAAGTTTTGAACCTAGTGACTTGCCTAAATTAAGAGAACAATTTGTGGGAAGTAACCCCAAGTCTCACTTGGCTTTAGCAGCTAGAAGAACGCTCCCTCCTTTCCATACCCACCCTCCACCCAAAAAACCTGCCAGTATTTTGAAGCACGCTAGGTGAATTTTTTCCTCAACCATCAAGCGAATGACTGCTTAATACTTCTCAGAGTTTTGGGGAAAAAAAGTTACAGCATCTACCACATGACAGAAGGCAGGAACTCCTCAGTAAACAGCAGCCAGCGAAAACTGGTGCTTCCTGCTTTCCCATTAGACCACGACACTTATCATACACGTGAATTTCCCATTTCCTAGAAAATCCTGGCATCTCAAAATATTTTCCCACTACCTTATATAGCAACCTCCTGTGGTTCCCTGCGCGTTTCCCTTTCGTGTTGAAGCATTTCTAAGAAGCCAAAACTTCCGGCGCTCTTACGAAGCAGCAACACACCCACACATCAAAACTAATCCCGACTGAAAATGGAAAGTATAATTGCCTCCTGTTACCATAACTAGACTAAACAACAGTTTTCCAGCTTTTTTTTCCTGATTGTTTTTTTTTCCTAAACAACTTTGTTGAAAGCAACAGGCCTTTACTCTAAAACTAAAGTTACTATTTTCATACGGAAACATTCCTGGACAGTATTTTCAACTTGCTCCACTTCTAAGCAAAAAAATCTTTTCATGTGCCACAGGCATAATTATTTTGGTATGGCTTTTAACAATCATCTCTGTGGCGCCAAGGATGATGATACACTGTGAGCAAAGATCTAATGCGGATATATTAGGCCAACAGCTTGCCACAGCTGTCAAAAAAAGGAAAGGCCCAGTTTCCCCGTTCCCAAGCTCTCCCCATCCCTTCCCTTGGGCTGACGCTGGCACTTGTCTGACCACAGAGCCGACCAAGGCAACGCGCTGTATTGCCCAAAAGCTTTTCCAGATTTATTTTTAAAATCAGGTTTTTAGCAAATGGAATCAGTTTGCAACAAGGGTTCACTCAAAAAGCACTGCAAAGGGAAGCAGGGCGCTCTCTCTGGGGAGCAGCCAGCCAGCGGCCCATGTAACTTCATCCTCAGCACTCCACCTTCTCCAAGACACTCTGTCCTAACCCCAGCTCTGCTAGCAAAGGCAGCAGGAACACTCCTGCTGCACTATGATCTACCAGATAAAACGCAGAAGCAGCTACGTCGGCAAAAAATACCTGAACTGCGTCACACAAGGCGTAATACTCAGACAACTGGGCTTCGCTCTTCCTACAGTTCAAAGCCACTGATCCTGAAACCCCCAAGTTGGGGTTGTATGGTGCTCTCACAATCACAGACGTCTAGTTGTGTTGTACACCGTAAGGCTTTTGAATCTCAAACGGGGCCCTTTGGTTCTGATTTTTATAGCTGGGAGTTGCAGTCAGCTGTCAGGCAGTGCGTACTAGTCCTACCGGGAAAAGAACACAGGGAAAAACATTCACTGAAGAGTGGTAACCTCCAGAAACAGGTTTCCCCAAGTGTCTTCAAGAATGGTTCTCAAGATCAGAGAGAAGCTTAACAAAGATGAAACTCCAAACCCATTAAAAATAAGACCAGCTGACTAGATGGTTTAAAGACCTGCCCCAACGCAGCCTGTCAGCACTTGAGTTTATCTCCAGTCACGCGTCTCACACGGCAACTGAATCGGGTGATTCATCACGTACAACAAAGGGGAAAAAAAGAGGCCAATTATCCAAACGGGGCTGGTACACAGACACATTTCTCTTTCCTGACTCCAGAATATAAACAAGTCCTCAAACTTCCAGAGCACATTTAATATTTCTCTGTTAAATGGCGCAGTATGCTCCCTGGGTTATATTTATTCTACAGCTTATATTGTGAATACGGTTGACAAGTTCTCATTGAAAGAGTCTGACGACTATCTTGGTTGTTTCCTCCCTTTCCAGGTTGGGACTGGTTCATTTTCAACCAGATGATCTGTGAAGTTAAGATCCAAATACAGTAAGAGGAGTCAGAATTCTTAAATTTTGTAGTTATTCTAAAACTGACTCTATGATTGGTACCAAAGTGCATTTCTTAAATAGCGACGATTTTTCTCTCTTTCACCCCACAAGATCCTCTATTTTATTGTACATTGCAAACACATTCCCCCAAGCAATAGAATCCAAGTAGTTACTTGCAGGCAGGATACTTCAGCTTCTTCCCTAACTGAAATTACGGTATTTGAAGCCAAACAGTAATAGCAATAGAAGGAACTCTGGTAACTCTTGACAGATGCAAGATATTCAGGAAAATATTTAAATAGCACCATTCTCTTCTCTTCTAAATTACATTTACAAGACATTTTAGCTATTAATTAGAGACCTATAGAATTAGAGACAACGGAAATCGAGCATTCATATTACAACTCAAATCTCGGCTTTTTCAGTATTCAATTTAACATCCTCACAATAACAACCAAGTTTCTGAATTCACAGTTCTCAGTTGCTTGTAGTTTCACATGAAGTATCGGTAATTTAATACAATTAAAAATAACTCCTGGCCAGTGAAAAAGTCAAAGGAGAGACTTAATAGTGAAAGAATACCTATTTCTCTGAGAATAACCTGTTTTTCCGAGCTCCCGAATCACACCAAACGCCACCACGTCACTCGGAATCGCGGCATGAAGGCCGCAGACCTCCAACAGTCACAGGCGTTTCACAGGCGGGAGATGATGACACCAGACACCCGAAGACAGCCCAGAAGCGGGCAGGACGCGCCCTTCACTCCCAGGGCAGCCCCCTGCGGTGGGACTGGCAGCCCCTGTGCTCCCGCAGCCCGAGGCGGGGGGCTCGAGCACACGCTGGACCCACAGAGCCCTTAGTGCTGCCCAGACGACACGGCGCTGGGGTGGAAGGGACGCACACGAGCCAGTCTGCAGATGAACCACCACATGCCTGGGGTATTTCGTTATCAATCCCTGCAGACATTTAACTCCACAGCCTGAGACACTTGAGTAAATTTTAAGATAGGAAGAGCAGACTAAATCTGTATATTCAACCCGCGCATGCGTGCAAATGTCTCATCCAAAAATACAGAAAAAAAAAAGTAATTCATACCAAAACAATGTCTTACATGTCCACAGAAAGTTCCATAACCATGAACAAACATCAATGCATCTTACCTCAATCATTATATGAAAGGCGTGCTTGTAGAGAGGGGAAAAAACACAGGCAAAAGCAATTACTATTTATACCAGGAATGGGATGAAGAAACAGCTTAAGAGACAGAATCATCGTTTGTGAGTTAACAACAAAAATATTCATGGAGATAGCAATAAATTCTTGCACTAGTAACAGATCATTTAAAAAAAAATCCATCATTGATACAGAAGAAAGAAAAATGGGCAAAAAAAGAGATTATTATATAGAACATTAGCTGAATTATCTTATAATTAATTAAAACCAGAGTTGTCCATTATAGCTGTGTAAACAGTCGTGTTACTACAAAACAGCGTATGAACACATGCAGCAAGTTCGACATACATACAGAGACAAGTTCTGCAAACTTAATCCTCGTCATCTCACAACAGTACAGCAGAGGGCAGCGTTGTATTTCTTAAAATTCACTGCAATTAGTAGCTAGCTGTGGAAAAAGTAACTTTCAAATGTCTAAGGTGTAGCTAAACCTTATAAACAAATAGGCCATCGTATATTAGGTCTACATTACCAAATTTAATCAATGAATCTGGCACACTAGAGGTCTATCTAGAGCAAGTGAACTTGAAAACACAATATCCAGCATACACAAAGGGAGACTACAATATTAAAGTTTCTTTCAAACAAGTCACACGAGCTTACAGACTGTGGAACAAAATCCATTATAAAAACCTTAGTCCCAGAGCACCGTCACTGAAACTTAACACACATTTTAACGACACTAGCTTGCCTGTTCAACAAAAAGAGGCGAAAGGAGCACCATCTCATCGCCACTCAGGCAGACCGGCGCTGAGACACCTTCGTTTCTCGTCCTGTACTTTTGCCTCAGTCATTTTCTTGGTCCTTTATGATTTGATCAGATAGATGTTGCAAGAGCATGAAATTCAAAAACACTTAAAGTATTCAGCTGCCACATAACAGCAATCATCCTTTTCTTCACCCTTTGTCTTTACATTCCTAGGATGCTACAGAGCGTAGGGCCAACAAAAGGCTTTTCTCTGCGCTTGAACACCGTCTAGCACACACTTAGCGTTATCTAAATAATTAATAACAGAAGGGCTGAAGTATTTTTTGAAGGCTAGATTAGTTGGGAGTCAGATTCACAAATGTAGTAGAGCTTGCTGCCACTGACAGAGCACTAAAGAACACTGGAGCCCAACAGGATCACTCCTCCTCTCGCCGTCGGTCAGCAGACCGCTGGAGATGAGAGCAACACCCACCCCAAGTGCCTGAAGGAGATTCTTGCAGGACCGTACAGCCTGCAAATATTTTGGGGCACTTCATAAGGGGGAGAAAAAAACCAAAAACGAACACAAACATACACTAAAAAAAAAAACCCCAAACCCTTGAACTGGTTTTCAGAGCAGCCGATCATCACCTTCAAATCTCTCTGAGCTGGTGGCTGACACACAGTTATTCCGCATGAACTTAGAAAAAAATACAAAAATTCTGCACCATAATCTCCACAAACTATGAGCACAGCTACCAAAAGAACTTCCTCCTCCAACCCCCCCATATTCCTTTGCCCAAAACAGCAGCCAAGCAAAATAAAAGTATTACTCACTCTGTCAATCTGATAGAAAACCGCTACTGAACAGAGTGATCGAAACATCTCTGCGTAACCGTATTTCTACTGACCCAAGTAGTCAAGGAACAGACAATAACTGTTAAAAAAACCCGAACTTAAAAGCACTGCCTGTATGGAATAGTTATTCAACAAATGTCTTTCCTGTGGCCGTAAAAAAACCTTATTAGTCATTTTTTTCAGGCCTCTTATTAAACTTCCCAGCTCCTGAGAATTATGTAAATTCCTCAGAAATAAGGAAAAAAGATACATGAATGCAACCTCTTCACTCTTACATAATGAGGAACTGCAAACATGAAACTAAAACGAGTCCTCTTCCCATGCCTCTCGCTACTCTTAAGGGGATCAGCTTCCCCCAAACACTAATACATTAGACACGCGGGAAAATTTTCAAGGAGATTTACGCAGACCATAGACCTTCTGATTTTAAAATCATTGTCCTTCCGTCCAGACTACAGCCCACCACCTCAGACTTTTCACTGCAAGTGCAAGGATCACCAGTTTAAGCAGGATCAGGCTATTACAGATCCGCAAATATGCGCTTGCTTATTTCAGGAATCATACAGCTCTCAAACAAAAATTGGGAGCAATTAACACCCCCCCTCAAATAGCTATGATGCACACACAAATGTATATAAACACACTAACTTCTTATTTATACTGCCTGAAAACTACTTCTAAACGTTTTATCAGGGATTAGGGAAATCACTGTGGTATTTGTAACCAGTTAGACCAAAAAAACCCAAGCATTGTGGTTTTCTCCAAAATTTGGGCTATCCACAAGTGTCAAACATCTCCCAAAAATCTTAATAAATCGGGTGTTCAAACTAAATGCAAATTATTGTATTACAAAGGTATTGTGCCAATTCCTTCACTCGCTCCTACCTAGTACCCTAAATATGATTTCTGTATATTCACCCACAGTCCCTCCATTTCTCAGGAGAACGTGAGGTAAAACAAGTTACTTCTTTTTATACACTGAAACGTGTGATTCTCACCCATTTAGCGATACGAAACATTACTTGAAAGACGTCAATCTGAAACATTCAGGAGAGCATTTCTGCAGATATGCAGCAAACTGGACTTTATTAGGAAAATTATTAAAAACCTCCTGAAGGTAAGAGCACCCAATCGCAGACTTCACCGAGATCAGTATTTCAGCCTTCCTGTGACCGTCCCAAGGCCGACACTGTAACCCAAATGGGGTCTCGATAATGTAGATACAATTTTGAATATTACTGTTTACAATGAATGAACAAGAGAGAAATTCTTCAAGGTAAATTAAAAACAGTGCTGTAAAAGCCTTCAGGTGCTAAATGCGTGTACGCCGAGTCCCCGCTTCTGAGAATAAGACCTAAGTGCTGCCTACATCCAGCCTTACCAGATGGGAACCCACCGCCTTGCTCCAGCTCTCAGACCCACTCTGTACAGGCCTAAAACTAAACCAACTTTTTAACAAGCCAGGAACAAGCATACAGTTCCTAAGACAGTGCTCTGCTTGGATCAACACAAATGCAAGGAACTTGAAATTCATTATAGAAATAAATTTCAAACTGTTGGTTGGTTTTTTTTTTTTAAATTTAATTGCACCTTTATTACAAAGCTCGCTGTAGGCTGCCGTTCAGGATAAGACACCAAGGTCTGGATTTGCATTTTCTCACCTCTTGAAGATTTAAAGAGCTACAGTTGCATTTATGGTGTATTTAAATGGAGACAGCTCATTACGAAAGCAAATGCAGAATTCAGGAAAATACTTTTAAAACCATGGATTTAAAAAGCTATCAAGATTTAGAACCGAAGTTGGTTGTACACCAAGCACTGAAAAATCGTGCACCACTTTATGTACTCGGTTTTCAGTTATTTGTCGTACAAATTCTTCCCTCTGTTAAAGATTTTGAGTAATTACTTGTATTGTAATAGTCCACGAATTCTAAAAAAAAAAAAAAAGACACACATTTACAAGCTATTTACCTACTATACATTAAGAAGCCCTTATCTGTAACAACTTTCCTACTGCATTCTCCCAGTATCCCTGTATTTGTGGGGTTTTTTCCCTTTAAACAGCCATATCGTGGTTGTGCTTCACACCACCTCAATCACAGGACAGCACCAGCTCTGTCTCCTGTGTCATTCCAGCTATTGACTGGAATAAATTCTAGAAGAAACTCTTGTTAGTCCTGAGGATATGAAATGCAGTAGTAGGGAATGCGAAACCATGCACCCATCCAGCAGTCCAAACCTGGAGATCATTCAGCTATTCCTTTACAATACCAACACTGCCGCTCATTCCGTGTTAATCACTCGTTAACCACCGGTACACACCCCACCCGAACTCCTTCCTAGCTAGCCACAAGCTCTAACTCAGTCTTTATCTGTATTTTTTTAATTCTTCTTCTTTCTGAGCTCCAGCTTTTCTTTGCTGATCAATCTCTTTTCCCATTCCATACAAGCACCTGGCTTCTCCTCCATGTATTTTTCAAGTAGCTATTAATCTTCTGAGGTTTGGAATAAGCCCTTGTAAAAACACCTCTCCCTTTCTTAGTGTTCATTTTTCAAGTGTTATAACGTTTCTATTAAAATATCTGTAACAACAACAAGAAAAAAAGAACGTGGCTGCGATACAAAAACGGAGAAAACCTGAACATTTGATTTAATGGCTTCATTCTTCAGCAGCCAACTGTGATTTCCCTCATGGGGCAAAGGGATAAAGATTACCCCAGAAATTTTAAGTGCACCAGGTAGATTATTTGATGTGTTACAAGTTAATTTAGCGAATAACAAATGAAAGTATTTTCCAATGCCGACCATAAAAATTTTCCCGTTACTAATTACTTTTATGTCTTTTTGAAAACAAACCGTTCAAGTTACACACACCAAACTCCTGGGCACAGGACCGTGGCCTAGACCAGATGTCTGAGGTCAAAAACTGCAGCCAAGAGCAGGGCTTGTTTTGTTGGGTGTTCTTTTCCTGCTAGTTTCCAACACAGAATTTGTCCTTCCACTGCTACGCGTGCAGTCGGACCTGCAGCCCGTAGTTCAGAATAAGTCTTGCATCTGCCACTGCTGGAGTTTTTCATCATTATTCACCTCCCATTATGTCATACTCTCTTCTATTCTAATTTCTTACAGCTGAAACTGAAATATCAAACCCGTGGCATAGCCACCAAGATCTATTTGTACTTGGGTGTCTTCAGGAAAAGATACCCTGAAGAAAGACTATGGTACGGAGAGCAGGGAGCCATGCCAAAATGGTCATAAATGGAAAAATCACAGAGTGGTTTTTAATGCTTAAAGAAGTTTTGAGCCCAGAGAGACGATAAGATCAGTATCTCCTTATATTTGATACATGTGCTTCAATTATTCTTAATTCTGGGTTCACACAGCACCTGACTTTGAAGAAAAGGGACGTTTCTCCACATATCCAGGACCAGTGAGGTTCAACCATATGGAGCAAAATACAGAAAACCCGAAACGAAGCACATAAAAGATTTTTTGAGCTGAATACAGGGGATACCAGATGAAAAGCTTAAAGGAAATGACATACAGGAAGTTAAAGGCAGAAGATGCAGTTGTATTTTTTAACTATGGAGTCCTCCTCTCTGAGGGGAGAGAGAAATGGGAATTCCTGGCAACCAGGCTTGCTTTTATGGACGCTCCAGCAGACAGCAGCAGTTTCAGTAGGATCTGGCCATTCCAAATTTTTAAATTTCTGGTAACACCAAACATGCCTAAATCAGGGCTTTCTCGTGCTTAGTGATGAAAACCATGAAGCATCTTTGACCTAAGTAATTTCAAACGTTTCAGAAGCAAGCACAAAAATAGGTTATGAAGCGAAATGACATTATGTGAAGCTGCAAAGCTTTTTTCAACCCTCTCAACATATGACTCTTTTTTTAAAAAAAAAAAAACCAAACCATGAAACAAAAAAAGCAACTCTGTGATCCAGTAAGATATTCGTAACTCGGGCACTCAATAAAAAGTACAAGAGGTTAATCTCTCTTTGCACAGCACGGATGTAAAACGTTGGGTGCCACAGCTCTGTGACCCGATAAAAAACAAAAGCGTTACTTGTGTCAGTTATGCCATAAAATAGGTTGTGGTCCTATCTATCAGATGACAGAGTGGTAACACCACGGTTGTAATTAGCATTGACTGACAACTCTGGCCCAAGCTCAAGAGATGTAAAAAAAAATAAATAAATAAATGAACATACAAACTCCTTGCCACCCGCATTCAGCTTTCTACCAGGAGTATTAGTAGGACGCTGCGGGGAAATCTAAACTATACCTCATTTAGGAGCGAGAGCCTTGTCTGCAAAGACAATATTGTTTCATTTTCAACGTACTTGGTGCTCGTGACTGAAAACCAACCAGCTGAGCGTGACTTTTTATACAAAAATATGCAGATTCAAATATTCAAATATAACATACTAATCCGTTTGTTGGTAAATTTGATCAGACATATGAATATACGTTTGCCACATGATTAAATCAAATATAAATAAGAAAATTAAAATAGTTTCTTCAACCTGCTTTGCATTCAGCAAACTTCCATGCGTTAATAACTCATTTACGAATTCAAAGAGTGACAGATCTCACACGATCTGACAGCTGTAACGAGAGCACCCCACACAAGGCAGTGAGCTGCACAGCGCAGCGAACGAGAGACCAAGGAGCACGGAAGCTAGGAGTAAGGGGAGCAGCCGGAGCCAGGCTGGGTCCCTGCACGGGCAGCAGCCCCTCGGAGCACCCAGCCCTGCCGCGGCTGCCCCGGCCACACGCCTCGGACGCGGGTACCGGCAAGGAGCACCTCGGCAGCTCCCTACTCCAGTAACCCCCTCCATCTCTCCACCCAAACACCTGACAGAGCAGGAACGGGACGTGTAAAGAGCAACCCAAAACCTCTACTGCTTTGCAGCCGTACAGCAAACATAGAAACTAACGCTACCACATGAAATTTTAAAATCATCGCCTGTAGGCTCCAAGGGAATAGAAGTGAAGTGAACTGAGCTCAGTTTGTGTAGGAGCTGCCTGCCTGATACACGCGCCTTCTGTCAAAGAGTTTTACTTTCAAAAGTAAATAGAGTTGTTTGCATTTTGTCAGGTGTTTGTCCTTCTATTTCTCACTGCAGGTTCAAGTATTTCTTCCTTTTTCTGATATATTCCAAACAACTTCTTTCCCTGCTGCTCTCTGATTTTTTTTGTTTACTTCTCCCCCCTCCTCCTCCTGATTCTTCCAAAATTTCTCATTCTTCAATGTTTCCTCATTTTTATGTTTTGCTTGTTCCTCATCCTTTAATTTTTGCTGAGCAAAAAGAGCAGTACCAGGGTGTACTGCACCGAGGTGCTCCCATCACCTCCCAGGAATAAACATCTGTGTCTCACACAGAGAAATCCCTGTTTTCTCATGAGTACCTGCTACACACCTCGTCTATCCACTACACTCTTTGCTACAGAAAGATTTAGAAAAAAGCCATTTGCCTATAAATTCTACTCGTACCCTAATTATTAAATGTAATATTAATATTTAATATATTAATTGCATAAATATTTAAATGTTTGTTTCGTGGTTATAAAATTACTAATACTATTCCCTTTCTTCCTGCTTCCTCTGCCTCCTGTTCCAATCAGCTCTAACCAAATTTGAAGTGGGAAACACTGCTCTGCTGCGTATGGGGGAATATTTATACGTTCTATTTCCATAATAATTTCATTATTTTTCAGGCAGAAGTAGCTTTTCCAGACTTTCCACATCAAACCTTAATGCCTATTCACCACAAGATAAGAAAATGTTATTACAGCATAACTAGCTCAAGCATCAACATATACTTATCCCAACAGATACAATCTGAGCATTAACGAAACAGGTTATTACCCTATTTATTAAAAATTTATGACGTGTCCACTCCTGTACCAAACACTCGAGTTCTTGACACCTCACACGTATTTAACATTTGCTTGCTTTTCTACCACTTTATCCACTACTTGGTTAATTTCTTGAAGTCTAAGGAGGAAATCATGTGCTGAAATTATTCACACAACTAGCAGTTACGAATCTGATCTTACAGTGAGGACTACTAGGTTGATGTAAAGTCCCAAATACATAAAAATTGAGCTGGATGAAATAATTATGCTAACAGATTGCATGAAGTTTGAGGATCTGCAATACTTTTCGCAAGGACAAGAAACATACTTTTTTCCTCTAAATTATGTTCTTTTCATTTGGCAAGAACATATGCCCACTGTCTCCCCCCAAATTTTTCTTATCTATTGCTACAAAACTGAAACCAAAGCAATTTTATTTGTCAACCACAGGCAATACTGCTTCCCCAAACCCCCTGGAGTCAAGCAGTAACGCTGAAAATACCACAGAAGCAGGCAGCACAGAGCGCACACACATAAACCCTTTTTAAATGCAATGCTACCAAAAAATAACAAGTGTTTTAATTTTATTTCATCATATATAGCATCATTGTAGCATCACTGTATGAGAGGCAATGTACTGAGTGGTCACTGCACTGAGTTAGAAGCTTAACTACTGTAAAAACCCCAGTGTTGTGGGACCCCGGGCAAGTCATTTCTCCATTCCCACTACCACATTTTGCTCATCTTTCCTACTTCAGTCTGAAGAATTCGCAGTCTTTAACTCTTTTCATAAGGCCTTGTAATCTCAATTAAATCTCTAGACATCACTGAAAGAGGAGGAATTCTAGTACTTAGTATTAATCACACCTACAGAATCAGCTGGAGCCTGACAACAGCAGGAACTACGCACACGCAGCCAAAAAAGGGTTTGTTTTGATGCAACACGGCCAGTTTACATTTCCAATTTGGAGACCACAATCTCATAATATTTTCTAAGTAAAAGACAAACACTGCTAAAACTGAAACATTTTAGGACAAAATACCTAAATAAGGAAGAGGAAAAAGATAAGGGCACGTGCTGAGCTAAAGCCCTGGAACTATGCTTCAACTGAAGATTGTCTTCACATTCCCTTTACCCACATCCCAGCTCCAAGCTTTTTGAAGGAGAGCTAAGCTTCCACTAGTTGCTATTTGCTCTCCACTGCAAATTGCCGTTGCAATGAAGCGCTACCTAAAGCTCACCTGTAAGTACGCAGCTGTACACGGCCTCCAGACACGCAGCCCTCTAACCACGCGGGAGTCCCAGCTTCCCAGGGCTGTCCAGCGATACCCTGGCTTTGCCACCCGAAGCTTTGTGTTTAGTTTCTCTCCTCCCAAACACACAGAGGTGTGAAGGCATTAAATTGTTGCTCATACACTCAAAGACCAATTAATTAAAGGAGATAAGGCTATTTAAGTGAAGCTTAATTTTCTGCTTTTGCAGCTAGCACGCATTAGCACCTCTACACCAGGAAAGCCACAGAAGACTTCAGGCACGTGGCAGATGAACACCCCTTACCCTCCTCTTCAGAAAATGGTTTTACCATTCCAAAAAAAACCCCAAACCATAATGCAGCGACTTACCTGGGTCGGAACCAGTACTGGAGGATACGCCAGCTTGTGATGTCTGTACATCCAGAAGGAGAAGAGCACAATCACTGCGATTCCCATGATAGGCACCAACGAATAAAGCAGGGTATTGAACAGAGGTGGCTTAGGTGTAACAGGGTTGGAAGTTGCTGAGGAAAAACAAACCACACACACAGCTTTTAAGAAAAAAACAAAATCATCCCGTGCTGCAAATGTCTAGCACCCTGATCTTCTAAAAACCCCTGCCACCAGCACAACAGGTTAACAATACCCGATTCAACAGCGTACTCCAATATAAACGGACAGGTATTTAAAAGGCAGCATTTTGGCAAGCACAGCAATAACTTAAATCCCCAAATTTACACATCAGCCCATCTAACTTTTTTGTGCTTCTAAGCTCCACCTACCCACAGCATATACGAGATGGCTGTATTTTAAAGAGACTGCCCGAATGCGATCCCCTAATGAACGAAAAAGAACCAGTACAGAGGCTTAGCCTCCGGAATGGATGCCGTAAAATGTCATTAATAAGCAGAAGAGGCCAGAAATAATCTGCCAACGTTTCTATGCACTGTTGATTCGCTGAAAGTAAAAGTTCTCCAGCTGAAGACACTTCCTTACGCCCTCAAGAAAGGCTCCAGAGAAGCCCTGCTTCTGAGGCAGCTGGTAGGGGGGCAGTCACAGAGCCCTGGGGCAAAAGAGGTTTCATGAGAGCGAAGAAGAATGTCAGTTATTGCCTTAGCCGTATCACTGACGAAAATGACATGAATATCTCTTGGGTCAACAAAGGCTATTTTAATCTCATAGAAGATGTTATTTAATTTCATAAACAACTTCCTCTGGCTATTTGGTACACAAGACATTTGCTGTTTTCAGTTCAGTTATTAACATTATTCAGTTTTCCAACATAGATTAGATTCTTGACTGGAAGAAGATATGCAAGAATAATCAAATAACCTTTTAGCTATTGTTTTTTAAAACAATTATTTGTTAAGCCTGATTTTCTTTGTAACCTGGGAGGAAATTCTTTCCCCCTTTTTAAAGGTTACTGTGTCAATTTACAGAGAAACTCCAAGGTCCCATTAGCTTAAAGAACCAGCGAGAGCACTGTTTCCAGAAGAGGAGCATTCACAGCCTGGTACACATGCATGTAGGGATGATATGGCTTTTGGCCCCACCATTTACAGACTCTTACAGAAGCTTAACTATACAATTAAGGTAAGATCTGACAGTAACTTCTGTATCTTAAAACAGTCAATTATTTCACATTACCCTTCCTTCTCACCCTTACGAAAGCGCTGAAGTACCTTTTATCAATTTAAATTACTTCTAGTACAGAGACCTTTCAAAATTGAAGAAATGAACTGGCAATTTTCTAGGCTCTGTATGCGAATGCACACAGCACCCTATCTTCTAGGAATCAGAAACCTTCTGGCAGGAAAAACTGACCACAACATTCTGAAAAGTCTTCTCTCCTAAACATGCACAACGTGAAACATTTCTGAACTCCGCTACGCGGTTCCTTCGTGCGTTTGACGAACTTACGTTGCGTGACCTCCATTTCTGGGAAATAGAAAAAGCGTTCATTGCACATGTTGCCTTCACAACAACAGAAAAACACTTCAGGGCTGTCCTTCTTCTCTATGCAATCGTTCCTATAGAAGATAATAATAAAAGTCTTGATTAACCTTAAGTGGGGGGGGGGGGGGTGTGTGTTTAAGAGAAAACATGCTGATATTTAAAATTTGAAGTGAACTTCATTCAATTGTCTGGGATAGCATACTACTGAAATAAAAGTTAAATCTGAAGAAACAAATTAAAATTTTCTTATTTTATATTGCTATGAAATACCACTAAAACGGAAACAGCACTCCTTGCTATTTTTAAGACAAAGTGAACGAAAACCACCAGCGGGATAGTGAAGAACAGTTCACAATTAAGATGTGAACAGGACAAACAAGTGATCAAATGGCTGGTGTTTAACCATAAACTCCCAGTACAGGGTTGCATGGGTTGGAGATAAGCGAGAAGGAGATTTTTTAAATTTGATTTTATTTTTAGAGAAAAGATAAAGTTTTGACAAATAAATTTCCCCTGCCTACATGACGCTCAGGGACGCAGCTTATTTCACTCAACGAAGTAACGGCAAGAAAGGACTTCTCTTAACAAATAAGTTGAAACTACTCAAGTCAGGAGAGAAAAACAGGCATCATGCAGGGGACAACGTGACAGCAGGAAGAGAAGAATTCGAAAAACCCGTGGCTTTAAATCCAGCTGAAGATTGTGAAAAAAGTTTTAGGTCCAGCTTCAAAAGTTAGGGTTATTTTATAGAACCAGCTATTTCAAAAAGACTGTACTGTAACTTCCACAAAGCATTTATTCTTTGGTGTGCTTAATCTACTGTTGTTGGGAGTTCATCCTACTGTAACTCCCTGTTTAGTAAAGCACTCTTCACCGCCAGAGACAGGGTTTTGTGTAATGGATATTTCGGACAAACACGGCAGCACACATTCTCACGACACGTTACAGTTAACGAGGTCTTAGAGCCAGACAAATTGTTACTCAGTTTTCAACTACCAAACTTACCGTCCTTCCTGCATTTTATTTCTTCTTCTAATTTCCTTTCTTTGCTCAAGGGAGAATTTAATATCAGTATTTTTCTTCAACTGTTCAAAAGGTACATGTGGGACTAGTGGGACAACAGTGCTACAGAACCTAACTCTATTTCCAAACTGAAAAATTCTATTTCCATCCTAAAAGTTTAACATTTAGCAGAAATAAACTCAGTTCAGAAATTGTAAGTACCCCGACTTCTTCTGCAAAGCTACAACTAAGAACAGATAAAAAAAAAAAAACAAACAACAAAAAAGTACTTTCCCATCCTTCAGCGACTTACAGTTACCAGATACTAGTAGCAACAAATAACGTGTCTTTAAAATTGTCCTTTGCCTTCCAGCATAGCTGTGTTGCACTCCTGCTGTGCGAGCAAGCTTGCAGGTGCTTTGCTACTTCTCCGAGAAACAGATAAATCAGAACTACTGTTCCACTTGGGTTTAAACTGCCATTAAAGGAGAAAACATCCAAGTGTTTGGGGAAAGTTTATTTGGCAGAAATTACTATAATGATTTCTTCTACTCGGTCAACATTGAAGAAACACAAAAGAAAAAATATTGCTAAAAATATTTCTAAATGCATTTTAATGAAGATCTATTATGCATTTATTTTCTCCCTTTCCAAACAATAACTGTTTCAGTCAAAGAAAACTTAGTACAGCGCTTCAAAGAACTATAATATCATTTCTTAAGAGAGCCACGACCTTTATTCAGCCAATATCTAACAAACCCCAAGTCCCGCTGTTACTGCTCACGGGTACTTGCTAGACCATCTGTTATAAAAAAAAATGACTGGAATCTTAGAATATTCGATGTCTCTTGGAGCTGCCACTGAGGTGAGCTTTTTCCTAAGTCAGCAAAATGCCTCCGCGTTTAAGTAAAGAGGAGAAGCAAAGTGCTGACCTTTCTTCCCAAAAATTTTGGAGAAGTGAACTATAGAATTTTGAATTCTGGTTTCAATAACCGTATTTCATTGTTCGGCAATAACAAGTCCTTTGAAAAAATCTATTATTAATGGCCCCAAAAAGAATAAATTAAACACCTGGTTTTAATATATAGTATAAGAGAAGGTAAACCATGCTATTCTGCAAACAACACAAAGTACTTGGAAGAAGTCAGGTCCATAAATAGAGGTATGGAAGCAAAAAGAAAAAAGCATGTGTGCATCTAAAACCACGGTAATTATTCACAGACTCCCATAACATCATTTGTCTCAAGTACTGTTTGCAAAGGGAAGAACGTGTAAGTTATGGACAGGCAAACCAGTTTACAATTACAATTAAATTCAAAATTTATAGGAAAACTCAACTTACCTGTCATAACAATTGATGTCATCTAGCCAGCAACCTTGCTTCACAATTTCAATTGATCCAGAAATGTTCTTCCATGTAGCAAAACAGTGTCGTCTTTTATCTTTATCACCGTAACAAGGTTCAATACCACTGCGATTTGTTTTATCTTTTTCCCAATTAGCGTTGTAGTAGATACACTCCTGTGTTTCTGATCTGCCAAGTATGGCACCTTTTAGGAATGAAAAGTAAATCACAATTAAGCAGTGTTCTGAAGGATGAGACATATGAGCAGTCAAACCCAGGATGTACTGAAGTATCACGCAGCACTTGCATCAGTATGCCCTCTCCCCTCTTTTTTTTAATAAAAGCAAGAAAACATTTAAAGTTCACAAGCGTTCCAGTAAGTGTTGAAACATAAAACAAAGATCTTCTGTTAAGTCAAACAGTGACTTGGATAACTTACCAAGATTTGAAGAGATAAAGAACAAGTTACGGCAATAGCTCTCCCTGAATAGCAACAGCAGAGAAAATGTAAAATGCTGAACAGTAAAGATTTAGCTATAATACCAGCCAAATGAGAAGTTTTAGCTAGTACAATTTACCAAAAGGTGTTTTTGTCTTTTCTTATATGTGCCAAAAGAGCAGTCTTAGAGTGTCTTAGAAACCCAAGCCCAACTAATAAATCCCGTTTTAAACCATCAACATCTTTTCCCCTAGCTTTCAGCTGTGATGTAGCTTCCCAACACAAAGCCCTGAAGTATAAGACACACTATGCTAAAATAGTACCTTTTATGTCATTCCGATTCGCCAAGTGAGCAACTGGAATTGAGACCGATAGGTGTGAGGCAGCGGTCCCTAATCTCCAAGGACAGCGCTGGGTTTTTGCCGCGTAGTCCCACCCAGTCAACCAGTCACAACATAAACGCCATCGGATCTCCTGCGTAACTCAAGGCCCAAGTGCTCCTGCTCTCAGAAGGCCCAGGGCCGCGTCTCCCCTTCCCACAGTGCACTCCCAGCATACGCGGCGGGATCAACCACGACGGGGTGACCCACACACTCCAGTAAGAGCCACGTGGGGTTTGGAGGCCCAAGTCCCTATGAAACATGCTGGTGAACCAGCACAGACCAGCAGACCAGCTCACCTACCCTGGTACCAGGGGATTATCACCCCAATATTCTTAAAACTAAAAGTTTCTCAACTTTTGAATTTAATTTTGTCTTTTAAATTACGTATATAATTGATTCATTGATACCTACTGACAACCTATAGCTAACCCCAGCAAATATGAACAGACTGAGGCACCTCGAAGCGGAGCTAACTTCAGAGTTTTCATGTGATACAAAGCACCAATCTGGTTTCTGCAAAGGTAACGGGTTGTCAGGATGCAAACCTGTTCACAAAATACTGTAAGGGAATATTAACTGGCTTTTATTTCTGTTTTTCTCTTGTTAAATACTGCCAGGAGTGTGTCGTTAACCTTCATGCAAGCTTCACCGCCTAATATGTATTAAAAACAAGGAAAAACAGAGAGGGAGATTGAAGGGCTAGAGAGCCAGGAGTCACTTCAAAATTAAGGAAGGGTCAGGGGGATGACAAAACACGTTTACTTTGCCTGTGCACTCATCTGGTATTTTCCAGAGGGACAGGTTCACTAGACATCATGCTGAAGATCAGATTTAAACAGAAAAGGTCCTCCACAGCAGCCAGTTTCATACATATTTATTTGCATCACTCATTACCTCCTTTGTATCACTCATTACCTCCTTTCTTCACATATATTTCAATATACCAGCTATTGCCTTGTAGCCATACCCACACTTCTCGTTCTCCTGCAGGAGGGTGTAACAGGGAGAGCAGCTGTAACCCTGACTTCTTCTGTGGGATGAAATCTTGGTCACCCAGGCGCTCTTCCCAACAGTGGTAGAAGATGGGGGTTGGGGTGACCGGTACACTGGTAGAGGCTTCCATCACGTAACATCTCCTCAAACACCCACAACCGACAGTCAGGTAATTCTTCCTCAGTAAACAGACCCGACTGTACAGGGACCAAGAACATTGCACCTCTCAGGGCGATGGGAACGGTTTCAAACTGAAAACGGCCACAGCCCTCTTGAAGTGCCGCACAGGACAGAGTCAAGCGCAGCGCTGACCACACCGGGCATCCCACCTGACACCTTCGGGAACTTTTGACTTTGACGCATTCCCAAAATAGGCAGAGGAAGCTGCTTACGCTTTTTTGGGAAAGAGCCTGGATGTTCAATGGGAGAAACGCGCTAGCCAGCTGGTAACGCTGCGAGATGCAGCATGTTAACCATTATATTCTTTGTGCTGCGATGGCCTGACCTTTACAACTCCCAGCTACGGCAAGAAACAGATGAGGCAACAGATTGAACAATTTGGTTCTGTCAGTGCAATAAAGCAGAAGTCCTGGATTTCTCTCATATGTGCCATTCCTTTTCCGCTGCTGCCAAGCCTAGCTTTGAAGGACCATAGACAAGCTGAATTTGCTGAAATTTGGCAACTACAGTAAAATTAACTTTGCACAAATATTCTCCTTAGACAAGTCTTCTCTAAAGTCGGGTTTTCTTCTCCATTAATGCTCTGAAACAGTTCAATGTATCCAAACTGTTGGTTTAGTGGCTCTGCCTGGAGGATCTATCCATAACACCTTCTCTAGGGGCTGAGCAGACATCTGCAATAGGTCTGGCCAGACACAACCGAGGTACGGGCATACCAGGACAATCTCTGATTAATCTTCTGAAGCAGAGAAGGGGGAAGATGGTGGAGGCAAGGGAAGAAGAAAAGGTGAACCACACAAAGAAGGCAGCCCTGAGCCCACTGCACAAAGGAAGCATCTGCTTCTAACCAGCTCTGCCACCCCCTCCACGGGAATCAAACTCAGAGGAGAAGGGCAGCTGGCATTTTCAACACGAGAAAATTTATTTGGGTCCCAGTTTAGGCATAGCATGTCTATAATGAAGCTTCTATAACAACTATTTTGAGCGCTGACAAATTGTTTTCATATAAAATTGTCAGGTCCTCGGGAAACGTGTTGCCGAATCTCAAAAGGCAAAACGCTGCTGCTGAAAGAAGCCACGAGCAAAGCACCAGGAGTACCCTAAGGACTGCACGTCTGAAAGCATCTGAGAGGAAAACGCATTAAAACAGCGAAGAAGTCTATAATAGAGTTTAGTTTTGGCATGTTAAGACAGATCACATTTAATATATGCTGCTATCATATTGCAGTTAGCGTGCTGCTGTATCACTGTACATTTGTGTTCATCCCCAACAGCTGCAGTAAGAAAAGAAAACCAACATTTGCTAGTGAACTTCTGAACTGCTCTTAATACAGGATGCACTGTAATTGTTAGCAGTACAGAAAGCAATTTTATTAGAGTGCACATGTGCAGTCTGGAAAACCTCACCTTCGCAGGAATTTGAAGGGCTGGCTCCCATTTTTATTTATTTATTTTTTTACTATATGAATGTCTGAAAAAATATCTAGCCAGGCTTTTTTTTTTTTTTTTTTGAATTCAAACAGGGGGGCAAACAATGAAATCTATGCATGGCTAATAAGGATTATACTACCATAGCCCAAATTTAGAAAGGGATTACTGGAAAATGACATGAATTCTCTATGACAGATACCACTACATTACACCCAAAGGGGGAGGGGGGGGAGGAAAAAAAAAAAGATAACTTCTGGGAGTTTA
The DNA here is from genome assembly GCF_034619465.1 of Leptosomus discolor. Lineage (NCBI taxonomy): Eukaryota > Metazoa > Chordata > Aves > Leptosomiformes > Leptosomidae > Leptosomus > Leptosomus discolor. Next base: position 3,186,995 of record NC_141395.1, read on the forward strand.
TCATCTACCTTCAGTTATCTGAGCAACACAACTGTGGATCTAAAATAGCAGCATGGAAAACAACAAACCACCCAAGTTTTCTAAAAGCCAGTCTATGTACACAGATTGCTCAGCTGGGCACTCCCAACGTGCGCCCAACTCACCCTTAACTACTCAGGAAGTAAAAATAAAATTTTGAACTTATTTCTGCGTATCTTTCAGACTTTTCCACCTAACATGTTTCTGAGGTGCAAACTGCAACACTGAAGCCTGGAAAGAGTATTCACCTCTGTATTTCACAGCTGCACAACCGACCCAGACATGTCCATTACACCCCACTTCATTCTGTTATAAGTACTAATGACACTATGCGTAAGGATTTACATGAAGGAATACTCATGTGATGGAAAAGGACTTTGTTTTTTCCCTGTTCCCTAGAATACTCAGTACATGAAAGAATCAAAGGGTGAAGTTCACTCTGGCAGCTACCTACACCTATAGTAGAAAGGTTACTGAAATTGTCTTGTGTTTGAGATTAATTTGAACTCATTCTGAGTCCCAAGATCCACAAACGCAGAAGGAATGGAGTAGTTCATTAGAATAAATGAGTTGAGCACAATGGCCTATATCACCACAGGGACTGGACACTGGGAGTTACTTAACAGACAGAACTGCCCGTTCACTAGAGGATCTGAATTGTAACGCTGTTCTAGAGGAACAAAAAAGGACAGTAAACACAGCATAACTAGAAACAGCATCTTGAAACCAAGTTCAGTTACTGTAGAGATAGCTTTTTCAAGTATTTGTCCATCTATGTTATTTTATTTGTTTCCTCAGTGATCTCATACACACTTTCTAGAGACACATATACACGTAAGAACAGACAACAAGTGTACACTGAAAAGGCCCAGCTTTGATGTCTCCGCAAGCAGGAAGCGGGTTTTTATCATTCTGTATTTTTTCTGATAACACTCAGGGGAATATTTCTCAAAGGGAAAATAAAGAGGTTATTTTCAACCTAATAAAGCAAACTGAGTTACAATAGAAAGGACCTATTCTGTCCTCCTTACACATACCAGTAAGTCCCGAAACATATTTTGTTGCTCTTTAGACAAGTATTAGTTGTTGCTCTTTAGACAAGTATTAGTTCTATTATCGTTGTTCTCAATGCTCACAGGTAAAACAAGGACTGTATTTCACATCAACTGAGCCAAAGTACATTCATTAAAACTAAACACAACAGCAATTAACTTAAGCAATGTGAGAATGAGGAAAAAAGATAAACAAGACAGTGAAGTAACAAATCACCTGAACTGCTGTCACACTGCCTTATACAGAAGATGCATATCTTTTCAGACTGGAGTTTCTCATTATAATCCTGCTTTTCGGCATGTTCCACCAAGCCTGCACTGCAGTTAATCAAGAAGTCATTGGGGAAGAACGGAGAAATGCCACCAAAGTGCTGTACCTCGGTGCAGAAGTCTGTGCGACTTGATTATCTAAAGAGGCTAAAAGGTTAATCTTAAAAATTTAAAGATCGACCTGATATTCTAAAAGGCTTGTTTATTTTCCTAAAATAATATTTAAAAAAATGAAAAAACCACAGATTAGTTTGCAACTCCACACGGGTCCCACAGTAAACTCGGCAGGGTTTTGGGTTTTTAACAATAGCTATATTAAACTGCAGTTCTCCAGGATTATAGTATGACCGGGGGTGGGGGGGTGGGCGTGCGTTTGTGTGGTAGAAGTATCAGGAAAACGGTATTTGCTTTGATATCTCATCATATACTTGGAAAATATTTCCATTTCTTTGCAGTTCACACCTTGCCAAAATGGAAAACTTGTCTGGATAAGCCTGCCATGGAAGTATGAAATTCTGTAGCAGAGATGAACACTTCTGAAATAGAGTTTGCCAGAGGAAGAATCCAGTCCTGAAAAGCTGAAGAATGATCTACCTAACGGCACCACACTAAGGCATAAGAGCATAGGTTCCTAGGAATGGTGGAAATTATGGAGGATGATGTCCTCTACAAATAAGAAATACAGCTGAGAAGGGGAGGGGAAGAATATCACTCAGCTTGTTCAAAACTCCTTGCAACCCCTTATTTGCCAGATGGATGGCAACAAGAAAACAAACACTTTCCTACTAGAAATGTGTCTTCTGGATTTACAGACATCAGTACCAAAGATAGTTAAAAATCAGATGCCATAACCACTTGATATTTGTATTTTATATATATACAGGTATATATCTTGTTTTATTTAAAAAAAAAATATATATAGTGAGCATGGATTCAGATTCTACTCAGCATAGACAACATATCAAACCATTCATCTGCTTCTGAAGCCAGGCAACTCAACAACTGTAAGGCATCGCTCCTGCATCCAAGAGCGCTTCTAAACCAGAATCAGGCCATACATCCATTTTACTTTGGAACCACATGATCAGGCAGCACGGGCGGTATTTGATCTTTTTGTCACAGATCCAAAGGCTGGTGCTCTGGCAATGGAAGGCGGAGTTGGACCATTCATTAGCTTTCTCCTGAGATTCAACCGCCAGTGCACAACGCCTCAGTCTGAGGTGAGCTACCGAATTAACACACGCTTGAAGAACTCTCTACGTGGCTTGAGTAGGCCACTGTTTCTCCCCAGGGTGCAAGCAATGGGCCAAAACACTGCCATTTTTCATCTCATCAACACATCATTTCTACACTTAAGTTCCACTGCAGTATTGTAGTCCTAGTAAGAGAGATTTGGCAGACTTGGGTACCATGCAACCTAGGCAATTTTTTGACCAGAGACACCACTTCAGACTACAAAACACTATCCACACGTGGCCTGCAACACCAAGTTAGACACAACAAATGAAAGAACTAGGATTTTGGAATCTGTAGAAGAGATGCTCTTAAAACATACTGGACATGCAAGTTAGAAGAAACTCTCTACCTCTGAATCCCTACGCAGAAGTGGCCACTTGACCTTTCAAAGTTCAAGCTTCAGTAATTGGCCACATCAAAGAAACCTGTGCATCTATAGAACTGTGACCTCATTCTGATGACTCATCCAGAAGAATATTTAAGAGACACTACTTGAACTAATAAAAATTTTAATGAAAAGCTAGAGTATTCAGAGACCCAAGATTTCAGAATGGTGGTGGCAGAACTAACAGAAAGCATCTTTAAAGGGTAAGGCCACAATTCAAGGAAAATGATGCAGGTAAAGCTGAAGAACGTCTTAGTTCAATGGTGAGTCTGAGAGACCCCAGGGTACTGTCCAAAGAAACATCTCCATCTGAATGATTACAGAAGATGGGATTAAGGGGGCAACCGTGATACCTGGAGCACTCAGAAACTAAGGCCACTGCAGGAGGTGTAACAGCGGCACGTAAACCTTGCTGAACTCTTGCTCAAGGGAAAGCAGCAGCTGGCATTACTTTTGCAACATGTGTTCCTCCCTGTAGTCCCTCCTCCTCTTGTTAGAAGAAATTAATACTGTCATAACAAGATTTCATTCAGAACTTCCATTTTCTGCCTTGTACTTCTGAATATCTTATTTAAGACTGGATTTAAGGAAGTGGGGAAAAAAGAAAACCAGACTTCTGATGTCCAAGTTTTCCAAAATCATTTCAGAGCAAAGCACGTGGCAGAAAATGGAGAAAGAGGGTCAGGTGATATCTGTGGTTTTTAGCTAGAAATTAAGGTGCCAGTAACAGCACAAGTGGTACCTATAGCATCAGCTAGCTATCTCTGAAATAAAGACCATCATCCTCCAGGAATCTCTAGAAATTTCAAGTGAAGATAAATGCTATTTTTCACACTTCTTGACTTCAAGGGAACACACTGAAACACAGGCTGATGTTTTCAAGTTCAAACATGCCATTCCTGTCACTGCAAGGTGTGAGCAGCCCAAATCAGAAAAACTGTCTCATCTACTCTCTAATGATTTTGTAGGGGGGAGAAAAGCTTGAAAGATTCTGTAAATTGTTTGTTTTGAAGCACAGCCTTGGGACTACACTCACCTCATACATGCTGGTAGCTTTTATGGATGTTGCTGGTCAAACACCCCTTCCCCAGCACAACAGAGAAGGTACTGTGAGACGGCAAAAACATACCACAAGTAACACAGGGCTCAAGACTCACCTGAAAAGTTTAAATTCTACAAGATTCAGAGGTCGAAAAAAAACCCTAAACAGACCAGTTTGGACAGGCAATAATGCTAGAAATACAGTTTCCAATTAGGATTACCCTGCTCTCCCCAGCACAACACCCCAAACACAAACAAACAAAAAAATCAATCACTATAGAAAATAATCACAGTAGCTGACCTCAAAGGAAAAGCCGTTTTGAGTCAGCCAAGATTTAAAAGAAGTGAGAAACAGGAACTTGGCACAGATGAAAGGGACAACGCTTGCCTGTACAGTCCCCTTCCCACCACTGCCCCCATGAACACTGGCCCTCAATACCATACGCAGGTTTGAATGTGTAAACAAAACTCAAATAAAAACTCAGTTCAGCTTTTGAGATTAAAAACTTAAAAACTGGTGTTCTGCTGCACCCTGACTATCTAGGTGGCATCATCTACAATGTTCTCTGGATGAAACTCAGGTAAGGCAGCTGCCTATGAAGTCGCTGGGGATGCTTTCCCATCGCACACATGCAGTAATACCATTTCCACGGCGTCTCAGAGTGCTGTCATTAAACGAGGTAAGGCACTCCAGTAGCCATACTCCCAGACAAAAGCCTAAATAAACTACCTACGGATATCAAAACCAGATTAGGAAGATATGAATCTTTTTGAAGGATGACTATCATGCTGGTGGTGGCAACTAGCAGAATTTCTATTTTGAGGCCTGACAGCGAGTTTCCCAGCAATGATCTCAGCTACCAGTCATAGCTGTTCATCTGATTTGAGAGTCCCAAGCAAGTGGAATCCTGCAGTGCTCTGCTGCAGCACACCCAATATGAGAAGTCTCAGCGTAGGCTCCTTTCATGGTAAGGGCCTGCCATTCAAAGCCTCTACACGAGCATTCATCTACTGTAGAGGGCAGCTCAGGAGATAACATTTGGCTTTTCTTCGCACCCTTCTCCATCATGCTAGATTTTCCAAAGACAAAACAGGGATCACAGAGAATACTAACTACGAAAAAAAAAAAAGATTTACCTTCAAATAAGTGCTGCCTTGACAGCTTAGAGCTATAAGTGAACTTCCTCCCTCTCTACAGCCTACATGGAGCAATTTAAATCCTCCACATACACTGACCAGCAATCCAGACAAGCTACAGCTGCCCTTGTCCAGATGGCAGCTAAACAGTATGAAAGACAGGTTCCAGATCTGTGTAAACAGACAGAGGGATTACCTTGGACATGCAGGCAAAGAGAATAACATGATGGAGAAAAAGCAGGATCCAGTATTGAAAAATTCAAGCCTTTAAAGGTTCACCCACTCGCTTGAGCTGGAAACCCTTCTTTACCCTTCCCTTATTTTAACTCTTCAGTATATTTACAGAGAATCATCAGGTTCAGCTTCAGTCTTGGTTCCACACAGTCAATGATCCACGGGATTTTTGTATTTTCATTTTCTATTCCCCCTTGCATTTCGCTACCTCATCACAGCAGTAGGCCTTTCCAAGTTCATCTCGGGTTGGCCAGAACTACAGTCAGCACCTAAGACATTTCCAAAGACTTGTCTGGTATCAATATTGCTTTTTGTTCGCTAGGAAATACTCCTTCAGAAGCCTTTTAGGATCGGATGCATCACAGTCAAATCACATTAGCAGCTCATGGTACCTGTTTTAATGCAAGGCCACAGTTTGAAATACATTTTTAAGTTGTAGTGCAATCAAAAAAGCAGCATCTGCCGTACAGCCTCACAAACAGCTGAACTGGCACAAACGAGTGGAAGTAATCCCTTCCTTCAGCCCCTAAACTTAAATAAATGTCAGACTGCGGCATTACACATCTGAGTAAATACCTATCATCATAAAAATGCTAATATGTTTTTGACTGCTGAGCCCTCTTCCTAAAGCAAAATAAAAATCTGCATCACCTCAAACTTTGCTGTATCTCTTCAATTTCATTTCTACCGTCCAATCCTATTTATCTAAAATTCCAAACTTTTTCTACAAAAGAATTCTGAAGTTTGCATCTCTGTTCTGAAATCAGCACTGATCACATTAGAAAATCCAGCAAAACTGCCTCTCTACCTCCAGCTAAACGGGCTGCCACTTGAAATGGGTTTTCTGTTTGTCCCTCTCAGGCTGCCTTATTTTGCTTGCTGTATCAGACTGCAATCTAGAGATCATGTGGAAAATCCCACTCACAAGGCTTGAAACAACCCAGATCTTTACAGAGAACACCACTGTCAACCTGGCAAGCCCATGCTCTCCTTGCCTTCAAGCTCCTAAGTCAACTCTCTCAGTCTCAAACTCCCAACACACCACCACAGGCAGCTCCAGCTACACACCACCTCAGCGGCAGCTCAACTCTCTGTCAACCACAACACTCATCTTCCTCGTCTGGGCCCTGACTGAAGGATGGAGGAGTACAAAGATCTTTTTTGCTTGAAGTACAACGTTCTGGAATTATTTTCTACAGAAGATGAGGGAAATCCAGAGTTCAACTATCTTATGGAGTCTTCACTGAAGTAAACATTTTTACCATATGTAATGCTCAATTTAAATACTCATTACTTTTAACCCCCATCATCACCTTCCTATGCTCTAAAGATACTACAAAGCGAGCTTTCCCTCATGAAGTGAGAACTGACAGAATTTCACTAGAAATCAGTATTACACCAGTTTTTCTATAGAATAAATTCTGACATAAATGACTGGTGAACTGTCAAAAACTTCAGGTATTTAAGATCCACAACAACATGAATAAAAAGCAATGGAACAACAAAGCGATTTCCTAGTATACTTCAGCATCAGACTATTCTTCTGCTCCATTTTTTTTTTTTTTTTAGTCTTTATGGAGTCTGATGAAGCAGATTTTGCTATCCACTGGTAATTTTTTTGGTATCATTACTAATTGCATCCAGAAAAGCAAGATCTATAACTAGAAGAACAAGTTCAAAAAGGAAGTGCTTCAAAACCAAAAGCAGGTTATTAAAGTCAGGATACTACATACTAAAACTCAACTCATTTTGTATTTGTTGTCAGAGCTTTAAGAACAACTGACTGGAAAAGGAAGCAATTTAAAAGTACATCTGTAAAACTCTTCTTACCAGGGTTCTAGAGCATAACTCCCTAGCAGGGACTTTAAGGATATGTGGACAACCAGCACATTTATTGTCACTAGAACACTTAAACACAGCAACTGCTGCAACAGCTGCCTTAAATAAATCAGCACTGATCTAACAGACTCAAATCAATACAAAAGTCATCCCAGAGAGTGGCTTTTATTTCTCTTACCTGCCTACAAGCTCGAACAAATAGTCTATATTTTCATGTTCTGTGTTTTTCTTAAAACAACAAAACAAACCCTCTTCTAAGGCTGTTTGATGTTCAGGACGAAGCACAGCAAACAGATATCTGGAAATAGCATCAGAGCTCAATGATACATGAGCTAACTCCAAAGAAATACAAGTTTCTTGTGCACAACAAAAGGTAACTACGCACGTGCTTCTAAAGTTTGGCCCCTATTAAGTGGCAAAAGAAATATTAATCTCTCCAGAAAGTCTTCTCAAACGAAATTCCCAAGTGGATGAAAACTGCTGTTATTCATCCACCAGAAAAATGCTTCTGAATTGCTATAACAACCTATGTACTGGAAAACCTAGAAGAACAGTATGGAATCACCCCTCTTTCCCCTTACTAGAGGGAGTAACAGTTCAGTTCTAGCAACCTGCAAATCATCTCCCTATTCTCTAAAATGCACGAATAAGAATAGTTGGAAGATTAGATATCTATAATCTACCAACTTCATTGAGAAAAAATCCAACTAAGGAAAAAAAATTTAAAAAGACCAAAATATTCTTATTTGTGGTTACATATAAATCACAAAAATTTGATGTTGATCTACAATGACTCACTTCAAAAAGAAAAAGTACAAAATACCTTGCAGAAACTCAAGATTATTGCTGGAATTATCTCCAAGTACAAAGATACTGAAAGCATGATTTAAAGGCTTTAAACATCTAAACATTTAATAATTAATACATCAAATTAAATTCTCACTGAAGAACCATGCACACACGCTTAGTAAAACTGAAGCGAACAGGACCATGCTTTACTGCATGTTTGTTATGAGAAGGACCTGAAGCCACACTAAAACCTTACTGCTACTGGATTTTTTTTTTTTTTGCTTTTAGCAAATCACATGTTCGATAGCACATGATCAAGCTGAATTTTGGTACTACGTACCCTCATTGTACAGCCCACATCTGACATTCTGCAATAATCCTAAACCACTTCAAGATGTTTATAGCATGCAAATCAATGAAAAATTTGCCTTCAAGTATTCAATAAAGCCAATTTTAAGTTTGCAAGAAAGCCTTAACGTTACAAAATGTTGTATCAAGTTTTTAGCGTTAACTTCTCAATATGCTAATTCAAAGCATTAAGATAATTTACCTGAATTTTATTAAGAAATTACTCTCAGGAAGCCCAGATCTAGGCACGAACTCTACAACTACAAAAATATCTGCATTTAGATCAGCAGCTCCGGTTCAGCCAGTACATCAATTATACACCAGGTAATGCCTCTAGAACAGGGAGAATCCCGATTTGCTGTGAGACTTGTATTAAAGCATTTTGGTTTAAATAATTCTCCCCTGATAGCTATGTCACCATCCAGGCAAGATTACAGATCTCCATAATGATAACCATGCTCTAACATTTCTATATTATTTTGTTACCAAATTTTAAAAAACTAATAAAAATTTAAAAAAAAAAAAATCACACATGATTGCCAAGACACAACAAAACCAAAACAGTTTTCGCATTGTATAGTTAAGGATCAGGAAAAAAAAAAACAGGTAATGGCAAAGTACAGAGCAAGGCACAACTCACTGCCTCCTAGAACGGAGTGACAAGGGTTTTATGACAGCTAAGTGCTAGTTCACTTATTATCTAGTTACTTCTTCACCTGTTTTGTATACCTGATGAGTACAGGGAGCCACATTCCTAAACCTGGATTTAGGACACCACTGTGGTCTAGAAGTTACAAACATTTCACCAGCAACTCCAGGACTTGCATCAAGCACTCGGTGGCAGCAACAACAAAAGTTATAACCGAAAATAAACCCCATGTACTTTAATATCTAATGGAACCACCCAAAATGTTTTACTGACTGACCATCAAGCAGTTTATTAGTATTAAAAGTATTCCCTTCACTCAAAACTACCCCATAAACTATATTAAGTTCTCCAACTACAATCTTCAACGGATAAATAAGCAAATAAACACAAAACCCAACTATTCTAAATCTTCAAAAATCGTTGTGCTGGTACTTGGTGCACACAAGCAAGGAACTGATCATCTCCCAAAGCAGGGAAATATTGAATACAAAACCAAAGGCGTGAGAAACTCACTGCTTTCAGATGCTCTGCCATTCAGTGGGCACACACCAGTCCCTGATCAATTTTATTCCATTCAGGCACTCCACGTACCTTTTTTCAAAGCCTGAAGCTGGCCAGTTCACTCACCCCGAGCTGCAAGGGCGGTGGTCAGGAAGCAAGCCTTGGTTTAGCAGAATGAAACAGGTATTAACAGATCACTAATATCAGGCCTGACAGAGAAACAGATGACTGAAGCAAGAAGATCAGAGAAGCCACCACCTATCTTCAGATGTATATCCAACGGGGGGGGGGGGGGGGGGGGGGGGAAACACTGAAAAATTTTAACCTGACTCACTCCCTATGAATTTCACTAACATTTTGAATAATACTTGGCTGTATCCGAAATAAGCAAAATGATATTTTTAAGGCTTTGGAGATACAAAATATTGATTTTCACTACTAGCTGAACATATCCAAATGTGTAACTTTTAGAGTACTCAAAGGGAATACTTACTATCTTTCTACATAAACATCTATACATGCAAAAAACCAGTTGAGATACTTTCTGGCATTCAAGAAAGGAAGATGATAAATGTAATACAACCAGTTTTAATCAAGATCAAAGCTGCAGGAGAATGCAGACAGACAGTCTAGACTGCTTTACTTCTGAAAGCCTAAGCATATAAAGCAACATCTGCAAAGAACATTAATCACATTTAGTCTACAGTCTTATCACCTCCTAAGCAAGCAGAAACAACTTTTACTTAAAAATTGTATGCTTCTGTATGTCAAGTATTTTAAATTCTCTTTAAATTAGATATTTATCACTGATTACAAAACCATTATATTGACTTTGAAATATGCTAAGATAATTTTAAATACATTGCATAGCTCCCCGGATAAAGAATTTGGGAACGTACAGGACAGAAGAAAGTACTGGTAAGGAAACATACCGAACAGCACAGAACTATTTCTGCATTGCTGGTGCAAAATGGGAATTCTCTAAATATTGGACCATTCAGTTGGAGTAGATGATCGCTGTAGGTCCCTGCTGGCTGAAATACTCTGTTCTATTCCAAACATTGAATTAAGCTCCAATTTGCTCTTCTGCATTTAAGACTATAAGTGAGCAGGCAGCAACAAAGTCTAAGATATTTTCTATACACTGTTTTCTTAAAACTGGCTTTGGGAGATGACTTGAGAATCACAGAAGATAGAATAACAGAATGGTTTTGGGTTGGAAAGGACCTTAAAGACCACCCAGTTCCACCCCCCATGCCCTGGGCAGGGACACCTTCCCCCAGACCAGTTTGTTCCCAGCCCCATCCAGCCTGGCCTTGAGCCCTGCCAGGGAGGGGGCAGCCACAGCTTTTCCGGGCAACCACTACCCCTTGTCCCATCAATATAAATTATCAGCTTTTAAATTTATTTTTTTTTTCCTATTCATCTTGCTCCTACATTTTAACAGGAATTAAAAATTGGAGAGTGGTGCATATAAACATACAGGATTTAACACACATCCTTTAATACAAACATAAACTATTGTTTGCATACATTTATTTACCCTGCTTACCTTCTGGTCCACTCTTGCGTATGATTTTGTATACTCACTAACAAACATTTAATCCCTTGCATTAGAGTTTTCCCTTCTGCCAAAATTTTCAACAAGAGCCTGGGAGAGACATACCTCCCCCCAAAAACAGCCCATCACCTTATGAACCTAAGGCAACAGCTGTTGTAAATGTTCACATTTTCAACCCACAGGAGCAAACAACTGCACCTGGTAACTTCTGCATCAAGCTCACGGCTTTTTAAAACCACCTCACATCCCACAGGAAATCTAATGAAATGCAACAGCAGATTCAAAATTTATGAGTCTTATTCAAAATTTCAGTGTTAAATTTCTCTGGACACTGTCTGTAATCTCTCATCAAGATTCACTGAAAATACTGATTTTTAACATTTATACTTTCCAACACCTTTAAGGTCAGAAATCCTTCCCCACACTGCAGGAAACTGCCAGTCTTCATGCTGTTTCTTAAACTAAATCGATTGAGATTTCTTAGCCCCTCAATAACTCAAGATTTGTAGACAAAAAGATTATTCCTGAAGGTCTTTTTTCTGAATCCTTCCCAATTTGTCAACTTCACTTTTCAAGTCGAAGCTTCAAAACAAGACACTTTTCAGCAGTAATCTCACCAGTGCCACAGTAACATTATCTCGCACTAACGCAGTCAGCATTTCATTGAAGTGAACCTGGCAAGCACCTCTGTTTTCTTCTTCTTGCACAGGCAGGAGCAGCAGCACCCTAGAGCTCTGCCGTATTCCCGTAGTCCCACAGTTCATTTTCCTCTGATCTATTTAAAGAATTACTTATCTTTAGTCCTACCGACAACAGGTTTGGGGTGGTTTTTTTTTGTTTTTAACGCTAACTCTAACCTCCTAAAAAATGCAGTTTGACAAAGGGATAGTCTATATACACCTTTTGAGACTCCTACTCCTGTGGAAAACAGAGTGCTCTGCAAAACATCCTAAGATAGTCTGGTTTAAGTTTATCACTTCCTCGAGAAGAGAAGACAGAGTTAGCAGGAGGGTTCTGCAAAGCAGCCAGGGCAGCAGGCTGGTGGCAAAAGACACCAAACAGAAGCAGATTAGACTGGCATATGCAATGAGTGTGCAATAACATACAGCACGGCGTTATTTTCTTATTGAACTGGGCCACCTCGTAGTGCCACACCAAGGCAATCTATTTTCTGGCCAATTCTTCAATTTGCTTATCTGATGTATTCCACCACACTATTACAAGTTAAAAACTATTTAGGTAGAGCAGGAAATTTTAAAGTACTGAAAGATTATGAAGAAGCTCTCTCAGAACTTGGCTATTTATCTTCCAAAAAATGGGATTGGTTTTGGCTGCAAAAGTTTTTACTGTCTTTAATTTTAATTAGGTAAATTTGATAAGAAAACTGAAACGAGACAGACTACTTCTGGGTTGTACCTAGCAAAGAAAATTTAGTTTCTATCATACTGCAGCTATATAAACTTCAATCTTTATTATCTGCTCTCCTCCCCCTCCGCCCATGTCAGAATAAATATATGGCTATGCCACTAATATGTATCCCCAGAAAGCTCAAGAACATTAACCTCTGCAAGCTTCTGAAAAGAAGGAAAACCTCACTCCTTTAGAGTGCAACTGCATGGTGTTCTGTTCATGTAAAGTATTTATCAACTCAAGAATATTTGTTGGCCATTCTACCCAAGAGCCCATCACCGCTACCTAGGAGCCAGCCTAAGTAACTCGTGGATACCTGCTCCCTGGGCCATATCATGCTCAAGGCTGTCACTCTGGCTTCTTCCCCCAGACCTACAGGACCTCTTTGCTACGGGAACTGCTGCTCCCTTCAGCAGATGAGCTTTGCTCTTTGGAAACCCCAGCAGCCTACAGACATCTAACGCGGAGGACAAGCCCCTTCCATCTAAGGAGCACACCATGAAGGAACTACAGCTCACCAGAGGAATCTCACAGACGCACATTTTGTATTGCAAGTTCACCTAGCAAAGCCAGCCTCACTCACAGGTAAGAATTACCATCCTGCTTTTTTTTTGTGGAATAAGGAATTAACCACTTTGCCTAAAAGAAACAATACTGTGGCTATACAAAGACAACTCAGGTTTTGACACTTCTTACCAAGCTGTGAGGGGACAAAAAGAAATCCAGAAGTCCATGAATGAATTAGGGATGTACGCGACGGACGGAAAAAACAACCCCACAAACAAAAGCTTTGAGGTGAAAATAGTGAACTTGCTACTGGAAGTTAATTTGTGTTCTATATTTAGATAACAATTAAGAAAATGACATCTATCGACCTGAAACACAGAAGGCTCTTTAGGATATGATTTTGACCTTATCCTTCTTATTCAAGAACACAGTGAAAGCCAGAACATAAATGTTACCACCACATTAAACAGCCTCTCCATACTTCAACAAAATAACAGTCTTATATTTGATGATTAAAACTCCAGGTTCCATGCAGGGAAGTCTCAAGCAGGGTTCCCTAGACATGTTTTCCACACATTCTCCCTCTGCCCACAGGCAATGGTATCAATCTCTCCTGCCTATCAAAGATAAAGCGACAGAAAGACCAGAGGTATACTGTATTGATTTCTTTCCAAGAGCACCTGCCACACAGGTGACATCTCCAACAACACGCCTAAGAAATTATCAGACACTTTCAGTAAGAGAGGAAAAACAAATTTTTCCAGTTATGCTGCACTAAAGATTACAAAAAGTTATAATTCTGCCTATTAATGTCCTTCTCGAATAAGCACAAATTCACCAGAACTTCCCCATCTGTACCTCAAGCCATGGTACAAGTTACACGGTTGCTTACGGTAACGCCAGTTTCTTACAGAACTCCTTATAAGCAACATTCCACCCACCACACACGGAGGCAGGTAAAGAAGAGGCAAAGAAATACCTCTTCATGGACTCTACCATGGGCTAATACTAAGTAATTACCCTAAGTTCCTGGTTTCACACCATTTTGCAAAGTAAGACTAGCCTGGACTACCCCGTGTCAACTAAGGCTTTGACAAGCTGGCAACTGAACTCCTTGAATATCCACCTCAACAGCTGCACACGGTACAAGGCATGAAGAAACTTTTCAGACCAACAGTGATCTAGGTGAGGTAACCAGAAATCTAGAATTTTTACCCAAAAGTTATAACCCCCTGATTCTTAGGACCAGGGAAAAGTCGTCTACACTTGAGTACTGAGTACAAGTCACAGGCTGCACTATTATACATCAATTAGTTTTGATCTATTTTGCTTAAGCGACATGGATGATAAAGCAGCAGAAGCAGAGGACTCGACACATCAAAGCAACTTAAGAAGAACCCAGGACACTTCGGATTAGCCCATACCATTTCCAACGTCTTCATTGCCACTGTGACTAAAGTCACCCAGAACAAGCAAGTTTAAAGCAAGCAGCATGTTATATTGAATATGCTGACACTGTATGCTTCAAACATGCAGACTGTGAAGAGAATTCAGACATTAACCCTGCCTAGGATCGATAAGACAAGCTCACAGAGGCAGATTAACTACCCAGCACTACCTATGAACCTACCACCACAGGCTTAACCGTTCAGAACCTTCCTTACTTGCACCCTCTGATCCCCTTTCATGCCCTGAAGAACACTCTTTCAGGACTATGCAAAAGGAACAACTACACAATCACCACTACAACAGGAGCCACAACTGAACTTCTCAAAAGCATACGGTAAATGGAAGCAAAGTGAACTTTGCACAAGATTATAACCGCTGAGTGAATCAACTCCCTCCCTTCTGCCACACAATTGCTGGGTCCAGCACAAGGCAGGCTGTGGAAACCTGTCCTAGGGAGGGGAAGGACCACTCCCTTTTCAGTAGTTACACAAGATCAGGTACGAAGTGAAAGGGAAGCTCGAGCGCAAAGAATATTTCTTTAATCTTGCCCTCTCAGAGACATATACATGCAGAAATTCCCAAGTGCAAACACTGAGGCTAGAACTTCTCTCCTGTTTGGAAGAGATGAGAAAACAAACATGTTCAAAGAGTCATTATCTTTCACAGACTGTTGTAAAGTATTTTGGTCTTATTAAGGTGCCAGCTCAGTGTAAGAACAGATGCAGGAAAAAAAAACAACAGGTTTGCCTAATTTTCATCAGAAATATCCTTCGGAGGAGAAAGTTTCAAAAGCATCAGACAACATTAACTGTAAGTTTAACTAAAGGCTTTTGCAAGGAGTGTTCAGCAATAAGGAATTATTTTATCTGAAAGTTCCACCCAGACCAAGTTTAAGCACCTCCGAACAAACTATTCTCCCTGAAATCGTCCATCTGTGAGACCATTTTTTCATTTCCACATGTTCTGAAACAGGGAGTTCTACAGTTTAATTACCCCTCATTAGCAAATGTACTTTTTCTGTTTGAAGTACCTTCATCCATCACTTCACTGGATTTGATGTGAAGCAGCTGGCCAGCAGGCTGAACAGGAAGACGAGACAAGTTATCAGGGTACTCAGCCCCCAAAGCACACCTAAATGCACTTCCATAGTTATTAGACAGAGGCAGTACGTTGGTATAGATTGGGATGGAGAAATTACTGCCAGGTACTTGTAGCCAGGGTTTTGACTTCAGATGCCCAACCTGATTGAAGAGAGAATGATGCTTAAAGGCTGAATCCTCCAGTCTGCTGCCTGGAATTCTTAGGACACTTTTGAAAGAGAACAGCTAAGCAGATTTCGAGTTGTTCACATTTAGTTTAGATTAAGTTCAATATGCGCTCATTTGTAACTTTCTATTCCTAGTTATTAAAAACAATCATCATCCAAAAGAATGCCTTTCTAACAGGAAAATAAAGCCCCTTCAGGTATCAAGGTACTGGACAGAATGATGATGTGTTTCTAGAGCTGTATTTTCTGTAAGATACCCAGCAAACCCCAATCCGAGGCTTACTTTCTCCAGAGAACTTCCGAAGTTGTATTTGGAATATCTCACACAGACAGGGAAGTCATAAACAGAAGTTTAAGGGCTTCTACTGCCAGATGTTGTCTTTGATGGAGCAGTGCTGCTGCTCAGGCACAATCAGGTGTTCCTCTGGTCACAAGCAAGGAATTCAGTCAGCAATGAATTCTCCTGGCAGTCCAGAAGAACACCAAAGCTCCACAATCGGGGAAAAAATAAAACTTGTTATGGGAGAACTCTCATGCTTGCCTGTTCAAGGTGTTTCTTTTGCAGTAGTCAATGAGTATTTAAATAAGCACATTAAAAGCTGTCACGAAGATCGACACCAGAACAGCCTTTTCAAACCAGAAGATTGCTTGCTTTTTGTTTTTGCTTTGGTTTGGGTTTTTTTTTGGGGTGGGGGTGGTGGTTTATGGTTTTTTTTTCCTTTTTCAAGACTATGATTACCTACAGGTAGTCAACACAGCCAACAGATATTTGGTCAATCGGTGGCCAAATAGTACCAGTGACTCAACTTCTCTGTGTAGCACACTTAGGAGTGGTTTATTTTGTCCCACCAGGAGCGGCGAGACTGGTGTTTTAGAGACAATATAGGGAATCCTAGGCTTTCCTGAGCTACCTTATAACAACAGCTTCCCTGAAAAACAGACTGAACAAGAGACTGACACCTACCTTCACCCTGAATACACTTAACAGTAGTGTTCTACAATTAAGGCACATTCAAACCGCCTTTGTTTCTTCTCTTACGTTGTTTATTGAACTATAGTACTATTTATGCAGAGATACCAAGATTGGTAATGCCATGAAGTAGGGTACTCAAGTTCGCTGGACAGTCAGGAGAGAAATATGGGACTCCTAACCATAGAGCAGAGTTGCCCTACGCAAATCTGTAGGGAACCCAGAGCACCAATGGAAGTTCCTGCCCACAGAAGTTATATTTCTAGACTTGATGCCTCCATCCAGCCCACCCTTCCCAGGCTTGAGGCCATCCACTTAGCTTATCAACATTGTTTTTGACGGAATGCACGTACTAGAGAAGAGCTCACTCTCCAGTAGAAGGGAGTTACTGGAAATTCCACATAAAAGCTTTTTGTGTAAAAGCTCAGCAGTTCAGAAGAGGGGGGGCCCAGGCTTCAATTACCTTCTCAGCCTCCCAGCAGTTCAGATTCCACAATGGGCTGAAGATCATCTGACCAGGGAATTTTACAGTCATTCAATTCCATTTGCCTCAGACTCTCTGTGGCTGCGATTCTACGGCAGCCCGCGCCAATCCCACCGGGGCTCTGCCTCCTTGCTTGTACAAACGCGCTGTTCCAACGTGCCAAGCTGGCTGAAGACTAGTCTAACAAAGAGGTAATGCGTTTTCTGCGTGGAATGTTTTGAACTCCCTTGGAGAAGGATACGAAGAGTGTGAGAGCCAGAGGTCTCACTACTAGCGGCTTATCTGTGTCTCTGCTTCCACTGCCGTTACCTCGTCCCTCCTCCAGAACTTCGCAGGCTTCTCCATAAGACACTTCAGTTCCTAAAATTCCAGAAAACTACTCCAGCAGCACTTTCTGGAGACAATAGGGTGAAGATTCTGTCAAGTTGAAGAGAAAGGTGTGCTAGCAAAGGTAAGACAGACAGGAACATTATGATCTCAGGGGAAGAACGAACAGCCTCACTAGGGCGAAGGTGGACAGAACACAAAAACAATGCAGATTTAGGCCTCTGCTTTCTGGTGGCAGTAAGTCACTGCGTTAACCCAGATGCCCTCAGCAGAAGCCATCACCCCAGGGAAGAAAGGGGTTTAAAAATTCTGCTCTGTTTAAGCAGAAAGCAACTTCAACATCACAGTTAATTGGAAGCGGGCAAAGGAACAGGACGCTGGAAATAGCAGCTGGGACCTTGGAACATTAGCTCCTTTCTTCCCTAAAAGGTGGCTGAGCTGGAGAAGACCATGGCTGGGAAGAAATAGAAAGACGACAGGTTTTCACGTAACACCTACAGCGAGATACCTCCATGCTTTTGAAGCCGATCTGGACTTCTAGTCGTGTTTTATTCAGAGTACTGCTACTGGAGACTAATATCTCTCACTTTCACTGCCCATGCTTGGATTTTAACACAGAAGTCCTCCTGTACAGTTTCAGGGAAGGTTAAAGGCAACACAACGTCTGAACAAAGCCTAAGAAAAGCCTGAGGCTTACTTCACGCCAGAGTGTAACAAAAGGCTGACAAGTTTAGGTAGGTGCCCCAAAGAGCTGGTTAGCAGCTGAACTGTAAGCCCCACAATCTCACCCTGACTTGTCAGAGCCACACCTTTTCTTTCAGGAAGCGTGCCCTGCTGTCTGGAAGATTTCCCTGGTTTATGGCTGTCATCAATTCAGTGACTGTTTATAACTGCTCTGCACTCCTGACTGCCCTGGTTCCACCAGCTTGCTCATCTGGCTTGGAGACACTCCTTTTCCTATTGGCAACAACATGACAAGCTCCTGACAAGCAGCCTGGTTCTTATACACTCCCCTGGCAACGGGAGGAGATGCTCACAAGACCGAGTGCTCTCAAACTGGGGAGACGGGGGATTCTGGGCGTAATTGCTACATGGCTGTCTAGCTGAAAGGTAAAGCTCATCTGTAAAAATCACCAGATCAGCTATTTTCTGTAAAGGTGATTATTGACGCGGTCTCTAGTGTTTCGAATTCAGTACACTAAGGCATTATCGAATGAGGTTTGTTATTTTAAGGACCTCTCCTACATTCTTCCCCCATCCGTTCCAGATCCTTGACTGCTGTCTGTTCTATGCTTGGATCAGAATTTTTCCAGAGTTTTTGCGTAAAGTTTTATGCCTATCGGCTCAAAACAAGTTTCTAGGACAACTTCCAGTTAAAGTTTGAGTACCAGAAATTAGACACTACTAAGATTATGTTGCAAATGATCTTTCCAAACTGCTTTCTTAAACTCGGGATGTAACTGGATTTTACAGTCCATTGTTTCAGTCTGAACCTCTTATTTAGTTCCCACCTCACTGTTACCACTGAACCTGGGAAATAGAAGTGAATTTTATCACCTTTGAATCATGTTCCACAGATGCAGGTTCCAGCTCTGACATATGCTCCCCATAAGCAGGGGAACTTGGCCGCCTGCTACCTGTGAAACATCCACAAGTGCAATGGAAGACAGTGCCGCTTAAGTGAATGATGCCAATGAAAAAAAAAACAAAACCACTTTCCACCACTAGATTCCTGCTCGCTCTCATACATCCATACAAAACCCCAGTAGTTCTGTACCAATGAAATGGAGAATGAGCAGAGGTTCTGTCCAGAGCAATGTTACAACAGGCATTGGCCTGCCTTTGTGCCTGAAAATGTTTAACCTAGGGCCCCTGGAGAGTAACGTGAGATCAAGATATTTGAAAAGCAAGGGAAAAGAAAAAATCCTGTGACAACAGGCACACAGAGATCCTCAGAACAACCCTGAAAGAGAAGTAAGTTCTCTTTCCAGACAGAGGTTACGAAAAATGATAATTAATTTTGTCATTTTTCCTTTCTTACCCAATATGTACACAGAACAGCTCTACTCACCAACTCTGATGTGTCATTTTCCCTTGATATTTCATTTCCTAGGTCGAGTCCTGCAGACTCACTGCCAGCCCTTATTCCACCCATCTCTTATCTTACTCCCATCATCTTTTAACCCGGCTCTTGTCCTCATTTGATGCTCCTTGAAGCAAGCTACTCGCTGTTTTTTCAAGTCACTTTTGCTGGTTTAAGAAATTGAATCAGCCCAGCACCATGTCAGACAGCCACCAGGGCTGGTGTATGAGAAGGCTGAACCAACAGTGAAGTGTAACTTCACCGTGAAGTGAGTGTATGGATGGGGAAGAGGATACAGAGAAGAGGAACTCTCAGTCTCCCAGTTCTCCAATCAGTTTTTCTTAAATACCTTACATAAATCGAAGCTGATAGTACTACAAGACATCAACACCGAAAGGACTCTATGTTACATTTTTCATTATGTATAATTTGTAAAGTCTTCTTCACCCTATGTCAAACAGAGAAGCTAGCTTAAAGCTAGAAAGCTAATCTGGAAGTGCCATACGACAGAAATTTCAAGTAACTACATTTAAAAGATGCCTGGGGAAAGGAAAGACTCAACTTCTTGCCATACGTAACTTTCTACCCCAGGGAGAACCAGGGCTTTCTCAAGAGAAGGAAACCCCTCTGGTTTTGATTACAGAAGGACAAGCTGCCCTGAACGGCTGTATTAGGAGATAATGGCTGTCACCTTTAACAGTAGGTGCCACTGAAACAACCCTTTGGGACAAGAGAAGCCCATTAGCTCTTCCTGAAGCTGGCTGAACTACTGGAGGAACACTTAAAAAGCATGCACTTTGTTAGCTTACCTCTGAAATTTCATTTCATTACTGAATCTGTTTCAAAGTTACCTTTTCTGCTCCAATATCCTCAAGCAAGCAAAATTTGACACGTGCTAGACACTCCACTTGTTCGTTATCCTCCACAGTTTATTAGTAACGTTCCAAGAGTTCTTCTCAAAGTCTACAACCTACTGCACGGTGAATGTGTCAGTCCATGCTTGAATAATGGGTTTCTCAAACAAGCACTGAGGCTGCAAACAAGCTGCTCTTAGAAAAACATCAGACCGACTTTGGCGAGACGGAACACAGTGGAGAGGGAACTGAAGCTCCCCCAGACACACTTTGTCAGCACGTAAATACCTCAGAAGTCTATCAAAACCAAATTCAAACACACATTTTTACTCTTGAATATGAAGAGGTGGGAACTTATTTACCTCTTCTCTCACATACTGAAGCCTGCTAGCGCTCAGCTGGTAAGATTTTAACTGCCTGAGTTCATGTGCTATACATTACTTGTTGAAAGAAAACTTTGACCAAGGTGATTGTGCTGAAGTAAAAAAAAAATTCTAATAGGTTTTCTACATTCCTCATCTTCACTTCAAATGAAAGTGCTTCCAACACCAAAATATTTATAATAATGGTGAGAGAAAAACTGCTGGGATTACTAAATTTCAGAAGAAATGTTTTGGCAGAGCAAGGTTCTAGAAAATCGTCAGCTCTCACCAACTAAAAAGTTCACCCCAGTCTTTCAGGCACCATTCTCCTTCCAAAATTTTAAGATAAGGTATTTCACCAAATTATAAAATTTACTCATCATCGATTAGATAAAATCCCAGGATTATTCCATTTCTGTTCTCACACATCACTAGAGTAATATCAACACCATCACTTTTGGTATATATTCCCATCACTCTTTAGACTCAAGATTAAAAAACAAACACACACAAAAACAATCAACACCCAAACAACAAAACCTGAATTTGTTTACGGCTGAATCCTCATGACAGGTCATTAGAAGATGGCTCTCCTTAGCATATGTCATCGATAATTCTCCTTCCAATCATACTTCTCCCTAATTTGAACAGCTGGATTACTGATGGGCTTTTTGCAAATTATCTACTATACAGCCTCTGTGTAGGTATCCTCCAAAAGCACGTAGTCAATATATTAAGAGATGTTAGAAAGGAACGAAGTTTCTGCCTTCACACAGTCTGACGAGACACAACAGGGTAAGGGACAGGAGAAAATTTCTCCCTTCCTCAAATAAAACCTCCAGAGCACCTGTCGCCATAGATTCAAACGGCACTCAAATGTATTTTCTGAAACATTCCAACGATCTTATTAAAAAAAATTGTAAAATTTGTTTTACAAAGTCATACGTCACAGAAATAATCACACATCATTTGGCAGAGGCAGACGGGGGATTTAAGTTCAACTTGTCCAAAGTACAGTTCTCATTTAGAGGGGACAAAAGCCAAGGGAAATGAATTTTGCTTTATTTGCCACCCATCAGAATGTTTTCAAGCCACTGGAAAAGTACAGCTGCACAATGGAGCATCCAGATTCTTCGTGAGGGATCCACTCCACTTCCACTGGAATGAAAACTGGGACCTGAGCGCTCTTGGCTTCTTGGAAAGCCTCTGACCTAATAGGATGCGAATCAGTATTTTTTCAAGTGAACAGAAACAGAAGACTTTCACCAAACAGTCAAGTGATGGGGGGGGTTTTCATAGATGGTTTTCCAAAGTGTTGGTAAGTCACTCCTCGCTGCTGCGCTGGGGCTGTTATTTTATTTAGGGAGGGGGGAATCTCTTTGGGGGCAGGAATGGGAGCAAAACCATCTTGTGCTTTTAAATAACCTTCTCACCAATTCATGGGTCCTGTATCTTGCTCTTAGTACACACACGGCACATATGAACTAATTAAGATCTCACTATTCATTTATATTAGTCTAAGTGGGCAAGGTTAGACTAGGCTTAATGTGTTGGGGTCTGTCCCCTGCCAGTGCGTGCCACAAGATTAAGTTAAACAAAATGTAATCAAACCATAACATTTTTAAAAGCCATTTAAGACAACCTGTTCGACAGGCATTGTGTTAAATTTAATGAAACACAATTATCCCTAAGGCTATCTTGCAAAACAGACCCTTTTCAAAATTAGAGATCAGACAATCAAAAGGAAAATATTTAACCAGTGGTATTCTCTATGCTACTTTTAAAGCAGCTTTATAAACAAATGATGAAAAATAGACAAACTAATTTTTTTGATAAAGAGTACAGTAATTCACACAATTTATGCTATTTAAAATTTTTGCAACTTTCACAGCCTAAATGTTTTTCAATCCTGAAACGTGGAAATACTTAAAGAAAACTCTCCCATCACATAATTGCTATGAGCTAAAGAGAACTATCTGTACCCTCTACTGACAAACACTACCGAAAATTTCTAAAATTAACAGTTACTTGCTGCAAAGTTTAATTTTGTCTCATGCACTTAACACTGAACAACAAAATTAAACCACTTCCCTGTTTATGCGGATCTTCCCCAAAATTCCTTGAAGGAAACAGTTTGTCATGTCAGAAGGCTTGATAAAATGATTGGTTATATTTAAAAATAGCTTTTAAAAACAGATTAAATTTCAAGTTACATGTTGATATGAAATCCAAGTATTCAAAATACAGCCCAGAGAATAAAGATCACTACGATCGTTTAGCCAGTATTTAAAGACTAGAGATTAGCGTTATCTCGATGAGATAAGAACTCTGAACCTGAAAAAAAAATAAGGTCATGCTATTACAGCTTCAGTTACGAAAACCCCTGCGAATCACAAGTTTGTAAGCCACCAAAAGGAAGGAAGCTGCCGAAACGGAGTTAAAAATCAGTGACACAAGCAGAGTCCCCCCAAGGCCCACCCTCGACCCACCTTGTTTCATACCTTTATCGATGGCTGGAGGAGGTGGCACAAGGCACCTCCTTGAGCTGGCAGTGCCAGAGGGTGGGGTGCTCACGGCAGGGATGCCACTCAGGAAGACCTCGACAGACTAGAGGGGTGGGCCAACAGGAACCTCATGAAATTCAACAAGGACCAACGTGACGCCCCGAGCCTTGCGACACGGCACCCTCTGCATCACTGCAAGCGGCGACTGCCAGACTAGGCAGCAGCTCTGCTGGAAAGAGCCTGGAGGCTTGGTGGACAAGACACTGCTGGAGAAGATAGTCTGATGACCCAAAGGAATCTACGCTGCTATGATTTTAAAGAGTAATTTCAAATAGGAAACTGTTGTTTCTATTCAGAGCCATTACTATGAAGTGACATTAAAAACCACGAAGACTGCAAGATTACAGCAGCCACCAACTGCACTGCTCCTGCATCTAAACTTTCAATGCTCATCTAAACCAGAAACAATCTGTAAACGTGGAAGCAAGCATTTTTTCTTGAAATCATGGATCTATACTGCAGATCACAACAGGTCCAGGGACTGTTCACTGGCCCTTAGGCTACTTGTCATAGACTGAGCACGTCCATTCCACATAGCACTTGACCACAGACCTCCTCCTCATGGCTCCACGTGACGTACTTCTGGTCCCAAAGCAGGTTAAGGGTTGGTTTATTGGGGCTTTTGTTTGTTTTTTTTTTTTTTTTTTTTTTTTTTAAGTGGGATGTTTTGAACATTCAAACTAATGCAAAACTCAATGTAAATCATGATAATGTTTTCTCAGCACACCCATGGTATATGCTCCACGCTCTCCGACACGAGGAGGGCACGCTGAAGTGCTGGAGCTGCAGGAATTCTGGTACAGTCTTGACTGCGCTGCCTCCTGGCACTGGCCCCCTGCCCGAACTAGCCCTCCAACTACGCTTGCACGTCATCTCATTAGACCCCAGTTGGCACAAGCTAAAACAGTACCGGGACCGCACCAGTAGTCAAGCAGCATGTGCGGTCACTCTGCAGGCTCATTCCACCAAGCAGTTTAGAAACAGTCAAAAGAGACAAGAAACACACAATCTCTAAAACATTCTTCAGATCTACAGTCAAGCATATATATAAAAAAAAAAAAACACTGAGTTGCTTTACCCCTTTCTGTTTTTTCCAGAGTAAAAACTGCATGTCAGCTTAGTCTCAGAAAAAGTTTGCTATCTTTCAGCAAACACAGCAACAATATCCTAAACGTTTTTGACCACGTTCTCCCTTCTCCATTTCTAAAAAAGATGGATGTACCATCCAACTTCAATGTCGATCTGTCACAAGAAGCTCTGCAACTTTAGTTATATAAACTAACTCTCTTCTGGTGAAATGACAGTACACTGAACGCATTCCATTTAGAAATGGAAGATGAAGAGTTAAAGCTATAGAAAAGCAACAAAATTCTGAGCAATATGAATTCTTACACAGACACTTTCTGAAAACAAAACCTTTAGGTGAAATCAGACATCTCAAGTAACCTTTCAGGTATTAGCTTTAAGCTGTGTCAACGTTAAGAATTAAAACAGTAAAACCAAACTGATTTGCTGCCATCATTACAGAGACAGTGGAATCTTCCCAACTGTGAGGACAGCCTCACTGAGGTGCACGACAAAACTAGATGAAACGGCAATACCCACCGTTTGAAAAAGCGAAGTACCATGTTCATTTCCTCATTTTCAGCTTAGTTGATGACTATCTCAAAGTTCAGTAAACAACAGAATTTGAGAAATATTCTTGGTTTTCAGTTTAGCTAAGTTCTAGCATCCATAAAAGTTGATACTTTGATACCTTGCCTTTCAGTCAGTTCAATCCACTAACTAATGTTTCCTTTACGTAATTAAAGAGTCATAAAAGTAAAAAAGTGTATTTTGGCATTTCTTACACGCCCATCACAGTCAACAGTATATAGGGGTTTGCTTTTCATCACAGTCTGGTTTCAGCATTTTGAACTGTACTACCACCTAATTACAGCTTCATAAAAATCCTTAAAAACAGAAATAATACCTTAACAAAATAAGCCATCTCAAAAGGTGGTATCTAACCATTCAAATTACTTCAACAACACATATCCTTCTTGCCAACTAAGCACAACGTCACATGAAGACCAAGTCAATGTAGTTGAATGGTCAGTAACAAGCCTTCTCAGTGAGTAACTCAAGATCAACACTGAAATTAATTACAATTTTGGACTGACTCTGCATCCTGATTGAAATCGTTTATCCTGCACCAATGTAACCAGAAATATCAGCAGAAGACAAGAAAACCAGACCTTTAACAAGGCAAGCTCTTAAAATTCCGCAATACTCAATTGACCCTCAAAAAAATCACTGAAACATTGCGTTGGCAATACACACAAGCGTTCTTGTTCTTCCACTGCGACGCTGCAGTCCCCAAGATTTTAGGTGATGCAGCCGTTGCTGGGACCTTTGCCGGCATCAATACAATTGCAAGTAAGTCACTAGCTCGTTCTCTCCGTAACGAAGTTCCTGCCTAAAGCAAGAGCAGCACAGTTCATTAGGAGGACCATCACAAAGAAAGTTCCAGAGACAGAGAGGTAAAGGCTACCATCAGCCTCATCCTTCTTTGAGTCTGCAAATGGGATTAATTTGGGAGAATCATGGAACACAAGTTAAGAAAGGAAAGATAAGAAGAGAAGGTACACTGTTGCACTGAACTATCTGAAGTAATTCATTTTTTTGTGACGGTAACCAAGAAGCACTTCACGCCTGCAACACCCAGCCTCAGTAGATCCCGTCCTAACACCACCACTCGTGCTACCTCCAGCTGCTTCTGGCTGCAGGAACAGGTATAGTCTTCCCACAAATCCCTCCCTCAGTTCCAAGTGTTTTTCAAATACCTTCAGCCACATAACCAAAGATTTATGCTTCCAGTTAGGAAGTGAATTGTCTATTTTTCTTTCTAGCCAGACTGCTTGCTTCCAGTTACAGCTTCAACTAGGAAATTTTCAGAAAACCCATGAACGTTGACCTTTCTGATCAAGGCTTACATTACTGTGAAACTATTACAATAATTACTGCAGTGGAGAAACTCTTCTCTGCTCTCTTTCCACCAAGAACTGAATTATTTGCTGTATCTAATGTACGTTTGAGATTCTTAGCCACAAAGATAGGCAATGTAAACAATATGGCAGTAAATATTCATTTTCTGTGGGATTAAGCCTAAATACGCTTTGCTGTTTGGCACCATAGTCACAAACTGTTTCTAAGTAAAAAAAAAAAAAAACCTCCACCACCACACAGACAGTATAGGGGAGAGAAGATAAGAGATGCCACATAAAGTTACTGGCATCCAGTAACACTTCAATTTCCATATGGGAATAACAGGAAATAAGATGTGCTGAATTTTAAGCACCAAGGCAACAAAAACACATTAAGATTTCATCACACAAGAACTTGGCTGTAAAATTCGTAATTTTCTTGATCTTTTTAAAGAGTTCTCATTTTCAGGAACATCAGATAACTAACAGACCATGTATTCTACCAACCAGCTAAAGTAGACATTTGCATTAATCTGTTTTCTGTTAATTAAGTGGTGAAAATGCATCTCCCCCTCACCAAGAAATCGCTTCCTAAATCAGATTCCTTGTCAACCTGTATCTTTTTACAGCCCATGTTATAAGGATTATTCTCCAGATGATTTCCCAAGAATAAGCACCCAGGACTTGCTGTCTCTTGGCTCCGAATCACACAGGTCTCCAAAAGACAACCTTTGCGTATTGTCCACCACATCTGCCTGTGAATAAAGACAACTAGTAATGATTTGGAATAGACCAGAATTCCAGTTGCAAAGAGAAATAAGCTATGGGAGCTGAAATCCAAGCTTTTTCAAAACTAGAAAAGGTCGGAAGAGAAGGCAGAATCAGAAGGAATGAAAGACATTGGAGTTACTGTTATTTCCCCCCCTACCAAAAACTAATGATACGACAAAAATAAACCTCTATAGTTAAACAGAAGAAGAAAAGAAAGTATTGGTCTATCCTCGTTTGCAAACCATCCAACTCCATCACCTAAGGAATGTCATCCCCAAACTCCAGAAAAGCTGGCGGAAAAAAGAAATGGCATTCAGATACTCTCCATTAAAACCATTATTTGTTATAGCAGTAATCACCGTCTTGCACCCCGTAAAGCAGACAACAGCTTTCCCCTCACACAGAACGCCTCCTCCCGCCAACTTACGTAGCATCCAGCATTCCAAGACAAACTTACTTCAGCTTTTTCTATGAGAAAAGACTTGTGTCTGAAGGGTAGATATGCAAATAAACCCCTGACAGCAGCAGCTCTCTGGAAACAATCGTCAAGCAGAGTCCTACTAGAACCACGCTTACGTGCCCTAATATCGCCTTAGCACAACGTACAGCTCTTTTTTTCTAACCCAGGAGATTTGGAGTTTGCAACTGTTGTTATTAAGAGATTACACAGAAATAGTAACAGAATTTTGATCTGTCAAAGTTATAACGTCAACCTACAGCCATGAATACGTAAGTGTATCTTGAAAACAGTATTAAGTAGGTTTACAAGTCCTGCTCTGAACAGCAACATCAAGAGCCCAGCGCTGCCCAATGATAACACACTTAATACAAAAAAAAAAAGCTTACACTCATAAAAAAGGAATCTTGGGCGGGATTTGACTTCAAGAACAGTACTGTGTCTGAAGTGTTTTATTGCTCTGCCTGTGCAATAAAGCGATTAGACTTCAACCACAATCACGGGCAGCTTGCAGAGAACATACCAGCAGCAACAATTTCACAAACAATACTCCTAAAACTTCGGCAGGGTTTTCAAGTGCTACCAAATTAATAATGAAAGGGCAGTCCGAAAAATGTTACGCTACTAAAATGAAAGAAAAAAAAGTCTCACCTCCCACCCCTCAATTCCCTCAGAACACCTAAACATTCAGCTCCTGAAGCCACAGCAGGATCTTGGGCTTTACAGTTCTATCTGGAATTTTTTTGGGGGGTGGGGAGGGAAATTAAAAAAAAAAAATCATTTTCCCTGATAGTAATTGGTATGAGACAGGCAAAGAATAAATTAAAAATCAAAGAATAAAATGTTCCCCAGGCAGTGAAAGTGCTACTTCAACTACAAAGGTATCTTTGACATGCCATTTCCTTTAGCAAAATGACTCAAGACCTCCTGAGTGGCTTGAGAACGATCTAGCACAATGAAAAAAAGGGAGGACCAAGACTTTTCTGAGGAGTTTCCTTCTGCTCAGGTGATTTTTAGCATGAATTTAGCTTAAGTGAATTTAACCAATACAGGTCTTGTCTCCTGCAAGAGATTTAAGAGCTGCAGAACTACTTTGATGATGGACCACCCAGGTACCCAAGGCAGAGCAGGTAGCTCAGAAGAGAAGAAATGACGGTTTGGGAGACACAGGGTGTAAGAGTAACAAAAGGAACCACGAGGCGTTAAAAACCCATAGCGCCCACAACAGATTTTGGTTAAAGCCAATCCACGACTTCAACACCTCCCACATTTTCAGCTGCATAGGGTATATATTCTGAAACATCAGAGGCAATTATGAAAGTGTACGTTCACTGTTCCTGAAATTTCATAAAGTCTAACTCAGCAATCACAAAAACTGGAAGACACAGAAACACACTTCCTTGGGGGAAGGGAGAACATAGATCATATCTAAAGAGAAGCGTCCTTTGATGAACAAGCTACATTACTAACTATTTCTCTTTTCTAAGCTCACCTACAGTCTTGCCTCACCTACAGGAGATGAAGCGTATTCAATTGTTCACAAGCGTTTTATTATTACTTCAGGATATTCTTTATTAAATAAAAAAATACACACAGGTTTATATAAAATGTGTATCAGAGGGCACATGGAGAACCTTGACCCGGGCCCATTGTTTTTATGTTTAGTTAATGCGCATTCATCTCCTCCTCCTGAATTAGTACAAATGGGTGCAAACCTACACCCACTTTTCTCCAAGCATCTACAAATATTTTAAAGCCTAATAACATAACACAGATGCTCTTATTCAAATATCTTAATCAGAACTGGGAAATATTTTCACTCCCTTAGCAAAGATTATTAGATTCCCTGGAAATGCCTATCTGTTTGAAGTACATTTACAGGAATTCATACAGCAGTTCACAGATAATAAAATAAAATGCCTTCGACCTAAAGACCAGTTCCACACCCACCACACAGAAAAAAAAACACTCCACAACATTTTCACCTATTTAAAGAACATCAGTATTAATTGGCTATGTAAACAACGTCAGAAAACAGTTGCATATAAAAATAAATTAAACACAGAAAACCAACACCCCCATGCCCAAACACACACACACTCAAGAGTAGCGAAGACAAACCAGGTATCTTTACACCTCAACTCTAGGATTTCTTCAGCCATTGCCAATATTCTTAAACATACAGCTTGGGCAGACTTTTTTTCAGACTGAAGACCGGAAAAGAAACTTCTTCTGACAATGATGTTAGAATCAATTGATCACGGATGATTTTAAACCGAAACAAGCCACAGTTAAGAGAACACTGCTTATAAAAATACCTGTACTTCGTGCAAGAATCTGACATTTTGATCATAAAAAACCCAAAAGCTTGCTGTTGAATTTATTTCTTTTTAGACCTACACCAGGACTGCAGATACTCTAAAACTTTCATGAGTAGAAAATAGTTTAATAATTGTTAAATACCGGAACACTCCATGTGGAACACTGGAATAACCACCAAAACAACGTCATTAACCTAAGAAGCGGTCGGAATTGCAGCCAGTTTCCTGCTCATTTAGCAAAAATTAATTCCACCTTCACAGGCCAGAGAAACATTCGTTTTACCTTACCAAGAGCAACCTGAGCAAGAAATGCTAAAAGACAAGACAGCTTTTGTTACTTCACCGTTCTTTTTAATACGGTGGGCAGGTAACGTCAGCAAGATCCCTGTTCTGTGCTCTAGGCAAAAAAGACCTCAAGTGAGAGACAGGCATGAAGAGCAAGTGGCACCAAGTCTTCCCGAAACTGTCGGGGGGGAGAGTTTCCCTACAGAAAACACTACTGAATTACAGGAATGTTGCTCGAGTAACTTATAAGGTATTTAGTAAAGACAAAAGACGCATCTTCTAGTGCAAGATAAAACTGTCAGAAAAAAAACCATGTTTTAAGAGCGGAATAAATGGTATACCTTAATAAAAAAACCCCAAACCTCTGTCTGTCCCTAACCTGCTCTGTTATTTATCTGGTTAAACCAGAAAGGACTTCTTTGGTTTATTTCTGGCAGCCCTCGCCATTTCACAGCACATTTAGCACACACGGAATTGATCGATACCACTACAGACATAAGACTAGACTATCCATTTACTAACCACAAGAAAAAGTCCTGTTCAGCAAAATCCTGTACATCATAACACTGAAATTTTAAAAGGCACGGTTATAGGGATCTCATTACTGCCTTACACCGGTGACACCGAAAAGCGGAGCACTTGCCTGCCAGCTTTCAGAGCGATAAACAAGTCCACCTTTGCACACCCCGCAAGGAAGCTAAAAAGCGCATCTAAACCTACACAGAGGGCTGTGTGCCCATCCAGAGTAAGCAGTGCCAGGCTTGCCCTGAAAACCACCATAAACCCACTGCACAGCTCAGAATAGGTGTTTTTGTGAAACTCGGGGAGCTTCCAGCAGAGATGTACCAACAGTTCCCCCAACCACTGGTTGCTACCAGACCAATTTTCCTCCTCAAGTAGCGTGTGAAGTCTTCACACCCCGCTGGCTTCCCAGGGCTCGAGCTGGCGTTTGAAACTGAATTTCTGATGTTTTAAAGAGAAAAGTTGCAGCTTTTTTTTTTTCTTGCACTACAAGGCAGCGACGACTCGAGCAGCAAACCAGAAAGCGCTACAAATTATTCTTTAGAAACTGCAAGTCTGCCTTTTCAGCCTAATTCTGTGCGTACGTGCACACCCCCTTCGCTATCACTAAAGAACGAGCTAATGCTTTCAGAGCAGTACCTATGCCAAACTAATGAAGCATTAATGAAGGTTGCCATTCAGCAGTGATCGGTCCAGAATAAAAGATCTAATTGAAGTTAAGAGTACTTCAGCTGGGTTATTTAAAAAAATAAACCGACCAGGAAACACCAATAACTGCATCGCCAGAGCAGGGTACGTGACACTAGGTGGTTGTGTGTCCACATTTGTTCTGCACAGTTGATCTGAAATCCAAGGGCTGCACGCGTCCCATGGGCTCACGTTACACATTTTTAAGAATAACAACGAAAACAGCTTCTGCCTTTACGGCCACTGCCATCCCCAAGGATGTCATCTGAAAAAAAAAAAAGATTCCTCCTCAAAAGGAAGACTTCTCCTCGTTCACGCTAATCGACAAAGTTCCCTCAAGCTTTCAAGTGCTGACCCCAAAGCCTTACGTTTAAAGCGACAAAACCAAGAACATTCGCTTACCTGAAGAACAAGAGATAAGAAAAACAGCGAACGCCAACTTAGTAGCAGCTCCCATTTTCCAATGCTGTTAAAACATTTAAGTGACTTTTAAGTATCCAGTTTCCTGGGTCCTGCAAGCTGGAAAACCTCCCTTCTTGCTGAACCGGTATAAAGCAATCTATAGCAACATTTCTGCAGCAGATAATGTTCACAAAACAGTAAAATCAGATTTCTTTAGACACTGACGATCTCCCTCCGGCTCTTTCTAGCGAGAATCCGGGTTGAGGGATGGATATATTTGGAACCGTGTTTCAAAACACACGTGTCATTTGGCTTCTGTACAAACGGTGGCAAAATTTAATTCATAAAAGTATGCTACGAATCCACTTTAAAAAAAAAAAAAAAAAGAGTCAACAACTAAGCTGCTGGACACGACGAAGTCTCTGAGCACACTCCAACTCTTTTCCACATCAGGCTCCGTGAAGCATCCTTCGTGGGTGCCGAGTGTCGGGGAGTCCTCCCGAAATGGGTAAACACGGTGTTTTCGTCCTGGCTCCCCTTATACGACATGTAGTGTTTGGGTGAAAAGTAGCTCCATTTCGGCTTCAAACCTCAAAAGCCTCCGCGTGAAGGGAGGAAGTTTTGTCAGTTTCTTGATGAAAACTACCTTAAAAAAAAAAAGCTACACGTGGGTTAACACTTCGGTTTTCTTTAATAATGCTGCGGGATTTCGCTTAAGCCAGCGGAGGAAAAGGGGAGAAACAACAGTCTGGTAACAAACCCACCTTCGGGCTTCCCGAAAAGTGGCAAAATCTCTAGTCCTTCGCCAGCCAGCGAGAGCCGCACATCGCCTCTCCTCTCCCCCGTCTCCGCGGTCCTTCTCCCGGGCCGTGCACCACCGGCACTCCCGAAATCCGAGCAAGATTTCAAATTCTTCTAAGAGATTTCCATCCCCTCCCCCCCCAAGAGGCTATATTTGGTATTTAAACACAGAAGAGTGACTGGGGGGGGGGGGGGGGGGGGGGGGAAGAAAAAAAAAATGCAGTATCCAGCCGCTGGGGAGGAGGGTGATATATTCTTTGTGGCAAATCCTTCCTTCCTTGACTGCCGCGCTTCCAGGAGAATTCAGCTGCTCGGGAAAGCAGGAGGCGAGCGAGGCTGCGGGCACAGCGGAGGATGGAGCGGCCCCCTCGGTGCCGGCTCGACGGGCGGCGGGTTTCTTCCTCCCGCGAAGGCGGCTCGGGTGACTCTTCGGCTCGATGCGCACCCCAACTCCTCACGGACACCCTTCTCTCTCGCCGTGCAAACGGAGACCCGAGGCAGCCGTGTCCGCCACCCCCCCCACCCACCCCCCCCCCGCCGCCGCCGCCACCACTCAATCCAGTTCTTGCCTTTTTTCTCTCTCTTTTTTTTTTTTTTCCTCTTTCTTTTTTTCCTTTGAGGAGAAAGGAATAAGAAATAGCAGGGGTGGGAAGGAAAAGCCTGCCGGACTCCCGCTGCCTTTTCCCCGTGCCTCCCACACAGCGCACCAGGCGAGCCCCGGCCGGAGGGCGGAGGGGGGAGGACTCCCCTCGTCCCCCTCTCCCCTAACTCTGACCCCGGCTCACTCCCGGCTCCGTGGAAGCCGCTGCCGAACGCAACTCTCTCGTCTCCCCGGCGGCGGAGGCAGCGCGGCTGAAACCAACTTTGTCCCTCCAGGAGTGCAGTTTAGGGGTTGGCGAGGAGAAAAGGCCGAGCCCGGGGATTCTCTCTGGGCGGCGGCGGCGGTAGGAGCCGTCTCTAGAGTCTCCCGAGTCCCGCTGGCAGCTCGGAACAGCCCTCCGTACCCTGCTGCCGTTGCTGCTCCCCTGTGGTAATTTCATAGCTACCCATTCACTTGGGTGGCGTGGAGAACGGACCCAAGATGGCGGCGCCCGGACGATTGTTTTTGTTTCCTCTCCTCCTCCCCCCTCCCCCACCCTCCCCTCCTTTCCCACAATCACGGCAGCCCGTCGCGCGACGCCGGGCGGCCGCGCGCCGCCCCGGATTGACAGCCGCCCTGCCCACTCACGACCCAGCGGGTCGCTTCTTGGCTCCGCCCTACCCGCTTTTCTTCCCCCGCCCCCGGCGGAGGCGGAGCGTAAGCCGGCGCTGCCAGGGGGGGGGCGGGCGGAGCGCGCTCCCTCCGCCTTCCCCCCCCACCCCCCCACCCTCTACCTGCCTGCGCGCCGCCCGCCGGGCGCGCCCCCGCCCGCCTCTGGGCGCGGCCCTGGCGCGCGCCTCCGGTGCCCCGCGCTCGGCCGCTGCCCTCCCCCCCCCCCACCTCCGCCCCGCCGGTGCCCTGCCCGCCCCGCACAGCGAAGATCGGGGGGGGCGGGGAGTGGGACAGCAAGCAGCGAGCGGTTTCTGTCGCCTCTCGTCTCGCTAACGCAGGCGGGGGGGGCCGCCGGACCGGCCGGCAGGTGTGAGGGACGGGACGGACCGGACCGGGCTGCGCCGCCCGCCGGTACCTGCTCGCTGCGCCCGGTCCTGCCGGCACCGGGGAAGGAGAGCTGGCTCCTCCCGGTCCCACTCCCCGTTGGTATTAATTCACCTTCGCGGGGCTCGTTCGGGAGCTTTTCTCCGTGACCGCGGCCTTTTTTTTTCAGGCGTCGGAGCGTTGTTAATAAAAACAAACAACCGCCAGAAACGCCGTGAGACCCGGTGTGAAGCTGTGAGGCGCTAACCAGCGGCGCCAAACGCCGCCTTCCCGCCCGGCTGCCTCCCGGCCCCCGGTGCCGCTGCTGCACCCTCACGGGGAGCCCTGGTGGGAGCCGGGGCCTGCGGTGTGGCCCCGTGGCGGGAACGATCGCTCCTGAGGGCAGTGGCTGCTGCCGGGGCGCCCCCCCCAGCGCGCTGTGCGGCCTCGCTGTCACCCCGCCATCGCCGCGATCGGGGGGGGGGGGGGGGGGGTACCCACACCGCGTTATCACCGTTAATCCCGTTCGCGCCGGCCGCCCTGAGGAACGGGGTGCGCTGCTCCACATCGCAACAAACTCGCGTTTCCGACCACTGCTGGTCCTTCGGCCCGCGGTGTTGATTTGCGGTGAGGCGGCCCTCAGGAGCTCCCGGAACCGGCGTGGCGCTACGGGCTGTGCGAGAGCAGAACCGACGGCCTGTGCTCCACAACAGGGTGCTGGGTTCGGAACAGAGGAGGGAGAGAGGGGGAAGGATGAATAATTGCCAGTATTAACATCTTTTGGGGAAGATGTGTATCTTTGGGGTACTTTGTGCCCCACTAGATAAAACACTCGTGCAGTTATCCCCCTCGAGGAGAGCGGTTCTGCTCCTTCCTGAGTTTGGTGATGCTCCCCACGCTTTTTTTTTGTTTTTCAAATGGTTACCATAAAATATGTTCCTTGTGTCTGAATAAAAAAGAAGACATCTCTCAGATCCAGAGATCAATGTAGGAAAGCATAAGGGCCTTAATGCTGGCCTTTAATTTTCGTATTTTGGAATAATACATACCCACGTAAGCAAAGAGCGCCAAGTTCTCTGAAAACTGGTGGTGTCGTTCGCTAACCCCAGGCACGGATGGGGTGGTACCAGATACCTTCCCTTTCAGGCTGCTCCATGGCCTGGGCTAAGTCTTTTGGGGATGTGAATACCAGGTGGTACTAAATGGGAAGGAATATTACTCACAAGATATTTCACACGTGTGACAGTGCAGCCAACTCGAGGCCGAGTAACACCGCCGAGCGGTGCGAACTCACTGAGCAGCAGAGGCGCTCGGTAACCAAACCCGCTGAGCCTCCACTAGCGCTTGGATTCAGACATGAAGCAGCGTGGATATTTCCATCTATTTATACTGAGGTGCCCGCTTGAGTTCTAAAATCAGGATTCAGGCACCCCTTGGTGTTTCTTTGCCGTGTTCAAACACTTCCCAGCGCTGAATTCATCCAGTGATGATATTTTTGGTGATTTGGAGCATCCAAAAAAGCAAAATGAGATGTAAGGGGTGGTGCACATCTAGAAGCATCAAGACATGTGGCAACACTTTTTATGCCATCTTTTATCCAAGTACTTCGGAATGATTTACAAGCATTAATTAATGCAAGTATTACAACACTCCTACTTGATCTGTAGTTTTTAATATTCTTCAATAGCAGAATATTTAAACGTGACCTGTTCTGCAGGTTGTATTTTCACTTGGCTCAGCTTCTTCGAAATGCTCATCATGTTGCCACATGAGTAGGAAATTACAGCTAAAAATATTGCTATTGTGCATGTGTGTGTGAATATATATATATCTCTCCTTCCCATCGTAGGTATTTGGCTTTTTTTTTTTCACTGACAGAGTGTAAATTATGGTCCACATTCATATTTTACCAATTATTTTTAATAAAAACAGAATAAATATGTCACCTGTATAACACCATTTGCACAAATGTCACAGTAAGGAGGTGTCTCTTACTCAAGCAGCTTATTACTCTTAAGCAGGGGTGGTTTTTTTGCTCGCAGGATTCCTTGAGCAGAGCAAAGCCTTCTGGCCATGCAGGGAGTGTTACCAAGATGGGGTTAGCCTTGTCATCCACGTGTTTATCAGGGCCACGGGAATCACGAGTGAAGCTTATCTTTCTCTTTTCCTCCCCAGCTCTGAGGCCAAACGGGCGCTTGGCAAGTGGCCTACGAGTCGGGGTGACTGTTGGTCACTAGGATCGGGGAGCCCACTTGGACTTTCACACCTCCCTGGTAGCGCCACTCTGTTTCCAGCCCCTGCAAGTTCCCTGCAGACCTGCCGAGTGAAAAGGAACAAGTAAGGAAAGGTACCAATCTGCTTGGGTTTGGTTTGCAGATTGCTCCCGTTTAGTCGAGAAATAAATGAGATGTTTTGGTGCAAATACCGTAAAGACCTCGGGAGAAATTGCCTACCGGTTTTTGTGAGGTATGTGGTGCAAAATGCCGTGAGGGCTTTGGGCTGTCTCTTGCTTTTCTTGCCAGTAGAAGGATGAGTTTTGTCCCAAGTCGACATATTCAATGTCACCGCAGTCGCTGTCTCCTCTTCCTTTTCAGTGCCTTTTTGTGTGCCTTCCTCATGTGAATTTTGGGGGTGTTTCCCTTCTCTACCTTTTGGCTTTTCATCTCTATTTTCCTTTCGCCTTAAACTCCAGCTCTTTTTCCCCCCCCTCTTCTAAGATCAATCTGTCTATGCATTTTTAATGAATCATTTACTGTGACATATGAGCACTGAAGAGACGGTGTCAGGGACTTAAGCATCTGCGGAGAGCTTCTGTGCAGGAGCAGCGGCAGCAAGATGAAATGGATGCGATCTTAGCTTCAGTCTTGCTCATGTGGGATGGTACTTTGCCTAGAGGCAGCACAAATATAACTCTCCTTCTAGGGAATAATGAGAAGAATTAAAACCCAGCAATGTCTCTTTTTTTTTTTTTCCCCTCAGAGCACTGCTAGGAACAGAGGATTTCAGCGGTGCCTTTGCTATTTCCACACTTACCGCTGGATCAATGCTGTTTACGCCGAAACGGCGTTATAGGTAAGAAGCTGTTGTGCAAGGCTCGGTTATAGCAGCTACCCAAGCGTTTTTAAAATGTAGAGGGGGAAACATGGGGCTTAGAACATCAGGAGGAACGTCGACAGGTACAACCCGTGTCATTATGGTCTGAGTAGTTCTCCCTTCGGAACTCTGAAGGAGGAGAGGAGCACGTTCAGAAACCAACCAAAACAAAAATGACCCAAACAGCAGGAAGTTAATCCCTCTCAGGGATCTCCTCCTTACCAGTCAGCTTCGCTTTCCATGCTGTGGGAAGAAGTGCAGATACTGGAGGACAGCCTAATTCTTCCAAAAAAAAAAAAAAAAAAAGAATAAAATTTGTAAATAACTGCCTTAAAGTTATTTTTGATTTCGTATGAATATGTGTAACATATGTGAAACTCATCCTATTTTAAAACAGTTTTAATACAAATGTTCAGTTTTAGCGCAGATAATAAAATTACTACAAATTATTAATTATTTTGCATTTTTTACTTTGTTCCAAAACTATTGAGACACTTTTCAGTGAGAGGGAAAACAGAGCTTTAAAGCGTGAGAAAATGTAGAATTAATCAGCCTTTTGAATGTTGATGAACTAAAACGAAATCAAAAGCTTGCCTCTGGTGTGC
Organism: Leptosomus discolor; assembly: GCF_034619465.1. Taxonomy (NCBI): domain Eukaryota; kingdom Metazoa; phylum Chordata; class Aves; order Leptosomiformes; family Leptosomidae; genus Leptosomus; species Leptosomus discolor. The sequence continues at coordinate 3,224,857 of NC_141395.1, forward strand.
TTTTGGATTGGGTCGGTAGATACAAATTTTTACAGAAATTAATACATTAATTAGTCAATACAATGAAATTAATTAAAATTAAAGAAATTAGTACAATTTCTATCAAGACGTCTTCATTAAAGGCTACATTTACACCAATGATGGCTTTTCGTTTTTGATCCGCTATCCAGACTTTTGTTTCTTTAAAATACTCGTGCAGAGATTCAAAAATACCCAACCTATTTTCTCGGAGGACAGTGATGTTTCTTTCTAGGATTTGTACTGTCTTGTCAGAAAAGATCATCCAACTAGAGCTTCCTGTTGCTTTCAGACACTAAATTGTCTCTTGGAGGCAGTTTGTTGTGTCACAGGTTTGGGTTTTTTTTGGCATTTATCATGCATGATTTCATACATATTTCACAGCAAAATTAAATTTTCTAGAAATTGTACTATAGTTCTCATTTATACTACACAATGCTTTTTGAAGCGCCATGAAGAGTCCCAGATGAATTCTTAAAGCCCTAATCAGTGTTACGAAAACAAGGTTCTTCAGGTCTGTGTAGAGATTTTCCTTCTCAGGGTATAATACGGTAAGCTTGATACCCCTTGATAAACAAACTCTGTGCTCATCACAGAAAGCAAAAGTGCCACAACATTGTAATGTTTTCACCCTTATTTCTAAGGTTTTCTTAAAATGTGTGACAAGTGTTTTCTTTTGCTACAATGTCCCGACAACGATACTAGATTATAAAGAGTGTCTTTCACACTTAGGGAGTCTTTATATATGTATTGATTGAAAAAGAGTTACATATTTTAGAATCATAGAATGGTTTGGGTTGGTGTCTACCTTCAGCCTGTACCCAGGGCTAAACTGTAACAGTTGCTCTGTCACCCGATGACCCCTCACCAGCCAGGGAGGGGAATCAGGGAAAAGGAGAGCAGACCTGTGGGTAGAAGCGAGGACAGATCTGATGAACCACCCCCAATACCAACAGAAATGTGACAAGTTACACTCAGCCACATGAATATCCAGCCGTTATAACCAACCAGAGAGTAGTCCTTGGGAGAAACCAACATGGGAGCAGAAGAAGGAACAGGAGGAAAGCCCCTCGGAGGTCTCTCTCCTCAGCAAACCTTCCCCTTTGTAACGAGCCTGGCATGAAGGTATGGGCTGCTCCTGGAGCTCACTCAGGGCAGCTGTTAACGGCCTGTCCAGCCCGGCTGGGCTGTGATTCTGTCCCAGCCGAACCAGGACAGTTGCAGGTGACCTTAGAGGCCACCTCGTCCAACCCCCTGCAGGGAGCAGGGACACCTTCAGCTGGATGAGGTTGCTCAGAGCCCCATCCAACCTGACCTGGAATGTTTCCAGGGACGGGGCTTCTACCACCTCTCTGGGCAGCCTGTGCCAGTGTTCCGCCACCCTCGTTGTAAAAAAATTCTTCCTTACATCTGGTCTAAATCTGCCCTCTTTTAGTTTAAAACCGTTACTCCTTGTCCTGTCACAGCAGGCCCTGCTAAAAAGATTGCCCCCACCTCTCCTGCAGCCCCTTTCAGCACTAGAAGCTGCCCTAAGGTCTCTCCGGAGCCTTCTCTTCTCCAGGCTGAACATCCCAACTCCCTCAGCCTGTCCTCACAGGGGAGCTGCTCCAGCCCTTGAGCATCTTCGTGGCCTCCTCTGGACTCACTCCAACAGGTCCGTGTCTGTCTTGTGTTGAGAGCCACAGAGCTGGACGTGGCACTGACAATTTGTAATTAAATAGTCATAAGAAACAGGAGGGCAAAGTGGCCAAGTGGGGAGAGATTGTCAGATCTTTAGAGTATTGAATCATGTGCTTTTTATAATGACTTTGTTAGGAGGAATTTTGGTTCTTTTGAAACAAGGAAAATACCTGAATAGATATAACTACTTATGATGTCATTCAAAATATACTAGAAGCTTTCTGTAATGAGTGAAGAGTGGGATCAGGAGAGTTGGCTGGTTTTCCAAGCTGTGATGAGTGGTTTAACTTCAGATTTTAATCACAAGTTGTGTGTATATTTATATATTCTTTTTGTTAAACAGTATTAGAGGAGCACAAGGAAGCCAAATACACTGTCACAGGTAACGCATATGTGTTTTTCATAAGCCAAAGACATTTTATCAAAAGTCTACCCAAAGTCTTCATCTTTCTCCTAGTAGCAGAAGCAGTTTATGCGAGCTTGATGGTGATGATGAGCGTAGTGCTAGTGTCAGGTACGCACAACCTAGCTTCTAGAGAAAATTAGACTTGTTGCTCAGGTAATCAAAATGAAACACGTAGAAAAGTGCCCCCAAGGGTGGCACATTCGGTTCGGTGTCCCAGTGTCCCAGTGTCCTGGTTTGGCTGGGACAGGAGCACAGCCCGGCCATGCTGGGCAGGCCGTTAGCAGGTTTGGGTCAGCCAGGGCAGCTGACCTGAGTGAGCTACAGGTGCAGCCCATCCCAAAATGGTCATTATAAAGGGGGAAGGTTGGATGCAGTTTCTGCCGGTGTTCTTGTTGCTCCTGTTTTGGCTTTTCTCTGCTCCTGAGGACTGCGTGTTCATTTGGCTGAGTACGTATATCCCTGCTGGTATTGATGTTATCTCATCAGAATCTGTTCCTGTTTCCACCCGTGGGTTTGTTCTCCCAATTCCCCTCCCTGACTGGTGAGTGGTTGTATCAGGTGACAGAGTGACTGTTATAGTTCAGCCTTTGGTATAGGCTGAATATAGATGAGTGCTGGGGTTTGAGTGTCAGTTTTTGGTTCAACAGGTAACTTTATTATTAAGTTCCCAACAGTGTTGTTTAGGAACAGTAATGGGAGATGGACTTCTTCAAGGTTCAGATGGACTGGAGGATACTGGGACTTAAACGTTAGTTACTGCTTTTGCTGAAGTGCTGAGAAATTGAGACTCTAAGATGTAACTAATTGGTTTTGGAAAGAGATGGTGACTGGGAGGGGGTGTATTATCTATCTAAAGATCTGTGGATATTGCATTTTGAAATGGGTTACTTGAAATTTTGGAAAAGAAATGTGAAGATCCCTGGTAATGAACAAGCTACTAATTCGTGTTTTATTGTGGCTAACAACTGAAGAATACAGTTAGCTCTTACCAAGGTATTATGTGATAGAAGAGGTTTTCCTGCACTTGAGGCAGCAGTTGTAGGCTAATAAAGGCTTCATGCAAAGGGAAATGACTGGAATATGATTTGAGACTTGCTTCCTTGAAAGAAACTTAGCTACTGATGTTCCTGCTGCTCTCTGAGTACTTGACTCCAAGTAGGGAATAGTGAATGTTAGAATTCCCACTGTGGAGGAGGAACAGCTACCCCTAATACATACTGATAGAGAGTAAAATGACAAAGGGAAGGAGAGCTTCTGTTGTATTTGTTGTGGGTTGTATTTTTTTGGAGTGTTTCTAAATGATGGGTAGCAGAAAAACCTGTTGCATCAGTGCCTGAGCAATAACACCTGACAATGTTCAAGAGAGCTGCTGTTGCCTCCTGGTGCTTCGTCTTAAACTGTGTCTTCCTCAGGCCCATGATGGTGTTCTCTGATCTACCAAGTAGACAGCACGGGTTTTTGTTAGAGGTGGTCATGTAGAAATGTAGCAGGAATCCTCAGAAGTGCGACTCTGGGACGGTGTTGCCGGAGAGAGATGAATTGGTCTGAGTTAATGTTTTTTTTGGTTTCAGCCCATAATCAGTGATTTAGGGATTTCATAACTTCTGCACAGAACTCAAGTAGCGTAAAAAGAATCCTGCCAACAGCAGCTCAGCCTGCAGACACCCCTTTGTTCCTGTTCACCAAAAACATACCTCTCCCCAAGTGCTGTAGTTCCTGAAAATCTGGCCTGTTACAGCTTTCCTCGTAAAAAGTACGGGAATTCCCACGTTTGACCTATTTCAGCTCTCCAGAAGGATGGAGCAAGCTTACAGCCTTAGATGTCTCTCAAGGAACACCTACTAGCTGTCTCTCTCCTTATAAAGAAGAGAATCCAACTGTAAGATTTCTTTCTGGTTGTGCCTTTTGCAAGATGGATGGGGTGAGCCAATCCAAGGCGGTTTAAAGTTCTGTTTAGTTAAAACCTGTAATCTTGACTCTGCAATCAGTACAAGATCCCAGTGTACTGCTGCTACTTATGCTTAGTTGTTGCCCAGCTTGTGGCGTAGCTAAATGCTTCTCCAGCTTCTACTGCTGAATAGTTTTGGGGTAGATTCATCTACAGATTATTTTATAATAATTAAGGCTTGGAGACTGAACAAATAAAATTTTCATGTCTGAGACGACAAAATTCCATTTGCTCCCTATAGTGAGAAGTTCTTTCAGTTCAGGCTATTTTAAAATGGATAAAAATGAATGTGTTTTCCATTTAACTAGGAAGTTTTGTACATAGCAGTCAACATTCCAAATACAAAGGCCCATTTTTTGCCTTCACATCCTTTAGGCAGACGAAGCATATTTCTAAGGTTGTTTTCAGTGATATGTAGTGCATGCACCCTGTTTTAGGAATGTCAAGTAATTTTCATAAAACTGCAGAGAGGAAAGTATTTTGGTTTTATATGGAGAGGTAGGGAAGCTGAAGTACACCCACATGAATACTAGGTATTTCTTTTACATGCTTTCCCCAAAGCATTTGAATGATTCCATCAGAACACCACCGTTTTGAAGCTTAGTCACTTCTGCTAATGAGTCTATTGGTGGCTTAGCAGTTGATGTACATTTGTTGGCAGGACAATGATACTTATAAAGGTTTGAAATGAAAGTGGGGCCTTTTTGGCCTTAGATTCGTACACAAACAGGCATTACCTCAGCCAGAAGGCCATCATTCTTCTTTTTACTGGGAATACTGATGAACTAAGTAATGGCATAGCCAGTAGAGCTGACAGTGTACTTTAGAGGTCCCTCTTTCAGTGCTCTTTACTGAATAAAGTCTATTTTTTTCCAGAGAGGTTTATTTAGTTGTTTCACCTTTATAAGAGTCTGTTTCTCTAAGGTCATGAGAGGTTTTCACTTCCAGTAAGGTGCTTCTTGAAGGCCACAAGCACAGTTGTGGAAAACTTCCGTTAGCCTGTGTCCTAAAGCCTGTCAGGATCTACACTGGGAAAAGAAACTCTCAGACACGACTTTGGAAGTCAGAAGGTGGGTGCCAGTGTGTCTAGCATTTCCATATCAAGGTGGATTAAGAGCTTTAAGGAAGCTTAAACAGCTCTCAGGAGAGAGATTCCCATGGGTTTGAAGGCTTATTCCACTGGAACAGTTGCTCGGCTGCAATTTGGGTTGAAAGAGCAGAGGTTTTTCTGCTGGAGCTGTGCATGGCACTACCTAGTTTTACTGTTTTTATTAAGCACGCTCAAAGTTTGAACGTTCAGGTTGTGCTGGTTGCTTCAGGTTTGAGAAAGCTCGGACAATGCTGAGTTAAATTGACATTGCCATGGAAGTTTTCGGGCACTGGCTGAGGCAAAGGGAAGAGGCAGGATTTTTTTCTTGTTTGGTTTGTGTTTCTTTTAATGATCTCTTACAACTAATAGGCCTCATCTGTGTTGGGTTACAAGTTTTAGGAAAATATCAGGCAGTTCAGTGAGTCAAGTAAACAGCTGTGCTGCTGGTGGGGAGGGCTAGGATGTAGTTGGATGTTTTGTATGTGTTTGCTGGTGTGGAAGAACCTTATTGAACCATGTTACTTCTTGTAGCAGTGCTGGGAGAAGCCAGATCAGAAACCAGAACAGGCTCCCTCATTTTCTGACTACATAATCTGGGAGCGTTCAGTTAACCATGGTTGCCAAAGCAGGTTTAACAAAGTTAGTGTAACGACCTGCAGTAACTTTGTGCAGTATTTTTTCAGCTCCGTATACGGTATGCTGTCGCTGGATTGTCTGCTGTGCTTTTTCATAGTTCCATAATGGAAATTACCCAGGTGTATTTAGGAACTGTGTAAATAACTGCTTTACTTGTGGATCTCTTTAGGATCATCAGTGCTATGTGACATCTTGGAGCAGCCTCATATCAGTTATAAATGATAGCTGAAGGAAAACTGTTCTTGTGCACAAGACTTGCTCTCTAGAGTACTGACTGCAGGGAGAACTTATTGTGAAATACTTAGCAAACAAGCTTCAAAATATTGAAAGGACCATTTTTAGCTGTTATTTTTCAATAACATGCTGCTATCTTTAAGCCCTATTAGCTGATTCCCACCTGGAAAAAGCGTAGTGGGATATGCACAATGTATAATCTATGTCTGTGTATGTATGTTAGCAGATGATTATTCTTCTACATTATTGCTTTGCTTAAATTCTACTAAAGATTTGTACCAGATAAAGATGTGCTTCTCTGGTAAAGATTTTTTTAAGTAGAATGTAATTACAACGTTTTCATACAAAAGTTTCTTAAAAATAGATAGATAAAATGAAAATATTATGTAAAACAGGTGGCAAATCAGTCAGCATGAAATATTTTTTGTGCCAGTTCTAATAGAGAGCTCCTAATGCTTGGAAGATCTCACACACTTGGTAGAATTGATGTGTAGGTACAGCAATGAAGATCAACTGCTTGAACAGACTAGGCACTGTAGAATATATGGATGCAGTGAGCTTCTGCTTCCAAGTAAAGACAATGCTTATGGGTATGCACATGTCCAGCCGAGCTTTTTGTGAAGTTGTACAGTAATAGTGTCCGGATTGCCTGTGGCTAGAGTTGATATCACAATGAAGCAGTAATGGGAAAATGGGAGTGTCATTTCCATCTTGATTCTTCTGGTACTTCTGCTGTCACTTCAGTTTGGTTCTCTGTTACCTTTGGAGCATTACTGGACACTTGAAGCAGAGACTGAAAGGCTTCGAAGTGGCTTTATCGTAGAGAAGGAAAGTTGCAGACTACAGGGAGGCTCAAAGAGTATCAAATGGTGGCAGGCCAGGTTGGGGCTAGAGAGGTGGGCAGAATACATGGAGCATGTCACTAGCTTTCTCACAGAAGCTGTGTTGTGGGAGGTCTGGTCAGTATGTTTGTCATGTTGTCATCAATCACACTGATGCAAGTGACTTGAGAATCAGATTTTTGTCCTTGCTGTTGGAAGATACAGTTGCCTCAAAAGGTATGTGTGTTTCAAGCTGTGACAGCAATTTCTAGGCTCTCCTCTGTTGGGCCCCTATGCAAGGCACATGGCAAGGCCATTTATATGCTTAACTATTCCTGTGTTCTGGAATGGCATTTGTGGATTATTAGCAGTGTTAGACTACAGCAGATCTTTAGTTACAACCATGCTGTCCTTCCACGAACACTTTAAGCCAGTGTAAGCCAAGAGATGCTGCCCTGCCCTGCACAAATGCTCTTGCAGCTGCACACTTCATTGATTGGGGAACTGATTTGGGTTAAAACGAGCCCAGTGAACAAACAAGCTGTTAGCTTCAGACTAGTTTCTGAACTCAATTCTTTCCTAGTCTCACAAATATTTGTGTTGGCTTGAAGGTCTTCACCTTCCTGGTGCTAAGATGACAAGAAGTGTGTGAAGAACATGAGGAGCTACTTTTTTTTTCTTGATGCAAGAGCTGGTTTCAAGGGCTTGTTTAATTGTGGCTCCTTGCTAAACAGCCAGACATTCTAAATGAAGCTTAATGGTCATCTTATGCCCTGACTCCTGAGACACACCTTGGATAGAACCCAGGGTGTGGCCCTGGACTAATTTTGTCTTTATCACCTGCCTTTAATGACTTTTCTCTAAAGAACTTCAAGTTGTATCTTCTGTGAGACAAACTGTGTTGAGCCAAAACAGGCTTCCACACTCACTAAAACATTTTTCTCCCCTCTAACAACCTCTGAACAGATATTTTCTGTATTGGGTAGTTATGTTTAATATTTATGCAACAAAACAATTGAAGAAAAAATCTGGATTTAGATGATTTGTGCTTGTCAGTATCGTAATCTGATGGTTTAAGTAGCTCATTCTGTTTCTCCAAAACTGTGCTAAGATAATTTATACATTTCATAAGTGTTTTATCTTTGGATTAAAGAATTAGTGTTTCACTCAACCCAAATTACATCTTAGAAAAAGCATTCACATCTCACTGACTGCTTTATTGGACATGAGAATAAAATTATGGATCATGGTTAGTTGCATCAACTCCTTTCGTTAGTCTTACAGGTCTTGCATAGTACTTACGCGTACTTCTGTATTGCTGGGAATTTGAGACAATTACAATTAGTTTGGTAAAATTAAATGTATTGTTCTGAGAGAAGATCTTTAATTAATCTTCTAGTACAATGCAAATACTAGTTATGTTATATTTTTACTCACCTTTCCACTATAACCCTGCCAAATTTAATGCATTATATGCTCGAGTTATTCGTGTAAGTCCCAATTTGTATTTGCCTGCTTGGCACTTTCAACTAATGCATTGTGAGCCTGCACAACAGCTGCTGCTTCTCTCTGACCTCGGATGCTTGAAGCAAAGGATGGAAAGAGGCTGTGATGCTGCCTGGTAGTCTGCTGTGGTTGTGGAAGGTGTCTCTTTGCTCAACAGAGCTCGGCTGGAAGGCTTCTCTCCCCAGCTACACTCCCTCTTTGGAGGTCCTGTAAGGTGGCCCGAGCAGCACAGACCTTCCTTGACAAGAAACAGGCAGCGATTCTGTGCTAGGCAGGGTGTGGGCATGGGCAGGGAAAATGTGCATGGCACTGCCAACTAGTTTGCGCTTCAATAGTTCACCCAAACATCTGGTCAGATACTCTGTGTTGAAGAATTACCTCCTGCACTCCGCAAAGCAAAATTCAGGGATGTAGCTTGCTGTGTGAAATTTGGAAGATGCAGAAAAGCTAAAGGACTAGTTAGAGGTCAACTGCCAGTTCTGTGTAAACTGGAAGTTTCCTCCTCTTCTCAAAAGTAACTAGGACACTGCGTTATAAAAATAGTCTTACAAAATTCCGTGGTGGAATGGGTGTTAGTAAGCTCTTAACGCCTGCCCTAGGTTATTGCTGTTTGTGTGTCAGTCAGTGGTTTATTTCTAATTTCACTTTATCTTTGAACAACCAAACTGTTCTTGAAATTTTCTTTAATATTCTTTCATTATAATGTGGTAGAAGATGAACAGTAGTGGGGAGATATTAATCTTGAAAACATTTGAAAGAAAGATTTCTTGAACTGCGTGAATTTCAGATTCATTTTGATTATTCAGGAGATCTGGCTTTTCTTTCACTAAGAGTTTGCAACTTAATGGTTGATTTCAGTTATAGAAGCCAAACAATAATTGACCAATTTACAGGTATAATTTAAAAATGAACTTTAGATAAACCCTCTTTTTTAATCTGGAAGGCTGCTGCTGAAAAAGCAGTTCAGCAGACTTTGAGATAATAAAGATTATTCTAACTTTTTATTTCTTAGCTGCCTTCCCTGGAATTTAGTCTCTCCTCCACCTTATAGCACTTAGGTCATTTTATCTTAGAAGTATAGCTGGGGTCTTTAAATGAGAGGAGGGTAAAACCATTGACCATTCCAGGCAAATGCTTAAATCACAATTTAAACTGAAGCTCCTTCATCTAAAACAATTAAAAAAAATCCTCTTAAAATACAGAATAGAGTATTTAACACTGAAGTTGCTGAATTCACATACCTGAAAGGTCAACAATTTTCAGAAGGGAGGAATGTGTATCCCTACTGATGATATGGGGGACAGAACTTGTTAGCCTGAACCGGCCAGCCAAGATGCTGTGAGTGGGGAAGCACAGCCTGCTCTGTGATAGCGCTCCTGTCACTAGGGTGGGGGGGAAGAAAACAAAAATAAGAGAAAGCCTTTTTATGTTGAGTTACCTAATGGTGTTTTGTTTGCAAGGTGTGAAAAACTGGAGGAGTGGATTAGTCTTCCAGCAGGGTACTGGGCTGAGGAAAAATTTCTGGGAGGGCGAAGGATTTACTTCTCCTTACAGCATCGTATCTGAAAAGTCAAGTTGCCGACACACAACTCTGCTCTGTAAGCATTATATGCGGTTCAGAGAGGGTATAGGAGGTAGGAGCCAGAGATACAAAAACTGGTTTTTCAGAGCATCTGGGGAAGTTGAAGTGAAAGTTTGAAATCTGATTTATTGAAATTCAAATCTTTTTATATTTCCATTTAAAGGAAACTTCAATCCAGACTAATTTCAGTTCTTTTCTAGTGTAAAAATGTTCACTAGTATGGAAATTCAACCAGCTCGAGTTTAGAATCCCTTTAAAGCATAAGGAATGATTATTATCTTCGACAACTTTAAAGTAAAGGTGGAATGGTTTTTTTCTTTTAACTTATGTGAAGTAGCATGAAGCAAAACCTGGGTGTTTAAATTCTTTTAGGATGTAGTTCTTAATTATCAGAGACTACGCTTTTAGTAAGTCACTACAACCTAGGTTGCATGGAATGTTTAAAAATAGCAGGTTGGAGAAAGTAATGCCCCTCTTTCATATGAGTAGTGCTAGAGACTTCTTAGTGGTTAGTTTGTAATGAGTATTCAAGCAGTGCTTGGAAGCAATATGTGAAATTAAATGCTGATATTGCTTTTGAGTAACTTATAGATATTACTGTGATGTAGTAGGTAGTCTGTCACGGAAATTGCTCCCTCTCCTGTGTTGTGATCTATAGCTGTAGGGTTCTGTGCAGTATTTTTGTGCTCTGAGTGTTTTTCTGTGTCTGTCATCCACCCGCCTACCTCTTAGTGGTGTGTCATGAGTTACTGTTGATCTGCTTTGCTTTACCAGGATCCCTTATTATGGTTTTCTCAGAGTTGGCATTTTATCTTTGTAGATGCTTAGGAATTAATGTCTCATAATGATCTGAAGTTTGCCACTTTGAAGTCAGAATTTTTAAACAGGAGCCTTGGCAATAGATGTACTGTAGCTGCTCCTAACAGCTTAATTAATGCTGTGTTATGTATGCACATTTTTTTAGCTTATACTATTTGGAAACACCACTTGATATATAGAACGAAAAAAGTGTGCACACTCCCTAAGTGATGCATGTTGTTGTGTCTGTGAACTCTGTACGTTTGTAATGTTAAATTTGCCAAAGTTAATGTGTTGAAAAGTAACAAGTTACTTAAGTTAGTTAAATGTCTCTTTCTAGAGGAAAATTACCATAATGGTTACTTTTACTAAAATGCAATTACTGTCATTGTAACAATCAATCATATTTTCTTGTAGAAGGAACTTTACCTAGTTCTGAATCATTAAAATGTAAGATTGCTCTGCTCAGTGTTAAAATCAGCTGCAGAGGCAATATACTTTGGGGGAGAATCAAGTGGAAGTTCCAGTCATATGGTTGTCTTCATTTCTAGTTTCAAATAGTTTTTAACTTTTTTAAATGACATTGAGCCTGGTGACTTGTAAAATACCAACCAAAGCATTTTAAATTTAAAAAGTTTGTTACAGCTGAGCTTGGTTAACCCTTAAGCAACAAGTTCCCATATTGATTTACCACTTGGCTGACAGAATCTGAGGTTCTCTACAGCAATCTGTAGAACAGGGTTGGTTTATTGGCTATGGCATCCTCCCTCTTCGCTTACTTGCAGCCTGTTCTGTCACACTAAGCCTGCAACTTGCACTCTTTATTTTCCTGACACTTCTTTTCCCTAACCTTTTTCCTTCCCCGTTGTCTCTTTCCACTGTCTTGGCCTAGCTCCTGTGAAATTCCTGAGGAAATAAAATCTTCTGCAAAAAGGAGAAGCAAGATCAAGGAACTGTGAATTTTTTACTAGATTGATTCCTAAAGTGGTTTCTTGGAGACTTGGATGTATCAGAGGTAGCTGTTGCTTCTTGACCTCTCATGCTGTGTATAAAAGACAGGCCTTCAGTAAGAACCGGCAAAACTGCTGAGGGGCCCATTGGAAACACTGAAATTCCTTTGATTTGCTTGTGGTACTGCAGGTGGCTGCTCCTTGCTCTGGGACTTCTTAATTCTCACTTATTTCTTTTCACTGTTTTCTTACTTCTCAAGTGCATGAGGATGACTGCTAAGAGAGAATGGTTTCAATGCCTGTCTCTGCATATTTGTTACAGTGCCCCGTGTCTCGAGGTACTCATTTCCAAAGACAGCCAAGTCACTTTTTAAAGTGTAGGAGTATAATGTTGAATGTAAGGTAATGGAACCCCTGGCAATCCTTTAAACATAGAGGTGATTTTGTATTGATATTTGATAATTATGCTTCTCCTGGTATTAGAATAAAGGAACTGTTACAGCCTTGCTTTGCTAACTGTAAATTTCTATTTGTTTTTTTTCTTAGTAAAAATGTGTCATTCTTGCTCTCCTTGCTTCTGTTCATCCTGCTTCTGGATAGAGCTGGTGTTCTGTGTTTATCCTGTGAAGCAATGTTACCTTAAAAATAAATGAGTAATATTTTCAGTATCCTAGATCAAAATCGTTAAATGTGCAATAGATTTATTGGCAGATCAGGCACCGTTTTGAAACCAATGTTTGTATTTTAGTTTTTCAGGTACTATATTCTTATACTTTGTATAAGCAATTGTGTAGCACAAGAGTTACTGTTATATAAACTCATTTGTCATAAATTCTATGGTAGATAAATTAGTTTATGTAATACTCATTTTCCTGACTGTTTCTATAGGAAGTGTCTTTCCTTACACAGAGTACTTTTATCTGCTCTGTCTGCGAAGACATGTACTTAAATTCTCATAGGTGGTAAATAATTTTGGTGCTCAGCTTGAGGTGTCCTTGGAGGAACATAATCTTGTTTCCAGGCAGTATTGGCCACTGCCCTGTGGAGATTTGAATCAAATTGTACACGCGTAACTTGAGGCACAATTAATAATCTCTTGAAAGTTTTGACCTGTTGTGTTGGAAGTTGAGCTGATTTGTTCTAACATGGTGGACCTAAAAGGTTTTTTATCATTTTACTTTTTTGTCCGTCTTGATATAGATGCAAACATGGGATCTTCATTGAAAACCAGCTGCAAGAACATGCACTGTAAGTGTTCTCACACTTTGAGATGCATGTTAATATGTGATTCTACTGTGGCAAATGTATTGAGAAAAGTGTGTTCCATACACTCCCAGGTTTTCTTGGGTTTGTTGTATTTATTTTGCACAGTGCCATAGGTTTCCGTGAGTGTATATATACCCATTGATAATTCACATTTAGGTAATTTCCTGTTTAAAATAAAATTTTTTTAACCAGTTGTAGTTAAGTAAATTATTGCTGTAAGTGTATTTGTAATATTTATTTCAATGAGTGCTTTTAAGCTCCTTCAGTACAAGAGTGATGATAATACAGTGTCTGTGACTTCAGTCACAGTATTTTCTTGTAAATTCATTGAGGTATTGCAATTTTTGCACGAAATCTATCCTTTGGTTTTAAGACTTAATTGTGTTTACAAAAGTGTTCTGGCTGGTATTCTAGGGGCCTTTGGATCTTGAAGACATTGCTTGCCAGATTATATCCTTCTACAAAATTTACCTTGTACTAACAGCTCTTTACTTGAAGCCCTAGTGTTATGGATCACACGGTAGTAAGAAATACTCTAAAGTCTGACCAAGTTCCAAATCGGTCTTTCAAAGCCAAATTCATCACAAATGCATTGGGTAAGCAGTCTCAGTGCAGCTTATAAGGTGAACCCAAAAAGTACAATAGCAGAAGCGCAGGAGGAATTTGGAGATGTACATGTAGGGTATGAGGTAACTGCAGGAAGGCTGTGGTTGCAAGAGACCTCTGGAGATCTTCCCTCTGGAAGGGGGACAGAGGTTAGAGCAGAGCAGACATCTGACAAGGACATGGATCATGAAATACTAGGAAAAAGAATACTTCATGGAATGACATGTGGAGTGACAGGGGAGTGCAGCACTGCCAGCATTTGGGATAGAGTCCGAATGCTTGATCTAATGAAAGGAAAGTGTTTTTAAGCATCGAATGTGTTTAGTCAGTGGCTAACTAAGTTTTTGGGGTTTAAAGAATTTACATGCAACAGATACCTATCTCGCAAGCTCTTCATTCTGTTTCCAGACTGCATTTCCAATCTGTGTATGTTTAATGAAAAATTTAAAAATTTTACTTTGGTAATAAAAGATAATTCATGTCACTTAAAAACCATAGGAAACTATGCATATGTATTTTATATAGAGAGTAATCACTATCATTTTAGTAACATGTGCGTGTGGTAAGCACATAGAAGCTAGGTCATCTGGTTTGGGCTAACAATTGAATAAAACAGAGCATTCTTAAGTCAGAGGCTGAAAATTAAATGTATTGAGGTTGACTGAAAAAGCTATTCTGTCTTCAGTCAGTTGTGATATAGATGGTAAAGCTAGTTAGAAAAGGTGAATAGGAAGCGTGGGAAGTCCTTGCCCAGCCAGAAAGATTATTCACTAGATCAGAACATAAATACTCCTGTATGTACTAATTTATCAAATTCTTCCTGACTACCAATGGCTATCTCCTTATTACACTTCTATTAAACATTTTCAGATTAATATATAGCATTCTGGTGTAATTGCCTATTAATAACTTTCTACAAGTTGTCCTATTAGTGTTATGTTTTATTGTTTCTATCTTGCAATATATTCCTGGAATAGATAATTACTTCACTGATATAATCATAGAAATAATAGTTTTGTCCTTATGTTGGAGAAATAGAGGTTAATACAAACGATGTTCTAATTAGGATTCAGAAGGCTGGTTGGCACAGGGTTGATTTTGTTGGCTCTCAGCCTAATCTTGTTACGTTGTTTTTAACTATGAAGAGAGTGGGTTTAAAGATCTCCAGCAGTGCAAATGAGATGAGGGAGTTACAAAGAGCTTAAAGAATCAGAAAAGTGTAACTGCTTCAAAACAAATTATGTAATAAACACAATGCTTAAACTTTGCCTAAACGTCATTTGATGTAACATGGACACTTCCAAAAAACAGTCCAAATGTCTGGTGTCATTAAATAGAAAGAGCCCAAGTCTTGTACTGTTGTACTCCTCACAGTACTGCTCTCTAATTGTAAAGTAACTTCTGAGTTGAAGGAGCGTATTGGTGTAAAATATTAGTATGCTACATTTTTTTCAGTGCAATGGTACTTTAAGTACTAAGGATTTGCTTTATCTTTACAAATGCTTGTAATGTTCCGATCAGATGCAGCATTAATGTTATGCAGACTCTGTAGCTGCTCTTAGTAAGACTGTGCATCGTGTTAGTTTGCATAAGTTCTGAGATATTTATGTCAAGCTTTGCTGCTATGGTTGACTGACACGGGTGATTGGCATCTTTTAGGCGTTTTGGTGTGTTTTGAGAAGCAGCTGACATAAACCCTTTACCTTCTGTGGCCGTTTGACTGTACCTGGGTTATTGAGATTTAGTTGCATTATGTGGGTAGAGGCAATAGCTGAATACTTCAGACAAAACTCAACACAAGCATGGGCCAAGACAGACCTGTTGCATTCTATCAACTTTAAGGCAGGCACCCTGTCCTGTGGTACACTTGGAGCAAACTTATTGCAGCAGAATAGGACTCGAGACCCAACTCCTGTGGCTCCAAGAAATTCTGTGTGTACAGCAATGACAAACACCTCATATAAGGTGCTCTTCATGTTCTTTCAATGAACTGGCTCAAAGAAGCTGCTGTAACTGTATCATTACTGGCCTGTCTGAGGACTTGTGACTGTTAGCAGTGTTCTTCACCCACCAGCTCTGTGGAGATGAGGCTTTCCTTCAAAGATCTGTAAGTTTGCTCTTACCCTGATGCGGAAAGTAATGTTTTCTGATCTTAGTTATGACTTAAAGAAAATAATCTGTCACTGACTTGCAGATCTAATATTCCCTTAATTTTGAGCTTTGAGTATCTGTAGCCACGTTAATTGCTAAGGAGGTTTTATAAAATAAGATTCCTCTGTATGAGTTCAGAACCCAAACTGGGACCTACCCAGTGCACACAGCCTTCTTCCAGGTGTTTCCTAGGAAGACCCCAGTAGACCTACTTAACAAAATAAATAAGAAGGTTCATGTTTGCCTACGTACTTCTCCCCCATTATACCGATTGAATTGTTAGATGTCAAGTCAAATTAGCGTAGGAGAACAGAAAACTGTAAAATGCTTCAGCATGTTTGTTTTTTGACCTGTCTATTGTTGCGTATGAAATGCAAGCCTGTGCACAGAAAATTAGAGCATATATACTTAATATTTTCAGTAAGGTTTTATTTGTAGCTGTGATGGTGGTGAAGGTTTGACTTCTCTACAATTAACTTGTTATGTGGTGGGTGAAGGATGGTGACTATGTTCAGTCATTCTGTAGTGTTTGATGTAGGCAGCGAAAATCAACACACTTTCTGTGAAAGTGTCAACAAATGCTTTCTTTTGCTTTTATTTGGGGATATCTTGTGGTATTTTTATATTAATGAGAAGATGAATGAAATTCTTCCCTTTATTAGAGTTTTATTCCACCTTCCAACAATCATTCCTTTGAATTCCCTTGAGTCTTCTAATACAATTTACATTTGAGGCTGATTGTGTGATTATGTACAATACTCTTGCCAGTTCATCGAACTTCTTAAATTTGACTTGCAACCAGAGAAAATAATCTTATATATGGAAATGTGCAAAGTTATAAATTACTATTGCTTCATCTCTTTGTTGGAATGGTCAACATCTCTTGGCAGGTGTGTTTACAGCAGACTGAGTAAAACCGTCCTTGAGTGGGGATGAATCTTCCTGGGAATTCCCTGCAGAACTGTATCGGAGTAAGATAGCATGAAGCATGAGTATCTAGAAGGAGGAAAACTAGGTCAATTGAAATGATTGCTGAGACTCTTCAAGAAGGCCTGTGAAGAAGAATTCTGACTTCATACCTGATCACTTCAGGCTAGATAACCTTGGAAAGTAAGCCAGGCAGGGTAAAAAATAATTTCACTTGCGTGTTGCAATTCAGGAGACTGTGGTAATATTCCCATGAGCTAAGCAAAATGCATTGAGCTACTAAAATCTTGAACTTACTTGGAAACAGTAGAATGAACCTATTTTCTCTTCATTGTTTAGTACAGTCTAGTGCAGGTTATTTTCCAAGTGACTAACGTTGGCAATTAGGAACTATTTTCTGCCCGACATAGTGCTTTTTTACATAAGCAGTGTCTTGCATTGCTGGTGCTCTTGTTACCTACAGAGGAGACAGCCTACAATATGAGATCTGTTTGTTCATGCTGTTACTGGTAGTATGTACAGGATGTACGTACCCTTTTCTCTATTAAAATACAGATCTTTCTCTGCCTGCCTCTTTACCTTTTCCTTCTGTCACTCCCACAGTTTATTTTAAACTTTAATTTATACTGAGCTTCTGCTTTCTCTATCAATATCACATCATTATTCTTATCTGATTCTCTTGATAATTTGTTTGCACTGGAATTCTTGGCAGTGAACTAAGAATTTCATTGTCTACCTACTCTCTTTTCTCTTGGAGAGTATAATAGAGTGGGAGGGAGAAGCCTCATGGTAATATTTTTATATTTGAAATGTAGCCACACTTTATATGCTCCTACACACCGTGCTACTTATAGATAATGAAACAAGTCTCATCTTGTGGTCTGCTGCTTTTCTATTTTGGACTATTTTGTGCTAATGCTACTCATTTCATCTCAAACACTTATTAATGCTGCTTCCTTTTCTTTGCCTGCCTCTGTGGTATTATTTACGAAGGGACTGTTTTCACTAACTGGGAAAGCATAGCCATAAGCCTCACCCCAAGAAATGAGAAAACAGCTTGTGAAATTGGTAGGGTGATGCTACAGCTGTAGTCATCTCGGTTTCTCATTGGATTAACAAGCAGGGAGGAGAACGTGTCCTTCAGAAACAGCAAGTACTACTTTATCTGCACCCAACTGGTTCTGGTACGCGGTGACAGAGAACTCCACTTGTTCCTCTTCTGCCATCATTTTGGAAGGCTCTTGGGACCTCAAAGTTCCCCCAGTCTTTCCTGTAATAAATCCAGTAGAAGTGTATCTTGTTGAAAGTCAGTGGTGATTTGAGGAAAAGAAAATCTAGTGTCTACCAAACCAACTACTAATTTAATATTGTAGTGATATTTTTTGTTATGTCTCTTTATAAGCCACTTCAAGTAAACAATGATAGCATATACAGCAAGTAAATAGTTTAGTTTAAAAATGGGTTATCACTGGCAGAACAGATGATTTTAAATGCCTCTTTTTAAATTAGAAAAAAATATACTTGTTTTTGAGATCCATAGTTAATTGTAAAATGGAGCTTTTCTAATGGCAGGTCACCCTTTTTCACGTCCATATCTCCGCCCAAGAGATTATTTGCTCTGCTATGAAGCTTCTGTTTTGAAATAAGCTTACTATACACTCTTTCCAGAAATTCTTTTAGCTTATTTTTAGGTTGCTTAGATTTCAAAGTAAACCAGGAGTGCTTTGATAATGTTTAAGGATTCAACTGCACCTGAATTCAAAAGACATGGCAACAAGAAACCCTGCTGGGTTGCTAATCTTTCTTAGTCATTTTTGATAGTTAGCACCTGATAGAAAAGATAATGTCATGTGATTCACATAAATATTGAAAAATCAGCTTGAAATTCAGAAGTCTAATTACGTGGTACTTTATTATGAACGTTCAGTTAAGCATTCAAAAACACTCATTACAGACCACATAAAATATGCATGGAGGATCATTTCTTATATGTGACTTGGTTATTTTCAACTGTGTTTTGTGCTTAAAATGGGTTAATAGAACAGTAAAGGAAAATTTCAGTTCTGAAATACGTAGTGCTGGTATACAGAAATAGTTTGTTTTTTTTTTTGCCACATCTTAATACTTAGTGAGTATTGGATGCATGAAAACATGTTTAACGGCTGGGCTAGATAAGATTCTGAGATTTATTTAAGCAGATTGATTTGAATACCTTTTACCAAACATAACTGCAAATGAATTAACTTTTCAAACATTTTGTGATTGATTTTTCATGTTTAACTGACTGTACACACTATCTTGGCAACTTTTTAAATACTTAATACTGGTTTTGGTAAATAAGGAAATAAAAAAATTTTTGAGTCTAAACATAGTTATGCTCATCAAATATCCTTCGTGAGATCAGTAATTGATTGAAACTTGCTGGTTTCTGGTAGAGAATGTTAAATACAGTAAAAAATGGCTATTTTTTGCCTTAAACATTAGGATAATATTTAATAAATGAGCAGTATGTCCTTTCTAGGTATGGATCCAAGAATAGGTGGAAGTTTAGTCTTTTTGAGGGCAAGACTAAGCATTTTTATTCTAAAACCACATTAACACAAATGCCATCTGTACTGCTGCTGTTCTTTCGTAGTTCCGTGTCACACTTGGTCATGTTGACTATCAACTGCTTTACCGTGTAGCTATACCTCTGAAGAGGAAATGTCTTTAAAATAGAGGAAAAGTGGTGAGTTTCTGCCTTGAACTGTAGAGGTGAGACAACTGTAATATTCACCTCAGTTCAGCTTCTGACTTGGTTTTGAGAATGGCCATGAGCCAGTTGTATTAACTGGTGTTGTAGGATGCCTCTTTCATGTGGCATTTAATCGGATGGTAATGGCTCTTGAAGGTCTGAGTTGGGTTTGACTTGTCATGGGCCAGGTAAAGGATTTGTGTACCACTACTAATTGAGCTAACAAAAATGTTTGATGGTGTTCGGGAGTATTTGGAATTTTCTGAGGATGATATCCAGTACTAGTTGGGTATTTTTCAGGGGAATATTTTTGAGTGGGTGATTGACCATTGCAGATGGTGGCAGAGAAACTGGCATTCCTTTCTAACTCAAGTTTCTTTGTTATTAGGCAATTCGGGGAACAAAATGAATGGGAGATGTGATTTTCTTTTCATGTGCTGCAGAACTCTCATGTTAGTAAACTTAGTCCTTAGTACTCTCTTTTTTTCTTCTCTAGCTTATTTATTTCAGAAGAAATGCTTGTTGTATCTATTTCAACATTAAAAATCAATCTTAATTTCCTGTAACGTATGTGCCAATTGGGAATAAATCCCTATGAGTTTTCAATATTTAATTCAGTTTATTGCTTTGAACTGTTTGTCCAGGGTCTTCTGAGTTTTCAGTGTCATGACTTAAAAATACCATCTCATATTTTTCTAACTGTAAGAAAGCTCTTCTTTCTCAGTAGTTTTTCAGGAAAAATCTTCTTCAGAATGAAAAGAAGTTCTACCTTAGCAATAAAATGACAGTTTGGGTCGTGTCATATGCAGGGACACAGTAACCCAATGTCATAACAACTGAAAATTGCTCAGTTAATGACAGTTTTCGGAAATATGCTGTATAATGGCTATTTTTGTAGTATGTAGCTTTAGATCATTATGAGGTTTGATACTTACCTCTCTTGTTCCCTTCTCCATCCACTCTTCAGGGTTTTCATGTATGTTTTCAAAAGCTAAAACTAATCTGTTTCTTGATTTCTTCCTACAGAAATATAATGGTATAAATATTCTCACTACATACCAACAAGTCCTGGTGTTACAATTATTCTGTAGGACAGGCCTTTGTCAAAAAGTCTGGAAGAATTAAGACCTAATCAGATGTCTTCACAAAATGTTCAGGGTAACAAGGTGGTGCCTAGAGTAAAATGCCTGTTCTACAGCATGCAGAAAAATAGATCACAGTAATGAATTCAGGCAGAAACTCTAAGTCAAGCTCTACTTAATTTTCTTTTACTTTTGTAGAAACCGCAAAGATGCACTGCTGTGGCAGGTGTACTGTTGAAGCTGCAACTGAGACTTTTGAAAGGTACTTCCACAGTTCGTCCCTCCATTTATGCCAGAAGCTAGCAAAGCTGCTGACAAAATTGCACATGTTGTTGTTTCTTAATCCAGTTCTATCAATATGGCTGAGGTTAAATTGAAATGAACTATTAACGTACGGTGTCCTTGCTAAATGGTAGGTTGAATCTTTTTGAGTGAAGTGGATCAGAGAACATCTGCCTATGCAGCAATGTACGTGATTGTAGAGGATGGTAACCTCCTTTAGGGAGAATAGAGGTGATAACGGAGATGCCTCCAGCCAGAGGCAGCGATCTTCAAAAATATATCTTACTATAGGCCATGGGTTTGTACAATTGGTCTGAATTGAGACCCAAGTTCTGCTTATTGCCCAGTTCCACACTGAATTTGCAGGAGTGTTATGGGATGCGCACTGGCCATGTTCAATTAATCATTCTGGTGGAAAGTTGTTCTGCCTCACCACCTGTCACCTCCGTGATAAAGGGCCATCCTATTTATTTTAACTGAAGTTACATAGAAGAGAGGATCTGTCACGGTACACAGCACCAAGTTGAGCTACCTAGATCCATGTCGAAGTCCTCTCCAGGACCAAAAGCAGCATAGTTGTGTCAGGATGACCATGCTTCTCATGGACTAGCTTGAGTTACACTGGGGCAGCTATACTGGGTTAAAGACCTGCCCTGGTGTCTGTGCACAGCAGTGCTCTTTGCTGTCTGAAAACACGACCTCGTTCAGCGTTTGCCGTGTATCTCGGAGCTGCCCTGCGTTGTTGGGTGTAAACAGAGCTACAGAGAGGCAGATACTTTGGTCTTCGCTGCCACTGGTCAGGACTGCGTAACATAAGCTTGTGTGAAACACAGCACCCCATTTTCAGTGCCTGGTATTGGAGTTACCCTGTTAACATTGGGCATCTAGATCTTCCTTTCTGAGCAAAACACAATGTTAAACACTGAAATGATGCAGCATATTGGCTAGTTACAACTTGTTGATCAAATAAATGAACTCAGTTTTCAGTTTCCCTGATTTGCCCCGCTGTTCTCCACAGAGGCATTGGTATCCCTGGTCAGGAGGTAGTAAATCTGTTCGTTCTGCTGTTTCCTGGGGCACAGCTGTTCCAGCTTGCTGTGGTGTTTTTGCTTGTCTGAGATCTTCTTAGGCCCAATGGCTGATTTACTGCCCCATATGCTCTCGTTGGTATTTCTCCACGGTGTCTGCCTGCCCAGAGTGACAGCCTTCTACTGCTGAGGGTTTACCTGTACGTAACTGCTGCTTTTCTGTGGTTACAGAGAGGGTCAGCATCGTTCTCCTGCAGTCTGGGTCGTAAGTAGAATCTGTCTTTTTAGAACTGCTTGATTCTCTGCTCCTCGGTGGTGGTAAGAGTTTTCATTCTGCCCCACTGAGAGGACTAGAGAAGAGACTTACAAGACAGCCAGAACAGTATTTTTTTGACTTTCTCTGTCACACAGTAGGAAATCTGCTTGGTAGCCTCAAAGAAATCGTCAGATTCCAGTCACAATGCTCCACTTGGAGCTAACGGGGAAGTTTCATAGCAAGGCTGACTGCTGCGAATTTAAAGTCAAGATCTTGTATAAGTTAGGAAACGTATTTTTCTGCTCAGCATTAATTATGATTTTTCACTTTAAGGCTATGCCCTAAGGCCTAAAATTTTTCAGATCTTTGGACCAACATGTCACATGGAAGTGATACAGTGCTGTTAGTCATTTTTCCCTATGTTAATGAATGAAAGAACCTTTAACTGTGTTTTTTTAACTGTGGTTATGATTTTTAACTGATTTTTTGGATTGTGATTAGCAGAACAGTGACTTATTTAAAATAGTGCTGTGATCTTACAAAGATTAGATGATAGCTTGAAGGTACAGTGAAGACAGTGATCGAAAATATGAAACCACTGCTCTGAAGAGAGACTGAATTGTTTAGGATTTTCCAGTTTGCAAAGAGAACACTGAAAGGAGAGTTACAGAGGAGGCCTGTGATATCATGAATAGCGTGGCAAAGGTGCACAGAACATAATTTTTCATCATTTTTTCATAATGCAAGAAATAGGCAGTGCAGAAATGTGAAGTGTTCTTAAATAGCACAGAATTGAATTTTGGAGTGCGCTACCACAGGAGACTGTGGAGGCGGAGAACATGAATAGATTTGTAAATAGCCATCAGTGGCTATTGAAGTGAAACAAAAAGCCTAAAACCACACAGAAAACAACTGTTCGGGGTACAAACTCCTGTTCAGGAAGATGCTAAACTGCTGGTTGCAGGAGACAGGGGTGTTAGGGGCCTTGGTGACACTGCCTCTGGCTGGAGGCATCCACATGACCATCTTGATTCTCCCTAAAGGATAACGTGATAGATTAAATATTATTCAGACCCGAGTGGTTGTGCAACAGGGACACAATCTTGTGGTTCATCTTTGCTTGCATCACTACAAATGTTGCAAAAAATGGAGTTTTATTGATATCGGTCCTTATTGTAAAAATCTACCTAAAGTCCTTGGTTTTCACCTCAGTGTCTTCGTTCTCCATTTAAGATGTCCTTTGCCTACTTAAACATACCCAAAGGGAACTGACTCCAAAATAGCAGCAGAGTTGGGAGACATCAGAGCATACAAATAGTGTGGGTGCACTGTGGAATTCCGCCTGATGTTTACTTCCTTGAGTGTTGCACATCCTCCTGGGAGGGAGCAGCATTAGAGGGGCTCATGCCTCCAATTTTTGTATTTCCTTTTGTATGGCGCTTCACTGCCTGTGCCACCAAGCATGGAGAAAACGCTGGTTGATTGAATTTGCCAACAGGTTGAACAGTATGCTGTAGCCGTAGTGAAATCTGTGCTTAAACTGGACTGCTCCACCACTGTTGCCAAAAATAAGGAAGCGAACAGGTGTAAGGAGCTATGGGATGTATAGCTGTACCCTTGGCTGTCAGGCTTTGTTTTTTCAGCAAGCGGGAGTGTTTTCGTGCATGTAGCCAACTCCAGTGCTGGAACTAGTGACGCTATGAATGACTTGTACAGTACTTTTCATCCCAAGAGTTTTTTTGATTGTGCAAACTGACTCTCTGTCTTGTTGCTGAAGTGCAGCCACCTTTGGCATTGAGTGTGGCGGTTGTGATGGTTCGAACTGAGGCTTTGCTGTACTTGAAATGATGGGGTACTTTTTCTGGTACATGTATTAATGCTGAAATCTGCTATTGCTTGTTGGTGATAATTTAGTAATTCATAAGCTTCTCTAAAGCACCTGATCACTATTCAAAGGGTATTGTGCCTAAATTATATGAAGTTTGTCAGTGTTTGTTTTAAAAACTGTGGGAAACTTAGTAGTTTTTATGTTGGCTTTGATAGTGTCTGAGATGGACAACCTTCTGGCTAGTGATGGGTTGGTGGAAACATTAGTGTAGTGCTTGTATGTTTACTGATCTCCTTGTGTCTGTTTGTGATGGTGAACAGCTCTGTAGGTTAGAGGTGGTGGCTGGAGTCGTGTTTGCTGCCTTGATATACAGCCCACATCATCTATCACATCTATTTCACGAGACGGCTCAATTTTTCGTGATATCAAAAAAATGATCAAAGATTTATGCCTCAAGAAATCCCATAAATCAGGGTTTAAGTCTGCTTTTGAGCTGAGTTTTTGATATATCTTTAGGCTTATGCTACAGCTTTTGCTGCTGATCCTAATTAATTGAATAGCCTGCTGGTTTTTTTAGACAGAATTGCATTAAATAATTAGCCAGACTACAAAATGCCCATTCTTTGCTTCTAGGCAAGAAATTAAGTTTCATTATTCTAAAACTAGGAAGAAAATTCCTGATCCTGTTGTTGGGATAGTGATTCACTGTCTTTCTTGTGAGGCCTTGAAATAAGAAATGCTGGGGATCTGTGGGGAACAGCTTCCAAGAGCTGGTCTGGGAGCACTGCTCTAAACAGAACTGCAGTAGGGTCTGCAGGTCCTGGCTGAGTATTCTTTGGCTGCTGCATCTGCCCAGCTGATAGAGTTCTGTGGACAGAGTTTTGAATTAAGAGGTGGGAGACCTGAAATTTCACTTTTACTGGCTGGCCATGTTTTCCTTCACTTGCAAACAGCAGAGGAACTGTTACATCTGCCTGTAGTCGTGCTTGTCAGTGGTTTGCACGCATGCAGTACTTCAATAATCAAGGTGAGATATTACTTTAATCCTCCACTTCTATCCTTTTACAGCATACAGTGTCATTCCCAATAAAGAATGTCAGAATTTGTCAACTTTCAAATTGTTGAACTTAAATCTCAAGTGCTATAAATCAGAAAACCACACTTTTAGCTATATAGAAAGTTCTATGGCAGTTTACCCCCTGACCTGAGGAAGGGCTTTGTGCCCAAAATTCTGTGTCTTCTCTTAATTGGGTCAGTTGATGTAATATATATTCTCTTCCTTACAAATTCTGTCTAGCTCTCTTAATGAGGAATTTAGGGTCACTAAAATCGGTACTTAAGGGATACAGGATGCAAACAGTTAAACAAGAAAATGTCTTTGAATCATTGAGAATTAGCATAATTATTATGAATCCTTGCTTAATATAATAATTCTGAATTATTAAATAAGGGTTAAGAATAGAATATGAAGTCAGAGCTGTCTTGTAAGAAGAATTTAAGTCTGCAGCATCACTTCTTTCTTCCATTAGATTTAAGTAGGAGTACTGTACAACTCTGCATCTGTCAGTAACCCGTTGAAAATGGCACACAAATTCTGCTATAACGGTGTAACAAAGCTTTTCTCTTTATCATGGCTTTTTCTGTTTGGATAGTTAACCTTCAATAGGAACATTTGTCATGAGTCTACTATATGCTGTTGTAGGTAGTGTAGAAATTAATCAGTATGCCACCTTTGTTGGGAAGGCAAGATCGGCAGAGGGAAAACTGAAGTATTTGTACGGAAGCTGCTGCCTGTTGAGTACTTTACAAAAGTGTCATTTGATCTTGGGTTTCATTTTCTGTTGGATATCACACACATTTGAAAGAGCGTGTCTGCAGAAAGACTTCCCAGCTGAAAGAAGAGGGACAACACAAAAAGGTTATGTCAGGGTCTTGCAGCAGACCAGGCTGTCATGTACCTCTTCGCCCATGAAACCTCAGTGACGAGGAGCTGCGCTCAGTGTGGGGTGCGTGCCAGTCTGCCATGTGTTGAGTGTGGCTGAAAGAAATGTGCCTTGTATTAATTACCAAGTATTGTAATATTTTTTCCTGTTTCCTGATCTATTTACTTTGGAAAAAACTGCTTTGGATACACAAACTGTTTTCACCTTGAATTCTCTTGTAATCCCATGACTCTAGGATTTGCAGATTAATAACTCTGCTTATTGTTGTGATGCTCCTTATAACATATTGAGTTAGTAGCAGTATGCCAGGTAATTGCATTTAAATTTCCTAAATGCATAGAGTTTGGAAATCCCATTATAGTCAACAAAAACTCTAGTTGTGGCCACACCAGCTATGAATGTTTTTGGAGTTGTCAGTTACAAAACAGGGTGAACTTTTGCCATATGGACCCTGTTCTATAATCTATTGGCAGTGTGGTAAACAAAACCGATGAAGTGATGGGTTGCCAGAAGAAGGATTCTCTGAGATCCAATGGGATGTTTAATTCTTCTGCATTTCCTCATACAGAACTAGATCACTATACTGTCAAGCTTCCTTTGTGCAGTACAAAAATCCCACTAACTCAATAAAGCCAAGAAGCCCCTGTCCTCTGAGCTGTCTAAGCGTTATCAGCTGGCACTTTCTTGTGGACAGCGTAGACAGAAGTGGGTTTTAAGGGTCAATTTGAAGAACAAGGGGCTTTCAGGTTACGAGATATTTTATCTGTAGCAATGGAGGTATGAAACAAAGTGAGGAGACATTTATATGGGTAGTTGAGAATAGGAAACTCTTGTCAGAGATCTAGTGGAGGAGGAGGAATATGAAATAATTAAAATGCAGGTAGTGTTCCTTTGCATTCCTGAGTGTTGACATTAACGTGAGAAACCAACTGAACAACTTCTTGCAAATCCCAAGTTTACGCTTTGCGCTGAACACTTGTTGTGGATGGTTTGGGTCATTTCATTTCAGAATTGGCCAGTCCTTTCTGATATTACAGCTAGAACGTGGGAATGGATCATATGCCAATAAAAACAAAACCTTACTGACGCTGTGCTGTTGGAGTTGTTCTTTGAGGGGTGATTGTCAGAGCGTGAAAAGGGTTCCTGAGTGAGGGACACACCCAAGTTCTGTACCTCCATCCATCCTGGGTGCAGACGAAACGAAAGGATAGAGGGTCCATATCCCACGGATCCCTGCATATAAGTGTGATAAATACTTTGTGTACCTTGCATTACAGTACACCTGAGTCAGTGTTACAGTGAGATTTGCCTTGGCCGGAGTGAGGGAGATAAAGTACTGGAGGTGCAAGTTCCCTTTCCTGGCTCTAAACCATACTACAGCAAGCCCAGCTTAAGAAATGGTTCACAGTGTAGGTACCAATAAGATATTTAACAAATTATGTAATAATGTAGCTGGTGAATGCACGACTCTGGTGAAAAATTTTAACTGATGTTATTTTTAAATGAGAAATAGTGTGTGTATGGGTGAGACTGAGGAACTATGAACATAGCTGCTTTTTTTTGAAGTCTTTCTGTGTTTTCATTTCGGCGAGTTCCAGATTGCCAGTGGCTGACTGCATGAACTGCCTGAAACTGGGGTCCTGAATGAGTGCTGTTATTTGCTCGCCACGATACAGTTTCACTTCAAAAGCCATGTGGCCGTTTTTAAAGAACAGTATTTCCCTGTAGACAGCTAACCAAACACCCGTGCATAGCTGAAGCCAAAATAGTCCTAATATTCTCTTTACTGCTACTACAGTATCTCTTAAAGTGAAGGATGAGATCATAGCAGCATTTTGGTTATTGGTTCAGTTTCCTATTTCTTTCTAGGTCTTTTTTAAGCTCGCAGTGTCCTTACAGAATGACCTCCCGGGTTGCTGTGTGTAGCCATGTGACCAGCTGTTTACAGTGCTTAGCTCTGCTAGTTTGAGTCATTTTGATAACCTAAGACAACATTTTGAGCTTTATGGTGTATCAGAGGGTTCAACGGTGACTTGCTCACATTCTTGGGAAGAATCCAGTACTGGGATAAGAATGAAGTGTGGCAGAAAGCCCTTCAGTCAGGAGTGATCATCAACTAATAAACTAGTGCCAGGGAAGGTGGTTTTCCTCCTAGTGCTATGAGTTTGCTGTAAAGAAACACTGGGGGGGAGTTCTTTTGCTTTGCACTGGGTGAGGGTCTAACCAATACCCCTCAGTTAAGACAGCTTGAGGTGGAAGTATACTGGGAGGTGCCAATAAAGAGCTAATGGAAGAAGCCTGGCATGGACGGGTGGCTCATGGCAGTAAACACTGCACTTAATAGTATGTTAATTGCCTGACAGTATGTTTTTATTTGCTGCTATAAATCAACTTGCAGTGTGTTTAATATGTATAATACCCCATCATCTTAACGTGCTGCTTTGTCGAATTTTGAGGACTCGAAGGTGTATTTTATGTTGACTGGTGTGAGAGTTCCATCTGATTTTTTCATGTTCTTGAGTTGCAAATGCCGGGGTGTCATGAGATCTTTTATTTAAAAAAAATATAGCACACTGTTCCTATGCCAAATATTCTTTTGGAAAGCTATTTTTGCTCCCACCCCTAATAGTAACAAGAAAATACTGCACTATGAGCTATTTTTAAGTGGATGGAAATAGCATCCATAGTATTTCAAGCCACTGATGTATAAAATCTTCGTAACAAGAGTGGCCACTTGTTTATTGCCTGTTGTTTTCTCATATTTATTCTTAAATTTTACGAAGTGTCACAGGAACAAAAATGGCCATTCAAGATAATTTATAAGTGTCATGCATTCTCATGTACCAAAAAATTACGGTGTGTAAATGACTATGAATTCTTCCTTTCTATATTGTGATTAAACAAAACAGAGCTCTGCATCCCTGATTCTTGGAAGTTGTGATCTGTCCATTAGAACAGGACAGGTCTCAAACCTGTGGAATCCATCTCTCAGCATAATCCTCTCACTTCGTTAAGAGGAAAAAATGAGGAGGGTGGAACTCAATGAAAGCAATGAAAATGTACGCACGTTATCTTGTGTTCATTCACCAAGATTTACAGGTGCATGAAATATTATGTCAAAAAGGTCTTGTAGATTGTGGAAAGTTGGAGTGTGACAGCTCTTAAATAAATGGGGCTGAGTTTTCAATGACATTGAAAGGGGTGTAATGTAATTTTTTCTAATGCACAGTTGCAGTAGTTGTGTAGGAGTTAAGTGTAGTGCTTATAGATGAGGATTCTATTCCTGTGGCACATTTGTTTATTTTCTGTTAAAACACCTTCAATACACATAAATATTTAACGAAACTCAGAAGTAGCCAGTGTTTCCTAGTATTATATGCAGGTAGATATAAATTTTAATTAAATCCGCTTTATACTACTGTGTTATAGTCAGCTTGTGACTTCAAAGACAGCAGAATTTGTACCATATGTGTCAGTAGTAGCTTGGGAACTTGTAGGATGACATCTGAAATGCAGTTACACTGTGTATTTCCTTTTTAAAAACTATATTCTTCAAAAGAATGTTTTTTGCTAGATGCTGTTACGCTCTTCGTTTTGAGAGTAGATGTTCCTAAAAGCATTAAAAATAAATGGTCAACTGCCTTTAGTAATGTTTTCTTGTGAATTTTAATTCATTTTATAGATACTTTTTATCTGTAATTAGCTTCACTCCCTATTCTATAGACAGAATTAATTACTTCCATAACGAGTGAAATGATCTTTGGAATTCCCCTACATTTGAAATACAGGAAAGCAGTTGTGTTAGGCTGTACATAGAGAAGTTAACTTCTAAAATAGCAGACTGTTTATTTGATGGATAACATTTTTTTTCTTACCAAACTGTATCTAATCAAATCCTTACAAAGCAATGCCATGCATTCAATGCATGTCCCATAATTCTCTTTGGAGACAGTGCACAGCTGCTGCAGTTAGTATTAGCTGCTTCTTATGGCTTGGTATTTTCTTTCAATAAAAATCACAGATGGCAGGGTGTCTTTCACACCATGATTGTAAATATGAGCCTGGTTCAGGTGAAGAGGTGATGTAAGTACATGTAATTCTACTTTAAGTAAAAAAATCCTGCGTTGAGCTCAATTACTGTCTGTTTTTCTGTAGTCCCTGAAATGTCCAGACTTGATCCAATGACAGGAGTGACACAAAGCGTAAATCGTTGTGCATCTTAAGAAGGACAAGGGCACCCTTTTCTTAGGAAAGTAGCAGCACTGCAGGGTTGAGCTTCTTGTGACTTCAGCTCTGTGCACGTTTGTAATCGTTACAGCTTTTGTTCTGTGTTGGAAGTGCATGAGACATCTTAAAACCTGCGGCTTTCCTCCAGCTTGCTTCTGCTGAGAGCTTGTTTCCCTTCCACTCACACTGATGTATCCTCTTTTGCGTGGGAGGGGGAGACGTGTAAATCATTTGCATAGAGCTTATGGACTGTTATTTTACGCGTTTTCTTGTTGCTAATTTTAGGGTGGAAGCGCAGTGATACCGAACAATCATCATAGATATTTCGGATTCTAATTTTGTGGGTTTTTCTGTTGAAAAAGAGCCATTAGAGCACATCTGTTCTGAAGAGCACGGTGTGATGAGGCCTGCAGTTCCACTTGAGTTAGCTCCAGTGTTGGGAGCAAGGTAGCTGTGCCTTCATGCCTTGGTAGCAAGAGCCTCTCGTAGAGCATGTCAGCTTGAACGCAGCCCTTGGAGGATGCGGTTGTGTTGCTTTAGGGGCCCAAACTCAAGCTGTGGCGGTTGTTTGGTCAGGATTGACTTGAAGGCCTCTGCACTGCATTTTCTTGCGATGTGTAGACGTGTCCTAATAAAAGACTAAGATCTTACAGAAGTCTGTAGGAGAACTAACAAGCATTTAAGAGTTTCCATCAGGTTGTACCATGTGTTGCTGTCTAATACCAGCTCAGTCTACATCCAAGTTAAGCAGGAGGATATAGAAACAGAATCTGATGGTGACTCAGAGTCAGAGGAATATAGAATAGGGACTGACACCACCACAGAGCCTATTATGGGACTGATTATTATTAGAATTAGTGCTGGTGGATACTAACTTTCTTTGTCTCTGGACAGTCACCCTTTGACTTCTTAAATGACTGCAGCGATTTTGGTGAATTTGCAAACCACCAAAATTTTCTGAGAACACTTAATTTGGCTGACAGTGTAGGACTATACCTGTGATGTGTTTTCCAGGCTGTTTTTCAGGCTATTTGAAGTACCGCACATGCTGAAGCTTCCACTATTTCTTTTATGCGGCTTTATCAGTTCAAAATACCCTACTTGGAAGAGATTTAACTAGTCTATCTTGAAGGTAATTGGTGGTTGTGCCTCATATTTCTCCCTTCCTACTTGCAAGTCAACTCATTGCCCCCATAGAGACAACAGCAAAACACTCCTTGAGTTAAATACAGCAATTTCAGCACTAAAGTTTACACTCCTTAATGTGTAGGCAGTACTCATTTCCCCCAATTTATCCATAATTGTATCAAACTATGGTTTATATATCTGATGTTTTTTCAAAGTTCTAATGATTTCTCATTTGTTTCTGTTCACTTGCAATTTTTACTGTTCTTGCATGAATATCCTGTCATTAACTTAAATCTTTCTGGTAATGAAAAACTTCAATGTGTGCAAGTGTGTATCACTTCCACCTTTATTTTTACTGCCAAGCTCAATTGCTAACTCAAAGCTGCTATTCACTCTATATGGTTTTTATTTATTTTTTTCTACTGCAAAAGAATTTCAGATAACTTTCTGTGCTTTTGACTTTCTGCAGATTTTCTAGGGTGAAGGTTGTTTTATCCTGTTTTGTCAGTTTGCCTTCTCTCCAATTCCTCTTAATGATTTTATTGTTTCTTCTTAAAACTGTAAAATCTTCTGAGGGTTTTTTTAGTGCTCACTTTCATGTTGGTCACTTTTTATTCTAGGACACAAGAGCTAAAAATCCAGCCTATATTCAGCCTTGGTGGAATAGTCTAGACGTAATGGTTCATGATGTCTTCTTTTAATGACTGCATTTTTGCCTTCTCTTTATTAGCAGTGTGTATTTTTTGTGTGTGTACCTGTGAACTTTAGAAGGATGTGGAGAAGTTGGTGTTGGATGGATATCCAGGAAACAGCCATAGGATGGGATTTCTCTAATGCCGTTGAGATTGGAGACATTCAACTGTGTGGCACTGGAGAGCTCCTGGCATTCCTTTCCATTCCAAAGAATTGCTGCATTTTAAAGTTACCAAAGAGATACATCTGAGACTTTCTATTAATGGGAAGTTTTAATTCTTGCCGTATTTGTTGATTTGAGGTCAAGCAAAGATGATAGCAAGGAAGTTTCCGAGTCTGCTCGCTGCTTAGGAATGGATGTCTTCAGTGGCAGGAACTGGCAAGTGCCCATCTATCAGATTGCTTTCTGTTCTGTGCTACTGTCTTGAACAGGTAAGTAGGAACCAGCTGCTTATGTCTTTCAGATGCTTGGTTAGCGAAATGACAGAATTTTGGCTGTGCATTTCTGACATGTTGTCAGCACACTAGTCTGTAACACCTGACAGTCTCACCTAATATTGTTGTTATGTATAATCTAATGAGAAAGGGAACGTGGCTATTTTGGTAAACATATGAGAACGCTTAATCATAGGCAGTGATGTAGCTCTGTTACATAGAGGTATCTCAGAATTCACACCTCTGTGTACAGCTGCCAGACAAAACAAAGCTCTGGTTCTTCTCTTGGTCCACTTTCTGTTCAGATTTTTAAAGAAATCTTCAATGAATTGAAAGGGCTTCAAAGGGAATAACAAGCATGACTTGAGAGTCAACCCACTGGGCATGTATCATGGTTCAACCCCAACGAAACACCACACAGCTGCTCACTGCCTGGACCAGATATTAGGAGGAAAATCAACTCTATCCCAGCTGAAACCAGGACAGTGCACCTCCACTGCTGAACTGGGACAAGTTTGGCAGCAGTTGCTGGCCCCAAATCCAAATAGTGGGAAGACTTTAGATGACTGCCTCTAAAACAGGTTGGTCACATCCATCCCATCAGTCTTCTCTGGACCGCCTCTGGCAGCTCTGTACAGGGAAGATAGAGTTTTGAGGAGGGGGCAGGGTTCAGTTCCTGGTCTAAAACACCACCATCTTTGCTGCCGTACACCAGAACGGCGCTGTAAGTGCATGCCACCAAAGTTACCTTTTCTGCTTGTGGTATGAAGACACTTTGGGAAGATTGAGGACATGACAACTTGCAGGACTATGTGGATAGACTGTTTTGGGTGTGGGGAGCCGGTGCTGGTGTATCTTTCCTGGCTGATGCTTACAGCAGTTGATGAAGAGAACGATGCCCAGAGTTGTGGCCTAGGTTTGTCTCGGAGAAAACTAGCTGGATGGCTTTGAGAGCAGATCTAGAGGAGAGCTAAGCAATGTTGGCAAACAAGGTACAGTGCTTGTGCTTACAGTCTGTAATATGGCAGTGCAGGCAAATCCCCAAAACTGTGCTTCATGTCATCAGTGTGTATTTAAAAAGACAGAAAACACTTGATTGCAACTGCTGACTTTTCTTTGGCCCCTCTCTCTGAGATCCCATGGATGCCTGGGTTGACCTTCAAGTAATAGATCATCCTTGTTTCTGTGGATCCCTTAGCACCCAATAGAATTTTTATTTCAAAATCAAGTGATGCAGTGTTAAGCTTTATTGAATATTATTTCTGGCCTGTCTAGCACATACATGTGAGGGAGGGCTTTGCTAGTGTATCTTGTACGCTGGAAGCTGTCCTAATTGGGAAGGAAGCAAGAGAAAGAACCGTTACCTGTTTGGAAATCTGTAACTCGGTGGATTTTTTTGGTGATCTGAAGACATCAGTATTCTTGTGCATCTCTTCCCTTGAACCACCACCCTCATTACTTGAGAGGGAGGGGACTGTAGACTCCAGAACTGTACTCTGGACTTAATAGCTGTAGACTAGTAGATGTTCAAAGGAAAACTTCTTGGCTCCATAGTAAATACTTTACCACCTAACATGGAAGTTTCTCTTGTTATGCACAATAATAAGATATGATACTAAATTTGATGCCTCTGTTATTTGCTTTTTCTGCTCTTGCCTTCTGAATCCCCTTTTCATACGAAGTGCTTTCTGCTTCTAATTCATTCTCCCATATTTTCATTTGTATTCTTTCAGGATATTTACTGTTTGTCATGGCTGAAGAGCTAAGCTAATGTACAAAAAAGAAAAGCAACGCCATGTAGTAGTTACCCCTTCTCTGAAGGAGGTATAGATAATATTACCTGAGGGATGTAGCAACAAAGGTTGAAAATGCCTCTTGCAGTCCACAGAGGAATAAACAGAAGAGTTCTGTCAGTTTTGTGTATGGGGGAACTTTAGATTTTGAGTCTTCAATGTGTAAGTGTATGAAACTTAATGTACTGCAGCTTTTGTTTGACTTGCTTTGTCAATGCTATTATGTTATTCTGTCACTTCTAATTGAAACTTAGAGATCAATAGTTCTAGATATCTTTTAAAAACCAATTTAATTTAAACCAAATCTTTATTTTGGGTAAAGAAATGCGTTGCTTCTGGGTTTTGAGCTTCTGTGCTGTACGAAGAGGTTGTTTTGTAAATGTGATCATTTCATCTAGGCTTGTAGAATGGGACCTCAGTTTGTCGGTGTAATGCTGGTCTGTTCTTCACAGACATTTTCAATTTTGGTAGGCTACTTAAACTCCTCTGCATTGGATAATTTTTCCAGGAAGATATTTCATACCGGGGGTCTTTTAGCATGGAGCTTTCCTTTCCTCTTTCCAGAAGCTCCATACATCTCTAAATGGGGTTGTTTATGAACAAAAAAGTTTGGCAGATTCAGTATGGGTGGAGTGCAGTTGAGATCTGTCTTGAGAAACAGGAGTTTACATAAATCTTACTTAGCTAAATTGTTGGGTGGGAGCCAAGTATGTATAGTAGAACTGCTTTTTTATATCTTAAGCTGTATGCCTAAACTTGTCAGGCCTCATGGAAATTGTATAATTCTCTTCCCCTTTCTCCCATCTTCTTCATGCTTTTGCATATTCACTACAAAAAAACTCTGTAGTGCCTGTAAGCATGAAACCTCTGACAAGTAAGATCACTTAAACTTCTGATCAGCTAATGAATTTATACTGCAGGGTAGTTTTTACCTGTAGTGCTTTGGAGGATGCCTTCTTTGGTCAAACACTGACCAAGCCCATTGAGTCTTTACGTAATGCCATGTGAATAGTATTTTCTGGTAGTTTTTTTCTTTACTTATGTCCACTCTAAATTTCCCTTAGCTCTATAGTGTCACACCTAGTGTTTCCTGTTTGGTCTGCACTGGCTTCTTAACTGCTCTGCTCTTCTTCACTTAACATGCTTTTTCATATAATCTGCCCTGGAAAAATTTCTCCAGATTATTAGCAATGATTTTGCCCACTGCCACTGAAGCCTGTTCCTATCCTTCTGACAACTGGCTACTTGTTTTGTTGCCTACATGAGAAATTTTGGCTTCGTACTTGTGTATGCCCCCATAATCATGGTGTCTTGGCATACATTGATACCTCTTCCCTTGTTGGATGTTGTGAACAGTGGGCAACACACTGACTGTTGGAAAATTTTGCTAAAAGGGGCCTCAAATCTTTGTTGTTTTCAAGAAGGAAGGCGAGATCATTAGAAATAATTATCCAGTGCCTGATACTTCTTAATTACTTGTAAATTCATTATTTTAGACTATACTCCAAGTATATCCTGCCAGGACAGTAGCCTACAGGTTCTGCATATAATTTTATTAGCTGCTTTGAAGCAGTCTATTACCTATTTAAAAATACTGCAAAATGTAATTATTTTAATTATTTTTAATCCTACAGGATACATTGCTAATTATTACTGATATTATAGATTTATTTTACTGTATGGGCTGGATTTTGTCTGACGAGTTTTGGGGTTTTAATTAAAAGTTCTAATGGATTTATTATTAATAGCTTTGGGCTCGAACTGGCATGCTAATCACCTGTTCTCCCCAGTATTTTCTGTGGCAGACATGCAGGCAACCAGAAAAATGATTCACTCCCTCTCAACTAGCTGTTGAAGTGGGATGATTTACGGCCTTCCACAGAAGACTGTGGCTTGGGCTGGCTTCTACAAGATGGGTGTAGTATTTGGTAATCAAGGCTCTCGTACAGAATTAGTCTTCTACAATGAGTAGTTCTCCTAGCGAGGATATTACGCACTGGAGTGATGTGACTTCACAAACAATTGTGTTTATGAACATAACTTCACTCCAGAGGTGATCAAACTCACAGGCAATTTCTGGCCGTTGTGGATTCTGGCAACATGGCAGGAGTTTGAAAAACGTGGGAAATGGGGAGTTGAGATCTGGGAGTTAGAGAACCAGGGAGAGTTGAGGACGTGGACCTGAAAGTACTCAAGGGGTCTTGTGGTTTATAGAAGAGGCAGAGGAAAGGTGTGGGCCTGGATGGAAGGAGCTCCCAGAGCAGTGGAGGGTGTGGGAAGCCAGAATTTGGGTGTGATGGGGAGGTCTGGAGTGCAGGTGAAACAAGAAAGCAGCTATCAACTGCAGAGCAGAACCAACTAGTCATGCCCCAAACCAGAGCGCTGTGGGTTTCCTGGACAGGAATGACACTTGTTGTTTCTGCATGGCTCGGAGCGTGGGAGGGAAGAGCAGATAGCGGAGGAGTTAGGGCTCTGGGTAAGGCAGCAGCTCTCGGGCAGTTGAGAAACGCTGCGGAGCGGTTGATAGTACATAATGTGGGGCTGCAGCGCGCCCCAGGAGGGACAGGGCTTTGGGACATTCGAGCATCCATTTCTGCTTCTGCATGTTGGACACCACAAACTTTTTCTATCTTAATAGGCTGTTAAAAAATGTTGTCAAATGCCCACGGTGTTGTCTGGGTTAATAAAAAAGATTCTGTGGTTTTAAAGCTGTACAGCTCTTTTTTTTAAGGCTTTACGTTGCTGTGCTGTATTTCCATACAAGTAGGCGAAGATGATGACTGAAGTACTCTTCTACTAGTGAAATTATGGCCTTTCTGAGGTTTGTGATCAAGTGGGCGAAAGGCTTGAAATAGTGAAGAGGCAGTGGTCTGGAAGCGGGGATGAGGTTTGAAGGGCAGAAGGTAATGACTGTAAGGTTTACTTATAACAGGCTGGAAGGCACCGTGAAGCCTTGTTTTAGGCACTTGACAAAAGTAGGGGACACAGATGATTCTGTGTAATGCCACTGAGAAAAACAAGAGTTACTACACCGTTGTTTGTGCTGAAGATGTGCATAGTTTGGCAGCCTGCAGCCCTCTGGTTATAGTCAAAATGTCCATTACTAAGGCCTTTATGTTAGACAATGACCAGAGATACTACAATTCTTTCCATTCTTTCACCTCTTCTGTACACTTCGATGAAGAAAATA
Source organism: Leptosomus discolor (assembly GCF_034619465.1). Lineage (NCBI taxonomy): Eukaryota > Metazoa > Chordata > Aves > Leptosomiformes > Leptosomidae > Leptosomus > Leptosomus discolor. Next base: position 3,262,095 of record NC_141395.1, read on the forward strand.
CTTTGAAAGAAACGCTGGGAATTCTGACACTTTGCCATGTTGCACAACAATGACGATTAAAAAAACCAGCAAAGCAAACACAAACCCCCTTTACCTTATTAAGATATATTTTCAGGCTTTCTGATAATTTTGTGGTTTAAAGGAGCCCAAGAGAGATTTAGATGTCCAAATCGTACAGGGAAAAGAGGCATAGGCCCTCCCATTGTCTCCTTTGGAGTATTACAGAAGGGGTTGGGCTGCCTGGTCTGGACATCTTTAACATGACAGTATGTGTTAGCCTGTCTCTTCCCTTCACTGTCTAACTGCAGTTGTAGCGTTTTCTTCTAACTTTGAGATGAAGCCCAGAGCAGGGATCACCTACACATCTGAACTCATGGGGAAAAAAAGAAGCCCTGCATGTGGGAAGTCCCTTAGGAATAGAATCATTCTGTGGTAAAAGTATGTTTGTGTATTGCCCTAATGTTGAAAGCCAATTTAACAGAAAGTTCGCTCCTGTAAACCAATTTACTGATTAAAAATTGCGTACTCTGCCTGTCACCTACATTACAGAGTATTTAACTCCTTTCTTGATTTCTCTAGACAAATGCAAAGTGACATCTTAAGGGAAGAGCAGCTATTACTAGCACTCAGGACTTAATGCATTGACCTGGTGTGCCCTCCGTGACCTTGGCAGAATAAGGCAGATTAGTAGTTCGGTGCGTCTTTGTTTGTTTATTTCACTGGAGGTGTAGATGTTGTATTTGCACACCTCACAATCTGCGAAGTTAAAATTAAACCATTTGCCGTCGTGTCTTGCAGTGAGAAACTGAAGATCGCACTCTGTGCCTGTGTACCAGACAGTGTTTTGTGTTTGGCGAAAGAAATTAGTAAGAGAGGAAGGTGAGACTTCTGAAGAGACAGTGAATGTGGGGAACTAAGTTCATTTATCTTTTGAAACAACTCAATCCTAAGAGCAAAGGAATAATTAGAAAAGAAGGTAGTGCTCACATGACTCCGAAATCTCAGTACAAACAACTCAACTCAGATGCTGCTGCACTATACAATGTTCTGATGGGAACTATCTCATGTGTGAGCTTCTTTCCAGTAATAAATATAGCAAATTTCTTTTTAAGCTAGTGGGAGAAGTGAATTTATTCCCTGCCAACTGCTTAAAAAGCTGCCAACTACTCTGTTTTTCTGCTTTTTCGTGTCAAAGTTGAAATCTATGTTGACTTGAGCTGAAATCTTTGTGTAAAAGCATGGTGATTGCTGGTGTTTTCCTGTTGTAAAAAAGCCCTCAGTCAAACTTCTGAAACCACTTTGTACAATCGCACTATTTGTAATGGAGCCTGAGTGTTGAAAGAGCTGGAATAGGACAATTACTAAGAATTCATGCTGACCATTAGTTCAAACTGTTGGGCACAGCAGTTACTGGGTTTTGTTGATTTCAATATAAAAATGTAATTTTTGTTTAATGGGATTTTACCCTGTTCCATTGGTGAACACCACCAGCTGTTGTGACCTGTACTGTTATACTTGGTGTACATATATAATATATATTGTTTATCTGTGAACAGGTAGACAGAGGCAGAAGGTGAATTCAAGCAGTGGAGCGCTGTCAGTATTGCCTTGCCTTAATAGTGTGATGATCGCTGCTTGCCAGAGGAGTTCTCCCCTTCATCGGTGCTTTATTTAGGCTCTTGGTCCTTCTCTTGCTGCTCTTGTGCAGCTTTGCCTGTATTTCTGCATGTTCTGGCCTATGTTGAATTTTCTTCTGTCCTCACATTACCATCACTGTTTCTTATGAATCATGCTTACTGATATGGATCCAGCTATCTTGTCTGTCAACAGCTTTCCTATCTTCTTGTCGTCTTTTTAAGACAGAAAAGGTGAATTTGGCACAAATTCTGGGTGCCATTGATGCTTGACAGATTCAGAAAATACCTGGTCTCTTCCCAGTTTGACACAGACTTCCTTTATAATTGAAGAAAAGGCTCTCCATGTTTCAGTGTGTCACAGAACTATAAAGTTATGTTTCGTAGTACCTGTTGTAGTATTTAGGAATAATTACTTAGAATATGTAAATGTAAGGCAGGCAAGAATGGTTGGAAGCCACAGCTTCATCTTCCATTCCCGTGAACAGCACTGGTCAGGAGTATTCCAAGAAAGGGGAAGGCGTTGTAGCACAATAAATAGTAGCACAGCATAATATTCCTTCAACCTCCATCAATCCGTCTGTACTTCCCATGTGTGTTCTACACATCTGAACACCATTGCAATGAAAGGGCAGCCTGTACAGTTCCAGCCCTTGCAACTGACTGCTCCCCTGAGAGCACTCTGCAGTGTTGGTCTTGGCACAGGCTTAGCCTAATGGGCATAATTTTCATCAGAAATTTTTGCAAGGTTAGTTTTCAGAGTCTGTGTTATTTGCTAATATCATTCTCCTAAAAAAAGTCTGTAAAAATTCAAGTGAAAGTACCCCAGTCAGATTAATATTTCTCAAAGATCTGTTCAAGCTTTTAACTCTACCTTTTTGGACAGAGTTTGGAAGACCACATAGTGAAGTCAAAAGCAGGATTGTAACCACTGTTTTAGTCTCTGCATTGGAAGTTCAAAATAAGACTCAATCTACACAGCATGTCCCAGGGTCAGGTGTGTTTTCTTTTTGAGACTGTTACCTGAACACATCAGTGTTCCTACTTTTGAGAGATGTCACTGTAGTAGTTACAGATACACCGTTCTTGCATGAACCACTGTCTATAGGTGATATAACTTGGAGCAATTGTTGAAGGACTATTTTTCATCTGAGCTGCAGGAGGGGGTTCAGGAGGCAACGTGTGATTTTTGGTTTGCTCCGTATCTTAAAAACAGAAGACCCGTCTGCTTCAGAGTTGTGCAAAATCCTTCAGGGAAAGCTTGCAAAGAACTGTGCTCTGGTACTTTGAGCATTATCCCCAATTACTTCAAACCAAATACCAGCAGTCCCTGTCGTGCAGTGCTGGAACAAATATGAACATAGTTTCAGGAGTTATTGAACAGAAAATGTTAGAATTGGTAGCATATGAAAAATGTGGTTATCTTACCTGGTAAATTATGCCTGATTTGACTAATTTCAATAACAAAACTTCATATTTAAGAAGTTAAAACTTCATATTTAAGTTGATCATTGGTTGCTGCAGCCAAAAACGGTGTATGTGGATAGAACCATTATTAAAACAGTAACTGTTAAGAAACAATGGTGCTCAGTGTTTAGGACACCCCTTCTTACCCACAAATACAGCCTGATATGAACACTTCTCTTTCCAACCTGTTTTTGATGTCATGGTTAGAAGGTCATCCTTTTAGCCCTGGCTAGGGCATATTGTGCAACTTTGTCCTTCTAACAGTAAAGGAATTCAACCTTTCCCAACCCTTTCTGGGCAGAGTTTGCACATCCCATCACGTACCTATCATTAATAATGCACATTTATTCCTCAGCTGACAATTTTTCACAGTCAAATTCTGAGCAGGAGCAGACGGTTCCAAGGCAGCATTCCTTTTGTTAAAAGCCTCAGTCATATCTGGTCTTATTAAGGGTAATAATTACTTCTGGAGTGTTAGAATAGTGCTATTGCTTCAGAAACTTAAGGTGTGTTTTGCTACTTGATTTTTGGTTTTATTTTCAGCTGTTTAGATTCAAGATGCAAGTGTGAAAGTGGGGATTAAAGCTGGAGTGACCCAATTATAGTTATTGCAGCTGTTAACACCAGTAATTTAAAGACAGGCATTTAGTGTTTGGCGAAAATGAGTGAAATCTTTTTGTTGAAAATTCATCCTTGCAATCTGCAATGGCCTTCATAAAAATAAACACTTAGCAACTTTTAAGAGTGTTGGGGGTTGTCCATTTTCCGATCAGACAGCCACTGCTGTTGTGTGTGTTGTGGACGCAATGTTTCTCATTAGTTGTTAAAGAATATGGGGAACTGTATCCATGGTCATCTTGACCATATGACCATATGTACAGGCAACAGGCATCTCCTTTAACTTCTTAATTTAACTGCCCTCTGAATGCAACGATAACCTGTTGAATATATGTGGATATTATGCAGTCATACCGTGTATGGGTACAAACCGAAGTAGTAAATGTTTTTGTCCATCTCAATGGAGTGTTAGCTTTGCAGACAGATTATGGCCATTTAAATGTCAACAGAGTTATTTTACTTCTGATCGTTTTAGTAAAAGCATCCAGTTAATGTGCTTATCCAGCATGGTTGGATATTCCATTCATCTGAAGGGACATTCCAGAGGAATAAGGCTGCAAGTTTTAAATTGGGGATGGTTTCATCATCTAAGCAGCAGGTTGGATTTCCTAGACTAACATCTAGACTCTCTGGAACCACAGGTTCAATTCCTGGCAGACAGCCCTGCCAAGTGTCATACTTGGCACTCGTTTGGTCCCCAGTGTGTTGCTCCATGGCAGCTCTGCTGAAATCCTGCACACGCAGAGGTGAACAAGCAGTGCATTCCATCCCCTGCCAGTGGGTTAGACATGGCCAGCCACCTCGTGAGGCCCTGGAACTGCCCTTGCTCCTGTTTGCTCTTTGAACAGGGAGAGGGAGGAGAGGAGAAACTCTGGGCGTATTTGAGCATGGGAAATGTACAGTCAGGAAATGCTGAACTTCCCTCCCCTCCTCCAAAATATGAAAAGTGTTGAGAGAAAATAGTTTTTGCTCCAGAACTGGGTACCTTCGGGTTTGGAAGAAGAATGTGGCAACTCAGGTGCTACCTGAACTCAGCCTGGTTGTCAAGATGGCTGTTGGCTGCACTTGATTGTTTGGTGATCTCTTCCTAAGTGATAGAGGTCAAAGAAAACCCCCAGTGTCTCAATGGAAAGACGGTTTGGAAATTGTAACAAACAGGGAGTGAAGTTTGAACTGTGCTGACACCTCTGCTGATGACCCCTTTGTTGAGTAAACATTTGACAGGGAAATTAATTATCATCCTTGATGAATAGAGCGAGATGCCTAGAGTGCCCCAGTGACACTTCATGAAGAGCTAGTGTATTGATTTTTCATCTCCTTTGCTCACAGTTTTGAAAGAAAACATAAAGAACTGTGGAGCAGCGTAAGGACAGCACTGTCCTGGAGGCTGAAGCAAAGATGGGCAGTATTGACTGGATAGCAAGGTGTAAATACGTGTATGCTTCAGTATCGCTGCCCTTCAATTGAAGGGTTCCATTCATTTGTGAGTTGATTGACATCAGTAAGAATTTAACTTACCAGTTCCGTGCTGGAGTACTGAACAGACAGATTTCACATCAATATTCTAATGTATCGGGTAGGTTAGTTTCAACAATTACTTTGACAGACTAAAACAAGAAAATATTTTAACCCTGCCCCATCCCTGGTACTATTACTGCTGAAATACTGTTTAAGTAGGAACTGTAGTGTAAGAGCACTTAAATAGCCAAACACTCTTCATTATTTTAAAATAAAGATGACTGAAATGTACCATCTTTGAGACTGGGGACAGTTGTTACTAAGTATACTGGACAACAGTGAGTGGAAAAGAAAAAGCCCCAAACTGAAGATTTGCTTAATATTTCCACTGAGAAGGTAGAGGGTGGTTTTTTTTTTAGCTTTTGGTTTTTATTTATCACTGAGCAGGTCCTTAATTATACTGATTAGCGCAGTGTATACACTGGAGATAGCTGAAGGGCTGAATGAACTCTGGAGACTGAAACTGTGGGCTGAATAATGAGACTAGGTAACTCCATGTGCTATGTCTTCGTATGGTTTGAAATAAGCAATGAGTAAAGGATTAAAACAAGTGTGTATGTGACAGCAGCTGCTTTTCAGAGGAGCATTGTTTTAAGAAATGTCTTCAGATGGTATTAATTTACTCTTAAAATGCTCTCCCAGAGGCATGGCTGTTCTCCAAAGGGTTTGGGGAAAGTCCTACAGGTTTGCACAGTTGAGCAATTATTTTTCATGAGGTTTCTCTTTGAATATTGGAAGGAAAATGACAGAAATGGGTTATGCTGTAGCTGGATTTGGAAGGAAAAGCTGTCAAAAGGGGCTGGTACGATGTGAGGTCGTGACTCACTCCTGCAGCAGCCCGAGCGTGGAGCTGACACGACGTGGAGGCCGAGCGCTGGGGGTGAGGAGCAGCACCTCGGGCAGGCCTGACCTGAAGGTGTCCGCTCTTGGCAGAGCCCCCACGACAACCGAGGTCTTGCAGCGCTGCAGCATCCACCCCCAGCGTGCATCCCACCTCCCCGCCGCTGAGAAGGCGAGTTCCTTGCAGGGGCTGGTGTGGGAGGGAAATGAGCGGGGTTGGGATGCCTGCGAGGAGGTAAAACAACAGCAAGTACGCCTTTCTAGTGAAATAGAGTAAAAATGAGTCTGGAATAAAAGAATAAACTCATTGTAGGAGGTGTTTAGCGGCGCAGTGTCAGTCGTTCCCAGGCTCTGTGCTGTACCATAACGTTAGAAATCCGCCTGTGCCATCCCGTTGTGCATATCTGAGTAATCCTTGTACACGATCCAGTGTAAGTTCTTGCGTGCCTTCTGACATTCTGAAAAGTTTATTGCTATAGGTGTGTTCTTGAGAGAGTTTCATGCGTGGGGGAAGAAGTCATTTTTTTTGTGAAAGCAATTTTACCTTTCTATTAATACAGAAATAATTCAGGCTTTTAGATTATAGCTCCTGCACTACACTAAAAGGAAAATTAAACAAACTTCATCCGAACTAGAATCAGTTGCCGCAAAAGTAAAAACCTAAGGAGAAGAAAAAGCTATTAAGAGATTTAAGCACACAACGAACAAGACCTTTTAGAGGAGATTAAAGTATGTGACAAGCATTAGTATTTCAAGGTGCTGTGATCTACTCATGGATTGATGTGCCTCAGAATGAGATGAGGCACATTAAAAGCTGAAATCATTCAAGCTGGTGTGAGACTGAATATGAGCAATTACCAAATAGTTAGGCATTAAATAAAACGGATGATTTCGTGAACTTGCAGTACAGGAGACTTCTTTGTGTGATCAAACGCTTGGTCTTTGAACCTTTCCCTTGAAATACAAACTTTGAGACAACACTTATTGTGGAAACTGGGAAGTTTGGAAGGAACAGTTCCAATTTTAATATGGCAGTCTAGCACTTTGGATGGTGAGAAAGCGTTACTCACTAAGAAAACAAAGAACATGAAAGTGTTTAACTTCAGCATTTCTGTAAGCATTTGCTGTTTAAGTCACAGCCATTAACATTGGCAGGTTAGGAGGGCTGGTGTAAAAGATTGCCAGGTATCTCTGTCATGCTTGTGTAGTAGTGAAGACTTATATGCAGACTCCATTAGGAGGCTTTTTCTGCATTAAAGAGCCTTATTCCTTCTGAGCATTAAAGCAGAATCCTCTTAGGTCCCGTTCAAACAGTTTGTCTGGACTGTAAATCGGGCATAGCAGTTTTACAAAGGGTTTTAGCCTAAAGCGTGTATAACTGTGATTAAACAGCAAACGCAGCTTTCCACTGGTGTGGCTGTGGCCTTAATTGGGATCCAGTACTGGGGCAGCCACTAAAATGGGATGACAATGTGTCCGATTAAGAAGAAAATCAGTTAATGAAAAAATATTTATAAGTAGTTGTAGATGAAGTACTAAGTGACAAGAGGAATAATTTCTTAGCCTCGTTTCCTCTGTTTTCTTCCAGTAATCAGAGAAAAAGCAGATCCTTATAAAAAGTACGATTTTTCTTGCTAGTGGATTGATTTGCTTTCACTCAATTCAGCCAAACTTTTGACACTGACCTAAGTGGAAGCAGGCTCAAAGACTGTAAAATCCTATAAACTCATTAAAAAGATACAAACGTGCATGTGTATCAAAATGTTAAAAAAAGTCTATTTAAAACTGTTTGAAGCTTCGCTTATGAAATTAGTGAATGTTATTCACCAAATTTGGTGAATATAACACTTCTACAACCTTTAAAACATCAAAACTGAGTTCATTATTACTGCGTTTGGTTTCAAAATGAAAAGTGGTTTCCGTAGTTTGAAAAGCGGGGAAGTTACGTAGTGAAGTTATAGGATCATAGAGTTGGAGTCGTAGAATGGTTTAGGTTGGAAGAGACCTCAAGGATCACCTCGTTCCAACCCCCTTGCCGTGACCAGGGACACCTTCCACCAGACCAGGTTGCTCAAGGCTCCATCCAGCCTGGCCTTGAGTGCTGCCAGGGATGGAGCACCCACAGCTTCCTCAGGCAGCCTGTGCCAGGGCCTCACTGCCCTCACAGGGAAGAACTTCTTCCTTAGGCCTAGCTTAAACCTGCCCTCTTGATACACTTCTCCGCTTAGAGCTCTCTGTGTACCTTTCACTTTGGGCAACTGTCCTAGGTTACAGTGTAAAATGTGCCAAAAGGAAAAAAAAAAGGTATTCTATGACCATCTTCAGGAGCTGTTGAGACCAGGTGGGGCGGTGCTCCCTGCCTCCCCCCTCTGGACTATCTCCTGTTCATGGCCCATCAAGGAACTGCCTCACGACTCCCCATCCCATGGTGAGATGCTCCGCCCGGAGGGGGGGGGAAGGAGCCAAGCAGTCCATGCCAAATAAAAACGGAGATCTCCAACACCCTAGCAGCCTTCTTCCCCTGGATTCCCAGAGGAGTTTTTCCCCCCACTGGAGTTCCAGAGGACAAGAGCTACCTACCTACCACTGGACCTTGGGAGGAAGACCAGACCCTTTTCCCTGATCGCTGCTTCCACAGAACTACAGCCATCGCTTCAGGAGGACTGCAGCCAGCATCTTATCGGACTGCTACTGCCACCCGAACAGGGTGTCAGTTGTATTTCTGACTCTGTCAGTGTAAACCAGGGGGTTGTTTGGTTTTCCCTGCCTTGTGTTATCTATATATATTAGTAAAGAACTGTTACTCCTATTCCCCATATCTTTGCCTGAAGGCCCGTTAATTTCAAGATGATAATAATTTGGAGGGAAGGGGGTTGCACTTTCCATTTCAAGGGGGGCTCCTGCCTTCCTCCGCAGACACCTGTCTTTCAAACCAGGATAGCAACGTGGCAGAGTTCCCTGCCTTGGCCGTGGTATTTGTGTGCTAGCTGGCTGCCTGCTGTGTTCACACGGCTGCTTCTCAGGATGGGTGGGGGCCTGAACTTCTTCACTGCCTCCCCTTTGGTTACTCAGTCCCAGCCCCCAATTTTGAAGTAAATTGTTGCCAACCTCATCTGTTTGAGGCCCTTTTCCCTCATTCAAATTTGGCAGGAATTTGGTCAGCAGCTGTGTAAGTATGTTCTTGGCTTCTTTCATCTGAACTGCGAACTTGTACATTAAAGTCCACAGCTAATTGTAAGTTCCTCATAGGCTAATGAGCCTATTGAAAAAAAATCCTGCTGATTTTTCTGCTAGTTCAGACCCAGTAGGCGATTGTTTCTACTCATCAGTAGCCAATTCTAGTGTTTATTTGCATCTTAAAAGTTAAACCTGCATGGCTGAATGGTGTTTACTAAATAAATGCCAGTGTTGTTCTGAACTTTAGAAACGTTTTAATTGCATTAGATGCCAGTTTGATCAGATTGCAGCGCTGAAACTTCATCAGATCTGTAAGTTGACTGTGGTGTTTGACATGAGCTTTCTGTGTGAAAATCTCTCTTGGTCTTCCACATGGATTTTTTGTCAGATCTTTGGACTTGCCAAGTTCTCTTACTGCTTCATTCTAAGATCTTCTAAGAAGTTACATGATTTCTTGTAATGTACTTAATTCAGTTCACGTTACACATTGCACACATACTTCACATCCGTAATCTGACCAAGTCCCCTTGTGATTTCAGATCTTCAGCCTTTGTAATATTGATCTTGAAATGGAGTCCTGCGATAGTGTCACATACTGGCTCGGTGTGTTGTGAGCTAGACTAGATGCAGCATCTGTTACTACATATGAGAAGCAAAATAATGAGGAGAGCTAAAAGAGCATTTAATTGCAATAACCTTTGATTCTGATGTTACAAATAGCTCTTTTCTGTTTGGGTGAGCCAAATAGAAAAATTGACCTATGTATCTCATGGAGCATTTACATATCTTTCCTGCTTACAGGGACATTTGGTTAGGCTAGCTTAGTAGGGTTGAATGTATTATTATTATTATTATTATTATTATTATTATTTCAGCCTGGTGGATTCCCTGGGGAGCCAAAATAAAAACAGCACAAGCTCTCAGTGACATTTTACAGTTCACTATATATCTCATTAATGAGAATCATGCCCTAAAACTACCTTCATTTTGTGGCTGAAGTTAAAAATATCAGAGTGGGTCTCGGGATGTTCATGTGGCTTTAATATCAACATATTTATGATAGTTGAGTAGCCGCAGTGTATTTTAGAAGCAACAAGAAATTCAGGGTTGCTCAGAGTCCAAGCAGATCATCAGCTTTGTTAGGAATTATTTGTGGAGCAACAGGAGTTGAACATACGAAGCGTTTTGCTGCAAGGGCTTTCTGGAGTGTTTTTGAATACAACCAATACATCGATTGCAACCAATCCAATTGGCACATACAATAATAAAAAAACCACACGGAAATGAAATGCAGTAATTCAAAGCTGCTTTCAGGAAATGTTGCTCGTGAGTATCCCATCAGCCCATAGAATGTTTTATTTTTTTTTGGCTAAACCCAGATTACTGCCGAATTTCCCATTCGTTGGGAGCAGATTGAAAGTTATAAATTGTCATCCCTAATACAAATATTTACTGATTAAAAAGTCTCAATTGCGATTTTGACACTTATTTTTAAGGGCTGTTTCAGAAACCTGCAATGGTGGTGTTTGTGATATTTGGGTTGCAATTGGAAGTTAGGAACGTGTATTTTTAAAATAATGCTGTCTTTAATAATCTCTTCTGAATACTGTATTGATGCTAGATATGGGATCATATTAAAATCAGGTCCAGATTAAAATGTTGAATGATCTACTGGACAAGTGGCCCTGATTAAGATTTTAGTGTTGTTTTCTTCTGGGAAACATAGCAAACTTGTTCAAAACAAGATTTTTTTGCTGGCATCTGTGCAGTCCTTTTTCTGCAGAGCAGAATGTTTAATATTTCTCTAGCAGAGTTTCACTGCCAGGGGAAGGGCATCATTTAAGACTGTAATCCACAGGAAAGCTTTCAAAACATTGGAGATGGATTGTTAGCAAATAAATTCATGATAATTTATTTTTTTGCATTTCAGTGAGAGAGAAACTTTAAATTTCTGTGTTGAAAAATGCACTTGCAATTCCCTCAGAGTACCTCTGCAAAATGTTCTGTTGTTGCTTTTCTATTGCTGTGTCTTGGATAGGCCTTCCTAAACCAGGATGGCCCAGGGAGACCTGCTGGTGCAGGTGGGTGTCAGTATTTGTTGAGTTTTGCTGTTAGCAGAACATGTCTGCAATATGGAACTTCTTTTAATGAACTACTGGGTCAGGCTCCTATTGGTGAGACAAAGTGCACTCCAGCCTTCAGTTTTTCTGGCTGTCTCTTTACCACTTTGTCTGCAGTGGTTGGTTTTGAGAGTTTTGAATGACAGGTAACTTTCTAGAGTAGGTCTGTGCTGTTGTTCTAAAAGCTTGTCTCGAGCAGCCAGCCACTGTTTAAGATGACATTGAAATAATTACAAATTACTTTGAAGGTCAGTAAATACTATTGCTGTACACTGATGATAAGTGGCATTGCTGTAGAATTCAAGAAAAAGTTTTGAGAGATTGTTGTGGTATCTTTTTGGTCTTGGATTTTACGTAAAGAGATAAAACATTATTAATTATATGTAAAGAAGGTATGATGGTTTTCCTACTTCCAAGCATCAGCATTACTTCTGGCAACATGAGTGCGTTCCCCTATGACCTCTCCCAAGAGTGGAAGGGTGTTCTTGTTTGTTTTCTTGGGAGTTGGCTTCTTTAAAAGCAAATATTGTATCTCCATTATTCTGTACAAGCAGGTTGTATTCTTTAGAGTATGTTACAGGAACATCGTAATAATATCCGTGTATTAGTACTTTGTAGTTCACAAAACAGCCACTTTGTAGATGGGAATGAAGTTTACACACTATTACAAAAAACTGGACCTCTACATGAGCTTCCATTGCAGCTGAAGTTAGAAGGGCCAGAATGCAAACACACTGGGTTAGAACAGCTTTTTACGTAAAAAGAAAAATACTGTGTATTTTATTCTAACGTTTTTATTCAGTTATGGATTCAGTTCAGAACTTGGAAAAAAGAAGGTGCTTATTTGTGATCCAAATCATCATTTCTTTGGCAATTTCTGCAGAGCTCTTGAAAAAAAGGAAACAAAACCCTGTGTTTGAATTCTGTCTTTATGCTTTGATCTAACATGAAGTCAGTGGAGAAGCTCTTAGAGATATTATGGAAGTAGGTTGAATCTGTGTGAGAAATCTGAGCAGAAAAACTCCTTCACTTGATAAAATATTAACTCTAGAGGTGTTCCCAAAATATGGCATTCAAAAAATAAGTAAGGAGATAAAATTCCCACTGCCTCTCAGTTGGATCAGATTGTTTAAGTAATGATAGGCAAAGTTCTTGATTCTGAGAGAGAATTACCTTTAAAGGTACTGATACAGTAATCCGAATTTAAAAAGTATATATAAAAATAACCAGTATAAAATAGATGTTTGTTTGAAGTAACATAGCTGTCTGAAAAGTGAAAGTGAAGACTGTTGTTGTTCTTGAGGGACTACAATCTATAATTCCATTTTTATTCCAAAAAGCATGGCAATGTCTTGCAACAAGACTGTAACACTGCTTCATTCACTCAACCTTTTAAAAATCATTGTTCTGCCGTGTTTGCACCTAGAGGGTGTCTGCGGTGAAACCAGAAGCCTTCAAATGGAATGGCTACAATTCTGGTGAATAGATATATACATCTATATCTTCCTTTCAGCGCATTTCTATACTGGTTCTGCACATGGATTCTACACAATAGGTTGTCTGTAATTAATAATATCAATATTCTATTAATTAGTAACTTTGAGTTTTCCTGAAATCACCTCTGATGCCAGTGTTTGAGTGAAGGTGAATTAGTGGGCCCTGCCTCTTACTCTTGTTAAAAAAAATCCCAATTTATATACTAGATGGTTTAAAACATATAGTCACTGCTGAACAGTCTAGGCAGGGCTAATTAGAATTGTGTGAGCGAAGGAGTTCAGGTATTGCTAGTTAGAGCAGCGTGTTTCGGAGGGTTACTTCAGGAGCAGAAGGGGAAAGCAGAAAGGAGCTGCAGCCCCAGAGACTTTGGTAGTGTGAGCAGCCTGGGAAGGGAACTGCCAGCAGAGAAACCAGCTCTGATGTCGAATTCCTCCCGTGCTCAGGGAAAAAGGTGTTCCTGTGTTCTCATAAACAAACTGGCCTGCATCAAAGCAATAGCTGCCTCCATCAGCAGCTTGCTTTCAGGATCAGGAAAAAAACCCTAAAGGCTCATAAATCTTAACTTAGGCGTTACAGCTGGAAGGGTAAGAGTGACTTTGGTGTGTGCTCGTCTGATTTTGGAGATTTATCCTTAAATGATGTGATGATGTTTGCTGTGGAGCTGTATTCACCCAAAAAAAAAAAAAAACGGAGGGTCTTTTCCTTACTGTGGCTTATGGCTTAAAAGCAGTTAGGAAGCCTTGTTGTTGAAGAGCTGCACCTGGGAGAGCAACACCTACTTCTCCTGGTACTTGTTGTTTTGGGGTAATGATCAGTCTGGGTGTTTGCAGAAGCAGTAATTTCTGTGCTCTTCAGGCATTCCGGAGGAGTTTCTCGCGTGATCTCCACCCCCGGAGCGCAGGAGGGATGCAGTTGAAGCAGCACGTGCTCTTGCTGCTGCGGAAGTCAGGGAGACCGGGACAATGCCCGTCGTCAGCAGGGCTGGGCTCTCGTCACCGATGGGTGCCATCGAGCTGGTGCTGGCGAAGGGGTGTAGGACTGGCCTGCTGAGCTGTTCAGCCAGGGAAAGCAGAGCCCTCCGGAGTTTCCCTTGGGTTATTTGCTCTGCTGGCCGTGCTTGGGTCGTCCTACGCAACCAGTGCTTCAGGAGCCCCAAAATCACCTTTGAAGCTTGCAGAGATAGACTCTTAAAGTGCAGTAATGTATTTCAGATCACTTGTGCTTTTGAAAAAGAAAACTACATGTTATCCATGTGACTTATTTCACTTTTACTCATGCTATTTGCTGAAATAATTTTCCCGTGCTGAGGACTCAGTTGTCGGGTAGTTTGAATCCATGCAGACTTGTTTGTGGTGAAGGATCCAACTCTTTGTCTTGTGGGGACACTTGTCAGTGCAAGAACTTCCTTTTAGGATTTGTTCTAGTAACGAGGAGAGATGGGTTCTCACCATCTGAAGCTTTACACTAAATCAGTGCTCCTTCCAGACCCACTGCCTTTCTGTACCCAGCAGCCGAAGGGGATCCAAGTGGAATGGTGACGTGGTGCTGTGGACAGAATGAAAACCGCTGGAGTTGTGCGGGCTCAGCGGCTCTTCACAGGGGTGGCTCCAGCCTGGAGTCCGCGCATGAGGACATGGGAGGTCATCTTCCTGCTGTATGACTACTCAACCTCTTGGAGAGAAGAGAGTTCGTAATATGTGTCTGCAGAGGATTGTCTTCTCCCCTTCTCATCTTTGTCTGAAAGGGGTTCAGACCAAAAGGCTCCCAATGGTAGAGAAGCTATATGAATAGAAAGGGTTCGTATGGACTGTGAAAGCAGAATGTAGAAAGCTACAGAATACAGAAAAGCTGTATTATATGAAAGGCTGTGAAGTATCAGTCTAAAAACTACACAAAAATCTTTATTTATAGGTTTCAATTTTAGTCATCAAACTCTTTAACTGCACAGACAACAAGATGGATGAGATTGCTCTGGGAAAATGCTTCTAACAGCCAGCTCTTGATATATAGCAGATGGCTCTAGGAATGTACACATAACTGTATTTAGAAATTATTTTTTATTTGTTAGAAATGACTAAATACATCAATAAGCCCCTTTGTTGAAGCCAAGTTTGCACTTGTTAACCTGAGCGTGGTAGAGTGAAGCCAGCATGGGAACATCCCTGTTTGTTGCATTTCCATCTTTATTTTTTTTGCTTTTAAGTGTGCTTTTATCATCTTCAATTCTGTCAACATGTGAGTGGGAACACAGGTATGTTTTAGATATATCTGACAGGACCAAGGGACTGCTGAAAGAGGTGATTTGGTACTGTGTAACTTCAACATTCACCAGCATTTTAGAGCAGATCACACTTCTGTTCTCCTGACTAGGAACCTTACCTTTTTTTTTGTTTTGCCTACTGATGTTAGCATAGGTAAATGCTTCTTGTCTTAGTTTCTGGCTACTGTCCTTATTTGTGGTGGTGGAAGATGTCTGGTCCTTCTTACAACAAATATAGCTCCACGTGTCTGTGTATATATTCTGTAGCATTGGACATCCACGCTGCTGTAACTTATAGGCAGCCCTATTTTTTTCTTCTGAGAAATTCTTGAATATAGATCAGTGTGTCTTGAACAAGATGTAAACATGCACGGTGCCTTTTCAAGTAACTGGGGCAGAAATAAGTACTGGTTCATAAACTTGTGCTTAAATAATTTTAAGTGTCTTTCAAGTCAGTAGGACCACTTGTGTATTTAGAATCAGGCATACTGTTTAAATTAGGCATATATTCCTGACTGAAGCCCTCACAATATATAGCACAAGGTAGAGAAAAAAAAGGTCTGTATTTCATCTTCATCCCTCCAAATTCCTCTATGCTGTTCAAGTGAAAGAAAATCCTAGAGACAAATATTCAAGGAGCAGGCTGACAACTATCATGAAGTTATGGGTTATGACTGGAGAATAATGACATTTATTGAAATGGCTGTATAAAAAACAGGCAAAATGTGTCTGGATGTTGACAGAGCACATAAGAGAAGAGCTTGAGACAGTAAATTTTTTAACATGTACATTTTGAGTATAACAATTTTATTATACTAAGTATTTAAGTTAAGTTTAAAAATATTATATAGAAAAAATTGATCTGATGCTTAAGTATTTTTCTATCTTTTAAAATTATGATTCTTTCCTGTCGTACACAGTATTTTGAGACTGAATTGTGCCCGCAGAACAAAAGGAAACAAAGGAAATGTATTATTTATAAAGGTTGTTCATTATAACGATTATGGAAAGAAAACATTAACACAGTAAGAGGTCCTGAATGCACTCGATGAGGGAAAGGGTAGGCTAAGTGGCAGAACGGCAATTCTGAATTTTGAAGAACATCTCTTGAACGTTTTCAACCTCCCTTAGCTGGAGCAGACAGTACGGGAGTAGAAAATAAACAGTTCATGTTACGTAAAAATGTTGCGCTTTAAGCCCTTCTTCATTTTGTGTTAGCATTGGAGAACTTTCTGCCTTCTGAAAGAACATCTTTATTTGAGGAAATTGTGACATATATCAGCAGTATGACGCATCACTAACGGGTAAGAGCTTACTATGACTAATTTAAAGGTTTGAGCTGTTTCATTTCCATATAATCAGTGAAGCAGATATTTAAACACAGCAGCTAAAATGTGTATTAAAAACTTGATAGACTGCCTGGTTTTGCAAGCAGTTTGAAAACTGCTTTCGAAAGCGGTTTTTGTGTTTTCGGGAGATGAGATTCCAATTTGTCCCTTAGGAAAGGTGTCCTTTTCTAGTGGGCTTGTTTTTGGTTTTTGTTCTTGCCAAACGCTGTATCTCTAGTTCAATATTTTTATTAAAAACTGGGTTCAAAAGTAAATTTTTCTTTGGCAGTCTAATGTACCTCTGAAGAATAAACCACTGGTGTTTGCTGTGCAAACAAAAGTCTGGAGAAGCCTCCAACTTAAAAAAAATCTACAGGGAAGTCAGAGATTCCTTGCCTTCAGTACTTTTGCTAGATTCTCTTTTAAAAGCATAGATAGCACTAGCCAAAAATTAGCTCAATGAGATCTGCACATCTTACCATGCTATTTTATGTTCTAGAAGCTGAAAAGAGGTTTTTCAAGAACAGGTACTGCATGGATCAAGGCTCCAGAATAAATCAGGGGCTGGTTTGGTTGGGTGTTTTGCTCTCTGCTGTGAGGTCTGAGCTTTCAGTGGCCACAACAGACACAAAACTCTGCTGAACTGTTACAGGTCTCTAAACTATCTGGCACGGGGAGAGTGCTGGCTTAAGCACCTTCTACCCAGGCATAGCGGAGTCTGAATGCATGGCTTTGGGAAGGTCACTGGATGTGTCCCGCTTGGGTGCGTTGGCTTCAAGTGCAGCCAGTGTGGAGAGCTGGGTGAGGTCAGAAGTCACCTAGGAGGTTTAGAGACAGCTCTAGACATAGACAAGAGAAAACCCTCCTCTGGAACTTGGTGCCTGTCTCTGGCTCCATTCGCTTGGGATTGTTAGCAGGCTGGTAATGAAAGGCTGTGGAAGTTCTCCTTAAAACAGTGGAAGTAGTTAATCTGGTTTTGTTGGTTGGGGCTTTTTTTGTGAGTGCCTACCATTGCACTGACCTGTGAAGGAGTATGTTGAAGTGATTGTCCCTTGTTAAAGATCTGAAAGATCTCAGATGTAAATCCCAGGGCAGAGTTGCGAGGGTTGAGTGTGTCGCAGTGCTCAAGCCCACGTGCTGCCCGGCCAGGCGGGTGTGATCCCAGAGCGCCGAGTGCACAAAGGCCTTGTCCTTCACAGCCTCCGAGCTGGGGTGACACCTGGGACAGACCAGAGATCCCAGCTCAAATGACTTATGCATACCCAGCTCTTGAAATGTAAAAATAAACAAATAAATAAGTTTACAGCTTGCAGATGAAGGGCCCGTTTCCATCTCTTAGAAAGCTGGCGGCGCTCTACCTTTGAGTGAAACTCAGGTACATGTTCTTAGAACACAACGGAGTAAACAGAAATGAGTGAAAGAATTTTCCTCAACTTCTCAGTTGAGTTTTGTAATGTTTATTCAGGCAAGTAGCTGGGTTTTTTTTTGAGCTTTATTGCCCCTTTTCCTGTCACTTAAGGAATTTGAGATTTCAAACCTCTTAAAAATTCAGCTTTTTAAAATAAGGCAAATAAGCAGAATAAGAGTGGAGGTTTGGAGGAAGATTAGAGATGCAGACACTACGAACTGGCAAATCTGTTGTCTACAGTGGGGACAGGAGATCTTGGTATGTTGTAAAGATAAAACAATGTTACTTAGCACAGAGATGAACAGGGGCTTTATTTTATATTTCAGAGGCCTTTGGATCAGGCCCTAAACCAGCAACAGGTCAGGAAGAATTATCAGGCTATGTAGTGTGATAGGGAGAGCAAAAAGAGACAAGGAAAGAAGATCTTAGAAGGGGCAGAGTTCTACAGTGTTTGTTGTAAAAATGAGGAATGAAATACTGCTTTCCTAGAGGAAGACAGAAATTTAATTCTGATTTTAGTAAGACCAACCTTTCACAAAGGAGGCAAGCCAAACATTGTTCCAGCTTACATTGCTTAACATCATAACTCTCTTGAAATAATAGATAATAAAGAAGCTAACTTTAAAAGTAGTGTCTATGTAAAAGGAGTTCACTTCAACGGCAAAGAAAATGTCACTGAGATGCTTGAGTGACAAGACTCCTGTCCACTTGCAGTGGGATGTTTCTAATAGTAGTTTCATCCTTACGGTTATTCAGTCAAGTGTGGATTTTTAATCTGACTTAAATGTGCTACTGTTTTCAGTGCTGGTGATTGACAATTACACTCTGTTGCATTCCTTTCTACTCTCAGCTGTGGTGTTGAAATGGTCTTGGGTGCAAGGAGACAAATTAGATGGATGTTTACATTGTCAAGGAAATTCATCTGTGGTGGAAAGTTTATTTTTTCCATGTGACATCACTGCTCTTCAGGTGCCAGTAATTGTAAACATCCCTTGTTTTCAATTCTTTGTCCCCTTAATCTCATTAGGAGAATATCAGACGTTAAATCTTTTAAGTAGCATTAGAGTGTGTGTTCATCCATAACATATGAGAATGCCAGTCAGTTCTTATCACCTACCTTTTGCAAAATGTTTGCTGTTTTGCAGGTTACTGTGCTGAACAATGAGGTTTGATTCCGTGAAGGCTTTGCTGGCAAGGGTTGGTGTGACTTGGGGAAAAAATTAGTGTTCAAAACCAGACTGACAGTATAAGTTAGAGAGGAAGACAAGACGCACGTGGGGACGAAGAAGCTGTCTCTTACTCTTACGTTACCAACCTCTATAGAGAGCACTTCAAAACAAGTTTGAAGTCTCATATGCAAGACCATGATGACACAACTGGCGTGATCGTCGTATGTGTTTTTGTTATATGCAAAGTCATAGGATGGAGACAGTAAGTGTAGGGGAGAAAGATATAAGGTATTGTTTGTACAGCGTCTTACTTTGTTGAAAGAGCTTTTATCTGAGCCCATAACCTAAATTGAATATAGCAGCTTGTTTTCCTTCCAGAAACAGCTAATTTTTTACTCTTGTCAGTTTGTAATAGTTGTGAAAAAAGATTTCTTGTATTGCCCTTCATGCTTATCTCTTCCTCCTTGCCTCCTTGTTTCCTTTTCTCTCCAACCTATTCACACATCCATGCTAACTACCTTCCCTTACTCGGTCTTGCAGAAGAAAATTGACGAATAACTTCTAAAATAGGAGACAAAAGTCTTACGCCTATCATCTTTGTAGTCATTGCACAGCTTTGCTTTGCCGTTTGTGTGGGTTTTTTTGCCTTTGAAGGATTGTCTACTTGAGGCAAATTTCATAATTAATAAAATGCTTTTTGGTTCTACCATATGTAATTTGGAAGCTTCTGTCTCTGGAACTAGCTATATAAGCTGCTAGTAGCAATAAACCCACCTCAAAATAAAACTAAAACCAGCGATAAAAACTCTTGATGTAATTCTTTCATGGAGGCTGTGATGAAGACAGCAGGCCTCATGGTGCCGGTCCTGATAGCTCTGCAGCAGCGGTGGTGAGGTTTGTGTCAAGCCTTCCCTAGCTAAACGTGGAGAAAGGCCAGTTAAAGAGTTTTGAGAAGAAATATGGACTCTGATGGCTCCTGCAATTCTTTGAAAGAAAACCTTGTGCAAAGAACAATGGAGAGGGCAGAGGCAGACATGGCAGTAAATAGAGATCCTTTACTGAAGGCGCTGGACGCAGACAGGGTTGCACGGACTGGCTCTTTGTTCACTAAGGAAAACTCAGATGGTGCACAACACCCTCAAAGAAAGTTGTTTATTACAACATGGATGTTAATTCCACAGCCATTATAGTAGACCTTTGATCAAACAAAGACTAAGGGTAAAAAGTTGATTCCCTGGCAAATCTGCAAGTGCCTTGATGTGAATTTCACTTCGCCCCTAAACCTGTGGTTTATGTTTATGTAAAACCCACTGTATTTGCACAGAAAAGGCACTAAAAATAATTTGCTATTGCAGCTGTTTCACGAAAGTAGTTTCAGATCAGAGCTAAACTGTTTAAAACCGCAGACCCCACTGTTGTTCAGAATATGGATAACTCGGAGAACTGCATTTCATGGACTGAAAAGCCAAAATTTTGTCTTGTAAAGCCACCTGGCTGCAGTTGATAGTAAAATCTGTTGTTAACCCCTTTTCTGTAATATAATTAAAACACTGCTGAATTATCTGTTCAGTGTGGCCTGGCTGCTCCCTGAAAGCACACCCCTTTGTGTCTAATAATCCTGTCCTTTGTAGAAGGCTGTCCATGACAAGGGCTGTGAAACCTTGTTTAAAGATTTTAAGATCTTCTTAATCCCTTCCTTGATGAGACACCCATTGCTGAAAGCTGGGGGGGAAAGGTCCATCTGTCTTGCAACATATGTGTTTACACTGTAAAATCAGTCAATACAGCAGTGTGCTCGCAGTGCCAAGAATTTCCTTTAGTCATAAATTGAGATATTGTTTTGTTATTGTTAGTTGAGTTTACACACATCGGAGGGACCATTATTACTAATTACCTAAAAGAAGAAGAAATGTGTAGTTCCAAACTGAAAGTGTAGAATATCCCACCCCCGATCCGAAAATGTTCTCAGTCAACACAGAGAAGTGCTGTTAAACGTATCCCTTTGGTGGGCTTCTGGTTTCCACATCGAGGCTGCTACTCACTTCTGCATTTGCACAGTTGCAATGGAAGATTAGGGTTTTCACACCACCTACTTTCATGCATATAATTTACATACCAAAGGGAGTAGCCAGGGCTCCCAGTGGGTTACTGGAGATGTGGGTTCCCAACCAACTCCTGGTGTAGACCCTTAAGTCAGGTGCCTACAAGGGGAGGCTGTAGCTGTCCTGGGAGCAAATCTATTAATAGCAGGAGAAACACGAGGAGAGCAATATGAAGACCCATAAATTGATTTATCTGGCCATACTGTTAATTTTTTCTGGTACTGAAAATCATTTAACTTATTCGGATTTCTGCTTAGAAAACTGATTTTTTTAAAAAAACCCAACCCAACCCAAATGCACACTTTTTATTATTCACTGGTGTTTGTGTAACTATAGTGCCTAGGGAGTGAAGCTGCAGAACATGGTCTGCTCTGCAATGTTTTGTTCAGATTTTGGTATAAAAGCGTCCCCTAGATATGACAATTCTGTTTTAAGAGACCGTTTAAACATGAAGTCAGTAAAACAGAGAAGCCCCTGGCACCACTGAGATAAAACAGGTCTGTTTGGCAGGCAGTGGTCTAAACAAAATGTAATTTTTTTTTTATAGGTAACATCCAAAGGACAGCCTTCAACTGGGACTTGAAAGAGGGCGACTGGGTAACTTCTGCATGTTTGCAGGAAACAATTTCCACATGTGAGGAACAGCAACAGAGAAAGTACAAAATCCATATTTGAAAAAAGTGAAAGGCAGATAAATTCTGGCTTATAGGCTGCTCTGAGTTGGAAGTCATTCTTCTAAATAGTGAAGAAGAGGTAGATTTGGGGAGAGAGGAGGAAGCTGAGTAACTTTGAGAAAAAGGCGCTTAGGAGGAACTGTGTGGACAGGACATGGCAGTCGAGGTGATGATGGTGTAGGGGAAGTTGGTGAGCGAAGCCCCAGGTAATGACAACTGCGATGGCTGCAGTGCAGAGATTTGAGGCAGAAATAGCTCCTCAGCTTAGATACTGCTTAGGTGGGAAGGCTGTAAGAAAAGATGAGTGTTAATGACATCCATTAAAACTATTGCTCTGAATGTGACGGTGAGAAGGTTGGAGAGTGTGGAGCTGTGTGGAGCGGTAATCGCTCGTGCGAAGCACCCGAGGTTTGGTTCGCCGCCGTTCACAAGGAGATTCAGGAGAGAGAGGCTGAACTGGATTCTGAAATCAGCGAGCTACGAAATAAATAGATCTGTCAGTCGTTAATATACCAACTAGAGATCAATTTCTGTTTGCAGACAGGTTGACTAGGCAAATACTGTAGAAAGGGAAGAGGCCCATGGACCCACTTACCCTGATTGTCAGTAGTTCTTACAAAGCATGTTGGTTTTTTTATCATGGAATGTGTGTTGCAATAACACAGTGATTAGGGACTATAGAACAGAATAGTTTAAATTAGGTGAGAAATAACACAAAGTGATCTGATTCATAAGAAGTCAGGCAAGTGCACGGAGATCAGGTTGGAGATAGAACTGTGATCACATTTGTAGATATAGATTTCCTGGGTGAAACGAGGAGTTTGGGGAGGTTCATGCTGCAAAAGTCCATATGGTACTTGTTCTGTGGATGTAAAGCAGAAATCTGATACTTGTCAAAAGCGTCACATATTTATTCTCCATGAATGTCATATGTGCTCATACATTCATCCTTCGTTTTGGATGAAGTGGATTATGGTTGCTTGGAAGATTATTTCAGAAACCTGGAAAATTTTCGGCTTATTGCTTCTCAGGAATTTCCTGTTAAAGCAGTTTGTAGGTCTTCAGGTTTTACTCCATGTGAAAGTCTCTTCTGTGTCATAGAGACAGTGGACATCATCCAGTGTTCTTGGATGGTTTCTGTTGCCTGAGAAATATTTGGGGGAACAACCATCCTAAAAGAATAACAGTATAAAAATAGCAGAGGGAAAGCCAGAAAAGCAGAGGTGGGTATGATCAGTTTTGCAGTAGGCTGGGACAAGCTCTTGTGAGACAAGATTTTCGTGGTTTACAATTGATTATACTGTCAGATTACAAGCGATTTGTTGATGCATGTTAGCTCATGTCTGCAGAAATCCTGACTAGGGGGTTAGGGAAAACATCTCGCAGTTTGGTGGTTACTGTGTAATGGTCACCCAGATGCTGTTAGTTGCAAAAATTGTGATAAAGAAGATTCTACACATTATTTGAAAGCAGAGAAAAGAAAATCAGATAATATCTGTCACACTTGAAAAACAAGGAAAAAACCTCTGAATAATTCTAAGAAATATTTTGGTTTCTATTTCTAATACGGATTTCTGATGTTCTTATTCCTTCTTACATTCTTCAGACACGTTCTCATCATCAAGAGCTGTGGAAATTACCTGGACAATTCCTGTTTCTGGTACAATGACTTCTTTTTGAGCACATGTGTACATTGCTGTATCAAAGCATGAACGTTTTCTTCCATGTACTGTGCAGGAGAGGGGAGCAAACATGTTCGTAAAACAGACAACCCTTTGCAAGACAAAATATAATTTAGGTTAAAATGAACAAGGAACTGATTCTTGAAAAAAGCAGCGTGCAGTGATCAGAGAAAGGCAAGCTCGGATGGTTTGGAAGGATTTCTAGTTCTCCATAACATGTGTGGCAGTCTGCAATGGGTGAAGGGTAAGAAAATAAACCCACCAGAGAGCAACTACTTCTTATCTTTAGAGGCAAAAAGATGAGAACGTGTGAACCAGTGGGTAGCAAAGAATGTCAGTTATGTTCTAATCTAGATTGGTGAATAAAAAGATAATCATCAGTAAATTAGAAGAGGTGTTGAAAGCTCAGTTAATTATAGGAAATGAGGAAATTAGAGTGCTGAGTCTGACTGTTTCTGATTCACTTGTTAAATTAAAAAAAAAGTTGTGGGTTTTTTGTCATCCATACTTTTGGTTCAGGTATGTCAGCTGTAGCATTGTTGTTTTTTTTTTTTTAAGAACTCCTCAAATGAGGGTTTTGGTGTTGGGCTGGGTGTCACCTGGAGCAGCAGTCTGCAGGGTCCAGAAGCACATCTATGCCAGCATGTCCTGAGGCAGCAAGAGGAGCTCGAGTGTCCACACGAGTTTGCTCCACTAGCTCCTGGTGCTCCACCTCCCTAGCTCACTCTCTGGAAGTGATGGGGCATCTGTTTAAAAGTGAAGGACTTGCTGAAACTCAGAATTTGTAGGTTTGTTATTACAAGTGTCAGCCTGTGTGAGGAAAGGAGGGGGTTTACAGTTTTTGTTATTTATTCTGGTTCTATCTCATCTCTGAAGGTCGTGAATTGTTTTCTGTTGCACCGAGTGTGAATGATTGTTGCTGCTGATGGTGAAGTGGAACACAAACTGGGTTGCCTGTTAAATGAGAATGTTATTTCCCAATGCTTTTAAGAAAAAACCAAAACTGTACCTTGAGAGTCTTTGTATCTTATATTTAAATCGTGATTAAACTCATTGTGTGAGAGGGAAAAGTTGTTTGACCTCAGGGATATTATGAAATGTCCTTCTCAGCTTTCGTTGTAACTTAAAGTTGTACATATTTTGCAGTTTGGACAAGCGCTTCATATTTGGACGGTCCTTTAATCTTGACCATACTTTTGAGTGTATTTGAGGGGCTGTTTATTACAGGGAGAGGTAGTGGGGGAGGGCTGGAGCCCAAGCACTGCAAAGTGTCTGTAACGTTTTAGCAGAGACCTTATTTAATGGAGAATTTTGAAACCCCTTGAGGGTGAACTGCTGATTAGAGATGTGACTTTGAGACATGGGGTGGGTTAGAGCCTCCTTTGATTAAACCTGTTATGTTTCAGCCAAGTTTTGTTGTCGTAGGGGCATCATTTATTTTTGTTTTTACTTTTAGGCATGTTCTTTTTCGTGGTTTTTTTTTCACTCTTTCTCTGAGCACTTAGCCGGGAGGCATACGTATTTAAATGGCCCATACAGCTTCTTTCAGAGCTGAAAGAGGTACCTAAAGTTAACATTGCCTATCAAGTTCCTGATTTTTCATGATTATTCTGAAAAGTAGCTTCTTTACATGAAAATAATAAATAACTGTTGGTTCTTCACACATGCTTGTGCGATAAGTCTGAGTAAAACAAGATCTTCCTTGCAGTGCCTGTTTCAGTTTTAAAAATAGTTATGAAACAGCACTGGAGCTACTGGACAGTTTACAGAAAATGGAATATTGACTGTTGGAAAGGAATTGGGTGAAACAGAAACCTAGCCTACCTCTGGGACTGGAATAATCAGCAGTGAAGGTTCACAGTAACTTAGAAAGGGGTTTTTGTACTTTTTGAGGGGGGGACACCTATGCATATGTATAGCACTTGCTGAATTTACAGAAAGGTTCTTCAAATAGCAGTGGAAACAATTATTTTGCATAAATAACTTCAGATGTTGCAGATATGGCTCGTTATATTTAAAAGGGCAACATTTCAAGAGCTATGTGCAAGTTTGCTGATAGAGTATTGTCCATAACAAATTCTTGTCATTTTTCCTCTGTTGTCCTTTAATCCAACCCCTTTTTTCCTTTACATACGCTCTTCCGGAAGGAAAAGCTGCTCAGAGGCAGAGTGACTTTTATTTTTGTTCACCGTTCTGTGGGGTAAATTTTGTGCCCAAAGGTTAATCATCATAATTTGGCAGTATAAATTCTGTATGACCCTGGTACTTTCTGAGAAATAGTTTCCAGGTCCAAATTCTGGTTTAGCCAGACTAGCAATTGCGAAAGGTGATACCTCCACATAAAAAAAATGAAGGATAGAAATACATCCCTAGACTTTTTTTTTGCCAAGTGGGGTGTTTCCTCATGTCATGAGCTGAGATCCTCCTTAGTACTCCTTTACTGGTGTCTTTTAATTGCAGTTTTGATTGCAGTCAGCCCAAGGCAAGGTAAATGACAAAGGAAAAGTGCAGCAAACCTTTTCCTGACTCCTTGTCCTCTGTGAAAGGTTTTCTTTCATGCAGGTGAAAGGGGGTTAAGCAAGACCAGGTCCTCTGGCAGCACTGTCTTCCTGCGAAAGGAGGGGTGGGAGTGGGGCCGTCTGCCTGACTCAGCCCTTCTGCTGGGAGCGATTGTGGGGCACAGCACCATCGTGCTGGGCTGGGCCTTTCAACTCCAACCAACGAGAAAAGTACGTGGAATTAGGACATGGTGATGACTTCAGTGGATAAACATCTACCCGAATTAGCCTGGAGGTCCTCATTATGCGAGAATGGGGAACAGTAAAAATCAAATCAGCAGAGATAAACTGCGCAGATCACTTCTGGTGATCGATAACAGGCTTGTGCAAATAACCCTGCTGTACAGCAGCCCATCTTTCTGCGAGTCAGCAGGGAGCGAAGATTAGATAAGCTGTAGGCCAGTGAGACTTCTACAGAAGCTGAACGCATAGAAAATGTCCATCGCTCCATGATTTGATCGTAATGTAATGAACATTTGCTTTGTGCATGTGGGCCACAGGAGTTTGTTATGACAATCAAGTGTAACCAACCGTAATAAAAATAAGTGATATTATCTGATGTGCTATTTCCTAATGTGACATTTGCTGCGTCTAGGATGTGGCAAACACCGAGCTGCAGACTGACTCTTGAATTCCTGCGTTCCTAAAGCAATGG
This sequence comes from Leptosomus discolor, assembly GCF_034619465.1. Taxonomy (NCBI): domain Eukaryota; kingdom Metazoa; phylum Chordata; class Aves; order Leptosomiformes; family Leptosomidae; genus Leptosomus; species Leptosomus discolor. The sequence continues at coordinate 3,288,802 of NC_141395.1, forward strand.
GAGCTTTGGCCACTTGGAAATCCCGTGGAAGAGATGCCAATACCTGTCTCCTTAGTCAGTATCATTCCTTGCACAGAAGAGATTTTTGCGGGATTAGTCAAAAAAAGTGACGCTGTAGAAAACAGCATGTTCCAACCAATGCAAGAACTTGGCTAAATGTGAGGAATTGTTCTCGCTGATAACAAGGTATCAGGATGTGTTGCACAATAACTGTTGTAAGGTAGAAGTAGGAATGCTCTTTCAATTCATGGTGTGCTTTGCTGGTGCGTGTTGTTCTCTGTTTGGTACCTTTGGGCTCGGCTCTCTGCACCAGGCAACTCTTGAGTTTCTCATTGTCTTCATGGCACTGTCGTGATCTCAGATTGCTCGTTCTTTTGTCTTAGAAAATCAGCAAATGTATCATTCTTTTTCTTTTTTTTTATGTTGTCTAGGAATTATGGAACCAGGATGCTTCAACTGATGTAGTATTACTACTATATGTTCTGGCTAAGTTTAATAAAATGGAAATTTAATAGATACATTAAAATGTCTGGGATAGTGGCTAAACTTGCTAGCGAGCTGGAACGTTGACCTTACTGCACTTAAGAGCTGTGAGTCAGACTCCCGACGCCACAAGACAGAGCCAGAGTGGGAATGAGTTTCTGCATGTATCCGTATGTAACTCGGAAAGGCTTTCACTGCTCAGACCATTTGGGCCTTCTGCTGCGCTCAGGGTTATTTCAGGCATTGCTTCAGCACATTCAGTAATGAAATAAGATCAAAAAAGATAGGCCTTTTTCTAGTTTAAGGTTATTTAAATTTATTTCCTTTGCAGTTTTATTCATTTGTGGTTAAAATATCAGTATCAACTCTTTTTAGCTGTTCACTTACAGTAATTGATAAAAACATAGCGGAGATGAGGAAGACAGAATCCCTGTCACATTAATCTTGCTTCTTTCTCCAAAGGAGTCTCTGGATTTTGGCCTCCACCCTGACGTACAGTTAGCCCTCAGAAGTGGCCAGAAGATGGTGGGTTGCTGAGAGCACCGCAGAGCCAGTGCTGCTCCGGGGGCCCAAGGAGAGACAGGGCTGTGGCTGTTCTGGCCCTCAGGATTTGGATGAGGTCCTAAGACCATTAGGTGTTTGTTTAATGCTGGCTTTGAAAGGTTCCTTCAGGAGCCAGGTGTGTGTCTCTGCCATTCTGTTCTGTAACGTGTTTGTTCCTTAGGCTAGCTCTTTAGTCTGGGTTCAGGTTCGTGGTGTACGGTTAACGTAAGTCAGTGACAGATACTGCCTCGAAGCTTCTGTTCAGTTTGATCAAATGTGGTGGTTTTACATTTTCCTGGTGAGAAATTTCAAACCGAAAGCGTGAGGTAAAGATTGGAAGTTGCCTTTCTTCAAAAGGCTCTTGGTAAGGACAACCAGACTTCATCAGAACTGGAGTTCTGACCGTAACCCTTGCTGCTTCTCAAGGAAGTTTTCCTCCTTGAACTGCTGAGTGGGTTTTTGTGAATGAGGGTGACTGAGTGCTCGGCTTTGTGGCCTGAGTGTGCCTTGTGGATCAGCAGGACCTATGCACACATCTGGTCAGACAGGGAGTCTTAGTATATATGTGGGCATAAAGGCATTAAAAATCAATGGGAATTGATTCTAGGCCCTGCTGGTACTGCAGAATAGGTTTTAAATTTTTAGATGAAACTGAACCCCCCCTACATTGCGTTGAACTCCAGTTAGACAAACTGGGGATTGTCCAGATCTCTCTGACTTAAGTGCAACGAGTCACATGCTTATAATTAAGGTTGTGGTTAGAATCAAGATGTAGATGCATCTGGGACTTGCAGAGAGCACAAACGGTTGCTGCAATAGTCATTTCCTTGCGCAAGGCAATTTAGCTTTCCTGAATATTAAGCTCTCCTAACTACCGTGACATATTAAGATGGCATATTCATGTATGTATTTATGTGTGGGGAAAAAAAAAGTTAAAAAACCCCCATAAAACAAAAGCCTCCTTGGTCTCTTCTGGCTCTCTCATGTCAGTTTGTATTTTTTTCAAGAAGGAAAACTGAGGAAAAAAAAAACATAGCAAAAGCAAGACAGGATAGAATAAAACTTCAAGCTGGATTTGAAGATACATAAACAGTTTCAGTCAAATATCCCCTAAAAAACTGTTTTCAGAGGATACCGCTGCTGAAGAGGAACTCAGGTAATTACTAGATATATACCTTTGTCGCCTGCCTGACGTACTGAACAGTCACCCAGATAATCATGGAGCCCAAAGTTAACTGAGGTTCTGTGTTATTATTTTACTCTGAGATATAATAAGTATTTAAGAGGAAAATGCTTAAACGACTTGCTTGTTTCTGGCGCTGTTACATGAGTTTCACAAGAAAAGCATCAAACATAACAGACTACTGTTTTTATAACATGGCTATCAGTAATAGGCTAAAAATATGTCTTGTGACGGAAGTGTTAACTGCTGAATTGATTATTTCTATTAGCATTCACAGCTATTGGGAGTCGATTTATTAAAAGCTCCGTCGCAACAGCAATCCAGAAACGTTTACAGGGATGTTCGTTTTTAATGCAATAGCTGAATTTCACTCGGGGTGAGTGGTAGGGATTATTGAATGTCATTGACCATCTGCAGTTGTGCTTTGGTCTTTCAGAAAACGGGGAAATCCGAAATGTACCTTTTATTGAAAATAACTGGACTTATTGAGGCAGAGAGTTTGAGGGGCTCAGGGGGAAGGATATATACTGGCACAGCAGAAATTTCGTGATCTTGGTACAGAAAATGGTCCAAAGACGCTGCGCGTGGCTTGGTTAGTGCTGAAGCGTGTCCCCGTGAGGAGCACTCGCTCCTGGCACAGCGTGTGTGTGTGCCACATAACTCCACCCTATGCTATCCAAGCGATTCTTGTAGTCTCCTTATAAAAAAAACCCCTTTGCTTTCCCAAAATCTGATTCCTAAAGCTCTCCCTGGGCTACCGTGTGAAGTGTAGCCCTGGCTTGGCCCTCAGCAGCTTGGCAGCTCCTTCTGTCAGCTGGGCCTTGGTCTTGTAGTTAGGTTGCCACGTGTGAGAGAAGCCCGGCATGTCATGGTGGGATTTCTCCATCTCCTCATGGTCCTAGTGCAGTGTTGAACGCCTTATCTTCAACCCGGGAGAGCTGGTATCAACTGCCTCCTCTCAGGTAGTCGTTAGTGGCTCCAGTCCTGGGAATGGTGTGAGCTAACTTGTCTGGCTTTGCCCTGACTGGAACCAATTACAAAGTTGGTTACAAGGTCTCGTTCCTAAGCCAGTAATTAGCACGGGAGAGGCAAGCAATTTCCTAAACTACTTCTTAGCTCTTCGTCTCCTCCTTAGCCGAGTTGTCAGCTAAAAGCATCCATGTGGCGGCATGGCAGGGGCTTGAGGGCTGGCAGGCTTGCTCCAGCGAGCTGCTTAGCATGCACTCGAGGGAAGCATCGCTCTGCGTTCGGCTGTTTGCTGTACGGGTGCTCAGAGGTTTAAGTGACATCTTCAGGCTGCAGCAACTTAGCTGTCACTGGGCTTGTGTCAACAGGGCAAAACAACGCTGCGAGAAGCAGGCCTTTGGCTTTTAATTTGGGGGCTGTCTAATTGATTCTGATTCTACCTTCTAGCAAGGGGTCTAAGTGAATAGTGAGCATTTTTGGGTTTCAGCGCCAAGTTAGACAATCGTTGTGTTTTTTTTTTTGCAGGGGGAAAAAAGAAGGGTTTGTGAGCAGAAAGGAGGAAGAACCTTTTTTCTCAAGTCTTTTGCACAAGTAGACGGTTCTATGAAAGTCAGAACAAATGAGACAGGAGCAGGCTTTCTGTAGACATCTGGAAAATGCTTTTCAGTAGATATTCTAATAACATTAAGATAATATAAATAAAGCAGGAAATCACGCAAATGAAAAGAAAAGCAAGAAATAATAAAATGAAGTCACTCAGCCATTGTAGACAAATGCTTATTAATTAAAAAAATATAGCCTAATACAGATGGACTCTAGCTGCAAAAGAGAACATTTTAAGCGAAGATATTAAAGCAAAAACTTGCATAGAAAACTTCATATGTGAAGCAAAGGATATATGTTCTGGAAACATTCTTAATTATTTTTATTTTGAAATTACTTATATATCATGCAGATGAAATACGGAAATAGTGTCCAACTTAAACATAAATGAGTGCACTTCAAATAAAAAAGGTCAACCAATAATATATGGGATATATCTTTAGCCTCGTGCTAATGGAGGGGATGAGATAAGGATAAGACAGCAGAATCTCCTTTTGTGGCTATATCCATAGTGGAGAAGAATTTTCTATACAGGCTCTCTAGACTGTTAGTGATTTCTAACAGTTCGTTTTAGAAGACTGAGCACAATCCAGTGAGATGTTGGTTTCTTAATTATCACTGAAGTCTACTGGCACTTAGGCCATTGAGCTATCTGGGACTGTTCTTGATCCCATCAAGAGCTGTTAGTCTTAGGGAGCTTCCAGGGCTGCAAACTTTCATCTCTGTGGGGGAGGAGAGAAGAGAGGGTAAGGAGGAAGCTGACCCCTTTGCAGTTAATGAAGTAGCTTTGATATGGTCAACAGAATTCCCTTGAGGCGTGTGAAAACAGCAGCTTAGTTTTGCAAAGGAAGTGGATCAAACCCAAGCAACGATGTTTACAGTAAGTGAAACAGCAGAGCACAGAGCAGCATAATTACTGCTTTAGGACAGCATAAAAGGCGATGCGCTGTGCAAAATCTGCAAAACCACCCGGATTTACTAATGTGGGAGGAAGACAGCTTCGATGTGTTCCTTCATTAATCAAACAGACAATCTCATGACCTCTGACATATCTTGGAGACTTGTGATTTCTTATTTCTCTTTTTGTAAGGCTTTTGTAAGCCCGTCACGGCGAACGTGGCTCAGATGGAGCTTCCCTGCGCAAAGATAAATTGTAACCGGGTCTTTTATCACCCCTTTCTGACTGAGGTAGCTCTGCAATGTTATGAGCCGGTTGAGGACAGACGTAAGGTTTAGATTCAGGGAATTTTTACAACGGCAAATTATGCTCCTCCATTTTCTAATAATTTTGTGTGCCATGAATTTGAATTCAACGTACGTACATATGATGCTTTTTCACACCTGATTCATAAACACTTTGGTTTCGCGTTTGTGAATCCTTCTTTCACGTAGCTGTAGCGTTGCTGGTCTTGAGGATGTGCTGTGGAAGCAGCACGTGCAGAAGTGATAACAGAAACACTTTTTGTGCCTTTCCTTGCTGCAGTTTATCAGGTAATCTACGGTCTCCAGTGTGAAAGTAAGATATTTTTTCATTGCTTTGCTATACTAATTCAGTTGGGTCTTTATGCCATAGGCTGGCTAAATGAACAGTAGATAACGTTTTGATGTTTTCTATGCAGGAGAGAGCAGAATTTAAAATATTTTCTTTTATCTCTTCTTTCTCCCCTTTTTTTTATGCTCTATAATTCATCAGCAGCAATGGCCAGTGTAAATTTTTCACTAAACTGTTATTGGATATTCAATTCTTTAGAAGAGGAAACCAAAGAGTCTGACTAGAATTTGTGTAGTAGTTTTACATGGTGGAGTTTCATGGGGTTTTTTTTGATTTTTGGGGTGTGGGTGGTTTTGGTTTTTTAACTCCAAGCCCTGTACGAGCCCTGTGAGGCTCCTTGTTCAGCACATCCATTCCCTGGTGTTTCTCCCTCTTCTTTAGATGGCGAGGGAGCTGAGGACTGTAACGCAGGGCTGTGGATTTCATCCCTGGAGGAGGGCATCCGAAAATAGATGTTCGTTTTAGCAGTCCCGTATCACCACAGTCAAATCTCTCTGTGGTTCAGCTAAGTGGTGAAACCCTCTTAGGAAATGGGACTTGGGGTCCTAACGCCTGTGTGTGCCTTCAACTCTTTGCTGAATTTTACAGCTGAGAATGCTAATCCAGCTGAATGGTAGGCGGTACTGTCGGTTGTTCCTATGACTAAAACAAACTTTTAATAACTTTTCCATGAACCTGTATATATTAACAAATACTGCTGTAAAGGAAGCGAAGCAGTAAGAGTTCCTTAAGGCTTGGATGAGATTCTAACCAGGGAATATTTCTCAGCTTACCACGTCATGCTCGTTCTGTGTTTCAGCTAATAATAACTAAGAGCGTGAAAGCTGTTTTGCAGTGTCTTTTTGCCCCAGCTCAGCTTTGCCTGGCCTAGCCAGAGCTAGCGAGTTAAAATACAATGAAAGGTGGGTTTGACCTGATGTCCTGTTCCTTTTTTCTGCAAAGCTAATTGTCAATTTTTGTTGCTGAACCTCTTGCACTTCTTTCTTTTGCTTTAAAATCCTGTATAGTATTTAAGCTTCCTAAGCACCCCGTGGGGATATAATCAAAGAGAAAAGAAGCTTGGGAAAGAGCCAAGAGTGTTTCCCTTGCTGCTGTGTCACAGCCCCAGTGCTCCGTCAGCAGGGAATTCATCTCGAGAGTGAAGTTCTTCATTCTCCTTTTACCTTTTAGAGGATTTCTATCAATAATGATACCTGAGAAAAGAGTTGATAATAGACAATAATTTGTTCTTTTAAACTATGCAAGTTAGGTAAAAAAAAAAAGGCACTTCTCTGGGAAAGATAATACTTTTACTGGTGTTTACTGCTACAGAGTTTTGTTCAAACATCACCTTTGCAGAAATCATAGTCTAGCAAAAAAATTAAATCTTAAATGCCATTTTATTCTAGTGATGCCCACTAGTGCCACTATGTTGTAGGGTCTGTCAGCATTTCCATTATAAAACTTCAAGAATTTTTATTTTATCTCTGCTATAAAACCTGTTCTGGATTTGAAACATACCCTATATGTTCTGTGTTTAGGATCACGTTTTATTTCGAAGGATTAATAGTGGTACGAAGATGATGAGAGGACTGGAGCATCTCTCCTACGAGGAAAGGCTGAGAGACCTGGGGCTCTTTAGCCTGGAGAAGAGAAGACTGAGAGGGGACCTTATCGATGCTCATAAATACCTAAAGGGCGGGTGTCAAGAGGACGGGGCCGGGCTCTTCTCAGTGGTGCCCAGCGACAGGGCAAGGGGCAACGGGCACAAACTGGAGCACGGGAAGTTCTGCCTCAACATGAGGAAAAACTTCTTTATGTTGAGGGTGGCAGAGCACTGGAACAGGCTGCCCAGGGAGGGTTGTGGGGTCTCCTTCCCTGGAGATATTCAAACCTGCCCGGACGTGATCCTGTATGACCTGCTGTAGGTGATCCTGCTTTAGCAGGGGGTTGGCCTAGACCATCTCCAGAGGTCCCTTCCAGCTCTGACCAGTCTGTAATAAATGTCTCTCTTCCTACTGCTCCATAAACAGTATCTCTGGTTGAGTAATTATTTCTCCACTAGAAATAATTACTGATTCTACTACTGGACACATAACTTTGGAAAGAGTTCTGTGCCTTGAAGTCAAGGTTTATGCAATCACATTGTAGTTATGGTTATGCTCTTTCTCTTGAGAAATGAAAATGCTTCTTTCCTGAATCTTATTCTTCACATCTCTTCTGGTTGTGGCCCCACATAGAAAGAAGGGAATTTTATAGATCTTCATCATTATCTTATAACCTTTAGATGTGGGGTTCAAAATGGGTGTGAAAATCTGGTGACCTTGCTTACAGTTCCACTACCCGGTAATGTTAGGATGACACGTTTCACTTAGCACTTACATTTACAATCTTTTCAGATTACTTCTGTGAAGGATGAGCAAGTAATTCATAAAGAATCAGTATCTGCCAACTTTTAGCTTTCTGTTCTGCTTGGGAATTACCCATTAACAGGTTGTAGTTTGCATTGATTGTTCAAGGTTTTCTTCATAGGCTTCCTATTCTTACTCTATGGTTTGTGCAGAGTTTTTCCTTTTCTCAACCTTTGTAATATCAACATAGGTATTTTTGTGTGGTTTTCTTTTCTTCTGTGTTTTATCGGTGTTTAAAAACTGATAGCCAATGTACTAGTAGCTTGGTTGAACACTTGCCTGCCCTATGAAAAGTTTTCTAATAACTATCAACTTAAAAACAGAGAAAAAAAGAATGATAGTTCATAGCAGACACTCTGACACAAAGCACAGTAAACTGTTTCCAGATGTACAAGTATTTTTTTAAGCAAAGACTGAAATTCACCCTTCTTGCAAGACAGGGAGCTGTCCCAGAGCCGTTGTTACACACTTTCCTTTAAATTTCCTAAAATAAACCAGATTAATTTTCCTTCCCCTTCTGTTTTTCATGAATAAAGTTTCTGAGTAAGTGATTTATTAGCAAACAGGATATGAAATACATGAAGAGATTCTTGTATGTTGCTGTATCATTTACTTTGAAATGTTAAGTATATCTATATATAGTGAGCAGGTGTATTTTAATGTGTGTGTATATATATGTATTTTTTCCCAAATTAGTTTTCTGGCAGCATGTGCTGATTAGGGAAATGATGGGAAAATCTGATGATCACTGAAAAAAGTTTTTCTGTAAGGAGATCATTTCAAGGGCAAGAGCAGTTTCTGATGGCTCTCATCATGAAGCTTTGTCTTGGTTTGAAAGACAGGTGTCTGTGGAGGAAGGCAGGAGCCTCCCTTGAAATGGAAAGTGCAACCCCCTTCCCTCCAAATTATTATAATTTTGAAATTAACGGGCCTTCAGGCAAAGATATGGGGAATAGGAATAACAGTTCTTTACTAATATATATATAGATAACACAAGGCAGGGAAAAAAAAACCAAACAACCCCCTGGTTTACACTGACAGAGTCAGAAATATAACCTGACACCCTGTTCGGGTGGCAGTAGCAGTCCGATAAGATGCTGGCTGCAGTCCTCCTGAAGCGATGGGTGTAGTTCTGTGGAAGCAGCGATCAGGTAAAAGGGTCTGGTCTTCCTCCGAAGATCCAGTGGTAGGTAGGTAGCTCTTGTCCTCTGGAACTCCAGTGGGGGGGAAAAACTCCTCTGGGAATCCAGTGGAAGAAGGCTGCTAGGGTGTTGGAGATCTCCGTTTTTATTTGGCATGGACTGCTTGGCTCCTTCCCCCCCGGGCAGAGCATCTCACCATGGGATGGGGAGTCGTGAGGCAGTTCCTTGATGGGCCATGAACAGGAGATAGCCCAGGAGCAGTTATCCATGGGTCAGGCGATAAGGCCTTGTTGTGCCCATGAACAGGAGATAGTCCAGAGGGGGGAGGCAGGGAGCACCGCCCCACCTGGTCTCAACAGCTCCTGAAGATGGTCATAGAATACTTGTTTTTTAGCTTTTGGCACACTTTACACTGTAACCTAGGACAAGCTTTGAGAGCAGGGGGAGTTCAGTAGTGGTTTTGCCTGAATAACGATGTCAGAGTGGAACTGATCGGCTTGTATTTACCGCCGTTCTTACGTTTTGGTAGCTGGTATAGGTGAGTAATCCTCCTGTGGTAAGTCACTGCTTGGTGGGCGTTTCTCTTTCAAAATGTGGATGCAGCTCCAATTAATGCTAATTGGATTTATGGAAGAAAATAGCCTTTAGTACTTTCTTGCTAGGTTGGTGTGATGATGCTATATATTGCGGAGTATGCTCACTATATACAGCTTTGTCAAGAGTAGTCCCACTAAAAACTACCTGGTTTTCTCCTTTCTTATTAAATACTTATGGAGCAAAAATGTTTTTTAATCTTGTATTAAGCAGAGTATAGGGCCTGGTCTGTCTTAGCCTTGTAACTGTGTGAGGAACTATATTAGAAAGAAAAAGGAATAATGTTTTGGGGAGTGTGCAGTGCCAGCAAGTGCAGGTACATAAAGAACATTAGCTGTCCTAACGGGTGGTGTAAAGAGAATTACATGGGAAGCTGAATCTTTGAGTAACTGCTTACATGTGCACTTAGCTGTGAATAAGAGCTGATCAGCTGCAGGGTGGAAAGCTGCCACCTGTTTTGGATAGGAGTTGAAGTTGCGAGAGAAAATAAAAGCCTATATATTTATCAGGCTTACAGTTCCTGGTAGCTTATTAACATCATCAGCACAGCCTTTAAAGGTCAGCTGCAGAAATTGGTATTTTCATCTTCTCATAGAATACTGACTTTCTTGGTTGTCATCTTTACAGAAGAGATTAGTGTATGTATTTGTGTGTGGACTTAACATCAATTAAAAGGCGTTTGTGATCACCCCGGGAAGCTGGATTTGCAGCACAGTCAGCAAGAGAATGCTTTGCAGTTTGGTTTATAGTACTGAAATATATAGTATCAATTCTGGGGTCACGGATGACAGTAGGAATATGCAAAAATCTGTGCAGGCTTGTGAGCGTGGAGATATGTGAACGTGTCTGCATAATTTTGCAGTGAAATTCAGTCACGTTACGTATGCGTCAGCCTTCCGAGTTGTACCATGCTTGTTTAGATTCTACCACCTTCTGAATTACAACAAGCATAAACCCAAATATGTTACAAAGATGTAAGTATTTATAGCTCTTATCTACTTTGTTATTGTGGAGGTTGGTAATGCATCTCCTCTCTCCAGCGAGTTACATATGCTGTATGCATCCGTAGGTGGTGTTCTTGTATATTCAGGGATCTGTCTATTAACTAATTTAACATAAAGTGATATAGTTCTGTTTATTTACAAAAGCCAAGCCAAACCTGGGTAATGGTGTAACGGAGACTTAAAAAAAGTAAATCCTTTTCTCTCATTAGATAGTCAAGCTGGAGAGTAAGTTGCCCTGAAATGTTGTGCAGTGCCTTGGAGGTTTTCAAGGCCTGACTAGTTAAAGCCCTGAGTAAGCTGGTGTGAACTCTTAGCTGGCCCTGCCTGGTGAGGAAGGTTGGACTGGAGGCCTCCTTGGGTTGTCCTACAGTCCTGACATGCAAAGTGGATCCTACGAGGAGATGTCAAGAACTCCTGTTCGACTGTACTCTCCTGTATTTAACGCCATGAACGACAGTACGGCGTCCCCGTGTATTTGTCATGTCTGATGCATTTTTCCTCTCCTGGAGTTCCGCAGAAGCAGTGGGGTTGGGCTGGATCCTCCCGTGAGGTGAGGAACCGCTGCCTTAAGGACTTCCTTCAGAGGAGGTGGCAGCCGTGGTGTTGTGCAGCGGCTCACCTTCCAAAGCATTGGTGCGCTGAAACCTGCACTCGGGGAGCTGTTCTTCCTCAGAATGTTTTGCTCTGAGTGATTTCTGTATCACAAAGAAACAGAGAACCTCTGACTCTGCAGTTGAACACGAGGTATTAGAAACGTGAGGTGTTCTGTGAATTCCTTATTCGCCTGTTGCTCTATTCCTTTCTCACCCATCTGCAGCCAAACTCACACAGAGCATAGGGCTTTACTGTACCCTCTGTCTCATCTCAGAATTAACCTCCGATTAGAGAGCTCATGCTTCCTTCTGTAGCTAGTGAGCGGTCAATGGAACGCACACCTTCCTCAAGGATGTGTGATAGAAATGTGCATCGTCCTTCCCGTAGTCAGAGCCACCTCTGAAGTCAAGGTGAACTGGTGGAGGTGCAGGTTCTGCGTTTGTGGATTTGGGGGCTGTGATTCTAAAATCCTCACCCTCATCACGGCAAAGTTGTTGATGTTCTGATTCTTTCTCTCTGCATCACTGCCTACTTCTGCTGGATGCTTACAGAGCCATCAAGATTTTTGTTTTAGCAATGCATGATGCCTGTTTTAAACACTTTATGTTCCAGTCTCCTCCCAGGAACTTCCCCTCAACAACTAAATTTTGAGTTTGGAAGTTTTCTCTTTGTGCATCTTTCCTGGGCTCAATGGGACAATGGTTGTTATGGATAATGTGTACGTGTGAGTTGGGTATCGTGCTGTGTTTAAGGTTAAATTTCAACACTTTACCAGACATGTACTAGCATGAGGAAAATACTTGAGTGTTGAAATCAGGTGTGATCCTGGGAAAAAGTTATTTTCTGTCTATAAATGCGCAGAGTGTAAACAGCCAGGCTAGATGCAGCAAGGCTTTCTCAGAGTAATGCCCAGTGCCAACAGTGGCAACTGCAGGTGCTGGAGAATAAAAATCCCTCTTTGGGATGTTCTTCACATATAACAAAAGTGTTATTGCATGCTGGGAAGCCCCCCTATGCACACGTACATTGTGCTAGCTGCTTCTTATCCTCCAGAAAATTGCTTTTTGAAGACAAAGGGAAGGATCTAAATTGTTTATGAGCCCTTCTGCTTATTGGTTCAGTATTGATATTTACTCACCTGAAGATGTGAAAAGCCTGCTGTTTGGGAAGCAGTATTTGTTTGGTTTTGAGGATGGTGCGAAGTCTGAGGGTCAAAGCTTAACCAGTTGAATGCTGATGCAGCAGTAGGAAACCTGCTGTAAGAGCGTAAAGTCTGTGCAATTATTGTGTGACTTAGGAAAAAAAGAATTTGGAAATATGAATTTAACCTTGAAATCTAAAGAATAAAATCCCCAAAAGTCATTATAGAACATAGAAAAGGTAGGAAATCTGATATTTTGGGCCAACTTCTTTTAAACTGAGATTCTGTCAAGGTAAATGAGTAACACTGGTGTAAATCTCAAGTAGTGACCCTAGAGTTATTAGTTATTTTGTCTTTACTCTGAATTAAGTGCAATCTCTGTCTGCCCAACAGGATAACCTTTTAATTAGAGCTTTGCCTTTGAATTTACTTTAATTTTTGGCTGCCAGAATGCAGAGAATGTGTAAACCTGCTGTAGTTGACAACTAGCCTAATCCAGGCAGCGCTAGAGTAGATAATGAACTGAGAATGGGAGCAAGTTTGTGTCGGAGGGCTCTGCGTTGCATGGCCCTGTTCTAGCAGAGGTGGCCACTGTTAAATTCTTTTGGCTGTTGTATCTTTGTTAGAATTTAACATGTTACTTTGCTTGTTGCTTGAATAAACAAATGTTTCCTGCTTAAACTAGTTGCTCTTCATATTTCATATAAGAATATATAGATTTTTTTTTTAAACTCAAAATATTCTGCTATGTTAATTCCAGGTTGTAAAGAATTTATCCCAAGCCTTTAACGGAGTTGTGATACTGAGGTATCATTTAAGAAAAACACTTTCTTGGCACGTTTTAAAGAAAACACCACTTCAGTATACCATGCATTTTTCACGTTGCATTAGTGGCTCACAGACTTTCTGCAATTTAATCGCATTTTACTTCATTTCTCTTAATCGTTTGGTGTTGGAGGTTAGTATGTGGGGGGACAATGCCCACCAGCAAGCCTGAAGTCCTTCTTGTTTTTTTTGGGGAAGTTCCCACCCAGTGTTAGGTTGGAGATATGGAGGCACACAAATGTAGTGGGACCTCATCCACCTAAACCCTCCTTCTCTAGGAGAGACAACACCACTGGAAGGGGACAGTTGCCTCTGGCTGATCTGGTTGGACTAAAAACCAGCCTGTGGTTCAGTGCTGAATGTCACTCTTCCTCGCTGCCTTCACAACAGCTGCTGTATTAACCAACATGAAAACAGTTTTCTCACTAAATGTCTTAGAAGTCTGCTGCTACTTGCAGTGATCTTTAAGCCTCTTGTGAAAGGAGTGTGAAATGCGACTTTTACTAACCAGCTTGCCCTCCCTGCAAGTCCTTGCCTGGCAAGGCTGCTCCCCAGCTCTCCTTTCCAGTTCACAAAGACTCTTTTTGCCTTTATTCATGTAATTTGTTCTAATATTCATATCCTTAAATGTATAGGGGAGCTACAAAAGTATATTGTTTATCTTGTCGCATCTTTATTTGGTGTGCTCTTCTTGTCCTCCAGCACTTCCCCAAAGGGCTGCCTCCTCCGTAGCTCCAGAAGTGGTTTGTGCAATGAGGACGCAGCCAGTTGCTGCTTGCTGATGTTATTGTCCTTGGGGTTGGGCTGCTCCAGTGGTAGAGAAGACCCAGTTTCCAGTGCTGGAGTGCTGAATGTTGTTACTGTTTTAAAGAAAAGCCAGTCTTTCTTGTTGACTGTCACCTGTAGCACTTCTCTGTCCCAAGAGCTGGAGTGTACCGCAGGTATGGCATCAGGCCAGTAACGTTTGATTCTTTGCTTTATGCCTAATAATGTTATGCACCTTCAAGACACGTGGGTAAAGTAGAAAATGCTGGAAGGAAAAGGGGAGATTTATTTTGCATAGGGGGAAATTAAGCATGCTTAGACAGGGAAGCTTCCAGAGATGGAAATATTGGCCATTAAAGTAAGTTGCACTATGAAAAATTGATCTAGTCTGCAAAATGAATGTTTAAAACTCCACTATATTCTTTTTTGATACACAATTTTGCAAAACAGCCTCAAATTGTGAATGCAAAATGTTATTGTTGCTTCTCTGATGATGCTACAGATGCTACAGATGATGCTCTCTACAAGGAGAAAATACATTTCCATGATTAGTTGAGCAACGGTCTGATGCAATTTGCAGTGGTGGGATATTTGGTTTTGGCTCTCCAACGTCATTATAAAGTCTTAACTGCCAACAGTCACAGGCCTGATGCCATGTGGAAGGCACTGGAGTCGGTGGGAGCTTGGGACGTGGTCAGTAAACGTTTGGGTCTAGGGCACTGATGTCTGCACAAACTCTGCTGCTTATTAACTTGTAGTTTGAAGATACTGAACTTTTAAACAACCCAAAACTTACTACTAAGTGCGCTCCATACATTAGCCTTTACGAACACTCGTTCTGAATAATTTTGCAGTCCCTTTGGTGCCAACATCTTTGTTTAACTAACACTCTATATTATTGCTTTCAAAAATGTACTTGTGAAAGAGAAAGTGTCTTGTGTTGCTGTTGTAGCTTAAAAGTGCCATTATTTAACACTTTTCTGTGGCGGATTTTTCTCTTTATAATTTGTGCAGATTTGCCTTCAGGTTGCAAATATTTCGAGATCGTAAACGGCGGAGAGGCTCTTAGCGAGCGGTAAGGGCATGGAGCTGCACAGACAGCATATGCAAAAAGACTGTGAGGGACAGCAGCGTTCAAGAACTGGTGACAGTTCATTTTTTTTAAAGCTTCAGTTCGTCATAAGACTATACCAAACCCTGGGGACTGTCCTGCTGGAAAAAGCCAGTATGGAAATTGCCAGGATAATGTAATAGCGGATCTCTTCTTGTCTGTCTTGTGGTCTGGTGAAAATACTCTCAGGGGAAGCTTCCAGCAGGGATAGAGGTGTGTGCTAAGCCTCCCCCCCGGCTCCCCTTTGAGTACTTATCAGCAAAGAGCAATTTGGGGGTATGAATATTTGAGGGTAGTGCTTTGTAAGTCTTGTGACTTTTAATTTATGGTATAAATGCGCCAGGATGAAAATCTACAGATTCATGTCTTCATGTTTTGAAAAATCCAGATGAAACATCAACAAGAAACAGGATGGGTTTTTCAAACTGTGCTGCCTGTTACGAAATATGTTACTATTTTTTTGGTGGTAATTTTCCTCACAATTACAGTGGAAGCAAAAATAGATACATACTTCAATAATTTGGAATCCGTAGATGCTTTTGGTTCTAGCGTTGTGAATACAATATAAATGGAACTCGTTTTCTTTTTTTAGGTAGATACAGCTGCAGTTGCTTTTAGATATTCTAAGGCACTAACCTCTGTAAATGACATTTAAGGAAGATGTCTAAAAATGCATACTGGAGTCTTGTAAACCAGTAACAAATTTCAGATGTCATCTAACAGATGAAAATGCCCTATATGAAGCAACTGTAAAGCTTGCAATGAGGAACTGGTTTGTAAAACTAAACAGCTGAGGGCAGCTGCTCTGATGTTATACCAGATATAAAGATTTAACTACTACTGCTATGAAAAATCTTGTATTAATTGTAGCAGACCAGAACACTGATTTTCAACAATTATGCTCGTTCCTTTTGAGGGACAGCTTTCCGAACTTTGAAGCGTGCGTATATTACATGAGGATTTTGGTGGTGCCCAAAGAACCCAAGCTGGATTTGTCCAAGATGGGATTGTTGCAACCTATTCCGTATGGCTGAAGAGGCAAATGGGCTTCTGGATCTTGTGCGGGGAGGTTGATGCTGAGTTGTGAAGGCCACGAGGGTTTATTCCTGCAGCTGGTTACAGCAGAAGTACCTCGGAGTGCTTTTTGCCCTGATAATAAGGGCTCAGGGAGAAACTTTGCAGAGTTGCTGTGTTGGCTCTGTGACAGCTGGGAAACTCCCTCGTCCCGAGGTTATTCCTTGCGGATCTTGTTCTGCTGGCTTCTGTGCCTCTTTATGTGGCTGTGACAGTATGAAGCGCCCAGATTGGAGAACTGGATTCACAATTTCAATGTCTTTGTTCTGTAAAATACGTACGTAAGAATAGATAATGGATAAGGTAAAGACCTACGTGCTTGAGTCCTGGTATAAAAAGGAGCAAATTAATGGAAAAAAATGAATTAAGAATGTTTTCATTTGCACAATTCCCATTAATAAAACATTCTTTTAATGCAAGAAAACAGAGCTTTAGCTCTATTTTTGAATGGGGGGATATTTAAAGATTTTCCCCTGCAGTCTGACAGGAAGTGGCAAGTGACTGCGGAGCAGAAAACCGTGCTACACCAAACACATTCCAGCCATTCCTTCACCCACCACTCTCCTGCCCGGAGTGAAGGGGAGGCACAGGAAGGGAAAGTGCCAGGGAAGCTTACATCACGGAAGCTTTTGCAGCAAAAAGTCAACAAATGCATGCCACGTGTGGACCGAATGTGCACTCCGTGGTGTTCTGTGAAACTTGGGATGTTTATCCTTGTTGTGCAAATTAGCCTCTGGAGCAGCCTTCGGGCCTAGAAGGGCTGCAAATGCTGGCTCCGTACCAGGCTGAGGAAAGGAATTCCTTGAGTCCTATGCAAATATCTTTTGACTCTTGGCTAAGGCAATGCAGGCAGAGGGGGCTAAAATGCAAGCTAGGGTAGGACAGCATCTTTTGCCCCTGGGTTGCATTTTGGGGAGAAGGCCCGGCGGCCCGGGGAGAAGGCCCGGCGGCCCGGGGAGAAGGCCCGGCGGCCCGGGGAGAAGGCCCGGCGGCCCGGGGAGAAGGCCCGGCGGCCCGGGGAGAAGGCCCGGCGGCCCGGGGAGAAGGCCCGGCGGCCCGGGGAGAAGGCCCGGCGGCCCGGGGAGAAGGCCCGGCGGCCCGGGGAGAAGGCCCGGCGGCCCGGGGAGAAGGCCCGGCGGCCCGGGGAGAAGGCCCGGCGGCCCGGGGAGAAGGCCCGGCGGCCCGGGGAGAAGGCCCGGCGGCCCGGGGAGAAGGCTTTGTGCTGGCCGTATCCCAGAGCCAGGCAAGCAGGGATGGTGATCCCCAAGTCATGTCACTTAGCCCCACGCTCTGTGTGCGACCGTCGGGCTCGCTGGCTGCAGACAGCCGCGCTGAAAGCCGTCGCAGTGCTTTGTGCTACAGCCGCAGAGCGCCGCTGGTCTAAGGGGCGGTGGTTTGGCTTCCCGTGCTCTTTTTGGTGATTCTGCAAAGACTCAGGGTTTGACAAGTAACTTTCTACGCTACAGCAGGCCCCAGGTTTTTGACGTGTGTTCTAGGTGTGTTTTCTGATGTTTGTGCCTGATTGAGACTCCTGGGAGTTAAGAAGCAGTAGTGATGGGAGAACTGGGAATTCCAAACCGTGGCTTCTTCCCTTTGTCTCTACTCTTAATAAAAACTTATGATTTCCAGATTGGATGGTGAGAAGGAATCCCAGGGGCTATCACAATGCAGTATCTTTCCATGATTTTAAGTGAATTAATCACGCTATATGCTAACTTTTGGGTTTTTTAGTGCAAATGGACACGACTTGGCATAGATACTTGTCTTTTAGCAATGATGGGGCAGGAGATGCCCAACTTATGTTTATTTACCTACTCTTGCATTTTTTCTTAATTTCTTGAGATGAGTTTGAAGCTTTCCATTTTGCTCTGGCAAGCCATATGTCTGCTTATGGATTAAACAAATTAGCTTGATGTACAATTTAATAATTTATTAGTTTTAACCTGTGTTTTTAAGCATCCTTCTTTAGGGTTATCTTAAAAAAAAATATATTTTGGCTTTATTTTTCTTTTCAAGTTATAATCTTCCCCAAAGTGTTGCTCCTTGTCTCAGCTGACCTGTACCTGAGCAGAACGATGCTCTGTTGGGTGACTACTCCTGTTGTCATCTGTGAGGAAAGTTTAAACGTTTTAATATGTGGCATCATTCCCACAGCTGTCATTGCTGTCTGCAAGTTTATTCTCAGCACAGTGTGAAGCTTTCAGCCATGCAGAAGGGCAACACTTTCACTTAAATTGCTAAGACATGAGTTTTATATTCAGTTTTCTCTTGAGCATAATAGAACTTGTTACCAGGTCCTCTTATCTCCTCAAATTTAAGATTTGTGTTCACCGTTGAGTGAATTCTGGGCCAGTCTTCTTAGAGTCCTGCATGAATATGCTTTTTTACAACCTGAAAAGGTTTTCCTGTTAGAAAGTTGCTGCATGTAGATAATGAACTCTTGAAGGCCAGCCATCTAAAAATATAAATGTTTTTCTTTAACATGGGAAGCTTGTGTTACCACTTAGCCTAATCTAATTCTGAGGGACAAAAAGAATGCTTCTTTGTCACACTAAAACCAGAGTACTTTCATATGTATCCTTACATACTAATCACAATCTGGCTGCTCTTACCTCCTGTAAATAGGACATGGCTCCAGTTATTTACCTCCGGTTTTTGCGAACAAATGTACATGCACATGCACTTGTGTGCTTGCACATGTGTATATACACCACATCAATAAGAATAATTTTCCAAAGTTATGCTGATGCATATGGTTACAGAATGCATTTGGGAGTATAACTTAGCGTGGGGAATATTGTTGGAAACTGGGAATTATCTGAAAGTCTCATCTGGGATGTCAAAAACTTGTGGCTCCACCGACACAAAAAAAATTGGTCAACGAGTAACCTACTTAAGAAAAATATGAAAATGATTGGCAGTAGAACAAACAACAATGCACTGAATAAAGAATAGGAAAGAGGAAGTAAATGGCGGTGAATACCAGATGAGAACGTTTGTAGGGAAAGTCAGAGGGATCAGTGGCTTGTTGGGAGTTGCCGAGTTTTATGGCTGTGGTGGCAGCAGAAGCAGTTCTGGACTTCCCAGACTGTGTGCTCCAGCTTCCCACACCACTGCTGTTCCTTCCTATTCTGTTTTCCAGCTCTTTAAATCAGGGCTTAGATCTGTCTCTCCGTCCTTTGAATTATACTGCATTTACTTAAGCTCATTCTCTCCAAACCACCTACGATGGTTCTTGCTCTGCATCTTGTGCCAGCCTCTTGCTTGCTTCTGGGCTCTAAAATGTCAGAGCCTGCAGGTGGGCAGAGCCTGGAA
Organism: Leptosomus discolor; assembly: GCF_034619465.1. Taxonomy (NCBI): domain Eukaryota; kingdom Metazoa; phylum Chordata; class Aves; order Leptosomiformes; family Leptosomidae; genus Leptosomus; species Leptosomus discolor. The sequence continues at coordinate 3,308,087 of NC_141395.1, forward strand.
CGGCTCCTGCTGCTGCTGGGGGGGGATATTTCACCTTGAACTGTGGAGAAGTGGCTAATAAATACCTAGATATTTGAAGCAAATAAGGGATGTATAGTTGTTGATGCAGAAATTCCAGAAATAATTTAATGAGACAGCTAGGAAAATGTTGCATGAGAGAGAAAGGAGGCTTAGGTAGCTAAAGTTTTCATTGTCTGGAAGTAGCTTGATCTCTGGTTTTATGAACTTTGTATCAGCCATCATCTCCTCGCAGGAGAGCTCTTCAGCCTTGCTTGTATGGGCAGAAAAAGTTCTAAGAGCAAGAGGTGGAAAGTAGTGGACATATAAAACCAGTTCTTCCAGCCTTAGACTGATGTGAAGAGAGTATCAGACCACGGCAGGGTCAAAAAAGGGTTGCTTTTATATTTCCCGGAACAGTAATTTCATTGAAGTTATTTTACCCCCACCAGGCAGGAGCTCTCCATGTTCAAGACATCCCAGCTACCACGTGAGGTAGCGTGGATGCTTCCAGTCTTGGTAAAGTTGATGCAAAATACGGATGCCTGATGGATGCAAATGCTTGGGTCTGGGTGGAACAGCTGGAGGAACGAGCAGAACAGGACTTGCTCCTTGCAGACTCTGACCCGCATTTCTTATATAATTCCTGCTTTGCGTCTCTACAGAGATCCCTTGCCAGTTCCAAGTTGGTCGTCTTGCTAATTCCCCAGTTAAATATTTGTTCCTGAACGGTTGCAGAACTCACAACTTTCCTGGATCCTTTCCATCTCATGTTTGGAGCTGACATCACCATCTTCTTCAGTGAATTACTCCTCCTCAGAGGCTGACCTCCGACACCAGATTGAGGGCTGTCTTCTAGCGTTTGAGAACACTGTCTTGTGTTTCTGGAAGGATTCACACAGGCAGAAGACTTTGATTTTTAGAGATTCCTCAGTCTTTCGCCATTTGTTGCCCTTTAGAATTTTAAGAAAAACACTTTGAGAGTGCTGGACGCGTGTTATTTGTATATTGATGCTCACCTGCAGATTCTGCTGTGTCTCGAATCTCTGTCCCAGAGATTTGTGGGCTGTTTAGCTGTGGTGTTGTGTTTTTTTCTCTGTTCTTTTTTGCCCTTTTTAGTGTTCAAACAAATCTGGTGAAGGATGCATCCCCTTTGTTCCGTATTTTCAGAATAAGGAACCGATCTGTCTTAATTATTTGCTTTTATGGGAACTCCTATATCCTACTAAAACCAAAGTAACAATTTTTATGTTGCTTAGAATGGCACAATTTATATTTATTGTTGAATTGCTCAGGGAAAATAAGCAGCCAGTTCCTAAAAGGGCACAAAGGATTAATACTTTTGCTGGAATAACTTTAAAGCGTATTTTTAATTTTTTTTTTTTAAATTATTGCCAAATCCTACAGTCATTTTAGTTCAGGGATAATAAGGTCAGACAGGAGATATTGATAAGATTGCCAAGTGTTTATTACAGAACTTGTGACTTCTTCTTTATCCACCATTGGCATTTGTGTAGTACAGACACGTAGGAATTAATGACAGTCAATAATAGTGAGAGAATCTTGCTAGAGAAGCAATTGGAGGACAAGCTAATCTAGTGGTTGGTATCTAGGCTGGGAATCTAATTTGCTGAATTTATCTGGGCAAGCTATTCAACTTGTCAGTGACTCAGCTTCCCTATTTTGAAGTGGCGTTAACAATAAGACATGAAAACTAGATGTTATTAATGTGAAATCAAGTTACACTGTTGAAGGTATTAAAAAAATTACTCATATCCTGCTTTAGATGTAGTTATTTTCTCATTTCAAATAACTTCTGAGTCCATAAGAATATAATTGTCTTAAATGAAATTGCTGAAGGACTAAGATAGTAGGCTTAGAGAAAATAAGAGTGCCAGGATATGCTGATCCAAGGAAAACAGTAAAACTTGTCAATTCAGGGTAATCTCAGGAGCACAAAATCATCAACGATCACCTTTTTTTTTTTTGTCATGGGCAGCTAGAGATCTGACAAACTTCCTTTTCAGTGTCTGCCTAGGGGTTTCTACTGAGTCACCAGGAGAGGGAAGGTAATTAGGTGTTTTCTTGCAGCACAAGTTTCGTGTGTGGAAGCATCCGTTAGAGTTGAAAGGCCATTAATTCATTTTTAATGGAAGAAACTTTTTGATAGTGATTAAATCAATAAATACTGTTTGAATTAGTGGAACCATGTGAATAGAAGCGCTTTGTCACGTGAGGATTGCTTAGGTTTGTAACTGGTACGATGATGTTCAAAATACCAGTTCCTTGTAGGAACTCCAGTAACACTGGTTTTACTGGAGTTACCAGGAATCTGTTCTTTAGGCTTCAAAAGATTTAGAAATACATAACTAGACAGTAAACAAGGTTATCACACTGTTGAAGAGTCATTGTTTTGCTGAGTGTGTTTTAGGGTCTCAAGGAGGATGTGCAGAAGTCCCCATGAAAAAAGATGCTTGGTGGTTTGGATTATGTAGGAAACTGGTAGTGAAACACACGGGTTTGAATTCCAGAGTTGGTTTTGGGGGTCATCCTGGTGCAGTAATCAAGTGTTCAGTGTTGTATGAACTTAATAGTTGTTTACAGGGATTTAATGCAGCTGTAAGAAATAAAACCCTCCAAATGCTTTCTGCTAACAGGTTGGTAGTGAAGAGAGCTGACCAGGAAAGGACTTCTGCCCGCCAGACAAAGACTTGACAGCATTTGTGGTGAAATAATCTGCTCTGTTTGGAGACTGGAGGAAAAAATCCTTTCTGTACAGCTGGCGAGTTTTTGTTTTTTACAGTCAAAACAGATGTACTGACTAGGGAAGCCATTGGCAATGGTTTTCTTTAACCCATGCTTGTCATTAGCTGTTAGGTTCTGTGAAGATAACAACAAGCTGTTTGCTACTTAAATATGCTGATTGCAGGCCAGCTTTCCAAGGAAGAAGTTGCTTATTCTCAAGGCTTTGGTGAAGTGAGAGCTCACTCAAAACACTAATGAAAAAGTCAAACCAATCCCTCTTTCTACTTTCTGACCATTAAAACTTGAAGAAAATGTGGAAAGAGCACGTGCATGCCTCTTTACATTTCTAAGAGCCTCCTACAAATTCATGCCAGTTAAATGTACAGAGAATGTAGGTCTTTGTCTGTTAGGTGCAGTCTTTCTTTTTGAAGCACTGGCTGTAAATCCAATTTTATAGACTAAAGACTTCTAGCATAATGTAGGCACCTGTCGGTTTATGGAGGCCTAAAAATATCTCCCTGGATATAACATGTTTTTCAGCAACTCGCAGCATATGTACATTTTTTGATACCTTTTAGCTTTTTTTTTCAGTACTTGTCTGTCACCTCAGCTTGTTGTGCTAGCTGTAATATGAATAATAAAGTACATGCTGTTCATTGGCTGGCTTATTAATATGCAGCGAGGGCTTGCCATTAGCAGTTAATAACATAATATCCTTCCCCTCTGCAGAAAGAAGTCAAAAGGCAGCACTATTGCCACACTGAGAAGCTGCCAAGATGGGATCTTCTGCTGTTAGCGAGCTGGGTGTGATTACAGGGGAGGGAGAGAGATCATATTGACTCTAAGAGATGCAGAGAGGGAACAGTGTTTTGTCAGGAACTAAATGAGAAGTAGTCTTGGTGGTATCAGGGTAAAACAAGCTCTCCTGAGCTGAACGCTACAGGATTTGCTTGTACCAGGGTAGATGGCTGCTGGTCTTGAGTTTGTCCAGCAGCTCAAACTTGGTGAAGGGCCTTAATGTGTTCTACCAGATGCAGTCGCTACTTCGGGACATGTCTGCGGGGACACATCAGTGCTGCACTGATTCTGCTTAAGGGTTAGTGTCTTATTAATGGCAAATCCTCTGGTGCAAGGCATCGTGGAGCTGGAGGTGAATGAAGGACATGGCTAGGTCAAGTCCTCCAGAGCTGAAGACTTGCATGTGTTTCTCCTGTTCTTGCCTTGCAACAGCAAAGGGAATAAGCACAGGGTTTTGTCCCAACACTAGAGTGGAACTTGCTCCTTGGGGCCTCTCACCTCCTTGTCATGGCTCCATCATGAAACCAGTGCCACCAGTGCCTGAGTGCGTTTGGTCCTCTTCAGGATAAGTTCAAATATGTGAGTTCTCTGAAACAAATGGAATAAGAACCGATTACAGAGGAGATTCAGGCATCTTAGCACTCCACGCTTGAGCCTGATGCCCGCAGCAGAAGTGCTGGTGTGGGTATCTGTTTCCTTTCCACGCCCCCTTCCTGGCACTGAGCTTTCTGTCCTTTCATTAAATATGGTTGAAACTGTCCAATGGTTCAAAAATTATTGGTGGAGTGGGAGAAACAGGGTCACAGGCAGACTGGTAACTAATGTATTTACATAAGCCTTGTTTTCTTAGAAAACCACGCTAAAAAGCCATCACTATGTTGACATAACCTTTGATGGTGTTTGGATGGGGTTAGCTCATACTTTAACTGCTGATTCATTTGACACTGTGTTTAACTTTGTTGAAGAGAACTATGGCAGGGTTTACAGATAACATAAAGCTATTAGTTTGAAACTTGGAGACGGGGGGGAGGAAGGAACAGGAAGGAAATCTGAGCACTTGTAGGTCAATCTTTTGGTTATGTTGGCATTAAATCAAGAACAGGAGGAGAAAAGTTGTGCAACAAGAATCTGAGTCTCTTTTTTTTTTTCTTTTTACTGGCTTGCCACTTTCTATTTATGGGAACCCAAAATGACCTGGCTTCCTGGACTGAAAACAGTAGTAACATATCCTTAATGTTAGGCTTTTGCTTTTTAAGCCGGTCTCTGCTATCTATCTATGGCATTTTTTTTAGCAGATGCCATAGCCCACACTGCCATCTGAAAGGTGGTGGAACCTGTGACTGCATCCTGTGACACATGAAGCGCTAGGTGATGTTAATGAAATCCGTGATGATGGGGCTGCCTCCTCCACCCCCAGGAAATGAACATTTGGTGCTTCTCTCATACTCCACCTCACCCTTGAGAAGAGCCTTCTATAGATAGTGTCACTCGGTCGTCTTTTCCCAACAATGCCTCCAGGAAGAATAAGGCAGTAACGGTCAGCATGAGAGAGATTAAGCAGAGGCATCAGCAGTCCAACCGTTACAGTTTTTCTCCTTCACTTGGCTCTTGTCCTAAATTTAATCTGCCCCTCAGACAGCTCAGAATCTATTTTTTTTCTTCTGTTTTGTTTTTGTGCAGGCTGCATTGTGACTGGTTCTTACCTTTGCCTAGCTTGTATGGCTACAGGAACAAAATGCAGACATGAATTGATATAAATTTGGTAGCAGGGTCCTCACTGAGTTCAGCAGAACCTCATCAGATGAAGAATCGCTACGGATTGCGGAGTGATTTTATTATTTGAAGAACAGAAGTTTGAGGATGTGTGGGAAAAGTACAGGCTGTTAACAGAAGACTGGCTTCCTAGCCCGTTGAATACAGTAGCCTACTCCTGAAACACGTCATCTGAAGGACAAAAAGATGAATCTCACCTAGTACCCACGTGCAACCGACTGCAGGGCCGCTGACTGAGTTTCGTGTGGAAGCATACAATGCTTTACGTGTATGATATGGCAAACTGCAGTTTTTCAAGGGAAGTGAGGGTGTGTGTGCAAGAGGAGATGTTCCTTTGTCATTTAGCCTCTTACCCAGACAGAGTGGTTGTCAGAGAGGCTCCAGTGACCCTGAAGCACTGCTGAGCATGAACTTGAGGGGAAAAAAAGGAGACAGAAAGGAAATAGCAGGAGAACTTGCATTCACGCACCTTTTTGGCAAGGTTAACAGAAATCAAAGCTTTTATTTGATGCCTCCTGTATTTGGGAGAAATGGCAGTTGTAAATGTTTTTGAATAAACGACTCTGCCGATTGCTTCCTCAGTCTTTTATCTTGCAGGGCCTCACAAACTGGACTTCTAATTTGCAATGTTTGGCTTTGGTCAAAAGCAGCACGGTTATATCCAGTACCTAGTGGCTTCTTACATAGCTCAATACTTCCAATCTTTTCTGATCAGCCTGAAAGTTAGGAGAGGCTTTCCCTGCCCCTTTTGCTCATTTCTACATAGTATTGAGACCTCATGGTTCCTATTTTTTTCTTGCACTGCCCAAACAGTGACTTTGACAGTTGACTGTTTGCCGTGAGAAGCGTTTTTGCTGCTGCTTGTTCTGAATGTCTCTTAAGGGAAAATATAAGTAACTTCTCTACAGGTCTAATCAACGCCCCGCCAAGACAGTAAAATTTCACTTAGGAGCAGCCTATAAAACACTGTGTGGTGGCATCAGCTATCTCCCGCCTGGATTTTTCAAAACACTGTCGTTTCTCAGAAGTAAGATCTATTCCGTTTCACATCCTTTTTCTCCGATCTGCTGGCTGGCTGTAGCCTGCTGGATGGTGCAGAAAAGAATTAAGATTCATTGCTGTATTTTTCCCTGTGCGCACGAATAGTGTACACATAGGCACGGGATCATTTATTCATAGGTGTAAGGAAATAATCTGAATATTTCAAACGAAATTAACATTTAAAAATGCATGAGAAGTGATTACAATATTTAGTCCTACCTTAGATATGTAGCTCCAGTTTTTCTTTCCTTGAACTTTTTGAAAGAATTCTGTTTCTAAAATGAGGCACCTACATGTACAGAGGATAACTGGATATTAAATTGAAATAATTAAATTATATCCGTTTCTGTGGAACCCCTGGCAGTAGCTGAGTAAGTGGCACTTTCGTGAACATTGAAAAATCTGGAATAACTGAGGAAGTTTATACTTAGTGATATTCCTGATGTTCCAAGAGGACTTTAAAGACTCTGCAGCAGTGAATTTCCTTGAATCTGGATCTCTCTAGTGTCTTATCAGGACTACTGAGTCATGTTTGCACCACTCAGGGTAAAAACACAGCTTAATGCTTACAAGATTTTTCAGTCTTTTGCCTTTAACTTAGGATAATTTGCTGCCAAACTTTCGGTACGCATCAACAGAAGAAATAAATTTCAAGAAGAAATTTGAGTAAAGCTTGGATTGTTCTGAGATTGTGAGTGATACCTAAGAGCACTTTTTTTGCTTCTTGCTATTTTGCAGTTCAGAAGTAAAGGCATTTGAAGGAAAAATGACTCAAACAGGTCTACCAGATACTGTTATTCACATCAGTTAGCCTCAGCTGGGAGGCTCTGCTCAGGAAGTGTAATACAGACTCAAATACCTATTGCAATTAGAGGTCTGTCTGGGTCAAAGAAGGAAGGAAGAGCTTTCCTCTGCTTGTACATGAATAGCCAGCTGAAAATACTATATTGTAGTATTTTCATTACTTTCAGTAGCAGGGATAAGATTGTTTCTTTTAACTGAGACTTACATGGATGCGTGCGATGAAGGTTACAGATTTTTTTGGAACAGGAGATTCTTGAGATCTCCAGAGCAAGGCATTGATGCTTCAAACTCGTCTTACAACAAAAAAATCTGGATAAGAGGTACCAGAGGGTGATTTCTGTGATAGAAGAATGTCTTCATACTAGGGATTCTGCAGAGATGATAGCGATTGGGGACAACAGAAACAAATGAAATCAGGAGAAGTATTTCAAAGAAAAAGGTCAGATGGCTCTTACATTTGACCTTGTCTGGGTATTTATTCTTTCTGAGTTCTTATCTTCCGTGTGCATGTGTAAGGATAGTAAAGGGGAAATGCAGGCAGAAGGCTGCCTGGTTTTCCTCCTGGCTGGAGGGAAGTTTGGCCAGAGAATAGAGAATGGGAAGTAGGTTGGTAAATGCTGATTGCAGCGCTAGCAGGGGAGTTCTTCTGTTGGCTGGGGGCAGGAAGTTCCTCAGCCCACGACTGCTGGATGACAGCATTGCTCCTTTGTTTCCAGCTGAGGAATTTGCTGGTTGTACCACAGGCAGAATTTCTCAGATAAAATTTGCAGCTTCTGTGGGTGGAGAAGAATGTTTTAAAGGGCTACACTGAGCCTTCTTCTGGCTTGTGACTCTGAAAGGGAGGAGGGTACTTCAGGCTACTACTTGTATAATGGTCTCACTATGTCTGTTGGCTTGTAAGGACCAGCCGTCATGGAGCTAGTTGGTACTCCTTTGCCAGATTTCCTTGAGATCATTTAATGCCTCTGGTTTTTGATGATCTCACGTTTTTTTACATGACAGCTCATATTTGCTAATTGTTAGATTGCTGGTTTTGTCTAAGCAACCTTCATGTTCTTAATAGTTCCTTGATTTTATTCTGCCTTTGAAGCTGAATCAGTGTTAATGCTGTTGGATTAGAGACACTCTCCAAAGTACGGAAAAAGACTTTGAGTGCATTCTGATACCATCCATGTTATAGTGGAGAGGTCTCTATTGTGCTTTTGTGATCACCAGAGTGGCTGACACAACGTCTTCTGGTGGTGTGACATGCCTTGAGGCATAATCCAGCTAAAACTGACCCTACTGGCAAGTTTTCTGAAGGAATCAGGGCGTTGTTTAGTTAGCTGGAGACAATGATAGCTGTCCATTCTTTCAAAGCCATGTTTTGAAAGCTCAAGGTCGACTAGATCTTGAGCTGTTAGCTGTAAACTCCTACGGAAGGATCCCAAAGCCTGCTTTTCCCATCTGCTCTTGCGAAGGTAAATGCGACAATTCACTCTGGGGACAGACCTGACTGCCTTCACTAGCTTTAGTCTAAGGCTGCTAGAACATACAGTTAGTTCAGAGAGCATAGCCAGGTGATTAAAGACAGCTTCTTGTGGTGAGCATGCTGCACCCGTGGCCTACAGGCCGTTCGACTTGTTGGCTCGCAATATGATGCAAGATGCGATTTGTTCATGTTAAATCCCAAGTGATTCAGGCTTGGCCTCCTGAATGGTTGCTTCCTCCTCAGTTCGTTTTTTTTTTTTGTTTTATTTTATGCTACCACAGGAATGATCAATAGAGTCCTTGAACTGTAACCAACATGACTTGTAGTAGCCAGTCTGGAATTGCTTCCTACTGTTGTGTGCCACAATCATGAATTCCTGACATTCTTGTCACCTGGAAAAGGTTAAGTGGGCACTTCTGGGAAGAACTGGTTCGGAGTTGATTAAAAGTATTTAAATACATCCTGGTGATCTAGTTTGCCTGCTGCTCCTGATCGAATCGTGTGACTTGGAGAAGGTTGATGGCACCAATGGCTTGGTACCTCGGGACTCTCAGTGTTGCTGAAATCTTCCTGAGGAAGTAACCCTTCTTGATTGACTTTGGGAGGAGCTTCACAAAAACACCCACCCTACCAAATTAATCCACAATGCAAAACTTTGCTTTTTATGTGCTTTTTAATTGAATTTAATTGTTGCTTACTATAGAGAAGTACTAATTATTTTTTTTTAAATAGTCTGTATCAGGGCAGTAATATTTTTTAATAGGATTCTGTTTGCGTCCCCCCAAATAATGGGGTAATACCATGTGTCATTACAGAAGCCCTGAGTAGAGTGCTTCTTTCATCAGTGCACTATTGCTAGGCATGAAATGCTCTGCTTAGGATTTTAAAAGCCAAATGTAAATGTGCTTAATGAGACACAAGGGGACTGGTCTGTGGCTGGGGAGAAATGGCTTTTAGCAGCAGATGCAGACAAAAGTATTGGATTTCAGTCTACAAAAAGTCAAAGACAAAAAGAAAAAAGACTGTAGTCCCAAATGGAGGAAGGAGGTGTCAGAATTTAGAAGGCTAAACAGCTGTAGCCTGTTTATGTATTTTAATCCATTGTTAGAGGTCTGGAAATTAAACAAAAAACCCAAGAGCGTATTAAATCCTTTTTAAAAAAAGATCTGCAGCTGACCAAGATAGGGTACAAAAAGAAATGCAAAATTTGTCGATCATTTTAGTTTTATGTGGAATGCACCTAAACTACATTGAAAGATTCTTCTGAGTGGGTGTTGTAGGAAAACACTCAAAATCGCAGAATGAAAACAAGGTAATTCAGGTATCTCATGGTATCAGAAATCTAGTCAGTGCCTGAAACCTGCTGTTCCTAAGCTCATAACTTACACCTGAGAATATTCCTGCTATTGACAACTGTTTCAATACTGATCTGGCTAGGTAGGTGAGCATTTTTTTCCTCAAATTGTTGAAAAGTGGCACGTTTCTGAACTTCAACAGTGATGGTATTTGGTACTGGTGAATATAAGGAAGCAAAAAGTAATTATGAATATTTTTATTGGCTTCAGCAACAGCTCTGCAGTTCAGATGGTTTCAATTACTACCTACCTCAGGGTTTGAGTGTAAAACTCGTATCCACCTCAACGTTTTTCATGCTCAGAAAAAGGTACTAACTTGTTGGCCTAGATCTTGAGTGCAGCGTAATTGAACCCTTGAAAGCTGCTAGTTCTATCTCATTTTACAGGAGTCAACAAATACTTCTTTCGCCCTGTCTAGTTCATTGGCAGTAAATTATTTAGAAAATGACAATCTATAGAAAAGGATATTTTTTTCCCAGACTATTCCATCTTTCAGCAGAACATGACTCCTAACAGATGCTGTTGGACTCCCCTGCCTTGTCTGCCTGATGACTGAGGCCAAAAGGAAAAGGGTGATCCTGTCCTTCCCTCTTTCTTTTCCCTCCCTCTTTCTTTTCCCTCCCTCTTTCTTTTCCCTCCCTCTTTCTTTTCCCTCCCTCTTTCTTTTCCCTCCCTCTTTCTTTTCCCTCCCTCTTTCTTTTCCCTCCCTCTTTCTTTTCCCTCCCTCTTTCTTTTCCCTCCCTCTTTCTTTTCCCTCCCTCTTTCTTTTCCCTCCCTCTTTCTTTTCCCTCCCTCTTTCTTTTCCCTCCCTCTTTCTTTTCCCTCCCTCTTTCTTTTCCCTCCCTCTTTCTTTTCCCTCCCTCTTTCTTTTCCCTCCCTCTTTCTTTTCCCTCCCTCTTTCTTTTCCCTCCCTCTTTCTTTTCCCTCCCTCTTTCTTTTCCCTCCCTCTTTCTTTTCCCTCCCTCTTTCTTTTCCCTCCCTCTTTCTTTTCCCTCCCTCTTTCTTTTCCCTCCCTCTTTCTTTTCCCTCCCTCTTTCTTTTCCCTCCCTCTGGTAACCATGTGCTCCTTCCTACCAGCTCTGGCATCCACCTGAGCCATCACAAGCCAGCAGGTGAATAACGGAGCTGACCTGCTTCTCCTTGCAGCACCATCCTTAGAAAGCTCCAAAAGGCCAAGTCGTGGGTCAGGCAAAGAAACGGCGAGCAGTCGGCCGCAGCTTAGGACAGCTCTCACCAGGCTTGCAGATGTGGTGGGCCTCCTCCAGACGATGGTCGCTCGCTCTCTGCAAACTCCACAAACCTCTGCCAGGGCTGGAGTCGGAGTTGGGAAGTCAGACTGGAACAGCGCTTCATCCAAGCACACACGCAGAGTGCTTTAGGTGTAACCAAAAACCTAGCTCCCTCTTTGGTTTTGTACAGAAAAAATACAATTCTGAAAAGCCTCTGACTGTTGTTTCTCTAACAAGAGAAACAGATGGATTGGAAATAGTATTTACTGTTTATTTCCTCAACATATCAATATGTGAGGAGCCAGTATAAATTACGGTTTGACTGCAAACAAACCAACCCACGCCGAAGCAATCCAGTAAACAATGTTGTATTTTGTTTCAAGTTAATATTACTGGAATTTAGATGGCTGATGTTTCTGTTTTCACTGGCTATCTCAGAGTAGCTGAATTTTGAGCCCTGTAATAGAAAAAAATATGGTTTAAGAGATTTTTGTGGAAAATTGCCTTAGTTATTCCGCGGAACATCAGAAGCTAGTAACTTCAGAAGTTGCAGGCTTTAGCAATAGAAAGAAGATTTCTACCTATTTCGGAACTGCCACATTTTTTCGCATGAGGAGGATGAGGGTGAAGCCATTCCCAGGTACTCTCTGATGGTGGGCTTTGTGCTAGGACAGTCTCTTCCTTCCTCTTTTCCCTGGCTGTATGCCTGTGCTATTTTTTTTTCCCTGTACTGACTTCCTGGCCTTTCAGGGAGCCAGGTGAGAGCCCTGAACTAACAGAAAACCAACAATACCAAAAAAGTGGATGGTTTCTGGCCAGTTAGTTCCCCCAACTGGCTCATCTTGAAGGCAGACCAGTGTTGGTGTGAGGATGGGGACGTGTGGCTGGGTGGGCTGAAGTAACACCTTTTGGCAGAAGCGAGCCATTAAATTGGCTTAACTGAGTCATGTCCTCAAATTGCTTGAACTCTGCACATCAAAACTTGATGTATGTCATGTTCACAACAACTCAGCCTGTATGGTATTAATTTAACGTGTATTTGGGCAAATTAGTTAACATGTCGGAGTTTTTGACCAATCTGTCTGACTGGCAGTGTGCGTCCAGCCGTAGTTTTCCAAACAGCATATTGTGGAAATTGAGAACAGATGAAACAAGGGAATGTAAAAACAGCGAATTGAATATACTCCCCAAATTATTCACTTATTTCAACAAACAAGAATCGCATTGATGTAATATATGACTTGTTTCAATGCTAAAAGCAAATCAAGAGCTGGAATGTACTTACATGGCTAGACAGTAAATATCTTTGAGTCCTTATAATCCATTAAACTGAAAGAGTATGTCTGCTTGTCTAAATGGAAGGAGACATCTCTCTCTACCACTGTCATTTTCTCTTCCACTTCCTGGTTCTTTAGCCTTTCTTTTTTTTTTTTTTCTTTTAAATAGGGCCTCTTTTGTATGTGTGAAACTGCTGCTACTCCCACTTAACTTTATCCTGGAAGCTGAGTTAAGGTACTGTACAAGTTCATGTACCAACGGATGCAGCTTTCCCGTTGTGAGTTGCTACTTTCTGGCCATCAGAGGATGGCCTGACGCAGAAGGTGGGGTTGAAGGGTGCGAGGCTGAGCCACCCTCGTTGTGCTTTGCGTTGAAGCTATTTGTTCTGCTTTTGATCGCAGGTTGTGATGTTCGCTTTCAACTCGTTGGCCGGTGGTGCCAAAAAATGCCACAAACTGACTGGTTTGTGAAGTGGCCTTGTGCTAGTAAATTGAATATTCTTATTATATCCCGGTTTACCCAATGTTTTATGACGAGGTAGACCCGGTGGTTTTTTAGATAAATATCTTTAAGGTTGACAAAAGTTGGGTCAGCTCAGGGCTGGGAAATAAATCTTTTTCATAATGCTTTAGTCTTGGCAAGGGGCCTTGGAAGTCTGCCCTAAGCCACAGAGTAGACATGGCTCAGACTACCTGTGCGTCTCAGCAGTGTGTGCTCTGTGACCTGAGCTCAGGATGCAGAAGGGGATGGAGGTGTCACAGTGTCTGTTTTCTCCAGTTTATATGTCTGCATGAAACTGGTAGGAAAGGGCACCATCTCTCAGGCTCCTCTGGAAACGTATTTTGTGTACGAGTGGAGATACTGAACATGCCGTGAAGAGTTTGGATGTTTAGTCTTGCTCTCTGTAGTCAACATCAGTGTTAGGGCCGATGTGTCAGCCCTCTCATTAGCTTCACGTACTCATAGTGTAAATTAAAATGCAAGGAAAAGGTTTCTTCCCTCTTTCTCTAGTCTTTCACAAAATACAAAATCTGAAATTATCGCTCTGAAATCCATGGTGTGTGATACTTTCTATCAGGTGACGTATTACAAAATTGCTTGGGATTCAGAAGGTTTTTGTCCTGTGTGAATAATGTTTCCAGAAAGCTTGTCAATTGGCTGATGAAAGGCACCGCAAGACAGTTGTCCCACTCACTCCTCAGACTGCCCGTGCAGTGCAGAAGACGTGGACCTTAGTGAGCTTATGGTAGTCAGCATTGATAGAGTGCTGTCATGATTCTGTTTCAAGAATTGAAGGACTGAAATGTCTTTACCTTAGCCTGATCTGAGACACATAAAAGAAAATCAGACTTTTTGCAAAATCCCAGACAAATGAACGCAGTTGGGGAAGTTTGTCATGATAGAGATGACAGAAAAGAAACCCTCTACAGTTCCTCTACGTTTCCCAACCTGTCAAATCCCAAAAGTCATCCCCTGTAAATCTGTTTCACTAGCTGTCTGTGGTTATTTATTGCCTGAACAGTAACTGAGTCCTAGCACCTGTCTGGCGTGGCAGTTCTTAGGCAGGAGAGGCATGCTGAATGCCATACCCTGCTAGCTGGTGTGAGGTTTAGCACGAACATCTCTGTGCCACGTCATTCTTTGCCTCTAGGAGAATGTAGTTTGGAGACTTCTTTTGCTGGGCTTTTGCCTGCCCTCAGTTTTTGGAGCCACTAAAATCTTTTTGGCAGGCCACTTGCAGTCACCTCTTACGCTTGATGGAAATATTAGCAAGTCGTTAATCCAAATAGCAAATTACTTGGTAAGGCAACAGCTAAATCTCAAGACTTTTTGCACCCTTAGTGTTTATAATTTCACATAAATAATATCAGTTGGCATGCATTCTTTATGCAAAACTATACGTGGGATTAATGTGTACTGTTTATTACAGACCAGAAATTATCTCTCAACTAATCATTTGGGTGGTTAGTAGTGTTATGAGTTGACTGACCCCCTAAAACTGTCTTTTTGGAAGAAGACACAGGCCTTATGCATAAATGCCAAGGCAAAACACTAAGTGTTTATATTACTGAAAATGTGGAAACTTGTAACTTAAAAATGTGCTACCTGGTGTTTACTTCTCAGTCTGCAGGAATTTAAAAATACATGTATCTGAAGCTAAATATCTTTTGCCTAAGCAGCTTTTAAAGTAGGTTCATAATGGAGTTGTTTTAATTTTCCTCTAATTGAACTCCTCACACCTCAGACCTCAAGGCTGTGTAGCTGCTATTTTCAGAGGTGCCGAGTGCATACAGCTGCTGTTGACTTCCCTTCGTATTCTGGATGCTCAACACTTCTCAAAATGAGTGCACACAGCATCTGCTGCTACTGCTAGAGTACCAGAGTTCCAGTAAAAATGGCTGAAAATTTTCTATGACACTTCTGCAGTACTCGGTTGAGTTGTTCAGTTGCAATGTGCAGGTTTGGGGGTGTTTAGAGGGGACGTGCCTAGCTGACTTGTGGCTTTGCTATGTGAGTAATGTGGTCAGCCTAAGCTCGTGGACCTCTCTCCCACAGTGCAGCGCGCACGCAGTGCGTCCTCCTGGGGCCTTCACACCAGTATCACCTTGTTTTGGCACTGAGAAGTTACAAGCTTGATAGAGCCTGAAAAAAAAAAAAATCTGCTTCATTAAGCTTTAAGAATTTTGCTCCAATTCTTTTGAGTCTGATACAGAACTTCAACGTGAATAGTGTCGAGCCTTTCTCATCCTCTAAAATATAAAGTACTAGCAGGTCAGCTCCAGATCTGTTGATTCCATGTTTATTCTTCAGCTGAGGTGTTCAAGTAGGTCTTGAGTAGCAGATTATTCTGCTGAACTTGCAAAGCTGAAGGTGTTGTGTTCTCCACGATCATTCCCTCACACCTAGTTAAACTAACGTCTAGTTAAATAGGTTTCCATTTGCTGAAATAGCAATTTTGAAGTGTGGCACTCCAGTTTGTCACCAGGACTTTGTTTGAAAACCTCTGAATAGTGGGAATGGATTTGTAGCAAAGGGAAGTGGACAATTATTTCAAACCTTTCATTCGTTACGCTGCTGCAAATTAACAATTGCTGCAAGCTGACGGGTAATTTGGAATATAGGCACCGCACACCTCTGGCTGAACAAAACCTGTGAAGATACATGAAAACAATCACGCAGCTCTGATGCGTGTGGTCAGACTGGAAAATATTGGCCTATTCCCTTTTGAAATATCACTATGGATGTTCATCCTTAGTCTCTGGTAAGATGAGGTGGGTAGAACGTTAAAGTCTCTACTTTCAGAACAGTTAAAGAGCTCTTTCAGGCAAGATGACACGTGCAACGGTAAAGCTGTCTTCATTCATAGCCTTTGAAATATAAAACTGTGAACTCGGACCACCAAGGAATACTAGGCATGCCAGCTAATGTTTACAGCAGTGTAGTCTTCATGTTTTCCATGCATGACTTGTGATACTTTATTAAATATCTGTCAAGTAGCAGAGTTTTCTTTGATGTTGCAAACCTGAATGTCTCAGGCTTTGCCTTCTTTTGTTTAAATGAGCCAGTAACAGAAAATAATAGATTTCATTGTTGGTTCACACCTCAAGAATGTAGTGCTAAAGTCTTTGTTATCAAGTTAGAGTCGAGAATTCCGTGCTGCTAGTAGAAATATAAAAGAGTAAGCAGCGATTTATTTATAGAGACACAGTTATTGCAGACTTCTGAACAACAGATTAAAGGGACCATTGGTTATTTTGTTCTGCAATGCGTGTTTTAGTAATTACGTGCTATCTATTTTCTTTCCAAATATCAAAACGTGAAGAAAACAAATGTTTTGCCAGCTAAGCACTGAATTTATATTTCAAACAATTCTGTGGGAAAATGTGCCTTGCATTCACAGCAGGCTCTGCATGCGCTGCTGTATTAATGCATCGTGGGAATCCGAAGTAAGCATGGCAGTACAGGCAGAATAAGCGTAGATTTTTAGAAAACTACCAGAAGCCTCACTCTGCTAACTGTAAATAAAAATACAACTTTTATCTACTGATGGTCAGCTGCTGGAAACCACAGTTTACCTCTAAAGGGGAAGATAAGTTTTGTTTGTGGAGGTGTAAAAGATCCTCATCTGAACGCTTTTCTGCTGCAGTACGATCTTTCAGGTGTTTGTTTAGCAGCAAAATGTAGGATGGTTCATACAGGTGAAGAAACACTAAATTATACCAATATTTCTGCTATGGCTTTTCTAGCTGCCCCTCTGAGCTCCTCTGTAGAGGCCTCTTTGCAGAGCGGCACGATAGCTCAGAGCGAGTGTCTGCGGGTGTGAACGTGGTTTTACATTAAATACCTGCTTTGTCCAGACATCTAATACAGGTTTTCCAGGCCAATATGCAGAGACCCCCAACAAAAGAGGTGCTGTTTTACTGTGCAAGATGCTCAATTTAAAGCTCCAAGTGGCAGATGTATAGTTTTCCCACCTCAGGATCGGGCTAGCGAAGCAAAGAGCTATGGGCCACTTCTCTCATTAGCGCTTTATTTCTACACCGTGTTGGTAGGGAGAGTGCTGCAGCCACCAGGACAGGTGGATCCAGGCTTTTGAAGTCACTGTCCTCTTATCCTGTCCCCCTTAGCACAATTTTGGCCTCTGTCCTTCCCTCTTAGCTTCCCAAGGTGTAATTTTTGAGGGTGTATATCACTCCTGTCAAAGAAAACTTGCAATCTGGTGCCATGAAATCGTCCTCGACTGTCTAACGTGTAGTGGATTTGTTCCAGATAGTCCTAAAGAGTCACAAGAGCCAACTACTAGCACAGCAGAAACCCAACTTGTAATACCTTGCTGGGTGACTTTAGACAAGTTACTTTATCTGCCTGAGTCTCAGGTTCCCCATCTGTTAAATAATAGTGCTTTGTAAAACTACGTGAAGATCTGCTGATGAAAACCATTTTCATGCTTTCTTTTGTGGCTGTGAGCACTTTTTATGTGGGAAATCCGACGTAGTTATACATGTATTAATCACAGAACCGGGAAAAAAATGAAAAAAGTCCACAGAGCTATGCATTTTGTTATTACTGGTAGCGTAAATTGGTTAGAGAAGATTAGAATCTAATATTTCCAAAAATAAATAAAAATAAAAGGGACTACTTAAGAAGCTCGTGTTCAAAGACTATAACTCACAGCGAGTCTGCATTTTGAACAGTTTATTTGTAAGAAAGTATTCTAAACCCATTAGGCTGCTGCTGCTTCCAAGCAGTGTGGAGACTTAAAGGTTCAAGAGAGAAAGAGGATGGTGAGAGTTATGTATAACCATAGGCCGATGTTTTTTTAAAAGCATTATCATGTTTTTTTAACATGTAGAGGACTTATAAAAGTGAGGTGTGGGAGGTAAAACTGCCTTCCTCTTCGCTACCA
Organism: Leptosomus discolor; assembly: GCF_034619465.1. NCBI lineage: Eukaryota > Metazoa > Chordata > Aves > Leptosomiformes > Leptosomidae > Leptosomus > Leptosomus discolor. The sequence continues at coordinate 3,325,985 of NC_141395.1, forward strand.
GGATTCACCCGCAGGTTGCTGGAGCTTGGGATTTCCCTGCTCTCACTACAACATCCTGAACATTTCAGCTGCAAGGAGCATACGTTTCTGTGTGTGTTAAAAGGGCTGGGTTAATGTGACTAATGAGCTGTAAATCTTCAAATTTTTTTTCTGATGGTTGAACTCCGATTTACCTAGAAGACTTCTATTTGTTTCTTTTGCTCGTAGGTATATTATTACACGCATTTCCCCTTACATTAGTGTTGCATTTCAGTGTTTCAGAGTCAGTTTTATAAATAATTACCTCTTGCATGCTTATCTTGAAATCAATAAGGGTGCCTAAGGTACCCTTCCTTTTCTAGTTGCACCTTGTGTTTTTGTGTGAATTTAGGGTACTTTGTGTGCGCTGCTTGATTGCTCTCCACTTTTGATGGGGCAAATATGTCAGAAAATAGGGGGTTTGGTAGGCATCTAACTCCCTCGTTTCTTAGGGGAATACAAGGAACTATTGCTAAAGCTTCTGGTCACAGAGGGGAGAAGAGGAGAACAATTAGCTTATGGTCAAGATTTACTCCTATAAGCATCTACGTACAAAAGCTCAGCCACTTAACCTTTTGGGAGCTTGGGTCTGGCCTTGAGCGCGGCTTCTGAAGGCAGCAGAGAGGCGGCCTTTGGTGATGGAAGGGAAATTCATCAGCAAGCTCCCCGGCGCTCCAGGCGGGTGGCGCTGAACGGTGCCAGGCCAAGGTATCCCAGTGCAAATGGAAATATGACGGTGTGGAGAGGTTTGGGAAGCCTTTCCTCACGTGCTTGACACCTCTACTTTTATGAACAGCTGTGATTTTTACAATGGACCACGTGTCCTATTCCTGAGAGCCTCTACCTCCTGTCTTATTGTAAGAATTTCAGCCTTCATTTAAAACAAAGCTTTCACCCTTCTGAGTTACAGGAGAAAAACTTGGAAACGTAGGCCTAGCTGTCAAAGCGCCAACCACTTGTCACTTGTAATTTCACTACCTAAATATGTTAGAGAAAATAGCATTATTTAGACCTGTCTGGGTAGTGCTTTCATATCCCTCTGCACTTCTTTGGTAACTGAGGTGTCCTTTTGTTTCCACACATTAAATAATGTGTTACTCATCGATTTTTGACCCCACCAAGACGAAGAATCAGTCAGCTTGATGTGTGTATAAGTGCCTCATGACTGTGTTCCTTCCAGTTGGGTCAAACGAGACAAATTTTAGATCTCAAGCGCGTGGCTAAATTTACCCAGTTCTGCATACTTGATTTGGCAAAACCATATGGACTTTTTGATGCATTCCTCAGATCTCTTCTGAATCAGTTTCAAAAGTCTATATTCATGAATTGTACCCACTGTTCAGTAGGAGGTGTAGAAGAACAACGCCTATTTTAGGCGGAAGATTTCCTGTGAACGTACTTGTCTCGGACCAGCTCTACCCTGAAGCTACAGTCTGAAACTGTTGAAAGGGCCAGTCCTGTCCTCCCACCTGCGCGCAACCACGCTCCCGCACCTCCCCTGGGGTGGGGGCCGCGGGTCCCGCAGCCCTACAGTGGAGCAGCTCAGGGGTGCAGCTGAACAGGAATTTTCTCTCTCTCTTCTCCAGGCTGAGCTTTCTGCAGTGGAGCTCTTGGGTCGGATCCAGAGTCCCCTCTGCTGCAGGGAAGGTGGTGTGAGGGTGTGCAGCTGGAGATGAAAAGAAGGGCTAGAGGCAACAGGGGGTTCTCAGGTCAGCTTTAGCTCGCTGTGCTGTTGCACTCTGTTTTTTTTCTGTGGGTTGTATGGCTGGTACAGAAAAATGGAAAATTCCCTTTTAACCCGTTAGGAAGGATTTCCGCGGGAAAAAACCTATTTGCTAAACACAATCTGCGAAGCCGCCGATGAATCAATCCCCAACAATATGCCTGAAGAACCATCCTGTGGGATATTAGATGTTTAAAGCATATCCTGTTCCCTGAGCAGTTTGCCCCGAGGACGAAAGCTGGAGATGTCTTTCTGCATTACCAGTTGAGATTCCAGTGTGGCTGCAGCACAGAGCAGGCTCGCCCCTGCCTCCACCGAGCTGCAGAAGCCCAGGGGGAGCCTGCAGCATGCATCCGAGGCAGTGGATGTCTTCGTCAATAAAATGCTGCTTTTTTTGTCTGAATGCGCAGGTCCTGATAAGTAAAGGTGCAATAATAAGAGGTCGACAGGGAAAAAACTACGAGCTGTTTAAAAAAACCCCACATTTGAGAATAATATTAGCCTCCGTTATATTTCAGATAGAACAACTGCATAAATTGCCTTGTAATTGCTGTTTATTATTTTGAGAAATTTTAAAACTAAGTAGGTTTTTTTTTTTCCTTCTGTCAGTGGGCTTAAGAATAGAAGTGTTTGTAGGTGAAAGGAGAGAGCTTAGCCCAGAAGGTATGAAACAGAGGGTTGCTAGAACTCGCCGTGAGGTCTACCATGAGAGCTAAGACAATCCAAAAATTAGCTGATGTAAAAAAAATAAAAAAAAAATCATCTTTTTTTCTCCTCTTCCCCTAACCATGTGATCCTGGTGCAGGCTCTGTGGCTTGTTTGCCCTGTGGTGAGCTGATTCAGGGAGCTAAATTGGCAGAAAAGTACTTGCTGTTTTTTGTTTCGTTAGTTCTTTGCTGTCTCATTTTCTGCACTGATTCACCACAAAGTGAGACAAACTCCAAAGCCAGGAGAGAAGCAGAGTGTAGGCAGAGCAGCACAGGAGGGGAGCCAGCTGGACACTACATTTCAGTTGTAGTTAGCTTTTAGATTGACTTTAATCTAAAAATCTTCCTCTGTAAAATTTTAGAGGGAGTTAAGGCAATTTTTCAGATTTGGGGTGCTAGCGTGAATCTGTGAAAATACAAGTTTCTTCATCAGCTAATTGTTCAGATAAGTACGGAAAGTCTAACTGAACTCATGGGGGTTAAAGCTGGGATACACTTATGCGTGCGCCTGTGTTTTGACAGGGTTTGTGGGAACATCAATATACAGGGATTCTTTTTTTAAAAAGAAAATCAGAATTGTTGGCGTTTTTTCAGTTCAGTGCCTAAATTGAAAATGTAGAAACAATTAACTTAGAATTGAATGCAATATTTTGTTTCACATAAAATATTTTGGTTTGAGCTTTTAAATACTTTCCAAGTTTCAGATCTCCTCTGCTCTGCTATAAAATTCAATCTGAACTTGCAAATACTTTGTTTACTCCAGAATCATTTTTTTTTTTGGAATATAAACTATGCACTTTTGCTGCCAGCTATAGCTTCTAATGCAGGCTTATGAAGCGAGGCCACTTCCCTTACCATACGCTCTCAGTGAGTCAGGACTGCGGGTGGAACTTGAGTTTTGTCATTGCCAAGAATAAAAACACACTGATGTACTAAAGCAGCAAACTTAAGGGCATCATTTTTTATCACAAAAAGTGAAAAGCAGTGCTTCAGCGTTTTCGTATTTTTGTATTGCTGACGTTTTCTTTGTCTTTCAAATTGAAAATATTCAGTGCAGACATCAGTTTAAAAGCCCCGAACCCAACAGATTACGGCTGAGGGCTTTGGCCTCATCCAAGAGGCCACCAAGACGGTGTTAGTCATCACAGCGATTTCAAAAGAGTGCGTGTTGCTTTGCGGGTTTAAACCCAAAGAAAGCTAAACTTGCAGAAGATCGCGGAGAAGTTTAGTATCCGTTTGGCTGAACTGACAAATTTTCTGGAAACTCCCCTAAAATCTGGGCTAAAATTATTTCTTTTTGATGCTGAAATCACAGCTGTGACAAATATTCAGCCTTATCTATGAATCATGTGTTCTCTCAGAATGGGAAGTGTTAGAGTAGCACAATTTAGTAACTTTTGTTTACTTCCCCCTAGTTCAGCATTTCTATTTTAACATGTTTTCTCTGGAGTAGGTTATCTACAGAACAAACCCATTATTACCTGTCTATATCTGACACTTGGCCATTTGTTCAACCATTTTCTGCTGCCTAGTTATAAAATATTCAGCTCCCTGTAATGTGACCGAGCAGGGGGGATATTTTCTGGGTGAAATGTTGCAGAATTAATTTACAGCCTCATACCTTTTTTCCATACAGAGTATTTTCTTGCTTCAAGACATACCCCAACTTACCTGCAAAAGGGAATTCCCCTCTTCCTCTCTCTGTTGGCAGTTACAACATTTCTTTGAACCCAGTGAGCCCCATCTCCCTGTGCCCGGCTCCCAGCAGGTAAGACCAGGCTGGACACTTCCAGTTGTGCGCTGTAGGCTTTCAAGGCTCAGTTCTGCCTCCCCACAGATACAAGAAGAGGGGCTGAGACCCGTTTTCCTGCTGTGCCCGCTTGCCCCTTCCCCTTTGGGGTAGGAGCACGTTATTCACGTACAGCTCAGTGCCCAGCTAGTAGCTTGATTTGCAAACTTTTGCTTTCATCAAAGCACCGAACCCCCTTTGGTTGCCGCTTGCAAGTGGCGCTTCCTCTAATTTTTTTGCCTTCTAGTTCCTTTTAAAACATTTCAACATATTAGAAACTAAAGGTCGGTTTCCTGCATTAATAGTTGTTTCTTTGGTGGATATGCTTTTGGTTTGTGTTTGAGAAAGACATCCTGGTGGTCTTTCAATTAAATTCCAAGTAGCTGTGGGGATCTCGAAATGAAAATATATTTCACTGCAAAAATGTCGTCCTAACCAGCCGCTTCAGACGCGTGCTTGCTGTTCTCTGCCTTGGTATAAAGTAACGCGTACTTTAAAGCTGAGATTCTTCTTTTCTGTCTAAAAATTGTAAATGAAACCTCGTTATGTTGAACAGCTGGTCGTTGTATTTAAAAATCTCACGTTAAAGCAAATGAATTAACTAAGTAACAAAGTTAAAATCTCTACGCCGAGAGGTCAAAGCGGTAACAGAGCCGCTCGTGTCTTAGCACGAACAGCTGAGTACGAGTGAAAATATGTCTAGGAAAAAAAAAGAGGTTTGCTTGCACATTGTTCTCATAAGCATGACTTATTTTAATAACTTGCCAAACCTGTGTTGTTAAAAGTCATATGGTACCACTTGTAAGAAATTGTGAAAAATTATATGCATTAGAGGGATTTTCTTGAAATAGAGCAGATTTTGTTCTCTGTCTTACAGCAATATCATTTCATTTAAGTGAATGCACTTCACAGTGGAGTAAAATGTAGTTCATCGTATTTAACCGAGGTATTAGCAAGGAGAACACATCTGGCTGGTTTTATGAGGAGTGTATCTCTTACGTGATAAGAGGAATGGAAAATAAATTATTTTCAAAAGGGCAGTTAGAAAATGCCAATCCTTCTAGTGGAATATCGAAAAGCTTAGAGATGAAGGATTCGGGTCTTTGCGTTTCACTGCGGTGCCTCAACGCTGCACTTCGTAGGGTTCCCTTTTGTTTTTAGGGAGGTTTTTAGAAGGACATTGTCATCCCAAGGGGTGAGACTGGCAGCTCTGCCTGCCCCTTCTGCTTGTCATCCTTGACCAAAGGGGAATCTGGCTCCACAGTCTCTTGTTTCAATGTGGAAGTTGAAGCTGCTTAGAAACATTATTCTACACTTGGCTTTCCTTTTTTTGGGTGCTGAAAACTGTGGTTTTGCATGAATTTTCATGAAAATTTTATATTAATTTAGATTTTTAAGGGGAAGCTTTCAAGGCAACTTAGTATTTTGTGAGTCAAAATCGATTTGAAACTAGTTGCAAATAGAATGGCTGAGATCACGTGATACTTTTCAAGTCAAAGATAGCTCCATTTGTTCAAGAAATGCTCTGATGTGGTTCTCAAGGTAAAGAGTAACTTACAAAATGTTTTAGAAGAGACCCAGGGTCCAAGTGGCTGGTGGCAAAGTTCCATTATTTTCAGCCTCCAAACACATTTTCCAGCTGAAGTAAGTACATGTTGGTGACAAATAAAACACCTTTGTAAGAAATAGGTTGAGCAGGAGGTTTTAAAGGTTGGAAGTTTAATATAATCTACAAAATATTTCCCCAATGGAACCTCCAGCAGCTGAGCGAGGTGGGTAGAGAAGCAGGTTGCCATTGAAAACTTCTCGTGCTGTAGTATATAGTGATGAATTGAGTCGAGGAGGAGGGAGGCTCTACAGAATCTCTGGCCAGCCCTGGGATGTAGAGCTGGCACTCAGGACTCTTCACGGGGCTGCTGCCTTCCCCAGCTGCTCAAACACTTCTCTGGTTCCACCAAGCCCCCAGAGTCTGCAGTTACAGAAGTAAATAAAAAGCTGTTGGTATCTCTGCACACACCAATCCTGCGTGCTGTGCTCTCCCGCCATCTCACCTATTGGTTTTCGTGTGCCTTGGAGGGTCTCGTTAGTTTTTGTTTTTGTAGTTTGTTGTACTTGAAATAAAAGGACATGAACTTTCACAATGGTTTTTACTTCTGGTCCGTTGGTATTTGCTGTTCATGAGGCTTAAGGAGATTTCCAGTCTACTTCTAACAAGCTTAACTGCTGTTGTATGGGTGGTGACCACTTTTTGAAAATCAAACTGTATATGGCAGCCTTACTCAAACACCCCAAATCCTTAGCTGATGGGACTAGGTGAAGAAGTGACATTGAAGTCGAGTGTAAAACCACTCAGCTGAAAAAAAAAAAAAGCCTTAATTTATCACACTGTGCACAACGTAAGCAGAGTAATAGGGATCCTGTTGTTCACAGTCAGATCACAATGTCTGTACGATTGCATGGAGAGTGTAATTTGTTTTTTTATTGATAAAGCCCATGAAGATTTCAGGTACCATGTAAGGGCTCATCACTTTCAACTAGCTTTTACCATTCCATTGAAGTCTACTGAAAATGGCTGATTGTTCTGTGTGTAAAGAGCAGATCAAATAACCTGAATAATCCCACAGAAACAGTGAAGACCTGCACGTTCTCCATTAGCATACAAACCCAGTGGTTAACACTTTGGGCTCTGGCAACTGCTTTGCGCCAATGAAGCCCCAAGGTCAGGATCAAAACAATAATCTAGGTGTGGTGGATTCAGATTCTCTCTCTCTGCATTTTCTTCTAACAATCCAAGAAATGCTTTATTGTGTGTGTGTATAAATGAGCATTTTTTCATGCTTTAAATGTTGGGGTATTCATCAGTCACTGATATTGTTATGACTACTTTGCTCATGTCAGCCTTTAATACATTTTTAGCCAAGCTTGTCCTCATTCAAAATATTGTCAGTGGTTTGTCTTTCAGCTGTAAGGTGGGCAGGAGATGGCGTCTGCTACGTCTGACTCTGGACTAAAGATGTCTGAATGGCCAGGGGCAGCCCAGGCGTGGAGGATGACTGATGAGCTCCCATTTAAGCCCTTTTACTAGTGACACTACTAATTTGTGTGCTGCTTTTCTCTTCCAGCCATCAGTTTTCATTAAGCTGATAGAAACTCTTATCTGTGAGATGCCTACCTGGCTTTCTGATGGGATTAAAATTGGCCAAAAAGTTATTGGAGAAAGATAGACAGTATGATCACATACCTCTTTTTTGGTTAGCAATCGAAGCCGAGAATGCTGCGTTATAAAACTACGTCATGCGTTTGTGGTAAATATTTCTATCTCTTATAATGCATTTGTCTAGTCCACATTTGCACTTAATGGCAGCCATATAAGCGATAAACGTTACCAGTAGCTCGCAGTGATATTTTGCATTACCTGAAAACCAGTGATGGAAAATGAGGACGAGTATCTTGCAGCAATAACAGGTTCTGAGAGGAAAAGGAACAATGTGGAAATCATAAGGCCCAAACGTTAGCAGGGCTACTACATTTGGAAGACATTAGGTAGTTTGCGTGCTATTTTATGCATGGAGCCTCTTAATAGTTATTTCTCATGGATCTGCAAAATACAAAAGACTTTAGGTTAAAGGAATAGTAATGAATCATTTATGAGATATTATCTATGAAGATGGATTGGTTCCATCTGTTACAGTAATAAAAATAATAATGCTTAGCAATTACATAAATGCTTTACAGGTTTTCAGTGTGCATCACAAACATTAATCTAAGATCTAGCCCATAGCACAGTTTTTAAGAGCTTGTAAAAGGGCTTCAGCTTCTACATGCTGGCTTATTTATTTATTTTGAACAAGGAAATTTGTTCTAACAGTTTTTAAACTGGTTTGGGAAATTGAGTTGTAGCTCCTTGGTCTAAGGCACTATGTGAAGATAGCCACAAAATTAGCTGCTTTTCCTTCTGTTAATTTAAGTTGCTGCGGATGTCCAGGAAAAATACAGCTCTACAGGCAGGTGTTCATTAGCATACAAATGATGGGGAAGTTTTCCAAGATGCGGTGCTTGTGTTATCTCTTATTTATTTGTTAATCTCATTTTTTTTTGTCTTGTAAGCAGCTCACTGATTGAAGGCCAATGTATTCTGAAGCAGAGCATAGTCTGGTAGATATTATGCTGTGTCCACGTGTTACATTTCAGTATATAGGACCATGTTACCTGAAAGAAACAACAACTTTTGTTCAATCCAGGAAGAAAATGGATATAAGTAGTAGTGGTTTCCCATAAAACATGTTTTTGATGCAGTCTAATTTACCTAACAGAATGAATATTAGGTTTAAATTTGTTCGGTTTGGTTTTGAATTTGAATTTGAAAAAGAAGTGATGATAACTTTAGATGAAGAGAAAAAAAATCATTAATTTTTCTAAAAAGAAAAAAAAAAAAAACCTATTGGGATCATTTGATGTGCTCCCTAGCAGACAAAGGTGTGCTAAAATAGACAAGATTTCTAGTAAATGCAATTTAGTACGTAGCTATTCCTACTGGTACTTTGAGCATGCCTATAGGCTATGTGAGTATATACACCAATATACACCGTTATGCTTGGGGTGCGTGAGAGTGACTTGAAGTTGGCTTCCTTGCAGTGTAACCTGTGACCTTGAAAGGCAAGGTGAAACGTAAGCTACGCTTTGTAAATCTGTTTATCTATATACGTCATAGATTAGGCACGGGCTTTGCAGTACGACTTGACTGAAACAAGCGACATTAATTCCATTAACTGTGGTCAAAAGTAGTGTATGTATTGACAGTTTGAATGGGCTGGATTACGTATCTTGACCTACCAAATTTTCAGTTTGGAAACATTTAACGCATTAGATGATGCTAGATAATAGAAAGGTTTTAATACAGCTGAAACATCCATTTGCCAAAACAAGATATAATTTCCTTAAGCAATATTCTGTTAATTCATATCTAATGAGATTAATTATAACAAATGGGGAAAAAAACCAAACAGTGTTTCGTACACGGAGAAAACGCTGGGTTCCACTCAGTCATACCCGAGTGCCGATTATCGTTTATGAAACAGAGCAACAGTTTGCTATCAGCGCTAACTCTACCCTTTTAATCATCGATGACCTGGAAAGCAGTTCTCTAGTCTCATTATCCAGGCTATCTGGGTTAGTGTTACAAAGCCCAAACTGCACACGGAGGAAGTGATTAGCAGCGCAAAGTTGATCTCGCTTGGTAACTCCCAGATGCTGCTTGGCGTGCTCTGCTCCCCGGCCCGTCCGAAGCTTCCCCTGCCGCTGCTTCTGCTCCGTGCTGTGGCCGGTGTCCTCACCTGGAAGTCTCTCTGGGTACCCAGCTCCCCTCCAGCCCCGCTCTCAGGAGGCCTCGCTGCTGAAGCATCTTCAGTCTGATGTCTTTGGGGTTGCCCATCTGAGAGGTGGAACGTTAAAAAGCCTCTCCGTTAGCATGTGCCGGGTTCCTGGGCTCTTGGCAGTGCCTGCCTGTCCACAGCTGCCAAACTATGGCTAAAAGCCATCATAGCTTCTCGCAGGCTTTTCCTTCCCTGCCTTCTCCAAAGCATGAAGCACGTGGTAGAAATCCCTTACTGCAAGTGTACATCAGCAGGTTTCCTCAGCCATTGGAGAAGGATGATAACCCTCCAAACTGCTGTGGAAACCTGCCCTGAAACCTACCTGGATGGAGGATGGAGCTCCCATGGTGTGAAGGTTGTGATGTGTTTTTAATACCATGCTGATAAGAGTTAAATTTCAGCGGTGCTCCTCTCAACTGGCTTTGTTTCGTACAGTAGGGCCTTAGAATAAACGCTTTCAAGTTGGTGGTGCACAAGAGCTTTGACAAACCAGTTCCAGCTAATCTTGCTTTGAGGTGGTTAGATCTCCTGGCCCCAGAAGTCTGCTCTGTTTTTCTGCCAGAGCTCACCAGCCCGTGCCAGGACTGGCAGGAAGGAAAAGGCGCTTCTATCGTAACTGGAGTCTTGGCTCAAACCCGCTCTCATCAGCAATTTAAACCAAGATGCCACTCTGTGAGCAGGGTTAGCTGACACATCACACACCTTCTGGTTTTTTATCTCTCTTAGAGGTGGTGTACCTCCCAGAGGATAGCAAGGTGGATGATTAGAAGTCGTAAGAGTAAACCACTACTGCAAGGTTTCCCAGATACCTTGGTTCAAGTAACCATCACCTGCAAAAGCTGTAGGTAGGCTAGTAAATAATCGGTGTGATATTTCCTTCTGTTCTTTCTCTCCTTAAGAAATGGTGATTAAAGTTGAGAGGATTGTCCCAAAGTTCCAAAATAAGTCGCTGAATTTTCCTGAGAAAGTGGTCCTTGGCTGCTGCTGCTCAGATGGGATCTCGGCTCATAACGGGGTTTCTGAATATTTCGAAAAAAATAAAAAAGCTACTAAATACCAATACTGTTTGTCTAGAATATATAAGTAACTAGCTGTGTTGCACAGCAGGATGATACGCAGAGCTGAGCTGCAACATAGCGTAATGTATTAGGTTGTTTACCTCATAATAATGGCGTGATAATTGTGATAACATCAGAAATTACTATCGTTCCTTGCGAAATTGCTTGTTACTGTCCTCTTGTTTAAATATGCGTGTGATAGTTCTGAAATTATTTACAGGGCTATTTGGAGGCTTCCCCTTATTTAACCTTCTGGATTCTACTTGAAAAAAAAAAAAAAAGCTTGTGTGTGTATGTGGGAAATTCTTGGCTATGTCTTACCTGTGCTGAGTTGCCTTTTGTACGTCTTTAGTGTTTTGCAGATGTGTGTAACATTGAGCAGGTTTTTTTTCCTTTTTTTAGTGTCTTAAAAAATTCAGTATCTTGTCTTGTAAAATGTGATTGTGGGGTGAGGGGGAAGATGTTAATGCTTAGTAAGAAATAATCTGTGGGTAACACAGCTCATCCCTTTCTTTTTTCCTCTGCCATGATTAGAGTGTATGCTCTAGTTGTTACGATGTTGGATTGTCAAACTGCAGTATTTTGAGCTGATCGACAAAAAGGGTGTGTTAACCTCCTCGTGTCTGAGTAAAGAGACTGTCTGCTCTAGTGGAATTTCCTGTGAAAATGAATCCCACCCAGGAGGTGCCTCTCCCCTGGTCCTAAGAGCCCCAAAATAATAAAAAAGCAACAAAAATGTTTCTCCAACTTGAGAGCTTTGAACACTGTTCCTCATTGCTGACTTTCTGCAGAAGTTAAGCAAGTCTAGTTTTGGGAAGACAAAGCTGGAAACAAATTCCAAAATATTTGTGTTGCTCCTGCCAACGTCCTTAGGAGACGAAATCTCAGGTAATCATGTCCTAAATTATTAGAAGCCCAAAGACAAACTCCAGGGACACCCTTCAAGCAACCAGTTAGCCAGTATTTTCCGTATCATGAAGACACAATGTCGTCTTACTGTGATCTTGAACTGCAAGTGAAGCAATGATAATTATTTATCACACAGGGACAACTTCCCCTTGTTTTTATTAGTAGGCATCTGCAGAGTATTGGGTTATAACTACAAAAGAGAGAGTATCTGTATATCATTCTGTGCTTTGCAACTTTTCAGTGATGTTGCAGTTTACTTAATCTAACTGAACGGTACGCGATGTGGAAAGTGTGGAAATTGAGGTGAAGGATCACCAAATGACGTTAAAATTGGTGTAGAACTCCAGGCTTCCCAGCTTCTACTTTCTTCCTTCAATTGACATTGCCAAGAAAAAGCGTAACGGGAGTTACTGACATGATAGAAGTTTCCATTAGATTCTCTTTCACAAATCAAAATAGGGTCATTTGGAGAATAACCTTTCAAACATAAAATGTTAATGACTGCTGAGGTCTGGACAGGACAGATATGCTCCATTTACACAGCCTTAGCTTCAGGTTATCAGAAGTGTATGAAACATGGGCAGCTACAGAATAACTCGTTACCTCATGGAAACAAAAATGTCCCGTACCTTCAAAATTTCGTTTAAAGTTCATCAGCGCTTGGGACAGACCTTTGAAAACGTTGTTTCCAGAATATTCTTACCATTATCAACGACATCATTCGACCAGATTCACAGTCGTGTAACGAAGACTGGTACAAATGGCTATTAGGAAGTTATCCATCTGGGAAAGGGAGTGTTGTGGTTTGGAGTGAGAGGTTGGCTGATTTTATTTTAGACAATGACATTTCAGCTTGAGGATTGTGATCTTTGACTCTCTGGGCTGCGTAACTCGTCGCACGAGTCTTGTTCCGCCTCCGTGGTGGAGACGGGATGATTTGGGCTCTTTATGCACAAAGGGTAGTGGATGCTGCGGCGTAGGTGTGGGCAAGGTTAACCATGTTTGCGCCGCGTGGGAATCCCTGTAAAGAAAAGCCAGAGTTCTTATTTGCTTGTCAGTGGTGGTGGATAAGTGTACAAGTATGTTGACATGGAGTTTGTAATTTGTGCAGAGGTTTTTAACCTCATCGGCCTGAATATCTTCTGGATGTCTGTCCGAACTGCTGAAGTACTGGCACTTCCCAAAGTTGTGACAACTAGCGAGAGCCTGTGGTGACAGACTGGCTACAAGAATCCTATTAGTGAGGGTCTTTGAAGGAATCTGTATGTTAAAAGGGAGGTTTGTCTCTTAAAGTGTCTTTAGACTAGTTGGTTTTGGGTTTTTTAATGTTTCTTGAGCTTCTCTGGTTCATTTTTTTCTTTTTTTTTAAACGAATATATATATATATATATAAAAAAAAAGGTGGAGTGAGAGAAGGGGCGGACTCATTTCCAGAATGTATTTATGATTTAGCAGGACTGAGAGAGAAGTGAGTTTTGGTAGTGCATGCTCAACAACAACCATGAGACTTTACATGCTGATAAAAATCGCTGGAGACTGCGATGGACACTGAAGCCAGAAATTATCATGGTAATTTGGCTGCCTGCCATTCTTTTACTGTCTTTTGCTAATTTATGTACGGTAATGCATGATGGTTGTTCGGAAAATAGACAGCTTCATGAATGGTGCCTTTGATTACAAATGTAACTGTCAGATTTTATTTAGTTTCCTCAATTATAATGCTTACCCCTGATATTCACATGACAAACACTGTGACCTGTAGTGCATATCTACTGGGTTAGGCGAAGCAAAAGGAGTCTTTCTTGTATGTGTTTGGGCTTATTTGAATATATTTCCCTTGAGGGGAAATCCCACATTCATACAGGTCCCAGATAAAACCTCTCATTTCATTTCCCACAAGAGAGGCACTGAAGGCAACAGCAGTTAGTCCCCGAAGAGTGAGCTGTAGCAGTTTCCTGCTTGAAGACTGTCAGTGCTAATGCTGGGTGCTAAAATAAATGCTCCACAGTACATTTAAGTTGAAAACACAGCATTATAAAGCTGTTTGAGGTAGTTAGCAGTACCGAGGCAACTTTCTATGAGAATTAAATGAACGAGTCAAGAGTAAAACATCCATTCAGGGGTGCACGGCGGCGTGGGTGTGGGGAGGGACAGATGGAAAGGGTGAAACCAGCTGAAAGGAAGATAAATGTTCCCAGCAAAATGGCTCGATGTGTTTTCAAAGAACAAAAGTAGAAACCCACGTTGGATATATGACTTAATTTATAGAAATTTTAAATTGTTATATAATTGGAGCTTTACCATGGCATTAGCAGTGTAAAACTCCATGTTTAACAGGCTTTTATCACCTGTGTGGAATGTATAACACCAGCTAATTTTGCTGTTGCACTTTGCTAATTTCTTCATTTCTAGTGAGTTTGGTATTTAAATATCTGCCAACCCTGTGAATTCCAACAAGCATTGGCATGAGTAATGAGTCAAATGTTAGAGCAGCATTATTCTTTGACAGTTCTAAAAAGATTATATAACTAGAATTTTAAATAATATTTTTGAAATGTGTAATTTAAAAGGTCCTCATGTTCTGTAAATGGTTTAATTTTTCATACCATTTAATTGACATTGCAAAAGAACCGTTAAGTCGATGATTAAATCAGCACTTTTATGGATCAAACTCTCTTTTGGGAGAAGTGTAGTCATCATGGAAGGGAGATAGGCGTATATTTTTGAGGATGCTGCAATAGAAGCACGGACTGAGTAGGCTTTTCAATAAATGTCCACCGTTGCATGGAACCTGGAACCCTCTTCTAGTCAATCTGAGGCCAAGGTGCCTCTGGAGTCAGCGCTGGATAGTGTGGAAAAATTCTGTCGTGCCCTTACAACACGACACTCGCTTGAGAAGGAGAGACTTATCTCACCCATGTGGTTTCAGCCCAATTTGAACCAGATTCCAAAGAAGTGAGGATGTAATTAAGTTAAGTGTATTCGCACGTTGACATTAAGCTGCTTAATTTTCTGTGTAGTAAACTTCTGCACTCATTAGAAGTAAGCAATGAAGTTTTGCTCGGTTTTGTGTTGTTACATTTCAAACCTCTGCATACCTGAGACAATTGCTGCTGATCTGTGTGCTTTTTCTTACTTTGTGAGAAACCTTCGCTGGATTGCATCAACAGATATTTTTTTGTTTTTACTAAAAATTGTAGTACTCGAATGTATGCTAAGTCCTGAAATAGGAAAAGGAAGGAACAGTACTTAGAAGTGTTTTGTCTTTCATCCTTTCCAGTTCCCTTAAACGCTGTCATGTTAGAGCGTATAGTAATTTTTGTTCCTTTTGAAGCTGGCTAGAGTACGTTATCCCATCCTGTATAAAAGAGGAATGGTATCATTACAGACTCAACTGGATTATCATCTGAAATCTTGCAGTGCATTTAACTGTGGTTGCTAGATATTTCTGTTCTAAGTCATCTGTTGGAGAATTTCTGTGTTAAGATGTGAGCTTTATTAAGACTAAAATATGTAAAAAATTCCAAGTTATGGGTAACATCAGTAGAGCGAGTTATGTAAAAGAAGTTCATAAAGAGGAAATCAGAAGTTAAGGAAGATAAATACAGAAAAGCAGGTATTAATGTATCAGGTCAGGAAATGGTGCTACTCAAACTGGGTTGGTGATAACATGGAATTGAGATACGATGGGATTACAATAAAAACGAAACCTGCAAAGTCAGGAATTGCTCAGAGAAGAAGCAATTGGAAGTAGGAGCAGATTATCTTAGAACAGACTGTAACTGATTGCTTAGTTTGAAAGTTCACTCTACATTTGTACGGCGTACAGTTAGTGACCAAATTATCAATTTTAATGTATTAAGTTCCACTAAATAGTATCGCTGTCAAAAACTCACGTTCAGCCTAAACTCAAAAATCTGCTAAGCCAAAGGTTAAAAACTATCAGAGGCAAAAAACCCCTGTAGAATATGTTTATGAAATATAAATTTGCCAACAAAATAGGCTCCTATATCTAAGTTCTCAAACCTTTCAATGAAACCATTTAGCACTAGCTTGAAAAAACATGCTGCTCGTGGTATTTTTCTGATGATGAGTTTGAATTGTACTGAGCATGACTCTGTTTCTTTCCTGAAAGAAAAAAAACCCACACCGTAACAGGAGCTTGTCCACCCACATCTCTGTAGCTGAAGGTTTGCTACCGAGTATCCTGGTCAATGATGATAAAGAAGTTTTCCAGACCTAGCAAAGTTTCTGTACAATTTAGTAGTTCCCATGCCCCATTTGTTCAGCTTGTGTCATTAACAATAATAATAAAGAATGAACGCTGGCTCCAAATACACAGACTGTTCCCAGATATACACAGACAGAAACATATAAATCTGGGCTAAATGTCGGCACTTATAAGGCAAAAAGGCTAATTGCAACTAAAGCAAATTAGCTTTTCCCCTAAAGATAAGGAAACCAGATCCTGTATATCTCTCTCATTCCCGGCCCCGTGTCCCACGTAATCATGTTCCCTATTCCTTTCTTCTGGGTTGTGCTCCCCACTTGCCCTCTCTTCAGAGCTTCCTCTAAGTTTTCATTTAGCTCTCTCCACTGCTCCCCTCCCCACGCCTTGGCTGCTCCCGTGGGGGAGGCTGGGGGGTCATAGCCAGCAGAGGCTACTGCCTGGGGACCTTTCCCATGGCAGATCCTGCAGGATTTTCCCCTTCCAGACGGAGAAGTGGACACTTCAGCAGCCTTTTATAGGTGCGTTAGGATCCTCCCTTACCTTCCTCCTTTTCCACTCGTTTATCTGAGCAGAAATTCAAGAACCGCGGTAGGAAATTTCTGCGGCGCAAGCAAAACTGAGGAACGCAAGTAGACAGTCGTTTTGGTTTAGCACCAGAAAACAGATGAAAAGCCCTATACATCAGTGGTCCGGTTATGCTGATTCTGTTAACTTCGTTGCTGACTTCACCCTTGGATGCATTTATTTTACGAGCCAGGACTTCAGCCAGTCCTGGTCAAAGCGGAGCTCTTCTGCCCTTCCACGTACACTTTGCAAGAGCAGATCTTTCGGCTGCCTCTTTGCTGATGGTCTGCTGGTGCTGTGCCAAACCGTCTGGGAGGCGTCTTCCTGTTCTACTTGTATATGAAGCATCGTAGCACTTATGGGAGGCCAGATTAAATAGTAGATCAATCTACAAAATCTTAATTTGTAACTGAAATTATTTCTTTGAGGGGAACAGATGAGTCCTTGCTGAAATGACAGGCCTTTTTAAGCCTCTTTCCAGGCTGGTACCAACAAGGTTGGGAGACACAACAGTTTGCAGAGCAGCTGAAGGACGTTTCCTGAATAGCAGACAGCAAGATACTACACAGGGGACTTTCCCGTATACTGAAAAAGGCCCTTAATGTGATGTTCTCATTCTAATATTTTCTTTGCCACTTGAAAAATCTGTAATTTTCCCTGCTGAAGTTTTCCCTTAGTTAATTTTATTCTTTCTTTCTCTTTACAAGATTTTGTGGTTGAAGTACTTCTCTTTACTCTCTTCTCTACCTTTCTGTGGGGGGCTAGTAAATCTAGCTTTTGACATGTGGTCTATTTTAACTGGTTCGAGTGAATATAAGGAACATATAAATGCAGAATATTTTAGTGCATTTTTTGCACTAAAACTGGGGTAACTGGCAATTATGGCAAAGTTAAACTTCATTCTGGAGCAGCGGGAGCCTCAGGGCAGCAGTGTCTTCTAAACGTGGCTCTTGTCGGTCTGTGGTATTTGTGTTGCTCTGTAACAGTTGTCCTTGGATTCAGTTGTTAATGTATTTATCTGACAGGGCTCCTTGTGCATCCATTGTCAATGTTTTACAGAGACTGAAAGGTTCGATAGTCGTGAAGAGCATTTTTGACGATGTTTAGGATTCAACCAATACTTCCCAAGTCTGGAGTCTCACTGTGAAACCATGGCTCCTCACTGCATTGTTGTGGGGGTATAAAACCAACGAACCAACCAAAATACATTGAAAAGACTCCACTGCAAAAACTTGAACAATTCTTTAGAATGTGTCTGCAGACTCAGTTGTCTATCTCGAGGCTTTGGCTACTGTTCTGGTGGAGTATTGCTCTTTTCCACAGGGCGTAAGTATTTATTTGCCCTGCAAATCTTTTTGAACAAGCCACAATCTTGTGTAGCTTGCTGCCATTTTAATCAGATGCAGTGGTTTAAGGAGTCTGCGTTGAGGAGATGATCCATTAGCTTCCTCTGCCTTATGTTGTAGCCCCTTATATAGTATAACATCTGGTGGAAACAGCTTATATTAGTCTTATCTTCAGATTGCTTAATGGCTCTAATAACGTGGCTACAAGGCCTTACATGAGTGAAGCAGGATTTGGGAAAACTTAAGCTTGACTGTTGCTATTACAAGAATGTTAGCAAGTTTTATGTTGTGGGTTTTTTTTTTTTTTTTCCTTTGCTTTCCCATTTTAAGTTTGTGCTGTATTTTCCTATTAGTAATTTATAATAGCTTGCTGTCTGGGAAGTGTGATTAAAGATACAACAAACTTTCTTTTACTTTCCTTTAAGGTCCTGTAATGTCCAAAATAATTACATTGACTTGAGTGTATGAGATGCTACTGAAAAATCTGACTTCCTTTTCCCCCCCCTTCTTGCTGTATTGTTTTGATATTTTATTTAACAGCTCAAGTTTCCTTCTATTTCTGCTTATCAAATCAGAAAAGCTTTATTTTAGCTCTGTGATGAAAATTCTATCTAAACGCTTTTATTTAAGGATTTTTTGGTAAAATATTTCCTGGAAGAGAAATTTGGAATACAAGCACATATGGCCTACTTAGGATCTTATTTCAGCGCTGCTCAGAATACTCACATAAGTAGATAGGGAGAGCAGGATGATAGAAATTTGGTGACCATTGACTTCCTGTCTCGCTGGTGCTGGTACATTAGCCCTTATCAACGTTGGAAGAGCAGCTACAGCACGGCCATTGTAAGGATTGGATCAATACCTGGCAAGGAGCCTGAAGGTCAGATAAAGTACTTAGGCAGGCAGTATGCCAGGCTAAAGAGATGTCAAGAAAATCAATTAGATACTAAAGAAAGAGCAGCAAGCTAACTAAAAATCCAATCTTGAAAGGCTCTTTATATTTTGAAGTCAGCTTATTAGTGTTAGCTATATCTTTATCTCTCTAATAAAATTATGTTTGTTAAGCAATTAAAACCAGGCTCGGGTCATACAAGGCTAGCACACAACTGGCTAGGAACACCTGTACAGCGCTAGATTAGAAATGGCTACAAGTGGTGGAGATTAAACCGAACCGGCTTTTAGGGTACAGCATTACACAACTCGTGATTAATCTGCTCTCCTCCTCCCCGTATCGATTGCTTTACCTATGTGCATTTGGCGTATGTCTTGGATACTTTCTCCTCTGAGTGGTAATGGGAAGCACAGACTTTGAGTTTGTCTACTGGTGCCAGGTAGTTTACTTAATAAATTATAGCTGCCTGAAGTCGATAAATAGAAAAGAAGTTCAGACG
Source organism: Leptosomus discolor (assembly GCF_034619465.1). Taxonomy (NCBI): domain Eukaryota; kingdom Metazoa; phylum Chordata; class Aves; order Leptosomiformes; family Leptosomidae; genus Leptosomus; species Leptosomus discolor. Next base: position 3,345,093 of record NC_141395.1, read on the forward strand.
GGTGGGTTGTCCCTTAGCTTTCCCCTCCCTTCCCCAAGCCGCAGCGATGGAAAGGAGCCTACGTTCCACCACGTTGGCAGTTGGGAACACAATCGCTGCAAGTGAGCTGCTCCAGTAACGCCTTTTGGTATCAAAGAGCCATCGCTCTCTGCTCTCCTCTGCTAAAAATACCCGAGAGAGAAAATATTCACCACATGTGGCTGCCTGAAAACACACTCATGAGTTCCACACCGAATTTACTGGTAAAAACTCATAAATTAATTCCCATCAGCTACTCAAGCTGCCCAAGGCTTGAGGAGGTGAAGGTCTCTAAGTGTGCAAGTGTGATGTGTCCTCTCCCCAAGCAGCAAGTAAATCGCACGCAGCAGAGCAGGGTCCTCGCGTCCTCGTTGTGCATCGTGCCATTGACACGTTGTCCCTCTTAGCCAAGCTGTAGCGTGCTGGCTCATGTCCAGTCTCTATCTGATGCAAGTCGTAGCCCTCAAACTGAAGCTGAGGTTGGTTGAAAAGAAGGAAATTCCAGCTAGAACAAAGGTATATACGGGGTTGGGTTTTTTTGGCACAGTCCCCAACTATTCAAAACCGCCTGTATTGGTGGTGTAGACTCTGTCACAAGACATCTTTGAGTAAAATTCTGGCCTGGCTGAAGTCACAGACCTAGTCAGGGACAGGATTTCACCTCTTATGTATGACTGAAAACATCAACTCAAGCTACTTCATCTTGTTGCTTATATTGACGTGTTGATCTACGGACAGCGTATTTGACGGCACGTTGGTTTTATTAGCGTGCGCTTGGGTTGACAGCTAAATGCTGTTCTTTCCTTGGAAAGGAGTGGCACTACTTTCCACAAGGCTTTTGTTATTTATGTACTTTCTTCTGACGGGCAGTTTTGAACTTTGTTAGCCAGATGCTGAAAGCACTGTATGGTTTGCGTGCCCTTACGTGTGGGTATGTGGATATATACGTGGGCACACACAGATCTCCTTCTCCATACATCACTGTGACAAATTCCTAGACCTGAAATAATAATAATAATTCTTTTTTCATTTTGAGTTTGTGTGGAGACACAGAGTTCAATACATATTAATGAAACAACAAAAACTGTCTCTACATAATTAATAAGGTTAATTTATTTTATTCAGAGCCCTGCTGGATGACTGAGGAATCAGAATAAGGAAGCAAAATGGGGACAAATAAGGAGAGCAGAAGTTTGGTCTGTCACTGAGGAAAGGGCTCAAGTTCTTTATTCATTTGGTGCTCGTTTTCCTTCTCAGATGTATTTTGTGATAACCTCAACCTACAGTTTCAGCACATGCACCAGGCTTTAATTAATTGGAACCATTTTGTTGCCAATGATCTCACTAACAAAATATTGCAGGAAATAAGTAGTGTAGGTTGTCTTATACCTACATTTTCTTTCCAAGTACTTGGTCTCCTTGCCAGAACAAGTGCGTAACATTCCTGTCAGTACTCACTAAGATTACTTTTTTACTCAAATCCAGATTTCATTGGCTGGCCTATAAATTAATTCAGTTCCAAAGGACATGAAATCTTTCAGAATTAGATATGTTGCATTTTGAAATTTCAAAACGAATAAACCAAACCAAGCTATTTCCGTGACCATGTACATTGCCAGTTTTGACCTGTGTTGGACAAAACTTATCAAATGTCCAAGTTTTACCTATATAAAGAAAAATGTCGTTAAGTCTTCCCTTCTATCTGCCCCTTCTAAATATCTGTTTATTTTTCCATAGGACCAGCTTTATTTGACAGAGCTTTATTTTTAGGAAGCTGGTGAGGAGCTTCACATATTTAACGTACGTGTGTATACATATGTGTACGTGTTATCTAAAGAGTACTGCAAGTAGCAGACAAAATAGTAGCTTTGAAGAGTGGTGGCAGTGATGTATGCACAGTAAATTAGGAAGAATTGTGTGAAATCCTTTATACTGTTCTGGAGATCAAATGTAAATCTCTAGACAACAAAATTTACCTATTATGGATATTAAACAGAAGCTTCAGTATGAAATAGGGAGAAGGCAAGTAAACTAAGCATAATAATTTAATTATGAATGTTCCTTTTTTGAACATTAATAGATACTCATGTCTTATTCAGACTGATTTGTAAACTTGTGTCAAGGATTTTTAGAAATTTCAAGCGACTCTTAAGGCTAGAGACGTGCTGTGGTTGCCCCAGTTTTGATCTCTGCTTTGTCCGTAAGCCCTGGGGATTCGTACTGGGACAGGACTACAAGATCCTACCTTACTGCCCCGTTTCTCTCTGATAAAGATGTGCTGTCTCCCTGATGGTGGGGAACACTTATGGTGTTCTACATGGAGCTGTGCATTCAGCAGCCCAGGCTGCTGGTCTACATCCACATTGCTGATGGTTTCAGTTGCTGTGCCCAAATAACCTGGAGTGGCCATTCAGCTGGTTCCTCCAGGTGGATACCAGTCTCACCTGCAGAGGAGGAAGGCAAATGATGATGTCCTTCAAATCACGTGGTCATGAATTACCAAAACTGTTCGGTCTTTCAAGTAACCTCTAGTTCTCCAGGTCTGTCCGTGACTATAGGGTCAGATAATGATCTCCTTAACCTACAATTTGGGAATTCGTTTCTCATATTTTCATAGAAAACCGAGCAGTGAAAATGTAAAACTCTGGTTTTCATAGATCACAGTCCTTGTGGCCCATATGTGTTTCGTGAATGCAGTATGGCTAAGAGGGTGCGTTCTTTTCAGTGTTGTCACTTTCCATAAAGGGTATTTTTTTTCTCTTTGCAAAGAAAACAGGTATTTTGGGATTATAAAAATATACCAAAATGGGAAAGTCTGTTCTGGCATTGACAATCTGATTACATCATCCTAAAGAGAATGCACAGATCACTGGGCTCTGGTCAACTGTAACAAGCCTTTCCAACCCAGCCTAGGATTACCAGCAAGAAGTACCACAGGAGATTGCTGCGTGTGTTTGTGGTTTTCCAACTTCTATAGACGTATTCTGCCAGTAAGTGTTTCAAAGCTAATTCAGTTTTTTAGCAATTCTGTGAATGATTTGGGTGCTTTGACATGAGAATTCACCAATTAAGAAACAAGCAAAAAGACTTTTAAATAAAACTTGCCGCATTTGTTCAAGCCATTGAAAAGCAGGAAATTACTGTTGCTCTCCAAAAAGCAGCTGTGTGTATACAGTGACATTTTATTTAATGATTTAAATTATAGCATAAATATACATTGTATTACTTGTTATTCTCATTCGTATTACAATACTGAAAAAGAGCCTTCAGCATAGATGTCAGCTGGAACAACTGAGCCTTTATCCAGCAGCAGCAAGAAACCCAGACCTCAATGACATTAAGAAACTTTATCTGTCTTTTAGAACCTGATGCTGAAAGAGTTTTATATGTACTTTTTGAATCCCGTCAAACTACATGCTGGTCTGCTTCTCACTTGGTATGACTTCGTGTTGTCATTTGATATCAAGGCGAAAAAAAATGTTTTAGGAGTCATGAACGTTAAACTTGAAAGCAAAAATGAATACCCCAGCTGCAAAAGTGATCATGCACAGTCGAAGTAACGGATCCATTGTAAGGTAGATACACAAGTTATTTAAGGATACACCCTCCTTGCCTTCCAGATACTGTCCAGTGACATTTCTGACATGCATATGATGTCCTCCAAGCTTAGCTATTTGAGCCACCGGGTTGGCACAGTCTCCAGTCACCAGGTTGCAGAGGTGCTGGATCTCTGCACAAGAAGTCTTGCTCGCATCTCCGAGTTAGGAGAGGTGCTCTGGTATTAGTGTGGCTTCTCGGGTAACCGCTCCGGTGTATTAAGCTCTTGGAAAATCTGCCACAGGCGAAACTCCTGAGGCAGCCCCTACAGCAGTGAGCCTCTGTTTGTTGAAATAGGTGGTGAGCACCTGCGAATTGTGCAACAGTTAATCCCTCGGGAAAAAAAAAAATGTGGCTGGACTAGTTGTAGAGTTTCCTGCTTGGGAAGGTATCTGGAGAAGAGTAGGAAAAGATCCCGTTCAGAAGGAGCAGCAATTCAGCTGGAGGCCCTAGACCCTGCAGAGTGCCTGCTGTGAGCTCCTGAATAGACTGGAAATAGGAAAAATGGATGGCTGACATGGTTTGAGTGACGCCTGATGAATAATGAACTGTGAACACAAACTGTGGCACAAGGTCATTCTGTATTTTAATTACAGGGTGGATTGTAAATTATCCAGTTATCTGCATTCACTCTTTCAGAGGGAGAGTGAGAAGCCTTCTGCCTGTGGAGGTGGCTGACCTTGGCCTCAGCACGGTGCTAGGAAGCCCCCTTGCTCCCCTGGAAATCCCCCCACAAGGTAGATGCAGACATAACCAGCGCAGTGAGCACGGTGTAGGAGTGGCCTTAGAGTCCCAGGGCTGGGGCAGCCCCAGGAGATGGAGGCCTGGAGCCAGTCCAGAGAGCGGGATGGGGTTTGTGGCGGAGAGCTGTAGGGTACGGTGCGGTGGGATCCCCACTTCTCCTTGTGCACGTTCTGGAGGCCTTGTTTGCACTGTAAGTTTGGAACTGGTCCCATTCTGGGTTTAGGTTTAAACTTTTCAGTTGATTTATGTACCTAGAGGGCTCCCGAATGTACTATGCCCTCTGTGAGGTGTAAGCCAAATCCTGTGGCTGGCATGGGAACCCTGGCTTAAAAGCAGAGCGGGCAGTCTGGAGCATTTGCTCTCTGCACTAGTGCTGACACTCTCACAAGATAATTCACTTCTTCAAAGCCAGGCAGCAGCGCAGTTTAAAATCGTTTCTATGAAAATAGATCCTCCAGGAAAGAGAATATACTGCCATTGTGCTTTCATAATGCCGTGACACATCGTGCTCTTGCAGGTGAGCTCTGATGCTCGGTGCCAATTGCTATTTGGACCATGGATGAGCCAGTTTGGTAAGGAAAAAGAAGTAGAAGCAAGGAATGACTATGTGCATAATGTGCATCTGAACTTGGTGACGATTCTGAGAACTTCAACTATGTTCAGTGCATTAATAATAATTCAATATACTTACCCTGCCCTTAAGAGCAGTTTGTTTTGCTGACAGTTGCTTCTAACATGGTGCTATTACAGATAATACCTCAATAAAAAAGTGCTTTTGCATCTTCTCTTTTTGACAAAACCAGTACTGATTATATTTAATATAAGGCAATATATGGTAAAACTATTAAACTAACAACTTTCCTCTTCAAATGATTAATTATGATGGACGCATGCTGGAAGGCTGGACAATGGGTACAGGAATTTACTGATTGACCTAAGGGCATCTTATGTATTTTTAAGAGCTAAGGTGTTTTATACTTCAGTTCTGTAAGCTTTTGAACCTTTTTGGCTGCATATTCTAAATGCAGAAGAAATCTCTTGCCTATTTTTTTAATGTGGAAAGCTCAAAGATGTTACTTGTAGTTAATTTCCCAGCAAAGAGAAACTCAGTCATGTGAAGGAAAATGACACCAATTTTACTCAGTCCATCAGCACTGATAATACACTTGTAGAGAACTGTCTGCATTGATGAGATAGTATTTATGTACAACTGCATGTAAATCAGGCCATTTTTTCCTGAAACACTACTTGGGGAGATTTGTGCTTTTTTAGGAGTATTTGTGATTTATTTTTTTGTTGTTGTTCTAGGAGAGGTAAGATAAGGACTGGTCTGTAATACTGGAGAACAAGAAGGGTACATCAGCTCTGTTTTAAAATGCTTAGTTGGTTGGGGATTCAGTGAAAACAGTCTGAATTATCTTGTCGTGAAGATGGGAGAGGAAATGATTAAGTGACTCTATTTCTATGCAGACTGGGGCTACGTAATTAAATACGTACTTACAGACAAAAGCAGAAATGAAATTGCTTCCTCGGTTCAGAGAAAAATAATAGGAAAGAATATAAACCGGTATGAATGAAGAAATAAATGGGAGCAATAAATGGCCAGTCAATAGGGTGTTTTGGAATTAGAGAAGGTCAAGATAACCAGACCTTTTATTCTATTTTTAGTTTTTCTGAGACTGCAGGTTAGAATGAAAAAAGATAATGCAATAAACCTAAACTTCAATAAAACATTTGAAGTGAGGCTCATTTGAAACGCTGATTAAGAAATATAAATCATTATCTGGCACATATTAAAAAGGTTGAGCTGGCGAACTGTCTGGCTTCAAAGGGTGGCTTCAACAGATACTCACTGAGAAGGAACTTCCTGGTAGAGAGACTTGGTTCTAGATCTACTGCTGTTTCATGTTTCCATCAATGACCTAGGAGAAATCAAGAAGTCGTTACTGATTCTATGTTGATACATATGGAGAGATAAATAGATAGGTAAGGAGATATTCTCTGTCGAAGCATGTGTCACGGTCTCACACACTTATGACAGAGAATGGGGGAGTAACATGTGCTGAAGAGGCCATGTCATTGGCTTAGAGCGTGCCCACTTGGGGGTTCCTCAGCTTGGGACAGAGACTGATGTGCTGGAGCGGAGGCCACCGAGCTGGCTGGGGGCTGGACCGCAGGACGCACAACGGAGGTGCTGAGAGGGCCGGGTCGTGCAGCCAGGAGGGCAGTGAAGGCCGAGGATGGACCTTGCTGCTGCTTGCGGAGAGCACCTGAGCAGCCTGAGCTACCCAGACCCACCTGGAGCTGGAGGCTGGACCAGAGGCCTCCAGAGGCCCATTCCAACCTCAGTTATTTCGTGGTTTGTGTTTGGCCCTAACACAAACTCTCTGACTGTGCGATTTCAGTTCTCGTATTCACTATCCTTTTTCACAAGAGTTCAGGAGAACGAAGACCATCACTAAAATGCTGGCAAACGGCTTTGTAGAGCAAGTATACATTCTCTTTATGTGGAGAGTAGGAGGTATGGGTCTTATCAAACTAAAAATTGTGCAGGGGCCTCAACCACAATAAATATATAAAAATATAAAAAATAAAATAATGTGGTCTATAAAACATTATTTAGCAGATGAAGATGTAGTGCAATCCAGGACTAGAAGCTGAAGCGAAGCGAACTTGACTGTATGTAAGGTGCACTTTTTACAAATGGATAACATTAATCATTATTCTTATGGTCTATGGGTGCAGTGCCTTGTTACTTTTGATTTCTGTCGAACTTTCCTCGGGTTTTGAAGCAGCAGATCTGCTTATGTTCCCAGACCTCTGGGTGACTGAGTATGGTTATATCAAATTAAATATAATCCGCAGCTTTGCTGTAAGCTGTACTGGAAGTGAAGCTGAAGGAGTACAGTTGTCTCCATTGCACATCTTCACTTCTTCACTGTGTTGCAAAAGGCCTTTGCAGTCACGTTCTTACTTGAGCGCAGGGAGTCTTTGGAGTTCCCCAAAGAGTTTTTAATGTATCAGCCAGGGACGTGCAGCTTTGTAGAAACCAGTGATCCAGATGGAAAGATCAGGGAACACCTCTACAATAAATTATGCATAAGTGAATGTTTGCCCAAATTACCTAAAGCCCAGCTAACGAAACTAAGACGCCTCCTGTCCAGGAGTGGGTCTGCATGTGTTCTCTTCGTTTAGAAGGGCTGTGTTTGGTTTTTGAAACACATAAACACTACCTGCTTCTCTGAGGAGCTGAGCTATCAGGACCATCTTGTGGCGGGCCCCTTGCTGTCCTTCTGCCCGTTGCTGTGCCTGTCGGCTGCGCTGCCCGACAGGACCGCCCTGCCCCCTCGCCCTGCTGTGCCTGTCCTTTATCTACCTTGCTCCTCATTCTCATTCCCATGGGATTTATATATATTCTGTTTTTTTTAAAGAGGAATCCCGTGCCACAGGACTCAGGTGGGGAGAAAATTTGCTTTTAACCCCTCCTTAGTAAAAGTGCTGAGTAAACAACTTTTTGTGGCCAGTTATTAGCTGGGCATCCCTGCCCGATCCAATGAGTAGACACGTGTCTGGCTGTGGGCTTGTCTGAAAGCTGCTTCTTTGAATACATGTGATTAATTCAGCTGCTCTCATGTGGTTGCTTTTCTTCTGGATCATTTGGTATATTATGTAAACTGCTTACTAAGATATCATGTAGTCTGAAGCTCGCATTGTTTCGTGGAGAACACTGACAGTCCCGCTGAATTTATAGCCCTGATTTCCAGACGGATGCTGAGGCTTATTTCAATTGTAATTCAGCATACTGCCTGCATCCCTCTGGTTAGAGTGTACGGCAGGGAAACCGTTTATGTTGTGGAATTACTTTCTGACATTGATGCATGAGAAAATTATTGCACAAAACCTGAAAAATACAGGGCATGCTGCAAGAAATTCGGTGAGCTAACCAGGATAAAGGGGAACCTTCCAGACCAGCCAAGAGCATGGAAGTCTTTCCAAGGATTTGTGTCATCCAAAGGCAATGGTGTGGTGCTCTGCAGAGATTCCTGCAGGACAGTCACACTTGAAATTCCTGCAGATTAGCCTATCATCAAGTCATCAGGATACTGCTATTTGAATAAACACAGCTGTTGTTTTCCAAGAAATATGGCAAAGAGCAGCAAGGAGAAAAGGGACAATTAGTGTTGCTAAATGCCAAGAAACTCAAGCTGGCATAGCTCTATTTATGAAGAGTTCAGCTTTCTAAAAAGCCCTTTTACAACACTGTGATTTACCAAAAAAAGAAAAAAACCCAAACAACCCCTACCTATCCTATATCAGAGTCTCTCATTCATGTTTTTATAAATTGAGTACGGGAATAATTTCCTGTGGGGTGGTTTGTTTTTTTTTTTTTTTTTAACTTTCTAAAATATTTCAGTTTCTCACAGCTCCTATTTCTGCTCCTCTCCTGATCTACATTTTAACAAAAAAAAAAGGAACATTAATGCCAAAATACTTGATTCCAGTTTGCTTCTCTCGCTGTCTTTTGTGTCTTTTGGCTTGTTCTGACTTGAGTCCAGCTTGGGAGAGAGCTTGTCATTTGGCTATTACATTGTCATCAACGCACATCATAGCAGTTTTGTCTGTTTTGTCCTTAATTCCTCAGAATATGGAGATTCTATTGCCACCTACTCCGAGTTTCCCATTCTCTGATCTCCTGCCAATGAGAGTTCATCCAGAAAAAAAAAAATCCCAGAACCCAAAAGCAACTATGTATATACAGTCTGTTTGGGAATCTTATGAGTTAGGCCTGAGTGTACAATGGGAAAAAAAAATTAGACTTTGTGCTTCAGATGGATTTATTTCTACAGTAACTTCTCCTAATGTTTTAGTCCATAGTAAAGAGAAACGATTGTTTTGGAAATACAAATGTCCCTCTAGTGTTGGTGTTAACATCCAGAGAAAAATTAAATAGGATTAGGTTATTTCTTCAAAAAAAATCCCCAAATGACACTTCCATAACATCTCACTCCAAAAAAACCCTGCAAGCTCTATGAAAACGTAGTTAAAGGCTGTTTTTTTGAGTTTTGGCTTCTTCAACATATTTTTGCCCGCAAAACAATACAGCATACTGTTTGTCAGTGCAGCCAGCAGACCAGCAAAGGACTTATCTTGAACGGGGAAAGTTATGGTTTAAATGACCTGTTCTTTCCTGACTGCCTTGAGCAGTCACTCTGCTACCTGTGCGTGCAGGCTTGCTGGACTCCCAATTTTTGGCGTTGGAGAACCTTGGTTTCATCTTGATAGTTCAAAGCATGTCCTGCTGAGTGTCAAATTTTGCACAACAGGAAAGCTGCCTCATATACAGCACTCCAGCCTTCCTCTTTTCAGCGTGATGCACTTCTTCCAACCAAATATGTAGCCTTTAGGCCAGGGAAGTTCTCCCCTAAGCTTTTGCAAATGTCATTAGAGCTGGTACTGGAGTCCAGACAGCTGCATCTGGACTGCGTGTGATCTTTCATGGGCTGTCCTCTGAATAGGAGAGGCTTGGTTCAGAGGCCTGAGGCAGTGGGGGAAGAGGTTAATTTGGAAAACAGAGGAAAAAAAAGAGCTTTGATGTCATTGAAGGAAGCGGAGAGAAAATGAGAGCATAATTGCGTGATATGCTGATGGACAGCGTGGTGGTCTCGTGACAAGGTGTCAACATAGAGTATCAGACAAAATACGGGCAACCGAGACAAGTTAATTTCCTCTGTGTCACTGTGAGGCATCTCATCTCATACACTTCAGCACTTTATTTATACCCCCATTTTGGCAATGTACATAGAGCAATTTCCTTAGTAGTTAGAGCGTTTTATAGCCAAACTGGAAATCATCCTGCTATCTCTCTTCATTATGAGAAAAACAATGCAAAAATGTATGAGACCTAGACAAGAGCCCTAAGAAGTTACTTGCAGTAACAAGTGCCAGGATTGTCACAGCCATTCAAGAAGTGTAACAGGCTTCTAAAAAGCCCTTAGCAAAGGCCTACGTTGGCTATCGAAAGCCGTGGTAAAATTGCCCTGGGAGACAGAGTTAAGGCGCCTGAAATAGAGACAGAATTCAGCAGCTTTTAACAATATTTAAGAAGTGAGGTCTGAAAAGCGTTGCTTGTTTTGTGGGCATTGGGTGATCTAGCTGTTAGTGGCTTTGCTGCAGACCGCAGTTCAATGTTCCACTTGCTAAGTAATTAATAAAAGTAATTTTTTTGGGGAACAGCTATGTCCTAGTCCTGCATGTACTGAAAAGAAGAAGAATTGAATTATTTTCTTTGGACGGTTCTGAATTGACCTTCCACTGAATAGTTTATCTCTGGCTTCTGCTTTTAAGCTTATTAATACAAATTTCCAACTTCTTCATTCCTGCTAATGCCAGAAAGTGCAGAGTAAAAATTTGTATGTGTATTTGAGTCCAGACAATCTGGCAAACTGTGTTCAAAGTAAGAATAGGAAATCTGATCAAATGGATGATTCATCCTCTGCTGCAGCCACAAGTAGCACCTTTGTTACCTCTTCATTTGTGTCGCTTCGGGTGTAATATCATATGCTCTGGTGCTGTAACCCTCTGGAGAGAAGCCCTTGTTTGTGAAGTTAAATGGAAATTCCTGTGAAATGTTTCCATATTTCTTTTCTGTCACTGTACATGGTGGAACCACGTGTTGATGTCGATCCACACCTTGGTATCTTACTAACAGCGGGAACCAGAGTTTGTAAATATTGTTGCGTGACTGAATAGATGGAGAATGTGGCAGTTAACAAATTGATTTACTTAAAAAAAGCAAAACTATTCTCTATGAAGTTCCCGAGTTAGTAAATATAAGCGACATCTACCTCTGATTTAATTTTTCGTGGAATTACCAGGTGAGGATGACTTAAAAAAAGGTCATTTTATTTGGCATGTGTATTTTTTCATGGAGTGTGATGTAAAGTTCTTGCTGAATGCCACCGTGGGATCAACTACTTGGATGCAGCTGTTTATATTTTAGGTTTGCAGCACATAACTGACACGTTCAGAGGATGACAGGGCTTCTCAGGCAAGGCGGTGGGAATAGTGTCACCTTTTCTGTCAGCTCCATCCAGCCTTTCTTGCCAGCTACGTTGGGCCCCGTCAGTGCCTGTGGTGGTTATAGCATTTCCACTGCTGCAGGGGTTTCTGGTGGGACGGTACGTCAGCTCTGGAGCGCTCGGCATATGACGTTCAGCGGCGTGGTTAGTCCATTCCTGTGTGGAGGCCCTTGTGACAACTGACCATCACAGCCTTGTAGGAACTGGTGCACGTGGTGTTCCTTCCAGCTCTTCATTTTCCTGCTGGCTGATACTCGACTGCACACAGGAGAGTGTCTCCACCTGAACCCGTATGGCGGGGATCTGTGCTCCACACTTGCTCTCCCTTTGGGCCATCTAATCTTAAAGGGAGCCTGTGAGTCCTCACACAAACAATAAAATAAAGAGCAATACCATTAAGTTAAAAGAGGTAAGAATAAGAAAATACATTTTGAAAATATTTTTGAAAATAAGTGGTACGCGCTGAGGTAGAGGGAGCCAATTTTGTGAGCCGAGGCTCTAACAGTAATGATGTGATTTAGATTAATTGCAGTGTTTTATTGCTTTGAATTGAAAACAGCATTTTTATAGGCTAGACAGCAGGTGCAGAATATCTGAAAAGCAAAGATCCAGTTTTCCTGAATGCTTACTAAGTAATAAAAATGGGAAAGGAAAACAAGACAGAAAATTCACTACACAAAGTGATTTTTTTTTTTCTAAATCAAATGTCTTATCCTCCCCCTCATCTTACTTGAAGCATTCGCAGGTCTCTAGGGAGCATATTTTTCTCATGACTCACTGTGCACCCTGAAGATTCAGATCCAGGTCTGATCTCTGTATAATGTGCCATTTTGAAGCATTCAGTTGCACGGATGAGATTTACCGGGGGCTCTAAAGTACCTAATTGTAGAGGCAAGCGCTGAGCACCGTGATGCAGCATTAACGCGGAGCGATTGCTCCAGAGAACCAAAACGTACAATGAGCCCTGTTTATCATTAGTCTGGACAGCCCTATTGCTAAGTATGTTGTTCTATCTTCAAAATAAAAAAGGTTTATGAATGAGGCACTTAGATGCGCGGCAGCTGCCCTCCTGAAAGTACATCATTATTAGCTTGCAACGACGGCGCTCGGCTTTCTCCCGAAAGTTGCTGTTTGTTCATTCTGCGGGTGTGCGGTGAGGGGAGTTGATCGTGGATATGCTCAGCGCTGAAAGTGCTTTCTTCCTAATTTAGCCGAGAACTGTTCCCCCTGATGTTATTAAATGCTGAAAGGTGCACGTTTACAGTCTCTTTCTTCAGCTGATCGTAAGTACGAGGTGCTGTGCGGTCTGAAACAGCATTTTGGTTTGTCAAAGGCGAGGAGGACATAAGCTGGAGTGCTGTGTGGTGAGATTTAGGTTCCCCATATGCTTGGCTTGGGAATAGTATGGCTTTATTTGTGTACTGCCTCTAAGATCCCTTCAGGGAATATATTTAGAAACGTGTACCATGTTGGAGCAGGATAGGCTGTTCTGCAGCGAGCAGAGGGCTCCCAGGGTTCTTCTGGAATAGGCTGAGAAAGGCAAGGAAAGCTCTGGGCTGCACTCGTGATGGAGAGCAGCAGCACGCTTGAAGGGGGTCAGGAATTCTAGGATTGCTCTCCATCGATGAAGTTCAGCGTCACCAGACGTTAGCCAAGGTGATTGGTTTTTCTGGCTCCCTCAAGAAGTTTTCAATTTGTTTCCATCAACGAAACAGCAAATGCTTCTTGTGGCACAGGAATTTGCTTTTGGAAATGCAAATTTATCAGTAGTGACAAAGGGAAGAAGCATCTGGGCTTTATTTTGGCGTCAGAAAGGTGCCAAAGAGAGGGGAAACAAGCCTAAATTTAAACAAACGTTTGTTATTTAAAATAACAACGTGTTTTTGGTGTTTTTCTAGAGCTGACTAGCCAATTAGTTCCCTTCGCTCTCCTTGCTGTTAATTTCCAAGTTGGCTTTATGTATTTGATAAGGGGAGAAATCCCTCCTCTTGGAGGCAGGGCCCAGTCTGAAGGGCCCGTGCAGGAACAGTAGGAACGGCTGGCTCAGCTGTCCAGACCTTTCTGTGTCTGGTCATCGAACCGACCACTGAGAAGGCGGCTGCCTTTGCTGGGCTCCAGCTGCCATGGCTGAGGCGATGGCCAACAGCTGCAAAAGCCCTCCTTTTTCTGTGGAGGTGTCTACCTGTTCCGAGGAAGAGGAGGCACGATGGCCCTGTACGTCCACTGCGTTTAAATGCAAATAGGAAAATTTACGTCAACACGCGTTTTGCACAAGATAAAAGGTGGTCAGGTGTTGGCCAAGGATTCTGATCAATTTGATTCGATTTCTGCTGTTGCCGTAGGTTTCCTGCCTGGTTTCACGGAAACCATTTTAGGTTTTTGAACTCACGGCTCCAATGAAAGCTTGGGGTGCTTCCCATGCCTGAAAATCCGCTCGATCGGGCTTTTAATTGCTCTTTGTTGTACAGAAGCAAATACATCTCGGCCGTTCCCTGATGCCATCCGTCTGCACCAACAGATGGAGCGTGCAGAGCCAGGTGAGCCACAGCAGCGCAAGTCTGACTCAACCCTCCCCCTAAGTAAGTAGATCCTGACAGTGGGGTAAACCCCGTTTTGATTTCTTTGCTTTTCATGAGGTTTACAAGGAGGCAGCTATTTCCCAATAGTTCAGTGTCTTTGTGAAAAGACAGCAGGGAAAGGGCAAGCAACCTCTCTTATTTTAGTGTTCATTGCATAAGATAAGCGCAGGAAGCAAAGAGATATCTGAAGAGGAGAGATTTATCCCACACAACGCTGCCAACGAAGCACAGTCTGGTAAGGGCACACAGGGTTCGCTTGTTCCTTCCGTGCTATAGATAGGTTCTCCTGTCTATAATGGGCGCATTAGGTAATTTTATATACTTTTAGGGATGAAGTATGAAGGTTTGTTTAGTGTGGATGATTATCGGAATGGCTGGAAAACTGGGTTTCGTTTAGGTGTGACACTGAAATACTTGTTGTATGAATGATTGAAGTCTCTGTCATCGTTTGTTTTCCCCATAACCCTGTCCTTATGCTAGTCCTATTTACATTTTTAATGTGCTCGTTCATGTAGCAGCAGAGTGAGAGTGGGTCTCATTCAAGGCAGGTTTTGTGGTGTGGGTTTCTTCTTTTTTTTTTTTTTTTTTCATTCTACTGTTTGTAATTTTCTAGCGCTACAGATCAGGTTGTAGTTGTTGGCAGTGATGCATGCAGAGAGGCAGAAGACCCAGATTTTTGTTTAGCATTTCTCAAAGAAGAAAAATATGTTTGGCATTTTAATTTTCGTAAAACATTCTATAATTTGTTACATCTTGCTCATTCATAATGTAAAGCTAGGGAGAGATTGATACCATATAAATAGGTTCTGAAGGCTCATGGGTGAGGAGTGCTTGTGGAGAGACTGTAATGTTCAGGTTACGATAGAGCAATCAGGAGTGTTCAGGAAGGTCCATTACATACCATGAATTTAAAAAGTGAGAAATTTTGTATTTGATGGAGTGGACTTTGCTGGTGTAAATTGCCATACTTCCACTGACCCCGCAGCGGTTTGTACTCGCTGGAAACCCATCGCAGGGTGTTGAGCTTAGGTTTGTAGCCCTATAAAGGCCGGA
The DNA here is from genome assembly GCF_034619465.1 of Leptosomus discolor. Classification (NCBI taxonomy): domain Eukaryota; kingdom Metazoa; phylum Chordata; class Aves; order Leptosomiformes; family Leptosomidae; genus Leptosomus; species Leptosomus discolor. Next base: position 3,360,163 of record NC_141395.1, read on the forward strand.
CTATTCCCAGTTAGGTCAAGGAAGCCTTCCCTGCTGTGAGGTTGTCTAACTTCTGTTTTTATTTAAGCTACGTTATAATGGGATTGGTAAAAGGCTGTTGGAGGATTGGAGAGGAGGCAAGGGGGATAAGGAGAAAGTGCTGTAGCAGTGAAGTAAACCCTCTTCTGATTTATTCGTCTGCCCACAAATGAAAATATTTAATCTGAGGAGAGATGGCAAGACATGCAAGTCCCTTGAAAGCAGTACGAGATGAGTTATGGCCAGGAGCAAGGAAAAGCAGCAGGACTCTAGTTTTGCTTCTTTATTTCTGCCCCCACCTTCACCTGATAAGTGAATATATTTTTTTACAGATACATAGTGCAAAATAAATCTCCCAAGTGGAAAGATCATTGTACGGTTTTACTGCCTCGGTAATGCCTTTCGCCTCTCTGTGCTGCCTTTCCCATGGATCTGAGACTGCTTATAAAGTCATCGTCACAAAGATCTGCGTGAGGCGGGGAAGAATCATCTCCACTTGGCAGATGGGGACTCTTGAGGCACAGATGGGGTTTCATGACTTGAGCAGAGAGGCAAAAGCCACACGCAGCAACGTTGCCGAACCTAGAACATCTCGTCTCTCCCGGATCCTTCCCAGCCCTGAACCGACGCCGCAGTTACACGTGTCAGGGCAAAGCTAAGTCAGGAAAAGGATGAAGTAATGCCTGCGGCTGTTGCTCGGTGCTTCGGTGTGATTTCCGCTAGCGAGTGTGCCACTTCAGCGGGGAGGCGGGCGGCAGGGGATAAGGAGCTGACAAGACACCTTCGACGTTAGACGAGTTTTTACCTTTTTTGTGCTAGAGTTTCGCTCCTTTTGTGGAAGAACATCAGATGCTGAAATGGGGTTTATTCTTGTACAAAGTAAAGGAGTCTCTGTCAAACTGCCTGGTAGTTATCAACCCTCCAGGAGGAGAAGACGGTTGGAAATGAGACAGGTTTCCTTCAAAAAAACCTTCCTGGGTTCTGGCCGTACTTGGCAAAAATTGAACCTTGCCTGTGACGTGTTCTGACTTAGTGGAAGTGGCAAATTTCCCCAAATTTCAGCTTTTTGTCTGTGAAATGTGGAGAGCAATACCTTCCTACCACACGGTGTGCTGTGAGAAAAAAATGCACGAAATGCTCTGAGAATCTCAGAAACCGAAGGAATAGGGAAAACGAGGGGGCAGCGCCTCAGATATTTCAAGCAGGCTATATCTAATGACAGCTGTTCAAAGGCAGATAAATCCCTTCTATCTTTCGTTACCAAACAAAATTCCCAGCAGGTTTAAGTGCCATAACTGGTGGCAAAAGGCAAATATCTACTGATCATGCAGTCTCCAAGAAACCCAGCCAACTGCGTTGTCATTTGTGATTCTTGTCCTTTAACATATTTCCTCGAGGAGGTCGGGTCCAGCTTCCTCGTCGAAATTCTTACTGGTGGAAGGATTAATTGGTAAATGGATTCATGGGAAGGAATGGTGTCCTGAGCGATTCATTCTTCAGCGAGTGCTCGCCATGCAATGGACAGAGGTCTTCTCCGTGAGTGATTACCATTTCATCTGCTTCACATCCTAGGAGGTATGTTCGTATATGTGTGCAGGAATGAAGTGATTTACTTTTTTAATGCGTTGGTGTGAGGAACACATGTGTTACGTTGAGTAATAGCGCCTCTGTATCATTTTACAAAACAAATGAGAAATAGTACGCTTTAGAACTAGATTTAGCGTGTCAGAATTGAGAGCTCATTTTATATTTGAGTTTGAAGATATTATTAAACTTTGCATTGCTGTGAATTATGTATCAGTCAGCACATTATCAAAATAGCAGCATCTTGAAATACTTATTGAACAAACATGAAAGTAGCTTCGTAGATTACTTATGAAGCATCTTTACCCAGCAAAGGAAAATACAAGCTTTCTATTTTTTGTGTAATAAAGGGCAAACAGACGCAATAAATAGCTGCTTTTGGGAAATGTGATACAATATTCATGAAAGTCAGCATTCTTGAGAGGAAAAAAACAGAAAAAAAGAGAAAGCCTAAAAACTCAGGACACAATAGCGTAAACCTCCACTAAGCCCATTTGTGATACAATGAAGAAATTCAGGTTTTGTCAATCACAGGTAGTTTTGTGGGTTGTTTTTTTTTTTTTTTTTTTTTTTTTTGTGGCCAAAGGGTCTCAGGAAGCTGAGATTCACCGAGTGCTTTGGGAAGTGCTCTGAGTTCATGAAATGGGATAGTGATGAAATTCAAGAAAAGATTTTTTTTTTTTTTAATTAAGCACATTTTAAACGATTTTCATTTGGTACTTTGCACACACTTTTCTTAAACTTTTCAGTACATTTTTCTTGCAAGGGCCTGATTTGATACTCTGAAGATAACGTGATGGTCTAATACTGAACAAACTGGTGACAGCATGAAGTCATACCTCAGTGAGCGCTCAGCTGAATCCTGATGCTGTCACAATTTCTTAATGTTCTTTTTATTACAATAACCTGCAAGTTACCCAGGAGGAGGTCCCTGTTTGCCGGGGACTGTGCAAACACAGAGTAATGAATGTCCCCTGTCATGCAAAACCGTATGGCTCGTGGGGATGAGGCAGCGGAAAGGTGGCGTGAAGAATGGGATAGCGGCAGTGAGGTGTTCTTTGTGCGCTTGGGGAACAAAAGGTCCTCACTCATCAGCGAAGGTATTGGTGAAGAAGGAGGAAAAAGAGCAGTAGGTGAAGGGCAGACAGGAGCGAAAGAAGAAGAGAAAGGACCCTTCTCTTTTGGGGCTGCCACAGGACACCGCATCCTCTGGGGTCCTTGCACTGCCCACTAGTGCCACGTGAGAGAAGCAAAGAGAGGGAATCCGCCTCTCTTGAGAGGGATATGGATGGTCTTCTCCAGGAGATGCCCGTTTCAGTCTCTTTGTTCAGTCTGTCCCTTCTTTGAAGCGATAAAATTGATTCGATTTACTTATAATTGCTCTTATTAAAATCGACAATTTATCCTAGTCGCAATGCAGCTTGCTGCTACAGGCGTAGTTCTACTACGGGATGTTATTTAGTCACTGATTGTTTAAATTGCCTCTTTTGGAAAATAACTGACTGCAACTGGGCATCCAGTTCTCGGGTAGTCCTGCTGGACCCAAGTCTCTAGGTGTCTTCCAAAGCAACGGCCTGAAGGACTTACCAGCGCTAGCAGTCTCGCAGACATCGAGAGCCCGTGTAGGTAGCTGGGGCAGCACCGGGTGCAGGCTCAAACCACTCTGTCATCTGCAAAAATCTTCTGGCAGAGCGTGGGCATCTCTGAGTTCCCTGGCAGCGTTACGCAGCCGGGCCAAGGGAGGGTAGCTTTGTCGCTGTAATGATATCTAAGCTTAGCCTTTGCAAAACAAAGTGATGTCAGCACCAGTCTGTCGTGCTTTTCCAGTAAAAGTAAATACAAGAGAATTTCCCTTCCTGCATCTTTGCGTGGTGGAATATGGCTTAAAAAAGCCCCCTTTCTTTCTGATGATTATTGTGGATACTTGGTCTAAGTAATGCTACAAAGCACACCTGCTTCTGATATCACTCCTGCCAATGAAATGTACACCAACCCGGGTCAGTAGATGTCAACAGACTCGTTCCAGGGGTAAAACCACTTTAAACCACTGGAGACAGTAAATAATCTTATAATCTGATTTTATCTCACCTCCGTATTTATATGATAGCTCTCATTCTGTATTTGTAGCTAACAGCAGCTTTGGTAAGCGTGACAGTATATGCTAACACCAAATGTGTAAAAAAAATTCCTTCAGCTAATTGCTGACCTGCGACTTTTCCAGTGTCAGTAGCCTTACAGGCACTAAACTAAATGCAGACAAAGCCGTGCTATCGTTTGGTGTAAACTGATCTGACGGTACTAAAGCATTTGGAGCTGTGCTGATTTATTTGTAGCAGCTGAGGATCTGGAAATTGTGATTCTTAATGTTTTTAATCATTTATAATGTTACTCTGACTGGCAGGAACAAAATAATATATACGAGTTTCTTAGTAAGATGCTTTCATCTCTGTGGAAGTAAAAGGGAAGCTCCTGGAAGGTGAGGAGCCCCAGCACCCTGGGATTCTGGGGGGGGGGGGGGGGGGGCTGCCCCTGGGATGGGAGCAGCTGGATGGACCTATGGAGGTGGCTACTTGCACTCCAGTTGGGCCAACCCAGATCCCAACGCTGCAGTGAATATGTCCCGGTCCCGGTACACGTGTAACGATAAAAAAAAAAAAATCACTGAATTTGCATGAAATCTCTCAATACTCTTGGGTTAGTCCTGGCTTGCTCATCTCCGCTGCTATTTTGCCTCCATATGAGGCACAAATGTTCCATCCGCTGCATCTGAAAGTGACTGATAGATCCATTGACTTTGATCCAAAAGCAATTGCAAACCTCTATAAACACTCATTTCATGGCAGCCATCATCGCTATCACTTCTCGGCACTACAGCCTTACCTACTCCAAAGCCTCCTGGTTATCTAAAGCAGCATTTAGAATCACATCTAAATGATTGTAATCAATGGTATTTATGGACCAGTCTGTACTAGCGAGACATGTCAGCAATTTTCAAACATGTTACAATATGAAAAGGTTGAGTATCAAACCTTAGATTGTTTCATTGGGCTTCTAAATACTCCCTTCACCCCTGCTATAATAATAGAGATGCTGCACAGTAGACAAATACATGTAGAAATGTAGTATGACTTTTCTGTAAGCTGGGGGGAATATTGACGTGCTTAATCAATGTCTCTTACTGTTTGTAGGCCTTGTGACCTTAATAGTACCAGTTAGAAATTGGTGATTTCCTTGTTAATATTGCCAATATTAATAATAAATTACTGCTGAACGAAGAATATTGATTAGTATCACTTCCGCTGGCCAGTAATGTTAATTGGTATTTTGTGCTTCACGTTCTTAGCCATTTTGCTTGCAGTCAGCAAAATACATTGCATAAAATATGAGATATTCTTGGGTAGGTATTCTGTACATACAGGTCTCAGTCCATGATCTAATGATAATCGTGCTTTCAGAACATTAAGAAAATGTTTACCCATTTAACTTCTGTAGCGTGAAATAGGTCTGGTGAAGTTCTTCGTCTCTGATTTACGAATCTAAGAAATACTTGCCAAAATAATAAATCCCAAGTTAAGCCTGTTGTTCCCTAGATCAACTTTCAGGGAAAGTAAGAAGTGCAAACACAGCTTGCCATTTCATGAGGGATTTTTTTTTTTTTTTTTTTTTTCTGGGTCTCAACTCTTCCCTGAAGCGATAGAAATGGGGAAAAGGATCCTGAAGCTTCTTGACATTTGTAAATTCGCTCTTATTCATCTTTCTATCTAAGATTTCTCAGCTGGATGACAAATGTGTGTCATCCATGGAGTTATGTTTTTTAGACGTCTCCATTTATTGGATGCTCCAGGGTGTTTGGATTCAATTGGAACTTACAGCTTGTCTATGTTTTATTTGCATAATAAGGTTATGAATGACAGAGCAGCTACAGCCAGACGTGTTGGCTCCAAAGACTGCAATTTAAGCTGGGAGTATTTTGCGAGAGTGGAAAAAAAAAAAAAAAAAAACGAGAGCGAGAGAGAGTCTGATCACGTGTGGAAAAAGTTGCAGGAGGGAAACACCGTTCTGTAGCGTTTGGGGCTGTCTGACCTCAGATTCCTGGACTGCGTCGCTCACGTGCGGCCTGAATCCAGGCCACCCGCAGCTGGACGCTCCCTGGCGAGCTGTAGGAGGACGTGAAGAATTTCAGAGGGACAAAGGGTTTTCCAGATTGAATGAGACTTTGAATGACTGCTGTCATCTTCGTAGCATGAGATATAAGACTAGTGAAAGGTCCTACTTGGGAAACTTTGCTTGTCAATGCGCACCTCGCGCTAGCCTGAACGTGAAGCGGCTCTTGCCTTTAGAAACCAAAGGCAGCGAGACCCACAGCCTCCCAGCCCAGACCCGATGTATATTTTCACGGTATGGTCCCGTAGCGCATCCCCAGCCCATCTCATCTGCCTTACTGCCTGCCTCATTTCTGTGAGAACAGCCATTAAGCTCCCTCCCCTAAAAAAATCAGGACATGCACACCCATATCTGTATACTTCAGATACATAACTGTATGTCCTTAAGGTAGAAGAGACGTTTAGTCTTTTAGTGTTTTTAACTTACATGCACAGCCTGAACTGCAGGTGTGTTAAGACCTACGTGGAGAATAGTTTTCTATATACTCCAAAATACTTTGTTTTTCTCTGAGTGTGCGGCAATTCAGCCGTGAACCTGAGGATTTCTGGACACTTGCACATGATGTTCCCAAGAACCTGTATTGAATGGGTTGTTAAAGTCGTGCTTCGTGCCCTTCAAACTATAAGTTTCCAAGACTGTCCGTTTGAGAAACGGCTTCTGGTTTGCGTGAACTGAATTACGGAGACAGAAAAATGGGCTTAAGCTTCAGTGTTAGTCACTGCTTCAGCCAGCGCAGCTCACTGCCCGTTCTGGGCTGTGCTGGCTGGCTGGCACCATCTGTGAGCGTGCATTAGCTGGAACTTGAGATCACTGGTTTTGTAGCGCAGGAATGCAGCATTTATTTTTCTTTTTATATGTATTTTTGAGTGCGTATCTATAAATATGAAATTGGCACATGTTATATGCAGACATATAGGGGGGTGATTCTTTGAAGCGCGCTCTTTTGCACTCCAAGAGTTAATTCTGATGTGTAGAGTCAATCAGAACTTCTCGGTGATGATCTACAGATTTATTGAGCCGTGCACTTTTATTTCCAAAATGAGTGCTTTTCAATCTACGTCAGGTAAGTTCTTCAGTTGTGCTGTTCCGATAATGGACATCTCTGTATAAAAACAAGACATCTATAGAATAAAAGATTTTTCTTAATATTCCCTGATCGTAGAGGCTATTGATTATACACGATGGTCACGTCAGGCAGTGCATTTTTAGATGATTACTTCATGCCTCAGGTGATGTGATGTACCATAAAGATGATGGATGGTGCTTTGTACTTCTAGTACCTTCCAAGTGAAGCCTGAATAATCCCTGTGACTTTCTTCCTTCAGCAGTACCGAAACTGTTGGCCTTCTGAAACAATAGAAATTGTCCAACTGACCTAAGCTGTTGTGTTAAGTGCTGTCTTGCATAATTCCTAATAACTGCATTTATTTTCCATTGATTAAATTCTTTCTTGTGTAGCTGCTCCAGGCAGAGCAGTATGTTAGCAGACATTATGAAGTTAGTAAACACTATAAAGTGTGAAAGCATTTGCTGCAGGAGCTGTAGTCTAAACATTACAGGAGAAAGCAGGATTCCAGATCTAGTCTTGGCTTTGCCTCTGAATATGATTGTAACCTTGGGCAAAGCTCTTAAGTTTGCCTCTCCTTCGTTGATTTAATTTGTGTAGCGGGATAATGAGACTTAGCTAGTCTTGGCTAGCACGATAATGAGACCTAGCTAGTCTTTGCTAGGACGTTGGTGGAGGGAGGGTGAAGGGGGTCAGGAGAAGCTGGCTGGCTGGAGGATGGAGATGGGAGCGTGCGCCGGAGCCGGCACCACACCGGAGGGGAGCAGGGCAGGAGAAGGGCTCCACACCTTGCTGCCGGAGCTGACTCTAGACGAGTGCTTTATTCGTTAAGTTGTGCTGTTGACCGCGTGTTTAAGGGCAGCTTGGAGAAGAAAAGATGTGAAACACCAGCAACCGGTAGAGCGTGATCCAGGGAGAGATGTGCTGCCACAGACTGAGGCACAGCAGCTTGGAAACCTTGGGGAAACTACCATAATAAACCACTAAGGGTATGCTCAGCTCCTGCCCAGGACTTTCACCCCCTCTCCCTAGCATCACTTTTTATTTCTTATATATTAACGTTAAAGTCCTTGCTTCAAGAAATCCAGTGAGTTTAGAATGGGTCTGCCTCCCATCCACCTTTTCCCCCTCTGTTTCACCATTATGCTATCCCCGCTGGGATGGTAGATTCACAGATATTAAAGAAATTAAAGGCTTACTTCATTTTCTAATCCATCTTTTGGCAAAAGCAGCAGCGCTCCCTATTCTGCATGTACGAGGGCTCTTGCCCAGTCATGTTTTAAAGAATGGGGATTAACTGCTTACTTGGGAGATTGTTTGAAGCTGAAACACTTCACTGTCAGGAAGTTGTTCTTCAGATTCAACCTGAATTATCTTTCTTAATTTAATCACATCACTCCTAGCTATGCCCAGTGAGTTGCACTAAATCTTTCCTTTCCATTCTTTCTGTTTACATCCTTCATGTGTGTGTTGACAGATATATTGCCCATAGGTATTGCTTGGCTTGACTATATGTATTTAATTGAAATGCTTCTAATTATTCCTCCCATATCCACCTCTGTAGCCCCTACTATGTTTTACTTTTATTTTTCTTTTCCTGTGCCTAGTTTGCCAGTAGCTTGCTGGTTAAAATTATTTCCAAAAGTGTATTTGATGCCCAAGTTTTGGGAAAACCAGAACATGGGACAGAGGCCACGTTTGTTTTCAACATGAACTGATAATTGTAATTTTCTAAATTCTTGCAGAGCCTTGGTGTGTATCTGAAATAATTACCCCTCCTTCTGTTTTCATAATCTTCTGGCTTGTCTGTGGATTGTCATTTGCAGTGTTTATGGCCTAAAAAGAAAGGCTTTCACTGAAAGATTTCAAAGTGGGTTGAAATCTCCCTCTTAATACAGTTTGAATCGCTGCCATTGTACAGCATTAGCTACAGCAACAGCTTCTACATGTTAAGCTGATTTTTGATCTAATATTCCTCTTTGCCTAGAGGGAGATCTAGAAAGGTTACCCTACTGCTATCTAAAGCCAATTAGTGGAAAACTTGATTATTTCATTGTTTCTGTTCATCCACTCCTTATCTTCCATTTGCTTTACCAGCCCTTATCAGAGGGAAGCTGGAGAGCTGGGCTCAGTGCATTGTAGGGCTCAGCACAACTTCTCGTGCAGTTCTAGTCCCAGAGGACGTGTCAGAGTCGGTAAAGTCGAAATAAGTGCTATAGGTGGTACAAAAAAATTTTCCCGATACTGAAAAGAAATAATAGTTAAGGACTGGGTGCTCTCTAGTTTATATTTGTGCTTTGATACCTGGTGGCAAATACCTCTGGTCACATCGATGTCTATGACAAGTCAGAAGTGCAACCTCTAGCTAGTAAAATGTGTGATAGCTTTCTATTGCGCCAAAAATTTGCTTTCTCTACAGGCTGCCATTGAAAGATCCCAGCGCTCTTGAAGAGCTTTAAAATCCACAGCCTGTTCCCTCTGGTTGTTTTGTACCAGACCTGGCCAGAATCACAAAAACACGACCGCTGCAACTCTGCTTCTTTCGGCTGTTTTCACAAATTGCTCACACTGTGCGCATAGAGCTACGTGACAGAAGATGCTACCTTGGGTTAAATGAAGACAAGTACGTGGAAAACTGTTTTACTTCCCTGCTTTGTACCAAAAATATCACAGCTCAGAAGGAATACCACCGTTCCACTTAAAAATGAGAGAGGATCTGCTGTACTGTGAAACTACCCCCAGTAAACCAAGTCTGAAAGCTCGTGCCCGAGCTGTTATTGAGTGGTATTAACAAGCCATAATTGATCATTTTATTGTGGACTCAGCATGCCGATAAACACAAAACGCTTCAGCTCAAACAATCGCACAATTTCCTTTGTGTTGCTGCAGAATGAATCCTTGACAAAACGATTTACTGACAGTGCCAGTCACTGTCGAACTGTGGGACTGCTTGGACATCCGCTCCTTCAAAGTGACTGATACCCTGCAGCATCCACCACAGAACAAACAACTTTGCTAGACAATGCAAAAATAGCTTGACAAGTCCAACCGTTTGGCTTTAACCCCTTCAGCGCCGCCGCACCGCGTGTTGTGCGTTTGCGGGCTCCGCCGCAGTGCAGCAGGGTAAAGATAGCAGAACCTGGTGTGCCTCGGGAGGTGCCAGTTTTCAAACATATGCTCTGTAACTTCCCAAGTTGGGAAATTTGTTCAGCCTAGCAAAATCGCACTACTTTTCAACTCAACTTCTAACTTGTCAGGGAGGGGAAGCGTGGTAGATTACTGAGAGTTATTTTGGATTTACTCGAGACTTTTAGCATTTTCAAATTGAAATTATAGAAAAATCTGGAGATTTTAATGTAATATATTACTTTATTCAACAGTAATTTTTTTTTTTTCTAGTGAAATTGCTGTTTCTGTCAATAATACTTTGTTCTATGTAATACATGGAGGCCTTAACACTGATTACGGTTCTGCCTGGGCAGGCTTTGAAAGAACACATAGAAATTTCCCATCCCGAAGAAATCAGGGCAGATCCTTAAAAAATCTTAGATGCTGGACTGTCGTGTATACCAAGGCTTAACATTTTAATTCTTCTGAAGCAAGTCTCGTGCAAAGTATGAACATGTATATTAACACTTGACCTCCAGGTGGTAAAGAGCTTTCCACCTATAGGCAAGAAGTCTAAAAATTAGAGTTCAGTGCATTCAGAAATGCAACTTTTTTCAGTAACATAACACATTTAAAGAACCAAATACCTTTGTCACTTTGCAGATACAGTGGTCTGTAAGGAATCTCAATAGCGCTAAGGAGCCAGGACCCAGTCTAAAGACAGAAAGCTTAAGATTTGGTAGGGGTGAAGGGGGAAAATTACGTCAGGTGACACATACAGCGGGTGGCTTAGGCCACCCCTATTTCCATCACCCTTGAAACTGAGCCCACGGATCCCCCTCTACTTTAACGGCATCTTGAAAAAAACGCTGCCTTCCTCTCTGCTTCCTTCTACCCCATGAGCTCTGGCCTAAAAAAAAAAATGAAAACAAAACCCTCAAAAATCCCGATCCCTAAAACTAACAAAAAAATCTTCAGGGCGAAGCCAGCAGAGGCTTCTGCTGGTAGGAGAAGCTGCATAAGACACCTGGAGAAACCTCTTTTGTTTTTCCTGGACTGCTTCTGATCTGAGCTGTGCTTCAATCCCATTTTTCTTTCATCTTCTCCTCTTCACCTCAGGTTCCTTCCACCCCCTTCCACCCCTCCTTTCTTCGAGCCTTTTCTTGCCATTGATTTGCAGAGGAATGCCAAGGCATTTTGGCACCGAAAGAGAGTGCAGATGCCTCCGCGATGCCGCCGGGAGGATGCAGCTAAATGGGAGCTGGGAGGATCCTCGTGCCCGCCTTGGGTAACCCTGGCGCTGTAATTGAGGTGCCAGTCATCTGGGTTAATTGTGCACTGTGGACTCAAAGGCATACCTCTCTCATGGCGCCTCCTATAAATAATTTGTATGTATATGTAGAAAAACCTCTTGTGTTTAATCTCATCTCCTTACTTGTGCCTATTTGTTTATTTATCCTCAGGCTCTCAGCTGCTTGCAGTAAAAACAGCCATTTCCTGAATGTCAGGTAATATGTAAACGGTGGCTGCTTTTCCTTTCAAATTAATTCATCATTATTTTCATTTTATTTTTCTAAAGATGGCTATCAGTGACTATGAAAATCTTGGCGTAGTTCTGTAGCAGTTTAAGCCTGCAAATAGTTTTTTGGGTCAACAGCCTGAGAGTTTGCCCTTCTCGCCAGGGACCTTTAGGTACTAGGAGTGAACAGGGGATTTCTGACAGTCTGTGGGCAGCAGCTCCACCAAACAACCTCCCAGCACTTTCTAGTCAATACTACTTTAAAATCCAGGTGAGTTGTTTCCTACCCAGAGTGACAATCGTTAGTGGCCAGGGTAGGAAAGCTGGCGTCTGATTGCTGAAGTGCTGCACTTTGTTTAGTCGTGTTATGTCATGGAATTTGTCCTGTCATGTCCAATGCAACATGTTCGAGTGCAGCACAATGTGACCCGACAGAACACTTTATGGCAAGCTGGAGTGCTTTTTTCCCCTTGCTAATGGAATAACATATATTCGGCGAGCAAACATCACAGAACAGGTTGTTTCCCCTCCTACTTTCATCTGAAAGAGAGAACTCCTCTGCATTTTCTTCCCAAGTCTTTACAGTGTAATTTAATTGCTCTGTTTCAGTTATCTTGTCTATAAACTGGGCAACTTCAGGTGGTCCTAATACAGCTTAATGAATGAATATTTGGAAACTGTAAGGAAGCTGTTATCATAGAATCATTCAGGTTGGAAAAGACCTTCGAGATCGAGTCCAACTGTCAACCCTGCTCTACCAAGCACACCACTAAACCCTACTTCCAAGTTAGTATGAAACGGAAACGTAAAATTTGATGTATATAATAATTTCTGCTGATTCTCCCGTTCTTCTCTCCACCCCAAAAAATCCATTCTGGGGTTTTCTGCTATCCATTCTGCTAAACTGTTCAGCTACCAGTCATTGCTTAAAAGGTAAAAAAAGATGCTGCCTTTAACAAGGTGAAATATAGTTGTCTGTCTTATAAGCTGAGAGACAGATGGGTCAGTTGAACTTTTCCCCACCAGATGATATGTCTTTACTCTGCACTGAACACGATTTAGAGTTGCAACAAACAACCAGATCTTGGATGAGGTGTGTTGTAGCAGGTCAGGGCAGCCCTGTGGTCTGCCCAGGCTAAGGAAACGTGGATCCTGCAGCTTGTCCCTGCGGGAAGAAAAGGTCCTGGTTTCCTCCTCTGTCTTCTCCACCTCCCCTGCTCCAGCACCTGTCAGATCCTTTACTTGTGGTTTTAACCTGGAAGAGAGCTGTTTCCTCTTTGGTTCTCCACTGGCTTCTGCGTTGACCTGGTTCATGGGAGAAGTCCAGGAGGCTGCAGGGAAGGGAAGGAAGAGGAGGACCGAGGAGCTCTGTGTTTCAGCAGCATGAACCTGCTGCATCGGCTTTGCCCTTACGTCGCAGCAGGACTCATTAGCTGAGGAAGGAGCAATTACTGCTTGTGGCTTCTGGGACCTGAGCTCGTGTCCAACAATTTCGCTGCCTTGTGTGGTGGAGTCGTTGGCACGAGTCGGTGGTGGAGGTCTCCTGACACCCAGCAGATACCCGATGCTCCAGCTTCTCCTCTTGTGGCTTGAACACCGAAGTTTGAAACAAAACACTGTAAGAGCAGTTAGAAGCACGGATTCAGTTTCCTAATTAATTTGTTTTAATCTGCATTGTTATGAAGTTTGATGACACACGAAGGATCTCTGTACGTTGAAACACAACATTCGTCTGTTGTCAGCTCAAACGTTCCTCTGACATGTCTACCCAAATTTCTGGGATTCTTCTTTTTATTGATTTGTTCTAGTACTTCTGTTGATTATTTTTATCCTTTTATCTGCCAGTATCAATAAAAACAAAAACTGAGATTCACACGTTCTGACATGAATCTAGGAGCTGGGAGTTAGCCCTCCCTCTGTAGTGATGTTCAGTGGAGTAATCGGCCATTAACAGCAACACAGGCTATATGTCATAAAGCCTCGGTCTATAATTGAGAAGAAGGGGCAAAAATTTCAGAAATGCAGTTTGACAAGTGCCTTGACTTCTGAGTCCTCAAGGATCATCACATGGCTGCAGTTTTTTACCTTTCTCTTGGTAAACATGCTGTTTTGTCTCTGTTTTTTTCATTTCTGTACCTCTAGTAAAGGGCTTCACAACTGCGTGAACTTTCTGTAGATACTGGCTCAAAACGTAGGTCCCACTCCATGTAGTGGACAAACGGTGGCCAGACAATGGCCTTTTTACTAATTTTTAGTGAAACTTTTTGTTTTTGTGCAACACTTAGCATGCAAAAAATCAGTAGCCGTGCTGATCGGAGAATTTTTTGCTTGAGGAGATGCAAAGGCCCAAAAGGTTTTGAGAAGATCAAGTAAATTGGGACAATAAGTAACTATAGAAAAATCACATGGTAATGGTGATTGATTGGTAAGGAAAAGACTGGGAACTGGGGGAATGGCAGTGACGGGGTTACGTGGTGTTTAGGCCGGTGACTGACTGACTGACTGTTTCCAAACCCCTCAGGTGCCTGTTTGTGTCCAGCCAGCGTTGGGACTGGCCACACGAACTTTTTTTTGGATGTTTTTGGGTTAGCTCTCCCATGTTTGACCAGCCCCGTCTGCCTCTGTGTAGCAATGCGTGGATCGTTATTACAGTTCATCATCCCTGATTGAAACGGTACTCGGCGTCCTTGTGCATCTCAGCAGTGGGAGGCTCTGGCCGTTGTCTTCCACTTTGGTTTGTTTACGGACTTCCAGAAGCATCGTTTACAAAGTTCAGAGGCACATTGATAAATCCCCTCGCTGGTTCAGTAGTGCTTCAATCAATCATCAAACTAACAGCATCAACATTTTTCCTGGGCTATTAGCATCACTTCAATTGCCGCAGCAATATATTCTGCACCAATAAATCAGGAGCGATCATTTCAGCTGGGCAGAAACATAAGCAGCATTTTAAAAAACACATCTTTTAGCAATCTCCTTTCATCTTTCTGTTGGTTATTTTTATGATATAAAAGCGGGATCATTTTCTCTGTTTGTCTTAGTTTCCTCATTTACACAATCTGCTGTTTTCCATTTTTTCATTACGAGCCAGTCAACAAGCCCTTAGCTAGCGCGTTCATTTTTCATTTACCTTGTTCTTCTTTGTTGCTCATTTCAGTAAGCGTGGAATGTCCTTGTGTTAAGAAATGGGTTGTATTTCCTCAGGCAACAGGTGCTTATCTTTTTGGTTACAACATAAAAGTGACAAAGCAGCTCACATATCTAACAGCTATCGTAGGAGAATCTGAAACCTTTCTCCCCTTTAGCGAGCACTTTTTTTTTTGTTTTTAAGGCAAGCTGCAGCTGCAACACCTGAATTATTGTATGGCGAGACTTTCTGTGCATTATAGTTTCATGTTACATTTTCCCATTACCAACACATGTATTTATTCTTTCCATCGTGTGCACGTACTTGTTTTCATGAAATATTTTTGTGTGCTGAGTCTTGCGTTCTCTCCTTTTCGCTACATGTGCATCGTTAAAGGGGTTTTCTTAATTTCCTGCTTTAGGCTTTCCTCAGAGATTGCTTGTTATGTTTTCCCTCCCTTATAGTATACAAATATGTCTGCTGGCTGGGAATAGGAAGACTAGCTTTCACTGAAAGTTGGCAACTCAGGTGATGGCAATTGGCTCACTCTCCATGTTACCCAGCTGTAGCATGTGTTGACTTCAGTGCCAGATGGCACACCACAGACATGTAATAAGATTGCATTCTATGTTTCTGGGTGAGTAATATCCCACTTGATTGTGGGATTTGATACTTCATCCAAAATGATCCGTTGTCCTTTGCAAAGCAAGGCTTCAGGTTTGGCTTCGGACCTACCGTGTCATTTAGGCCTCCATCTTGCGCAATTGTACTAGATTGCAAAAGGGTTTGGACGGAGGGTGCAAGTTGGAGAGGTGGCTTGGGAGGACGGCAGTCTGCTGGGGACTTATTTGAAACAAAATCTTGTTTCTTCGTGGTCGCCGAAACTGGTGTTTCTCAAGATAACTCCAATTTCCAACTTGTTTTATCTGCCCAATCAGAAAAATCCCTGTTTCGTGCAAAATGAAAGATTTTCTTTCCATTTTCTCATTTTTTTTTTCTTTAAATAAAAATATATTTAACAGGTCATTTTCATTCAGGCCCATTGTAACAGCATCGTGGCCCAAGCTGTTGTGTAGCTGGTAGAAAATCTCTCTTCTAATGCCAGTAATTGTCTACGGGTCTGAACTTGCGATATCGGCATCAACGGGAATGACACAAGGGTCCAGAGATCGGTGGGAACTCAGGAGCCTCTGACAAAAAAAAGCAAGAAATATGCTTCATACGTTCCCATAGTGGCCTGGGAAGTGCTGGTAAGACGTAGGAACCTGAATAATTTTTGAGCTAATGTGGAGAAGAGGAGCACCATGCACTTGCAGAAAGATTTGTAGTTTTGTAACCTTTCCTACTGCCTGAATTTTGACTTAGAAAACCACCAGTTTTCTAATCATCTGGTATTATGCATTCAAACCTCTGATCTATATTCAAATTAAAAGCATAGAACTGAAAAAAAAAAAAAAAAATCAGCATTTTTCTCAGTCTCCTGAGTCAGCTAGTTTGGCAGCTACATGAAATGATTTAGGTTTTTTATAATTCCAAATATGGCAGGATTAGCCCTTCATCCTGTTGTTTCAGTATGTCTGTGTTAATTATTTTCAGTCCTCTTTAATTCAACAATAAACTCACATTTTCAGTTCAATGGAATGACCTGTTCTTAAATCATGTAAATATTATTCAGAACTAGGTGATACCCATCTGCAGTCTTGCCAAAGTACACTAATTTATTTTTTAACTCTTTTAGCCTACTCAGTCTTCCAAGGAGCAAAACAATACATGATTCATAAAAGACATTTAATGAATTTGATCCATTTCCCATCGGAATTTCAATATTGCTGAGAAACGGGCACAAGTAGAAAGAACAACAGCAGAAATCCCGGAGAGGTTATTATCCTGCGTTCTGGGGTAGTTCTGTTTGTGTACGCAAGGGCTAAACTCCTACTTTACCCTTCAAAACCTAAATTGAACAGAGCTAATTAAAACAACTAGTGCCTGTGGTGCCAAGACGGGCTTTGCTTTCTAGGACAAAAATGTCTGTGGTGTTGTCACGTTTAATCCTCTCCAAACTTAGTGTTTTGGTTTGAGTTGCTGTGGACCCTGAACGTAATCTTTGTACAGACAGATGGGGAGGTTAGTTATATGAGTGGGTCTGGTTTGAGGTATCTGGGGTTTTTTAGAGATACAGCTGGAAAGGTCTCCGCACGTTCCCAACATCCGTGTGCCGTACACGGGATTACTGAGTGACCCATGAGTAGGTCAACTGTTAAAGCTAATAAGCCAGCGTTTCACACCAGAGATGTTTCGGCCCAATTTGTCAGTCATTCCAAAGGCTAACATCTAGAAAGTTGCAGCTGTGTGAAATAGGGGTAATTTTCTCATGCCTGAAAAAAGGCTCAGTTAATACAAGCTTGTGTTGATGCATTTAGTTTAAGACTTTCTATTACCCATCTCAGATCCTTCCCGTTTTCAGATTCTGCGATTCCTCATAATTTACTTGGAGGTGGGAGGAGCAGAACTTCCCTAAATTCAGATCAGCCTGATGGTTTAAAATCTGTGCAACTGTTCCAGCCTTAGCGTGTTGTATAAAGGATTATCGCTGAAATTGCAGCTCGGTATGAAGTCCTCCAGAGTCAGATACGCTTCGTGGTTTCTTTAGTTGGCAGAAGGCTTGACAACAAATCGCACTCGCCAGCTTTGTTTTATACAACCTGTGCGTGGTTCTCATTACAAATTCCACCTTGTCCCTGGTGCAGCCAGCAGTGGCATTATAGACGACTTCTGTTTAGAAGGTGAAGTGTTGTCTCAGTACGATCTATATAGTACAATTTGCAAGTAATTAATATTGCAGTAATATTTTCTCCTCAACTCAGAGAAATCACATGGAAGTGCAAGCTATTTAGATGTTATAACTGTAGAGATGTATAATAAATTATAATAATTACAGATCATAGTATTTATCTACAGTAATAGCCATTCACAGGATACAGCTTACTGCAGTTTCTCTTTCTTCCACTTGGAACCTGAAACACAAATGTTGCAGCTCAAATGCTGCTTTATCATGCCATTTTAACTTTTTTTTTTTTTTCCCTATTATCTGTTAATTATTGATGTTAGCCAGATCATTGCTTTCTGTGGAGGCTTGTTTTGAAGATGTCAGCTACGAGTCAGCAATTGCTCTTGTCAGCATTGCCCTTAATCACACAGTCACAGTATAGCTCCTCTTTCTCATGTCATTATATGTTTGCCATCCTAAACACACCAGCAGGACTTTGGAATCTATATGTAAATGAAAAATACAGATTCGTTTAATAATAGCTAAAAATGTAGCACGCTGGCAAGCAAATGAGTAGCTTGATGAGGAACGTAATCAACGGTCAGAGAGCATCGCTGCCCGTATTCCTGCCGAGGTGGAACCCCTGCAGCCAGCCAGCTCAGCTCTGAAAGCTCAGCTTGCCAGGGGCAGCACATGGGGTTTGGCTGCTTCCAAAACCTATCTTGGGTACGGAGAGCTGGTTGGGGAGCCACCCTGGGGAAAAGGTGCTGGAGCCAGCAGCGTCCTGAGCTGCTGGAGCAGGGACATGGCCAGGAGGTCGAGGGACACAGTGATCCCCGCTTTACTCAGCCCTCAGTGTGGGGTGGAATGAAAAGTGACAGCAGGCCTAAATTGGAAGTAGAGAGGTCCAGACTGTGTTGGAGCTGTGCCATCTCCATCCTTGGGTCTGTAGGACCTGAGAGGACCAAGCCCTGAGCAACTGGCTTGGACCTCGGAGCTGGCCCTGCTGGGGCAGGAGGTCCAAGCAGAGACCTCCTGGCACCCTTTCTCACCGAAACTACTCTGTTCTAATTTTTCTCCTTTTATATTTTATGGGGGTGTACATATTGGATGGATGGCTGCCGGTAAATTTTTAATGACGAAAGACGAGAATCGACATGGCGGGTTTTTCTCAATTGAAAAAAAGATTACACGTATTGCTAAATTGCGTCAATTCAGGGGACATTTTGGCCGATAACTTGAAGAAATATTTTAATGATTTTGCATTTTTATGCAGACAACAAAAGAAATGTGTTGTTTGTACTAACAATAGTTCTGTTTTCCCAAACAAGAAAGACAGCATAGAAGTATGTGCTGTTATATGACACTAAACAAAGCACAAACAATCAGTGGAGAAAAGAATTGTTTAGGAATGCCCCAAATAATAAACCATATGAGTACATCTAAAGCAGGTCTTTGTGCAAGGGCTTTTTGTACCACAGCAGCCAAATACATGAAAAAAATAGAGCAAAATTTTAAACCATCTCCTCATAATCAAAAAATCATTAATATCAAATGCGATTCTGGCATGTGTTTCAAGTGGTTTTGTTAAATCCAGCTAGTCATTTCATGTTACATATACTAGATTTAAAATAAATAAATAAAAAAAAAAGTTCTAAAGTAAACTCTGTGGAGTTTTCTACACAAAGCCTGAAGGTCTCTGAAGAGCAGACATCTGGGACCTGGAAATGTTTACTCTTCAGAGTGGTACTGGTCCATTCAACTTTAAAGTCAGATAAGCTTTTCCATAAAACCTCTAATCCATTGCATCGTTGTTGTATTTGGTATCTAACTGGGAACTGTGGAATTGTGTTCTCCTGGGGAAACAAAGTGGTCTCTTTCCCAGGACTTTGAGACTGTTGAGATCCTTGAACCCTGAAACTGAAGAGCTGCCTTTGCAACAGAAAAACACGTGACAGTAAATGACATCGAAATGACTTCATGAAGATTTTTCTTAACAAACATTTCCTTTAACAATACCTTTGAATGCCTCTTCCGAAAGAAGGTGCATAGGATCTTTAATCCTCACTAGGTGTTTTGGCTTTGGTGTCCTGAAGCTGCTTCTGAAACGCTTAAGTCTTCACAAGATTATGTCAGGGCTCGATACTTGTAGTTACTCTTGTCTTTGCTAACACTTACTAAAGGGAAAAGACATTGCTTGTTAAAGATAGAAAGATTAATTAAAGAAATACTTGAGTTGCTCTTTCATACGAACCTTCTATAAAACCATGAGTTCAAGACTGAATTTAAAAGCTGTATCCCTCAGCTTTACTTATTTCCTCTGTTTAAAATCTGGTAATTGTGTATATTAAGCACCTGCAAGGATGGGAGAGCATTATATTTTTAGGTTTTCTATTTATTTGCTTGTCCTGGAAACGATTTTAGCTGTTCTAGGATATTTTATACAAATAAAAGTCAAAGCAGAGATCAAGCAAAACCTATACAAATTAACTCTGAATTTATTTGCCTTCCTCTTCTTCCACAAAAGCGATAGGAAAGTGAACGGTACTCCTAAGTCTAAAAGCACCATGAGCTGGACTCCCACATAAGATATTTAAATTCGAAGCTGCTTCATACCAGGACGGTTTGCATTTTGCATTTATTTGTTGTCTTCCGTTCAAAGGCAAAAAAGTTTTGTGTCTAAACAAAACTGTCATTATTCTTGTATTGGCTACTGGAATTTTATGGCCATTTGTATTTTAAGTAATTCAGGATGATAATTATGCTTATTGCTTCTCTAACTGCGCAGTTACTATTCAGAGTACCTCATGTATATTTTACTGCCGTGTACGTTCTGTATCAGAGCAGACCTTTTGCAAATTGATTCATTTGCATCATTATATACTCTTTCAGAAATCATTTTCTGATTGCGAGGAATAGACTTCTGGTAGAATCAGAAAATTAAATCCCAGAACTAATCTTTATAGCTGAGGAAACTAAAAAAGAAACCAAATAAGATAGTAATTTTTTTCCCCCCGATTTGGTGTCATTTTAAAAATTATGTACCTCTGCTGAAATGGGAATTTTTGACAAAGAGAGTATTTAGTAGAAAATTTTGCTTTTGTGCATTTTTGTGGAAAAACTGGAAAAGAAGGAATTATTTGGCTCACTTTTTTTTTTTTTTTTTTTTCATATGGAGATGATGACACGCTGTAGGGCTGTGTGGGACGTGTGCCTGTCATGTACCTTGGAGCACTTCCTCGTCCTCTGCCCATTATCGATCTCTCCCAGCCATTTACTTTCAAAAGATACTAATTTAAAAAAAATAACCCACTGCAGAAATCCATTAGAGTATTTTTTTCCCTCCCTCACCTACACAAATTGCCACTGCCTGAAGCTGAAGAGAAGCAAAAATCCTGGATGAGTGACAAATATCATGGCTTTTAAAGTCTGATATCCTACGGCCCTGCAGGGCTAGGAGAAAGGGGACAGATCCTCTGATCAGTCAACCTGGTACAACATAAACAGAGCAAAGTTGTTTTAAAATGGCTGAAGAGGGCTAATTCCCTTGTTCTGCTTGCAAGGAGGCTTGGGGAAGCGATACTCCCCCACTGGCAGTGTGACAAGCTGCATTCATCTGCAACATCTGAAGGAAGCGAGTTATTTGATGTTTTGTTTTGAAAAAATTATCAAGGACTGTTTTGTATGCAAAAAGAGTCTTTTTTTTTTTTTTTTTGCCTCTGAGTCCTAGATAACTGAAGTGATGGTTATTGCAGGTACTACGTGTAAATCTTGGGTAGTTCCTTAAAAAGACGGTGTGGTACACACAGGGAGCACGTAGCAATGCGTAAGAGGGTTTATCTGTACTCTGCCAAGTCATTCTCCTGGTTTACTTACTACAGAGGTGGGCAGCTAGCAAAAAGCTAAATCCCCATTTTTCCTTCCCCTGAAATCAGATAAACTAAACTGTGTGTGGGTACAGCCTATCTGTTTTAGCCGATTTCCAGTATGGGGTGGATGTTTTGGTGAAATGGCAATAATAACTTTCAATTTCTTTTGGAAAAGGAAAAATCAGCAAAGAAAATGTCGTCAAGTCACTAATAGAACAGAGGTTAGTGCTCTGATTTGTTACAGGATGTGAAGGGAAAACGACACTTATTGCTACTAGTGTTTATGAAGAAAATGGCTGTTTACATGACCGTGAATTCTTAGACAACAGGATGGATTTTCATACTTAATATATAACTTAATATATATGTTTTGTTTTTAAGTGCATCCTACACAGGACGGATCATCCCCAAACAGTAGTTCATCCTTTCTCTCAAAGGAACAACTTCTTCATATCTCATTTGCATAAAATTTTGGGGACTCTGCCTTATGTTAGTGAGTGCTGCTGATTGTCTTTTGATAGCTCTGGCTTTAATAAGTAGCGTATTATCTCATCTGTATGTGTACAACAGCATAGTTCAGAACATAGGTATGGAAGGAGTGAGTTGTATTGGCAGCAGATGAAAGTGAGATGAAATGCTTCAAAGGCCAGCCAGACAGGCAGAAGGCAGAGAAAAGGGTCTGTTAGGTATTGGGATGAGAAGCTTTTGAAATATAGATAACCTACAGCAGAGATGAGCTCTGTTCTCCTGGCACTCATAATTAGACAGATAAGAGGATAAAGTGAATGGAAGCCAGGAGATATGGACAAAGTTCAGGATAAACCACTGTGGAAAGGTGAAGCCATGGAAATTTTCTTCTGGAAAAAAAGTCAGGTGAAGCTTAGGTAGGAGATGCTTTTATACGAGTAGCAGAAGTCTGAGAGCTCAGGGGATGTTCTAATAGGTGTGGCAGAAAGAAAGTAGTCGCCGTAATACAGGACGTAAGTTCCCCCGCAGTGGGAGAATGCACAGCCCTGGTGGTAGAGCAGCCACAGGGTTAATAAAAAGCACGGTAAGAGTAAGGTGGCTTATCCCTGCTCAGACTGACAGTGCCACAGCTAGCTCCCCCCTTCCAGAACTGCTTTTTGAGAATAAACCAGTCGGCCCAAGGGAGAATCATTCTTCAGTTGCTTTGAGCACCGCAGTTCTTCATCTGCTTCGATCAGTACGTGTGAAAAAACTGATCCGGAGTAGTCGTAACAACATTGAACAGCCTTGTAGAACAGGGAATAAAAATTAAAAAAAAATCAGTGCACCTGCAGAGGAACTGCCTAATAATGAGGAAGGTAATTAAAAGGAAATTAAAGGAGCAGCTAAGAGGGGAATATGTTTGTAGGTGGCTTAAATGCTTTAAAGGCCACAACTTATTTTACTACTCAACACAAATATGCACAACACAATAATTTTAAAGACGACCCACCAAAAATAAAATATAAACCAACGTACAAAGCATCTATTAGGTTTGGTTTGGTTTGGTTTGGCTTTGTTGGTGGGTTTTGTTTTTGGTTTTTTTTTTTTGAAAGGAAAAAAAAGAGTCAACTCTTGGTTTAAACACCAAAGACAGGCCAAACAGATTTTGAGCACTTACTGAATGTGGAAAAGCTAATAACAAAAACTTTTCCGCACACATCAGAGGCAGGAAGCTTGCCAGCGCAGCAGTCAGACTGATAGGTGATCAAGGCACAACAGGAGCATTAAAGGAAGATAAGGGCATCGCGGGGAAGCGAGAGGAGTTTGCACTGCTGTTCGCTGCGGCGGAGGCTGAGGGTGGCTCTGTGCTAGAGCTGCTCTTTAGGAGGGACGTGTTTGAGAGGTTTGAGAGCCCAGAGCTGACCCTGCCGGGGTGGGAGGTCAGGGCAGAGACTCTGGGCAGCAACTTCTGGACCAGTGGTTTGTTCAGGATAGACACAGGGACAGTACACCGCTAAAATCAAGGTTATCCTATAGATGCTTTGGTTTTTTCCTTGTGGTCGTATATGCTTTGCTGACCACCGTACGTATCGATATCCCACTCTGGCCCTTTCCTGGCCCTTCCAAACTGCCTCCTTGTACTTGGGCTGAATGACAGGAGAGGAGGATCTAGGCAATCCTGATTCCAGATACGTTGCTCTATAGAAGTTGATGAATCTTTAAAAATAGGCTAAATCCCAATTTGGAACGATGTCGGTAGAGTAAGCTCAGAAGACAATTGCTATAATTATGCAAATTTAAGCAAGTGAAAAGCCTTAACATAATGTGTACAAAATAATGATTTAAAGGAATTAGCTTTAAGAATTAGCAGAAATTGGTCATTTGTATGTAATAATAGGACTGGAAGCTAGTGATCCAGAGTGAAAGAGTTTTGCCAGTAGATATTAGAGCTTAGATAATCTTTTGTTCAATAGCTTCGCACTTGAATTTGTTTAGGATTGCAGCCTGTGCCTGGATTACCGTATTGGAATTCCAATCACTCACCAGTTCTTAATTAGACAATGTAACTGATACGATAATTGTGGCATGAATTGATTATTAACCGGAGTTTGCACGGTAATTAATAATAAAGTTCTTAAACAGAACATAAATAACACAACGTAAGCATTCTCAAATTGGCATTATTACACAGCGGTTGTCACCCAGAGTTTTAATTGTCAATATGCATTTAAATTCACTGCTATCCAGTCCGGTGTTTGAAATCTTTATAAGTAGCTGCCAATAAAAGAAAATTTATTTCGTTACCAAGGCTTTTTTCCAAGCTGTGTGATTTTCCCATTATCTGTCAAAACAGTCTGTATTCTTCAGGACCAATAATTGATCAGTTGTCTTCTACTTTTTACCCTCTATTTCTGTTTTGGTTTTATGACTTAAATCAGGGACGCTACCAACAGAATCCTGTGAGTGTATCTGTGCTTGGTGTACATTTTGGTAGTCTAGTCTATAGTATATATTATTCTAGCGTGTAGTGTATATGTATATCTAGTATATTCAATTATGCTGGTTGTGGAAGGAGTCTTATCCTTGAAATCTTTAATGATAATTTTTGCAATAACTATCTCCTAATAATAAGAACAACAAACCATTGTACAACACAGTCTCGTGGCAGAAGCTGGCACAGCACGTCTGTAGTTACCGGTGTTGAGGTACCCGCAGCGAGGCTGGGGACCTTTCCTACTGGCCGCTGAGCAAACATGCGATGAGGGACCGTCGCTGTCCTGGAGAATTTTAAATCTAGACCTTGTGTGGTGGGGCACGCTGCTTTCTACAGAATCGGGTCTTTTGTAGCTCCTTGTTTAATTAACCAGAAAAAGTGAGTTTTAAAAATAACACCCTCAGTGACAGCAGCTCTTTCTTCCCTCTCTGCCTGCAGCGCTGAGCCTCGTGTCCCACTCTCACCCCGGAGCACTCGGGGTGGAGTCCCACCAGCAGTGCTCGCCCCGGTGAGTCACGGCTAATTATCCTGCCCAGGCTTTAACGTGTGCTTAAACTGGTGGGGAAGACCCAGCGAACCTGGTTATTGTGTGACACAGCTGAGATTACAATTTCTCTGTCAGAGCTGAAACTAAAGCTAATTAAACATAATGAGGGCGGCGTTACGTGGCGGTGGGAGCTGCTGTGGTTCGGGGCTCACGTGCCTGCCCAGGAGCTGCTTGGGCATCTGTGGTGGGATGGTCCAGGCAGCTGATCCTGCTGCAAACTCATCTTTTATTTGATGTTTCTCTCTGGTTTTTGGTGGGGTTTGAGTTTAATGTGGATCAGCTCCCTAATCTGCTACAGAAATGTGAGTGCTGGTGCACGGGAAGGATGTTTTGCTTGGGTAGAGGCTGAAGGCTCATTCTAGAGAAGAGAAGGGAGATTTCAGCTGTGAAGAAGCACTGTGTTTCTACAAAAGTTTTGCAGTAGTGTTTGCTATTCTGCTCATGAAATGACTCCTCCATTTGAAACTCCTTTTTGCTTCATGATATCAAACCGTGCAAGAGATGCCTGAGCTCTTCCTAAAAAGAAGTTTCTTTTTCATCATGGAGTCTGGTTAAACAGGGGGAGTTTATTCGATCTGGAGCTAAATCAAAATGTCAAAATCCTTCCAGAAATGCAACACCTGTCCTTCTTACAGCTGTAGCTGAAACCAACTGGAAGCATAATTTTCCCAAGGTTTACCTGTAACTCAAGTTTACCTTTTGGAAAGGTGAAACAGGAGGCACAGAACCAGGCAGGTTTAGCTGGGCCTGGAAATCACTTCATGATACAGGGAGGTCTGAGATTCCTGTCCTGAGTTCCTGCTTTGCACATTTTTTGGGTGGAGAAACGTTAATTGGTGACTGTCTAATGTATTTGATGGTTGGGTGGTCAGTATTTTCCCTTTATTTTTTCTTACATCATGATTGTCAGGGAAAATGCAGTCCAATTTTGGAGGAAAACAGACAGGCGAGCCAAGCTCCTGTAGTCCTCGAGTCTTTCTTCTTACACCCTGATAAATCCGTGGCTGGCTGTGAATGTTTTCACTCTCTGCCTTCTTATTCCGTGAAGAACACCCAGGTGTGGCTGATGTGTTGCGCGGGTGATGCCAATGGTGCTGGCTTCATTGTGCTTTTGCAGTAAGAGGCTTTCCCTTGGATTTATGTCATATTAAAATGAGGTGTAATTACAGAGGTTAGATGCAATAGCAGCCTGCAACAGGAAGAGTGCCTTTCATTTCTTTCTTCTTTGGCACTCGTTAGCTGGAGAGTGGATTCCTTACCGCTGCGTGGCACCCAGAGAGACCTCGGCTGCAGCTTTGCAGCTGTAGCTGCGGTGGGATCCCGGCTTGCTGACCTGGTGCCTGCAGAGCTGCAGCCATCGTTCCTTGCTCAAAGGCAGACAAAACCTTTGTAGGGGCTGGCAATATTGGCCACTATGTTCTGGCAGAGTGGCTTTTAAGATAAACTATTTGGTTTGTTTGCAGCTATGTGAGAAATAAGGGCCAGCTTTAGTAGCCGGTTGAAAGGAACTTTAGATGCTCCATCACGCTGCTCGCTCTTCTCGCGAACAAGTCATGTTGCACTCCCAGAAACTCACGCGTGTGCCAGCAATCTTCATGTACGCTCAGAAAAGCCCAGAATGTCCCAAGCCTAAAATTCACTCCAGCAGTGAATTTCCAAAATGATTTCTTGCCGCTGTTACTTTTCGCTAACAGGCGATTTTTATTTAAGCTTCAGGAGAAAGTATTCTACCCCTATCTGTACAAACAGCTATAAACTGAATGCATTTTAATAACTTTTTCCAAGAAGTTACAAGGTATTTCATTAAAATGTCAACTTTTTCTTTCATATATTTTATGATTCTCTTTCTTCCTTCTGCCACAAATATGTTGTTGCCAACATCATCATGACACAGTTTGCTGCCAAGACTGTGGAAAGTTAAAAAAAGAAAGAAAAAATGAATTTCTATCCACTCTTTAGGTAAAATTCTTCCAGCACTAGAGGCTGAGAAAGCAGTCAGAAATATCTGAAGTGCCAAAGACAAATGTTAGAGTGCCAAAGCGGTGGCATGAAAACATGGAAGCAGTACCAGGGGGATCAGTTCTGTGTGATAAGTGAATAGTAATCAGCTGCGGACATTTCCTAATCCGTTTGTCATTTATAGATCTCGCGTGGTTCCTGTTAATGTTTCTGGAAAGATTAGATAAAACAGCACGAGCATGCACACGCTGGCTGGGGGAGATTTAGCAGAGCAAGTCAGCTCCCGTTTGCAAGGAGCCACGTGTCTTTCCCACCAAACCATCCCCAACTGCTGCATAAAAATCCTTTGTGTCCTACTGCATCCCCTCAAGGACTCTCTCTTTTAAATATATCAACCTCCTGCCACTCAAAAGGCCACCAAGCCCAACTCCAGCCAGGTGTCAAGCCATCTGGTGTTAGCTGGTTTAATAAGGAAGGGGCCACTTCACCCGGTTTTTAACTCATTGGACTGGGCAAGGGGGGAAAGAAGGAAAAAAAAAACCCGTCAGTTTTGCTTTTGAGAATAGTCAAGAGATGTGACTATTTCCTACTCGGGTGCCTTAACACCTAACTAATTAAAACGAGCCTGGCTTTGCATAGGGAGTATCCCTGCAAAGGCCCTAATTTTCAGCCCTTCAGCAGCACAGATCCTCACTGGAATTTCGTTATTGCTTTTGCTGTCCTAGCTTTACTTCTGGTTGGAGCTGCCGAGTGGCTACGGACTTATTAAATCAGCTTCGTGCCCAGGATTTCTGGACTTCTGCCTCCGCCGATCTCGATTTCCGTGGCCCCCTGTGCAAACAGAGAGAAGCGATGGAGGGCCCTTGCCGGCAGTGGAGGTTCAGAATACCTAATTACGGTTTCTAAGCATCTTAAAAAGTTTCCGATTCCCACGTGATAGCCCTCGTGTAATTCCCTGCTCGGCTGGAGAGCGAGGGACAAGCGCTGTTTCCAGTCACACCGAACCGGTCGTGGCTTCAGGCCGCCTTCCCAGGCGCTGCGCCTGACGCCGGCGAGTTTTGCATCTCGCTGCTTGAGTTTGTTGTTATTTTTAAACGGCGTAAAAATCTCTTCCTTGGGACTTGCCGTGCCGCTTAGGCGTTGCCCTCACCCCAGAGAGTCTTTTAAAAGTGATTTGATTTCTCGTTCTCTGCCTCATAGGCCACAGCTTGATTTTTTGCTTTCACTCCTGGGTCTTAAAGCGATTTTAAAGGGGAGCCGAAGAGTTGCTGAAGGTAGCTGTTTTGTTTACATTACGTAAAATTGGGAACCTGCCATAAGAGAAATCCCACGCATCCCATGCGGTGTTGAAGGCGCACCAGGGCGTGTACGCATCAGATAAAGTAGGTGGAGTTTTGTAGCAAAGGCCTGTAACTTGCCCAAACGAGTTAATTACACATGCTGAGTCCCACTTTCCCAATCCAGAAACGTTTGTAATTAGAAAAAAGAAAAAAATTAGTGTATAATTTAGAGCTGGCCTTGGGCTGTTCCATCTTGTTCCTGACTCTGGGACCCGGTCACTGTCTCATTAACTCTATTGCAGCGTGTGATGCAAGCCGTACGGAGGAGAGTAACCTGACAATTTGCTTACACCTACTGCTCTAATTTAGGCTCTCATCTTATGTAAATAATATTGGCAAACGTTTCCAATATTTGGCGGAAATACAATTGACTGAGAAATGGTATACGTGGAATAGATTTCAAGTCATTTTTTGTAATACATAGAACATCAATTTTCTGGTAGCGTCTCATGCAATGTATTGCCATTGTGAACTGCATAATGCATATAAAAATCCATATGCCTCTGCTTTTATTTTTAGCCCCGACAGCCTCCATGTAGACTATTTTCTATGTCATATGCAGCTGGAGTCAATGATTCTCCCATGTATCTGAGACCATCAGCTCTCCCCGGTGGAATATTGATTTCCAGGAAATAATCTTCACGCAGCCATCTTTGCTTAAATATCACATAATGATATACTCTTACTCAAAAATAATGCACATTCCTGCCCTTTTCTACTGGAGATTGAATGTATTGCTCTAATTAGCAAAGTATTTAGATATTAAGGCAAAAAACCTAATACATGTCTCCTTACTATGGAACACTTTACTACATCCTAGCTACTGTACCTGACTGGGAATTTAATGCTTTTGAAGCAGTTTGAACTGTGAAACAGGGCAAAAAAGAACAGGTCTGGCAGTTGTCTTAATGCACGGTAAAACCTGGAAGTTGTTTAGACTGTCTTTGAACCTGGCCACTATACTGGGATACATATATTGGTCAGAAAGGGAGAGTACTTTAAAGATCTAATAGGTGAAGAACCCATTTTGTGACATCAAGCATTTAATATTATCTAAGTAAATAATAAAATCCTGTGTAAGGGATCAAGGTTAAAATAAATCTTTGAGGCTGATCTCTTATGCTACTGGAAGATAGTCTGTTTTCCAGAGTTAAGAGGGATTGGTTTCTAGCACACAAGAAAGTTGCAGGCTACAGATTCTGTTTAACCTTGCTACCTTGCTGCTTTGTGGCACCAAGGTTGTTGTTTATACCACATACAATCTAATAAACTGGTGGGGAAAATATTTGCTGCTTTGCTTAAGGTTTTGTTTTACTTATACATGCAGCTTTTTTTCTGTGAAAACTTGAGATGACCCGTGTTATTCAGGCCAGTGGAGGTGTTGTGGAGTTGTTCTTTTGCAAATGAGTGCAAACTAATACAACGCTGCTGCCCCTCTCCATCTCGCTTCTATATTCAAGAACCGTCAGAAAACATGGCCCATTTTTAAATTTTATCCATACCAACACCGTAATTCAGGCCCCAGAGTAAAAACTCACAGGATTAAAATAACCTTTTTAATTTTGCCTTGTCCTTTTTGACTTCAAATTGCTGCCGAGACCTTTGCACAAGGAAATGATGCCAGAAAAACCCCACAGAGTATCGTTTAGGATGGCATCAGAAAAACAAAAAGGTGTATCTGGCTGCATTCTTAGGACGTGTAGGAAACACTTCTGTTTCCTGATGTACGTCATTTAGAAGAGACAGTGGAAGTTCAGTCCTTCATGGAGTTGGTAACCACCTTAGGAACAAGCATGCTGGCTACTGTAGGCTGGGTTTGTTAGAGCCACTGCAGCTCGGCTAAGCGGTTGGGTGTTTCTTGTGTACAGTCAGTCGCCGTAGACCCACTCCGTCCTCCACCCTCCCACCCCACGTCAATATTTATTGATTTTTTTAATACGTGGGTAAAAATCTTCTCAGGAACATTCAGACTCCAGTCCTATCCTGGGAAGGTGAAAGGAAACTTAACTCCTGTGTTTGCCAGCCCTGACCAGCCTCGATGCCGACGACTACGTGGTAAGAGTCTTTTTAGGTCTGTTGGCCAACTGGGATATCCTGGATACTGGTTTTGGGGAAAAGACATACTTTACCCTGCAGAGCACCAGTTAATGCCCTGCTGTATCATCAGCCCACAAATCCATCCTTTGCTGTGCCAGCACGATGCCGTGCCTGCGCTGTGATTCTGCCTGTCTTCCCCTTCTTTGCCCGCAAAAGTCTCTGGAACAAAAGAGGAGGATTTAATATTGTGTAAAATCTACACTGGAACAGGTAAAATGATTCATACCCCTGGCAGAGCAGCGCTTGAACCTTGGATCCAGTTGTTGTTTTCAGTAGACTGATTAAACTTGGATCTCAACCTCTAAATGCAGAGTCAGCAGAAATGATCAGTGTCCGGCACTTACCGAGCAATTTCAGAGCCGTGTTAGGCGACAGATTCCGGGTTTGTGTCAGTATAATCCATCTTCGGTGTCAGAGGTAAAAAGAAAACCGCATTTGTATTTTGATATCATTCATCTGTGAAAATTAATTTAATGTGAAAGTCTGATTTAAAAAAAAAAAAAAAAAAAAAAAATCATGAATCCAGCACGATTAACCCCCTTTTTCCTCTCAAACAATGAATTTTTGTGGACCAGTGCAGCTGCTGCAGCAGCCTCCCATAAAATTATCTACTGCTCAGAGACAGGCAAAACTAAATGCCATATTTTTGGATTGTTAAGTGTCACTTCAGTGAAATGTACTCATGGTTGAATAGCTCCCGTTTATTTTCTAGGGATGGTTAAAAATGAGGAAATTGTGACAATTCTTGAACATTTTCAATCGCTTTTCCTTCTGTTCTTGCTGAATGGGGAGAATACTTTTATTTTTGGATATTTTAAGGGGAAAATATTCCAGATATTTGGTTTTGCCATTACTTCAGCTCTTTTTCTCCTTCTTCTCGTATTTGCCACTGAAAAGAGGAGAAAATTCAGCAATGCGGAATGAGGACCTAGGGGAAAGTAGAGGGAGGGAGAAGGAGAAAACCTGAAATGCAGTTTGTTTTAAAGTAAATGATCAAATGGAGACTATGTCTCGAAAGTGAATGTTTTCAGTGAAAAAGCTTTGCAAAATCTTTAAGCGGACTTTAAGAGAAGGGGGGAAATACTGAGTCCAACATGTTTTCTGTGCTTGCTGCACTCAGCCTGTGGTTTTGAGGAGTGGGAGGGATGCTTGCAGTGGGCATGGTCCTGCCTTGTCCTGAGTACCTCCCTGCTGCTCAGCAGCTAAAAACAGAAACAATACCAACGTATTTTGGGAGAACTGGGTCTGATCCATGAAGGAGCTGAAGGCAAAGCCGTGGGCAGTTGGAGAACTAGGGCTTTCCTTCCAGCAGGATCAGCTCAGAGAAATCATGAAGATGAAAGAGAGAAGGCGGCATAAATTGGGAATTTATGTGTGGCTTCACTGGAGTGAAAGGGAGGAAGGAAAAAAAAACCCCATAAATAATTAATTAATCCCCCCAAATGTCTTTGAAAATACCCACAACTATCTAGATAAGACGGGAAGTGCTGCCGTATTTCAGTCCTTATTTCAAAGGAGCAATAGACACCCTGTGACACAACAGGCTGATGCGGCTTTTTAAGATTAAAAATAGCTTAGGAGAAGAGCCATTGAAATGGATTATGAACTGGCTTATGGAGATGAAACCGAGGGTGTCAGTGAAAGACAAAAATCGGAGTGAGGAAGGGAAACAAGTGGGGTCAGTACTACGGGCCTTTTCTCTGTTTTAATCGTGAATGTGGACGACCTTGGTGAAGGTGAAATTTCAAAATAGGTTTGCACGGTGCTAGTCACACAAGGCTGGAGCGTGGCAGCCAGAGACAACGAAGCAGACGGACAATTCAAGAGAGTTAAAGTTAATTATAAAGATGAACAAGCTATTCGTGGCGTTTAGCATATGGTACTATGGTTTTAAACTATTGAGACGAAAACTTCGTTTAGAGGATAACATGGTGTCAGCTAAAAAGGAAACTTTGTGGCTGCCTTGACCTGATCTGCAAACCAGAGTTTCCCCGTCACGTCTCCGCATAGTCAGTACGTGCTTATCAAAAACCTTACGACAGAGCACCGTGTCGGCAGGGCTCGCTGCTGGAGATGTTGCCTTGGTCTGGATTGTCCCCGGTGTGGTGGGCAGGGACATGTGCAGGTGTGAATATGTCAGGCCGTGTTCTGAGCTCAGAGCAGTCAAGACTGTACAATCAGATGTGCAGATGCGCTGTTCTGACGTGCCTTTGTCCTCCGAGGACCAGAGAGGTTTCTGAGGAGAAGCTGAGCTTAAAAGAGTTTTACCGAAAGCTGCCATTTGGAAAACTGAAGCAAAGGGGGGGGCAAAATTCTCTGATTCCTTTTTAAGGTTTGAGTATATCCCTTTGAATATTTGGCAGCTAGAAAATATTCAGTGGCTTAGTGATGTGATGATGCTCTTTAAAGGGAAATATTGTGCAATCATAAGGATGGACTTCATCCAACAGATCATTTCTGCTAACTTCTGTGACATGGACAAGATCCCAAAAGTCTGGCTGACTTTTCAAAGTCATTAAACTTCTCAAGGCAGCCAGAAGGGGCTGAGCGTGTCATAAGGTGTTTTCTCATGATGTTTTCAGAGCTTTCACCCCAAAACGGATCTAGAAACAAATACTCTCTGAAGCTCAGGCTCAAGACCAAGTCTGAGCTCTGTGACTTGCTCACAGCTTCTTGCTTCTGGTCATTGAATGTGAGGGAAACACAGACTTTCATGGTGTTTCGGTGTTCTGGGTTAGTACCTGGAACCAGAGACAGGCAAGAAATGTGTGAGGTAAAACTTAACCGAACTTTTTTCAGACCTTAAATTTGTTTTAACTTTGGCACATTTTGTCCAAACCAATTTGCCTGTCTCTAATGCAGTGTAAATAGCATAAAGCAGTTGCTTTGTGAAATATGTGACGTTTGTAGAAAAGTATATATAGACTGGCTTCCAAAATCAATATAGTAAACCCTTGATGTTGCATACCGAAGCTCGTTTCTGTTTTGACACATCTTCAAAGTACGATGTAGAGTCCATTACTTTGTGTGCTTCTTAAATTTAAACACAGCAATTTATGTATTGATGAAAATGTGCAAGTCATAATCTTTATGAATGGCTTTTGGAACCCATTGATCAGAAATCTCTGGTTTTGTTTTGTATGCACTATTCTAGTTGCTCGTTTGATTCGGCAAAGAGCCTGCAGTTTTTCATGGTTTTGGACAACCTGAATTGCTGAACAAACTCCTTGATAGCATGGCTCTGTAATGAGCAATAAAACTGCACAAAGCCACTTGTACATGCTGTCTGGCAGTGACTGTGGACATTGAATTTTAGTTTTTATAAAGATTTTTAATAAGAAATACCGTTAGAGAGACCGTGGCATTAGGCAGGTGGAACCATCCTCTGACGTGTCTTCTCCTGGCGGAGTGATAACCGGCGGACACCCTTTAAAAGGGTACAAAGCTGTCGCTAACACAAATAGGTCCCAATGACCCAGAGCAGCCTCCCTCCAGGTGCTGCCGATGGTCCAGGATCCCGTTTCAGCCCGGCCCAGGGTGGTCCCTCCCTGCCCCAGCGATGCTGTAGGATGCCATGGGCTGGTGTCCCGCTTGCCTTCAGCTGGTCCCTGTCCCCACAGACGTGGCCAAAGCCCAGGGCAAAGTATAAAGGCAGTTTACATTTGTGAGGTTTCAAAGGTCTGAGCTTCAAGTGTGGCTAAGATTGCAAATCTAATTTAAGCTGTTTATCAGCTGTTTTTTAATTTAACTTTCTTAACAGTTCTCACAGACACAAGAGAGAAAATAGACACTATATCTCAGCCTGCTCTGCAGAACGATATCTAAATCTGTTCATCAGAATGGTTTCAAAGCATTTACACCTAAACTTGCAGGTTTTTCAAAAGACATGAAGCTATTCTTCGAAGCAGAGAGTTTTTGATGCTTTTTTGCTTTAAGCCAATAAATCAGAATTGCCTCTCTCTTAGCACGTGCCATAAGATTGTAGAGGGACAGTCTTGACAGCAAAGTTGAAATGGATAAAGGAAAAAAAATGCCCAAATTTCTGCGTTTGGCATCACTTGTTTTCTGTTTAACCCAGGGGATGTCTATTGGATGAATAATAAGTAATTAGAAGCAAAACTAAGTTTTCACCTTTGCTACCCACTCAGCAAAACAAAGTCCTGAAGGCTTGTAGTCTAAGCAGTCCTAATGAGTCCTGATGTGTCCTGACACTCCTCTGTCTCAGCTGTCCTCCGCTTCCTCTGCTTATTGCAGACAATGAGGACTGAATTAATGAAAAAAGGCAAACTATTGTTCCAGTTCGGCTTTTGATGTGTGTGGGAGGCATGATCCGGCCAACTTTGCGCAGCCTGTGTTGTCGTGTTGTTCGCAGAACAGCATTGTTGTTGGTATGAGAGGTCTTTGGGGCTGCAGGACCAACGGTGAAGCTCCCGCTGAAGCTCAACCAGGAGAAGAAACATCAGAGAACTGCCAACGAGGAGCACTTCGTGCGTCTGGGAAGAAAATTGGGGGGTCAAGGTTTGCGTTTCTTTTCCCAGATGTGTGACTCTGCAACTCTGCTTACGCTTTCTTTAACAAATAAGTAAGGGGAACGGTTCTCTTAGGTCACGTGGAAGGGTTTAGAAATGCTGAAATTACACTCAGTTAAACCGAGGAAAGTGCTGCGCAGACAGGGCTGCACTTATTTTGGGGCAGAAGCTTGTTTCGGCGTGATGCTGGGTTTTGCTGTTCCTTGTAAGGGACTCTTAACCAAAGGTTGCCTTGGGCTCTGTAAGTAAATCCCACAGCTTCATCCCTTCGTCACTTCATTGCTTTCTCCACCACTAAGCGCTCTGTTAGGAAATTAATTAAGAGCTACAAAGTATTTTAGATCTTTTGGGTGAATTGCTGTATAGAAAATTTCCTTTGCCTTCCACTTGCGTGCACAGACTTTTCTTTATACACTCAGGTACTACGTGTCTTATTTAAAGTCTAAGACAACCAAGGCAGCCACACCATTTAGTCTTGGGGAGAGGATCTGCTTTTCTTCAGCGTGTGGTTATTTGTGCAATCACACCAGTACTAGCCAGAGTGCTGTCGGCTCTTGGGCAGCGTAGGCCTAACTTCCAGGATGTCTTATTTGGAGCTGAGGCCTGCCTTGGAGCCTGCGATATTTGGATGGAAAAATTAGTTATGTCAGCTCAGCCTTAAATCCTGGAACTGTTTTAAATAAACTGTTCTTCTCTTCCTGTAACACTGGCACGCTGGGGCCAAGAAGTGGAGTGCGGGACATGGAGTATTTTCTACAAACCAAATTTATGTTGTTGGGTGGGTTGTTTTTTTTTTTTTTGATTACTAGACACTGCAAATACAGTGACTGTTCCAATCAGGATCAACGTTAATTTCTTCCCAGCTTTCAAATGTTATAACTACACTTCTCCCAACATGTTGGCATCTGTGTTGGTATTTATAAATTTTTGCGTGCTTTGACTGCCATACAAATTGTTCCAGAAAGTACCCTCTGAGGAGCTGAAGTGAGAGAGATAACTCGGCAGTCGTAATAGCCCTGCCTTTTAAAAGATTATTTTGCAATTGAAGTTGTGGTGTTTTTCTAAAACAGATGCACAGATAGTGCCTCGCTGGCATCAGTAAGAGATAAAGTAGGGTTTTGCGTTTACAAA
Source organism: Leptosomus discolor (assembly GCF_034619465.1). Taxonomy (NCBI): domain Eukaryota; kingdom Metazoa; phylum Chordata; class Aves; order Leptosomiformes; family Leptosomidae; genus Leptosomus; species Leptosomus discolor. The sequence goes on from NC_141395.1 coordinate 3,395,932, forward strand.
TAAAAGAGGAATTCTGTTCCTCTGAACTTGCCTATAGAGTATCGGTTCGCATTTTGACTTTTTTTTTTCATATTTGCTTACAAATCTAAAAAAAGGCTCATGCACGCAGCGCAGGGGCATCCTGGCTGATAGCAGCTGTTCCCTAGGGAGTCTGTTCTCAAGCTTGTATCAGGCAGAATAATTATTAAGTTATTTAACAGAAGCAGATGGGATTTATGCATTCTTATGGTATATGAAATACTATGCAAATTTATCTGCGAATGTTATTAATCTTTTAAAAACAGTCCCGCTGCTGCCGATGTTCTCGTCTCCTATTGAACCCAACGGGAACAAGCGGTGCTCAGTACCTGGCAGCGTGCAATCCTTCCTTATTTTCCCCTCCTTTCCGTGGCCGATGAGCCTTACAATCCCATCGGTATGTCTTAGAGAGCAGCTGTTGGCTCTGGGAGGGACAGAACCTGTTTCCTAAACCCTGCGTGCTTCCAGACCTTGGGAAGCCGTGGGGAAAGGGTATTTCATTCCCCATACATCGCTGCAATCAGGTAGCTGATAGCGTGTCGGTCGCCTGCGAGGGGCCCGGAGGAATGAGGCTCTCTTCTGCCACTCCCGCCGTTACTTGATCATCCCCAAGCTGCGGATATTCTCCCTCTCCTCTGTTGTCAGCTCCTGTAAGCTGGATGACATTCCAGTGCTCTGAGGCCTAAAGGTACTGAAAGCCAAACATTCAAGGATGAAATAGGATCTATTTATTTTGCTTTCTAATGTGTTCCGAACCAAAGAGATATGGAGCCCTGCGGTGGGGTATGACTTCCCCTATTGAAAAAAGTAACAAGGGAGCCAGGGAAAGTTCTGCCTTTGCCAAGGTAATTGGGGAAAATGAATAATATAGAAAGAGGTAAACCCTGCTGCTGTGCATCCATCATGAAGAAAAGACCAGCAAGCCCCTCGCTACTTGCAACCCACCTCTCGCCGTTGCCGAGAACCTGACCTTTCCTCCCCTCCATTAAAAATAAATTTGCCATGACAAAATTAAGTCTGTCCAGCAGGTTATTAGCCGACAGAATATATAGCTCAGCCTCCGAGCTCATCTGCTAAAATTACTGTGAAATCCCGTCTCTGTTGAAATCAGTGGGAATTTTGCCGTTGTTTTTTGGGGGGAACTCGGATTTCTTTGCAAGTTTTTTACAAAGCTTTGAAGTTGCTTCTAGAAATGACCTGTTTACTTTTGAGTAAACGGAATATACATACCTCAGATATTTATATTACTGTACTGTCAAATTGGTGCAAGCTATGAGCAGTTAGAAGCAACACTGATGCTAAGAGGGCTCCGTATGATCTCTCTGCTGATTAAAGTTTAAACTAAGTTTAGACTAAAGCAGATACATTAATGCATGAAAAAAATTGAATATTTAAACCCGAATACATAAACTGATTACAGTAAAAAGTCTGAAAAAGACAAAGAGACATCACATAAAATCACTTATCGCTGATCCTTTTGCCACATGCCAGCTTACGAAGTGCCAACGAACTGGTCACACTGTTTTACTGCGAAATTCTCTGTCCACTGAACGTTTCTCCTGCCCTCTTATTTTTCCAGAAAGTCTTAGGAATAGAGACTTCAGGGCTGAAAAGGGAAGTTTATTATCCTTTCTGTGAAGTTCCTTTCTGCTGGGAGTTATCGAGTCGCATACATGATGAATGTAACCCAGTTGTGCCTGTGTATCTGTCACCACTCCTCTCAGATTGCAGCCTCATATGATCTTAAAATAGCACTGAAAAGACATTAGTACATAGCATATACCTCTATGCCATATGCTAGGGATAAAGGAATCTAATTGGGGGTCTTTTTTTTTTTTCATGTATGATAATGTTTTAGTTCAGTTTCTGCAAAATATTTTTTTTTTGCTTTCAACAGAAACTACTAAAATATCTAAAATACATTTGACTCCGCTTATATACAAACAAGGATTCTTGATTCTGTTTTTAGCTTGATCAATGCTCTAAAGTAAAAAGCTCAGGGTAAGATGTAACATAAATCTTGAGCTTAATTTTTGTTTTGGTTTGGTTTGGCTTTTTGTTATTTTATTTTAAAAGCTATTTTAATCACGGTGTCAACCCTTTTGGAATGGGTTTGTCATCTGTTGAAATCAGAGCTTCTCTGCTACTGTCATCAGTATAGTTTTGTTTGAACAAACACCAAAACGATACAGACGATACGTATCTGGTGCATAACTCATCTGGGGCGCTCACGATGAGCTCCGAGCACCCTGTTGACCATGTTCTGTGGGTGCTAATGCTTTCAAAATGTACGGTCATAAATGCTGGTGGGAAATTAACTGGTATTTTTTAGGCATCCTGCATTTTCAGTACGTCCTTGGGTGAGAATTTTCAAGTGCCTGTACGATGCAGTTTATGCCTCATAGCCTTTGCGCAGCAGTGGATTGCATGCGTATGTGATATGTCCACTTAGAAATGTTTGCTCGCTCATCCAGGCAGGAAATAAAACACTTAGATGCGAGTTATGTGTCAAATCGCTCCTCGACAGCACGACTTGAATATCAGATTATGCTTTTCAGTTAATCCAGAACAGGAAAATCTGTCACAGAATGTTTTCTCAATTCTTTTCTCAGTTATAACTGTTATTTGAAGAAATGATCAAATACGAACAGGAAAATCATGAGCAGCATCTGCTTGGAAAACAAGCAGGGGCTATATATGCCTTGATATAATCAAAGGAGTCTATATGTGGTTGGCCGTTTAGGCATTACTATAGCAAACACGATTAAAATAGCAAAGTAAAATACTCGTAGTACTTGCGTAACATATGAAATATCTCTTTTTATTTCCTTGCTTTTGCATGTGATACGTGTGACGTACCCGCCCGAGTTTTTATGATTTGTGTCCAGATTTATGTACCCAGCTGGTACTCCGGAACGAGAGCGGGGCTGGATCGGTTTGGTGTCCCTCGTGTTACCGAGTGGCCGTGAAAGCAGTGGGAGATCAGCCGGCTATAAAACCTGCTCTGCCCCTGACACCTTTCCCCACAGCTCCCTCATCAGTTTCGGCGAGGGGCTGGGGAGGTGCTGCCTTGCAAACTGCCTTCTGCGTGCGGGGGTGGGGGGGAGAGGAGATGTGGTATCGCTGGGGGCTGCTCAAGCTTCACGCTCGCTCCCCCGAAGATTTTAAAGCGCTGTTAGAATTTAAACCATAAGTGGCCAAGAGAAAGGTAAGTATGACTGTTTGTTGCGCTGCTTTTATTTCTTCACTCGCAGCACACGTGGGCCGTTGGCTGTAAGTGCTGGAGGTGCTTTGGAATCATTTGCTAGCCCTTCCCTCTCAGCAGCAGCACTCTGTGATGAGAAACGAGCTTTACCATTCGTGTACAAAGCCGGGCATTGCTGCCTGCAAACCTTTGCACGCTTCCTAATAGATGGAAAAAATGTGGAGTGCCGTGGTTTGGGGCAGCTTCTCCAAATTCTTGTACTTTTGTTTTGTTTTCTTGGCTCTTTTGACTCTGTGTTTGCTAAGGTGATGCTGTCTCCAGGTGTGCTATCTCAAGGCGTACTTTCTCTTGCAACACAGACGTCTTCTTCAGTCCTGTCGTACCAGCGCATTTATTTGTGGTGCATTTTAAATACAAGCCAGTTGCCCGAGCAGAAGCTACTTTGCATCCTAGAGTTTAAATGTTTCTCAGATGCAAAGTTATTGATCAAACAGCCTTGGGAGCGGCAGTTGTGGCTGAAGCACAGCATCTTAGGGAGGAAAATGAGTATTATTAGCACCTCTGGGGAGCTCTGTCCTTATGCGCAGCAGTTTTGGAATCCTCCTTCAAACCCATCTGCTCCGAGCTAACTGGCAAGTGAAAAAGCCAAGCATCTGCGTGCCACTTGTTTGTGTACACATCAAAGTATTTAAATGGTCAGAAGTTCCGTCTCTGGAGTACCCGAATTTATTGTTTTGCTCTGCTTTTTGCTTCCTGACAAGTTTCAAGGCCAAGCTCTTTGCAGCGGAAGCGGGTCCAACATATAATTAGGAACATTTTGCATTTTTGGGGTCATTCCCGTTACCTGACGGGACATTTTGGAGAGTTTGCTCTAAGGGCAGGGAGCTTTCCTCATTCCATTTGCCACTCGTTGCCATTCTCCTTTGACATACTGTTTTGTCAAAAACTGTGAAAGTTTGGGTGAAGGCGGTAGGAGGTTTTGGTGCAACAACCTAATTCCCAGCAGGAAATTTATTGAGTTGCCAATTTATGACCATCTAATTGACTTCGAAAGAATCCGAATGTGTTTCTAAATATCCGCCTGAAATCAATGGTGACTGTCTTTATTTTTGGCCTCGGGCAGATTGAAATTGAGACAATAAATGAGAGTGTCTCATTCCAAAAGAATGAGAGTTGGCAGCTTCGCGCAGGCTTTGTTTTTGGGGGAGGAGGAGGAACAACCAGGGGCTGAAGTTCCCTCTTCAGTGAGGGCTGGTGAGATTTAATAGGCGTCAAACCAACCTCTGTTTGCTTTTTGTCAAAAAAAGCTAAATTCGTCTCTGCCCAGGTCTACAGGCACTTTCTAGAAGGGGAAGTACTGTTGAGAGAGCCCTAGGAAAGAGGAAGAAACCTACTTTTTAATGTCTTTCACCTAGAGAATTTGGAATGTCTATAAAATGTTTGGAGACTCTCCATTTTCAGGCATAATTAACGAAAAATACCGTTAACTAATGGTATTTAAGATCAGTATGTTTTTACTAGAATTTTATGCTGCGTATGAAGCTGTGATCTGTCTAACGCAGTTTAACATACCTGAACAGAGACTAGACTGCTGGTAGCCCAGGAAATGATGGGGTTGAGGGCGTTTTGACTTTTATTGCCCTGTTGTATCTGGTAACGTCGATCCGTCCCCGCTCCGGGAGCCTTTAATGCAATTATGCCGAACAATATTTAAAGCCGCGAACAGATGCAGGCCCTCCCGACTCTCGGGCACGTTTCCCCATCTACATGATCTCTCCGGCCGCCTTTTGAAGTCCTCCTGGTACTGGAGGTGGAATTTGTTTGGTATGAACTGGAAATCTAAATAGCTCCGCAAACACAATGACAGATGGCAAAATCCCAGTTGGAACGTGTGACCAGCAAACTGGCTGCGATTTGTTTTCACTCCAGGGTAGACAGCAGACATACTGTGTCTGCGGAACAGCTGTGACAAATATTTAATTCGAGAACTTTCTAAGAGCGGGGAGCATTTCCAGGGAGAAGGGGGGGAGATGCTACCTGTGTGATTTCTCAAATAAGAAAGGGGAATTTTCCTTTAGACGCAGGGGAAAAGAAAAGAAGTTGAAAATGAATAAAAGTCCACGTAATATTTATGCTCTCAATGCAGTGCAGTTTGCTGCATCAGTTTGTTACGAGGAACGGAGAACACAAGTGGAATTTCATCGAGCGAAGACGTTGGCTTTCACGTGCCAGAGAGGTTTTTCTCTTTCTGAATGTCGAACAATGTGTTTTCTTAAGGGAATTTGTTTTCTTGTTTTTAAAAATATTTATAATAAGAGACTGGAAAAATTATGTGCTCTCATGTGAGTCCAAGTTAGCGATGTTTGCAAACCTTTGAAGTGATTCCTTTATTATTATTGAAATTTTTTACTCTTGAAATGAAAGATAAATACATAAGAATACAATAATTGGAGTATTATCAGAATTAAGGAAATGATCCAAGTGCCTTTTCTCTTTAAGTACTAAACATGATTAGTAACTGAAGTAATATATAAGCTTTTCTAAGCAATGCGTACTGGATATTGTGCTTGTCTTTTCCCTCTTTTTTTTTTTCCCACTGGCATGTTATACTCAAAACTCTGCTCACATCCTGGGCCCTTTAAAGCTGATGGCAAATTTTGTTTGAAAATAGTATCAACTTTAAAAGACAAGACCCTGTGTCCAGCCTTATCCTGCATCCCCTACATCTGCTTCGTTTTTCCTACATCTTTGTATACTGCCAAATTCCTCGAGTACGTTATCTTGGCTCTCAATCCCTACTTTCCCCACCCAAGGCCTTAAAGAACAGCACATTGTGTTTCAGAGCACCATGACCAAAGTCCCAAATGTGCCATTTCATATGAGTAATGTAAAAAAAAGGCTGGTGGTAGTCTTTGAGCACAGTTTTATCTTTTTTAAAAAAATCCGAAGAGTTTCAAAGTACTTGGATTTAATTGAAAACTAAATCCTAAGAGGGGACACTGAATGGGGATCTATAAAACTAACTCTTTTAAATGGAATGTGGCCTGGCTACAAAACTTGTTAGCACTAGCATGCGAGTCTGAAATATACTGTATGTGTGAGTGCATATGTATGTAGATAGGCTTGATAGATAGATCTGTATATAGGAACGTATTTAATCCTTGCTTTCTTACATTTTAATGATTGAGATCTTGGTCTATTTTCCAATGCAGAAAAAACTAGTTCATCAACTCAAAGGATGTATATTAGATTTCTGAGCATTAGTAATCACAAAGCATGATCTAGATGCTTTTTTTCATCCTCTGATAGGTAGTAACAAAAGACAAAGTGTTACATGGGAATCCTGAGTGAAAAAAGAACTAAGTTTACTGAAGTGAAGAAATTTTCTCAAGCATATAGTGAAGTTTTGAATAGAGAGAAGTGAAGGTAATCTCATAGAGCATGAGAAAGTACTAGGCAGTACAAGGCTATCTTCATTCTAACCAGATTGTTGAGTACAATCTCTGTTATTCTTCAAGATATATAAAAAAGTGTTAGCGTGAGTCTTTCTAATTATAGATAAACTGCATCCTTACTTCCTTTCCATTATTTTTTTATACGCTAGTCTCCTTTTATAGGCTGTGTTTTAATTAAGAAAGCATTTCTTTAACCATAAGAATAGCCTCTAGAAGATGGTTTTAAAAAAAACCCCATGCAAGTCATGCTCTTGATACATTTATTCTGCTAATTGTTTTGCTGTATAATTTCTCCAGGAGACATGGCCAGGTCAGACCTGATGGTGGGAAAGAGTCCTGGTTTACAAAGGCTGTTCTCTTCTTATGCATTCAAAAACAGAGGGATGGTGTTTTCAGAGAGAGCACTGAACTGGGAGCTCCTATTCAACTTTACGCCCACAGTATCTGGCAGACTGTTTTCAGAGTCACTGTTTCCTAGGAATCCCCCGTCCTATAAATATGGACTGCCGCCTTTGTTCCTAGAAGTACACCCGAAATTTCATTGTGCTGAAATGAATGTTATTTGCTTATGCCAAGCGAGTCACTTGAGGCTGTATCAATGACCTACTTGTTCATTTAGAATGTTAAGGACAGTAAACTAACTAATTATTAATGAACCTGTTGAAGTGTATGTTCACTGAACTTTTCATATTATCCTTCAGGGAACGTGTCCCCTAACACAAGAAATTTTCTGTCCCTCCTGCTCAGAGCCAGCTTGGGGAGGGACTTTCTAGTGACAGAGAAGTATTGTTCTCCGCTTAGAGCAGAAACTCATAGAAATAATCTTTATCTCCCACGTACTGCTCCTTAGCAGTGTTTACAAAGCCGTGAGAGCATCGTTACTTGTATTATTATAGACGTGTAAAATGAGTGATAGAGAGGGGAATGGCACATCCGAGATGAAGGATCTTACAAGTGGTGAGGTCAAAACGTGGTGGCTTGACTTCCTAATGTCATTATTTGCCCAGAAACAAGCTGCTTGCATTAAAACAAACAAAAAAAAAAGACAGTACAGCAGAAAGGTGACAGCTTATAATAGTAGGAGCCTAATAAGACACAAAAGTAGAGCAAAGCAGGGGTGGCTGATCTTACCAAGAGGCTAGAAATACCTAACTCTTCTGCCCCAACTTCACCTGCCGTGTTCCATCAGTAGAAGCAAATACAGAAGTCCACTAACGCAACTTCCATGTGGTGCTTCAGGTTGGAGCAAAGTGTGGAGCAGCCCCCCTGCCTCATGTAATGAATTTTAAGTAGTCCGAGAACAGTCTGCCCTTAAGAATTTCTAAGTCACACCGGGGGAATGCCGAACTGTCAAGCCATGTTGCTTAAAAGATCAAACAATAGAGCAGTGTAAATTGATTTTTGCATTCAGAACTACTAAAAAAAGAAAAGGAAGGAGGGGGAAAAAAAAGTTCTAACCCAACCAAAAAAAGAGTTGTGTGCCTAGAGAAATAAAATAGATCTGTGCCTCGTTGTTGTGTGGTTTCACACAGATGCAGAGACAAAGCCACGAAGCCATGTTAGGAACAGATGTACTGCATGGTTTATAAGCCTTGAAGGACTCTTCTGTTGTGCCTGATGGACTTGTATGTGCACCTGCATCTGTACCTACTGATTTCTGGGGAACGGGGTCATGGATTTCCAACAGCCGCCTTGAGGTCGCATCTTGTTGACTAATATCCTCATGAAGACACCTGCGCTGCGTGCGAGGGAATAATAGTGATGTGTGAACGTGTGTTGGGGGTGGCCTAAATTTAGCTTTTCAAAGTGCTATTTGGAGCAGGCAAAACGCTTTATTTTTGTGGGGAAAAATGTAATAGTGGGGGGAAAAATGTAATATTGTGGAAAATCGTCAGAACAAACTCCAGGCAGCCGCGTTATTTGAGACAGGAAAAGCTAAATCCGCAAAATTTCAGCATGCGATGGGGAGACCGGCAGCATCTGGTCGTCAGCCTGAGAGCTGGGGAACAGGAACGGGCAAGTAAGTCCCGTCTTGCCTTACGGCGTTGGCATCCCTAGGGATCTCTGCCCTCACAAAGGAGCGACTCAGGAGTTCAACGGTTTCAACAGCTCGGGGCTTTGAACGGGCTTCTCTGGATAGGAAATTGTTTGGGGAAGACAGGGAGCAGCTTACCCTCCCGTTGCAGTGCCTGGTCTGTAGGTAGATAGCGGCTTCTAATGAGCTCATCTCAGACGGTGGCTATATATTCCACAACATAAACAAAGCCGGCCTTGGCGGTGCTTTCCTTGCTACTCAGGCGTGCAAAGCAATTAATTAGTTACTTAACCACGGCAGAGTTACTGTCAGACTCGAGTAACAATGTCAAAAGCAGAGAGTCTGATGAAAACCTGGCAAGAAAACTGAGGTTACGTGATACATAAATTCATGTAGGTACAGACCTGGGAGTAATGGATGCAGTGCAGTGTGCGTGCAACGCACACGTCCCTCTCCCTGGCAGAGTAATTGTTTTGCAGATTTCGTGTGGAAATCAAATCAATCTATAGCTGTGCTGCTAGATGGATATCCTGAAGTTGTCACTCCTTTGGTATCTGAGCTCTCCTGGTGGGTTGCGAATTGTTCTAGATAAATGGTTGCATTTATTCTCCTCTCGTACTGTGTCGAACCACCTGCTTTTCTGTGTTGCTGTAGGAGCTTGTAAAATACTCCACACTTCATAGGTTTTTGAACTGGCGCCCGTAAACATGGCAGAACAAATTTGGAGCTAATTTTCCAGTGGCACAGGTTGCCGGAAAGGACCATTAATTAAAGAAGTCTTTACTCTGTCATCTACATTAATACTGATTAAAGATCCTTCTAGATCTTTCAGATACACACTGTGTATGAACTTGCACGGTCTAAAATAGAGCTAAGAAAAAGACTTGAGGTTTGTCTAAGGGCAGAGAAGGTATTTTTTTCCCACCTTTTTAAAAATGCTCTGAGCTCAGATCCACATTCAAACTCGGCAGCCTTAATGACTGCAATGAAGGAAGAGCCACAGCAATGCAGATAGGAAGCATTTCTTTACCGAGAGGGTGGTCAGACACTGGAACAGGCTTCCTAGAGAGGTGGTTGATGCCCCAAGCCTGTCAGGGTTTGAGAGGCATTTGGACAATGCCCTTAACAACGTGCTTTGAATTTTGGTCAACCCCAAAGTGGTCAAGGAGTTGGAGCAGGTGATCATTGTAGATCTTTTCCAACTGAAATAGTTCTATTCTGTTCTACATTACAGACATACTGGTATTTATCCCAAAGAGTTGAACTGCTTATTCCCTAGTGCCTCACAGTGTTGTTCTCCAGGTGAAATGAAATTCGGAACATTACAATATTAGCAACATATATTGAGTGAACCAAAGGCTGTTGGGTTATGAATCAGTAGGTAACAGGGCACGCACATGTACTAGTTTTATACTAACTAATAGTAGGGCATTTTTTTATAATGTACGTACTAGAGAGTTTATTATTTCTTTAAACCTGAAAACTGGGGTGGTTTCAAGAGAGGATTTGATGCTGCTGTTTTAAACCAGTTGTAAGTACCAGTTTCAGCACAGGATAATGTAAATAACATTGTAGGAATAAACCTTAGAAAACCAGGTTTGAAATATTTGTTGCATGCCTCTAAGCTGACTGTTAGCCTTAGATACAAATGATTAGTAGATGTTTTCCTTTCATTTCTAGTGGCAGAAAGGAGACTTTCCTCGCTGTCTGGGCTCTGGAGTGAGCTTTTGTTGAGCAATGTTGGACTTCATTCCACTCATTGCCATTTCTCTCTATTTGTTTGCATTGAAAAGGGCCTCCTTGAAGTCTGTGGAGTAGTCAGGCATGCAGCTTTCCTTCAAGCCATGTGCCATTTTGCAGCCGGGGAAGGCTCCTTGCAGAAACAGCTATGAAGAGGTTCTTGAGAGATGCCTTACTCCAGCAAAGGGCTGCTGCAAAAATAAAGGCCATTTGCAAAGGCCAGAAAGTCACAGCAAAGGCTGACTTGACAGAATACAGAATGTAATCCAGGCCGAAATAAACAGTGTAGTCACAGAAAAGTACGTTGGAGTTTTTGGTAACAGTTTCAGTGAGATCAGGCATACCTAGCAACATAGAACAGCACAGAGATTTTATTGTATTTCAAACGTAATTTCTATTAACATCCACTAAAATTTGTTTTAAATCTTATGTAATATACTTTCACCATTGTTCTTACTCCCTTTTTAGAAAGACTTTTTTGTTATCCTACTATTACAAGGCAGTTTGTTCATCTCATGACATCTCAAAAGGGAGTTTTCTATTCCTTTAAAAAAATTTCTTTGAACTACCTTTTATTTTGGACAAATAATGACCATTTAGAAGAATTTTGTGGCACTTAGGGACGTGGTTTAGTGGTGGACTTGGCAGTGCTGGGTCAACGGTTGGACTCGGTGGTCTTAAAGGTCTTTTCCAACCAAAATAATTCTGTGATTCTATGGTTCTAAATACAAACATGGGATACATTTCTAAAAGTTGCATATATGTTTATTTTAAGCAGCTATGAATTTAGGACTGGAGAATCGTTTAATTATTTTGTAATGTTTGATATCCTTATTCTGTACTTTCTTCCGGTAAATCTCATTAAGATTTTTTTTTGGTTTAGTTCATAAGCTTCATATATGCGTAGCGTATTAATGTCTATTATGTCCATTAAGATGCCTGTTAAATGGCCAATGCTATCTAATATTGGAAAGAGTTTATTAAGTGAGATAAAGTGGGTGGGCAAATGCCCATGTATTTCATAGGCTTTTGATACTACGTGAAAGGGAAGACAGCGCATGTTGGAGTATGCCTCCCGAGTGGCTCCTGTACCAGCTGGCATCGGTGGCATTGCGTTTGTTGAATTGAATTGATGCAGAATGCTAAAAATACGCTCCCCTTCGTTGAACTCAAGGATTATGTTCTCTGTACCAGCCTTAGCCTATATGTTTAGATCAGCAATGAGGACAACGACAGATCGAGCTTGTATTTATAGTTCATTATATTGTATGCATTGGTGTGAGGATCTCGGTTCGTAATTGAAGTGCACGGGTCACTTTTCACAGAGTTGCCCCACACTGCGTCACCCTGACCTCAGTGACATTTCCTTTTACGTCATTATCTCCTGCTGTGTTCATGGAAGCCTTTCTTTCCATCGTGGCTTTCCCAGTTCACACAGCACAGGAGAGTAACGGGCAGCGATGGCACCCGCGCTGACCTGCAATTGTCGCCATGTCCATTCAGAGCACGCAGAAGTTGATTAGCCACGGTATGAAGCAAGACTTACTCTCTTACGCCTCTGTGACATAGACTTCGTTTTTCTGGTAGCTAAGCACATTCAGACTACCTTGGGAGCGCACATAGCACTCGATTTTACTGAAGGAGCATAAACTCGTTGCCCTGCTTTGCAGGATGCTTCTCACTTTCACAAAGTTCAGCCAAACTCCTCCTCATCTTCTGACAGCTCTAGTGGTTCCAAATCAAATCACTTCTTATCTCCTTCCGTTCGTCTAATTCTACTTTTCTCCTTCTACTGACACACTCGTTTTGGCAGAGGAGCGCACACTGCCAGTTTGCCATCTGGTACTCTCTTCTCGTACGACATCACTTCACTGAAGAGACTTTCCATCGCACTTCAGAAACTTGTTTTATCTTTACCCATCTCTCACCGTATTTGTCCACTCCTCTCTTAATTACCTTTTACTGTACGGTTTATGTGTCTTGAGGACACTAAATTACAGTATTTTATGAAAGTGCTGAGCATAATAGATTTATTTTGCCGTACTATGCTTTGGTGAAAATCTATGACAGGTTTTCTAAAAACAAAAATAATTTAAATTCACTAAAAATGTATATTCTGCCTGTCCTTGTAGTATGTAAAGATTCCTGCAGAATAACAGTCACAATTGGATGCAAGCTCATGCAGTAGAAAATTGTATGCTTTTAGATACGGTGACTAAATGCAAACACTTGCACATTCACACTTTTTTCACTCCAAAGCTTTTTAAAAAAGGTATTCTAATCAACAAGGTGGTCCTAATTCTATGTCTGTTATTTCAGCAGCCATGGGATAAAGTGCTGCTGGTAAATATTTACTATCATGTTACTTTTAGGAAGGTATTTTTAGTCTGAATTTTTCTTACTCTTTAACGAACATTTAAATAAAAGAAGCATATAGCATTAACTTCTGCTCTGTTACACTGACGTGATGGATTAAAAAGAAAAGTATAAAACAGAACAGAAATGTCCCTATTATGTAGAATTTGCCGGCCCATTATGTATAATTTGCTTAAGTCTTTCGAGACTGAGTTACAGGTCTTACAGCCACGACTTCAGTAACTGCATAGCTTAGCAAATACATTATTCCATGTTAGTTTTTATTCACTAGCTAATATGCTTTAACATTTTCTACAAAATGGCTTGTCTAAACTATTTTTAAAAGAGCTTACATTCTGCTACCAAAAGTCTAGTTAAATATTATAGTGAAAACCAAGAAATCTGGAGGTACATTTTACATCCTTAACTGCTAATCGCTTACTTTCTGCTCTGTATGGCTGTGCAGCTTCAGTGTCCTATAACGGTGATGAATTTAAAGGAGAGATTATTATCATATATCCATCCACATGAATTCACAGGATTCCTAGTGTGAATGAAGAAAGAAAATAGTCAAGCCAAATTCTCCTTGTGTTCCAAGTCTCAAAGATAAAACAAATGCTGCTGAACATAAGGTTTTAAGGCCAAATCCAAAAAAGGATTTAGCAGTGAGGCAGACTTCAGTGCCCAAATCCAAAACTGCACTACCAAAATATCATCAGCTCGACTGTGGAAGTAATGAAAATGTACTGGCCGTCCCCCCTCTACTCAGAAATTTCACTGTTTTTCAGCTTCCCTTTGTGCCCAGCTGCCTCAGCCTGACTGAGAGATGTCTGGCTCTCGCTGGAAGCCAGAAAGGAAGAGGAACGGCACGTAGATCCTCAGAGCACATCCTCCCACATGCTGGCAGGCCTCGGTCCCCGCAGAATTCGATTGCCGCAACTCTTTTTTTATTTCCAATGTTACTGATGGAAGACACTCTTGTGGTGCTGCCTTCTCTGTACCCTCAAATAGCCAGGCTTTTAGGGAAATTCGTCCAACAAAGCAGGTAACCCAGCTTGTTCTTATCTTCATGGAGGTCACCACCGCGTTGCCTGTCTTCAGGATGAGCGGTCAGAGCAGTAGGCTGTAGATCAGATGGGGCAGGTTCATCCTCTAAAGGTTTTGATGGTGTTTTACCACTGTGAGGGAATTAATGCAAGATGCATTGCACCGGAGATGTAAAAAAAAAAAAAACAAACCCAAAAAAGAAAGAAAAAAAGGAAAAAAGAATGTGGGCGTGGCTTAGTCTGTACCACGTGTGGGCAAAACAGGCAAGTCCTGCAGACCGGACTTCAAACTTTAAGAACTTTTTCATGTTAAATGTCTGATGTTAAATGCGTCAGACTCCAGGTCTTGCTATTGAAGACACGATGTTACGGAGTCATTTTTCTTTGTAAGCTTTCTCCTTTCGGTTCCGCGACGCCTCTGTTTTTGTGGTGTGGCAGCACAACAGACAAGGAACTGCAGGGAAAGTCCTCTCGCCACCAGGCTGGGTGGTGATTTGGGCACTCCATTGTGAAGGGGGCTTTGAGCTCCCTCTGACTTTGAAGGATATCAACATCTACATCCCATGTAGAAGCTCTGATGACTTGGTTATGTGGCTAACTGTCACTCAGGTAAAAGTGTCAGTTCGTGAGCCAGCGATGTGCCCTCGTGGCCAAGAAGGCCAATGGCATCCTGGGGTGTATTAGAAGGGCTGTGGTCAGTAGGTTGAGAGAGGTTCTCCTCCCTCTCTACTCTGCCCTGGTGAGACCCCATCTGGAATAGTGTGACCAGTTCTGGGCCCCTCAGGTCAAGAAAGACAGGGAACTGCTGGGAAGAGCCTAGCTCAGAGCCACAAAGGTGATGAAGGGGGTGGAACGACTCCCTTAGGATGAAAGGCTGAGGGAGCTGGGTCTCTGGAGCTTGGAGGAGACTGAGGGGTGACCTCATCAATGGTTATAAATACAGAAAGGGCGAGTGGCAGGAGGATGGAGCCGGGCTCTTCTCGGTGATGGCCAATGACAGGACAAGGGGCAACGAGTGCAAGCTGGAGCACAGGAGGTTCCACATGAACATAAGGAAAATTTTTTTCCCTGTAAGGGTGACAGAGCCCTGGAACAGGCTGCCCAGAGAGGTGGTGGAGTCTCCTTCTCTGGAGACATTCAAAACCCACCTGGACGCATTCCTGTGGGACCTACTCTAGGTGGTCCTGCTCTGGCAGGGGGGTTGGACTAGAAGATCTTTCTCGAGGTCCCTTCCAACCCCTGACATTCTGTGATTGCTGCTGCCTCCTTGAATAGTGTGCCCAGAAGTTGTGCCCCTGTGATCTTTTAGGTGTCTGAGAATCTGCAGTATTTTAAAAAAGCCCTTGGGTCTTCTAGAGGACAGCACTGGGCTTCTCCTCGCTTCAGCTGTTACCTGTCAGATAGTCCTGCTGAAATCACTGCTACTGCTTCTTGTCTGAAGCGTCAAGGAATCAAGCGTCAACTCGCCAGGGAAGCGCAAATCTCAGTATGGTCGTATCTGTAAGGCTGTGGTGTCTGCAGGATATCTCCCAGGCTGAGATGTTTGGACAGACTTGCACAGTGGGAGCTTCAGGGCACATTGGAAAGCAAAGTTTATCCCTATAATGCCAGGTGTCCTTATCGCTACTGGGGGAGGGGAATGCTAATGTGTGAGCAATGTCTGATGTATTATCAGAGATGTTTTAGATTTTGGAAAGAAACCATTGGAAGGTTGTATATTTAAAAAGAAATTCAGCCTAAGGGATTTTTGATTCTTTTGGTATTCTCTGGTTTCTTAGAGAGTTCAATAGGGATTCTCTTTAAAACGCTCTTGCAGTGGTAGTGGTTGATTTCCTGTCAAATCTATGGATTGCACAATGGCAGTAGGAAGAGTTTTCTCCCAAAGGACAACATTTGTTGTTGGAAACGTGGGGTTTGTTGGATTTCTGTTTAAAGAAGGAACGGAAATTGGGATAGCTGCTGAGCAACTTCCAAGTGGCAGTGTGTTGACCTTTCAACATCTCTTTGAGGGCCAGATTGTGCCTCCATACTCACTGGATAACAGTTCTTCATGTCCATGGTCTGGCTTACAAGATAAGATGGAAGTAAGATGTCAGAGTTTGGAACGTAAATGTTTATTTTTAGTAGATTCGCATCACACACCCCTAGGTATATAAACATGTTTGCCCCTCCTTCTGCATTCGCAAAGGCTGCTGTTGCTTTCCTGTCACCTGAAGAACTGCATTTGTAATGCATGACTCGGGCATTCAGCTCTCTAGAAAACCATCTTCATAGTTTTTATATCATCCTCTCCAGGAAGCAATGTGCCCATGAGTCAAGGTGCTGTACTGAGGAGATACTTGGCCTTGGCTCTCTGATGAACTTTTCTGTGCTTTGTAGCAAAAGTTGTTATTTGAACTACACGATAGCACCTATCCCAATTTTAGAATTCCTATTTCTTGATTATGAGAACACAGCACAGTAACCTTTGCAGTTGTACTAACTTGACATAGGTGTCATAAAAGTTCAGGCCCAAGAAAAGTTTTGTTTCCCATCCCATCAGGAGAAACACTCATAAGGAATTCCACAACAAATATTAGTCTATTATTATACGTAAAAATAATTTCAAGTGATTTATGTATTACATTTCATGTACCTTTTTTTTTTTTTTCTATTTATGAATTTCTCGAGATTACTATTTACTTACTTTTCTAACGGATGGGTTTATATTCCAGAAGAAAAACTTTAATGAATGTAAATTAGCTTCAGTTCAAGATCGCATCTGGTTTTTTAAACTTTGAAAACTGTCCTTTCAAGTACAACCAAATACAAAGCACTGAGACGATGCACGCTGCTGTGCTTAGTACCTGAGCCTCTCTTTGGAACTTGCTTTTGTTACCTCAGGTTTGTGTGCAAGGGCTTGACAGTCCTTTCCAGCAGATCCAGCTGCAGGACATTAAAAAACAGTATAGTGAAAATGCTGGGAATGCGTAATCCAAGAGAGATAAACCAGACAAAACCAAACCAAATCAAAATGAAATTAGATATTTTGCGCTGTACTGTGAAATGGTTTTGCACTGACTAACTGATTTGCATTTTGTCAGCCAGGCAGGCTTTTTCACGAGCCTGTAACGTTTCTGTCCACGAGAGCCAGTGTTTTATAACTGCAAGGCTGGATTCCTTCAGGGCTTTGGGACCTCGTCCTGCGGTAAATGAGAGAACGTCCATTGACTTCAGCTGGAACAGGATCAAGCCCTTTAAACATGCAATGAAGCAGCTTTCTAGAGCCTATGAACTTGAGCCCAGTATTTATCAACTCTGTGTCATATTATATGTTGAAATCAGGCAACAATTGTACTTTCACATGGCTTTGGCAAGAAACTAGGGGAGACTTGGGGCCTTCAACTAACTTTCTCATGGAGTGAAACTGGAGGAAATATTTTTACAACACCCTGTAGGGAGAAACTTGGTAGGTTTCTCCCCCATTGTCTGCCAGCAGTTTTGGAAGGCAGCGGGATTCTTTGCCGTGGTACTCAGCTCTACAGAGGCTCTTCTCTCCATTTGTTTTTAGTTAATATTTTAACCAGTACTTATGGGTGAAAAGACCCTTCAGTTCTTCAACTGCAGGGTTATAATAAATCTATCAGGCTGAGCCACTGCTCTTCCACCAGCTTCTGTACTCTGGTGGTGAAATATCCCAGTCCATGCGTGAAGAGCTTTAATTGGTAGGGTCGTGCGATAGCTTTCTTTGCACTAGTGAATGAATTGTTGAGTGTGGTCTAACTTAAATGCAAATTTGTGGAGACTCGTCTTGGATAAATTTAGGCTGGGGATCCAAAATGCTGAAAAAGGAGTGAGAAATTGGATGTTTTTCCCCAATATTTGATTGACGGTAAACGTGCCATTAAACTGGTGAGACTTAGAAGGTGAACCTAATGGACTGTAATATCATATAATCCATCCCCTCAAGATAATCTCTGCATTCACATGATTGTCATAGACATATGCAAGTCATCCCTTGAGATCACTGTATTCAAGCTAATGTAAGCATGTCTTTTCACTTCAAAATATAAATCTCAGCGTTGTCTCCATTTGCTTTGGGCCAAACATTGAGACATTTACCTAACAGCTGGAAGCTTCTGAAAGTGTTTCTCACTAGACCCATTTCTTGTTTGTTTGGATGCTCTTCTATGTGATTGATAATCAAAAGCTACGCAGAATATATATTGAAATAACAGGCATTTTAATCTGTCAGCAGCGAGTTCAGCGCTGGTCTCTGTGTAGACATTTGCAAGCTTTGAGATGCCATCTATGCAGAGAGAGGCCGGAGCCAACTTCTGGGACAAACGACGACATTCCTTAAGTTTTTTGAACTTAACATTATTTGTGTCATTGCCTCTGAGTTTTGCAACAGCAGAGAATCAGTGTGGGAACACGAGTAACAATGGTTGCTTGAATACTTCCAAAATGCCTGTAGGCAAATTCTATCAATCAAAAGAAACAGGAAACTCTGTGGGTCTCTACTGCCATGGGAGTTTCAGCGTGTGGGGGGCAGAGGGTTTAGCGCAGCGTGCACGCCTGTTGTTTGCTCTTTGCGGGACGGCTTTGAGGTTGGCCGCTGGCCAGGACCCCTTCACTAATCTCCCCATGCAGGCGTGGAGCTGCGGGACAGCTTCAGCTCCGGACCTGGTTTGTGTCCTGCCTTCCCGCTTGCCCCTGTAGGTCACAGGGGGTGTGGGTGCTGTGCCCCCATGTGGGTGCTCTGCCCCACCTTATTTTCTGCAGCCTTCCCAGAGTCACTTGCCCTTTGAGATGGAGATTTCCCAGCCGTGAAGCCGGTTTCTCAAGGCAGCAGGAAACCCTCAGGCTTACCTCAGGTGGCTTTTAATCAGGAGATGAGGATCTTTTGCAGACCCGAACTGCAGCGGCGGTGGGGCGTAGGTGCGTGCGTGGGCTGCCCTGACACCAGGGCACTCACTGCTGTGGCTCTGGGAACCGACATCTTGGTTTTCCTCTCTTGGGAGCTCACTTGAGGCTGGCGCCGTAACCAGGGCGCTGGGGTGGGGGGGGTTCTGCCCTCTCCGCTCCCCTCCTGCAGCTCCTTCAGGCACCAGAAGCTCCAGAGAAGGTATTTTTATAGTCTACATTGTCAACGTGCTCCTAAAATTTGGCTATCCCTTTCCTGCCATATGTCCCTGGCAACTTCCTTCAGCTGAAGCAAGCCCCCCTGACAGCCAGCACAGAAGCTGTCAATCACGTCCACATCCATCCAGTCACTTGACAGGCCCCAGGGACCACCTGCTCGTAGGCATGACTTCTTTCCCTCATCCCCCCGCTCAGTACGTCTGCCTTTTCCACCTCAAAGCTGTCCCTGATCAAACACCTGCTGTTTCCTGGATCCCTAACTACAGCTACATTCCCAAACTCTTTCCTCCGCCACCTTCACCTAGAAAGAAAATCCAAATGCAGGCACCGCCTGTCAGTGATAATAGTGGACATAAATGGAAATGGCTTAAGCGATGTGTGGTTCTTATTGCTCTTACTGGCATAACTTGCGTGAGTGCTGAGTTGCCAGCCATGTTGTTTCTCATGTCTCTTACTCGTTCAGAAGTTACTCACAGCTCATGTCTGAAATTAGACTTCAAATTTTGTGGCATCCTGTGTGTTTGTGAGCTCCCGTCGTTTGCACAAGGATCTGGTTGTTCTTCATAGTTGCTGTAAAGAACTGTAAAACTTTAGATGCAAAAAGACCAGGAAAATGAAAAAAGATACTGCAAGTTACTGTTATTACTATCGAGATTTTAATTAATACTGAATTTATTGCTTACGTTTGGCTTGTCTGTATTTCAACTCCTCACTTATTGTATTCACTAAGATCAAAGAATAGCTGCCTCTACCTCTGGAGAGAGAAAGAGTTTGTTTCAGGGATGGTTTCAGAGACAAAGTTTCACTTGGGTGGCCAGAGCTGGTCCGGCAACTCTATTTTTGTGTTGCGTTAAAAAAGTAAACAGAAGTCAAAAATTGCCAAAGATCAAGCAAATTTGCTACAATGCAAGGATAAAATACCTATTGCTGAGAACGTGTGATGTGAAATCACCCTTTAATTACGGTTCTGTTGTGTTTTCGGGTCAGTCTGCGCTAGAGTGGTATTGAAAGCTGTATGGGGAGACATGCCCATGTGCAGGATCAGGCCCACGGTGTCCTGCTGCAAAGACCTTGGGGTTCTTCCCTGTACATTGATCGTTCACCTCTCAGAGGTGACCAGAGCTTGGTGGGCAGCTCCCACAGCAGTAGCGGGGCACCACGTGAACGTCAACTTCCCTCTTCTGCCCTCCCCTCTGCTCGAGGGGCCGCCAAAGACTTGTGTCTCTGTTTCTTTTTTTCCCTTGATGAGTTGGTTGTGCTTGAGGATAGGAACTGGCAGAAAACAGTTCCTTTTTATTGCTGTATTGTTTTCCTGCCAGTTTAGTGAACTTAACTGGCTTGTGGAGGGGGTCAGATAAATGCTGGAGCTGCTGGAGGGAAGCAGTGGGGACACGCAGCTAGAGTGAGGGGAGGGGAGCAGGACTGTGCCTTTCTGATGTGCCTGCTAAGAGATCTAGAAAACCTCCTTTGAAGCAAGAAAATAGCGCTTTGGGTTAGTATCAAACGATCCCAAATCCATTTTCGATCTAGTCTATAGAACACTCTTGCTTAATCTTGCTGGAATCAACAGCCGCAAATTTTTCTTCGTTTGCCTGAGTACCTCAGTCTGATGGTCAGAACAGAATTTGGATTACAAGTGTTGCATGGGGAATACGTGGACTTTGCACATGACAAAAAAACCTGTACTCTCCTTGAAAACCTCACAAAGACTCAAAACACCTTTACTGAGATTTCTTTATTTACTAGCAATCCTTATTTACTATGAAGCTTCATCTGCCAATGAATCTCTTCTAGTGTATTTGGCTTTTCAGGTTTCGAATAGTTTTTATTCTGTCTTTATCCTCTCTATTTATTAATTTGCCTTTTCCACATCTATTCAGTCATGATCTTGTGGTTTCTTCTTCAGGCATTGTGTTCTGCTGCAGCTGTTAGTGTTTTTACTTTCTTTTGTGGGTAACTTAAATCTTTCTGGGAAGAAATGCAAATTATTGAGGATATTTCAACGTGACTTTAAAGTCTGATTGGGAAATGCTATTTTGATTTACTGTTAAATGGAAAAGCGTCTGATGCAATTTTGGAGGTCTTAAATCTTTAGTTTCTAATTATGATTGCTGTTTTTTTTGTGCTATAATATATATTCCTTAGTATTGTTTAACATTGTTTTCCTGATCAGAGGTCAGATGAAAATGAAACTAAATTATCGGAAGTAGCTAAAGTATAACTGAGTGTAAATTCGCACATTTTTGAGGAACATTAACTTGATTAATCCTTGAAAACAAAAATTACAGAAGTGTAACATTGATTAGATGGGTGTAAGGAGAAAATTAAAGGACTTCAAGAATTTTAGCTAGAATTAAAGGGCATGAGCGTTAAGTTACTTAAAGAAAAAGGTGTCTCCTTTCTTCATCCCAATCATATTTTTTGATCATTTTATAATATAACAATAAAACTTCTCTAGCACATTTTGTTCAAGTTTTTAAAGGTCACCACGTTTACACTCTAAGTAAATCAAGATGCAGAGAATGACCTACCCTAGCCAAATATTTTTACGACTATAAGAACACATGCAAAATCTACTCTTTTCTCTCTTATTTTTATAATCTTTTTTTTTTTTTTTTTGATGATGCAAGCTCAGTAAACCTCAGCAGTCCTCCAAAGAGCTGTCATCTGCTTCTGCTAAATCACCCTCAGCAAGGTACGACTGCAGCTCTAGGTCGGTTGCTGTGGTATTTCCCTGATGTTACGCTTTCCCACGGGATGCGCTGCCATTTCCCTGTCCTTTGGCACGGCGAGCCCGTGGTCCTGTACCCCGCACGTTCATGAGAAGATCCTAACCGATCCTGCCTTATCTCCATAGCCTGGGGGCGCGCAGCAGCCCAGCTCCTTAGGGCAGCTTTCGGGATCTGCCGGAGTCATCCTGGGCCGTGGCAAGACGAGGCACGGTTTGTCACGAGGGCTCCGTGGCGCTACGAATCGTCTCTTTGAGAACTGGGGAAAGGCAGCTCCGCGTGACTTACGAGGCTGAATTTAAAGTTTTTACTGTCACGCGCAACGTTATGCTGAACTGTATAAAAATGGCCTTAGTGCAACTCGCTCGAGCTGCTTTTGTGTCGTGTAGTCCTTGCACCTTACCAGTGAATCCCTTGCCCCAGTAAAGTGAGTTCTTTGCCATTTCCTTCGGTAGGACCGCAGTCTTGCCCTGGTTTTAGCTGGTTTTATCTTTCATGACCTACTTTTCCCTCTGTAGACCCAGTATGTACGAGGGAGAGCAGAGTTAGGATTCAGTTCTGACTCAGGCAGCCAGAAGAAAAAATTAGCTGTAAAATCTGGCTGCCAAATCTTTGTTGTTTAGTAATGCGTGACTTGGAAAGAATCCAGAACTGGAGTAAGTTTGCTCGGCTCGTATGAAAAAAAAAACCCCAACACCAACCCTCTACTTCTTTACTTATAGTGTGATTTGATTTCATCTGGAAATTACCAAGATGCCATAATTATGAGAACCCACAGCACAAACTTTTCAGAGCCACTGTTCAGAGGAGAGCTGCTCTTAAGGGAAACTTGATATTATAGCAGTAGAAACCAGTTTAGATTTATATTTAGTGACTTGCATACTTACTCAGTGATTAGACTCTTTTCCATTTTCTGGCATGGGTGAAATGGTATGTTAAGACAGGATATAATCCTTTCACACTCTGCAGGCAATGTCACAGTATGATGTTGGCACCGCGTTAGGCTTCCTTAACCCCAGAACATGTTGCGTATTCACTCTTGGCAGCATTTTAGAGGCTACAGGCAGTAACCCAGAAGTAATCTTATTACCTATAACCAACTGTATCTGCATGGAACGGGGTGCTGACTACTGAGCGAAACACAGTTATAGTCATTTGAGATTCAATTAAAAACTGTTGGTTCAGTCATTTTTGTGAGTCTGGAGCAGATTTCTTCAGCCTCCTTTTGGAAGTGACAGTTTCATTGAGAATTTTCTGAAACAGCAAACATAAACTAGTGGTGTGCCTTCAAAACACAAATTGCATTTTAAATACGCTTTGCAACATGTTTTGTAGACAAATGTGAACAATACTTCTGTTTACCTATATTGTGTATGCCATTCAGAATTCTTACTTCTACCAGCTTGGTCAAAAGGCTTTTATTTTGGAGAAGATTTGCTGCTCATACAAGTGTTTCTTTACTATGAGATATTTCTGCATGTTTATCTTCCTTCCCTCCTGCACAGCACAGCTCTTCCAGCACCACTCTATGCATGCATGCTAATAACTTGGAGATAGGAATCAAACCTTGTCACAGAAAAATAACCTCCTCCTGCTAAAAAAAAATTCCCTGGAAAACCAGAGCACTTTATCAACAAGAGCCACCGAAGAAAAAGAGAGAAATTTCTGTACAAAAGAGGTGGAGTTTATTCTCTTGCACCATTCCATTCGAATATCTTTATTTATGAAACAGAAAAATAACTAAGTAGTAAATACTGTGGCTGCTGGACCTTGATGCTGTTGAGTGACATTGAACAGCTACTGTGCAAGACCGATTCTAAGAGACAAGCTGTGCGTATATATATATGTGTGTGTGTACATAAACAAATGTATATGAGGGTTATAAGGGTATATAATGGCAGTAAGGAGCGTGGAACTGCTGAACGCTGAAGGCTTGCGTGTTGCCAGTGAAAGGAATGACGGAGAGAGTCCTTTTACACCCTTAACTTTGTGGATTAATAGTTTATCATAAATCTCCCCTGGCACTAACTCAGTGTATATCTGGCTGCTACGTGTTTTGTAACTGGTTCTGTGGGAGGCAAGGTCAAACATCTTATCGCCGGTATTTCAGAGTACTTGGGTGCAGTCATCACTTCTAACAATTCAATCAAAGTCATATTTAAACTATTTTTGCTGCCCAAAACTATTCAAGGCCATTATTTTCTGTAATTTTTAATGAATCAGTAAGTGAACGGAGCTGGTCAAACTTTTACGTTCGTTATGAGTCACCAAGATTTTTAGATACTTGCCAGTGTATTTTGCAAGATTTCTGCTGTTCTAATTAACCACAGAAAACCAAAGTGTAACTGCTTGAACCATAGGGGAGAACCTCAGTGACATGTCTGTTAAAGAATGGCAGGAAAAAGACAAAAGACATTTCCAGACTTTTGCCTCTTCTTTGGCTTTTTTTTCTTTACTGATGTCAGTACCAGCAGTGAAAACCGTAAATCACGTTACAGCTTTTTGTGTGATCCTTAACCACATCCATGAGACCAGACAGCTGTTTGTGTCAATAAATAACCATAGTTCGGATTAATTAAAGTGGATAATTTTGTTTGAAATTATGATTTATTTGTTTATGAAATTTAAATTATTGTGAGTTTTAAAGGTTTGGGTTTTTTTTTCCCAGTATGGTATGGGTCCTGTAGGCTATATGGTTTTAATATTCTGATAGGCAAGTTTCATGTGTGATAATAACATAAACTTGCTATTTCCTCAGTGAGATGCTAGGAGGGAGATTTTGTTCTTTATATAGGTACATGATAGGCACTCTGTCTGCTGGTGATAGCACACGTGAATAACTGTGAGTGAGATCCATCCTGCTTGCGTTATGTTTACTGAGTGTGAGAGGGGCACTTGAGGTACGACTGGGGGACCAGGTCCTCACCCTTCTTATAGGTGCTGCGTATGTATAATCAAATATGGGGTTAAAAGGAACTTGAAAGATTAATTGGTGAAATTGTTTGCCCCCATGTTTTGCATTATTCTTACAAATAACTTCCTGTTCCCGCTCTGAATCGTGACAGTCAACAAAAACTCATTCCCTTCAGAATCTGGGCACAAAGGATTCGATGATTTCCATCAACAGTTCTTTTTATAGACTTGTAACTGCGGACCCGACCAAGCTGCTGTTTAAGGTGCGCGTATATTTTTATTGTCAGGAGGATGGCAGATCACGCGTGCAGTAACCCGAAATTAGAACGTTTGAGAATTGAATTTCTGGAGTTTGGCGCCCAAAGCGGTGCGAGGTGAATAGGAGTTCTTTTTCACACAGGTCTGTCAGTCCCCTTCAATATTCAGCCATTTGATTCTACCTTCTCTTCTCAATGTGCAAGTTTTTCTAGGCCAAATATATCCTTGGAGGTTAGAGCAGATGCTGGAAGGTCTAGATAGAAACAGGAAAGTTTTGTGAGATATATATATATATATATAGACACATACCAGAGGCATAATTGCAGTGTCAACAGGCAGAATATCTACATCTTCATAACACACAAAGCAGTAACTTCAGGACAGTTCATTTCAGTATCAAACCTTGAATATTTTCCCTTTTCACTTCCAAGTTTATTTTGGTTAAGTTTCAACATTTTGGGTGCGCTAAATATTAGTAAACGTGTGTTTCCAGTGCTACAGCAGGGCCTCGCTGGCGGTTTTCAGCTTTGATGAACAAACACCTTTAGGCTTGTTGGGAAAAAACCTCAGCGGTGACCACAGCGACTTTGCTGGTATTGGCGTTTGTCTGTGTGGGATGAGAGCCAGGCTTAATGTGACCAGGATTTAGGCAGCATCTTGGTAGGGAGAGATTCGTTTACTTTATCAGAAAAAGAAAGCAGCCTGGAAGGGAGGGGTGGGAGCTCAAAACACAACTGGAAAGCTCAGACAGGCTTAAGAACATATTTCTCCCCCTTGGAGAGTCTAGTTTTGAATAAAGCGCTCCCTGGGCTCTCACACTTGTTTGCCAGATGTGGTTTTCCCGTCTTTTAGAGCGCTAATTGTGTCCCAACTGGTGTATTTTATGGCTTTGCCTATACCTGCAGCAAAACAATTATGAATTCAGTTGTGCCTCTGGAGAGAGAGAAGGGACAGGGAGGAGGCAAGGAGAGTGGTGGCCCCAGGGAAATGGCAGGACATATTATGCCTTTACAAACCACCGAGCCTCATGAGCATTAATACCTGCAAAACACATGTTGTAAACACCCTTCCCAGACTACCAGCACATGTTTCCCTGCTCAAAAGGCCCCTTTTAATGCTGCTGGCATTACTAATCTAAATCTGTTGTGGGGAGAAGGATTATTGCCCTACGCTAGCGTGTACGAGTGGGGGGGAAATTCCCTACTAACATCCAGGGCTTAGTGTTTACGGTCATGGGGGAAACTGGCTCATTTTTGCATTACGGATTTTGCAGATAGCAGATCAAACGGTGGTTGGGAAAGGCGCGGCCTGCTGCGCGCGTAGCAAAGGTGCGGCTGCGGTTTCTACATCTGAACCCTGTGCACGGGAGTTGAAGGAGCTGCCCTTTTCCTGGAGGACCCTTCTACCTTCAAGCATGCCTCTCCCGTCTTCAGCTCAGCTCCCGCGGCAGCTCCAGTCGCTGGGGGTCTGCCCCCCCCGCCCCCCGTGTTTTATTGCCGCTGGTTCTCCCAGTGATTTGCTCGTCCCGTTCACTGGTTTTGGTTTGAGCGATAAATACAGACGTGTCGCCAGTGTTCATCAGCTGCTTGTACCCCTGTCCTGGCTGGTATGCGGGGAGCTGAATCAGGTATCTCCAAAGCTGTCAGCTGCTGCACATCTAACCAAAGAGCTATAGTTGAGGGTAGCTCTGAAATAACAGAGACAGGGGCTTATCATATATATTCCCCAATAAGCTATCATATCTTGTGTCACCAGCAGTGCCCAAAGAGGCCTGGTAATATAATGATGCATTACAGAACAGTTTCCTTTTGTATTCAGAGAAAAACCTTAATGAAGATTTCTCTGAAAACGCTCAGGTTGGGTCTGTGTGAGTCTCTGGAGTGCTCTATCACAGAGAGAATGTGAAACCTTGACTTACTTTTATTTTTGAAGACTGAAAAAAAAAAAAAAAGACCCGAAGCATGAATTTGTGTTGACTGGTTAAGAATTGTGTGTGTTTGTTTTTAATATCTATCAGAGGAGAAGAAAGTTTCTCGATATTGTGCTTTAGGTAGGATTGCATGGGCTCGGAATTACTCGCAAAGGCTTCAGGTCTGTTGACAGTTACATGCACCAAATCCCAGAGCTCACTAAAATCTGATATTGTGCTGGAAAGACAGTAGCAAAGTTAGTAGAGAAGTGAAGATAGTGATTTATATGGGAGGTGAAAAATTATGCCTTGAATGCCTCAGCAATATTTTCTGCCTTGAAAAAAACAACAATTTCTACTCCCTCGTACTGTCACCTGGCCCCACAGAGGGAAGTTTTAATACATTTTTAAAATGAGAAAGCAAAAAACTGCTGTGCTGTGTTCTGTGTTGCATTATTAAACAGGAGATATTGGGTCATTACTAATGCAGTAAAGCACCTGGACCTTTGCACTTTGTTTAAACATGCCTATCTTGGAGAGGAGATTACGGGAGGATAAAGTACAATATTTTCCAGACTTAAGCAAGCTCAGGTTGAAAGACCGTATTTAAAAATCTAAAAGTGTGAAAGCCACTTATTACAGTTGCCAAATTTAAGTGCGAACGTTAGATTTGTTAACTTAACCTTTGTTAAACTAAGGGACCTTCTGGCTGTTACTGGAGCGGGTGCGTTGGTCGGGGGAAAGGCGTTAGCTGCGAGGCGTTGCACGCTCCGCAGGCTCCCCTGGCTGAGCCCACGCTTCTCGCTTAAACCCTCATTCAAAACCCTCCTGGTTCTTGGAAGCAGGGTCAGGAGTCGCTCCGGGGCTGCGGCGGCTCCTCCAGCTGCTGCGAGCACCATTCCAGGCAGCGCTTGCTGACAGGGACTTATTGGCCACAGCTGCCACGGGACTCAGCGGGAAGAAATGCAAAATATCCACAAAAAACCAGGGGCCAGCCAGCAGAGAACAGCGCAGCCCCAGGCCCGTTGCGTTGGCCGCTGCAGCATAAATCGGGCTCCTCGCTTTTTTGGGCTTCTTCATGCATCTGAAACCTGCTCGGTTTCCCCAGTGAAGTGGGGATATTGTGTTGTTTCGGGGTAAAAAAAGTTTTGCTTTCACAAACTGCTGCGTCTGCCCTTCACAGGAGAGCGCAGGGCCTTTAATCGGCACGAAAAGCCGTGCGATCAAGGAAATTTTTGCCGGAACTTTCAGGCTTTGCCTGACAAACGCGCGCGCGCTGTACGATGTAATTAGTGCCACCGCGTCTTGCTCCTTCAGCGCGTCGCACGACGTCCATCGTCCCGGAGCAATCGTGGTTCTGTGCGGAGACATTCCCAGACAAATGGGAAAAGAGCGTGCTCACCCAGAGGGATAAAAGAGCCTCTGGTAATGACAGACAAACTGTGTTACAGGACAGGAATGTCATGCATGATCAGGTATTTCAGCTAGAGCGTTTAGTTTTTTTATTTTCCCTTCAAGTCTTTCGGGAAGGTGGGTTCAGCAGCTCAAGAAAAGAGATGCCATAGTTTCTGACAAGTTAATTAAGCTTTCACTTCTGAGTATTATATGTATAGTGAAGAAAAGAAACTTAATTGTCTTTGCAGTGCCTGACAAAACCCAAGAAAAATGCCTGCATATTTTCTCAGTTTTGTCTCTATTTTTGATACTTATTCAGTGTGAGCATTATACTTTCATGGGTTTAATTAAAAGCCAAGTTTTGGAAGCTTCTCAACTGTTAGTTTTGGTACATAGATGTATGCATTTAAAGAAATATTTATGTGAAA
This sequence comes from Leptosomus discolor, assembly GCF_034619465.1. Taxonomy (NCBI): domain Eukaryota; kingdom Metazoa; phylum Chordata; class Aves; order Leptosomiformes; family Leptosomidae; genus Leptosomus; species Leptosomus discolor. Next base: position 3,424,542 of record NC_141395.1, read on the forward strand.
TCTAAAGCCTAAAAGGAATGAGAGAGGCTTTCAAACGGATCAGCTGCCTCCCTTTATATCTTTTGTCCAACTGCCTCCCACCTCCTGGTATTTAAGATAACTTCTGGAGAGGTGAGAAAGCTGCTTAGTCCACTTCCAGGGGTTTATGAACTCCAGGTGCTCACACAAAACACGACAACCAGTTCTTCCTTTGTTAAGCACAACGTTCAACTTTGGATTTCTCTTTTTTTATTTTTTAATCTTTCCATGCAGTATGTAACCAAATTGTAGGTTTCTAAATAGCTTCATAAACAGTTGCTGGAGGATTATTTATTTTTTTTACCTTCAGCCATTTTGCCTTTTGCTGTGAGAGCTGCTGAAATATAGTCACTGTAAAATCAAGAGTAGCACAGAGAACATGAATAAAGAATGATTATTCATTATTTCATGATAATTCAGTAATGCAAGAATTGAAATTATACGGTAGCTAGTTAAAAAGGAATTAAAGGAGTGCTTATTCTCACAAGGTATAATTGAAACGTGGAACTCAGCGTGACAGGGCGGCAGTGGAAGTCAGAACTAAGTCTAAAGGGTTAGACAAAACTTGAGTGACAAATTTATTTGTGGCTACTAAACACGACGATGTCGACAGAGCGGGTTGCTTAGGCAGTCCCTACACTGGCCGTTGGCAGTGGCTGGAAGGACACGTGAGCAGAGAGTCGCTGTGCTCTGCGTGTTCCCTGAGCATCCTTACCGGTTACCGTGAGGGCTATGGCACGAGGCTGGACCAAAGGCGTGATCCTATCTAGTACGTATCTGTTTTGCAGCCTTCCAGCCCTTGCAACAAAAGTGTCTGAGAATTCTTTGCTGAAGTTTTTGCTGAACTTGGGAAGACGGAGGTAAAGCGCCACGAAATATTCACAGGTCATTGCAACAGAGGGGAATGCCAATGGCTGAAGGGTTTGTTAAGGGAGGAAAGGGTTTGTCAAGGGACTAACAAAATGGGAGCCCAAAGTTGGACAGGTAGGTTGCGTCTATCTCTAGTAGGATGCAATTATTTAATTGATGGCCTCTTCTTAGTGCTTATCACAGAGCAGTTTCCATGAATGTAATCTTAAAGAGAAGCCATGAAATCTTGTAAGTACATCTGAAGAGAGCATTTGATGAATCAGGACTACCTATAGATGTTTGCTGAAGAAGGGGAAAAGGAGTAAGCTGTTGCTTTCCCATGCAGAAGCAGGACTTCTTCCTAATTGCTAGTGAGATCTTCCTTAGGTAGAATGTATCCGTGCCGCTCTGCACTTGGATGTTTTTGCCTGGAAACCCTTGTTGGAGCTGGTACATTAAGTAGTGTTTCAATCTCTGACTCAAAACTTACTGGAAATCCAGTTATCAGCCTAGGAGAGAGATAGAGATCTAGGGCACGCTGAGCAGGAGTTTGGCTGAGCACTGAAGTATCAGAGGCTTGTTTGAAGGATTGTGTGTGTGTGTGTGTCTGTGTGTGTCAGCAGAGATGCTTGAGGCAGGAGGAAGAGTTGACTATTTATTTATTTAATTACTCAGCTCTGCCAAGGCCTAGAAATCAGATTTTTAAACTGAATCCTAGAAGAAGTTTCTTTCTCTCTCTCTTTCTCTCTCTCTCTCTCTCTCTCTCTCTCTCTCTCTCTCTCTCTCTCTTTTAATTGCTCAAGTTAAATATTTATTAAGCAGGCTGCCTGGGCAACACACAAGATCTTGCTTTTCTTTCTTGCAATCTTCTGTTTCAAGCACCACCTAACGGCTCCGGTGCAAAATGCAGAGCGCAACAGCTGCCCCTTGTTCCGCCGTGGATCGCTCCGAGCAGAAGAAAGCTGCAGAACTTAATAGATCAAATACCAGTCCAAAAATGTAATAGCTGGAGGGAGCTGGCCTTCGTTTTTATAGCATAATACAGCCCCAAATGCCCAGGATATTATGATTTCACCGTGTAAATGCATTATACTACAAAGCAACCATTCATAGCGGCAGAGCGCTTGGCTCAAATGATTTGCCTAATAGAAACAGGGAAGCCTTAACTGTGCGAAACTTCTACACAACGTTTGGAGGGGAGCACTGCACTTCTTCTTTCTCTCCTTATTTCAACATTTTTAGCGAGAGGGAGCACAGAGCAGGAGCGTTACTCGGCTTGCCTTCCCTGCCACTTGAATGAGGTTTTTTTGCATCATTAAAGCGTATCAGATGTGCTACTCCCATGCTACAGGCACAGCTACAGATAATTTGATAAGGCAAACATGCATAACATAGACTTGTATCAATAATTAATTTCTTTTAATACTTTGATTCTGGGGAGCCTGGGAATCTGGCATTCCCAATAGCCCATCTGAGAGGCTGTCTTGGAGCCAAGGTTTCTAGTAAAACAAGTAGGCAAATGACCCGGCAGGAACAAGCCCTATCAGATTGATACGTTCCCCAAATCATTTTGATTTCAGCCTGTCAGCATTCTTGAACAAAGCAGAATTTCATCAGAAACTCCTGGATCAGCTTTAGTTATGACCCCGGTAATAATTCTTCGTGGTTGGAAGATGCCGTTTCTTTACTCTCCTGTCGCTTTTCTGTCCTTTCCTCTGCTTCTCTGTTGCTTTTTTTTCTTGCTTCATTTATGTTTTCGAGCATGATCTCGCGGCTGCCAGATTTCATAATGTTGTTCGGAGTCTTGTCATATATGGTATTCTTCCCAAAGCCGCAGCGAGTGCGTCAGGCTCTCAGTCCTAGCTGAAGCGAGAAAGGACGCTCCCAGTCCTCGCCACTTTGAAAGAGAATCTGAACGTATAAAAAATAGCAGTGAAAAAAGTGTTGTTTTGAAACTATCTCCTGGTTTTGGAGTCGGAGAAAGAGCTGGCTCTGGTTTCTAAATATCTGAGGCTGGCAGGGAGACCTGCGTTCTGATCTTTGGGTTTTTGATATTGCCTAAAAACTGTAACATTTAAGCGAAGAAGGTGTAGGTGTCATAAAGCTGTTATGTGACACAGAAGAATTAGCCTGGAATATCTCAGGAGAATCACAGGCCCGAAACTGCAGGGTTTGAACAGCTCTTTGCTTTCCCTCTCTGCCTCCTCTTACTCCTGTCTAAACACACCGAATTTCTGATTCTGAAATCAGAAAATAAAGATCAATAGTGCTGCAGATAGCTGCTGCCTCTGAAACCAGCATGTGTTTCCATTTGTGTTTCATTAGGAGGGGTATTTTAGCCTCAAATTAACCTTTGTTCCACACAGTTCTGCTGTTGTGCAACCTTTATTACTATGAATCAGAGATGCTGGACCATGGACTTGAAATTCTATGTACTTTAAAGTAAAAAAAAAAGGTAAGTAATGAATTCCACATGACAGCGAGTTTCCTAAAGAGACAGGGCGTGGGGGACAGTTTGTCCATCCTCTACTTCTTTTTTTTGCAATTCCCAACAGGAATTATAGGCCAGCTGAGAAGCAGAAGACAGTAGAGATTTTAAAATTCTAATATCTTTTTTTTTTTTTTGACTAATCCAGCGGCACACTCCCATTAAATGCACACAGAGTGGGCGTAGCACCTGTTTTAGTATCCTCAGCAAGGAAGTCCAGCATTACACACCTCCTTGTTTGCTGTCTTGATGCTCGGAAGTTGTGTAAGTTGTTGCTGGAGTGGCACCAACCCCCTGACCCGCCTGGTCCGTAGCCTGCTCCTCGGCTTCTCAAACAGGAGTTTTATCCAGGGATATGAGGGGATTAAATGATATAATTGTTTTATACAACGTGGGCTGCAGCTCTGGCTGAATTTTAAAACGGAGGCTGGTTCAGTTCCAGTTTGGAGAGCGACTGCCCCCGTTGCCGTGTGTTCATTGTGGCGTTGGCTGCGTCGGACCCCGGCAGGTCTCTGAGCCCTCTCCCTGCCTGCTGTGGGGGTACCTGCGGCACCGCTGGGCGCGCTCAGATGCAGTCTGGGAGGTACTGGGGGCACTTTCAGGCCAAACAGGATGGTGCTTTGTGAGCTTTCTGTCCTTCCAGCAAAGGGGCTGGTGAGAGGGGTTGTTCTGGGTTAGGGCTCGGATTCAGCCGACGTTCCTGGGACAAAGTTGTGGTCAGGTGCTAAAGTAAGTCTGTGGGATGTAGTGCATGCAAGCTGACGGAAAGCCAGAAAACATCTAAACCCTACGCTGTCCCTTATCTACTTTATAAAAAGTAACATTTTCATTTTTAAAGGGATCTAATCATGCACACTGTTTAAAAGGTATCCAAACCCAAAATGTTGAGGTTGCAAGTGCAGGAACGGTGGTGGAGTTGTCCAGAAGAGAGGTAGGTTTTTCAATCTATCATATTCCACAGGTATTTGTACTACCCTGTAATTACGAATGAGTTTTAAAATGGAAATTGCTTTTTCCGAGTGCATTTGAAAACTCTGTAAACTTCACCCCGAAGAAGTTGTGCTCAAGGAGGACAGAGCTACCTGAGCAGGGACATTCGTTCCTGTAGTTTTCTCAGAGACTTTAATGCTCTGCGTTTAGTCTCTCTAGCAGTAACCTATTTTTAAGAGGTTAAGTACTCATTAAGATAAGATAAGAGCGAAAGATTGAACGCATTGTAAAGGCACATTATCCATAAACTAATTTAGAGCTCAGTCACATGAAAGCCAAGCCCAGCTTTGCTCACACAGTACACGATAATGATATGTTTCAGGATCGCAGCTGAGAACAAATTTGACAGATCTGCGCATCGTGCAATCGCATTTGCTAATGTTAGTTTTGAAACAGTAAAAATCAATCCCAGTTGAAAATATTTGCTTGGGAAAGCTGAGAACCTATCTTAGTATTGCCTGGTAGTAGAGATGGGCACCCATTCAGGAGGAGCACGGTGCATCTGCCCTTGCGAGGTTGTTGCTGTCGGTGGCTTCCATGCCGACTGCTGCGTGCTCGAGCAGAGCTGCCGGGGACGTGGGTGCCTGATCCGTGACTGCTGTGATCGTGGGCTGTGCACATCTACAGACGCCTGCTCCAGGACCGGGTCATCTGTCCTTGATACTCTCAGCATGGGCGCTTTCAGTGACCGGCTCGGGCTGCCAAACAGGAGTAGGCACATGGAGCGTCCGTAATCTCAGCTTGGACACCATACAGAAGGCACCCTGCAGCAATTTCTGAGCTGTGTCTTGTCTGATATTTCATCTCTAGATAGAAGTTGTGGTATTACTTAGGTTTAAGGTGTTACTTGGTCATACCTGGCCTCGGACAGGCAAAATAGCTGCTTTTCCCTCTGCCTTCCCATCTCACTGAAGGTGCCTACCCTGGATCCCACTCGCTTTCCTATGGACGATAAGGTGTGTCTGGCAAAACACTCCCTCGTCAGGCTTTTGGATTTTGGAACATGCTTACTCCAAGCCTGAATTTGGTAATGTCTTGGTATGCTACAAGACATCTGTTTGAGGGGATTTTTGGAGAGGACTGTGAGATTGCTTTGCTTCCCGTAGTGATGAATGAATAGAAAGAAGCTTCCATAGGTGTTCCGCTGGCTGAGTTCCTGCTGGAACAATTATTTCAGTGCTTCTGGGATTTCATTATATTGTGTAATTAGTGAAGGTGTCAGGAAAATTCGAGCCTGGGATAAGCATGTTTTTTACCACTTTAGAAATTAATAAGTGAATATTTTGAGGTCTAAGCTTTGCAAGTGGCTTAGGCAGGTGGGTCTCTGGCGCAGAAGTCACCAGCGTTAGCTTTGGGGTGGCAGCCCATATATCTGCTGTTACTCTGAGGCAAAGGCAAAATAATTCAAATGAGGGAGCTGAGCTATCTCTCCGTAATTTATAATCATCACACATTAAGAATTCACACACTGACACCTAAAACAGCTCAGCCAAATTGGGACAGCTGGTTATGTGTCCAACCCCTGCGATCCTTCCTCCTGTCTCTAGTTCACTTCTTAAAATACAGGTTTATGTAACAGGTCACATTTTTCAAGAGTTCCTAAATTTTTCTAACTTATTGGAGAGTTTTGTAAATTTTCAAAGTATCTACAGCTAAATTATGCAGATAGTGTGGTTGAGGGATTCATCTGAACTCACACATTTATGTCCTACTCCTGCAGTTGTACCAGGGGGAGTTTAAGCACATGAGCAGTCTCATTGAATCATTGCGGTTGTTATTGCAGAACTGAGCCTTGGAGTTAATCAAGTTTTGAAAACGTAATTTCTTTCCTATTCGAAAGATGGGAAACAAAATTCTCATCTTGTGCTTTTCTATTTTCCTTCCATTGTTTCAATTTTCTTTTATTCAAGTGAATTAATTTTGCTAGCAAAACGCAACACCTCCTCTGGAATGCCAAGCAGAGGGGAATACTGCAGCACGTTTTAATCCTGAAAACAAAATAATTGCTTTAAAAATAGTCTTATATTTCTTCATTTTATGATGTGCTCTCTTTAGACTTGATAATCATCCTTTCTCGTACTTGAGATACCTTCCCTCCCCACACCCACTCTCTCCTATCCCCCTGAAAATGGTAGAAGATCTATCTGGCAGCCTCATTCCCAGCACTGGCACAGGAGATGGAGGCAGCCAGCCTTCAAAACAGTTTTGGGGGAGAGGTTTTTAACATTTTTTAATGAGATTTTAATGTGTTTCAGAAGCCTTTTGCTATCTGCAGCCACGTTTGGATGGTCTCTTCTCTGGTGCCCACAGAAGGTTGCAACTCCTGGAGCAAACGGTGGGGAAGAGGCATGTGTGCAGGATCAACCATGTGCGGTTTTATTTCGGATACTTTAGAAAAGGGCATTTTGGTTTAAAAAACCTCAAGCACCGGCTGTATTCCCTTTGGGTGCAGAGGTGTGGGGAGCTGGGAATTCGAGGAACCCGAGACGCTCCGAAGGATGTGATCAAATAATAAAAATGAATTGTTTTGGCTTCAGCCAACTGACAGTTTAGATCTAAATTGGCTTTCTGAAACATACCTCAGTAATGACAAATGGTAAAAGCAGGTGGAAACAAATCTATCCAGCTGCTGCAGCCGAGGGGAAGTTGGAAGTAGTCTGAGTTCAGCAGGTTTCTACATGTTACATGAAAAGCAGTTGCTTGTTCAGACTGCAGTGTTGAAAAGCCCATATTTTCTTAATGCTTTTTTAATGAAAAACCAGATCTGGGGGAACTTTCTCATTCCTTCTGTTTTTAGATTGGCTCTCAAATGCCTCTTAGTTATCTGAGAGCTCACTGTAATGCTGGGCAGTTCAGAAATATATGAGGCCCACTTACAAAATCTGTTTCAGGAAGGTAAAGGCTTTTGTTTCGATATGAATGACTTTTGCAAAGGGAGTTCATTCTTTGCATTCTGTCCTTTTTTTCTGGCTCTGCCAAGTTATGAGTAAACAAAACACTTAACGCACATTTCTGTGTATGATTTGCTGAGGATGACGTACAAAGTTTGAAGGGAAAGTTAAAGCTTTTAGGGCGAATAAAAAACAAAACTTAAAAGTGGTGGATACTTCTCGCTGCAATTCTGTGAAACAGCGGATTGTGCAACAGTTCTCAAAAATGATAAAAAGGGAGGGGGATAAGTAACGATTCTGTGTGTTTGCTGTCTTAAGAAATAGGCTAGGCATTAACTGTTCTCTGGTTTGGTCTGTAATCTCTTGTTAAGCAAATGCTTATCACGTGTATTTTCAACCCAAGGAAAAATTTTCCATCCTAGTCAAGAACATCAAAATCCAAAAAAAAAAAAAAGGGTGAGGAAGATGCTGTGAAGTGTGATCCTTGTCCATTTGAAAAAATAGGGAAAAATTGAGAATAATTTAGGTTAATTATTAGCTTTTTCAATTTTTATATAGTTTCTGGCCTGGTCTTCCTTCTGGTACAGAGAGCAGGGCACAGGGGGAAACATTTCCCCGTGCACCTCTCGCTGCCCCCAGGCTGAGACAGGCTCCACGGAGGCAATTCTCTTCTCTCTCTTGCAGCGAAGCGAGTGGCGTGCAGGAAATCACCCCTAATCATGGCTCCCAATGGGAATGTGGTGCTGTGACTCGTGCTCGTGGACTGCAGAGCAATTTGCTTTCTCCTTCAAAAATCAGAGACATCCAAAGAGAGGCTGTTATTTTGGGAGTCCAGATAATTTTCCTTCCTCTCCATTTCTTTCCGTCAGCAATAACCTGAAGGCTTCCTGTGAAAATACTTTGTGGATGATTCCAACTGTTAAAGATGTCATAGAAGCCCCCCAGAATTTGAACTTTTTTCAAGGGGAAGGTGTCCATTCTTCAAAAAACACAGTAAATAATATTTCATTCTTCATATAAGAGGTCTGAGGTTTTCAAGGAAAGATTCTACTTTTTTTCTGAGCAGAACAGTGAAAGCTACTGGGTTGTGAATGCTTTAAGAAGTGTGGCCCTAAGTTTCAGTGACTAAAGGGAGCTTCAAATGTATGAAACGTTTCTCACATTAAAAATCTACACAGGGAGACCAGTTAATATCACAATCAACCTTCGCTAAAATGCCAATAATATAATATATTTTTCTGGCACAATAAATACACGTTAGGAATGTACATCACTACAGGCTGGAGATTTTTGCACAGTAATTCCTGAACATGAATATCTAAAGCAAAGTAGCACAGGCGGTATAGCAGTAGATCAAAGTCGTGAGCATCTGTGTGTAGGTTATGGGAGAGTAACTACCATTTTACTAAGTTCAGAGGAGAGCAGCACAGGTGTAAACCCAGGAAACTGCTCTGAGAGTTCTGTTGAAAAAGGAGGTTGCTGCGGCTCATGGGCTTTTATGGTTCAGACTATACGAGCAAGCATCTAGTAAAATAGATGCAAAGAGCTTGGCTAACCCTAATAGCTGTGGTGCAGAGCCTTGTCTGAAATCTCAGGCAGTTTTTGGAACAGCATCAGAAAAACAACCGTAAGAAATGAAGCTGACTTTTCTCTTACCTTATTGGGAGATTACCCACAAATATATGTTTGTGTTGTTTGTTTGTTTGTTTGTTTTTCCCTGGGTTCCTGTACTTTGTTTTGTGAAGTGCCCATGTTTACAGAAAGGAGGGCCCCTGTGTTCAGTGATGGAACGAAGCGTGTTGAACCTTTGTTCTTAAAATTGGGCTTTTTAAAGCAGGTTCGATGCAGCCCTGCTGAAGCGCTGGCGTTCGTGCTTTGTGATAAGCCAAGGCGTTAAGTTACACAGAGACGGGAACTTTCAAAGAGTGCAGGTTCAGAGATCACCCCTTCCAGCAGGATGGAGGCAGCAAGAGAAGCACGGCACAGGCAGACAGAAACTCACAGTGTAACTGCATTAAAAAAACCCAGACAGCCCAGTTCCCCGTGATGTCACCTTACTGGCTCTTGAGGAATTTCTTGGCCGTATAGGTGTGACTTCAAGGCACAAAGAACCGCTTCATTTTAGGGTCTTGCCTGAATCTGTTCACGGTTTGCAGCCAAACGTTTCAATGATGATTGCACAGGGCTCAGAGGGGAAAAAATAATAATAAAAAATAAACTAGAATTTATTTCTGGGCTTCTTTTGGAGAGGCCTCCTATGTCATGAAGCTTTGGATGGAGCCAGGCCAGCTTGGCACTTAGTGCCCTGACTGGACGTCACCACAGGTCGCGTAGAGGCATTTTTTCTTTTTCTAAGGAATATTTCCTTCTCTCTAAGCGGTCTGAAAATATGCAGGCTGCAAGTATCAAGGCACAATCATTTCAACTGTTTATGAAGGGTGGTCGCTCTCAGTGAAATCCAAGCTATCCTGAATAGAGGAAAAGAAGTAGGACAGGTCTATGGAATAGTGCGCTTTGTGTACTTTATAGTACACCTGCAATACTGTAGAGGAAGTTTTTCCCAGAATAAACGCTGTTCAACGTCAGCTATACCTAGGCAGAGCCAAGGGAACCGAGCTGAGCCATTACAGCACTTTGCAGAGTCAGAAAAGCGAATAGCAGACTCTTATGTGAAAAGCCACCGCGATCCTTAGGAGATCACAGAGAAAAGAGCCATGAAACAACAACAACAACAACAACAAAAAAAGCAAGAGGAGAGTTCAACGTCAAACTGGCAGACTCTACAGTGTCATCTGTAAAATGATATCATCTGCCAGAAAGCCTGCTGCCAATTCGTACATTTTTCTGCATTCACAAGTTACAAGTGTGCAGCTGTGAGGCTATTGAATTTCACGACTGTACATTTGCAGCTTGTGAATTTGTCAGTAGGCATTTCCATCTTGGTAATATTTGTGGAGAGCTGTGCAGCATGTATTGCCTTTGTATTAGATATGCTTAGTACAGTCTGCAAATGCTAATCAGAGAATCTCTGCTGGACCATAGTAAAAGTATCTAAGATACACTATTTTCTTACTGATTTGCATTTATATTTCTTGATTTTCCAGAGCTTTTAATCGTGACTGGAACCTCGTTGTGAAAAGTAGTTGAATATATATGCTGAAATAAGGGGATGTCATCCACTCACGTTACGATTGTTTTCTATTCTTTCCTTTTTTTATGTTTAGCTCTAAGGAAACCTCACTCCCCAGCGTGCAATACCAGAATGACAGGATCTTGTTGGTCTGTTATACAACTGATTTATTTATTTTTTTTTGTTTGTTTGAACACGTTAAAAATACAACAGCAGTGATTTTTCATGGGCATTAATTTGTTTGCGTTTGTAGATCTTTGAAAAGTAAGGGAGCATTTCTTTGGTAAATGGAGGAAACAAGAATGTCTAGTTTGCTGAACGCCATGTAGGAAATCTCATTTTTAGCAGTGGTCTGTAAATGCATCTCTCTTAAACTGAGTATTCTAGAAATTCTGGGTAAAATTCTGCCTCAAAGGCACAGCTCAGAAGTAAAGGGATATCTGAGTGGAAGAAGGGGAGCCCTAATCAAAAAAAGTCTTTTTGATTTAGAGTTCACTTTGTAATATCTGGGCAGCATATTTTGTAGTGGGAACGCTGCCAAAAGCCTAGCTATGTAGTAAATAAACATTTCAGAGAAAAGCTAGCTGAAAGATGATGGCTAGCCAAGTAGGATCTTCAATGTCTATTTATTCATTTATTTATTCATTTTAATTCTGGCCTTCTATACGGCACCTATATCGACATGGTTGGCAAACGATGGGTTCCTCCACCAGACTCAAAATATCATTGAACACTACCCTGCTGGGGCTGCAAATTCCAGCTCTTCCTGCTCTGAGATGTGGCCTGAAGGAGCACCCATCTCACCAAGAAAAACCAGCAAATTCCATGGTGTTGCTGTCCCAACCGAACAGCCACCTTCCCCCCCATCCTGTGCCCAGTGAGGTCTGCTTCACAAGCAGAGTTGTCACGCACAGAGGGGCGATTTGTGACTTTTTAGGCTAATGTGATCACAAAACAGGTCTCGTGAGAGGTCAGACGCCAGTATGAGTTATGTTCAGGGGGTGTTTGGGATGACAATGCTTTGGATGGTGACACACCGTTGGGAGGAGGCCACGACCTTCTCTGGCTTGCCTTCTGGCCTGGATGAAGATCAATAAGTGCAGTACTCTGACAAAACTGTGCCTTATGATGATAGATCCCGCCTGGCAAAGCTCCCTGTGCAGTAATTTGATTGCTTTCTTCATCACATCCTCGGCGCTGGTAAGTACAAAGTTTCTCTTAGGGCTGTCCTGAAGGATCCTTCAGCCCAGCCCACGGTTCCTAGAGCACCTACTAAAGAAGAAACAAATTGTGAATTGGGTTTTCCCCAGTCTGTCACAATCTGTGGCTGCTGGAGCAGCGAGCTGCTTCAAACGAAGCTCTCGCTGGGATTATTTATCCCTCGCCGATGTGTCTGCGGTGTCTGGGGAATAACAGAGCGTGCTGAAACCAAGTGGTTTGCCACAGAAAGCCCAGGTGCATCTGCTTTTTTTTCCGTGGAGGTGAACCTTATTTCAGTTTCCTCAGCAGCTTAGGGCAAGATAATGCTAAAAATCTTTTGCTGGGCATAAGTAAACAAATAAACAGACTCTTGAGTTCAAGTATGTGTGGCATCTTGCTTTTCCTTCGCAAGCAGTGTAAACAAACAAAGCAGTCTTTTTCTCCACTACTCCTGCAACAAGTTGCCAATTGATAATGTAGTAGTAATATCAACACAGGCCTGTTCAAAAATGTGATACATACTTTTGGGTCTTTGAGATTAGTTCCTCTGAAGTGCTTTTTTCTTCGACTGCCTGACAGGGTTTTTGGCTCCACTTCAGTCTGGTAAGAAGACAGCTGCTCAACTTCTGACACAAATGAAGAAAATTGATGGTATGCCATCTCCAAAATTCCCTTTTTCCTGGCAGGCGCTACTAGACTGAGCGCTAGGAGTCATTCAAAGTTTTGGGCTCCGTTTTTAAACATTAGTTGGGGCAGGATTTGGGGTGTGCTTAGTTGGCTGGGCTGGGCTGGGCTGCTTCTAATAACATTCAACACTTGCATAAAGTCTTCATCTCTAGGAACGTAAACAAATATCACAGCATTAATACTTAGACTGCTTATACGCCTTGCTCGCTTAGCTGCTGTTGTGTACTGAGGTACCATTAGCGTGGTTTTGCATAACGTTTTAGCAATTCATTTGTCTCTCTTTGTCATGGAAATGCAGGGGACATATACTCCTGTGAGGGTCCCTGTAAGGATGGGTCTTCTTGGGGTGTTTCTGTAAGTCTGGGTCCTCCTGGGGTATTTCTTTAAGGAGAATAGAGATGTGCATCGGCGACCAAGAGGAGTGAAGTTCGGTAGCAAACAAACTTTGTTTGCCCACCATGAGATTCCCCTGAACTCTCTGATCCTCCCTCTAGTGTGTGAGCCTAGAGATGCTCTCAGGATTTTGAAGACCCCTCATTACAGGGTACATCTATTTATTGTTTTAGCTGAGCGTAAAGGAAACTCCTTTCATGGTGCTTTGCTGCCGTGGCTTTCCTGATCCTCAGGGTAACACGAACTGTATTTTCCATCTGGTTCCTCTTGGAGTATTTCCTAAGTTGGAGTTTTCATCTGCAAAAGACCTCAGCTGTTTGGGGCTGTAAAGGATACCTTCAGACCTGTTCCTCTGAAAAGCAGTAAAGTGATGGTGTTGCTATCCGATTGCTTTAGAAATAAAACCCTACCCTTGTCTAGTTTTAGACTTCATTTCATGATGATCGTTATTGTTGCAAAGGGTTTGATTTTGATACACAGTTTGCTATTCATTTTTAAATCTCCAGTGAAGAGAAGCTATGTAAAGCTCTGAGTAATGCACGTGACGTGTGCTGCCTGTCTTGTAGAGGGAACTGAAGGACCCGGCAGCAGTTTGCATTTTCGGACCTGGAGAACAGAGGCAGTAAGCTTTAGTTGGGAGTTTTTGGGACTTGGAGGTCAAACCAAGAAGGGCTGCTCTAGCAGAGATGGTAATTAGATGGGGCACAAAGGCTGTGCCCGGAGCTGGCCTGAAATTAAATACAATCCAGTTAGTGTTACTTCATAAAGACACCAGTTTCCTTGGGATGGTAAAATTTGTGTCCCTCTGATAACAGCAAAATCCCTTACCTAAAGTCCTAATGTCTGGCAGACCTAGAGGAGTGGACAGCAGGATCTCGTAGTTTTATATGTAAGGAAATGCTAATAAAGCTGGTGCCATTAACTTTGCCGTGGCAGTAACTGGTGGCTGCGTGTGCAGCTCCACTCAGTTTTCTTTGTTAGGTGTGGAATTAATAACTCCTATCAATTTTCATTACTCTCTACCGTTGCTACTCAGCAGTACCTGAAAGCTTGCATGAGCTGGGTGATTCCTTTGCGGTAGCTATTATGCATATATGTGAAAGTAGGACACAGACTGGTAAAAATGCTTTGTTTCTTTAAAGTGGGTAAAAAAGCCATACTCAAATACGTTGAAGCTTGGCTGCTATTAATTGAGCGTTTTGTGAAGACAGCAAAATACAGTCGGATGAGCAACTCTGCGAGAAGATGACTAAATTCTTACTTGAGGGAAATAAGAAGTTAAAGTGAGACTTTATTAAAAGAAATGTTAAAAAAACTATTTTCGAGCATCATCAAAACCTGACACCCCCCCCCCCCCCCCCCGACTTTGACTTCTTCGTTGTGAACTAGAACCGGGCTCAATTAAAAATGCCACTTTTCTGAAAAAATATTTGGATGGAAATTGTTTAGTCAGCCCATTTACCAGCCGTTTGGAGGCGGCCGCTCCGTGCTCAAGAGGCAGGTGAGCGCTCGGCGGCAGCTGCACCACTTTCGGGGCCGCGTGGACGTTGCTCTCCCCTTCCGAAGGCGACGAGGGCCCTGCCGACACACGGCATCGACTTTGCGCCCGTTAGCGACTGAAACAGGGTGTACTTGGATTGTATTAACTGGTAGCCAGTTTTGACGTTTTCCACTCAAACGAGCACGTTTGTTGTTGTTGTTGTTGTTTTAAGAGAATGTGGGAATCTGGGTTTTGTCCAGCTGAGCTTTCCCAGAGCGGTGGGTTTCGGTTTGGATCTCGTGCAGGTGGGGAGCGCGGGACTCGGGCAGCGGAGTTTACCTTTTTAAAAAACATAGCTAGCTCCTTTGTCTCTTAGGCAACTGCAAAAATAACTCCATCAAGAATAAAACCTGCAAACAAGGGCAAAAAAGCTGAACTGTGTGAAGACATGAAATACGCCGGTTTAAACAGTCCTGTAAAGCTATTTCCTCCCCCCGTACCCTTCCAAGGCTGTAATGATGTGCTCTGATTCTTAAACACGAATCCTGACTTGCATAAATTCAGAGGTGTCATCTGTACAGATCCGCAAATTGCTAAGATAGTAATACCTGGGTATTTTATGGCACATCCTTAAGTCAATAGGCAAAAGGTTTCTGAATAAAAGCCTTAAAATTATCTTATGAATTATTAACTATTCCCTATATTACCTTTGAATTATGAAAGCATAGAAAAATAGGAAGGAGAATTGAAAAGCATCAATCTCGGGTTCTTTAAAAATGTAATACTAATCATTTGAGCAGTGTACAAATCTTTTATTAAAGATAAAGAGGAAGCCGTACTTTTTTATTAACTTGAGGATACGTTCAATCCACATGATTAAAAATCTCATTACTAACTCAAGTCAGGGAAGTGATTTATTACTGAAACAAAACAGAGGGCATTTTGCTGCCCACAGCTGTATTTATCGTGAAGAAAACTATCAGTTTATATCTACTTCCGTGTGTTAGGTATTTCTAAGGGCGGATTAGACTTTTCTGGGAATGATGGGGTTTCACTGCAGTCTGCAGCTGATAGTACTACTACCTTAAGGGGGAAAGCCTGAAGGAAAATTATAGGTACCAAGAGATACATTTTTACTCTAGCAAATGGAGATGAAGCAAATTATTTTGTCTGATTAGGTAACAGCATGTGCAGAAATTCAAGATTTTACACACAGGTACTATTCAAGTGTAGCTAATACTGTAAAGCAGATGTAGTTATTTTAGGGATTCTTCGTAAATATATTTCATAATCTTCGTAAATATACTAACATTTATTGATCAGTATAATATAGATGTGCTGTTCAAAAAGAGCCCTTGAAGCGAAATCTCAGTTTACAATGATAAAAAATGATCAACTCAATGACATTATTTCCAGAAATACTATCCTACTCAGGCAGATACATCTACAGAATATATATAATATTTTTGTCCTTACCAAACCTTAAGCGGGTCAAATATTTTGTCTGTTAGGCAGCTATATGGGTGCCTTGCACTTGTAAAGGGTAAAAGTCTTAAATATTGAATTATGCCCAGCATAAGTTCCAGTGCTATTTATATTACACCCTACAATGTAAAATGGAGATAATACTGAATTTATTTACGTCACAGCAGCTGTGGAAAAACTGGGTTATACACGCTTGCATATGAAGACAAGACATTAAATGGTGCCATCAATTCCTGCAAGCCAGCAGAAATAGCTTTTCCCTTCCTGATAACCATGCCTGGATGGCTCCCAAGGCTGAGTGCTAGTTTTGCACATCCCACAGGAAGTTTGGATTCTCTCCTGCATCGTGGGTGGAAAATGCCTGGTATTATCATGACAGGTGCAATAGGTATTGAAACGTAAACCTTTCCCTGATCCTGGGTAACATATTGCCAGTCCTGGGCTTGGCTCCAGAGGAGTGTTTTGGGAGAAATTACAGATCCTGAGGTAAAGAAACATTTCTGGAAATAGGTTGCTTCAGAAATCTGGCAGCTCTTCAGATGTTCAAAATGTTAGAAGTAGTCAAGGCAGAGATCGAATAGTGGGTGGAGGGAGGCAAAGAAAGCAGTTGAAGGTGCATGATGTATTGTAAAACTGTGGGAGAGATCTGTTGCACAAACAAGCGTGGTCATTTAAGGAGGGGTTCACGTGACAGTTCGCAAAGCTGTGATAACTGAATTTGTTGGACGCCTTTACTCGTCTCATTTGTTCTCAGTCCGCTGTTCTATTTCCGTCTGGCTTTGGTGTTTGATGCACCGAGCACCTTCACATTCCCCGCACCCGTTTCAAAACTTCAAATATCAAAAAACAACCAAGACGTCAGAGTATTTCCAGTTTCTTGACCTAAAACTCTGTCTTGATGATCTCGGGAGAGACCCAATGTAAAACACTGTGCATGTGAAGGGCAGAAACGCTGAGGGGACTTTTCCCAGAGGGTAGGACAGAAAAGCTGTTTTCTAGCGAGAAGGAGGATGTCTCCAGCTTCCAGTAAGACCTAGCAAGTCCAGTAAGATGTCATCATGTATGGTGCTCTCAACGTGTCCCATAGACTTTAGGTAGTTTGCAGGGCAGAAGTAAATACGCTACGTAAATTTGCAGGGCAAGCCTTAAGTTTGCTGCGTAAATATGTCCTCAATTTGAGAAGTTCCAGGATATCAGAACACACAGGCAGTACAGGTGGGGTTCATACTCCCGTTTGTGTTCGGCCTGTGCTGATTAAGCTACATGACTTTATGAGGAACGGCAAAATAAGAAAAATGCCACCAAAACATCTTTTTAAAAATCTCACTTAAATCTATCTCCAAAGTGGTTTTTGTTGTCATAGTTTTGGCAGTTGAGGGAGGATCCTCAAGAGAACAAGAACTTGTTTTCTCTGGAAAATATGCTTTTCTTTCTTTTTTTTCTCCTATATTTGCACATAAGTGTTGTTATGTTTTCATTTCCATCTGGAAGGTACAATCTTCATCTGAAAAGTTTATGCCGTAGCTTTATGAAATAGCATCAAAGTAGGTGATAATGAACACATTAAACATCTTCTGATGGTTTTCAAGACACTTTTAAGATCTTCCTTTATCACGGGGAGAAGTTTGTGTATGTAAATCCATTACGTGCCAATGTCTGCTCCGTCTGAATCCTTCCAGGATTTCTCCTGCTTTCAAAGGAAAGTTTCCATGAGTGTTTCAGATTGGCTTGGGAGCACGACTGCCCACACGTCTGTGCTTAGCTGTGCGCTTGGAGGCCCTCAGCGCCATTCTTTTGCTCTGTTGAGATGATCCTGTTGGCTGTCAGTGCTCGCTGATGTAGACATGGGTGAGGTTGTTCCTCTCATCACGAATTGTGAGTGACAAAGCATCAGCGAGACGAGATGAATTTACAAAAGATATGCTGGTGTATATGCTGAATGGGATAACTGCTCACTTCTGAGCTTGTGTGAATTTTGTTTTTCAGACGTTTACCCTCAGGAATATGCTTGGCAGCTAATAAATATTTTCCCAAAATACTGCATTCTGGATCTCACCTTCCAGACTCTGAGTTTTTTGTCTTCATAAATCTTCGGTAAGTTTGCATTTGTTATTTGGCTTGAGTTCATCTTAAACCTTTTTTTTTTTAACTGTAGTTTGTTGTAGCTGTAACTTTTTGTAAAGATTGTTGAAAAATCTGATTTTGAAAATCTGAGAAAAAGACAACAGCTTGAAAAAGGAATAGAAAAATTGCAGAGCTGAATGCACACCCCAATAGTCTGTCTAACAACTATCAAAGTGATAAGTTTGGATTAGGATCTAATTTACGGCTTATATATATTGTAACTTTTCTGCATTTCTCATACTGCAGAATACCAAGTCAATGTCAATGATTTGACATTGCTTTCAAAAAGCACAATTACAGTATATTCCGCAGAAGAGTTATGTTTCACAGTAGTCCTTTGTTATAGTCGGCAACAAGTTTGACACAGCTTGGTTCAGAGCTGAGTATTTAGCTTTTTTTCAAAACATCGTTCAATAAGATGCTCGTAAGGCTTTGCAATGTATTACGAGAAAGCTCATCTATCAGAATAGTTTATTTATGTAATAATTTATGTAATAAACATGTGCATGCATGTATTTTGTGTGTATAGATTGATAAGTATGCAAAGATTTCAAGGTCAATGCTGGAATATGAGCGAGACAGGAAGAGGTGTATCTCTGATAGGTATGTGATAGCTCAAGAAATGCCACCAAGATCCTCAACAGAGAGCTGTGAAGAGTAGCATGGTGTTGAAAGGGAATTAAAATACGTATTTTTGTTAATGTTTATGTTGTGCTTGAACAGATTACTCTAGACAAGGTCTGGCCTCTTTGTGGTGGTGCTGCACATCGTGAGAAGGGCTTTTTGTCCAGGCTTTACCTGGTGGCTTCTCAGATATCTCTGTGGCTCTTCAGCTGGCGTTTTGTGTCTCGGTCTGAACCCTGGGGCGCCTAATGCTTCTTGTTTTAACTTCATCCCATGCCAGCGCAGTGCTTTGCTGAAACCAGGTTAGAGGAAAGGGAAGACTGAAATGGAAAAAAAAAAAATTAGAGTTAGACAATATGTATAAGCTCCTATATTACATTGAGCTTTTCTTCCGTGTTCATCACCTGTAACTTGCCATTTGGGGTATAACCACAAGGAAATGTTTGTGTGCTGTTGTATAAATGCAGCATAGGCCAGCGAAGTAATAATCCTGACTGGGGCCGTGGCAGAATAAGGGCTCTGTTTTCAAAAAGCATTTAAATATGTATGCAAATAAGGACTCCTATGGAGAGTTTAAGCAGATTAGGTAGGTAACTCCTGTTGTTTTCTTACGGAAAGGCATGCTTTACATCTAAAACTTACCTGCATTAGCTGAAGGCTAAATGTTTTTCAAATCCATCACTGCTGTTTTAATGTGTTTGAAATACCAACAATATCTTCTGCCAACCAACGTTCTCAGGTAGGTTGTGGATGTAAGAATTTGTGTAGTAGTCCAAATTCTCCTGCCCAACACGTTTTTCCTCTCAAGTTTAATACCGGGGATAGAAGAATGATGAGACCTGTATTTTTCTTTCTATGTACTGGTATGTATCTGACAGGAGGGGGTGAATAACTCCTAGCCAGGTCGTCAAGACGTTCCCCACAGTGCTGGAGGATCCCTCGTCTGCCACAGGACTGAACTGATGCAGAAGATGGGGGGGGGGGAAGTCACAAGTGCAGGACTCTTCGTGAAACAGCATTCTTGGGTATTTTACCCATCCGAACACAAAACTTGCATCACATTGACTTCCAGGTCTCAGCCTGTTGGGTTAACAAGAGCCTCGGGGCAAGACCAGCTGGAAGAGGTGCCATTTTGCAATGTGGCAGCCTGCGTTACCACCTGTGGTTAGACCTCCACTGTTTAGGTATGACCGCCCCACTTTTGGGAATCCTACAGCCTGCTGGACAGACATTTTAGGAATTTCCCAGCAGATAATCGTTTATCTAATCCTTTTGGATTTACTAACTTAAAAGTGGTATCATGTTTTGACAGATGGTGTCAGCTTCACCGCAGATCTAAGACAAGTTTAAGAAGCTGTTTGCTTAAAAATGCAAATTTTTGGAACAAACCAGTAAAAATAAATAATGATATGCACTGTTAATATTAAATGCAGTAATAAACTGCTTTATTTGCTCCTAGCTTTGACGCAGGCGATCTATATCCCAGGTCTGGCCAAGCCAAGAGTTGTCTATTTACTCCTGATGTTTAGGATGAGCAGTGTCCCAGGCAGTATGACACAGGCCATGGTAATGGTCACTTGTCTTATAGTTATGCTCTTTCTGTGAATGTTGTAAACGACAAATTTCATACAAGAAGCGGTGAGCAGCACACCTGAGTCTGAGTAAGTTCTCCTGCCTCTGCTGGGAGCAGCTTGCAGGGGCCATGCGTGGCTCAACGTGAAGCCATTTGAAGCACTTCGCACCGTCAGTCTCTGATCACAAACCTCATGTAATGGAAACTCAGAGCTCTTTGGGACTGGGTTCTGTCTTCAACTGGTTCTGAAGGACATTTACTGGGAAGCTTCAGAAACAGAGGTCCTGACCCTACTGTGACTTACCTTGGTGTTATTAGGGGATTCCTTCAAAATCCTTCTGTGATACTGCTTTGCTGTAAAGGCACTAAAGAAGCAGGCTTAATGAAGTAATTGTAATGAATATTACATAGGGGTTTAGAGCCCTCAGGCAGGAGTCTTAATATCATGGTCCAACACTTGATTTAAGAGAACATCTTGTATGTATTATTTACATCAGATATTAGACCTGCTGTGCCAACGCCAATAACTGCAACCCAGGGGATTTATTAGCACCAGATATGCTATTTATTTGGCAGAAATACCTTGTAATACTTGAAGCTATGAAATCCATTTTGAAATAAATAGATCTAAATATCAGATAAATGATGGATGAAGGCTAAGTTCAGAC
The DNA here is from genome assembly GCF_034619465.1 of Leptosomus discolor. Classification (NCBI taxonomy): domain Eukaryota; kingdom Metazoa; phylum Chordata; class Aves; order Leptosomiformes; family Leptosomidae; genus Leptosomus; species Leptosomus discolor. The sequence goes on from NC_141395.1 coordinate 3,445,142, forward strand.
TGGCTCCCTAATAGATCAGGGCAAACGCTCTGCCGGAGATTTAGTGTTAATGCAGCACAGCAAGTGGTTTTTTCGGGTATCAGCCCCAATCTCTGTCATGTAGAGCAGCGATACATTGGGCTTCTGAAATGTTATTGCAGAAGTGTTCTGGACTTTGAGATATTTCAGCTCTTCTTGTGTTTACTTAAACACACTTAGCTCTTTTCCATGTTCAAGTAGCTTCAAAAATTTTAATGGATTTTGTTCATTGATAAGGCTGAAAGCTTAGGTAAGGATGAAGAGAAACCAGTGACAGCTGTGGAATGGTGTGGGCCCAGCAAGCCTCGTGTGTAGGTCTCAGAGTCAAAGGCAGATCATTGACTTGATCTGGAAAAATACCAAATGTTCTGCAGGTCCCCAAAAAAGCTTTCTGTGGTGGAAGGAGATAATATTTTCAATTTACTTTTAAACATTTATTTTTCTTGAATGTCTGTGAAGATATATGGTCTTCCTATTGATATTTGGTGTTATTCCTACTGATATTATTGACAGTTATTTCAGCACAATTTTTGATGTAAACTGCCTAAGCAAGTTTAAATCCAAATCAAACAAGAAGTGCAATAACAAGGCAATATGGGAAAAGCCTGAATGTGGCAATGATGAAGTCTTGATCCTGAAGGTGCACATATGTTTGCCAAAAGTGCTGCATGAACACATTTAAAGTTCTGGATCTGGAGCTTCTGTGATAACTTTTCTGTGGAAATAGTCTTAAGATACTCTCCAGCCAGGCAGCTGGAAATCCCAAAATATAAGGGATTGATTCTCCTGAAACATTTTGGCACTTTGGGTTTGTTCCTTCTCCCTGCCATTGATAGGCATGCACAGGTTCCCCTTGTGGTGTGAGAAGACTGACATGTGGCCTCATCGCAAGGTTTTGCTGGCAGAGCTACGTCTGCTCCAATCGTGAAAAATTCATGCCTCTAGATTATATTGCTGTGCAAAAGCCCACGGTGTGGATGCAGCTCTCCTGACCAAGGAACTCTTGTCTGCTTGGCTTATGTTCCTAAAAGCGGCTGTTACTAAGCCAGCAGAAAATCTCCTTCCATAAGCATATGCTGCTTCTACTCTGGGGGCTCTGGATATATAGCTATAGGAGTGTACCGAGGCTTCCTTCTGCAGGTGAGGCATAATTCGTGTAGGAAGTGTATTTTTCTGTAAGTGCTGCAGGTGAAGTTCATAAAAAGAGTTTTGCTGATGCTGCTGGTCTTAGTTGTAGGTCGTGCTGCTCGGTAATTTCTTGATCCGTAACTATACATGGTTTATTGTAAATTTAAAGCAGCTTAATTTCATCAAGGAGAATACAACTCGTGCATCGCTTTTGTTCTCTGCCGTGGTCCCCAAATAAGACAGTAGATCTTTATGTTTGGGGATGAATATACTGTTCTCTGTGGCATCTAGAAACCCGTGTGTACTAAGTAACAGCATGCAGTCTTGGAAGAACTTGGGCAAATACAGTGCAGGTCAAAGCAATTCTTTTTCTGTTCCTGCTCTGGCCTTTAGTTGGTTTTTGTTGTTGTTGTTTTTGTGGTTTTTTTTTAATTCATTTCTTTTCAGCACATGGGAGGAATACTACCCACTGAGCTCCAGTTAACTATCTGATTTATGGTTTACTTCCTATACACCCCAGTTTAATTAGGATGTTACTATTTCCTGCCCCTCATTATGCTAACCCTGATCACCCACACAGCGCTGGAAGTAAATTATTATCAAAGCACAGAGGAATACAAGCTGCCAATTTGCTCTGGTCTCTGCTGGAAAATGGAAATTGTATATATTGCAAAGTGCTTTACAAAGTATGTTATGTGGCCTGACAGCGAGCTTGGATATCTAACTGTTGCTTTTCAGAGCAGAAAGATTTTGTTATATTATTAATTATACATAACTGCATATATATTAATTATATTATCCCTTCCTCTTAGGACAGAGAGCGAGATTCATATGAGCAGTTCAGGTGGACGGGCTGCAGACCAGGAGGGCTCTTGCATTTATACCATGCCTACACATGGTGGGGAAACATGTGACCCTGCAGGCACAAGGGAAAACAGGAGGATTTTTAACAGAGGTTAACTAGCGCACATTAAAATACTGGTGCTGAGAACGCAAGTTGTAATTTTAGTACGTGTCAGGTGGCTGAGTTAAACCCTAGGTTAGCTTGCTGCAGCAATATAGTATTGTGGCAGAGTTTTGTCTGCCGGGAGAAAAAAAAAACAAGCAAAAAACAGCAAAGAAATTAATTCTGTGTCTGTGCCGCCTTGTTTAGGTTTTAATAACAGCAAGCGGGGCAAATTCAGCAGCTGCGCAAAGGGGTTCACAGCTACTTGAGGCAAAGGGTCACGTTCACCCATGGCAGGAGGGGCTCTTTCACGTGAGGGTGGGAAGCAGCGAAGCAGAGGAGAGCCTGCAGCTGAAGTCTTGTTTGCTAGAGGGCTTAAACCACGCTGATTTAAATTCAGAGTGCTGCTTTCTTCCTTGGCTACGATAGCGTTTGCCATGAGGTGCTCTCTGAAGGGTTGGGGAGTTGTCGTGGAGAAATGTAGATGAGTTGCTTGGAGCTTAAGCGCACAAGACGAGGAAAATCTTGGTCTGAGAACAAAACTGAAAGAGTAAGTTGCTCGTGGCATATTTGGAAAGGGTCTGTCCTTGTGAGCCATGCCTCCTCAGCACGTGGCATTAAGGCTGTTGATGTAGGCAGTGCGTTTTGGGCTGCGGTCCCCTGGGGACACAGTAAGGTTTTAATGAAATACAAAGCCCTACCAGGCTGGTTGACACATCATAAATGCAACTACTGGTGTAAAGGGCAGCATAGTGCACAGCTTTAAGTTCTTCGTGTTATAATGGGCTAACACCTCTCATATATGCAGGATAACATTGTCCCTCTTCTGTGGTTTTAAATTATCAAGGCCTGTTAACCACATGCAGCTATGATACCTGTATACAAATTGGCTTCTCAACACACAGAGCAAAAGATTTGGTAATGAAGTAAAATTCCCTTTCCGAATCTTTGGCTTAAAATGGATAGTAAGAGATACGAAAAGATTTTTAGGTATCTGAAACTGTTAATTAGTTACGCATCCTAACGCCATTTGCAAGTTTGCCATTGGCAAGCTTACCTTTTTGTCATTAAAATAGTGTGAAATGTTCATAGCAGTGGCCCAAACTTGCTTGGTTTAACTTCATTACCAATGCAGACTTAATTCATTAACTGCGTGGTTTTTGACTTACCTTCTGTGCGAGGAAGAGGGTTTATTCTGAATTAACAGCACAACCTTCCTCCCTCAATTTTCTATTTACATACCATGAGGCTTTGTGATGTTTATTATTATTTTGCAAGGTTTGGGTTTCCTTGAATGTGGGGAAAAAAAAAATGCAGACCGGGGCAGGATCTGTATTTCCAGGGCGATACAAGCATAGTTGGTGGAGGAGAAGATGATGCAGTGTGGGTCTCAAGCTCACAGCTGAGGGCCAGGGGCAACTTCTCCATAGCTTGCTGCTGCTGCTCTTTGAATGCTTGAGGTGACTCTTTCCCTGACTGTAAGCTGGTAATCCTGCAAAATAGCTGTTTTCTGACATAATGTCTGAATTTGTTTGGTATGAGACAATACTGGTATTGGTATTTGGATTTGAATAGCACTGAGTTTCATATTAAGCAAAAATCTGCTTTGGAAGAGTATTTCCATAGTCTGACATAATCAAGGCTGTGCATGAAAGGTGGGCTGGGAAAATCCCAGTTCTGGAACTAAGAAAACATGAAAGTTTGTGAATCTAGACCGGACTGTAAACTCTTTTAAGTGAATACTGGCATGATTACTTCTGTGCTTTACTAATGAGTCATACAGGGAGAACGGAATCTCAGATTCAGTTTGAGATTCTCCAGCTTGAGATAAGGAATAAAAACAGTATGAGAATTTACAGGAAGGGAGTGGATAATGTTTATACATTGCTCCATCCTTCCTAGAGAAACCGCGTAAACTTAAACAGTATTGGAAATGACAGCTGTGATTAAAACAGGCCATCTCTGGTGAGCGCTTTCACAATATCCCCGTTTCTGTGACACCATAAGATGGAGAAAGTCTGCTGTTGGCAAGCCTTCGAGGAGAGCGCGTTTCGAAGTGAATTGTTGTTCTCTGTACAGCAAACACGAGTGAGGACATCCTCCGAGAGTCTGTAAGAGCCCGCTGTTCCCTCATGCTGTTTACAGAGAATCTCTTTTCTCTAGAAATGCAAGTCAGCCAAACTGTGGCTGAAAGCTCTTGGTCTGGATATCTTCCTGGTTTGTGTAGGATGTATGGTAGTCAGTACTGCAGTCTGCAGTATTTCATCCCTCAATGTGCGCTGAAATACTTTTCCTTCCTGTAACTTTTTCCATCCTTGATCATTCTGGGCGAGCCGATTGAGGATGGGTTGTGGCCACAGAGGGGACAGTATGCAGAGAAAGAATATAATAATTTCCTGCAGGGAAGAAATTCTTTCTGTGCTGTGACAAGTCACATAAGAACAAGGCTGATGACAGACCAGATTTATATTTGCAGACCTTCCCGTGTGTGGCTGTGAGCTGCATTAAAGGAAGAATGAGTAGGAAGGGCCTCCGGTTCCCTGTGCAGGCGGATGTAGGACTGAGCTGCTTCCATCACCACTGCCATTGTTTTTTCTCAACTGTGGAACATCCTAAAATGTTTCCCCTTTTGCAGGGCGACTTTTCATCTTAGAGGACTTTAAGGGGAGTTCCTTCAGCTGTTCTTGAATTAATTACAGCTACAAACAGCGCACTCAAGGGAGTACCCTAGTGCAACCTCTGCTGTCCTTCTGAAAGCTCCTTTGCCTTGCAAATGCTTCAGGTTTCTCGCATTAAGTGCTTCAGCAACCGGGAGATTTTCCCAAACCAATCACAAAAAAAAAATGTTTTCTTGGGCTTTAGAACAGCATTACCTTCTAGAAACTTTGGGAACAAACTCGGGAGAAGTGTTCTAGATCTGCAGTCATGGAAAGCGATAGCATTAGAAAAAGAATATTAGCAAAAGAGATAGATGTTTCATTTTAAATTCTACCCAGCTTTCTTAAGAAAGCAAATTAAACTGCACTTAACCGAAGAATACAGATAGCAGTATTAAGTACAATAGAACATTTTAATTACTAAGAAAAATGAATGTACGTCTATAACTATAATTAAAGGAGCGCTGTATTTGCTGTGCGTTAGTGTGACTGGTACGTCTGCAATACAGTAACTGGCATAATTCATCAGTTGTTTGGGAGTTGATGTTGTGGTTACTGTGAAACTGTACAAGAAGACAGGAATTTGGTGCTTTGGCGCAGGCTGTTTGAGGGTGTCTGGCCACTGGAGGAGCACAGCTTCCATCTGTCTTCGTCATAGCCCAGCTTCACAGTTGCAGTTGTGCACTAGGTAACGTACTGGTTGCCTGTGAGCTCCCTGGTATCTCTCAGTGGTTTGCTGGGTGCCTTCATAGATGCCCCGCTGATGATACTCCATCCCTAGTTCTTCATCCATCGCTGTGGGATCAGGGATATGGGTGGCTCAGGAGGCATCATGGTGCTGAGGAGACACATCAACGCAATCTTTGCTGAAGTAAGGATCGCAGCGTTGCACCTTGTGCCTGTGGAAGTGTTCTGGGTGCAGAAGGTGACTAAGAGGGAAGCCTGCAGGAATGAGTGGCAAGAGCCTAAGAATGAAGAGGCTGAGCGTGTTTCCCAGATCTAGTCCTTGCACCATTTTCTCCTCTAGCTTCAGGACACTCAATGACAGTGATACAGTCTTCAAATATGGAAAGGGCTGCTGTGAGAAGGCCAGAAGCAATCTGTTCTTCATGGCCCTTGTGACAGAAGAAGAGTAATGAACTCAAAAGATCACAGCAGGGAAGACTTGGGTAGAAAATGAGGGGAAAGTTTCTAATATTAAGATAGTTAAGCACTGGAATAAATTCCCTACAGAGATTGTGAGAAGTTCTTCCCTGGAAGTCTCAGGACAGTATCCGAGGAAACCTTTCTGAGTAGCACCAGGGTGGACCTTCATCCCTCCTTGGAAGAGATGAACAGACCCTGTCATCTTTGGCCACCTCCTCCAACCTGATTCCTGTGACTCCAGGGTGGGCAAACCCTGCTGTTTGGGGAGTCTACGTGGAAGACGGAAACCCATCCCGCCTGGGGGAGTCCCTCCTGAGCACCAAATGTAACTGGTGCAATGGGCCCCTATGCAGTCACTCCTGACCTCTCCAAGGGAAACAAGCAAATCCAGGTAGGAAATGATTCCTGGAGGTGTAACCAGCTCCTGATCTGTCCTAGGGTTAAGAATATGTATGAAGAGCTAGTACAGGCTTCTCTTTTCCCATCATCTTGTTTTAATTTTCAAACATGGTTTACCTTTAGCTGTAGTGGCCAGTAACAGTGCTTTGTTTATAAAAAATACTAAAAGCTAGGGAGCTAACCTCTTACCACATGTAACTTTGCATGTTTTAGCAGGACAGCAAGGTGGTAAAAGACAGTGGGTGTTTCTTGCATGGTGGACCTGCTCTTTTCTTGCTCTGTCCTTTCAGGTACGGACAGATCAGTTCCAAAGTGGAACAACTTAGTTAGGACAGCTGCTGGTTAATAGTTAATGAGCAGCCTTGGTTCGAATGCACGCTCCAGAGGTGCCCCTGCTGACTCAATTTGAGCAATAAAATGCAACAGGCAGTGCTTTTCGAGGCGATTACAGGGGTCCTCATGTGGTGTTATAATGCACAGGACTGAGGGCTGAGTGGCTTTAATCACTAGAGAACTGTAAGTTCACTGCCTGATATTAGTAGAGGGACTTTGAGGTTAGGAAAAAAACCCCACCAAGTAAAACGAGTAGGCCTGTCGATTTACTGAGTGTTATTGGGAGAAACATGATTTGATTGGCAGCCAGTGAGGAATCAGTATTTATGCAGAAGTACCAGTAAGATTTATATTGCATGAAGGATAGATTATAGTTATTGTATAATCAAGTGATGTATTTGATCGCTTAGTGCTAATGTATCTACCTAAGCGATGTTGTCCGCTAAATTCTTTGTTGTATTTGAGGTACTTTCATATGCGAAGTTCCTAGTCACAGTTAACGGGAATCGTTTTGTTAAAATAACCTTAAAATTGTAGAATAGTGATAATCCAGATATGTTCTGTGCAACCTCTCAAACAACAAACAACTAAACATTTTTGTTTTTCCTCTGCGCCATTTTAAAAATGACAATAAATATCTTAAATTTTATTTCTTTTTGTTTTTTCAATAGAGTGATTCCAGGATGCCTGACAGTTTTAAAGAAAGGAAATCTAAGCAGATTTCATACCCACTTAATGCCACAGATTTAGTGGTAAAAATAATTCTGTTTTACGTGGAAGAAATATAAAGGGGCGAAGGCAATGCCTTGCATGTGAGGCTGCTAAAATAGTTCAAAAGCTAGGGGTGATCCTGAGAAAAACAAGAGAGCATCGTTGCCATTCGAAGGGGCCCAAGGCAGAAGCAGCATTTGCTTCCAGTAGCCCATACGGGAACGTGCCTGCGCACACATGTTTTCCAAACGGCGATAGCTGGGAAGATGAACGAAAGCAAACCTTTGAATTGGCATTGCCTGTCTGGTAACAGGCGGAGGTCGGCGGCGTGGAGAACCGTGCGGACCTGGGAGAAAGGCTTCTCAGCAGCAGAGAGCAAAGGAGGGGGCTTAACTCACAGCGTAGGATTTTTGCTCCTTAAGCCTCTCTTCAGTCCTGGAGAATGTTTCCTGGTTATCCAGCTGGGTTAGCGATAACACCATTCTTCGGTGTACATGCCCCTGATTTACTTCTATTTTCACTGACTCTCCGCTTTCATTTTGAAACTTCTTGATTTTCTTAAGCTCAAAGAAAGCTGCCAGCTGTCTTGGGACATCACCCTGAGCCATGGAAATCTGAATGATTCATTAGCTTCCAAAGAGTGAGCTCAAAGCTTGAAACCCTTTTCAGACTCTCAGTAAAAGACATGGATTAGGGAGGATCTCGGTTTCCATCTCCCAGAGAGCCGCCAAATTCCCTTCTCCTCTCCTCTGGTTCTTATGCCACTCTTCAACATAGTGCATTAAATAACATGACTAATATTTGTCATGTGTTACTGGTCCTTTTGGGCCTCTGTGGAGGGAGAAATATGTGCATTGTTTTGACTGGCTGTTTTAGGGTTTTTTAATCTAAATGCGTGTAACTGTTTACGTTAGAGCTAGCTGGTAAGAACGCGTGGGGTAGAGTGCGAATTGGGGCTGGAGCACTCTTTACTTCTAGAAAGAGTTTATTCCCGTCAGGGGCTAATTCCTAGAAAGCCTTATTTCACAGAACGACTCTGTCTTTACTGTCTGACGAGCTTATGGCTGTAGCAGCAAGTGGTGAGGCCCAACAGGAGCAGACCTGTAGAGCAAGACGGTGCTGAGAACCCATTGTCTGCACTTGCTGGCTTTTTATTCAGACTCGTCGTGGTCTGGCGCCACAGGAGAGCACCCTTTACCAGGGCACCTTACTGGGGCACGTCTTTCAGTTTTGCTTCATCCAGAAGAAGTCGAGCCCCACAAGGGGAAGCAAAACTCAATAAGCAGGAAAGACTGTGCAAAACCCCACTCCTTGTCTGAATTAAGCCCATGGCGTGGCCGTACCCCCCGAAATGCTGTTGATCAGAGAAAGGAAGCCTGTGGAAAAAATAACCCCACTTCTCAGATGCACAAACCCTGTGCTAAAAGGTGTCACTGCCTCTGAGAAGCTTTTCCCGGGATATTATTTGGCGCATCTTGTCTTGCTATTTTATTACCCTGCTAATAAGAGAAACGGTAGTACCACCACTAGCAGCATATACCAGAAGTGGTATACTAGAAGTATATACACCACCACGCAGACTTTATCTGTCGCAGTCTCTTGTTCTCTGGTTAGCTTGCGGATGCTGACCTCTCTCTCTGCGACCCTCGTGGACCAGAATATCTCTTAATGTGCCTCCTGTGCAAATTATTTTTGTTAGTTCAGCATGTCTCTAATAATAAGCCTCTATAATTTGATTTTCTCCATTCATTGATTGCCCCAAATATGATTTTGCAATGCAAAGATCCCCGAGTCATAACTACAAAAATGACAGGCAGTACTTTTTGTAATCTCCATATTTGACGCATGAAAGAAGGCTAAATTCCTGTTTGAATAAACAACATAATAAGGTTATTGAGAATAAGACCATTACTATATAAAATTATGTCTAAGTGGCAGATATAATTAACATTGGATTGTAATTACACTAATTACAAGTCACATTAAGATACTCCAGTAATGACAAAGTGAGCACCCTATAATTGAATGGAATAAGCAGGGAAACATGCTGCTCACACTAATTACCTAAATGAGCTAATATGTCTTCAGAGTGACAGTCGTGCTCAGTGTTATTACACAGGCAAGACAATTTTGTAAGTTAAAAAAAATTCTAATTTCCTTCCTCCCTTCTCTTCAGGACCCATTTCAAATCATCAGCAGCTTCAGAATTTCTCTCTTGAGCCAAAAATAGAGAGATCCCACAGTTTAGGCCTTTTCTAATTTTGCTCGTCAAAGTACGATTTTCAGGGTTACACTGTGATTTTTGACGTATTCCTGCTGCTTCAAAAGTAAAATTTGGCTTGTTCTGTGTTTATTGGTAGCCTACTTTGACAGGCCAATCCACTGTGATTTTTTTTCACTTGTCTAAATTCAAACCAAGTAAAATAATGTAACTTAAGCTCAGCGTGCTCTACAGCATAAAACATACTTATTTTGTTGGCTCCAGAGTAACAAACATGGCTTATAACAGTCTGGCTCCAGTTGTGCCCTTGAGAGTGGTAAAATTTGAATTATTCAAGGCAATTAGTGGGAGCGTTGCAGTGGAACTCAAATTTCAGCTCAAGCTTCTAAGAATAAAAATTAATATAAGAATAGGAAATCTACATATTGTGGAAAAAATGCACATTACTTTTTTCTTTAAACACCTCCAGCTGTCTGGGGCTCTGAGTTGGGAGGAAAAATAACATAACAGACGTTTTAAAAATCTAAAATAGTTTGCTAAGAAATAAAAAATAAAGGTAATGCAACTTCATGATATTGTCTATGGTTTGAGCTTGTCTGAAAGATTTATTATTATTATTTTTGCTTTATGTGTGGTTTGATTCTCAGGGACCCAGAGTACCGACGATTCCCATTCTTTTGGTGATAGCCAAAAATCTGAAGCATATGGTTTCTCAGCAATATTTCTGACTGTTGTTGTTTATTTTTATCCCAGGGCGTAGGAGGTTCACTCGCAGAGCAATTCAGTGCCAGCACTTTGATGAACTCTTTTCCTGTCACCAGGAACGCCACGAGTTTTTAGGAAGCAGTTGAGAGAGGATGAGGAGGTAGTTGAGTGGGACGGTGTCGTCAAATGTAAAGATACGTCAAAGCTGCTTACGAAAAATGTAAAGTAGGGGTGCCTCGAAGGCCCATCCTCCCCTGTAGAGAGTGAAGAGGAGAAAAAAGGCGATAGAACCATGGAAGCTTAGGTCAGGAAAAAAAACCCTGACAAGGAAATTAGGCAATTGGTGGTTTTAAAAAAGATGAAGTCATACTGGCTTTCGAGTTTAGGAAGAAGAAAGGAAGATTTGCAGTTTTCTTGTCCTTGGAAGGTGGTTGTTTAGCAAAGCTGAAGAAATCCTAAAAGAGGCAAGTGGAGGGAGGAAATCTGGAAGAGAGTTAGCGGGAAGGGACACCAGGGAGATGTGGCAAAGCAGCTCTAGAGAATGGAGAAAAAAGGAGAAAAAAGGAGAAAAAAGGAGAAAAGGCAATGGGAGGAGCATGGGTAGCATCAGGCATTTTTAAGATGACAGAAGCTAAATACATGTTTGTACCGTGAGGGGAAAGGAGAGCAAAATGTTAAGGGAATGTTAAGGAAGAAAGAAGAAAAAGAGTGATCACAGGGAGGATTAGGATTGGGGCTCAAAGGGGACAAAGCCAGAGAGGGAATAGGAGTGTTCAAGGAGGAGAAGTAAACATATTTCTTTCTCTTGGCCTTAAAGAGACTATACAGAATTGGGTCAGATACAGACAACTGTGCTCTAGACAGGGAAAATTTGATTTGGCTTACAAAGTGTCACAGGTTCGATGGACCCTTGAACCATCCTTTATTATTCTTACAGGTTTGAAAAGGAAATAAAGGATAAAATCCTAAGTCTGCTTATAACCTTCCATCTGGAGTCCACCTGGGTCCTGTGTTGCCTTAATCCTGATCACACAAATTCATTTAGGGACTTAGTTAATTGTATGAACATGTAAATCCTTCCTTGTGAAAGATGGAAATGTCAAAGTTGGCAACACATTAGTAATCCACACTACCTGTGATAATGTATAGGGAAAAGAAATAAAATAATAACTGAATTTATAGTAGCACTTGGGTTGATTCATTAATCTGCGGGCGTGATGCAGATATGTGTTTTACAGCTGTCTAGCAAAATGACATTGCTCATATTAATTAATTCCTTATTTGAACAAATAAATGAAAAATTGCTGCCAAAAGGTATAAGCACATTTAAAAAAGGACCTCCAGTAACCAAAGTTTTTTTGATTGAAAGCATTAGCCATAAAAAGTTACCTGAGAATTTAAATTCCAGAGAAAATTGTGATTTAAATTCACAAAACCATCAAATGTATAATTTTAACAGATTCTCAGCTCTTCTTAAACAGATGACTGTGTGTTTGCAACTGAATGTTTGATAAATGAAAAGAGACAAAATGTTCTACTTTTCAGCACATTTTTATCCACAGCTGGTGCACAGACTGAGACTGAGTGTATGTTAGCTTTAGCCGTGATTTTTCAAGTAGAGGTTTGCTATATTTAGCTCTACATATATTTAGCATTGATGGAAGTAAATTTTTTAACTTTGGTAAATGTTGCTGAGCTGGACTTTGGTCCAGCTGAGAAATATCCGTGGTGCTTCTTGATCCCACATCTATAACGTTGAGAATTACTGGCTCCAGGGACCCCAGCCGAACCCTGTGAGCGGTTTTTATCGCTCCTAACGGCAGAGTGAAGCAATCGTGAGACACGGTCCTTCCTTTCCCGAATACGTACACAGAATCCTGCACCCAGATACATCCTGCTGTAGGCTCCGTGCTTTAATATATTTGCAGCTGAAGGTAGGTAACTGTTTATTAGAATCGTATGGTATGTTTGAGGCATATTGGACACATTCGGGAAAAATAAAGACACCTGGGGATTTGCTTAAGCATTTTTAATAATAGTTAATATGTTAGAAAGTATTTAACTTGGCAGAAACTTTTAGTGTATATTTTTCTAAATGGCTGTTTGCCTAACTAGTATGACAATAAAAAGGCAATTTCATATTCCCATTCCTATTCAGTAGGTGTGACTCTGCTTACACACCTGCTGAAACATTCCTTGAGTCATCACAGTAATTACGAACATGCTTAATTTCATGTAAATGCATTATATATTCCCTATTAAACAGATCCATAAGAAGTTTTTGAACGTACTGCTTTCATTGCCACCTGTAAAAAGGGGTAACGTTACATTTCTAGCTACTGATTGTGTTCTAATATTGGTGTCGATACTGGTAGCTGTTCTCAATTTGCTAAACGCTGTGCAAGTTCTAGCTTATGAAAACGTTATGATAAAGCTGTTGAGTAAAAACGTTATTTGAATGATTAGAAAATAAACACCTCAAGGCTCTCACCACGCTCATCGAAATACCAAAGTTAATTTAGTTGTTATTTAGATAACAGTTCATTCAGACTGGCAAAGACAGAGTTCACAGCCGTTCAAGATAAATAACAACCGCTAAAAAAGGAGTAATTTATTCCAATTTGGTTATCAGCGTAAGCACAACGCTGCTGGACTGCATAGGGAAACTTCAAGGCTCTGCAACGTTTCACTATAGCTGTCTGCCGAGCTGCTTTAGGAAAGGTGCTAACACTGCCCTGGGTTCCATCGGCGTCACTGCAGGGACGTCACACAGCGACACCCTACAACCGGCGTGCTGTCCTTCTGCTAACGCGTCCCTTCGTTTTCTTAGCGCCGAGAGGGGCGTAACGTGCCTTATCTACAACGCAGTGTAACTGCACCTTATCTACTGTAAAAACAGAGAAACTTTTTGTGGTCTTCACGGAGGTGCTTGCAGCTGGGCTTCTGCTCCGTCTTGCCGAGCAGCGCGTGGTCCAGTTCGGGCACGCATCCTGACGGAAGCTTCAGGGCGTGTTTTATTTTAGGCTGCAGCAAACGGCAAAGAGCACGTCAAACTCTGCAGTGAGGCAGTCAGGGATCTTAACCTGGTCAAACCCTTGCTTTGCTGAAGATGTGAATTAAGGTGGTGACGGCCACAATCTGTGGTGGGGAGGAGACCTGCATCTCAGCTACGTTTGGCAATATAAATAATAATCCTTTCAGTTTACTCTGTAATTAAATAGCTTTGGTGCGTCGCTTTTTTCACAGGATGCGAATATTTATGACTTGTAAAGAACAGGATATCCAGTCAAGAGTCAGACTTTTCTGGTTAGCGTGGAAAAGGCTAGACATCTGAGAGTGAGAAACTGGGAGATCGTATTTGCTTAGGAGAACAGAAAGACTTTGATGGTACAAAATGCCCTCCAAAGCCAACCCAAATCCTCTCTTTAAGAAGCCCAGCTTTTGTTCAGACTTTTATTAGAGAAGGTGGTGACTCTTGAAAGCTCTGTGAGGTGAAAAAAACTTGCAGAAGTATTAGGTGTCTGGACTCAGCCACTTTGCATTGCGACGTATTAGTCCTTCTTTAGAGCTACCGGGCCTGAAATTCAGTGTTTCTCAGCCAAACGTGAGTTTAATATTGCCTTCCTGATGGACGTGTAGTCCTACAAGAAGAACAGGTCTCCTGCCCTCTGAATTCCCAGCCTACCAGCCAGCGGGGGTTATCTGTCGTTGCTCCCCTCCACCAGCACCAGCTTTGGATGTGCTGAAAAGAAGGAGAAAGAAAACATGAATTTGGTTATAGCCCACTGAAGAGCAAAATGAATTGATGTGCCTCTGTCCTTTCAGAGCCAGCACAGCTCGTGATTTATTTTGAAGGAAATCTCATTCAGGTTTTAGGGTAAGCAAAGAGGATCCATCTGGTGATTTTACAGCTCATGGACTACGGAAGGGACTGAATTGACAGCTTTTATAGCTCTCTTCTCTCAAAATCTGAAAATGTTAGAAGTTTTTCTTTAGAGGAAAATACTGATCAGGAAGCAGCCTACACTGGGAATCCAGATGAAGGGCAGCTACTGACCGGTTGATACGTTGAGTACCAGTCTAGTTTAGTAATTTTAAATTTTACACTTTTTATAAAAAGAAATGGCTGTGTGATTAAAACATCAAGTTTGACAACTCGGGCTTGCAGGAAGAGGCGACAAAATTAGTTCACTGAATACTTATCCAACTCATTCCGATCGCTCTCGAGGAGTTCAAAGCATTTGTGCCAGGTTTGAAGTTGCTTCTTGATAAGTTTAAGGACAGGAGACAGGCAGGAATCCTACTTCATAGATTCCTTCTCAATCTGGAAGTACAATTAATCCCTTCTCCCCATCCCCACCCCATACAATAGATGGTCTGATTAGTGCCAGTTGCTTATTACTTCAATTAATTTATATAAATTCCCTCCTGTTTATTTTAGTGTAAAACAACTAGGAATAGAAGTACTCCCAATGAAGTTTGTCTTTTATAACTGACTATTTAATGTAGGAATGCTCCAATATCATAAAACCTGAAACCTGATAAAATAACTTCACTTTTGCACCGTATCTGTACGTAATGAATCAGCAGAGGTACTAACAGCAATTTGGAATCAAAGTATACGCCTTGCCAAATTAAGAGATTAGGGAAAGTATATATGAGCTAAAAGCACCAAGCCTGTTGCCAAACAGCAATTGTCAGTTCTACTTTTAATAAAAACAGTTCATTTGCAGAAAAAAGGAGGAAATCTGAAAGAAAAGGGTTTTTTTAAAAAATTGAAGAACTGTAATCTTGCTTGTTGGAAACTGTTATTAAAACTTTAGAAATTATAAACTGAAAAAAAATGAGCGGAGATGAATCATGCTGTAGATGAGCATGAAAAGGAAAGGATGTTTTGTGCTCTTTCTGCACATATGGCTGTGTGAAATGAATGTATCTGCTATCGGCCGTCAGACTTAGAGTAAAGGTGATGGTCAGGGTCTTACGAATTTTCTTATTCGTCTTTTTCTTGTGAAAATGACGTGTTTCAAGCCTTAAACCTATCTTTTTCATCTTTTGATCTTTTTCTTGTGAAAAAGATGGGATTAAGGCTTGAAACACGGCAAACCCTAGAGAAGGATGGCCTGAGGAAGGAAGACTCTGAAGATCCCCTTTAAGAATGTTCTCCACATTCAGTCTGTTGACTGTTAAAATTGTTTTACCACCAAAAAATAAATACTTCCCATATCTTGCAGCAAAGCTGCAGGACCTCGGGATGGAGGACCTCAAGGTGACGGGTTGTCTAGCCTGACAGGACAGGGATTTTATTGCGCCTTTTCTTCATCTTCAGGAATCTGGAGCTGATTGAGGACTTCCTTTTTGGAAAATTGCTAGTAGAATACGTGTTCGAGGCACGTCTTGTTTTTCAGTGACTCAAGACACAGATATATCTCAAGACTTTAATTTTTCCTATTATTTCATATTTCCATTTCCACTCTGCTGAAATTCCATAGAAGCCTGAGATTTTAGCAGTACGTTAATGTTGCTTCTTGCCCATTTTTTCGTTCCAGTTTCCTCCTGGAGTAGAAGGGTGGAATTAAGTCAGCACAAAGCTTTGGCCAGCCTGGAGCAAGCTCTTGCTACCGGTCTGTGTTGCAGAGTCGGTTCGGGCGGTGACCTGAGAAGATTATGAGTTCAGTACAGATGTTGACAGCCCAAGTCTACTTTCTGAGATCTAGTGAAATGGCTTTGGTAATAAACAAGGCAATATAGTAATGTGTAACACTAAAACCCATAACTGAGTGATTTCAGTTCTTTTAAACCTTGTGTTTAAAGAAGGGGGATGTGATGTGACCAAGGTATTGCTGTCAGCTAAGGAGTTTCTGAAATAAATTCCTGCTGACCCCTGTAACAGGGTGAATTCCTGGTGCTGGCTGTTTTGGTAGATTTAGAACAGAGCGATTCATTTTCCCATGCTGGCCACACAGGAAACGTTTTGAAGGCGGCTGCTGCCTCCCGGGCCGTGGTTACAGGTTGCTGGATCTGCAGCACAAATCAGTATTCTGATGTTTCTGGCTAGTTCCTTCTCAATTCCTAAAATTCTTCTTTACTGAAAATTTAAAAACTTGGTTTCTGTAACTTATACCATCTCTGAGACTCGTGTCAGAAGAAATGTGTTTGGACTCCACGCTAAATCCAGGAGCTGGATTTGTGTTACTAAACTAGAAATAGCTTTTGCTGAATGAGGCTCTAGCTGATACGTATTGTGATTGTATTCCGGGATCCTGGTCAATCTATACTCAAAAGGGTCCGTTTCAGAAACTAAAGTACTTTAGGGATAGAGACTGTTGCAGATGGCTCTATCAAAGATATCCAGCATCAGTCTAATGAAATGAGACTATAAATTATGTCAGTGTAAAGTGAGACACTTAGTAGTTCTGCTGCATAAAATGGCACTTGCAGCATCTTCCTCGCTGCCATGCGATATAGTTTCTTAATTACAACCACAGCAGAAATGAGTAGTCTTTGGGAATTGGAATGAGTTCATATAAGCACTTACATTATCAGGAAATATAAATAGTTTATTTATTCATAGGGCAGCTACCATCTTCCCAGTATAGGTTTTTGATGGACACTTGCGCTGTCTCAGTCTGCTCAGAATTCAGAGTTGTTCTGTTGTGCAGGAACTTTATGGCAAAAGCACTATAATTTAATTTAGTATAATGTCTTTAAAACAATGATGTTTGTTTTTTAAATGAATATTTTATATGTTGTGTTTAATTAAAATAAAAGTCTGCTACTGATCTAAGAAACGCAAAACAGACTTGAGTTCGTATTTATGAAGTGTAACAATATTGGCAAGAAACAACTTATCTTGTTTATGAGACATGCCTCCCATTACCGCTACAGATTGCAGACGTTTTATTGCTGAGCTTTACATGGTTTACAATTCAACAAATGTAGCGAAACTGTCATCATGAAAATAAGCCTATAAATGTAGGTTTGGAGGGTTTTGTTTTTAAGGATAGTATTTACAGATCAAAATGTGTTTCCAGTAACTCTGCATTCTGGAAGATTTCTTGCTTTTAAGACCCTGTAAAGACAGAGCAGCCCAGGGGAACACTCCTTCATACAAAAAGGGGAAACAGGTGAATTTTTTTGCATCTGTTTCCAAGTTATTATAAATGACAAAGCTTGGCTTAACTCTTTAGAAAAGGAGTTAGTTGGTTTGAGAAGGTGGCTTGAAAAACTTAAGATACTTGAAAAGTATTGCCCATGAACGTTGAAATTATTAGCTTCGCTCTTTGATCAGAGAAGCTGCAGACATTGGGTCTGGCCATCCCTCTGCTATGAGGAGTATCCGACTGAGAGCTGAGCTCCTGCTACATCCCTCCATTTGCTCTAATTAATGAAAGCACATCCAGGCACAAGTACGACTGAAAACTTAGCTATTTTTCATTAAAACATCTGACAATATTAATATCTCCTATAGCTAGTGATTTAGTTGCATATCTTTGCAGGATACTTATTGATGTGGAGGATCTGTGCTTCAATAATAATAATAATAATAATAATAACAGCAGCATTGTGAGCTGAACACTCTGCTGCAAGAAGAGGTAATTAATTAAAGCAAGATCCTTGTGATTTTTCCCGTGAGAGAAGGTGAGGCGAGCGGTGAAGTGGATGTGCCATGCTCGTACCATGCGGCATCAGAAGAATGGGGCCTAAAATTCATGATTTTCTCCTTCCAGACAGGGTGCACAGTACGTGCGAATGCAAACAACGCGACTTGATGGTCGCTGGATGCTACGACCTGGTCAGCTTACTCAACTGAAGGGGTAAGTTTTTATAAAATAATTGTTTTGTTTCTTCGTAACCACATGTATTTAATGGAGACAAAATAAGCAGGAACAAAACAGAACAGGTTCAGCTACGAAGTGGTACAAACCTCTGAGCCCTGTGGCTCAGGACTGTGTTTCGAGACCTTGTGCCTGTCTTCTCCGCTCTGTTTCATTCTGAGCAAGTTCCACGCTGCCAAATTTCTTCTGAGGTTTTTCAGGCAACTCAAAATCCAGGGATTCATTATCCTCTGACTTACTCATTTTTCACATAACAATATTTTGACCAGTTTAATCATCTGCATGGAGAGTGTGGAAGTCTTGGCAGCTACTTGGCATACTAAGATAGATTCCCAAAAAGACCAGATACGCATCTGAAATGTTGGAGGAGAAGTGATGATATATAATTTGCTTATTAATCATATAGGAAAACAGACAGAGTAATGTTTCTGCTCCTCACCTAGTTCTCTCCCTCTCCCCAAATTCTTTCTTGTCTGAATACCTGAATCCCTTAGGATAGAAATCTCTGCGTCGTTGTTTCATGTTTAATTGGCTCCATGTCATCTTTAGAAAAGCAAGATGAGTTTCTTAAATGTTGTGCTTAGTTATTCTATGTTTTTGTGGCTCTAATAGTACTGCTAAATTTATACAATTTTAAGTCCGAAGACTGTAAGTCTTCAATGCATAAGTAGTCAACAGCTTTTTAGCTGCTGCACACTAGATCCATTTTTTCCCTTTTTCCCTTGAAAAAATAGTGAACCGTGCACTCAAGCAAGTTGCGTGACCTTTATCTTCATTAGTCATTGCAATGTTGGTGCTCTTTTAACACTTCATACCTTGAATTTCCAGTATTTTTTTCTGAAATAAACAGGACTACTTTAGATAGTTGGCTTCTTCTTGGTGGCAAATCTATGAGAAATTGAGCTTGTATTAGACAAAGTCAAATGCCTTTTCCGTGTGAAATGGGAGGCGGTGTGAAATAACACAACATGTAGAAAGCTAGATATGATGTGTTCTCTGATGTCTACACAGACAGACTAGTATCAGTGCAGAAAGTGATTATTCCAACATATTTCATATCCATATGTTTATTCCTCCTTTCTTACAAGATGGCAGCTTGCATGTAATGAAAAAATGTGCAATAAGCTTAGATCCGTCGCTGTGTAAAAGCAGCGAGGTTCTTGAACTGGAGTGATCTTACGTTGGCCTGTGTCAGAGCTGAATGCGCTTCTGCTGTGCTTGTTATAGAAATCTTCGATATTGGGTGTAGCAGGTTTAGAAGAAGTGCCCAGAGTGAAATTCTGGAGTAGGGACAGACAGGTGGGTCATTGCATCTAGCTGGAAAACAGAGAGGAAAGGAGATGAGCCTGTTGCAATGGCTGGCAGCTGCTGTGTTAGTTCTGTCTTTCTGACTAGCTGCTTAACGAACGAGGTAGAAACGCAGCAAGTATTGCAGTCCTGTGCTGAGATCTGCAGCCTGTCCTAGTCTGACTGTTACTGCTGTCAGCAAATGCAAAGGCAATGGAGAGATTAAGTGGGTTTTAGACATAGATGGGGCAAAGATAGTAGGCTTTTGTAGATGCAGAAGGCGCTTAGTGAATATATATATTAGTTATCCGTTACATCAGGATGTAAAAACTCCGTTTGTAAATATTGTTCACTCTACTACGAAATTTATTTTTGAAAATTTACAGTAGGCTGTAACCCATTGGTTCTGTTGAACTCACTGGTGGGTTATCATATAACCTACCAGTATAACACACAGTGGGTAGGTTATAAAGTAACCTCCTGTAGAGGAGACTGAAAGCCTTAATGCTTACTTGGGAATTTAATATACCGAATGTTTACTTTTCAGATGAGGACACACTTGAAATTTATGGATGTTTAGACCTTATATATTACAATTAACTGAAGCTATTAGGCTTTATTCTCATTCCTTTGACTAGCAGATAGACATCTGAAGGTCACTTTGGTAACAATTACAATCAATCAGCTAAAATCAATTCAATGACCATTTCTTTATTATTCACGTTTGAAAAGTTTTCTCAGTTACAATACTGATTTGTAACGCTCTTAATGCTTTTTTTTTGACACTCCGGTAATGCTTCAAATAAATACTGTGCGCTGCCACAAGGTTTCTGATGCCACAGAGGTTCACCTGGAGATGAGAAGTGATTTTGTGCCCTCTGTTCATTTGGACATGGTGGTTGTTTGCTTTTGCCAGTGGGGAGTTTTGCCCAAAGCCAGCCTTTCTGCATAAACTCCTGCAAACTAGCAGGGTATGGACCCTTCTGGCTCCCCTGACATCTCCCAGAAGCCCATCCCTTTCAACACAGCTCCTGCTTGCACAAGGATGTCGTCTCTGCAAAAAGTCTGCATTTGAATCCGACTGCCTTTGGCCCCCTTCACTCTGGGTCCCAACACCAGACAGGGTTTAGACCAGAACAGAGCACAAGTATATTTAACAAACGTTGGCAAAAATTTAGGGGAGAATTTCAAAGCTCGTGTTTGTTGCAAGACTTTTCAAAAAAAACCCAATTCAATCCCAGTTAATTTGTTAGAAGCTGCTTCTTTTCTTATTTCCAAATATCTCACCTGGAATTCATCTTTCAGTCGCAATCCTGGACTGCCTCCCGGCAGCCAGCTAGAAAATATTCCTCCAAATTCCAATAATTAGCCGTGGCCTCCTTATTTTTTTTCACTGCAAATTTATCATTTATATTTCGTACCTCTCCTGTTTTGTTTTATGCATTTTTTTCTTCTTCTTTTTAAATAAAATTAAACTCTTCCCCTGTTTTCAGATGTTTCTGGAAATTTTCGAGGTTCACAATCGTCTGCAGACCATGCAACAGAAAACAATAATAATGGTATAAGTGTTGTCTAAGCAGCATGTGCTGACATTTTGTAGCTATCACCTGCATCATCTTTGGACACGTTATTTATTGCCAGATCCAGGAACACAACACAGTGTCCCGATACGCCTCGGATTGGAAACCCATTAAGTTTGACAGTGGAAGCTTTTTCTTCTAATGTAGCTCTAATCTCAGCTCCGGATGGCTCGTCACTAAAAGGGAGGATGGGGAGCTTTTTCCCCTTTCTCTCATTTTCTCCGCTTCTAGTGCCTTCACTAAACTTTCTCCCAGGCTTTATCCCGGGGCTTTTATCCTGCTCTGCTGCCCAGCTCCCCCTGGTCCAGGCTGCTCTCCCTCCTGCCTCGCCTCTCCCCCCCTGCCGATCCCACGGCTCCAGGGAGCGAACTTGCCAGCCACAAAACCCATTTCCACTGTCTGCCCTTCAAGTGAGCCTCCTGTCAGGGTGGCTTTTTGTGACATTAAAGGCATTGGAGTGACCTATTTTGATTCCTAGTCCCTCAACCCATCTGAAGATGCCTCGCTTTTACAAGCGCAGGAGCAAAAAAGCTTTTACGTAGAAAAGATTGAGAAGAAAGGTCTCAAAGATGGTAAAGCTGTTCTGTTTTACTGGCACAGAGAGTCACTTTTACTAGTTCAGTTCAGACTTCTGGCATCTTGTTAAGCTGCATAACGCGGGAGCTCCATGTTGCTGAGATTACTTTTATTATGCTACGTGCATAATTATTTACTAAAACTATTCTCTGTCTGGTTTTCTAAGTCAGTTACAATTCACTTTACAGTCATGATTCTCTCTTTATGGACATTTTAATGTACCTGGATAGCAGATGAATCTTTCAGGTGATTATTATTTTTTTTTTCTTCACATTTTGCTAACGTAAATCGTTACCTGTCTAAAGATTTGACCATAAAACTGCATTCAAATGTTGCAAATACAAAATAGTTATTGGGAAAACAGCCTTGAAATGCCATTTCAAATGTTTGTAGAAAATTAAATTTGGCTCTGATGGGCTGTCAAGAATGGTGCATACTTGGGGCAATATTTACATCTCAAATGCAGATAATAATGATAAGCAAACCCTCCCACTTTATTCTGTCAGCAACACTTGCAAGTGTGCTGAAGCTACTGTAACACACTGTCATGCTTTCTAATGACTATAATTCATCATGTGAAGCTATCAGCTTGAAAATAAAATATTGCTACACAGCGTGGAGATTGATAGCCATGGCTCGTTTATTGATTGCACTGGAAAAAATGAAAAAAAAAAGATTAATTTTTTTAAAGCTGATGGCACCATGATAACTGATTTGAAATCTACCATTTTCTTTTTTACAGTGCTGTATAATGTGGCTGCAACACAGAAAGATACAGAAAATATGGTGTTGTTATCATGCAAAAGCCAACTTCACATTATTTTTCTTTCCGTATGTTTTTCAGTACATTAAATACTTAAAATGGTGTCATCACTCTTTGAAAATGAATATACCTGTCAAGTCACCCCTATTAGTCCTTCAAATCTCAGTCTTTCTCATACTTTGAAGAGTCCTGAATTCTGTAACAGAAAAATCTTCTTGAAATAAGAGGAAAGCCGATTGAACAAAGCATGTAAAAGTGCAGCGTACCTTTTTCCCTAAATAAATCAGATGACATCTGATTTTCTCATGTCTGCTTTCTTAGTTTGAACTGAGTGAACCAGATTCCTGGTTCCTGAAGTTCATGGTCTCTCTACTGAGAGGAGAACAAGCCAATAACAAAATTAAAGACCTTAGACTGTAGCACAGGTCAGTGAAGCCTCAAATCCAATAGAAAATGGGGGTGAGGGTGATAGTAACGTTACAGTGGATGCTACAAAATGGGCTAAGAGTTCCATGAATGAATTTGGTGCAGCGTAGGACTCTTGTCTTCCCTATTTGGGAATGCTTGCAATAGCAACTGTGAAGATTTTCCATAATTCTGAGTCACAATTATTTTGGATCAAATTATGTGCATTATATACATCTTACTGGGTTCCAATTTCAGCAGTTTTATCTGGTTCCGAATTTGGTAGCCATGGTTACGACCACTCAAAAGTAATCTCCACTTTTGAAAAAAAAATGACCTTAATGTCTTTTTGTGAAAGCAAGAAAGCACAAAGACATTTCCAAGTATCTGTATTTGTTAAATTCCAAATTGCCTTTCTAAAAATACAGTTATGAACTCCTTGGGAATTAGAAAAAAGAAATCTATTTCAGAAAGCACATTTTGAAGCAATTTTATGCTGAAATGAGTCCTAAAATTCTGGCCTTTTGTTCTTTGACATGGAGGCATAAGAGAAGCCAGTGATCATCCTTAGGTTACAATGAGCAGAATAAAGAACATTCTCTGACCTTCCTTCTACTTGAGCTTTTACTGACTTTAACGGAACTCAGCATCTTTCTTCAGTTGCAAATTCAAGGACCAAACTCTGTTCCATTAATACCGTTGTAATCTGTGGAACTAGTTAACAGACAATTTGTTTAAGACAGTTCTAGCTCTAATGGCAGATTCAGATATGGTTTATACAGTTTTAATCTTTTCATTCTTGCTTGCCTACAAATTTGGATATGATTAAATAGCCTAAGAATAAGAAACAAAATCAATGTCAGTGGTATAATAGCTATACTTTATTTAAAAAAAAAAAAAAAATTGTTTTTTTTTTCCTGTTAAAATTGGGTTTGAGGAGTCCAGAGCCATTTGTAGCGGTGGAATTTGTGTCACTTCTGATGTTCTTTCTTATAGAATAGAATCATAGAATCGTTGAGGTTGGAAAAGACCTTTAAGGTCATTGAGTCCGACTATTAACCAGCACTGCCAAGCCCACCACTAAACCACGTCCCTAAGCACCACATCTCCACGTGTTTTAAACACCTCCAGGGATGGGGACTCCATCACTTCCCTGGGCAGCCTGTTCCAGTGCTTGACAGCCCTTTCAGTGGAGAAATTTTTCCTAATGTCCAATCTAAACCTCCCCTGGCGCAACTTCAGGCCATTTCCTCTCATCCTATCACTTGTTGCTTGGGAGAAGAGACCAACCCCCACCTCACCACAACCTCCTTTCAGGCAGTTGCAGAGCGATGAGGTCTCCCCTCAGCCTCCTCTTCTCCAGGCTGAACACCCCCAGGTCCCTCAGCTGCTCCTCACCAGACCTGTTCTCCAGACCCCTCACCAGCTTCGCTGCCCTTCTCTGGACACGCTCCAGCACCTCCATGTCCTTCTTGCAGTGAGGGGCCCAAAACTGCACCCAGCACTTGAGGGGCGGCCTCACCAGTGCCCAGTCCAGGGGCACAATCACCTCCCTGCTCCCGCTGGCCACACCATGGCTGATACAGGCCAGGGTGATGTTGGCCTTCTTGGCCACCTGGGCACACTGCTGGCTCACCTTCACTGCTGACCAGCACCCTCAGGTCCTTTCCTGCCAGGCAGCTTTCCAGCCACTCCTCCCCAGCCCGTAGCGCTGCGTGGGGTTGGTGTGACCACCCAAGGGCAGGACCCAGCGCTAACACCAGTGAAGGGAAGTTACAAAAATTTCTTGCTGTTTTCAAGGTCTTGGGCGAGTAGATCCAAAAGCATGTACTATAAAAATACAAATATTCCAAATGTTGGAAGGATATAATATTACATTACATTCATTATATCATTAAGAAAACACCGTTTTGATAAATCCTCATAAAATCCCCCAACCATTCAGTTTCTGAAACAAGAAAAATCTGACTAGGGAAATGGATGTTTTCTGGCCTTTGTAACTAACATTGAAGAAATTTTCTGTGCTTCATGCTTCATTCGTTGGAATACTGTGTTCAGTTTTGATCCCTGCTGTACCAAAAAGCTGTGGACAGGCTGGAGATGGTCCAGAGAAGGGCCACTCTCATCTTCATGTGACCTAATTCGTTATGTTGCTGTGACAGCCATGGCATGAGCTTTTGATGTATTCAAGGTGATTATAAAATTTAATATTCTGAAGAGCCAAGAGCAGTTTACAACATTTTTACTGAAGTATTGCATTCTGCATTGCTTGCTGTAGTCCGTGGTCATAAATGGCAGAAGTTGTGCTCCTACTAATTACTCAATGTGTTCATAAGATAATCACAAGTATTTTAGCCACTTTGACTGAAATGCCCACATGTACAGATAGTGTCAGCAATATTTAAGAAATATATTTGAATAAATCGGATTTCAAAGCCATTCATGTTCATCTATCTGTTAGCTTCGGAGTCCCACACAAGGACCTCACCACATCTCATTTCTGATTTTACATATTTTTGACAGCATATGAAATGTCCTGAAATTTCAAATGGACTGATTTACTTTGTTTCCAGCTGTATTTCAAGAAACTTGG
This sequence comes from Leptosomus discolor, assembly GCF_034619465.1. Lineage (NCBI taxonomy): Eukaryota > Metazoa > Chordata > Aves > Leptosomiformes > Leptosomidae > Leptosomus > Leptosomus discolor. Next base: position 3,470,448 of record NC_141395.1, read on the forward strand.
TGTCTGTAGATGGTTTTACAGTGTAAGCTAATGTTGTCAGAGAAATGTAATTCATTAATGATTTGACAAAAATTTAAAAGCCATTAAATCAGAAGGCAGCATGTTGTGTTGTCATGCTCTCTAGTGACATGAGGCATCTATGATAATGTAGATAAGGAGTTTTATGATGGAAGAATGCCTTCACTGGAGCCTTTCCTCTGCTACTGAATTCCCTCCAAAATGAGGGATATGGGGGAAGAACAGAGTCTTTAGACATATAAAAATGAATTTAAAGAATACTGCCTGGGTAGGTCTATGCTATATATTCACCTGTGAGTTGTATTTTATAATTTTTTAAAAGTATTTTGTTAATACAGTAATACTGTTGAGTCTTTGCTAATACCGTGTATGGACATGAAACTGCAATTTGCAGAAATAATTGGTAAGAGAGATCTCAAATGAAGTAATCATCTGTCCTTTTCTAGAAAAGAGAGGTTCAGCTAAGAGAGTGAAGTTTGTTTTCGTAGTTCTGCATGCTTAAAAATGTACCAGGATTAATTAATTATGAGTGAAGATCTTTATCAGTCTCCACGTTTTATTACCGTTATCTACGGTGGCTATTATTAAGTGCAGAGAACGTTGGTAAAAAAGCAGATGTTTCTAATATTAGAATCTAGCCTCTTCAAGGATGGTCACACAGACAGAAAAAAAGGTATCAGAGAAAATAATTTGACTGGCTCATACCTGGGTATGATAGCCTGATGAAGTTTGTCAATGATACCAAACTGAGTGAGGAAGTGGACACTTTGGAAAGGAGACCCACCCTGCAGGAACACCTGGCCTAACAAGAACCTTTTGAAGTTCAGCAAAGGTAAATGTAAAGTCTTGCACTTGGGAAAACAAGCCAGGAGCACAGCACAGGCTGGGGTCTACCTAGATGCAGAGCAGCTCTGTGGAAAGGTAGAAAACCACCTCGGTATGAGGGAACAGGACTCTGCAGCGGCAGAGAAAGCCAACAGCGTGCTGGGATGCATCAAGGGCATCGCCAGCAGAGACAAAGAAGTCATTGTCTCACTCTACTCAGCACTTGTCAGGCCATACCTGGAATACTGTGTTCAGTTTTGATCCCTGCTGTACCAAAAAGCTGTGGACAGGCTGGAGATGGTCCAGCGAAGGGCCACAAAGATGGTCTGAGGACTGGGGAGCCTGCCCTATGAGGAAAGGATGAGAGAACAGGGTTTGTTCAGCCTTGAGAAAAGAAGGCTCAGGGGAGACCTTATCACCATGTGCCAGTATTGAAAAGGTGACTAAAAAGAAAATGGAGAGACTCCTTTTTTACAAGGAATCACATAGAAATGATGAAGGGCGATGGGTACAAGTTATTACTAGGGCAATTCTGATTGACACCACAGGAAAATTTTTCACAGTGAGAACAATCAGCCACTGAAATAATCTCCCCAGGGAAGTGGTGGATTCCCCAACATTGGACACTTTTAAGATCCAGCTGGACAGGGTGCTGGGCCATCTTTCTGGACCGGGCTTTTTCTGAGAAAGGTTGGACCAGATGATCCTTGAGATCCGTTCCAACTTGGTATGCTATGAGTCTATGAAAGTTTTTTGCAAATATATGTACGTATATACATATATATACACAGAATTATAGAATCATAGAATGGTTGGGGTTGGAAGGGACCTTTAGAGGCCATCTTCTCCAACCCCCCTGTAGTGAGCAAGGAGATCTTTAGCTGGATCAGGTTGCTCAGAGCCCCGTCCAACCTGACCTTGAACGTTTCCAGGGATGGGTCTTCTACCATCTCTCCGGGCAGCCTGTGCCAGTGTTTCACCACCCTCATTGCGAAAAATTTTTTTTGCTATATCCAGTCTATAGCTACCCTCCTTTAGTTTAAAACCATTACTCCTTGTCCTACTGCAAAGGCCCTAAAAAGATTGCCCTTATCTTTCTTATAGGGCTCCTTTAAGCACTGTAAGGCCACCATAAGGTCTTCTCGGAGCCTTCTCTTCTCCAGGCTGAACAACCCCAACTCCCTCAGCCTGTCCTCACAGGGGAGGTGCTCCAGCCCCTGAGCATCTTCGTGACCCTCCTCTGGACCCGCTCGAGCAGGTCCATGTCTGTCTTGTGCTGGGGGCCCCAGAGCTGGACACAGCCCTGCAGGGGGGTCTCACCAGAGCAGAGTAGAGGAGGAGAATCCCCTCCTTCGACCTGCTGCCCACGCTGCTCTGGATGCAGCCCAGGATGTGGTATATAAACGTGGATATGGTATACACACACACATGCCTACCCCTCACATATATATGTATATAGATAGATATTGCTCTGGTGAGTTCCAAAAATATGTTAGTTAAAAATAAATAAACCCAACATGTCCAGTCAAGGATTTGTTTTAAGCAGAAACTATAGCTCCCAGGACTTTGTTCCATTTTAATTTTGTTTTCGTACTACAAAGAAAAAGCCTTTGTTTGCACTCAGGAAGAGCACCTGTGGAATCTTTAAACATTTTCAGACATGTTTTAAAAGCTCATCCTTGTGGTAAAGATTTAATCTATCAAAGTGGTATAAATAATGTAGACATAGCCTTAGGTGTCACTTCTTCCCCTTGCAGGTCGGAAAATAATAGAAGTATCTCTCTGCTGCATTTTAAAATATTGCTCAGGAATAGCAGTGACAGGATCCTGTGCCGTCCTTGAATTATAGGCATCTAACTTTTTATTACTGATTATTTATAAGGTCCAAACCCACACATACAAACCAACAGGCTTCTGACCAAGACAAAAACATAAATAGCAAAATAGTCTTTTATGAAAAACCAAAAAAGGTCGCGTGTATACCCCTAAAGGTTTTGCTTTTCAAGTAATTAAAAAAAAATTACTCAGCAGAGGTTAGTTGATTTATGTTTGACAGATGACACACCCCTTGATGAATGTCTCTTGAAAGCTAAATCTCTCTCCAAGACAAAGCCACCTCAGTTTTGGTAAGATTTAAGTAAAAAGATCTACAGTATGCAAAATAAGACATACTTCAATTATGCAGGATTCAAAAATATTAAAGTTTTGCCAAAAGTTTGTTTTCACAACACAATCCAGCAGAGCAGCCGCAGTTGTTGTAATGAATCCGCATCAGAGTGAGTTCACAGTTCCTGAGGGGTGCTTCTGGTGTTTGAGAGGTCATTCGTTAGAAGAAAAAGTTACTCCAAAACCTTCTTTCCTGTTTTCATTAAATATCTGTATTTTGTATCATGTAGGCTTGACATTCGGAAAAATTTTTTCACTGAAAGGGTTGTCAGACATTGGAACAGGCTGCCCAGGGAGGTGGTTGAGTCACCATCCCTTAACGTCTTTAAAGGTCGTTTAGATGTGGTGCTTGGAGATATGGTTTAGGGGTGTCCTTGGTAGAGCAGGGTTGAGGGTTGGACTCAATGATCTCAAAGGTCTTTTCCAACCTAAATGATTCTATGTCTTTTGGTCTGGATGTTGATGTATTGTGAATTCAAATTAATAAGTGTAAACTTAATTATTTCCTGTAGTACTGTACTTATTATACCACTTGGATTCAGAAAGGTGTTTTCTACTACAGACAGAATGATTGAGAAAGGTGATGATTTATGGGTGAACGTTTCATATGAAAGTCCAACAGAGGAAGTGCTTTATCGGTTGCAATGCACATATACAGGCACAACCGACGAGACACTTCACGTGCAGTTTCCTATATAGGGTGCACTTATAAAATCTGATGTTTCCCTTAAATATTAATGTGTGAAAAGATCATATTGTGACATGAAGACCAGAGTTGAAGAAGTCATATTTATCTGTGGCTGCTTCAAACATCCCGAGTTGCATAAATATTGTGCTTTGTATGTTTGCCATGTACATATTTGAACGCACAAGCAGAGCTCCCAAACCGGGAAACGAGTTTAAAAAGTGGGTTCAGTGAGTCTTTTGGTTTGCTGGGGATCAGCACTGGTTTGTGGGAATGCTTGAGAGGGGTTGAGGTCTCCACTTGGGCTGCGTGACAGAGAAAAGAAGCCTTCAAAGGAGGGTGAGATGAAGGGGAGAACTGTGCGTTGCGGGTGAGGGATGTTCGGGCATGTATAGAGGACTGCTCTCTCCTTCCCAACGCGTATTGCTAGCCAAAACCAGATCAATGCAAGCGTAATGCTGACACCTCTCCACATATCTGAAGGAACTGCAAGCCTGGGCTTAACAGACACCTGCTCTTTCTTTAATTTAGCATTTCAAGATAACTAAGCCTGTGAAGGGTGTTGCTGTCGTGTCTTGTTTCCATCACCTTCCAGGCTGCTGCGTTTGGTTTGGTGAGGCGGCTCTGGAGGGTCTGCTCCAGAGTGACAAGTGTCTCCAGGAGGAATTTCTGTGTCTCGCCCTGTAAAACAGAGCTAGCCCGCCTGCATCGCAGCAGTCCTGAGGGCTGGCCCTCGTTTGTGAAGGTTCAAAAGGCTCAAATATGTAGCGATGAGTCGTAAAATATGCAGCTGAAACTTTTATCCTTGTAAATCTGTGTGACATTATACACAGATGACTTTGGTGTCTGACCAGTGCAGCGTTGAATGTGCCCGTTTTGCAGTGTAGAAGTTTCCACAAATACTCTCAAAACCTGCAGGATAAAGGTGTGACCGGTCAGAAAGCCGTAAAGAATAAGAAACAGTGAAATGAGCCAAAACGCAGCCCAGCATTGCCGTCACGCGTTTAGCGGGTGCTTCTTTGTCTCTTCTGGAGTCTCAGATTAATTCTTTGAAGGCTTTCAGCCGGATCAGCGCTGGTGTAGAATGATGTACAAGGGAAAAAGGAAAGAGAACAGAAAAAACCCAGTGATTTTTCTGCTTCCAGAAGTGTGTATGAGAAAGAAACCCACTGTTCTGCAGCGCGTTGGACGCATCCGTTGTTGAGGGACACGGCACAGCCGGAGACATGGTGAAACGTTGCGTGCATTACCTTCTGCCTTGGGGTGTCTTGCTTCCCTATATTGCCCTGGTAGGCTCTTGCATGATGTCTTAAGGAAAGGAAAACAAAGACAGGGAGGGAAATTCTGCTGGATGCACACCAGGGAGTCCTGTGTGATGAGAGACAGTCTTCAGCCCTGGTCCTTTGTGCTGCTGAAGAAGTGCCGTGTCCCACCTGGGTACGAAATGTGACCTTTTTTATGTATTCTGGGCATTGCACAGAAGCATTTGTATGCATAACGTAAGCGGCTTAAATTTATTACAGGTCTTGCTGCAATTACCGGAGTTGATCTTAACTCTGCCATCGGCAAATATAAGTCAGTAAGATATTATTCTATCAGCTAGGCAGAAATCCAAAGTGAGGAACATTTGCTAAAAGATGTAGAACAGTTAGAAATATCTGTAAGCTTTAGTGTAAAAGATTGGGTGCTTTTGGAGTGTTAAAGGCATGGCACTATTTAAATAGAAAGTTGTAGATTAAAGAAAATAGCAGAGAAATGTCTGAGGCCTAACCTGATGTAATACAAACATTTCAGTGTAAAAGCCTAAGGTCAGCAACAGTCCTGATGCTTGAAATCATGTTCAGCTCCAGTGGCACTCCTGGGGTGAAATTTACCCCTTTAGGGTGTAAGTACATAAAAGTTGTTTCTTTCAACCAGAGATGAGATCCAACCAGTGTATCTTATCTCTCTGCCTGTGAAAAATAGTTTTAACGTGGCTCCTGGTTTTTTACTAGTGAAAATAAGGTTGAAAAGTTCATGAGCTCCTGTCTTACCACGCAGCTTTTCTATAGTGGAATCCCACACTGGCTCCAGACTTCGTGTGTGTTTTAGCTACTGGCTCTGTAAGGATGAAAAACTTTGGTAACCCTGTAAAGTAATCCCTGTTAAACCTTATAATTCCTGTAAAGTTTTCTAATTCCTGAAAACTTTTCTAACTCTCCTTTCGTTTCATATGCCAAGGATTGAGTTTTTGAAAGGAAGGTATTAAAAACTGGGGGGAAAAAAAATGTCAGCTATATTCAGTTTCAGGTACAAAAATTAATTAGCCAAAGAATTTCAATTTTCGTACTGGCAAGTCATACTAAATTAGCTTTCCTGTGGGAAAAAGAAAAGTTCAATTAAAACAAAAGACCTGTGTGGAAGAGATTCTGCAAACTATTTCAAGTTCAGTTTTCAGATCGGTGACAAATTAACAGGGATATTAAGATTTTATTCAGGTCTGCATTTTAAGAAACTCTAACTATACCAGTGTGCAAAAGATAAATAGAGTCAGTTCTGCATGACTTCTGATATAAAAACTAATAGGATGGAAAATTGCTATGAAGTAAAAAAAGTGTCTAGATATTAGATAATTAACAGTGCTTAGTTGAAGTTCTGTAACAGTTGACTGACGACAAGGATATTCACTGTCTATAACCTGAAAGCAAAGTCTCTTTCTTTACTTGGCTTGACAGAAATGACTTAAAAACAGCAAAGGACCACAACAGTCCTTTGAGAGGGACTTGCTCACATCCTCATTGCCCCTTTCAATGCTCTCTCTTACTGTCCTTCCCTGCTTCTGCTTTGATTTTTTTTTATGCTTCGGATATTTCTTCTAATCTCTTGCAGTGTTGTGGTGCCCAGATGCCCCGGTGATGTTCAGAGCCCAGCTCAGCCAAGTGTTTTATACAACCTAACCAGATTCGTCTCATCTAGCCTGGAGCACTTACGCAGTTGCTATTCAGGGAGAGCAAAGCCTGGCCACTTGAAGAACAGAAAGCACAATAGCTCAGAGCTGTTGGGAAGCAGAAGCAGTTAAAATACTGAGGTTGAGCCGCCTTCCCTTTTTTTTTTTTTTTTTTTAAATTGGTTTGTAACCCTACATGCTGGGTGTCAGGGTGACATCAGTAGTTCATTTTGACAGCAGGTTTCTTTTTGGAGCTGTTGAGTAAGCGCTTTTTCCTCTTATTTTTGGCTTAATTTGGAATAATTGTTATGACTTCTGAGGGCTTAAGAAACCTAATTATGTTATTGTAGTTTAGCCAATTACTGCGCTTTCTGTTTGGCTTAGAACCCATGCACAAACTTTCTTTGGTTCAGGCGGTACGCGTTGGTTTGTTAAACCACAGAACCTTGCTCGCGTGCATGAACCCAGGAAGCGCAATGCTGGGCTGGATGTCTTGCCGTTTGAAGACAGGGATGGAGTTCAAGCTGTTGGGTGCAGTAGATACTCCTTACGGTCTATCCCCATAATCACACAGATGGATGGGCAGGCAGCTGGATAAAAGGCAAATATCTTTGCTTGGGTTAGAAGGGAAGGAAAAGGTTTCAAACACAGCTTCGGCTTTGAAAGTCGTAACAGTAGGTGGAAGGATAGTAGGTCACCGTTGGGCTCCAGCGGGCAACCTGCGGTGGAGGCAATTCTGAAAGCATACGCCAGGGTGCTGGTTTGGGCAGGCAGTCGTGATGCTGAGCTTGCCAGTGGTCGGCTCTCTCTGGATGTCTGGTGAGCACCAGAAGGCGGTGGTGCGAACTTCGCTGCCGTGACACGGTGTTTCCAGCGTCGCCGTGGGTTGCTGCAAGCTGGACCCTGGTCCTTCCCTCTCTGTGGCACAATGAAGGGTGCTGAGGCTGCAGAGGAATGGCAACTTATGTGTTGTGCAGTGTCGGGTAGTGAGGATGGGTCATTGCCTCCATTGCAGAACCTCATCGCCGAGGAGATAAAGAGGATGGATGAGGACAGGGAATACGTTCTGGGAAACTATAAAGGACAAGCCAGCAAGAAAAGGGTGCCAACAGGAGACAGGGAACTTGGACAAAATAGAGCAAAGGATTTTCTAGGAGCGATTCTCTTGATCAATCTGTATGTGTGCTTCTCTGTCTAATAGCTACCGGACTCAGTACTCAAGCTAGATAGAGAAATTAGTAATTTAAAGTTCTTTAAGGAAGCCCTTGGCTCTGAGCAAGGCGCAGACTTTTGTGGAGACCTCTTTCACCCCAAGCATGCTCAGAGCCCTCCCTGGTTTTAGCATGGCTGAGCCTAAATTAACATTCCATTTTCACCACTTTGCAGACACCATCTATCTGCAACGTGATACTTATCCGTACAGCTGGCAGCTGTGGTGTCAAGTGCTACAGATAGATGAGACCATTACCACGACACAAATATTTTCTTTCTCCACATTCACTCTTTGAAGCAATCACGCACAACGAAGTTTGCAGCAAAATTGTACAGGACAAGAGTCAAAATTCCTCCTTATCTCTCTCCTAAGGGAATTTGGACTCTACATAGTCCAAAGATGCAGAGAGTAGGTGGTTGCTTTCTGTTTTACTGGACAGGTTAAAAAAGCAAGTTCTACTTGCAAGTCAGTAGCAAAAAGTATGCTTAAAGTAAGCATTTAGCACTCTGGTTTGCATAATACAACAATTAATATAGATTCGCTGTTAAGAATGCTCCCCAGCAAGAACAAATCACTCATAAATGAAAACCACCTCTAAAAAAAAAAAAAAACCCTTTTATCTGACAAACTCCTGAATTAAGTAATACTTGGATGTTCAAAGATCATAACAGAGCTGGAACAGAAGAGACAAGTCTACTGACTGTAAAAAAGCAAGTCATTCAAATGTGCCTGGCAAAGAGTATTCCAGGTTTGCTGTCTTGAGCATTTTTACCTTATCATTCAGGCTGCTGTCATTTTCTGTATGAAACTAAAGTCTTCAGACTTGCAAGCACCGGGTACAGCTAATTGTCTGATGTCTTCTTTGCATAAGGGCAGGGAACCAATATGAAACAAATCCGTCTCCTTCCATTTTGGTCATGAATTCCTGTATTAATAAGGTGTTTCAAGTGTTTGGGAATGAGGTTTGAGATGAGGACAGGGGACTCTGTGCTCAAAGGAGCCTCCTGTTCTCAGAACTGTGCCAGGGAGCTGGCTGAGAGGGTCTGGGGCAGGAGAACTGGAGAAGTTGATGGAGGGCACAGCATGGGAAGTATACGGTGCAGAGGCATGGGTGGACCAGGGTTTCTTCAAACAGTTGGAGAAAGCCTTGAAATTCCTGTGGGGGACTTTAACCCTCTCCTGCAAGGGCAGCTGGTTAAGGTGGAAGCGATGTAGGCGATTTCTGGAGAGGCTTAGGGACACTTTATGGATGTGTCCCCTGGGTGGGTTGCTTAGGGGAGGTGCTCTGCTGGATCTGGTAGTGAAGAATGAGGAGGAACTGGCTGGGGACGTGCAGATCAGTGGGAGCCCTGGCTGTTATACCTTGGGTGACAGTATTTAAAACATTTGAGATGCTGTGGGAAGTGAGGAAGCGGGTGAGGCCTCGAGTGACTTGATAGGGCTTTGAGGTTGGGTCTGTTTGGAGCAGTTGTTTGGCCCAGAGACCTCCAGAGGCCTTACAGATTGGGGTGATTCTATGAGTCTGGTTCTGTACCAAAACGGGAAATTACTAGAGTTTTATTTTATGAGGTCAGAATCTTCGGCCTGTGGATTGGTTTCAGTATTAGACAATTGTAGAGCTGTCTTTTCCTAACAAGTTATCCAAGTATGACCTTTTTGGAAATCACACTGAATTTTGGTTCTTTATCACAAAGGAAAGGAAAAGTATAAAGCAAAATATGACACATATGCAGCTCCTCTTCTGATGTGACTTTTAGTCCTGATAGTCTTATCTAAGGTATGAAATTTCTTTTACTGATTTTAGCCTGTTTCTTGAACAATCAAAATACAAAGTAACTGAAAATTCACCTTCAGGATGATTGGAGATGTACTTACTGGGAGCCTTAGGAAATAGCTGACTATAGTTTTAAAGCATTAAAATAATTTACTAGCCATATCTAACAGTACTAAAATAGAAATGTCTTTAAATTTGGTTAGTATTTTACTCTTTTTAAAACCTTTTTTCTCTTGTCTTTCAGTACAGACACTCAAGTTAATGTTTTCACTCAGTTTCTGCCACATTTGTGTAACGCTACAGTGGTTTGTTTGTAAATATCACAGTTGTTTGGTTATAAGAACTAGATCAGTTTATTAAACAAGCAAAAAGAAACCCCACTAGTGATGTTTGCTTTTAGTAAAAATGTATTTTATCGAGTTATATTGGGCAAACTTTGATCCAGCTGCATTGTTTTCAGGGTTTTTTTTTTTTTTTGCTGTGCAAAGTGCATTAATTGTACTTTACCTTAAAAGTTAAAGATGTGCTTGGGAAGGCAGACACCTACGTCCAGGTTACTGGTTTTGGTTTTAGATTGTTTCCTGAGAGGTAGCATTGTTATAAGCCATCAGGTAAATTTATATTTAACCTGGGTTATTGCACCATCCCTGCCAGCTTTCAAGATCTCTGGGAATTTTGGAGATTCGTGGATTCGGATGAAACCTTTACAACTCATGTTCAAATTTTGATCGTACACGACTTTTGTTAGAAGGAAATATTCAACTTTCTTCCGTACTCCCTCTAGTGTTTAAAGTACTATATAACTGAAAATAGAAAACAAATACAGATTTGTATTTACCCAAACCCTGTGAAAGAATTAATGTAATCTTTTCTTTCTTCTTGCTTAATTTCCTTTAGGGTTTTCTCTTGTTGGACTTGCAAGCCCATTTGAGCTCATAGCAAATGTGCGTTGTGTGCCCAGATGTGTTTGAAAAATTAAGGTTAAGTTGGGCTTTAGAGATAAAACATTTTCAGAAGTTGCCAAATACAAAATAGGAACAAGAAAAAAACCTTTGCTGTCAGTCGGTGCCTCTTTATTAGGCAAAATCGTTGATATCTAAATTAATCTTATGTTCAAGCATGTATTTGTTACAGTTCCTTGCAGTCACATTTAAACCGGTGCTGGAAAGAAAGACCTGGATGAAAGCAACTTGGATTTTTCAGTTACATAAAACTCTGAAAGGCTTTTACAAATTGCTTCTGTGTGGGAGGCAGCTTGCTGCAAAGCTGTCACTTGAAACTTTATCAATCAGAAGACAGTACCGTTTTTAATTATGCAGATTTTCAAAGTAAAATAACTTTCTCTTGCATGAAAATGTAGAACAGAGTCAGGTGAGATCTGGAACAATATGAAAGATTTTGAAGAGTTTGCTAGGCTTAATTGAAATAGCTGGAAAAAACTTGCTTTTATGAAGAAGTATAGTATACTTGAAGTGTTTTAGCTTACTTCTTTAGAAAAGAAAAAACTTTTCTCTCCTAGTATATTGTACAAATTGTCACTAACTTCTAATTATCTCTCTATCCAGCAATGGAATCCATCTCAGTGTATCCCTGAGTCTCTCTGTAATTGTAAAGATCTCCAGTCTCTGCATTTTTATGGACTAATTTAGGAGTCTTGAGGCCTAAAATAATGTGATGTAGAATTTTCTGTCCGTCAACACGCAGCGGGGGCAGCAAATGCTGTGCTCTTTGCAGAGTGTCTAATAAATCCTTTCCTTGTGGAGACAGTTTGAAGTTCTCACCAAATAGGTAAAATTTGCTGCAGACATCCTGATGTTTGTTAGGAAACCTCAAAACCTCTCAGCTGTGCTTTCTGGTTTGACTGTTACATGAGATGCCATGATGTCATGTCTCCTATATCTTCAGAGAGAAGAAACAAAGAGTTGGATTTTATGCTGCTTTAGCAAGACAGACGATCGGAAAGGAATGTGAATTAATCATGAACAGTCCATTTTGCTAATGTGTTTTGTGATGGGAGAGAGGGAGAGAGAGACTGTTTCCTTTTGCTCTTTTACTTTTTGGGTTGTTTGACTTCATTAGAAGTTGAATTATACTGTTTGTTCTCACTCTAAGAAACATGCATCGCTAACATGTCATGTAGTTATGACTGATATGTTCTCTAAACTCTCTTCTCCAGTGTTTGTTGTGCAACAGTGTTGGCACCACTACCTGTTGGAATTCGATAAAATCATGACTTCCACCAGAAAGAGGCACTTCTGAGACTACTGTAACAAAACCAATAAGCAGTTTTCTCTCTGATTTCTGCTGGCTTTCTCACTGGCTCCCTCTTTTTCTAATTTTAACATCATCTTTCATAATTTCCTCTCCTCTGGCAGTGCCGTCCTCTTGCTAAGCCTCATGCAGGAAGGTTGTCTGAGAAATCCTGCCAGCATTGCCCAGCACGGGGCTGACTCCAAGCTTCTCCCCTCCCCTGTGCTCAGTGTAGCTGGTAATAAAAATGATGGATTACACCTCTCCTTCTCAGGTTCTTTCAGATGCCTTGGTGACCCAGCGCTCATGCTCAGCTGTATTCGGATAGGGTCACAGGTCCTCACCCTCTGACTCTTTGCAGATTCCCTTTTAATATCATTGTGAACTTGCATCGCCTTTTTCTCGTTCTTTTTATGCTTCAGCCTGGAGTTAGCCTTCTGGCAACTTCCCTTACCCCAGTTGCTTTGTTTTTTTCCTTTAGCTCTGTTTTAAATCACAGTGCATTTCTGGATTCAACACCTACAAGGCTGTGACCCCTTCAGTGAACTTGAAGAATAGGCTATTCTGTGGGTTTTAGTCTCTCAGGGTCACAACTGCTGCCTCTTCTGTCTGGGAGTAGGGCACATCAAAGTCAACTGTCCTAGTTTTTGGCATTCAGACTCAAAGCCAAAAAAGAAATGTGGCTGTAACTTTGGGAATTTATGTCTCTCAGTCCATGAGTTCTTTTAGGTCAGTCAAACAAAAGTGCCAACTGCCATGGACATGCTCTTTCATCCCTCCATCTCCTAAACTCCTGGCTCAGCAACAAAACCCTAATCAGGAGTGTTGCAGATGTAGAGGCTGGTCTCCAAAGAGATTCTTGCAGCACCCGAGATCACAATCTCTGTGTCTGCCCTTTCTTTTGTGCTCCAAGACCTTTGAGCACAAAGGCATTTCAAGAGAAGCTCATCTGAACATTGGCTTTCTGTTCTCAGGCTGGCAGCAGCAGTCCTTGACTCCATCTATGCAATCAAAAGGAAAGAGGAGCTCTTCAGCGCAGCCCTGTACCACCCTGAGGCAAAAACATTTCAGCAATGCCCCGTAGCACCCTGTGCGGAACTAGCGCATGGAGCTTGTGACCCCTTGATGATACGGCTGCTTGATGGTGTGACCCCTTGATGACTGATCCACTTTATGAATTAGCATGCATCCCTTGGAGTCTTTGGAGCAATCATGCTGTTGCAGGAACCATATCCAGAAGCTGACCTTCCTTACTGCTATTCCCACTCCAACAAGATTTGAGGAAGAGTTTGGCTTTTGAGCCCATTCTTGGCTTCTCAGCTGAAGCAAGCGTAGATGTTTATGCAGTACTTCAGAAATCCACGTGGAAGCCAAATTCTTCCCTCTTATTTACTTGTCTATGAATTATGCCTGGAAATTACCTAAATTTATTTGTAACTAGTTGAGCATCTTGTGATTCATAGGTGTCTTCCCAGTAGTACTGCAGTAGATGGTTATTCACATCTAGCAAAGCCTCCAAATTTTATTTTCAAACGGCAGACTGTGAAGTGGGATTGACAGTTGCTGAAATTTATGGCATTTGTAGTTGTAAAAGAAAATGTACTATTTGAAGTAGCACCCTTACTGCATTTGGATTATAGGTTATACATACAGAGCATTTCTGACATCTTTGCACTACCCCAAATGAAGAAAGAAGAGGGGAATTCAACATTTAAAGATTTTAACTAAAAGAAGAGCTCTAGAAGTTGGAAAGTCTGCTCTTAAAATTCTCTCACCTCATTTAGGAAAATGGGGCGATTTAAAATGCCATTTTGAGATTGACATGAAAATTTGAAGGCTGTATCAGCGACTGTTATGTAAATGGTTCTTGAAAAGTCTCTGGATCATTTACTCAGAGGCGTATTTAAAGCAGGAAATGACTTATTCATGCATTGTTTCATGAACTCACACTGTGATTTTTTTTTTTTCAAACTACTTGAAAGGAAGCTCAGAGAATTATGAGTGCGTAGAAGCCCATGTGATAAACAAGGGCAGCAGAGTGGGTACGGAGGTGACGTGAAAACAAACCCTGGGAATAAATACTGAACAAACAACTGATACAACAAAACAAGCAGAATGAAATTGCTGAGCAAAGTCTTGACTTGGGATCTTTTCACCGTGAATGTCAGAACGTCTTTCAGGAATTTCACTTGAAAACAAAATTAACGCTTCAAGTTAAGATGTTCTGATAATATGTACCTGTCTTAGCCGTTGATCTAGGGTTAACTCTTGCTTAGGAAGGATTCTGGTCTTTTTATATGGTATTGTGTGCTTTTAATCCTTGACAAATGATTTTTTTTTTTTTTTTTTAATGCTGAGAAGGTGAGGCAGTTTTAGTTGTGAAAATGACTACAATAAAACATGTCAACTGGATATCAGAGGAGGTACCAAAACCATTTAGTCAGGACATTACTGCTTGTATGGATGGTAAGGCTTTTAGGCCATTTTTCTCTTGCTCCCATAAAGCTGTGTGAGAAGGTCATTGCAAGTGAATAACCTGAGCTCAGGGAACCACAGAGAGACGTGAACTTGGAAAAGAGACCAATTTGGCAAAGCTAATTTTACAAGGTTTGTTCGCACTGGCAGGCACTTTGCCTAAATAGGATGTAGGAGAGCTATTTCATTCCTGAATTTCCTACTCCCTCAGGATCCTGTGTCACTCTGGACACGTGATTTAACCCTTCATTTGATTGTTTTCCACCTGTAAAAAGCAAATGCTACTCTCCCCATTGCATAAGGGCGTTAGGAAGGACCAGTCTACTGGCAGCCGGGAGCTACTCAGACACTTCAGTGATGTGAACCATATGATTGCCTAGACAATAAGCAAGGAGAGACTAATTCAAAGATCCTCTCCAACAATATCATTGCTGACCCCATGTTCCATAATAATGTATTTGTGATTTGATTTATTCTTTCTAGAAATCTTTTTAATATGTCTTTATTGTTTCTGATTTAATTAGTCTCTGTCCAGTTCTTCAGCTTATCAGGATCATTCTGTTTATACTATCCACTAGCTCATATAGCCACAAGATTATTGTAGCACAGAAGAGCTTTGCATGTTATGTACCTTTGGTTAGCATAGTTTCTATTTTTTTTTAGAAATAGTTTGTTAATTACTATGTGGCTTAGCATTGTCTTAAAAACAGGTCTGTGGGAAACATCAAATCGTCTCCTTGAAAAGTATGTTGGTACAGAAACTATCACAAAAAAACGCCCAGTTTGCTGAATGGGCTTTAACTGCACAGTTTGTGTATCAGGTTCATGTTGGAAAGAGCGTCCGTAACAGAAAGGCACCATGGCATACGTTCATTTGGCTCTTTCTGCTCCTGTGAAATTCTAATTGAAGTATTAAAGTTAATGTGGCCTTTTCTTTAAGCTCAGAGTAATTTCTAAGTTTACACGTGGGCTTAAATCTGAGCGCACTTTTCGCTCTTCTCGGTTTATTTTGCTGCTTACAAATCATTGCAGGTCAGTTTGACTAGATGGAAAATAAAGTTTGGTAAAGGCTAAATGTTGACTGCAACGAAAATACATCTTCATATCTAATGGACCAAATGCCCCTGTCTCCAGAGGGAATAGATTTTCTTCAACATGGAGAGTTTTTCAAAAGCTGTTGTCTTCTGCCCTCTAACAGGCCAGCTTTGGCGACAGCGTGTAACTCAGTAAAATCAGTAACTTAATTGTGTTTCCTTCAAGAACCACGGGCTCCTTCAGGCATGAGTTTTAGTTTGGTACCTTTCTTAAATCCATGCAAACCTTACTAGGGCGTTAGTCTTCAATGCTTTGGGCTTTTAAACCTGACAGTCCATATACAGACTCCACTGAGAGAGGACTTGGGCTGGAAGGATAAAGAGTTTCGAGTAAGGATGGCTTTGGCTTTGGCTTTGTGCAGATCTGGGAAGATCAGTTCATGTTAGTATTGACAACGCTGATCCTCATGGATAGACCGACTGCCATTCCTTTGACTTAAAAAAAAAAAAATATATTTTCAGAGAGGCCTGGGGCTTGCTGTTGTGATATTCTCAGTTTTATCTGAGTAAATGACAAAAAAAATTTCTGAAGATGTCAGAGTGTCTCCGAAAGAGTAATACCTTGTAGATACAAATCTGAACGAAACTGCTGCTGGCTACAGGTGCTGTGGTGTAGATAGAGAATAACATGGATAAATTTAATGTAGAACTTCTACTCTCACATTTTTATTTGAACTTTTGATGCCTAACTCCATTTTGGAAGTGGAGCTAGAGAAACCTTCACAGTTTTGTAGTTCACATTGACTAATGGCTTTTAATTAATAGAGTCAATGTATGTGTCACAGCCAGGTAAGGAGAAATACAGCTCAGGCCTCCTTGGCATTGCACCTCTGTAATCAGCTGTCTCTGGACTTCAAGGCAAAGGTGAAGATCCAGGGTCATGAGACTGAAAACGTATCAGAGATTGTTTCTCACATTTATCTTTGCCAGTTGTACAGGAAAGGCGCCTTTGACCTGAAAACACCCACGCTATGTAATGGCTGATGGTGCTATATTGTGATGAGAACGTGTTTTTCATAAAATATAACCGAAAGGCTGAATTCTGAGCTATTGAAGTCCCTCCTTGCTCAATGCCGCTTTTCTGGGGCCAATTTAGAAATGTCCTTGGAGGCATTCTGTCATTTTTTTTACCTCTCTCAGAGCTGTCTCCAGTGTGCTCTGGAGGAAAAGGGCGTGCTGAGCCTCCATAGTTAGTTTTAAACAAAGATTTAGTCAATGCAGACACTATGATTGGATTTTATGGTATTTTATGCATGAGCCAAACAAGAGAAACCTTGTGTTCAAAAGATCAGTTTGTGGCAGCAGGAAGAACTGAGTCATGCAACCTCTGATTTGCAGGAGGCAGAAACGCAAGGAAGAAAAGGGTGCTCAGAAAGATTAATCTTAAATCAAGGCATTGTGGTTTAGATTTAATCCTTGTTTTTTAACAGAGAAAAAATGTGTAACTCAAACAGTGAAGAGAGTTCGTTTATAAATCTGAAGAATAAATCAAGAGAAATCATGTGTTTAGGCAAGGAAGTTTCTTGTATCCCTCTTGAAATATATGTATATATGGTGTTTCTTATTCATTCAAGTTAAGAAATATGAACTCCAGGACAGTAAAAACAAAATTCTTTACTTGGCTCCACAGGGTAATAATTCAGACGGTTCATCTCCATGTGATCTACACATGTTAAAGAAAGATAAATCAAGCAGTGGATAAGAGTTATTAATTGCCCACATAAAAGAACTTGGGTCTGACATCATGCGGGTGGAAGGGATGATCAGACCAAAGTGGAGTTTACAGAGAACAGTATCAGAAAAAACACTTTTTCGTGCATCTTCCCAGAGGTATCTTACTATGCCCCCTTTTGCTATCAGCTGTGCATTTGTCTTTGTGCATGGTGTGGAAAAAGCCTTTAAATGGAAAAAGCAGAGTTAAACCTACCCCCTCCATATTTTGCTTCTCTCTGTTTAGTCCCTTTAAACGCTGGTCAGTGACCATCTTCCCTTTCTTCTGTGAACAGGGATCAAAGCCTGGTTTATTCAGTGCCTCCGAACACCTGATTATCTTTGGTACTGTTTTTTTCTTTGCTGTCTGTGTGTAGATACCTTTTTGGGATTGAGAATTCTCAGTAAAACAGATGCTGGCCTGGTCTCTATGTTAGTTGTTTTGTATACTGGAAGAAAAGGCAGTAGGTTTCAAATCCCACATAATTGGATTTTGCTTCAAAGGAAGGAACTTCTTTCCATTTTATTGGACCATATCAGTGATCCGTTGCTTATTTTTATTTGCTGTTCAGAAAGTGAAAATGTGTAAGAGCATGCATATACAAACATCACTAATTCTGATAGACAGTTTAATAAATAACTGGACCTATATTTTTCAGTGCCACCATTACTCTGACCTCCGAAGCGCTGAGCACTTCACAGGCAAAACAAACCGGATCCCTTCTTCTGAGATTTGGTATTCAGCAGCCCCAAATTCTCACTGCTATGAAGAGCCTTTTGTGCACACAATCACATCTTTTAGGTATTTACATATTCAAAGTAACTTCTGTACAGAAGCATCAAAGATCAGGGCCTAATGGGACAAGAAGCAGAAGAAAGAGCTCATTGTCGGTAGGTAATAACTCCTTGTCATTCTCTGTGGGAGGCTGGTGGAGGTTAAAAAAAATGGGGAAAGATCGTTGCTAAGCACTTGCCATATCATCTCTTGGTTAACCAGCACCCAGAATAGCCTGGTTTTAAGATCTCCTCTCCCAAAAGTTTTCTATAGCTGTCCTGCAGCCTTTCACCGGAAAGTGAAGCTGAATTTAGTTAGTCAATCCTCTGATTTTAATGCTAGCTGTAGCTAAGTATTAAAAATGCAGCATTACTTGACCCCTCTGAGAGCCCTCTGGAACATTCTGTTTTCATATTAGCTCTTCTCCATCAGTATTTCATATTTGTCATGTCATGTTACTTTTAAGCCTATTGCTATTTAACATGGAGTTGTTTTAATTTGATCTTTAACCCGCATTTTTCTATAATTTACCATTACGGGGATGTGAGAAGGGGAACTTTGGAATGGCAGTGTGATGATTCCTTATCGATATGTCACTGGTTGCTCCTTCTAACATGTTTGGGAATTTCCTTAAACTCCATTGTGGCAACAGGGAAACTTGTCCCCCAATTTGAAATCTTATCAGAATCCATTTCTGCGGTTGAAAGACTGCTGATTTCTCTCCGAAGCCAGAAAGGAGGCTATTTGACATTTGTTTGTTGGCTAATCTGTTCGAGAAATCTTACATAAACTCTTAGAGGGGAGCTGCCAATTTCTGCACGTTGGAGGAGAAATGCTTCCTTATTTGGAGAGGTTTGCTCCTACTCAGGGCCACAAGAGTGGTTTCCAAACGCTTCTGGTATTTGATGACTGTGGCATAACTTTGGAAATCTTTGTGCGCTTTATATTTCTCCTTTCAGCTGTTTTGACACCAACTGATGTGAAAGGGTGGCAGTCGGGGAAAAAGTCTTCCAAGCTTTGCTGCCTTCGGAGAGTTTGTGGCTGGATTGGAGGGGTTGGAGGGAGGGTGGGTTTTTTCTGTGCCAAAACCCACCTACAGAAACCCCCCAAACGAAACCACCCCCCTCCTTTTTACCCAGATATTTTGTTTTGCTAAGGAATGGAAAACAGCAAGACAAGAATATGTCTGAATTTCTGTGGGACATCAAGGGTGGCTTCTCAGCTTCGGGAAGGTCCTCACCTACGTCGTGGGCAGGATGTCCACGGGCAACAGCAACAGGGGCTGAGCCCTTTTCTTGGCCGCGATCCTGCTGCGGTGCGAGGTGTGTGGTTCCCTCGGGACAAGGGTCCCTTCAGTGGCCATCAGGGTCACTTCTGCCGCGTGCTGTGAAGCCAAATCTGGGGGCTCAAGTTGAGCTTGCTTCCGTGGCGACTGACTTCCATCGGTGCACCTAGTGCAGAAACCTCTACATTAGTCACTTTTGTGGGCTGCGGGGTTGCTGCCAAGGCTGTAACGCGAAGGGTTCAGAATTACTTGTGGAAAGACTGACCCCAGGGACTCCAGTGGTTATTTGCGGGGGCTGGCATCTGGGGAGAAATTTTGTTCTTCTCCTAAAGAGCCTCTTTCCCTTTCCTCTGACCTACACGTGTATCCAACGCACCCTCTGCGTTACGCTTTCCTCAGTTTCCTTATTTTTTCTCCTCGTATTTGCAGAGCTGTTTGTTTAGAAATGTGTATCACTGTTTCTCTGGAATTTATTTGCTAACTGCCAGCTCCGGAGTTGGTTTTACATGTTTAATTTTATTATGTTCATGAGGCAACGTTGGCAGGAAAGGCACTATAAAAAGCATTCATTTCATGGAGTGGTACAAACATGTTTTCAGCTGAATTGATGACACTGAATATAAAACACTTCTCATTTATGCTTCCCCTTAAGGTTTGTTTAATGAACTAAAGTTTTTCATATTACTTAGAGGTGCATCTCTTTCTGCCCAGCCAGAAAGGTTATAAAATTTAATATGCATTTACAGCTGCTGTCTTTTGTAAAATAACATGCTTAGGAACATTTCTCCATGAATCTTAGGGTGTTACGTCAATTCCTACACTCCCTTCTTTTTTCTTACTCTTTCCTCTTGAACCTTCAACTCTTTTATGGGGAACATGGGAATAAAAATGTCTACGCGTGTGGAAAACCTGGATCTGGAAGCCAGTTGTGAAGCTATCTTGAAATTTTGACGCAGCGACCTGTTTACGCTGTGAGGAACTAAGTTGTTTGAAATACACCGGCATTTTTAGTCTTCAAGTTGTGTTGACACTGTGTGTGAACAAACAGCCACAGTTCCCCATTGCAAATAATTTATTGAATTTACATATAATATTTTTCCCTGGCAGTGGGATAGTATTAATTAAAATGCTCGTTATGACTTATGATCTGAGACTTTGCAGGAGACACTTCCTTAGGCTATTAACAAGGGCTGTAATGAAAAACGTGTGTTTCCAATGCTGTTTCATACATTGGTGTCTAGAGGCTAGAAGTGGTCCTGTCTGATACCGCTCCATCCAGGACTCATCTTAATGCTTAATTAGTTTTCTGTTGAGGTTGCACAGGTATGCCAGGTCGTGTGGGGAAACTGGGAAAGATAAGACGTGTAAAGCAGAGCCTGAAGTGGGATAATTTGACCGTGCTGCTTTCCTGTGTGCAGGTACTGACATGCAGTTAGCGCTTCATCAAGGTGTTGATCTCCTGCCCATCATTTCAGCTGACCTGTATTTTAATGTAAATATTAAAAACAGTTAGAACAAGGTGTTGCATAAAATCCCGTGTCTTATGTTCTTGCTGTTGTGACTCTTCGTCCTCCAGTGTAGCTCCTTTTTCTACCTCTAGCACTTGCGTGTTGACAGTAGCTTCAGCTGGAATAACTCCACCTTGGGCAGAAGCCAATCGTTTATCGAACTTTCTGCGCACTTGAAGTGCAGATCAAAATGACAGACATCAGCGTGCAGAGCAGATGAGGGTGATCTCAGGCCTGTTTGCATGGACTAGTTGGAGGAAGCTGTTACAGAAAGTAAAGCGCGGGCAGAGCTACGGGAGGCTTGCTCAAGAAGGTTACTATTTCATATCAGTAATGGGTATCGCATCAAGAAGATGCCATATGCCTCGCTGAATATCTGATAGACATAGGAGACTTTGAACAGAAAGAGTTTTTGAGCCAATGGCTTATCAAAGGCTGTCAGAATAATCATTTTTTCCCCTGATTTCAGTCAGTTGCTGTCTGACAATTGAAAAGCAAGCCTATTCAGAGCGCGTTCACCCACGCTGGTGCCTGATCATCAGTGCTCTGCAGCCATAGACTTGGAATCAAAAAGGAAAAGTACACATACGAGGCACCAAATGGAGGTTGTTAAACATGAACCGTATGTGTTATTTAGCTTTAGAACATAGTAAGGTTATGAAACCATTCTTGGAAATGAAGACAAATACATTTCCTGTACATCAAAATCATTTGTAACAAATAGATGCATTAGAAGCTTGCTGAAAGATGGGACGGAATAAAGCTGGCAGAGCCCTGAACTTCAGCTGACAACTGGGGCCTATTCATACGGCGATAATGAAGTTCGGGCAGTTGTAGGAACATGATTAAACATGGGGCTTGATAATGATGGGCAAAGGATTTTAATTTTTATTTTGGTGGACTTTGTAGTCTCCTCAGCATGAGTTGGAAACATACTTCCCGTTCTCGCCAACGTTATTGGGTCTGAACTCAGTATTACTCAGTAATAATACTGAACTCAGTATTAATTGGTGTCAAAGCTGAACTCAGAATTAAATTAAAGTATTATGGTTTAGGCTTACCTGTCCATGTAATTCCCAACACTCATACTGGAAGTCAGTATGCAACATTAATTCCTTTTTTTTTGTAGTAGGAGAGGTGGGAAAAGAAGATGCCAAAGGCTACCCACAGACCAAATATTGCACAGTGCATAGTCAAGTGAAATCTGAACATCAGTGATTACATTTTTAGTAGGATAAGTGTTCTGACTGAAACGCAGCAATCTGTCACTTGGCCTTTCTGTGACATTCAGTGCATTGAAATTACCAGGGAAAGATTGGGCTTTGACATGCTAAATTAACTAAGTTGGGAATTCGAACTTTATCATCTCTGCTAATTGTTAAAGGGAGAGTTTGTCTTTTATATTCTAGGCAGGCTATTCAGACAGCAATTAATAAAAAAAATTAAAATAAAAATATTCTCCGAAAAGATCATCTTTGGAAGTAGTAAAATTGGTTGATTAAGAGAAATAACTTTTAATCTGAGCTGCAGCAGTGCAGTGATTGTACTGGGCACTTTCCCGTAAAGTCCAACATAACCATAATTAGTGTTTATCTGCACGGCATTTGTCGTTGTGAAGTCACAGCGTTGCATTGGGGCACGGAGTCTCTCCTGGTGAGACTGGGGTTGTTCATGGCCACCCTGCAGTGGCTTCTGGTGCAAACCAACATTTACTTTCTTTTCAGGGTAAAGACATTAATTTTGGATTGGGAAATATTTTTGTTACTGTTAGTTTTCTTTTTGTGGTGGATGAAGTCGAGGCCAAATTAATTGCTGATATAGAAGGCGATCTTTCATAAAGAGAAGGAAGCCCTGGCAACTACATTAGTAGGTGAAGAATAAATGATTTAAAAGAGCATTTTAGGCATCTAGAAATTTATGTTCTTGCCCGTGAATGATGATGTTTCACTCCTAGTTTTTTATTTCTCTTGGTGTGGTGTCTTCAGAGCTTTAAAAATCCACTTGACCTAAAGATAAATGATGCTTCTCCGAGTCCTGTGCAAAGGCTGCTGCAATCACAACCCTTACATTTTATTAAAAATTGAACCATGAAATGCTCTTTGTAATTATGTTTCCTTTAGGATGGGCTGCATTTTTGTTTTCTTTGTACTTGTTTTTCAAAATGTAATTTTTGTTTCTGAGAGGTAAATGGTAAATCCATGTAAATTGTGCCAGGTGACGGTACTGGGACCATCTCTGTAAAATCGAGATATTTCGGATCTGAAATCCTGTTTACTCAAGAAGTCATTATCTATGAATGTCAACAAATCCATTTATTTTTAGCTCCCAGACAAATGTGAGTCCTGGACAAATGGGTAAATGACATTTCTGGGTACTTTTAATGAGTAGTTATGTACCTACATCAACGGCCTTGTCGTGAAAGATAGCTTTCAATATCTCAATTATCTGAGTGTTCTCCAACCTTGGCTTTCTATTCCTAGGTGTAGATATGAATGTGTAGGCCTTAAGCTAAGCAAGTATTTACAGAAATAATTGGCTAGTCCGTGTGGGAGAGTAGAGGGACTTCAGGAGTAACAGGATGAAATTAGGGAAAAAAAAGAATCACTCCTGACTGTGAGGTCTGTTAGGCCCACTTTTGTTTTTCCTGAAGCAGAAGGAGCTACCAAAGTACATGAGATAGAAGAGCAGATGAGATGACCTCAAACATTTAATTTTAGTAGTGATTTCAGGATAAGGTGATGAAATTCAAATTTGTGCGTTAAAATGGGTGCTTATGTATATGCACACAGCGTTATTTTGGCACGCTCCAGCACTAGGTGAACAGTGTGGGCAAAGCTGTAATTGCAGCCGTGCATGTGCAATTGTTAACAGAAAATTCCGTGGGCAGCCTGACTTATTGCCAGGCAAATTTAGATGAATGGAAGCACCATCTACATCATTTTTGACAATATGTAAGTGCATGAATTAGAGAAGGCTTCTTTGCTCATTCATTCCCCCCCTTGCTCTTGGAAGGCGGTTTCAGGTGGCAAGGGCAGGTTTATGAAATCTCGATTTATGATGTGTTGCCGACAGCGGGAGCGTGGTGAGGTCAGTTGCATCGCCACGACTTCAGCGTGCCCATCCTCCCTCTGGTAGTCCCATCCTGAGAGCACACGCTGAATTAATAGAAACAGATGAAGATTAAAGGAAGGTAAAATATAGCCTGTGATTTGTGTGCATATGTACATGCCTACGGGCGTATATAAATCTGTTCAGGTCCCTGTTTCCGTCCAAGGAAGAGTTCGCAAATAACTCTTACTCAGGATGAAACCACAGGAATTCGGTGTGATGGTGTGAGCAGCATCCTCTTCCAAACAATGTGGTCAAGGACGGGCAGCATTACACAAGCTTCCTGCAAAGCTCACGTTGCATCCTGAGGCTGAGAGTCTGACGTGAGAGGGAGAGATTGATGAGATGAGGACAATGTATTCAACGGCTAATTCATAAAAATGAAAAATATATCTTTTAGGAAACCAGGAGGATATTTCTTTGCCAAGCCTTTCCTTTTTCCATATCATGTATGGGGAGAAAAAGAGCACAAGGCACTGACAGCTTGATCCAACCGCTATAATTAAATGGGGGAGGGTGAGGAAAGGAGTCTTGCTGATCTCAGGAAAGCTTTGCTTTCCATTACTTCACGTTTATGCAGTGCTGACTTCACAAGATGTTTAATTCACATAAACACCTAAATGTCTGGAGACCTGCAGCACTGCTGCCGTGAAGGCATCCTTGGCTTGCCTGAGCTCTGCCCGGAGGTATGGAAGTCCCATTGCCAGGTCCGCTGGCTGTGCACCTACTGGGGGAAGGCCACAGCACAAGATTTGTAGATAAGGCAGAGGAGAAGTGCTGCTTTTTTTGCTGTCAAACCCAGCTGAAATGCTCTTTCATTCTTTATTAATTAGTCAACGTAACGGTACGATCAGGCACGGTACAAGGCACGCAGCGCATCTGCACAAAAGTGAAGCGTAAAGCGGCCGTGTTGCTTTGTCACAAGGATTCAAGCTGTTCTTTTAATTATAGACCAGGTTAGTTAATAAAAGTAAAGAAAGAAAATGAGACTTCTTCTCAGAAGTATACAGTGTACTGTCAAACCTTTTCCCATTTAATGGTAATTAGTAGGTAGATGAGCGTGGTGCTTCACCGTTCTGCCACCCTCCTGTTACACGATACGCGTTTGTATACACAGTTTTAAATAATGGATGAATCTGGTGTAGGTGGAAGTTGTGTCTCAGAAGTTTTGTCTTTAATCTTTTGGATCGCATGGCCTTATAAGCTGTGAGAGACTGAGGACAGATATACAATAATGTTCCCTAATATTTTGGCTTACTGTGTGAAGACACCTTCTTTAAACTGTTAAAGTTTGCAATACACGTGAAGTTAGGTGAAGCTGCTATAAAGTAGGAGATACGAAGGAGGAACGTCCATGTGGTTTAGTATTTCAAGAAGTCTCTGGACAAACTAGGCTCTGAACAACTTGATCCAGGTAAAGATGTCCCTGCTCACTGCAGCGGGACTTGGACTAGGTGGCCTCTAAAAGTCCCTTCCAGCCCAAATTATTCTACGATTCTACGATTCGATGAAATTACAGAGTTACTTAATGATGATTTTCTTTTTCAAAATGCTTCCCCCATATAATCTGCTTTAATTTCTCTGAGGGCAACCAGGACAGACCATGGCAGCACCTTCCATTACATGGGGGTTCCCTCTGGTTTCTGGGTCTTGCCTTTTCTGGGCTTGGGGCTCTGACATTTGGGAGGGGGATGCCCTCAAACTGGGGAGGTGCTGCGTCTCTGTGCTGTCATGTGTCCATCAGGGCTTTTGAGGGTTGAGTGCTGATGATAACCCTTTCTGTCTGTGACTTTTGCCCAACCGTAGCCATCTGTGTGGGGCCTTCTGCCGTGGAAACAGAACAGGATTGCAGGAAAGCGCTATTATTTAGGTTTTGAATTAAGCATTCAACATCAGGAAGGACCAGATTTAAGGCTGTGCAAACTTCATCTAGCTCCCTTCTCTGCACGTGGTATGATATAGTCTGTAATTACACCTTCTCCGCGGGATCCCAGTCATATTCAGCGCACATGACAGCAACAGTGAGGGGAGGATTAAGATACCAAAGCAAGCTCAATCTGAAGCATTTAAATTTGTGATTTAAATATTTTGAATGTTTCTATATGCATCTGAGCTTTGTGCGATCTGGAGTGAAAAATCACCTTGGCCGCTTTAGCACCTACTTGGTAATGAATTATGTCAGTTAGCAGGGTGGTGGGAGAGATTCAGGCTGTGTAGTTCAAGCACTTCTGCGTGAATACTTAAAAAATAAAGCTAAAAATGCAGAGACGGCAGCGCTGAAGCTGCCAGAGATGCTGGAGGCTGAGCAGTGGTGGGAGGTGAAGGCAAGGGAAAGCTGCCGGCCAGCTGCCTCGCTGCGGGGACAGCAGCCGTGGTGGCACAATTTATGGGGCAAAATAGAAATGTTTTATGCCTCTCATCTCAGATTTCCAGGGTCAGGTTTGTCTTATTCTTCGCCATACATTGCCTGTGAATTTGATCACTGTTATTATCGTCTTGAGCTTGCTTTTTGGGCAGAAATAATGCTCTTCATATCGTGATTATTACTAACTTTCTCTGTGTTCACTCGTATTAAATGAGAATAATGCAAAAACTGGGTTTTGTCTCCCCGGCTGCGGATTTCATCTCTCCATGGCTCTCCTGAAGGTTTGACTGGGATGATGTGGGGTTTGTGATGCTGGCCCTGGACCAGGGGCCGTGTCCCTTACGGTCACCCGGGATGTGCAGGGGTGTGCTCGCTTTGGTTTCTAAACCTCTGAATTTCTGAGGAGATGGCTCCCTCGTGTGGTGGCACCACACAAACCTCACCTCCTGCCTCTCCTGGAAAGGAAACCAAAAATTGCTCTTTTTTTGCCATAATAGCAGGTTTCACACAGCCATGTAGGGACCTTTTCCACTGCTCGAGAGGCTGACAAAGTGAAAAGCATTGCTGAGCTCTTGTGTTACTGTGTTGAGCTCAAGGCCATGATGTGATCCACCACTTGCGTTTGAGAAAGAAGGGCAAACCTGCCCAAAAAGTTCTTATTAAATTCTTACCAACAGTCTCACTGCATTAAGCTGCTGGAAAACCGCGCTATTGGGGACCCAATGCTCAGAGTGGTTGTTAGGTTAGTGCTTTACTGATCGGCAGGGGAGTAATTTAGCTGAGCAGGAAACTCATAAATAAAATAGCAGTACAAAAGCCTGGGGAGCTTCGAGGGTAAGCAACAGTAAATGTTTCAACAAAGTCTTTTTTGCTGGATGTAAACTATTCCTCAGGCTCCGTGTAAGTTTTTGACTTGAGGTTGAGCTGTAGAAACCAGAGAGCGTGTTATTAGTATGGTGTTATAGGATGATCACTCTTCCTAATGAAAAGCGGTATCCTCAGAATAGTACAAAGTCTTACAATCAGCTGCTGTTGCTTAGTGAACATTAATTAAATGAAACCAGTACATGGCTTTGGTCTATTTATTATTTGATCCATTTAAAGTTCAGAATGAAAACTTTGGCTGTTGTTATGCATGTACGCCTCCATGGTACGAAAGCTGGATCTAGTCGGTGTGCGGTGCTGCTCTTGAGCTGCCTCTACGAGAATTCTAGTCTCTGTAGTGAAATTATTTTTTGCCTTAAAATTCAGCTACTGAGCTTGTCTCTCTTTTGCATTCAGTGAGCGTTATCACTGACTTTAAAAACTGAACGTGCTTGGAGGTTAGCCCGCATGAGACACAAAGAGATAAGTGAATTGTCATCATCATCTCACTGTTTCAGTGTCACAAGGGAGTTTTATTTTTCATATTTTATAGCAAGAGCTTGTATAATCCTTTTTTTTTTTTTTTTTTTTAATTATATAGATCTTTTCCAATTTTGGGAAATTACTGTTGTTTCTCCAGCTTCGCAAATAATAATAATTACAAAAGATGACTGGACTGGGAGTGTTTAATTAAGATTTTTTTTTTTTAATGCAATATCAGAGGTATTTCACTTACAGTTCAAAGCATCTTTCTTTCTTTCCATGATCATACCATTACGTAGCTGTAGATACTTAACTCACCTCCTGATTCAATCCCTTTGGGGTAGGGTGTTCCAAGCATCATCTTCCTCATGTTTTCTAGTGGCATGTTGTAAAATACTCAAAAAAAAAAAAAAAAGGGTGATGTGTTACGAAAGCCATGACGTTCTCAAAGTATTAGCCGGGTGAAGCCAAGTCTGCTCCTCGGGATCATGGCTGTGCAAAGCAAGACTTTCTACAAGTGAGGAACCACAAGCAGAACGGCTTTTCATCGGCTGCCTTCGGGTTTGCAGGTGAATACACAGTATTATAATTGTCTTTTTCATCTTGTTTTCTGTGCAGTGTCCATAACTATTCGAGAAGGAAGCTGAGCTTGATATGCTGGGATCAGGACTTTCTTTGTCCTCTCCCCTCCTTGGCAGGAGAGAGGCGGGAAGCCAGGGAAGCGATGCTGGTAGGGCTGCAGGGATGGGACCCAGCATCCCTCAGCGGCCAAGCGTCCACATGGACCCGTCTGTGCTGCGCCGCCCGGGGTCAGGGATCACTCCCGAGACAGATGCCTTTCACGGCGTAGACGTATGTGTTTCTGGTTTATAAAAAAAAGCAAAAAAAAAAAAAAAAAAGCCAAAAAAAAAGCCACCAAACTCTTGCAATATAGACAGCTGGTCTGGCAGTTGGTAATGTGAAGGCCTATTAAAATATTTATGCTATTTGTTATTTAACTTCATTTGTTTTTTTGAAAGAATTTGGAAATGGGCTGATTAAATAAAATAGTGTGAGGTCGCTCCGGTTGGGAGTGACATGTATTGGCAGAAATCTGGGGGCACTGGCAGCACAGGGGACTAATATTCTGTCTTTCACTCTCCTGTAATCTAGTCATTTTGTTTTCGTTCGGAGCGAGAGGAGGTGCTGATAAATATGCTGAAAATATTTTCACACTTCTGTTGGGTGGAATTTTGATTCAGTGACTGGTACACGAAGGCCTGGCTTCATGAAAGCTTCTGAGTCAGTGAGAAGGCTCCTTTTGACTCAGCCGTAGCAGTGGAAATCAATGTTAAAAATGCCACCCCCCCACCTTAAGGTCTTCAGAAAACTTGCGGTGCAGGTTTTAATGAGGGATCCAACTTTTAAAACTCCTCGACTCTTTAAACCGGGATGCCCCAAACGAATTTGGACAAGTTTCAAGTATCATTTAATTGTTTTCCAAGAGAGAATAGCTCTTTTGGAAGCGCAGAGTGGCTATTTTAATTAGAGAAAACTAAAACCAATATAATTAAGTTTAGCATCCTCGGGGAATGACGATACCAACACTGACATCACCACTTGAAAATTTACAAAGGGAGATTTTAAAAGCAAGAGGAAGGGAATCCATGTGTCCACTCAAGGCAAAAGCTCAACAAATTGGTTCGTTCCGTGCGTTCAGGGGAGGCCGCGTTGGATGGGCGCATCCTCATGCCGTACAGGGGAGGGGCACGGCACATGCAGCGGGGGAAAAGTGAGGGGTTGACGATGGCATGGCCACCGAAAAGGCATTTTCACAACAATAATAAACCATAAGAAATGATCACCAACAGTGGCCGAGTTTTGAAAGAAGGAAAGAGGTATGGAAAGGATGGAAGAGCGCGAGGGAAGAGGCAGGAGAAAGAAGTCCCCAAATTGCTCCTTTTCCAGTGACCCACTTGAAGGCCAAACTTCCTTGAAAAATATATGTAAATTCATAAAAATAAAACCATCTAGCTAACCAACCTGCAGTTCAGCTAGGTACTTATCTAACTCCAGATACTGGCTTTCGCTGGCTTGTGTTCAACTCTTTTGACTTTGGATAGCTGTGGGTGTTGTGAAAGCTTTAGAACAGAGACCAAGAGGTCAGTCGTAATCTATGTTCGGAGATGGTGATACAGCATGAATAAATGGTGCTAGACATATGGAGATCAAATTAGTAAAGCCTGGTTTCATGTTAACCATAGATAATACGGTGTGAAATTATTTAATTAGTAAAACTCCCTAGATATTCTGGGAAACAAAAGGAGCAGATTGGAAGAGAAGCAATGTCGAAGTGGTCAAGGAGATGAGTAAGGGAGTCTCCATGGCTTCTTATTGTTACTAGGGGAGTGAGAAAAAGGGCAAATTTTCTTCTTTGGTGAGCTGGAGTCATGTTAGCTCAGTTGTGGGTGCATGCTGAGGAACTGGCAGGCAGGTCTGTACAGGTGGGTGTCTGTGCGGCAGCTGCATCTCTCGTGCTGGACCAGGACATCAGCCCTTCCCGATATCTCCCTTTCCACAGCATCTCATGTTATTTCTATGTTATTCTGGCGCTTAAAGATTGATATTTGCAATTTTATAATTTTTTACGTGTTTAGAGGCTGATCTTTATTAGGGCTTTTACAGATAGCGCTATGTAAGTTGTTGATGAACTCTCCATTATGTTTGGTTTTTTTTTAAGGTTGAGGCTTTGTAAGTTGTCCTCACAGCAACCTGTTGCTCGGGCTCTTACGTATTTCCTCTCAGAATATGTGTAGGAGCTTTTTTGGGTGCTCAGCTGGTTAGTGTGTTTGGCTCTACCAGCCACCTGGATGGATTCATTAGAATATATTTGTCATCAAAATTTGGTTTAGGTTCCAGCAGCAGGGAAAGCTCTTCCTTCCTGCTCTTTTCTTCCTCTGTGACTTTTAATCTTTAATACACAACATTACACTGTTGTTTCAGTCTTTTTGTGACCTGGACTGGGAGGAAGGAAATGCGATTAGATACCTTGAGTTGGTCACCTTATTTCAATTCTCCCTGGCTGATTTGCCAAAATCAACTGCTTTTATTTTCCGTATGCTTGTGGTTGCAATAGTGAATGAAAGAGGAGGTATTGTCACAATACATATAAATCCTATTTCAATGTTTATGGTTTTGCTTTTAATTAATCTGCATCAAGTCACTTAAGGTTAAAATATACATCTTATTTTTCTGTATCTATATTAAATGCAGTGGTTGATACATACGGTTATGTTTCATCTAATGTGTTGTAGGATTTGCTCACAGTGTAAAGGTACTTTACAGAGTTGTTACACTTTACAGTCAAAATCTGGACATGACTGGGTTATGTTTCATTGCTATTTCCTAGACTGCAATTGCTGCAGGATAGCTGATCTATAGCTCGAGCTTGTG
The DNA here is from genome assembly GCF_034619465.1 of Leptosomus discolor. Lineage (NCBI taxonomy): Eukaryota > Metazoa > Chordata > Aves > Leptosomiformes > Leptosomidae > Leptosomus > Leptosomus discolor. Next base: position 3,501,404 of record NC_141395.1, read on the forward strand.
GTTATTGTTAAAAGGATTTTTTCAAAACAATCAATTTTACATATTTTTGTTGTTGTTGTTTTATCTTCTGTACAGCATCACAGGTGTAATTTTGGTTCATCACCTTGCAACTGCTTAGAAATAAATATCTGAAAATCATTTGGAGGGAAGCTACTCCTGTAGGAAGTGGCAATCTTTGCTTTTAAGTGATGACAGTGGAGCTGCATCTCTTACCTCTTCCACACTTTCACTCCTGCTATGTATGTGAACTTCAGAAAAGCAATTTACAGCCTGAAAACCTCTGAACTTTTTTAATGGTTCCGTTGAATCTTATATTCTTTCTTTCTTAAATAATTAGTGCCCTTTAAACCCACAATAACTAACAGAGGGGGGAGTATATGCAAATCCATTACCTGGCTTGTAATTTTTTAAATCCTAATAGACAATATTTGGTTTCTTGCTTATGTTCCTAATTGCCTTTAGAAATATTTCGCTTTAAAATATTGAGACTATTTATATATTTTCCTTTTATGTATGCAGGATGGAAGAAATGGGAAGGCTGACGGCTAAGATAGCTGGTTAGGGAGAGAAGAATCACAGTTTTTCTTGTGACTTGAAAAAACCCTCTGAGCAGCTCAGGGAGCTCCGTATCTTTTCAGTTAAGGTGGTTAAACGGATGTTTGCATTTTGCCAACTGACTGAGGAGACTAGCGGCCTGAAACGGTGTTGATTTTGTTAAAAGCAGTGAACAGAAAATACGACTATGCATAGCCTTGACAATGTTTGTCTGTGTAAAGCAGCATTATATGTGTCAGCAATTCCTCCTCAAATTTGCCAATATAAAAGCTTAAAAATTCTCTTCTGATGCCGTGTGCTGCATAATGCAGTTTAGGATCTAAAAATAAAGTGAGGTTCTTTACAATCCTGTGCACACGCAGAAGTGAAGTAAACAAGTGTTAAATCTGTTCTGAGTTGTCTGATTAAAAATACTCTTAGTGTGAAGGAAGAAGGCAGGAGGGCCACAGACAAGCACTTCTGAGAGCAGAAAGGTGTTGTAATGCTCTTGAAAATTAAAGCTGTGAGAGACTGTGCATATATACAGCATGTTAAAATTATTAGGGTTCATGTGGGTGCAAAGATGTTGGGAACTTGAACTTGGAATTTCTTTAAGTGCGGCCTCAAATATATTTATACTAAATCAGGAATAGGAGGTAAAACTGTGTTTCACGGAATTGTTGTCTGACCAATTGCTTTTCAGTCTGGAATTTCATTTTCCAAGCATAATACAGTGAACAGGGAAACAACAAGTGAAAATGAACTGCAAGTTGTTTTACTGTTCAGGGAGACAACAGGCTCTTTATAGTTCTGCTCTATAGCTTCATTTTAGGGCCTGTATAAATAGAATTCAATCCACCAACTGATTCGGAGAGGATAATCCATCAATATTTAATTTGGTAAGAAAGGAAGGGCTTTAAAATAATATAATGTAGTTCATGAATCAGATGCACTGTTGGATTCCATTGTTAAATGTAGATGTATAATATCAGTGGCCTTGTGTTTGTTATTTCAATAATTCTAATTAACTTTTGGTAATTGTAGTGGATCTGCTGCCAGCTATCCTGGCTATGATCATTATTCAGGGTTATTATTTTCAGTAGACGGTCAGCCAGTGAATATAGGAAGTTTTATGGCAAACTAAACTTAAATAGCACAAGAAGGTTTTCTTGTTGAAGAAAAATGCCTCTTGGTGAACTTCATCACGATCTGTCCGTGTTTAAGAGCTGCTGAGAGATTCAGGCAATCTTTATGATAATGTAGTAATTTACAAACCCCCTATAAACAGTATTTCACTCTTTCTCCCTGATTATTGATGATTAGTGAGATTTGCGTGAAGAAGTACAAGCTTTCTCCCTTACAATTATCCTGATCTTCTTTTCTCTGCCTTTTTATGGTCCCACGCTCCATTTTTTATTCCATGGTGGTGGCTGTAATAGTGATAAACTAAGACACTCCAGCCTGAGCTGCTGCAAACATCTTAGCAATAGCAAACTCATCCATTTATGCATGCAAGGACAAATTCTTCACTTACGCTGAATGACACTCCATTGCCCAAGAAATCCACTGAAGTAAGGAGCTGCCGGTGAAGAGGACTCTGAGAAATGAGCTTGTGGTTTCTGTCTTTCCCCTTGGTAGCCTGAGAGTCTTCTCTCACACTGGAGGTGGCACTCTGCAGGGCGTCAGCAGTTTTACTTGCCTGGAGTAGGTCTTTCTACAGCTGCAAAAACGCTGTCCCGTTTCAGCTGGTGGAGCGTCATCATGGGTTGCAGCTTTGTGTCAAAGCTGAGTGCTCAGTGCGGGAGAGAAAGCTGTTGGCCCTAGCATTGCGTTGCTGAGAAGCAGTTGTAAAAAGAGTAGATTTAAAAAACACCCAACCCCAAACCCCAAACCGTTCTGATATCGAGAACTCTGTTTCAATTTGTTGGAGATGTGGCTATCTCTAAAAGTTTCCCTGTGAAGGAACAGTTGCAAAAACAGGTTTATGTAATCTGAATTTATTTTATTGGAAAAAAAAAAAAAAAAAAAAAAGAGAAACTTGTTGGCATTTGAGTTATTGTAATTTGAAAGAGAAATTTGTAAGGGTAAATTTGTGACAGTCTTCAGGGGAGACGAGTAGAGTGAGTGAAAGGCCTTGCAGCGCCAATTCCTCCTAGACCTGCTCTCTTTCTTAAATTTGTCCCATTTCTTAAAGGAAGGTAGGTAGATTCCAAAATGTTACTCTCATCTCTTTAGTGTGACAGGTGAAGGTAGGACTCAAGGAATAATGTGTTAAGAGGTAGAGCAGAGCAGCTGAGATGTCATGGGTCAGATGCCATTGGCAAAGACTTGAGGAGATTTTGAACATTACAAACACCCTCTGTTAAGACCTGGGGAAGGGAACAAGCACTTTTCTAACATTTAATGTGTGACTAGGTTTAAAGGAGACAGGTTATGTATTTTTAGTTTGGAAATAGAAAATTTTGTAAGTAAATTGCATTAATCCCGAAAGAGTGTTTGGGATGTAATTTAAGACTTTGAAATAAAAAGCAAACTCCAAATGAATCCACAGATTACCGTTGTTGAAGAAGACGGGTCTATGACGCCCTATGAGTACAAAGTCAGACTGCTGTCTGATGAAGTTATTAGCACTGAGGGATAGCACCCATTAAAATAACTGCTAATTTCTTATGCTGCTGAGCTAGCTGACTGCTCTTTCTTCAAAGCACATCGTGTTGCTGGGAGAGTTATTGAACTTCTTCTGAGCCGCTAGACAATGCTCATCTTCAATTTGCCCATCAGAACATCCATACAATTATTTGGGGCATCTTCAAAGTGTTTCATTGCTTTTGAGTAGATCATTGAGATAATGTACTCTCGTTTGATAGCGGCATGCCTCCTGGATGACAATGTAAGAAAATGAAGCCCCCACCTCCCAGATCTTTTCCTTTCTTCCTACGCATCACACAAACAAATGCAAGCTTTGAGATCATATGTAACCTATAGATTCCTCAAAAGGAATTAATCTTAACCATTTTCATCTCATTTTCTGTGTATTGCCTACTGCAATTTGGTCTCTTGATTTATTTTTGCAAATGATGAATTTGATTTCTTGCTGCCTGTGCATGTCTGCCTTTCGGTAGGCTCCAAGCATGACTGGCATAATGAGAAGTCTTTCTTGCACTGGAATTGTAAGGTTTGTATTAAGAACTTCTCTCTCTCTAACAACGAAGATGAGATGGCAGATCTTCCTATTTCTTCACTCCAAGTTGCTGCTAATCTTTATCATCAAAGTGAATTAGAATTATACTTATAAGGGTAGAGCAGAAGCAGAAAAACAGTGTGTAAAATCTAATAAAAGTAAAATCAAAGAGCTTTTCTTCTCTGGACTCTCTATGGGATTGAGGGCTGTAAAGTGCTGTTGGTAAAGAAACTTGTTTGTGATCTATTAGGGGTTTCTTTCAGTTCTTGGAAATAGATCTGGGTGGATCTTTGTTTTCTTCTTGTAATAGAATTCCTTTTAGAAAGCGTTGATATCAGAACTGTAACTGCATTCTGTTTTTTATTTGGCAGTGACACCACCAAAGAAAACATCATACCCTCAGTTGCTCTGGTGGGAGAGCTATTCTAACTAGACGTATAGATCCTTGATGCCCAGGTAAAATTTGTTCTGGGCTCGGGGTGCGTACAATGAGGTTAAGCTGTTCCCTCCCAGCGGTGTAAGTGGCACACTTGCCTCTGCGGCCTTCTATCTAGAACCACCGCTCCCCAGTTAACTTCTATTCAAGTAGTTGTTTGCTGACAGATGGGAGGCATTCAGCGGATGCGGCTCAAAACAGTGAGGTTCTCAAATTTACAGCGGTTCACACACGGCGGTTTATTTCTTATTTTTTATCTACATCTCAATTATGTAGTAAGATGTTCTTTTTAAAAACTTGTTTGTTATTAAGATATAAATCTACTTATTTTAGTCATGTAGTGCATGCCAGCGTAATGCAATACAAGAAGATTACAAGCTGATGGTTAGATGTTAATAACAGTAACACAAAACATTAAGGCAAGTGACATTTACATAAGTATCTTGATCTTAATACATGTAATTTACATATGAAAATTTAATCACCATAGAGATAAACAGCTGCAATGTTTAATTAAACTCTCCACACAAAATCAGCCTGCAAGAAGTAGTTTGTCACTGCTAATTTATCACAATTCTCATAAGTATTCTTTAAAATAAAAATGCAAAATAAATGACTCTTATTGATAATTTAACTTCTGGTTACTTTATCGTATTCTCAACAGGCTTTGATGATACAATTACAATATGAAGATTCTAGGCTCATTTTCTCACAATTTAGAAGACAAAACATAAATATATGGAGAACAAATGTATTTGTTTACAGACTTAAGGGTCAGCAGTATGGCAGCACTAGAGTACAATTTAGGCAAATTTAGTGCCGTGATAAGTTATGTGTAATGAAGGGATGCGAGTCTCTCTCTGCGGGGCTGTTTAAGGAGGAAACAATTATAAGTGAAAATTAATGCCGGCATTATCGTGGAGTTGGAACAGGCTCCTCGCTCACAATATCACTGACTAAACCACACATTTTAGAAATCAGAGATGTGCTGACATTCAGAAGTTATTGAAGCCTAGACTTTGCTTCTAGTGATGTATTTTAAAGCAAAACAAAGTGCTCAGTATCTTGAAAGAAACGATTTACATATCTTTCCGGGGATTCTTCAAGAAAATTAAAATTAGAAGGTTGACTGAATCCTCTTCACAGCACTAAGATAGCAGTAACAGCAAAAAAAGGAGCTTTTTTGTAACTTCAGGGTAGGTGGGAATGGAGAACAGATATTTAACATTTAGTACCTTAAAGTACATATTTTTAGGTGTGAAATTCTACCATATCCCAAGTTGAACACACTGTATAACGAGGCTGTGGACCATGATGAGGGTATCAGATGTGCCTTTTGCATATGCTAAGAATTGCCTGCTTATATATAGATCTACTGGATTTCCTGTACACTGGTAGCCCCAGAACACTGGGAAACCTTGGTTTGCATATGGCAAAACAACTTACTCTTACGGACCCGCTGAAAAGATGACTCCTGGAAAATACTATTTTTGCCTTGGGTTTGGATTTTGTTCAATTTATTGCCCGTACCTCTTTTCATGCAGGTTTTGTTTAAGGATGTGATCATTTCAGGTTATTTTGGTGGTATGCCTAAAGATGATACCCAGGTCACGGAGGGTAATCCTCACTCTCAATTATAGGCCAACGTGATTAAAGTAAAAGCTGGGATAAATTCAGCTTTATGTCCATAAATGTACCTTGTAAGAGAACTAGAAGTGAGTAAAAAAGATCCTCAATAAGTAGGAAATAGGTCTCAATATAATGATAAATCAATAACATGCTGAAAAAAAATAATATCAGAATGCAATTTTATAACAATGCCATTTTTTTTTGTTTGTTTTATTCTGAATTCCAATTTTGCAACATAGGAGGAATTAAAAATGAAGAAACCTGAAGTACTATAGCTTTCTGCAATTCTCATGCATCTCAGTAGCTATAGCATCACTGAGGAAAGCAAGTAAGGTCTTATTCTTAAATTATTATCCTACATGTATGGTGCTAATTTTTTTTTTTTTTTTTTTAATATTGACTCAAGATAGAGTTTTTTCCAGTTCTTGAATAAAAAAAGTATCCATCGGGATTCATTGCGTTGAGGGCTCAATTTGGTGGCTGTTTCGGTTGCCCTTAGGTGCCCTGGCAGGTCTCCAGCTGCCGTGGCAGCAGCGAGCGGATCCTGTGCTCTCTCTGATGTCCCACGTGTGTCCCTTGAAGAAGTGGCATGTGGTGCCTGTGCTTCAGCAACGGGATCAAGCTCTTGCCCTCCAGAAATCAAGAAAAAGTTTTTAAATGAATACATTAGCAACCATAAAAACCATACCTGAGAGAGAGAGGCAAAAGTTTCCCGCTAAGTGATGTTCCACTTCACAAGAACTGTGGAAGGAATAACCTCTATAACAACTTAAACGGGAAATATTCTCATTACCAGGCAAATACTATTTCATCTTTGATTTTGGTGTGGTATGCGTTGGCAGGCAGCGGATCTAAGTGGCAATTTCCTGGATACGCTGCTATTAATTGCTTTGTGTTATAATACATATGGTCATGATTTGAAGTAGAACGTAGCACATTAGGCACAGCTCCCTAGCAATTAAAATATTTGTAGTCGACAAAACAGCAGCAGCGGAATGAAGATTGCAAGAAAGTAAGTAATTCTGCAGTTCCAACATTTTATGTTGTAGGTTAGGACTGCTTGCTGAGATCCACGAGATCTGTAGGTGCGGTGCTAAGAGAAGAGGTGCGAATCAGAAATGGGGTTTTGGAGAGATATATATAATTACAGCCAGAAAAAAAAGTGCAAATCTTTACAAAAGTGACATTTGAAAATACTGTCGTTTTGCACTCAATGTAAGTGAGCATGTTTCGTGTCATCACTTAAGTGTGTTCCTAAAAGTTACTTAATTCAGTGATTTTAGATGTCCTTAGTTTAGTACTGTTAAACAAGGGTTGTGTAAAATTAAGTACACTGTCTTAATCTGCTGTTATTTTTTAGCTCCTGACTCTGCAAAATGCAGAAAAATGAATAGAGATCTACTCTGTAAGATCTGCTTGCTTGAAGGGCAGCATCTGGTACAGTGGAAAAACAACGTCCAGTCCTAAGAGGAACTCAACTGTAATATTCCCCACCTCCCCCAAATTATTTGTTTGAATAGTTACATTTTTTTTTACATGCTTTTTTTTTAACGTACCATGATCTTTTGTCTAGGCATGTATTTCTTCAAAATCCTCTGTCAGCGCAGGGCAAATCTTCTGTTAAGGCAGAAATGTCTATTTTTCCATTCTGTACAGGCGATTTTGAAAGACTACAACGTGAGGTTCTTCTGCACTTTAACTGTCGTCAAGCACCATTGCAATTATATTTTCTATACCCTTTTTGGGTCCAGGGTGTCCTTCTACATTCAAGCTAACCTGGTTAGTCAGATTGTTGATGATGATGCACTAGTTGTACATACATAACGTCTTCTCGGGGTAGGGCAAGTTTTTCCACAGGGGGACATGACATGTCTCCTGGGGGGTGGTCGATGGATGCATAGAGACACACAGACACTGGGCACTCAGCTCACACGTAGCATGAGGGATGTAGGGCATTCGGCATCCTGCAAATCAGGTCTAGTTGCCAAAATCCATCGGTCCTTAGGATAAGGATGACGAAGGAATGTTATTTTTGGCTGGGGTCGTTGCCCCATGGCCATGCACCATGATACCCAGCTGGTCTTGAGGATGCTGCAACAAGTGAAGGCGGGAGGCGTGCCCCGTCGCAGGAGGTGAGGCAGGAGTGTCCTTGGCTTTCCGAACGGATCGGGTTTGTCCGACTGATGCCTGTACAATACGCTGCAGAAAGGCCAGGCAGGTAGGCTGCCTGTTTCCAAACACAATGTCTCCCTGGAAGGCGATGCAGGGATTCAAGGTTTGTTGTTTGGGGGCGTGAGGGACCTCAGTCCCTTCTGCCCGCCTCTTCCTTGTTAGCAAGCGCTTTCTGTTGGTGTCAATGAGCTGTGTGACGCTCCCCAGCTACACCACGTGCTGGAAATACCCCTGCAGCTACGGCAGCCCAGGCTGTGATCCCATAAGATCACGTATACAGCAGGGTCTAGGCCGGACTGACAGACAGACGAACCAGGGCTGCTCCTGAGCAGAGCCAGGGGAGTTCAGCAGCACCAACGCAGGATTCCTTCTTCTCCCTTGGTGCCTTGGTTCCACTTTCCTTCTCCCTTGGTGCCCGGGCAGCGTGCAGGAAACACGTTGCTTCGGGAAACCTTTTGCATCACGTGGGCTGGGTTTGACCTTCTATTATCCCTGCAGATCCTGTGCTATCTCCTTGAAATTCAGGTATATAATCTCACAGCCCCTGGTCAGCATCCTCGGCTATGCTCTGCAGATCCCACGCTGATATGGGTGACACCCCCCCCCCCCCATCTGCACTGTCCTTTTGGTGCCATGGCGCGCCGTTAAAGAGGCATCTATATCCTGCTTAAGAGGAGGCTTTATGCTGGCTGCAGTTGAATTAACTGCTGTGTTGATTAGATTTACAAAATCTTTTGGGATAAAAGTATTAAGTAAATACAAAATGATTAAAATCCAACTCTGTGCAAAAAACGCAGCGTTCCTTGTATTGCCTTTTCTGGCGGGGAAACCAACGACGCTAGTAAAATTAAGAGTAAGTAGGAAGATGATTTTGCTTATGTCTTTCAAGGGACGAGCTATAACAACTGGACAGAGTCTGAAACGAGTGGGCTATCAAGGACTGACTCCTTTAACTGCCATCTCCGTCACACGGAATATAAATCATTTGTCGCCACCGGCAGAAACATATATTTCAACGCTAATTAAAAATAATGCAAGAACACTTTATTTATTTGCAAAATACACGTAACCTCCTGATATAAGTATAGATTTTCTCCCGTGAGAAGTGATCGGTCCCTCAGGAGATCTTTTCTCCCTATCCCTTGATGATGTCAGTGACTCGTTGATTAGCTGCTGACATATGAAATTATGGGGGATCAGCAAGGTTAATGAAAGGCTTCTCTATATAGCCATGCCCATACACTGTCTCCCTCTGTCCTCCTTGGCTTTGGGTTGTATGGTGACCTCGGTGACAAAGTCAAGCGAGAAAATATACACTATGATATCAGTACAGTCTAATCAGTGGTTCTCCGTTAATATCTAATTATTTTATAAAGGGGAGATGAATTATTTGTGGCCCAGAGTCTTTACAAACCGGGGCTGATCTCTCTGGAAGTGCTGTTCAACTGTCTCTGCAGTATTGTCATTGATTAGCTCTGTCATGTTGAATATATTTTTGCAGGTGTGACTTGCATAGGAAATTCTGTTTTCAGCGCGGCGATGAAGGCAGACAGAGTTTGTCATTGCCGGGAAGAGAACGGGGTTGTGCTGGAATCACCGGGAGGACAGACTGGCTTGTGCAAGTCAAGTGGGTTTGCCTGTGCCCTCAGTGATGGCGTCTGGAAGTCACCAAGGAGAGCTGTTATTGCCAGGTAGCGTTTAATCACCCTAACTCCTCTGCACTCTTCCTAAATATACTGTAAAAGAGTAATATCTGACAAGGAACTGCTGTTTTTACAGTTCCCCACCTCGTCCTTTGTGCCGGCAGATAGGACTTTCAAGGAGCAGCCTTTCCGTTGTCCTTCTCGAGAGGATGCTGCCGGGTCAGGCTGCGCTTTGCGCAATCTGCTCTCTTCTCCTTCGGCCTGTGCCTGTAATTGCGGTCACTGTTGTGCCGCCTGGGTAGCCGAGGGTATTTGTACCTATTAATTTAAATCATCCTCCTTTAAGGATTCAGCTTAGAAAAGATTTTCGGAGTTGGAATGACCTTAACATATGTCACGCTTTCTTCAGAGTGGGCGAAGATTATTTCCTTATTAATTACTGTTGCAAAGTTTTTCCTTCCCAGCTGCACACCATTCCCGTCTGTTCCTTCCTCTTTGGATTTTCCTTTTTATCACACCCCTTCCCTTTTGAGCTTATTCATCCTAGTGGGGAGAAAAAGGAGTGGCTGAGAGTTTGTTTTGCTGAAACTATTGTTCTTAATAGACATTCATGTCAAAATTTGTGCGGCCTCTGTTTTGAAACGAGGAGCCCACAGATAAATGGAGAGCATTGTGCAAAGCGGCTGACTTGCGAGCCCCGAGGGAGCAAACAGATCCCTGGGGAATGAGTGGGCCGAGGTAATGGCTCTGGAAAGGGGAAAACGCAAAGGGAAGAGAGTAGCACAAGCAGGGGAAGAGATGTCAGTGCAAAACCTGCTGGAGAGATGTTTTTGCCAGACCTTTCCAGGGGAAGGAGAAGGGAAAGGATGTGCTGGGAGGTGGTGAAGCGTCAAAGTAATGATGAAAAATGCTGGGATTTTGGAGAAGCCCGAAGGGGAGGGTGAAAGCACAAGGGTGCTGCTGCTGCTTAACTCCTCTACGGCATTTGGGAACCTGGGCTTGTACCTCACTTCAAGATGAGCCCAGGTTACAAAGTTAAGATCTAGTTTTGAACGTTTTTAAAGGTCTCAGGGTTTAGAAGGAAACCCCATGGGTGAGGGTGGGAAGGCAGGTATGGGAAGGCTGGCAGAAAGTCTGCTTTCAATTTTTGGGAGATCAAATCAGACCAGTTTTAGTGTCTCACTAGAGAAACATCTGCTGGCTGGCTGCTTTGCTACTACCTCTGTGTGTCCCTGGACCACGCTGACCCCAGGGCACTCCCTGGGGTGCTGGGAAGTGAGTCCTGGGCCAAGGCTTTGGAGCTGAGGTTCCCTTTTATCCCTCTGCAAGAAGTGAGACGTGGGCTCCAGCAGCAACCTGCGTGTGTGGCCGAACAAAGTGAATTATTTTACAGGCGAGGAAGTGGGAATGGTTCACCTGGGCTGGATAAAAACTTCCTGATGCAATTCTGAGTGCTAAATGCGCGGGTGGCGAAGGGTGCTAACGGTGTCATATGTCCCCATTTTCGGGTGTAAGTGGTTGAGAGTAAGCTATAGATATTTGCTGGCACCAAGGCCGTTATACGAATGGAAACGCTTCTATTTATCTTTGCTTTTGATTCTGCCTGTATTTGTTTTAAAACGGTTGTTTAGCAGCTTCAAAAGCATTTGGGTATATTTGTAGGTGTAATTAAAATGGGCCAGATCCATGGTCCTGCTCAGCTCCTGACAAAGACCGTTGTCCTGGCTCAGAGAGGAGATGTGTGGGCGCTTTCTTATTTCTAAATCCATTGCAAAGACACACCTTGGCTTAGCCAGGGGCACGGACATGCAGCCTGGTTTAATCTTTTTATAGGAGGGATAATTTTATAGAGTGGAGAAAATGCTTCCTGCAGTTCATCTCCAGGCAGGACCTCGTACCACGGAGCAGCACCACAGAGACGCCACCTGGCAAGCGGGACCGCGGGGTGTTAAAAATTATTTGGCTGCGAGCTTTTTGGCTCACCATTTGCTTCCGTGGCACCTCAGTACGTGTGTGAACTTAATCAGTTTGCAAGTTCAGGGTAAGTTTAACTACATACGTGCTCTAAACAAGTAAGTCACAATAAACTAGGAGCAAAGCTTTTTTTTTCTTGTCGTCTATGATAGAGCCATAGAAGCAGATTTTTACTTTTTTTTTTTTTTTTTTTTTAATTTCAAAGTAAAAATCCCACGGACAGGGAAATAACGGAGGTTTTTAAAATTATCTGGATTCTTTAACCGCCGCTCTGTCTACTTGTGCCAGCCCCAGGTACTGGGGAATATGGGAGCACACTTTTGTTTAGGTGACTGATCAGCAGCTCCTCTGTAAAACTTTTCCCTCGTGCTGTTGCAGTCACCCTTATGGCCCTCAAATAACAGTCACAAATAACAAATTTCGAATGTCTTGTTGGTTTTATACCCTTCGGTGCTTGACTGGAGCAATGTGAGATGGCCCTTAATACCGTGGTTTTTCACAGTATCCTGAATTAAGCACATGAGGTGATTTAGGCTTGAAGCTTCTAGGAGAGAGATAATTGTTCTTTTATTATTATAATAGATCAAAATAAAATCAGTTTATGCTTCTGAAATGGAGAGGTTTTTAGCTGGAGAAGTGTATAGTAATTCTTTTACAGTGTTATCAAATGGCATAATAAAAAAGCAAAAAGCATCTCATTTTCTAGGCTGTTTATTTTACATATCCTCTTTGAATTGATAAATATATTCAAATCTGGGATTCTGTTTGGAGCATCAGCCACAGAAACGATCCAGTAAGTATCGCTTGATCTTAAAAGAGCCAATTTTTGTGTGTGCAAAAGTGTACAAATTATTTCGTGCCTGTGTTTACACAAACAGTTAACTTAGAACTGTGGATGCAAAGCAAATATTAATGCGTGCTAATGGCAGTTAAGCATCTGAAGTGCCATTTCTGTATGCAAATACCAGAATAATGATGTCAAAGGAGTTACTAGCATTTACTTAGTACCTGTGGTATCTGGCATACAGCTGAAATAATTGCATATAAGCCCAAGTAATTCCCTGCATATTTTGATTAAAAATATTTCTGCGCTCTGCTGTATTGTTCTAAGCAAAACTTATAAAAGCTGATTTTATCAGAAATCTTTCAGATTATTCTAAAGCCCCGTGTTGCTGTTCTTTTTCTCATAAACCCGGCATTCTTTAATCGCTGATTGAAACCAGAGCTAAAATAAGAGGTTTGGGATTCCCCTGCGTACGCAGCACGGAGTTACAGAGGCACAAAGTTTGCAGAACAGATCTGGGAGAGCTGAGCATCCCCTGGGGCTTGCCAGGCCCTGAGAAATCCCCCTTCGAGCAGCTGCCCACATGCAGGACTTCGAACCCAGGCACGTGTGTTCTGCCCACCAGAACTTCTGCCTTCACCTACGAACCTTTTGATGGTACTTTTTTCCCCTCTGTTCAGGCATTTGAAGAGCAGGGCAGATCAGCCCCCGCTCCTGTTCCAGTGCCTGCTTGCCACTCCTGGAATGGTGCTTGACTTAAAAAAAAAAAAAAAAGAAAAAAAAAAAATTACACAGATTTTGTGCCCCAATTAGCACTGCTAATTGGGGCACACAAGTAAATTGCACTCTACCCTGTGGAGATTGTCAGCCAGTCAACCAGATCACTGAGTCACCAAGAGCATGGCTCTAACCCTGAGTTACTATTTAATCAGGTGCAAAATCAGAGGTCCCTCCAGGAAGGACACAGTCCTGCTACTGGGTATCAATGAGAGAAGCTGCTTGGGGCTGTTTTCCTGACTTTAATTTTTTTTTTTCCATTATTTTTTTTCTTCTTTTAAAGGCCAGAGTTTAAAATAAAACCCTGAATAGCTGGGAAGGAGACTGCTGTTAATTCAGCATCTTGTGCGAGGGAAGATTAAGGTTTGCTGAGTGCGGTTAGCTCCTTTACAGGGAGATTTTGGTTAAAGAAATCCCACTTCATCCAGAGCAAGCCCGGCTGAGCGTGGTGACAGTGGGATGAGCGTGCTGGTGCAGGCAGTAGGTCCAGTGCCAAAGAAAGGGACCTGGGCATCATACCTGTGATGTTGCCTTCAGGTACTATAAAGCAGCAAGAGATACGTAAGTTTGAGACAAAACCTCCAGAGTCTTGACAAGTGCATAAAACTTCATTTGGGCACCTGAGAGCTTTACAAACGGGGTGATCAGAGTTTCCCAGACTGGGGGAATGTGGGGAAAAACCCACAAGGCACGGTGACACTTCTGCTCCCTGCTTAAAAACGCACTGTTTTGCCGTGAGGGGGAAGACAAGCGAATTGCGCTGCCATGGAGCAGTGCTAAAAGTCGTTTGGGAGCACTGGAGGAGCTGGTATTGACACAGAGGGATGCCCGTGCAGCTCTGTGTACAGCAGCATAGAGCAGTTGTGGATGTAGATCGTTAACCACATCACATGCACAACAATTAACACGTTTGTGTCTTTCCAGGTGGGTGAGCAAAGGCCCAGTGAGCCTGTAACCTGGCCAGGGCTGAGGAATGAATATAGTGATGCAGAATTAAAAATAACGGGTTGGTTAATTAGACAACGCATCTCCGTGCTTGAGGGAAAACCCACCACACCAGTAACTGAAGGCAGCACCACTCAACATTGTTTTGGCAGCTTTTTTATCAAATCCTGTGCTCCTAAGAAGGCAAATACCTGGGTAAGGCTTCAGGGAAACAGCAGGAGTGGCTGGCAGTGTGTTGAGAAGTGTGGCAGTGGTGAAAGTACAGATACACCTGCTGACACCCAGTAAATTATTTTGCTTGGAGCGCCGGTAAATTTTGCTCAGGAGAAGCAAAAATTTTGGAACAAGAAGGATTTTTAGAAAAGAGCCACAAGTCTCAGCCTTACCCAAGGGGCTGAGAGGAGAACAAACCTCCCCAGTAAAACCCACCTTGAAGAAGGATGGAAGCAAATCTTAAATTGATTCGGTTTTGCAGGTTTTGATGCCGCTTTTGACCCGCCAGGTATCACAAAAGACAAGGGCTGGTCTTGTGAAAGGGGAAAGCGAGTGATGCTGCCCATCCCTTTCCTGGGGGAAGAGGTCTGAGAAGTGCCTGTAGGTGTAAAATATTGCTCTGTTGTTTCATCAAAAAGAATACTGCTCCATATTTTTGTAAAAAAATATTTACACCTGTGATGCAAGTGTGAAACATTGCTCCATATTTTGTGGTGTCGTGGGAGCCACAGGAGTCAATTTAGGTCCATTCTGCTACACGTGGAGAAAGAAAACTAGCCTTCTGTACCTGCCAAACAGTTATTAATGATTTTAAAAATATGATGAAGTCAGTCGAGCTTTTTCTACTTTGTTATCTGCGCTTTCACTGTCCTCCTCCAGTGCACATGACCCCCACGATGATGAACTCCTTATACCCTGATGCTTGTGAATGATGGAGGTATTTTCTCCAGTATGCAGATAAGGGGATACAATCTAAAAGTCCTGCCTCAAAAATCATATCAGGATCCTGTAGCACAAGCAGGAGCCAGATCCTCATCACTAAACCCAGCACGGAAAACCCACTTTTCTTTCCCACCTCCAAGTACTGGGCAGCCGTGTCCATTTGAAAGGTCTTTTTGTGGGGCTGGAATCCATCGATACGAGGGGAAAGACTGGCATTCATCCCTGTTTCTTTTTTTTCCCTTCTATCAAAAAAAAGGAAATAAAAATCCTGAAGATGTGTTTTAGCTGTAGATGTTTTTACTGCTGGAAGGAAGAGGCAACACTGTCATTTTTAAAGGGAGAACGTCACCGGTGCACGTTTTCAATTCTCTCTGCTCTGTCACCGTGTGATTTTAACGCTCTTGGCAAGTGCCTTGGGTGAAGATCTTTTGTAAATACCGAGCGTCCCCCACTCAGGGCTGAGGAGCTCCCTCTGTCCAACCCGGCTCCGCGGGGGCCGGTGATGGACTCCCCAGCCCCACTGTCCCCCAGGGACACGCACGGGGGCTGGTAAAAACCCGTGTGGAGTAAGAGCTGCCGTGCTACTGAAACAACTGGTAGTAGAGCTGTAAACTGCTGAAAAACACCATCAGTGCTTCAGAGAAACAATTTGTATCTCGGGGTCTTTCGTGTGCGAGAATCACCGGTTAATTCCTGTTCGTGTTTTAAGATCTGGAATAGTATTTGTATGTTATAGAAATAATTGTGAGCTCAATCTTGCCCTGTGTGCTATCTCACTTTTTTTTTTTTTTTAAATTTAATTTTAAGCACTACCTCCCTTGGAGTCTGTTTTCTCCTTTTCTAATGAAGTGGTGGTGCTGTGTTGCAGGCTGCAATACGTGGAAGTAAAGGCAATGTGATAACTAATGCCATATTTTCTGTAAGATGGATAAATTCCGTATATATGACAGGTTAAACATTTTTTGTCTCGATTCTTTGACATTTTTGTGGCTTGCTGTAAGTAAACAGTTCCACTAGATGGCGGAAAAGACCATCGACTATATTCTCTTGTACCAAGGGGGGGGGAAGGAAAAAAAAAAAGGACATTTAAAAAAAGCCAAACCCGAACCCAAATGCTTAACTAAATAAACATATCTACCTCTTTATTGTATATGTTGATTGCAAGCATGAGAAAGCAGTGATGCTTTTGGGCAACATCATTGTACTAGGAGGAGCTCTCCAAACAGTTTTGTCAGGATAAATATTGAGTAAAATGATTATGAATCATTGTGGCAAGTTTTAATACAGACCAGAAGCTAAATTAATCCTGCTCTAACTCATGGATCGTGGCTCTCTTTTTCTTCAGATACAAATGAATAGTAAACAATATTTTGGCAATTTTTAGCTTAATCATGTAGAACTGATTACTCAAGAAGAATGCTATTAACATTTAGTCAATTTATACCGTACTATGTGACAAATGAAAATTAATGTTGCTGTTTTTAAGATATCAAATGGGTCATGATTTTAAGAGAAATGATTACCCCTAAAGATAACTGATAATGATGGCTAAAGGCAAGGAGCACCAAGCAACTTAGCAACGTTCATAATTCCCTAAACAAATTCTGTGGGAAAGCACATCCAGCTTAGTCTGTCTGGTGGCTAAATAGGCGACACTTTAGGTATTATTTGTCGGGTCTTTTTGTGGTTGATTTAAGGCTAACATTCCATATCAATTATTTGTCAGTTATTTCTCGTGAAAAAAGGCACGATTAATAGCGTCCCAACGTTTAATAACAAAAAGCAGATTTCTGGAATTGAATATTGTATGGTTTTGGTGAAGATGTAGTAGTTTATCTTCCAGAATGGGTTATCCCTGTTGGTAAAGAGTTACTGCCTCTGCTGCTTCAATGCTGTGTGTTGACAAAGAAACGTTTCGCTGTGATCAGTAGAGGTGATGCAAAGGAAATTGCTACAGGCATTCGCAACAAGTGGGGGATGAGAAATGCAAGCAAAACAAGCAGGGGACAAAGGACATTAAGGAAAAAAAAATGCTCTTCATTCTAGAAATATGTATTTACTATCACGGGACTGTTGAAATCAGATGATAAAGGAAGTTTTGAACATCGGTTTAACAGGTATGAGTTTATCTCATATCCCATCCTATTACGTTATGGGGGGAACTGCACCCTCAGTGCAGTGCTGCAGCCACTGAAGGGCTCCGACTTGCTGCTTGCACCTCTCGAAGCGTGGACACGAAGCGTTGCTGTACTTTCCCCATAAAATCATTTAAAAGGTCTTGCCCTTTTGCAGAACCACAAAAAAAACCCCTCTGCCAGCCCAGTGCTTCCTCCATAGCTTGACCGTCTTCCAGAGTGATTAATGGGCACTTTCAAGTCCGCGTGCACGAGCCTTCTAATGGAGGAGGTGCATTAAGGGGAACCCTTCCGTGTTTGTTTTAAATCCCTTTTTGCATTTTTAAAAATTACATTGCATGTTGTACTTTTATCGTGTGCTATACAGCTATGGTCAGAGCAAAACTTTATTGAGTTTAACAACTTGTTAAACCGTAGACATCTAAAGGAGATTTTTGGGGGGAATTTTGCTGCACTTGTGGCTCTTTTAGGATGGGAGACAAACACTCGACTTCCCTGGGTAACAAGATACTCGGTATTTGTGTGTCTGCAGAGTGATTGCTTTGCTTCTCTGCTGCTCCATCGGCAGCAGTCCAAACCCAATCTGTATGACATATAGGCCCCATTTCAGCCTTGCAAGAGCCATCACCAAGTGGAATATATCTGTAACCACGCCGGAGCCGACCTTTGCAACCTAAGATGTTGGTGATTTGTGGAGGCTTGTTAAAGTTGGTAATCTACATTTCTCATTGCTTACAGTGGCATTTTCACTGCCATTTTTTTTTTCCTTGGGGGAGGTTGTGTGCTGACCAGCTCTGGTATCCGAGTTGGGCGGTTAGAAAGGTTGAGTTTTTTAAAAGGCTGTAAAGGAGCACTCATGTTTGAGAGCAACGTCGAGATCCCGGTTTCTTTGGAGGGTTTTTCCTGGCAGAGTTTCCTTTGTGAGTTACTGAGGGATGGAGCAACTCATACTTGCTCACAAGGGGAGGCTGACAATGACTTGAACTTCCCTGAAAATTCCTCGTGCGAAATTTTCCTGCCAACACAAATAAATGAAAAAAACCCCCTGCAAATCTAATTTTTTTTTTTTTCTTTTCCCCCCAAAATTTTTCTTGAATATATGACCTATGTTGCACCAAGGTTACCTGTCTTGGAAGAGGGTTTTTCTGGATTTGAGGAAATCTGCCCGGGTACCGGAGGGCTGCACGAGTCTGAGCCAAGAGATGATTTTCCACCCAGCTCAAAGCAGTGAGCGAAGCTCACCGTCGCTTTCTTTGCTTGTTTTGGACAATGCTGCTTATGTCTGCCAGCAGCAAGGGGTCCTTTTGTATGAAAGTGTTTTTCTTAGGTGTTCAAGATCAATGGAATCCTTTGAGGGGAGGGTCCACGAACAGAGATCGCTCAAAAAATGGTCCTTTACTTGTAGATGGGAGCAAGCTGGCAGACACCTTGGTACAGAGGAGGCCATAAATGGTCCGTTGTTACAGGATCAGCAAAAAGTTAAAACCATCTCTGGGTACACGGGCTTCAGGGAACGCATTCATCATTGCTGCTGATTCGCAGTTTTGGAGTTGGGTTGGAGATGAGCGTCTCCAGTGTGTGCAAGCAGAGGGTGGTTTTCGCAGATTTGATGTTGTTTTTGAACCAAGTTGGGGCCCTGACGCAGAAAAGTACGTTTTGAGTTCTCTGTTTTCTTGGAAATCTTTGAAAATCAGCTTCTTGAAGGTGTATTATGCTGCTGCTTCATAAACAGAGTGTCCTTTTCCAACGTTTGGCTCTATCCATTGTTCCTGTTGTGTTAAGGGCGGTTAAAAAAACACATCGTTTTCATTGGTAGTAATTGGTCATAACGGTGGTCAGGAAAATCCTGATATGGTTTCACTTATTCCTAAACAGCCACAGGGAACAAGCCATAACAGTAAAGGGATTTCAAAACAAAAGTAATGTCAAATTTCATTGTCAAATTTTTGCTTGGGAGAATTAATTTTTTCCATGCTGTGAACGTGTGGATTCCCCACCAAGACTTGAGCTTGGAGAGGAAGGGCTTAGCTTGAAAGAAAAGCTGGACACGTTACCTGCATCAAACTATCACAAAAGTCCAGTGAAACCTCCAATTCTGCTACAGTAACTGCACTTTGAAAGGTGTTTTTTTTTTTTTTCCAAGTCTTTGGCCTGCAACACTGTTCAAAAATGAAAATTACTTCCCAGAAACCAAAGCCATCAGAGTGACGGGAAGACAGATAGATGAAAGACAGGAGAGCAAGTGACCAAGTTTATTTACAAACAGGAGAGAAATAAGACAAAAGGGTTGCAATTAAGAATTCTCAGAGGCAAAATAAACCCAGCAGATGTGTTTCTGCATGGGGAGGGCAGAGGGTGTCACTGTGAGCTGGAGGAGGGACGGGGGACTCTCAGCCCGGCAGCCACCAGCGCCCAAGCGCAGTGAGACGAGACCTGGAGCCGCAGCAGAAGCGAGGTCAGGTTTTGCCCAGCAAAGGGTGTGACACTGCAAACCAGTTGAAAAATGAGCAGAAAAATAGAGAGAAATATATGAAGATAAAGGTGAGATGACAAAGGTGAGAGAAGGCTGCTTTGCGCTGGCTGTCGAGCGGTGCAAGCGCTTGTCTGAGGCTGCTGGGCAATAAAATACTGCAAAGACCTCTCGTTAGTCCTGTATATGCTGTAAGACAAAAAGTTCACTATGGTCTTATTAGCATAGGCATTTTAAAATAAAATAGAGGGGGCGTGTGCTGAAAGCCAAATCCCTTCTGATGGGGCAAATCCTGTAATTTTTCTTTCATATAAAACCCAACAGATCAGGGTCAACATTTAAAAAAAAAAAAGATGATTTTTTGAGGCTGTGTTCTTGGAAGTGTCGCAATGCCACATTTTTCCAAATATGAAATGATCAAGAGAAAGATTCTTGAAGTCTTTTCTCTTCTTATACTGCATACACGTTTCAGAAGCATGGTAGCTCTCAGAAAGCAGTGCCTGGTCGGCCGATCCTTACAATGCCTTGAGAAATGACTTACGTTTTCCTCTTCCAAGAGATTGCTACAAGTTCCAGTTAATCTACCAAAGTGAAGTTGACGGCAATTTCTAGAACATGTCTTCTGAGTTGCTACTGAAAGCGGGAAGTGGCTCCTAAACCCACAGATTTTCAAAAGGAGAGTTTTTGAAAACACACCCTGAGATTCTGTCAGTAATCTGGTCTGTATTTACAGAGCTACTCTGCTCTTAAATACGGCAATAAGAGCCTTGCTCGTGTAACTTAACCAGCAAGGACAGATTTTAGTTAGCACTGAACCAGTCAAAAGAAAAACAAAGTATTTTTTTAACCAACTCTAGCTTCACTCAGGCCTAAATTAATATTTTTTTTCTCCAGAAACGGGCATTTTAATGTGTCACTTTTCAGTTCCAGCTCAATAAACAACCATTTATTTACAATTTTAAAGCAATCTTCAGCCTAGTCAGGTAAGAATTATTTCAAAAGAATAAAAACATTTTCATTTCCCATCACTGCCAAAAATGAAAAGAACATGAGTTATGAGTCTTGCTATGTTGTCTTAAGTTGATTACTATGGAATGATTAAAAAACTAGCTGTGCTGTCATAGCAGAAGAGTACATTATAAGTGTAATAACAGCTTAGGGATACAATCCATCAATGCCGTACTTGGAAGAAGAAAAAAAGTTGATCTATTTCTTTGGTCATCATTTTCAGCATATTAGATGACAAATAATTGTACATTCATCAATAACAATAGATTAAAGTTGAAATGATTTATTGCTATTACACCGCTGGTATGATGGAGCACTAGGTCACTCGAGCATTGATGGGGTCTGTATTTAATTTTCACGGGTCTCTTAGCAGAAATAATAGACAGAGGGGAAACCACCTGAAACAAGGTAGATCAAAGTTGGTGACAAGTGATTTGTAGGTTTGTTCTTTGGGAGTGGTGGGCTGGAGGTGCCAACTCTTCTGCTTGGGGCTCTGAACCGCTAAATCAGGCGACTCCTCACATCCTTGCTCAGCCAAGCAGCCTCAGAAGAAAACCTTGAATGCCATTTCTGAGGGTCAGGTCAGTTAATAAGGAGAAAATTATCGTGAAACCTTTTTGATGTGAAAATTTTTCTATGAACCATTTTTATTTACTCTCAAAATAACATAGAAGGGAAAACAGCACCATTTTTCAAAGGTGTGAGTCGTACTCCTGTCAAAAACCAGACAACACTCATTTAGAGTGGGCCAATACCAGCTTTTAAACTCAAATTTAGTTGTTTTTCGAAAGACTTTCTCCAAAGAAGCTTCGTTTAACAATCTGGCAATAACTGTGTCACATTCTCTCCTGCACAGACTATCTACCAGAGTAGACCTGGTTAAAAAGATTCTGCTGAAACTGTTGTTGAACTGGATTTTGCCATTTCATCAGTGTCCGCGTAGGAATGGTTGAGGTTTGATGACTATGTGACAGTCCCTGATTTCCTGCACGGCTGCCTGCTACCATATCTGTTTTACTGGAGTTACTGGCTCAAAACTGGGCAAATGTCTTAGTTGCCTCTTATTGAAGACCTCAGGGCTTTCAGCACCTATCTCTCCAAGAAGATGTGTAGAGCATAATTCATTCCTAGATACCCTCAGCCGCAGTTTTTACAATGAAACAGTGAGATTTCCGTCGAGCAAAATTTTTTAAGCTCTTAGATATCAATGCAATTTTCATGAAACTGAAACTCTGCCTAGAAGAAGATGGTTTTAAAGCCAGCTTAGGTTTAAAATGATTTCTGCTATTACATTGATTTTATGAGGAGGCAGCTTTTGTTGTTAAGATTAGCATTAAAGATGTTTAGGAACTTTCTCTGCATTTATGGCCAGCATCGAGCTTAACGGTGAGAGAGGGGACTACTAAGAGTCAAGATCTCTCTTTCTCATTAGCCAACAACAAAAATCCTCTTTATGATTATGGAATTCCAAATAATCATTGCTGTGCCATTTTAACATCTCAGTGAAATGACAGAGAGACCGTCTTTCAGTCTGATACTGAAATGTTGTCACAGCTGGGAAGAACTCAGGAGTCCTCTGTTTATGCTGTGCTGCCTAAGACCTTAGGATAGGTATTAAAAATGCTTACCAGATTAAACTGCATTATAATTTCCTTAATTAGAATGTCTCTAAAAGGCTCTAGGACATTTTAAATTTATTTTTGACAACATTTATAAGCTCATTTTAGTACTGTCAATGTTTTTATATGGAGCAGAATTGAATTCAGCATTAGATGGCTCAGAAATAATTTAATCAGCATCGTTGTCATTGTCCAATATACTAAGATAGTTTCCTTAACTTTGGAAAATTCTTTGACTAAGTAACCTGTCTTGTGCTGTTTGTAATTTGTAAAGCAGCTTCAATACATGGCAACGTACTAATGACCTGGGATAGTGGAAATAACTGTTTTATTTTGAAGAAGCCATTGAATCCATGTGATTTTTCCAGCTAAAACTCTACGGACATGAATTTCCACTCTGTCCTTCTGGGAGACACAGGCAGAATCTGCATACGCTAATGCCATTAAAAGTTAGAGGAAGTTGTATGGGGTCTTTAAACTACAGAAATGTCTGGATTCACTTTGAAAAGCCATACCTGCCAGTAAGTTGCCAAAAGTAAATGACACGAATAGCAAAACAGTTTTAATTTTCTGTCCAGTCAAATCTTAGTATTTCACACTCAATTTTCCTTCCTCAGTAATCTAAATAATTTCCCACCTTGCTCATGATGAATGTCTTGCCAGTTCCTACTCAGTCCTTCCACTTTACTCAACCTAATTAAAGAAAACATTCCATGATTGCCTATTTTTCCTCATGCATGACAACCTATTATTTTTTCTACCACCTGATTAGGGCTTTATTATCCTTGGATTTAGATTGATTTGCTGGGCACTTTAATAAAACACTGCTTAGTTTGATTTAAAGGGCTACAGGTTTCAGTCATTCATAGAATTACTCTTATAAGTAACTCAGATTCGAAGTACTCTATAGTCTCCATGAAAAGGGATCCGAGGGTGCCAAGACATTAGCCTAAAGAAATGAGGATCACAGGTGGTGTTCCAGTTGTGTGTGTTGTTAATATTTCTGCTGTAAGCAGTCAGGAGAGGACATTTTGCAATATAATTTGTCAAGGGTGATAAATCTGTTTCATCATTTCTGTCAAGAATGGATCCCGTGTATTAAAACTACTATAAATATTTTCTCAAGATAAACTAAAACTTTCATATGATTAAATAATAATACATTTATGATGACAAATTACGTTTACTATGTGTTATCTGAAATGCGAGACAAAATTAGGTAGTTAAAGTTCAAATGGATGGAGATCAGTTTTGATTTAAAATCAAAAGAATTTTATTAAGTAAATGAGATTTTCATTATTATTTTGTTATATCTAGCATTCTCTTCTTTCAGAAATATTACTTACGAGCTTAGATGATGATTTAAAAAAAAACCCAACAAGCGAGCTTATATTATAGCGAAACATAGCCCAGGATTAGTTAAATGCCACGGTTGTTCCTGTCACCCTTGTTGATGGCTTTGAGCGTTAGTAAGACGTGGAACGACCCGCAGGCTGCTGTCCCTGCCCCAGTGAAGCAATGCTTTAGGATCGCTCTTGCTACCCCTCGTTCAAGTATTTCTGACCTCTCGTGCTTTCTTCCAGAGCACTTTCTGACGGTGAAGAGGCAGCTGTTTCCTACAGCTCTTCCTCTAGCTACAGGCGTCGAGAAGCTTGAGGAGCCCAGCAGGGCTTTGCTGCGACCCGTCGGCAGGCTCAGTTCAGTAAAGCAGACGGTGGTAGATGAACACTGGCCTATCCGAGTTTGGTTTTGGAGAAACGTAGTGGCTTCAGCTTTGGCTTTTGTCTGGAATTTTTTCAGCGTCCTTGAACGGAATGAAACTATCTTACCTTAAAAATGTCTGCAATGTAGCTGGCACCAAATCTTCACGTTTTAGGGCTTGCTTTAGCTTATGAGCCTGGTCCGCTTGGTGATGTATTTAAACTTAGGCCTGGCTTTGAATCTTGCTGCGTAGGAACCGTAATGCTTGACACATAAGGTTTATTTATTGTGGAAGTAATCTTTTGGTGGCAAATTGGGTGCCAATGGGTGTGTCTGTGTACCTGTGGCAGGCTGCAGATCAGTGCGGGCTGCAAAGCTAATTTGTACCCAGCTTGGATGTGTTACACCAGCAGTGCTAACGCACCTACAGATGGACAGCAACAATAACTACTTAAGATACGGAAAATCTTGGATCCAGTACAGCATTTAGAAACTTGCTCAAAGGGAATCATGTGAAAAAAAACCCAACTCATGTTGTACTCACACGCTGTGAAATTGCTTCATCCTCCTGGTGTGGGATCACTCCAGCAATGGAACAACATCCATTTCTTACTGGAAAATGGGACAAAAGAAACGGTAGTCTTCTCTCTTCCTGTGATATGTAAAAATATGTTCTCTGCTGTTTCTCATAATTTCTTCCTGAATAAAAGCGCTTTCAGTGCTGGAGGAGCCAGGTATGTGTGGACGCGCCTTATACTCCTGATTGGCCCAGTAAATCTGTTAATATAATTACTCTCAAGCTTAAATTTAATCACTTTTACAGCTGGAGAGAAAGAGCTTCCTTGAAGGGGAAATAATTTTATTTTGTGGCTGGTTTTGAGCACTTTAAGAAGTGGAGAAGAAGGGTATGGTGTTTGCATGAAGATGGGCTGCAGAGACTATTATAATGAAAATAAACAAAAGGATCATATAAAAGCCAAGTTGTAGTGCTAAAGAGACTTGATAGCTATAAACTGGTAGCTATTAGCTTCTAATTACTCTCAAATAATTACTGGATAGAATAGTAAATGTTACTATCTTGCTTTAATATTCAGCATAAAACATTGCTTCCAACAATAATTTACTGTTTGCTCAGCTTTAATATATACACATGTAAAACTACTTTGTAAACATCCTCAATATATCGAATTATTGTCGGAGTTGTGTGGAGGAGACTATACGCTGCATGCCCATACTCTAAGTTTACCAGTCCATTTACTGTGGAAGCAAACTTAAATGCTGAAAAAGGAAAAAAAAAAGCACCACCCCAAAAGAGTACCTATGCATTACCAAAAGGAGATGATTACTTTGCCTTGACTTAGTGGCCTAAGTTATGTTGCATCATCTTCTTTGGAGAGTTTGTACAAATTTCTGTCCCCTACAATTGACCTGAGACCTTTTTTTTTTTTTTTTCCTGAAGGAAACAGGGTTTGTGTTTTGATGTGTCAAGAATAAAAGCCTACTATAGCTTTAGGGCAACATGGAACATCCAGAAAAATTTGTAAACCTTCAAAGTTCCCGAAGGAGGGCTCTAAATATAACAAATATGTATTTTTCATCAAATGTCTGGCTGTAATATTCTTTTCCTTATTTTTGCTTCAGAACCATGGAATAGCCAGTCCTATGGTGCCATAACCACCAAATAATGAGACATCAAATAACAATTTTTTTTATTTTTTATTTTTTTCTGCATCTCTTCTTTTGCTGTTCACCTTTTTACAGCCTTTTAGTTAATTCCATTTTGTGGATTAAGTTTTTAGATTTTCATTTCTGTACATTTCATTCAGTCTGTTTCTGGACTTCTTTAAATTTCTTCCTAAACAGTGAGATTTCCACTAGAACAGCGTTTCCAACCGTTTCTCAGTTTGCCAGCTGCCTCTAAAAGGCAAATTTCTAATATGTGGCTGAATTCTCCCTGTGTATAACTTGGTTATATTCCCCAGTCTTTGCAGTAACAGCCTCTTTTCTCTGTGTTTTCTGTTTTCTCTTTCAACTAAAATCATTGAGTCTATTTTGATGTATCTGTTGTGCCAACGTGGAGTGCTGTGGATGAAGGAGGATGGAGCACTGCAGCTTTATTGTATTAGTGGAATAGACAGGGGCAACTCAGGAATGATTTCTTTCTCCTCTTTTTCTGTCACCTAAGCCCTGGTCCTTCACCTTGTTGTCGTACAGTGGAAGCATCTGCCTTCACATTATGGTCTTCCTGCTGGTCCTGAATTTGCATTTTATTCCTCTGATGATAAGGATGTTTTGTTCTAGAGTAAAAGATGTTTTTACAAACCCCGGTTGACCTTCTTAGCCAAACTTTGAGCGGCTGACACAGCGTAGGGGAAAAGGGACCCGTCAGCCATCGTTGCATGGCAAGCTCAGGTGCACGTGTGTCTGTTGCGCGCTCCGTCACCCACCTCCAATCCCAAAATTCTGGTTTTTATTCACATAGGAGGATGCCCACTCTGGGGCTGAGGGGGAGGGAAAAGGGGAGGGAGAAAAAAGGGCTACTGGAGCGCACAGCCAGCTCTTCTAAATGTAGCCCTTTATGCGTTTAGCATGCATTAATCTCGTTTTCTTTGATTTTGCCTGAGAGTGAGAATGGCTAACTTTTTGCTTTTCTATTTGTAATAATGAAGCTTTCCTGATGTGGACAATTAACGACTTTTTGTTCTTTGGAAATTATCTAGGTGCGTCACTCAGCAGTCTGCACAGCTGCAGCACCAGCCAGCTCTGTGCCAAAGGCGCCTCGGCTAATTCGTGAAAAGAATCAACGAGGCCTGTACTTAGAGGAGCTTTATTTAATTTCACATTTCTTTCTATCTTTTTTTTTCTTTTCCCCCCTATAATTTCAACTTGCTCACAAAAGTGCGTGCCGAACAAGAGACAGATAGGCAGAACGAGAGGGCAATCGCGGCGTGAGAGGAGGAGATGGGGATCTTCAGTTCTGCCGGAGCCCATGATGCTGCTGTTCCTTTTAACATCCCGAGATTTATCACAAGGTTCAGCTTTTTTACAAGTATTGTTTGTCATTGAAAGAACTCCAAAGAGCCCTTTTTTGAAAGGTTCTTCTGGCAGACAGATTTTGGCCTCTAAAGCTATTTTAAAAGTGGGCAGGGAGACCAAAATCTACATTTAAACTTCATATAATATTGTATATTCATAACCCAATCTTTCTTTCTTTCTGCACTGGATAAATACGCTGTTTCAGTGCTCTACAATTTTTAAACTTCATCGTTGGAGATAATCACCCAAATACATAACAACAACATCATACAAGTACAAGAAAATATGTTTGAAATTTCCTTTTTATTGTAACATAAGATAGCACTTCCAAAATCCCAAACTGAATTGCTTTTCAGCAGATAAGCATCAAAAAATACATTTCCTGCTTTCGGTGAAGGTGCAATAAGGTGCTATATCAGTGTAATAGTTCAGAATGATATGCTCTAGTAGTATTTTGATGAATTACATGATTATAGCTAAAATGAACACTTTCATCATGCCTGAATTAATAATGGCGGCATGATTTGGCAAGTACTCCTGCAGTGTTCTTTAACTCATCACTTCAGAAGACAGAGTTTTAGAGCCCGTCCTTTGTCTAGGGGAAACACAGGCATCCTTTACGGTTTAAAACCACAAGAAGCAGGAGAAATGTGACAGCTTTAAAAGGGAAAAAGAAACTAATGCATGCATACCTTCTCAAGCTCATCACGACTTAATTGGTTTATTTTTCACTGCCTTATTCCAATGTGTAAGGCACCTACGACTGTGTCAAAAAGGAAAAGATCAGTGTTTTTTCATGTGAGAATAGCTTTGGTGTATTTTATTGCACATGTTGTGTTTCCAAATGATTCCAAAGACCTTATAAGGACATAATTTTCTCTTGAGCCATTGGGTTTACTTTAGAACTTGGGTAGTCAGTATGTTTGTTTCTGTGTCTTCCACGTTAGCTACCATGAGACCGAACCCACACCAGGACTTTGGGTACCTTGAGGGAAGCTGGGTATTGGCGGGACCAGTTCAGGGCTTCTCTGGGTGGTCCAGCCGTGTGCGGGGCCTTCCACTATATTGTGAGTATGTGTGTTGGTACAGCACTGAGACAAAACCTGCCCTGCTGGTGCCATTATAATGTTATTTGGCTGATAATAAATGAAGGCTCTCAGTCTTTACGGCTGTCATCTAGTACCTTTAATGAGAATTCATTTGACTTGAAATAATAAGAATAAGAACCAATCTGCTGCAGATAAGAAATGTAAACTTTTGCAGGCTATCGTGAAAAATGGTGATGCACAAAGCATCAAAAACATCTGGAACAGATGTCTCTGTAATTACGGTACACTTGATGATTATACTGTGCTCACTGGCCTTCGCTGGTACCCACAGAGCTGGGTGACACGTTTGTGCTGGGGCACTGAACTGGAAGAGAGGACGTACTGTCTGGGGCAAGACCTGTCCTCTCTGTTTTCGTGAGTGCTTTCTGTCCATTGAATTTTGCCTCTTGGTTAATTATTATCTTCTATGTTTGTATCAAATAGTAATTTTCTGCCATGAAATATCTCAAGTCTTCTGATGCAGAAAGTCAAGCGAACATAAGCACACTGTTTGCTGAACCCAAGCTAGAGGAAAAGTAATATTTGGTGCAAATGAGATTATAAGGAACATCTTGTGGGGTTTAGTATAGTTATGTATATATATTATGGCCTATGAGATTAGGATCTATGCAGGACTAAATGACTTTTATCTTTTTGTTTAAAGAGTCTTATAGTTAAAGGTAAAAGTGTATGAAAGACGCAAGAGATTTGAGTAGGTCACCTCAAATGAGAGCAGAGGAAGATAGGTCACGAGTGCTTTATATATCTTTCGTCTGGTGCTGTTAGAAATCTCAGTGCAACCTCTTTGTTGGGGCGGCAGTGACAAGCGCCAGGTTTCTAGTCACTGCTAAATATCTGTCCAAACCTCAAGCAGAAACTTGGCAGAATAAAGCAAGCCATGTGGATGCTTAGTGAGACATGGTACCTTCCTTACAATTACATGTTCAGCAGGTTTACCGAAACAGGACTAATATTTTAAAACATCAAATGGGTCAGTAAAGAGGGTGATAGCCAATAATCGAGCACCTCTTTCCCTCACCACAATGGGAAAAGCGTTTAGCAGTCTTTTAGATTTCTTGGTAGGACAACAGTTAAGCCAGGTGGATGCCTTTGATCCCTACAGTAACACCCCTTTGGAAGTGTGTGCTTGTCAAAGTGCAGCTTCTGCCCCTTATCCTGGGGTGGGTAGAGAAATGTCATGCAAACCGAATAACCACGTTTGTGGTCCATAGAAGCTAGATGACTTAACCGGCTTTATTTTAAGTTTTGGTGCAGGATATATTACTTTTTGGGCGCTCTAAGAGTGTAAAATCTGTTAATAGCTCACTTGTAGAGGCACAGCCCCAGTTTAGCTTCTGTTATAATGAAACAAATTGTAATTCTTAATTGACTTCTTCTATGGAAATAAAAGCAATATAAATTACAATGTCACTAGAATAAGAGAGGGGGGGAAAGCCTTTTTACAAGCCTCAGGATGATAATTTATAAATAAACTAAAACTAAGAAGCCTTAACAAAAATCCCCTATGGAATCCAACATTAATAGCCTTTACTTTTAATCTGATACCATAAATCTTGCAGCCACGTATCCACAACAGAAATAACAGAAACCAGGCCAATCTGGAGTAGGTGTGGGGGAGCTGGAGAGAAACATGCCCTTTCTTTAATTAAAAGTGTATGGTGATTTTCTGATGTTCCAAAGTCAACAAGTCATTGCTGCCAACTTGTTGCCAATCAGTTTCCTCCAAAGAAGGTTTTTTTGGTTGGACTCCTTTCCTAAAAGCAATTCAGCATTGCCAGAGCTTCAAAATCCACATATTGTATAACCTTGGGTTTTTTTTTTAAGTCTTGGTAATGTAAGAAAGAATCAACTTTGTTGTTTTCCCATTGTCATGATGAGGAGCACTGAAAATCTGCTACAAGTTTTATGTTCATATGCTGGTCTTTGTCAACCTAGAAGGATTTGCTTAAGAACACGTAAATTTTTGCAGCAGGTCTGCTTTTTTTTTGCATTGTTTGTTTCCTGCAGAGGAAAGCTTTGTTCTGTCTATGAGATGGATGAGTTGGAAATGATGGTTGCTCCTTCAAGAACCTGCAAACCCGAAGGCCTAAATTTTAAGCCAAATTCTTCCCTTGTCTCATGAACGGTGCCTTAGATTAAGAAAGCTGCCTATCCCTTTCAACGCTTCCATGAGATAAAAAATGATATCCTGTATATGCTCAGGGTTTCCAATACGTAATGGGTCAAATAAAATAATTGTCAAAATTAAAGGCCAACACCAAAATCGTGTAAAATATTACGTTTATAAGACTGATGAACATAATTCCTACCATGAACTTTAGAGGGAGCTGAACACAGATATTTAAGGTAGAATGTGTCCTGCTACTTGCATGTGAAATATCTGCTCAGACAAGGCACAGTACCATGTGAATTTTTCCTCGGTTTAGAGTGCTATTTTCCCACTGATTGCTTGCAGTCATGTGGCTGGTTTGTATCGCATCTGATGACACGTACGCTAAAATAACTCTGGAAAAGTAAAACTTTATAAAAGAGAAATATTACCTTTCTTTTGGGTATTACCTGCACTGTAGATGGTGTGAAAGGGCACAGAGTATGTACAGATCTCCAGTGTTGGACATAGTGCTGCTAGGTCTTAAAGATCTTTACCAGCAGAGTTACACCAAGGCCCTTTTTTGCATTTAATTTTTAATGACAGTAACAGAAAAGTGACATAGTCCCAAGTCTGGTCCTAAACCAGAGAAACCCACAAAGTCAGCGGCTGAGTTGACTTGTTGCTTTCTGGAATGTGAAAACATCTGACCAAAATTGTATTAACTGAAGATTTAAGTGCAAAAAATGAGATTTCACCCTTTTCCAGAGCGCAGCCCTGCCAGGAGCAAGCCTTGCTCCGTTGTCACGCACCCGGCTGTAATTGCCCGCCTGACGGCAAGCTCGGAGATGAACATCACAGTTCTTAAACCAGAGGCTGCATATGCCAGACCAAGGCGCGTTGTGTCAAGCCACTTAGGCATGAACCGCCAGTGCACAGAGGGTAACCGAACGCTCTTATTTTTAGGTCGTGCAGATGCAGATCACCCTGAATATTTCTCTGGACAAATTGCTAATCGCTACCTTGTTCAAAATCTGTTGGACGTTTCCTGTGTGCTGCTGCATCTGATGGTGATATTTTTTTTAGGAGCAATACAAGCAGTAATATGAAGCTCACTTATGAGGCCTGCATAAAATGGTGTGTAACAAGCAAGTACAGTAAATTAAACATGATACTCATTACATAAATACAATTATATTTATCAGCCTTTTATAACCACGCAAAGCATTTATCAGTAAGAGTTATTTTGAAGTAGATAATTCCCAATTAACTTTTACTACTTTATTTTTGCTAATTTAGTTAGATTTAATTTTTCAAATAGAATAAAAAAAGCTGTATCAAATAGCATCTCTAACTATTGCACTGGAGATGAGATATAATTAAAATGTTATGTATATGGAATTGCAACTGATGGGAACCTCAGCTTAAACTCTTATTTTTGTCTTTATTTGATTGTTGCCTGCACTGCACAGATAACATGATTGAATTGCAAGATGGCTGTGTGCCCGCAGTGCCAGGAGCTTGGAGAAGAGAGGGGAGGGAAGAGCTTGAAAGAAAAATTACCTGGAAAATCAAACAGGTCAAGGTCTGGCCTTCAACTCGCTGAGGAATCTGATGAGAAGTCCTTCTCCGACCATACCATTTCATTCTGCAAAGCTGTCTGTGGGGTTGGGCATGAGGAATCGTGGACTTCCACAGGTCCAAGGTGAGAGCGGCAGTGATAGGCAGGTGCCCTTCTGCACCGTGGACTTGAAGTGACTCATGCATGAATTGTTCACCAGCCCTGTTAATAAAACCGGTGATTCCACTGTCCAGTTTGCTACCAAGCCTGAGCACCATGCAAAGCTTGGGACTGTTTGCTCTACATCAGGAAATGTCCCCATGTCTCAACATGGCTGATGGTGCACCATACTGGTAAATGAAGACTCCATCTAAAACTACCACCAAGAGAGAAAGTTCAAGATAAGCGGGCTCACTTGGGTGAGGCGTCCTTCCCAGTGATGTGGGGTTTTCAGGCTCTTTTCAGCTCCTTGTTTTCTCAAGAATAGTGGTAAGAAAGAGTCTCTCCTGGGATAAGGAATACACAGGGAATCCATTGACATCACGGTTCTGTTGTACTTCTTAAAGAAATCCTTCAAAGTAAAAAGAAGGATAATTCTGAAAAGACTTCCTGCCTACTTTTTGCCTTTCTGGATTTTATTTTCTCTTGAGACATGAGGCTTAAAATCTATAGTTGAACTTGAGGGTATTGGATTTAGCCATCGAAATCCTACAGCCGACATGCTGCGTCTCTATTTCCCCATCTCGAAAACAGGAATAGTCTCTCTGGTCTCCCAAAGAATGCCTCTCCTGGCAGGGATCAACGTGCTCATGGCTGTTTGCCTCTGGTGCGGCTTTAGAGATTTCAGTTCAGGACTTGGATCAGGGGCTGGGGGGTCTCCGCACCCCGGGCCGTTGGGTAGACACGCTCAGTGGTTTTTCACAAGGGGAGGTGCGGTGGAAAAGCGTGGTATTATTAAACTGCACCTCTCTTAATTTCATCTGTCACTAATAATTAAGATGTAAATGCAGCGCTGCTAATTATGTTTTAGACCATATGATTTTAAAATAAAGTAAATGTGAACTCCAAGTGTTCAACACTGCTCTAAGACAAGAATTAATGTGTTTCACCAGGGAAGGGGGGCTTTCCTGATGGTAAATATCAGAGCTATCTTTCTAAAGGCAGGACAGTTACAGACCCACTGTTCATTACTTTGGATGTGTCACATTTGCTAGTATGACAAGATGTATTACGAACAAGGAATTTTACAGATGGAGAGAAATATCCATGTAAGTTGTTTATTTGATTTTTTTCAATGTTTTTTCTTTTCTGTACTACCCTGTCCAACCTTGGGATAATGGAATTATTTTATGCTTTCTGCACTATCATCAGGCTTTGGATGGCTGCACAAAGGCCACTGGCAACAGAATAAGATGGCTGTAAAAAAATGCAAAAAATTGGGATAGGAAAAAAAAAAAAAAAGGTACAACCAATAACTTGCCCTTAAATTTAAAAGGAACTAAATGAGGAACTTCTGGACAATTTATCTTGCTGTTTACAGATAACAAGTCACTTTGTTTTTATGTGCTCAGTCTAGTATTCCATAATTTATTTGAAAGAAGATGAGAAATAATGTAGATAAATGATGAAGTGTCAGGGTCTGACGCTCTTAAATGAAGCTATTATGGTCAAAGAGAAAACGTAAAACCTGCGGCTCATTATGAGAGCGTTCTACTTGTCAGTTAAGTGAAAAGGCCTGGAATGATTTCCAGTTTATTTGTCATTGCAGTTATTAAAGCTGTCTTTTTGGTGCCATGAAAATGAATTGAAGACTTTATTCGAAGTAAATTTGTACTAAAGCTTTCAGATGTATCTTATGTGAGTTCAGTGAGGCAAGAAAACAGCTTAAAAGCTGAAATATTACAAGAAGGCAACTACTGAAGTCCTGAAACACACAAGAATATAAAGTCTGAGGAAGTTACACAAATAAATGAAGTAGTTCATCTCTTGGGAAATAAAGCTTAGTTTTACTATGTTGTACACTCAGACAAAGAAATCAGCCCTTGTTAGTGGCAGCAAAATATTGTCTTTCATGGACTTGTGCCTGGTGCTTACTTTTATATCAAACTATTAGTTTTGGGACAAGTTTATCGGAGAAGTGGGGCTTCTCTGTTCCATCCTGCACGGAGCATCTTTAGAAATATCGTCTCCGAGTCAAAGAGTATCAATGGCAGGATTAGGCTTTTTATGGTCAACATGACTAACGTGGTTCACCAGCAGGGCAAAACGAGGCGTGGGAGATACAGGGTTGGTGGTACCAGCCCAGGAGGATCCATTTCCCTGGTTGAATGACTGGTTTCCAAAGCAGCACATCTGGCTACAAGGAATGGGAGACATTATGGACATTTTTATCCCTCATGAAAGAGTCTTAAAGTACCTCATGGTCCTTGTGTAGCTTGGAGGTTAGAGTAAAATTTTAGTTTGCCCCCAACTGAAATCAGGTTAGCCCTGCTACTGAGGTGGTCATTGACACTCGCTTTATTGCAATCCCTTCTTAAGATTGTTTCTACTGAACTGTAAATCTCGAATTTATGTAGAGACAATTGATAGGTTTATTTTAGTCTGTTTTGTCTATTGCTCTGGATTTCTTTTCCAGTAGTCACGCTCTCCACTACTGCTTCATATTTGCCAAGAAAAATTAGTGTAGTTACACTAGGTTTGGACTGTCCAAAAGGAAATTAAGAGTCTTTTTTATTCTAAATTGAAAGCTGTAGGAGCACTAAACTGAATGCTTAGCTCCAAGCTCCAGCAGTCTTACAGCAGTATAGTTGACACTTTATTGCAGTTATTACAAATGTTATGACATGTCTTCAGGGTCAAGTTAAAAACAAAAAGGGTTCCACATTCTCATCAGAAGTAATCTGTCAGTTTTGTCATCAGATATAGCAGCCCTCAGTAGCAGTGTCACAGTCAAGGGTTTATCAGGCTCTGTAGTGTATGTATACATACTCCGATTTCTAGGGGTTTATATCTGCAATAAAAATTCCCTCTGGGCTAAAACTTGGCATTCACAGCCCAAAGGGATTTTTTTAATTAAAAAAAAAGTATCAGTGAAGGTTTTCTTCAACGATAAGAGCACGAAAAATATCTATTCTGCATTTTAAAAATACTTTAAATCTTTTAAACTGGCAGACTTCAAATATTTAAGCGGCCAGCTCTCTTTACATAAGAGACCATTAAAAAGGACAACCCGGGAAGGGGATAGGTGGCGGAGTAGACAAGTGCTTTGTGCTCATCGTGAGTATAAGTGTTGCGCATTTGATGAGATGTATAATTAGCCACACATTTCTAAACCTCTTGGTGTCTCTTTCTATTGAAACTGTGCATGCGGGAATTAGGATGTCTGATGCACAAATATAAATCATTTCTTCCTCGTCACCCTCTGGCACGGTCCTGCAGAAGAGGGCTGATACGGTGTAAGCCGCTCGGATCGAGGCAGCCCTTCTGATATACATGTTACATCTGTTCTGCGTAGAAACAGAGGACTTCATTTTCTACAGCTGCTGGTCTGGTACTTTTTTGCTCCGGTTTCCATCACAGTAGCAACCAAAATACGCAAAGCATGGCAGGGACGTGTAGAAGGAAGCGTGGAAAAGAAAACAACACACAAAGAAATGCCCATGGAAATGGTGGTTATGGAAGGGATGCAAGTACTGACGGGCATAGCGCTGGTTAAGGCCGTTAGCCCTGATTGCTCGTTTCTTGCTGGGTGATGTTGTAGGGTTGGTCTTTAAATAATTGGTGAGGAAACTAGGAGCAGCATACTAGTTACAGAGATGTTTGCATTAAAAAAGTGATGAAAGACTAACTATCTCCTAGCACTTTAACAATTCCATCCTTGAGCCTTTGCTTGGATGCTAAAACCAGACTTTGTATGAGTATTGGCAAATGCTTTGTGTAACAGTGTGCTATGTGCTGCAGGTACCACCTGCTCCTATTTATGGTCTGTGGCTCAGGGACGGTGATAACAAACAGGGCATTTTAAAGAGTCACCGGGGTTCTCCATAAAATCCGAGTAAACCAGGTGAGAACAGGCACTGCTGTGTAAGAGGAAGGGGGGAACCACGCCTGTGGTATATGTTTGCAGGTTATTATATTGTAATTAATTGGACCTCTTAACTGGAGAATAAAAGAATGTGAGTGAAGAAAACCAGCCCTGGGAGGGTTCCCTGCCATGTCCATGGGGAAATCGTCCTCAAACCAACCTGTGCGTGCTCCTTTAGCACTCCCGCAGAGGCCAACGCGTCCAGTCGAGGGGAATGCAGAGCTAAGGCCTTCCGTTGGAAGGGCATGAACGGGCCTTTTGAAGATGCTTCCTATTCTCCGGGTCTGAATTCAGACTTGAGGTAACACCAGCCCTTTGTCACCAGGAGCTGCTTCTGAGAGTTGTCAAGAGACCGCTAGGAAATGAGCTTGGTGCCAAGGAGATTTAATGTTGTGGTGTCTTATTTAATTTTTTTTTTTTTCGCTCATAACTGATAAATCTTCTAGTTCTTGTCAAGAATTTAACTCTTTATTTTGCTGTACACAGCTTCTTCTCATTTTTGACTTCTCTAGTGGTCAATGTGAACTTGGAGGACTCTGACCAGTCCAAGGCAGATGTGTTCCCACAGGCAACCAGCCCTTACAGAAAAGTGTTGCAGACTATCCCAGACAAGGCCAGCTCAGAGCTCTCATAAATAGGTGGGTTTTCCTTGCCAGTCTTCAAGAGTTATGAGCTGGCAGTGCCAAAACTGAGAATAAAGGAGTTACTCGGGAGTTACTCAGCTGCTGTCTCGTAAGGGGCAATACTGGGGACACAGCAGCTAACTCTGGGTAAGTATCACAGATGGCCAAGGGTGATCCAGATTTGTCAGTTTGTGTGTTAAGAATATTTTTTTTGAAATTAAACTATATGAACCAAATATTATAGACCCATAGTGCTGACAATATAGGGTTTTTTACACCTGCTTTTGCATTTTTAGAAAATGTCCTGTTAGTGTCTGTGTTCTGGAAGTCCACAGAAATCTACTGAGGAGAAGAAACCCATCAGCCATCAATGTCTTCTGCAAAATTGGTTAATCCACCTGTACAGAACCTCAGTGGCGTTTGCAGGCACTGGATGTGAGCGAGCATAGTTAGGTCTACTGTTTTCACTGACCACTGTAACCTGTTTCCTACCTGCCCTGTGGCACAAATTGCCCTAGTTTTGGGTGACAGCCGCCTGCTGCCTGCCATTGGATCTCCAGACATGTCTAATATTCCCTAAGTCTTCCTGAGAAGTTCAGTGTCAAGGGTGCTGTTGGAAGAAGATGGGGACTGAGTCGCAAACAGTCTTGTATTTAATATCTACGTTGCTTTACTTTTTGCTGTAGCAAATGCACAGATTAGTACCGTTCTGTGACATTTGAACAAACTTCCAGTTTCTGCATCAAGCTAAGACTGATGGTGACACATTTGATGCCCTATATCGGGACATAAGACTGATGAGATAGAAAAAGAAAGGACTGTCTCAAGGGAAGAGAACGGTTTCAGTAAAGGCCCATAAATGCAAATCTAAGGACTCTTTTTAGTAGTGCTGGTCTATTATTACACTCTAAAGGAAGTTCATTTAATTAATAATTAAGGTCCTTATCTTTGAGTTGCTCTCGGTATGAACTTTCGTGTCAGAAATGACCAGCAATTTATTTTATGACGCAGCTGCAAGTAAGGAAAGACAGCATCATCCAAAAAGCCAGAACTTTTGCCAGAAACATATTTTTGTGAAGTTTCATGAGGTCCAATACGCTGATTAAAGACGAAGAGAGCAAAACCCACATTGGAAGAACTGGTATCAAACAGCCACCACAATTACCCTTAGCTTTAATGAGACAGCGTAGAGATGATACTTGTGTTTCAGATAAATTCCCTGGGCACCAAACTACTTGTTGCTCAGTCTCTCCAATTGCACATGTTGCAACGAGAAGTAAAAAAATCCCTGTGCCCGGGTCCTTCCTGCTCCGTGGGTGCCACCCCAGGAGCATTCCGGACCAGTGCTGAGACCAGCAGCCTGGGCAGCACCAGAGCCCAGCCGGGGCCCTGCCTCCCTTTGCAGCTGGGTTTTCCTGTGCTCTGGGCGAGGTGTTTATCCCCTTTGTGCTTGTTTTTTTTCCAGTCGGCAAAGCCGCAGTGGTAATGGTTAACCCGCTGGGATTTTAGAGATATAACCCACAGAAGCATCAGTAAAGTGCTTTGGATTTTCTGGATGGAAGCTGCTACAGAAATGCGTTTTTTTTTCCTCCCCTTACATTTTCTTTTGTATTTAACAATTTAGGAGGTTAGGAACTGATTTTGTGCTGTGCTCTATTTTAGCCATGCCCCTATTTTCTTCTCCTATATGATCTGTTGTGTTGCGGTTCACGAGCTTATTCAGTTGTCTCTTTAATCACTGATATTACTTGAATCAAAACCTCTTTGAATAGTTTATTCCATGTGGCAGCTGTATGTCAACAGAGCAGTTTTGTCTCACATCTCTGGGTAGGAGTAAACACTTGTGTCTTCAGAGCGCAGAAAGGGAAAAGATATTAATTTCTGAGGCTCGGTGGTTGCTACCCACCCGGCTGAATACTTTGGACTGCAAATCTACCACCACGGGTGGGGAAAAAGCATTCACGTACTCTATAACTGATGATACTTAATAAATTATAATATATTTAAATTATTATTATACAGATGAGCTCTAAAAGATGCATACACCTTGTGATTTTCAGGCTTTTCTGCTGGATGGGGCACTGAAAATCCGTGCTTGGGGAGCCAGAAAGGAGCACTCAGCACCGACCCTGGCTGCTGTGCTCTCAGTTTGATCCGGTGCCCAGAGATGGAAAGATTTGCGTTGACTTCGCGTGCTGCGAGATTGTGAGCAGTCTGACTGCACAATATTAACAACGCAGATGCTGAGGATCAGGGTCAAGAAAAATTTTTTATTTTGTTCAATGATGTCATCCGAGACGGGACATAGCAAGTTGTCTTTTTTTTTTTAGCTCATGCAGATGAATAAAAGCCGAATAGAAGCAGACTTATCTCCCTGTAGAAGAGGAAAATGATCCAATAGTTCAGAGTAAAGGAATAATAATATGGGTAGCTTGTGAAAATGTTATGTTAGAAAATGGGGATAAAATTATGTTGCTGATCATCTGCCTTTGCTGGCGTTATTTTACAAATTTCACTAGGAGAAAAAAAAAAAATTGATATTGTTATTCTGCAAAATTTTTAGCTGAATGGATTGAATCCAGCTCTGATTTTCCCGTGAAAGGACAGAGGGTTTCGCAGTCAGCCTCAGTAGGTAAAGTAACATTCTGGGAGTCGGAGAAAACATAGATTTGACTTTTTTTATTT
This sequence comes from Leptosomus discolor, assembly GCF_034619465.1. NCBI lineage: Eukaryota > Metazoa > Chordata > Aves > Leptosomiformes > Leptosomidae > Leptosomus > Leptosomus discolor. The sequence continues at coordinate 3,540,535 of NC_141395.1, forward strand.
TTTTTTCCCTACCGAACAACCTAGGGGCAATACATTCTGGCTGGAGCCTTGCAGCCTACTCTCTAGCATATGTTAGTTAGTGCAGGCTTGTTTTTGGGGAGGCTTTGCCTGCTTCAGCCAGCTTTGAACACCACGGTGCGGCTTTTTGCGTGAACAGGGTGAGGAAGCTGCTCCTTCCCAAGACAGTCTCTACTGCCTCTGCACCGTCTGGTCTTTCTCAGACATGCCTTCTGGTTCAGCCTTTCACACCAGTTACACTGCATGTGTGTACAGGTATCATCAAAAATAGAAGTAAAAATGCTGTTAAGAGTTTCTTGCCTTTGAAAGCTTGAAAGTTCCTTTTCTATGCATTTTTCTTAGCATTGAAAAACTAATTAGTAAAGTAGGTAGTATAGCCTTGCTGCATCTGTTTCTCTGTAAAGTATTTTTAGAATGTAAAAAGGCAATAATTTTTCAAAAGCCTGGAAAGCTCTAAGACAAAATTTAATGTTAATCTGGTAGATAGAACGCGTCGAAAATTTCTTTCTCACGACAGCATTTCCATGTAGAAGGGGATTTGCATCGTGATAATGTGCAGATAACCTTGTGAAGTAGGTAAATGGTCTCATTAGTGATTTCATGTAAAAATCCATTGTTATTTCAACGCACTGAGTAGTGCTCCAGTTGTGCTCACTGCCCTAAAATATGCAAAATTAATGGGGTGAACATCAGTAAAAACAGTTCCAGAGACATCCAACCTACAAAGGCAGAGAAATGAGTTAGAGATAAAAATCTGTGACATTTGACTGTTCTTTTTTTCCTGCCTGATTTATCTATAATTCAGACTGCTTAACTTAACTTAAATACAGATACCATAGTCGGAGTATTTGTTAAAGCACTAAGCTGACAAGTACAGAGCACCGGCCATTATTTCTGTTTGAGAGTCAGAGGTTTGAGCTATTCATTTCGTAGCCCGACACTCAGCACCACAATTCCTTGAATTCCCAAAGCTTTTCGTACGGCTTCCTCAAGGACAGCTATCATGTCTTAGCTGCTGCAGTGACAGATGGGATACAACGTGTCATGTGATGGATAACGCTGGAGCCACAGTACTTAATCCTTCTAATACTAATAGCGGCATTATCATAGAGATTTATGAGAATGTCAGTTCCAAGTTCCCAGTTCCATTCATGGGTTTTTAAAACTTCAGCTGCAAAAAACATGCATCCATCCCATTAATTCTAATTATCATGGTTCATCTTCTCAGCAGTTTTGTACTCCGGAACCTTTCAGTGCAAATTAACGTACCAAAAAAGTGTATTAATTAATATTTGTAGCTTTTAATTTCTGCAAGAGTGTTGTCTGGAAGCAGCTGGCAGTACAGGGCCGCTGCTATTGAATCTTTGCCAAACAAGTGCAGATGTAATTTTGTTATCTCTTGCTTAGTCATTTACGCAAATTAATTTGAACAATTAGCCTTTTACTGGTCGTTCATGAATCATGCAAAAGGGATCTGCCAAAAAATTGCTAGTTGACAGAAAAGATTTGGTTAACATTGTATATCTTACAAAAAGGTATTACTGTGTTTGGGATAAAGTAGAACTTCAGAAAAAATGGTAGTGATTTTTTTTTTTCTTTGTTTGGTGCCTTATCTATTCCGCTTTATGCTGTTGTTTATTGTTGAAGAAAACAATTTAAAAGAAGAGTAAGCAGGAGAAATTTGGGAACTTTGTTTTGGATGAATACCAAAAAAGTTCAGTTTCTTGCCCAAATGTTGTCTTGCCTTCACTGTTTGCAAAGCTGTCCTGGATTTCTTCTGAGACGGGGTCCGTGGTGAGGTCAGTGTCCTGAGCACTCCAAAGGAGAAGATTTGCTCATCGTCTGAAAAAACACCCAAATCTTTGATTTCTTTCGACATCGCTCTAAAGGAAGCCTGTTACCTTACCCAAATGTCTCCCTTCGTAGTAAAACAGGCTTCTGCCTGTACACTGCAGCCTTGACCTGAATGGATGCTGGAGTTTGTCTTCAGGTACCTCACTTGTATGGGCAAAAACTTTTATTTAACTAATGTTGACAATGCCAGCTCATATGTGAAGGCTAGGTTTGAATGGCGGCGAACTCAGATGTTTCAAAGAATCAAATCAAGCTCACTAGCGTCCAGAGACTTTGAATAATGCTGTGAATGAAAATTGATCCCATTTGCTGTTATTGTAGAGTATGTACTCTCTCTTTTTTTTTTTTTTTTTTTTTTTCCCTGCAAAAATGTTATATATCCTTTTGGTTTAAATTGTATCGCATAAATCTGAGCTTTTTGATGGATATTCCTAACTGTCAGGTGGCTTTTGTGATACGACCATGGCATCATGGCCAAGTTAATTGTCACCTGTCCTTTCAATTTCATTGCTGAGACAGTTCTTGCCATTGTGCACTGTAACTGGAAGTGCTGTAACGTTTTCTGGTTGAAGAAAAAAGGTGCTTACCTAATGGTCTATCGCTTTCAGAACCAAGTGCATTGGAATTATCTTACTGATATATTGAATTAAAACCTCACAATTTTGTCTAACCACTTCTCCTCACCCGCCCTGACACGATGCCAGCGCGTTGCTGCTATGGAGCAGGTTGGGCCTGCAGAACAGGTAAAGCTTTGGGGCTTGCTGGGGCACTAACAGGACCTCCAATCCTAGTTTGCCCGGGGCTTTCCTGAAGTGTTCGCCGCACCTAGGCGAGTAACCGCAGAATTAAATCCTTGTTTTGTGGAAATCACGCTCAAACTCAAACAAATGCTGACTCTGTTCACTGAGCCAGACAGTCCTGTGCAAATTCCATCACTCTGGCAGGGTAAGGTATGGGTCCCTTTCCCTCTAATTGTTTTTTACAAGCTGCGATTTCACAGTCTGTATTGTTATTTCCATTTGTCCATTTGATTGCGGAGAGAAGAGACCAGATGTTGTGTGACAAATCATAGCTATTTGCAATCTGTTGGAATTCTTATAAATTGTACCGGGGATCATTTTCTGATAACTGATCTTGCAATCACTTATGCACGTGCATCACTTAGAGCGTGAGATGTCCTATTGAAGGCTGTGGATCTATTCATATGCTTAAATTAAGCACGCCTCGTGCGCATTTGTGTAAATGTTTGTGTTGTGAAATATGCTGATATTTAGAACTTGCCCGTTAGATTCACCATTGCATTCATTTACATTTAATCAAATCACATATTATTATTATTACACTGTAAAACTTGAAATCGGTTAATGTTTCTTATCACAACAGCGTATATATGGCTTGAAATTTGGCTGAAGTTTATCCTGCAGCAGAGAGATCCAATTCTGTTTGCTGATTTGTAATTCGCAACAAATAGTTCCTTCAGTAAAGTGCATCAAGCCTAACCCTGTTATCCATCTGTTTTTAGGGTCTGTGGCTAATCAAGGAAGTGGTCTCTCACTGACACACTGAGAAGAATGAAGTTAGTTCCTCTGTAATTGAAAGTATCAGTAGTAAACTTGGCTGGAGCTTGATTAATGGTATATTAAAATCAGAGTCTTCATGGTGAGTGCTAGATAAGGAGTTTTGGGCAAATTACTTGGTTACTGGGAAACCTTTAAATTTTAATCATGGAGACACTTCAGCATCATTAGGAACTGAAAAAGACAATGGGCACTGGGAGGAAGTTATGTGAATTGATGTGCTTTTCAATCTCTTCTTCTGTGGTGATATTGAGTGATGCATGGGCTGCAATCGAGAATCCTCTTGCTCCCCATGCCTTTGATTGCTGTTGTTGTAATTTAATATTATACAGTTCTTTATGATCATGGAAATCAGATGAGTTAGCTGCAAAGATGGAAGGTTTTAGTATAAGAAAAACTGGTTTAGCATCCTGGTTTCTCTGTGCTCTTCGGCTGGACAGCAAAATGGAGGGACTGTGTAACTTGTATTTCGAACTAGTGGAAATAGAGAAACGTGGTCTTTTACACACATGTTCATTGTTTAATGTGCTAACAACGTCATGAATCTCAAACATATACTTACATGTCATTTTGAAGTCCATTCTTGTACAGTGGCCGTGCACATATCTGTAACCTATATGGGTGCATGTATGTAATGTCTGTGATGCATCTATAGTTAAAGAGATGTGAAGTGCTACAATAGCACTCAATGAGGATACATATGGAAGGCAGACGTCTCTCCTGGGTGACAGAAACAACTCAAATAGTGCTAATAAAACCAATACACTCAACTCCTGCAGTCACATCTTTTATTTCTGCCTGGGATTCTCAAGTGACTCTAAGGATGTCAGGCGCTCAGCTCCAATGTCATTGACTAGACTGGAAATACTCAGTGCATCTGCAGTGATAGCATGGGCTATCAAATTCAGTCCCTAGCTTTTCCAGGCAAGCATATGACGGTACTGGGTTCATAAAGTGACCACTCTGATTTAAAGGCAGGTCATTTGTTTGCCTCTACTATTACTGTGGGAGAACCTGCCTTCTGTCTGAAGATGTCATTTAGACATATTCTTGTAATAGTCCGAATTTATCCATAGCCAGTGAATGCCTGTTCACATTTGCACCGATATTGTCTAATGATTTAAAACTGTTTTAACCCCAGCCTTCATTCTTGCTGCTGGGCTAAATAAAGCACTTTTTGTTTCCTTCTCATCACTTGAGAGAAGTTGGACTTTCACCTGATTTTCCCTTTTCCGTACTTTGATTAATTTTCCTCTGGTGTGTGAACAATCTGAACACCAGGTAATCCCAACATGGCGCTAATGCGCCCTTGTACAACAGTATGAATGTTTTCCTGTTTGTAATGAGAACGTTATTCCTCTCCTATCCTACCATTCACCTACCACATATGTTCATGGGTACATCGCATCGGCGGCTTACAGTCAGCGTATTGTGAAATCTTAGCTTTCCTCTTCTGTTTCCAAGCAATAAGTTGAAGCCGCCAGCAAAAATACTGATTATTCACCCCTAAATTCCTGAACCTGCAGTTTTGTATTGCTAAATATTTTCTTACTTCTGTCATTGCAGTCCCCAGATCATTTAATTTACCTGTAGTCCGATACTCCTTTGGGCCGGCAACGCCTTCCAAATTCATGTCATGAAAAAAATGTAACGGTATACTAGCATTCTCTGTCAAGTTAATTATCAAAGCTGTTAAATAAGATCAGTTCTGACACATAGGCAACATGGGATTAAAAGCGATTTGTCCAAAGTCACATTGGAGTGCTGGGAAGAAGACGGTCTAAATCCCAGTGTGTTCTCTATACTAGAGAAACATTCACTTTCTTTCTAAAGGAAAATTTACTGGGAAACACTTACTTGAAAACTGTAAGGTAGGAAAAGGTTTCTCTCTAGCAAAGACAGTTGTTTCTTTCTGCAACAAAACTATCTGCAGAAAAGGAAATTGCTTTTTGCAGTATATGCTTCAGTTATTGTGGAAGTTTGTGGGTTTAAGCTGGAGTTTCAGCTCCCACCAAAGGAAACTCTCAGCCTGTTTCGCTGGCTGAAACGTCAGTGGGTAAGGTGTGCGTACAGGACGCAGGAATCGTAGTTCTAAGCTGTTGCCCTTAAGAAGGCATAGCAGCAATCTACAAGGAGGTCTTTCCCTGTCACTATCCTATTCACCCATTCACCTGGGGTCTTGCTGCTGCCGATCAGAAACATTTTTAAAACAAATGATTTTCATGGAGCAAGAAGCCACTTTCCATCCAAAGTAGCCACGGGCTGGAGGCTGAATTCTGGCTACAGAAAAGAAAATGCTAGACCAAAAAGTGTGAGGAAAAAACATATCCTGGCAGAGTGAGTGTTGCTTTTTTTTTTTTTTTTTTCCTTTCTTTCTTTTAATAGATGATGTGTATTTAGGAATTGAGAATATTAGAACAAGTCCTAGGGGGATATGGATTTAATGGAAGGGGATGAAGTTGTTGTGGAAACATATCGTTTATTAAATTTTCTCATTCAGATGTTTGCTATATGATTTATGATGACTTAAGCTTATTATGTGCCCCTTTTTAATTTGTCACATAATGGTTGTGCATATGTATACAGCTGTGCTGCGAGTGAATTCTCTATTCAGAACAGATAAAACACTAGAAGAGGCCACTCTGATCGACAGATCTACCTTTGGTTACAGGTCAACCCTTTAATTTCAGCCAGTACCAGGTCATTCTCTATAGATGTATTGCCATAGAATACAGATGTATTCTATACTCAGCACATATTTTGGAAACATTCTTGATATTTAGGATTTTAAAAAGAAGTGATGTATAGTGTTACATGGATTTTTGTGTGCACATATGGCCAAATATAAGTAGGGCCATATTCCCAATGGTATGTAATGTCCTGTGGTTTCAGACACCTCATTTTATGTTTACGGAGCTTAATTATGAGCTTAAAACTAGAGAAAAAATTGAGACCTATAGAAATGTAATGCTTATCTAATGTAGTTTAGATTTGCCTTATCAGCCTGGCTGAAGAGTAGTCTGTGAGTGATAGGCTTGCATTATTTATTAGGTTCGGACTGTTAATACAGAAAGATGTATGGAAAGTTGAAGTGAGAGTCTGTATTGCGCTTTGAAAGCGCAGCAAAGAGCTGAAGTGTTTTTAATTGCCTTTGCAGCCCTCTGCGCGGCTGAGCCTGGAGGACGCATGGAGACGACGGAGGCATCTAAGCACCGGCATGAACTCGGCAGGTCTATCTCGAAACCTCCCGGGCTGTGTCCCGCCCCAGCGTGTCCCCAAGCCACGTCTGACTCCAGCCCAGCACAGGGGAGACTGCATGGGATGTTTTCAGGCATTGGGGACCCGGGCGGCTGGTGCTCGAGGGATGCTCGGCAGCCGTGGGCAGGCTCTGACCTTCTGCCTGGTGGAAAGGGGCAGGGCTGGAAACAAGGGGCCAGTCCACGGCATTACACCAATTCACGTCCTAAAGCCATGTAACTTTTAATAGTTATGGCAATTCATAGCTTATTGTTTCATTTCCCTCTCCTCTCCTCTCCTCTCCTCTCCTCTCCTCTCCTCTCCTCTCCTCTCCTCTCCTCTCCTCTCCTCTCCTCTCCTCTCCTCTCCTCTCCTCTCCTCTCCTCTCCTCTCCTCTCCTCTCCTCTCCTCTCCTCTCCTCTCCTCTCCTCTCCTCTCCTCTCCTCTCCTCTCCTCTCCTCTCCTCTCCTCTCCTCTCCTCTCCTCTCCTCTCCTCTCCTCTCCTCTCCTCTCCTCTCCTCTCCTCTCCTCTCCTCTCCCCTTCCCCTTCCCCTTCCCCTTCCCCTTCCCCTTCCCCTTCCCCTTCCCCTTCCCCTTCCCCTTCCCCTTCCCCTTCCCCTTCCCCTTCCCCTTCCCCTTCCCCTTCCCCTTCCCCTTCCCCTTCCCCTTCCCCTTCCCCTTCCCCTTCCCCTTCCCCTTCCCCTTCCCCTCTCACTCCTTTTATTTATGTCGCTCTCATTTTTTTTCTCTTTCTTTGTCACCACATCACTGGGAGAAGAGAAAAATCAGGAAAAGATTCTGATTAAAGATCTGCCACAAATTAATGAACAAAAGTGCAATCCTAGCACTTCATGCTAGAGTGGAACATTTCAAAAAATCATGAAGTGAAACATAAGAACACTAGAAAAGTTCGGATTGGGGTATAAAAATTATTTGGAAGACTCTGTGCTAATCAACAGCAAATGTAAGAATCAGTTAGGTTGATAGGGCAGTGAATGACTTGTATTTTTTATGTTGGAGTTTTTCAATCAGCATTTTCTGAACATGGTTTCTCATTATGATAATGATGATGGGATTAATTATCACCATGAGAACAAGTGATAATGGTACTTTGAACTGTATTTGTCACCATATGACACAGACTATTACTTGTTTTTACATTCTCCAGGATGTGTGTGCATTGAGAGCTGCTGACCTACCGGCCAAACCCCGGTGAGGAGAGGTCAAGGGAGGACTAGCACTGACCGGGCAGGATGGCTGCCTTTTCACAGAGTCGTTACCTGGTTCCATTAGGGTATCACCAGGAATATAATTGAAATTAGTCCTTGGGATTAACGTTCAGCTGCAGTGAGTACTCTAAACATAACGTCTAAGTGAAAATCTGTGATTACCTTCTGAGAAATAATATTCTTACATACGTTAAATTTCCAAAGGCCATTTACAAAACCGTTCCCGAATTAAGAAAGTTTATTTTAGCCCGTGCTGGAAAGGGAACATATACCAGAGTGGCAAAGCAAGGCAAGCTAATGTGGCTGCAGTGAGCAAGTATGCTTCTCACCACTGGGAATAAACCCATGAGTCTCAGAATGTTTCCCTGCTGCAGAAGCAGTGTGGGGCAGCTGGCATAGTAAAAGGCACATTAAACAGTGACAATATTGGGTTTTCCATTTGTGAGCTGCGTCCAGTGAATATTTTAGAGGAGCATTTAAATAGAAAGTTAAAGTAGATATAGTAGGCCACTAAGAGTTATTGGGATTTAGAAATTCATGACGTGATCCTGCCTTCACATGTCCAGTTTTGCAGCTAAGCTGTTCGTAAGTCACAGTCTTAACACATGGATAACTCTGAAAAAAGCTAACTTTGGGTTCTCATGTACATACTTGATGAATTTGCTCACCAAAAAAAAAAAAACCACACTTGAAATTTGTTCTGTGTACAGTTTTATCGTATATCTACCACTCATGTGAATCCCAGAAGCCATTTTTTTCTGAGACCTTGCTATTTTTTAAAATTTGGTTTTCATATGAATGGTTACCCGTATAGAAGATTGTGGCTTGAACTTCTTTCCTTCTAATTAAATGTATTGAAGGGACGTATAAGCAGCTTCTAGTGCTATTTAGTATCTCTTACTATACTAACTAATTAATGTATAACTGACATACACGTACTCAGCTTTCATAACGTTATTCGATTAATAAGCAATAACTACCTCAGTAAATCAAAATTAAATGCCTACTTACGACAGTAAGTTTAGAAACCTCCTGCCTAGAGACTTTACATTGATTGATTCATTAAATATTGCATTGTCATACGAAGATCAGTGAAAAAAAGCTTGTGAGTCGCTTTGCCTTGTGTTGTATACGTCAAGTTTTACACCAAAGGTTCACTGAAAAAGTGAAAGATCTGTGTATTGTCTGGGGTAAGCGGTGGGCACTGCCCACATCGGCTGTCTGCCAGGAGCGTGCCCGACAAATGGCTGTGGGCAGGGATGGGCTGTCCTCCAGACAGGGCTGGAGAGGGGAAGAGGGACGTCAGAGCCGTATATCACTGCCTGAATTTATGAGCCCATTGTGCAGATAATTAATGTCTCTGCTGGAACTATCCAAAATCCTGCTGGTGATTTCATAAAAGGTACTGGAAGCTTGATTAAGGGTGAAGAGATAAAATATCTCCAAGAGGTTGGAAGAAAAGAAAGGCAGCCTTCTTTTGCAAAGGCAAGTGTCTCTGGAGGAGAAATTTAAACACTTAATTCTCAAGAAGATTCACGAAGCCCTGCTTTTCCTGTAGACCTCCCAGTCAGCAATGTCAAAATGGTATGACAAGCCTCAACTTCAGGTCACAGAGGAAAGTTCAATAGAAGAAGCAGTTTTCAAACTATTCCTTTTAATGTGAAGCTTTCCGTTCCAGCTATACTAGACCATTTTGGCTACCTTCCTGATGCTTAATAAAAAATGTACTTGCTATTTTGTGTTTAACAAATATGTAGTTTTCTAGTGCAATGAAACCAGTCTCTAGAGAGATAAACATATTCAGTGCTATATTATTTTTTTGAACTACACTTCTCCCAAACTTCCAGACATTCAGCCAGCTCCACCACATAAGCATTAAATTTGTTAGCTATTCCAGTATTTCTCGTGTGTTCCAATTCACATTTTTTCCATTTTATTCTCATTAAACTCTAGCAGATATTGCACAGATTACAAAAAGATACCTTGAACAATGAAGGCCAAATTTACAGGGTGATTAGTTCATGGAGTTGTAGGTGGGTAAGTGAAGGAATGTGAGGGACTGGGAAGGCAGATGGTTAGTATAATATCTTACATCAGTAATGTAAATGGTTTTATGCAGAAAATGAGAAAGACAGTGATAGAGCAATAGTTATTTACCTTTGAAATGTAAAAATTCAGAAAATCTTTAAATTTATTTTTTTGCTCTGGTTTCTAATGTTTCTCTGACTTGGTGTTTATTTACGGTCTACTTTCTATCTTTTGTATTTTTGCCTGATGTTGAAGGCTATTCATCCTGAAATAGAATAAAATCAGGGAAATACAGTAAGTAAGTTGTGTTTCAGGTCATGGTGAGCCTCTGCTTATGGTAAAATTTTGTATAATAAAAGGTGTTGGCCCTGAGCTCACTTCTACATGAAGGAGTTTTTTGCTGTGAAAAAAGCTGTTCTGAGGATGAGAATCTAACACAATGATTATTTTTACACTTTGCCATGAACCTCTATTTTTTTGTCAGTGCGTTAACCTGAAAAAGATAAAGATATATCTTCGTTTTCCTCTAAACTTTTTCCAGTCATTCCTTTTTAACTCATTCCTATAATAGTCTGTTTTAAGCAACAACTCTGACAGCAAAACCTATGAGGGTTTTCAAATTCAATAACCAAGACTGGAAAGAAGGCATCCCTCATCTCAACTTTAGTTGAGTAACGGCAGATCCTTAACGTTACCCTCTACACTGGAGGTCTTCAAGGCCATCAATCTGTTGGAAATATGCTGACAGCTCAGAGTGGTTCTGCAGTGACTAAAATGTGCTGCGCTGCTCCAAGAGCCTAGTGTTCTTAGATCACTTTGAAAGAGGTGACTTATGAGGCAAAAGGTTGAGCTTTGTGTTTCTGCAGCACCTTAGGCGTGCGTTTGGCAGCGCTGCGTACAGGATCCCGCCGTGCCGTGCGCAGGAGGCCTGTTTTCTGATGGAAAGGGCACGATTCTGCTCCGTCTCTCCAAGGTCAGGGAATGCTAGATGGGAGGATGAACGTGCAAGTGCATTGGTCACCAGTAGGAAGACGACAATAATTTCGAAGCATTTATAGAATATAAACCTATCTCCAACCTGTGTTTCCCCTTTCTCATCCTCCTACACCCCCAAGAACACTTTCAGCATTCTCATTTTCCTGATGTGGAAATATTTGGAGATGGTTTGAAACAATTGCTATGTGGATTATCTCTTGGTCTCATATTGGCCAAAACTGAGCTGCAAGTCTTCAGCATTACCATTTCTCTGCCAGATCTGCCTTTCCCTTCCTCCTGGGCAGGTTTTTGTTAAACTGACAAACAACTTACAAAGATATAGGGATTACTTTGGAATAAAGTTTCCATATTTTTCAATTGGAACGGATTCTCTTTTTGTGTTTTGCTAAAATAGTTTTAAAGAATGTTCTTAGTTACAATAACTTCCCATGTAATATTACTGTTTTTAGCTATTTCAAAGGAAGTTGTGTACAAGTGCTCACAGTAGACAGATTATATGAATATATTGTGATTGCTGATCTCCATGAGTGAGTGAAGTAAAAAGGTAGTAGGTTGTGTTCTATAAAAGTTTAGATATCTCTTATTCTGTCGTGTCTTTAGCATATGGTGTCAGTCTTTTCAGAGTAATAGGAAAAGGTGTTTCACTCAAAGCTTATCCCTTTTCATATAGCAAAGTGTTTAATTTGTTTTAAGTTCTCCTCCATGAGGAATCTACTAATGATTCTTATTAATGCGCCCAGCTCTAAAAAAAAAATTAGTTTTGTATACACACCAGATTTGTTTGTTTGTTTGTTTGTTACATGCTAATCACTGCTTTTTTCTGTGGTGCATTTCAGACTAAAGTGCCAGTTGTTTCCCCAGTAATAGTGAAAGACCTCCAGGTACTGTCATTCCTGGTGTGAGACGCTTTCCCTTTTTTTTAATGTATGTGTGTGTGTGCGTGTCTGCATTTAGGTAAAGACCATGTTGTCTCTTCTTCAAAGATTATTTGCTATAATAGGGAATAGACTGCTAATTTTTTCATGCCATAAAGTCTGACTATTGATATTCCTCACGTGGAAAAGGCCAGTGTTGTGTATCACCAGCAGGAGCATCCTTTGGTGGTCTCCTGGCAGAGATGGAGCTCGCGGCAACAGAAAGAACAGACCTGCGTGAATTTTCTGTCCGTGATTCCTCCAGGTCAATGCAGTTGCCAGCTTTATAAGTCAATCCCATGTCAAAATTGATTGCTTGGTTGAAACAGAGCTAGGTGAAGCAGGGCTCCTATCCTGCAGTAATGTTTTGGCTCAAGGAGAAACGTTTCTGTCTGAAGTTCACCTCTTCTGTCTGTCGTGGTAGAGGGCCACACACTGAGGATTTTTCATGAGATATGCTGGGAGATATTTGAGGGAATGTGCTACAGAGCTGTTTTCCTAAGCAGAAAGCAAATGAGCTGTGTTAGCTGCTCCTTACCTCTAAGTGAAGATAAAATCCTCATGACCAGGGCAGGAACCAGATACACAGTTCCAGCTTTTGAGAAACTAGGGTCTGCTAAGGGCATCCCAGGGGCCCAGAGCTACTGCCCACTGATACTGGACACCCCACCATGCAGAAACTGGCACAGAAAGGAGCCATTCCAGTAGAGAATTATATGGGTACGTTGGGAAAAAGGCTAAAAAGATGCTGATGAAATTACCATGGAGAGAGTTTTGCTTTCATTCACTGACATACGCTTCTGATGGGTTGCTTTTCTCCCAACACGGTTTTCTTTGCTGTGTTCATAGTCTCAGTGCACGTGTGCTTTTTGCATGTTGCGTATCAATGTTCTGCAGGTTCACCAGGGAACACGCTCAGTCTGGCTAAGACTTTGAGATTAGTTTCCAGAGGAATCTCTGGCTATTTGGGCTGCCTTCTCCTGTCAGCATCACCCGGCACAGGGGTTGTGCACATAGTTGGTGGCGGATCTTTATTAACTTCACCTTCATTACATCTCTTCAGATTATTTGCACGTGAATTTTTAGGCCTCGAAATGTCACCAGCTAATTGTCAGTTTTAAAGACATGTTAAAATTCTTCATGAAAGTGACAGTAAACAGGATGGCAATATCCTTTTTCACGTGAAAGTTCAAACATATATTAAGACTTGGCATACAAATGCCTTTAGAAGGCAAGATGAGGATTCAACATGCAAATTTAAAGCTATTCCCTTCTGAATATCACTAACTCATGATGTTGATCTTCACTGTAGTACAGGATCACCTGCTTCTTTTCTGTCAACATACTGTAATGGTATCCACACTTAATTGTGTCCATTTTTAGCTTGAAAAACAATGGGTTATTCTTTAAAAAAAAATCACAGGGGGAGAAAGAGTGATGTGGATTAAGCATTATCAGTCTCGAAGTGTACCATTTAGTCCTGGAGCTGATTAATGTTTCCCTTGCAAATATTTGAAGGGGATGCATTCTGATGTTTCTCACATTAAATGTAAAGCCAGGAGTCTAAAGCTGTGGAAGTTAGTTAGATACACAAGCAGCGTCAAAATGTAGTGGGAATTGGGTTTTTAAACCCCTTCCACTACATTTGAGACTTCTACTTGATGAGTTCCACCATATACCAATAATTCCTGCCAAATAGGAATACTGCTTAGGTTCAAGACTGAGACTTTTTTTTTCTTTTATTTTTTTGTCTCCTTTGCCTTTGATGTCTTTTACTTCAGTTTGTTTTCAGTTTATCAAATGTAGTTTTATTTCGAGTTGCCTTATACCCGTGTCCTGCTCCAGCAAACCCACAAATGCATTTTGGGCCAAATTCTGACTGCCTTAGGTTTAGAGTCAGTTTGATTTCCTATGCATAAGACAAGTATGATTTTATGTCCTCTGTATAAGGTCATATGGATGATGAGTGGTTCTGATATGTTAATACTATTCTCCAGATCAGTGGATCTTCTCCACCAGAAGCTACAATGTGTAAGTGACACACTTGCACTGCAGGAATACTGGTTCTGACCCCAAGTCTCCAGTATATTAGTTGCTTTGCTGCAATACCTTTGGGCAAAGCCATTCAACCGTATCGCAAACAACTTGCTTTAAGACTGGAGCACATACTGTTTGCTGTATAATCCTCTCTAATGCTCTATTTTTATTTTTTTTTTTGAGAAAAGATTAAAGAACAGAATTACTTTGGAATTGGTGGAGGCATGATCCATGCCCCCTTGATTATATGGAAACATTAAAATATCATCAGCATGTTAATTTTATCAACTGAACTGTATAAGATTTATTCATATCTCTTATCTATTACATTAGGCTGGAAATACAATTTATTCTGATGGTGGGAATGTCAGACAGAGAGACCAAAAACATCTGGACTTCCTAATACGAAACAAATTTTCGAGGATGTAGATTGCCACTTTAAAATTAATTCGGCCAATAAGGAGGCAGAAATTTTATAGCCTATTGATCTTTGAAAATAGGGCCCTGGCCCTCTATTGGGGTAAACCAGGTAGATGCAAGGAAGGTTCCTTTGAGGATTTGTAGTTCACACGTCTTCTGTTACATAGCTGAGTCTCAAATACAATAGATTATTTTAGCATCTTAATATAAAATACAGAACAACGGCTAAACCCCAGCCATCGCGAACTACAGGATTAATAAAAATCGATGAAAATTCTCAGAGAAAAACAACATATCTTAAATGTTTCCCAGGTCTGAATTAGCGGATTTTCTTTCTAAACATGTAAAATCAATATTAATTAAAAAGAATCATAAAAAAAACCCCTTTGCCCATTGAAAGACAGTTTTCATTTAAAAAATATATTGTATTACACAGGCTAGATTATCACAAAACCTTTTCAGCCATGGAGGAGCATGAGTAACATTTCTCCTCTGTTTACATGATACCTGGGGGCCCTTGTGCTGGGGAGGACAGGCACGCTCCCGTTCCCACTTTACGGGGAGCACAGAGGGAAAAGCAGAGCAGCGATCTCTAATTCAAAATATCCCTTTCAGACTGCTCCGGGATGGCTGCGTTTATACGTGGTTTCCCTGGAAGTTCCAGGCTAGCCCATAGCAATAACTTGGTAATTGTTCTGGGAAGAGACTCAGCACAGCTATCTTATGCACAAGTAAACAGGCATCTATAAGATTAAGAATTATATGCTGGGGCTTTGACACAACCATCAGTTATGCCAGATGCAAATAATTTATTCTTTGTCAGTTCAAATATACAATCTTGTTTGGATGGCTTAAATTTATACTGGCACCAAAATATAGCAGGCAATATTATTTAAGTGTGGTGTTGAAACCACAGATATGCATCTCAGATGACCCAAAATGTGGAAGGAAAATGTTAGTTATGTTTTCTGAAAGGAACTCATCATTGTTATGCAATAATAGCTGATGTAATCATTTATCCTTGTTGTGCAACAACATGACATCAGATGTTGGGAGATGTCTCCTCCTTGACATACAACATAGCTAAGCGTTTTCAGGTGCCGTTGCTATGGCTGGAACGACTCTTAACAGCAAAAGGATTGTTTCTCCTCTGGCGTTGTCTAAAAGACAAAGGCAGTTCCAGTAACTCCACAGACAGACACACTTTTCTTCTTCTGTTTCGACTTTGCTGATTTCGTTTCGGGGTTTTGGTAGCTCTTCCGTCATAGCTTTTGGATATTGGATATTATCATATTTATGATATATTTGGGTATTATCATAAATCAAAGGGGCATTTACTTTTGAAATGCAAAATACTCAGTTTGGGTTTTCCAAAGGAAAGCGAAGCGTATAGAGGAAGAGCACGAGGTAAACTAAGGCGGCTGCTATTGCAGAACTGCAGTTTTGATGAAGCTGCGTCAGATGCTCCGTTTGCTCGGGATGTGAAGAGGTTGCTCAGATGTTGCCGTAGCTTTGCAAAACAGGAGAACATACAGATGTTCAGCGAAGACATATGGGACCACTTAACTTTATGCACCGTGAGTAGCCCAGTGTGTCAAGTTAAGCACATTTTCAAGGCCTTCAGCTTTAAGTAGTACCTCAAACATTTAGTTTATGTTTGGTGAGACTGTCAAATAATTCGTTCCCATGCCATCAGCTGAAAATTCTGCTCATTTTATAGGAGTTCAGCTTACAGGGATTTACTGGACAACAGAATAAGTGAAATTTAAGACACACATCTTAAGCTGAGTTCATAACGGCCCACATTTCCAATAACAAAACTAGCAGTGACAGTGATATATGGCTTTTTTTATGAGACCTGATAACTGATGGATATGTGATCTTATAAATGCTTAGACAAACTAATGCACATAATTATATTTTCCATTTGAAGTCTATTGCTAGGCATTCTAATACAATATCATTAGTCGAAATGGCCACAATGATACAGCTTGGGCAGTTTGTCACAGTAATTACGGGGTGATTATTTTTGACTGGAATAAAGATTTCAGTTTTAGTATGGTAGAAAGCATAATCACAAATTAGAAACAGTCTCAGAATAAAAAAAAAGTCAGGGAGAGGGACTTTAAATATGGATTACAGTGCGATTCTAAAACAATTTCTTTTAAAAAGTGCGCTCATTCGGCTGAATGTGTGACTTCTTTTAGGTTTACAGCAAGTTCCTGCCCAAAAGGACGACACTTACCTATTAACAGTTCCAGTGTGTAAGGTTTTTATAAAAGGGAAAATCTGGGCATCGTAAGGAAAGCTTGTCTTATAATTTACATAACTGCTAAAAGAGGCTTTCTTTTTTCAATCGACAAAAAAATAGATCATTTGTCTTCACTGTTTTCAGGATGGTTGATTAAAGTAGACAGTGTCCTAACATCTGTATTGAAAACTATATTAATCAATTGATTAATCACAAGGCATTAATCAAAATCTTCCTTAAGTGTTTTAGTTTTGGAGCAGCTCTTAGTATTTTCTATCAGATTCCTTTTAAGGTGTCCATTATAAAGATTAAATTTGGGTGGTAAATATTGAGGGGTTGAAGCACATGTGGCTTTCCACTTGAAGGTCACAGCCATTGCTCATTAGTGTTACTTTTAATGGGATAAGAAGCAAAAGTTTTTAATATGTGACTACATCAATTAATCAAATACACATTTGATTTCCTTTCCAGTAAGCAGTCCATATTTTCAGCATGTGCAAAGAAATTTCTAGTGATCTAAACCCTTGAATGCTTCAGGCTGTGCTGGAGAATATTGCCTCATTTAAGGAACTTAAATTGTATATGCCGATATAATGAACTGATGCACTAACTGTTATTCATTACATTATTCTTTGCTGTTTTTAAATATTCTGCTTTAAAAAAAATCCTTTAAAGGTTTCTCGGTCAGTTTTCATTAGGGCTATATTTAAATAATCTCATTTTTACCATGCAAGGAATGTAAAACTTCAGACTACTGTCACAAAGTGTTTTGGAATGAGGGAAGTTTTTTTGGGCATGTAGTTGATACAAGTGAACCATAGAGGACCTATGCAACGAAACTGATCATCTGAGTATTTAACTCCGTTTGTTTTTGCTCATTGCTATTTGTTTTTCCAGTCTGAAACATTAAATACCGGTACTCAAGTAAATGTATTTTTTGAAGCATCAATTACAGTACAAAAGAAAACCACTGATTACACATCTCTTGATGTGCATAAAAATGTTTCTTCATCTTGCAATCCCTCTGCAAGTGATTTTTTTAAAGAAAGATTTACTGAATCCTCATTGTGGCTGCTCTTATGACAGACTAGAAATACCTACATTTCTGCTGAATGCTTTTTCCATAGGGGGGGAAAAAAAAAAAAAGGAAACACCCAACCCAAGCATACGTTATTTGTATTTATTTGGATTTTAAAGTATACCAAAAAATGTGCATCTGGCGTTGTCCTCACCTTTGGCAAAAGTTTAAAGAAACAAGAAATCAAAGCACAGCAAATTAAATCCTGCAACCACTTCCCCGTGCCTAAAGAAGCTGCCTTAAAAAACATTCCAACGCTTTCCTAGGTAGCCTCATTTTTGTTTCTGCCCAGAGATTACCGACTACTACTTTTACAGCACTCCTAACTGTTCATTTTTAAGGTGATGTATCCAAGTTGAACGAAGTACAGACAGAGGTCTATTAAATCAACAGCTCTTTAATTATTTGAACGACAGCGGCCCCCGAGGCCGGGCAGCCTCAGGAACGCCTTGGTGCTGGTGACTCCAGTGGGAGACCCTGCCTGGCCATGAATTTCGGTCTGTGGGGGGCAGTGGCAGGTGGAGGGGGTCCAGTATGCCCCCAGGAAGCCTGTCCCCACCCAGGGATGGGGCATTGGCAAGAGGAGTTGGGAGTGGGAACCCACTTTCCCCTCTGACTGGAGGCAGAGCATTTAAATCAGCACTTCTAATCAGATTAAGGAAGCCAATCGCTACAGATTTGCACTACCTACTGATTACGTCATAACTCTTAAAAGCTGCTTTGATACGTGTTTGGTTTCTACGTACAGCAGTAGAGTTATTTTATATAGAGAGCCATTAAAATGCACGGAAAATGTTGTACGCCTTTAAAAATGATGCTGGACTGCTTGTCATCTAATTATGTGAAAAAGAAACATGTGTCTTAAAGTCTTGAAATAATCAACAATACATATTTGGAAATAAAATAAAACCTACGTTGGTCTTCCACAGCTGAGCTCTGTTTTCATTTTGCTATCGATGGTGAAGGTTGGTTGCCTTCAGCAGGAAAGGAAATGCAATCTGCATAATTCCCATTAGTTCGTCATCGCGCAAATATATGCTGATAATAATTCTGTAGTGGGTTAGTTTGTGGCTAATCATCTTTATACTTAGCAGCAGGTGCTGTGGCAGCATTGGAAAAAGTATCATGCATTTCAGAAATTACTGCTGTACAATTTATCCATAATGCACCTTTCTTTTTAATAGAATTATGTTCAACAGTTCATCAGTTTAGCTCATGGAGAACACTACTGTGATATTGGCGTGTAGGCTTTATCAGTATTTTATTACCAAGTGCTACAGTTGTTTGTTTGTTGTTGTTTTTTTTTTTTCTTTTTCATGGAAGCATGGTCCAGAGAAAGGAGCCATTGAAATACATGAATAGAATGAGTAGTACCTACAGGCTGTTCTGCATTTTGGATTAAAAAGAAAATATAAATGAAACGGTTTCAGACCACTCTAAGTATAGGTGTGGGAAATAAGTCTGTCACTTAAAGCCAATATGGTTTGCTTAGAAAAAAATGAGGTGGATATAGTCTTATAGGGAATGGATTTGATCACTCAACTGCTGCTGTTTGGAAGAATTTGGAAAAGGGAAGATTAGAGGAGCTGTCTCTTCAAAAGCCAGTGGAGAGGTTTAATGAAGTCACAGAGGTTATATGTGAATATTTTCCCACATATTCTTATAGTGCCTGAAAGAACCACTCTGGAAAAAACAATCTTGAAGCAGTGCCAAACAACTGAAACTTCTGATGTTGCCTAAATTGTGACTAATGCCTTTTCTCCTAACGTACGTACTGCCTTCACTTCATCCTTGCTTTCTTCCCCAATAAGACAAATTAAACTTAACCTCGGCTTCAGCATATATTAAAAATGGAAAAAACATGAAACAAAAAAGGTTTGAGAAGTGAATTGGAAGGTGCAGATGAAAACCTTAAAGACACTGGAAAATGGAAATACGCAACAAAATTGAAATAATAGTCAAAAGAAAAGCAAAGATTTTGAATAATGAATAACAGAGTGTCGGCTAGATGTGAAGATGTAAGAATACAGAAAATAAAGAAAAAGATAAAAAAAGATTAATAAGAAGTTTCAAAAAAGAGAATGAAGGCAAAAGTAATGGACACAGTATGAGTTTGAAACTACTTTAAGGGAAGATAGCAGCAAAATATTTTTGTAACTTTCATTAAAAAACCTGTTCAGTCCGGTTGCTCCCTTATGCAAGAAAACATGCAGAGTCTGCATCAATCACACAGCCTTCAAAAAAGAGTACCTGGAGTTAAATGGTTCCATTTTTATTGATGAGAGTTGAACAAATCCAATAATATTCAGAAGAATTTGCCAAAAAAGATGAACAGGTTCGAAAGATGTTTTTAATCATTCCGAGTAGAGCATTTCAGTTGTAATTAAAATACTGTTTACCTGAATTGAAAACCTCTAACGCAAAAGGAGAAAAACCAGAAATTTTTTTTTTTTTTTTTGTTTTATAGGATTTTTTTAGAATGAGAAAAAAAGATTGCAGGAAAGCAATACTGCCTGATCAATCTTAGAATCATAGAACCACAGAGAATGGTTTGGGCTGGAAGGGACCTCAAAGACCACCCAGTTCTACGCCCCTGCCCTGGGCAGGGACACCTCCCACCGGAGCAGGTTGCTCCCAGCCCCATCCAGCCTGGCCTTGAGCCCTGCCAGGGAGGGGGCAGCCACAGCCTCTCTGGGCAGCCTGTGCCGGTGTCTCACCATCCTCACAGGGAAGAATTTCTTCCTAACATCTCATCTCAATCTCCTCTCTTTCAGTTTGAAGCTGTTACCCCTCATTCTGTCACCGCACCCCCTGATCCAGAGTCCCTCCCCACCTCTCCTGCAGCCCCTTTCAGCACTGAAGGCCGCTCTAAGGTCTCCCCGGAGCCTTCTCTTCTCCAGGCTGAACTACCCCAACCCCCTCAGCCTGTCCTCACAGGGGAGCTGCTCCAGCCCCTGAGCATCTTCGTGACCCTCCTCTGGACCCGCTCGAGCAGGTCCGTGTCTGCCCTGTGCTGGGGGCCCCAGAGCTGGACGCAGCCCTGCAGGGGGGGTCCCCCAGAGCAGAGTAGAGGGGCAGAATCCCCTCCCTTGACCTGCTGCCCACGCTGCTCTGGATGCAGCCCAGGGTACGGTTGGGTTTCTGATCTGTGAGTGTAGATTGCCAGGTCATGTTGAGCTTCTCATCACCCAGCACCCGCAAAACCTTCTCCCCAGGGCTGCTCTCAATCCACTCATAGCCCAGCCTGTGTCTGTGCTTGGGATCGCCCCGACCCAGGTGCAGGACCCTGTTAAGCTTCATGGAGTTTCCACGGTCCCACCCCTCCAGCCTGTCCAGGTCCCTCTGGATGGCCTCCCTTCCCTCCAGCGTGTCAGCCGCACCACACAGCTTGGTGTCATGGACAAACTTGCTGAGGGTGCCCTCGATCCCACTGCCCATGTCACTGATAAAGATGTTAAACAGCACCAGTCCCAATACTGACCCCTGAGGAGCTCCACTCGTCACTGGTCTCCACTCAGACATCAGGCCATTGACCGTGACTCTTTGAGCGTGACCATCCAGCCGATTGCTTATCCACCAAGTGGTCCATTCATCAGATCCACGTTTCTCCAGTTTAGGGACAAGGATGTCATGCAGGACAGTGTTAAATGCTTTGCACATTTCCTGGTAGATGACATCAGTTGCTCTTCCTTACTCCTTATGGGAGGGGGAAAAAAAAAAAAGGACAGGCATGGACGAAATGTGAAAATTTTCTGTCTGTGAGACAACATCTCTTTAAACTGAACATTTTCTTCTTACCAGGTGGCTCCTATTCAAGAATTTTGAATGAAGCAGGTGAAGAACTCTATGAGATGCTACTGTTATTTTTTAAGATATCTTGGACACGGTGTTTCAAGTGTTTTTCAGTAAATTCAAAACCAAGGAAATATGTCTGCAAGCAAAGAAGGCAGTCTGGGACATCACCCTGGCTCAGTGACACAGGGTCCTTCAGTCATCCTGGGGACCTGCCCAGCCAGCTGGTTTACATGAGCCCTCAAGAGAAGATTAATGCAATCCCTGAATTACAAAAGGGGACTATCACCCAGAGATAGCGAGCTGTGGTAAGAGGGCTTCAGGGCTGCTCTTTTATTTCCAGTGCCTGCACTTCAAGGAGGAACATGAA
The DNA here is from genome assembly GCF_034619465.1 of Leptosomus discolor. Lineage (NCBI taxonomy): Eukaryota > Metazoa > Chordata > Aves > Leptosomiformes > Leptosomidae > Leptosomus > Leptosomus discolor. The sequence continues at coordinate 3,562,336 of NC_141395.1, forward strand.
CTTGCTGACAAGAGTTCATAGGACGACTACAAATACGAACAGTTTTGTTTGAAAATGAGCCTTACGACGTGAGGTTTAGGAGGTCAGCCTTCATGTCGTTGGCAGTTCAGAGGTGAGCTGAGTGCCTTCTGAGCTGCTTTAGAATGGAAAGATACTGGCTGCTCTTCGGAGGCTTTGTTTGTTTTTTTGACTTTGCAGACAGTAATATTTGGAAGTTGAAGTTAGGCCACCTCAGCCTGGAATTGAGACTCAGCTTTCCTGCAGAAAGGGTGACTGAAGTCTGGATCAGATGACTTGGAGGTGAGGGACTACACTTTCCTTCACATCCTTAATAAGTGCTTAGTTTTGTGTTTCGTTTTTTGTTTGTTTTTTTTTTTTTAAATATATGTGTTTAGTTCAGTTTCTGCAGAACACCCTAAGGCTGGTGTTTGCAGAAAGCTAGTGGTCCTTTCACAAGTAGTCACAGCTACTTTCACATGGGCTACTCTATCTCAAACAGCAGAAAAATGCGTCTGGAACAGCCTAGAAAAGGGTACGGGACAGTGTGGTAGGAGGCACTGGATGGGAAAGGTTTTAATGAGCTGGTTTTCCCCAAAGATGACCATTTTGGTGGCATCTCAGTGTTGCTGAGGTGAAGCTGACCTTCCCACAGCTGTTGGCAGGGGTGGTGGGGATGCCCATAAGGCCACTGTTGCACCTCTAATGCACTTCTGAGCCTCCCAAGGAAACTCAGAGCTCTGGATCATTTATGGAGGCTGTCACAGCTCTGTCAGTCGCTTACTGTCATAGCTGTGGTATGTGGAGCGGGTGTTAAACAAGCAAATCCACGGAGGGATTAAGAAAAACGGGAAGTAAAAGAAATATTGTACCTGTATCAGGAAACCACTGCGTGTGGTGTCTAGCAGGCCTTGTAAAGAGCTATTGGATTTATTTGCTTTGTAACTCAAGAGAGACATGAATTTTCTTGGAAATCGGTTGCTTTCTAGATGGTTCTGTACCTTAAATCAACTGCCTGACCTAGACTGACGTTCAGTCTGGGGACTCAGAGCAAATGGTGTATGGCAACTCATGCTGATGGAAGCTCAACCCACCTCAGTCCTCAGTTTTGTCTCAATTTATAGTAAACAAGAACTTTTACTGTGGCATCTACACGTGTTTTCTGGTAGGCTGTGACATACCTTCCAAGTTAAGCATGGATTACTCTATAGACTTGTATTTGCAGAATGGCTACTGTATTAAAACTCCAAGTAAACAGTAATCACAACATATATTCTGCACAGAGAATATTTATTTTGCCTTGAAGTGTGTTGTATGAAGATAGCAAAGGAAAGAAATCTAGAAACTGGGCATAGAACAAACACAATTATGAGAAAACCCCAAATATTCTTACAAATAAACAGTTTCATGTGGCTGTGTTTATGATTTATTTATAGTGTAACTCATAGGAGCCATACCAGTAATACAAGTTAGTAGCCTTCCTGTCCCTGTGGTGCCTCTTTCCTCCAAAGTCTGGATGAGCGCAAGCATTCCTCTGGATGTGCCGCATGTTTCTGTGTTATTATTACTACTAGAGTCTATTATTATTCATAATTATTTTATAGCACTTATATGGGGTTATTCCAAAGTTTGATCTAGCTCAGCATCTTCACCAGCCGAAAGAAGATACCAAGGGAAGAATCTAAGAACAGGGCAACTGTATATGATTCTGTTTTCTGCCCATTTTTAAAATCCAGAACAACAACAACGAAAGAAAAAATAAAAAAGAGAGTTTTTTTACTGTTTAACCTTAAAAAAAAATACTTTTAGGTTTCAGCCTATTTCAGCCTGGAGTATCTTTTGAAAGCCAAATCATCAAGCCTTAGAAATGAAGGCTGCAAATGGAAAAAAAAATGAATGCAACTTTAAGAATGGCTTTGGAAATGTCAGAGGAATGATGGAGCTACTGCATTTGCTATCACTGCTCCCTGTCGGCTATTCTTTATTGGCATGTGTGCCTCGATTGTTCAAACTAGACAATGTCTGAACATTGATGTCATATTTTTGTTATTGCAAAAAGCCTACATTTGACCTTTCTTTGTGATTGTGACACTAGTTGAATTCTGCTTTAGTTCATGGCAATTTACTAAATCCTTTGAGAGTTCACTAGTTAATTATTGCCGAGTGAATTTTTAATTTGCTCCTATGATTACATTGGTGAATACAGTCATTAGTGGGAAATTTATTTTAGAAATTGGCACTAGAGGGAGCTAAGTAATTGTATCATTTATGTATCTAGGAAGGAAAAAAAAAGAACATTCATTAAAAACTTGCTTTTTTCTGAACCTGCTGATTTTACAAATATGGCAGCTATGCCTCAGCAAATTATAAGCGATAATGAATTAGTTAATTTTCCTCACTGAAAACTGCGATGCTAAGATTATTAAATTACTGTATTTCTATTTAGCGAAACTAGCTACCAGTCAGTAAATTAAGATTTCTAGGACTCTTTTGGGAGGGAGAATTTTTTGTGACTATTATCCTTGTTTAGCATTATTTTGGTCTTAAACAGAATTAAAATGCTCACAGATACCCTCCTGAAGTATAAGTTTGTTCCCAAACGCTTGCAGGATGGATGGCCTTGTCGGATGCTGCAGCTCTGTAAGAGGAGCTGGAGGAGGCGCCTGGAGTGCAGACCCCGAAGCTTTTCTGGGCTGTGTCTGGACACAAAGTGCTGTGTTTTTCAGCCCAATGTCCCCTTACATCAGTGGAATCCTGTTTTTATTTAGTGACAGCTGACTCAGGATGTCGATCTTCATAGCTCACAGGCCAGCCTCCTGCTGGACCCCATCCCCGATGCACACACCCTGAGCTGCCAGGCGTGGAGGTTTGGCTGTGGTTCGGAAGGTCCCGTAATTATCCTCAAATTGCCGCCCTGCTTGTGCTCCACAGCTCTGGCCACCTGAAGTCATTGCGACTTTTGAGCGTGATCTAAAGCTTCTGGTTCCACATGAAAAGTTGTTTCTTTTGAAAGTGGTTTTAAGAGGGTTCTGCAGTTCCCCTGGAAGCCCCCCATGCTCTCCGGGTTATCGCTGAATGACTTCTCACTCCTAGCTTTCTACACCTCTTAAAGGAAAAAAAACAAACCAAAACACCTCTGTCTCCCTGGGGTGGGGTGAAGGCCATAGGAAGGGAATTACTCATCTCTGAGGAACACACATCCGCTCCTCCCTTTGCTTCCATAAAGCTGTCCCTAGCTTGGGACACTGTGAACAAGCGCAAAGACACGGTGTAGTTGGTGGTTGTCCTCTTGCTGACCTTTGTATTGGCTGCAAGTATGAAACCATTGCAGGAACTGCCCATCTCCACGAGATGATGCTTCTTTTCTTTAAAAAAGCCCTCAATTCTCAATGTAGCATACCCAGTAAACAAAAAGCAATGCAGTCAGTTAACTAAAATAGATAAAAATCCCGAATCCAAAATGTAGCAACTGGCCTGGATTCTTTGATAAGGGGGAGCAACATCTGGCCTTATTCTGAAATATCATTAACAATTTCTGGAACATAGTGGCTTTCTGATCCCCCATCTCTTTATTGTTTACACCAGTTTTTCTCACTGCCATTCTTTATTCAGGAACAGAGAAGGCATCACCACCAGCACCACTACCACCACCTGGAAGCAGTACTGGTTTCACCTGCTGAGCTTACCTCATCCTGCCAGGGAGGCATTAGTGCTATTGCTTTTAAGTCGGCCACTTGGTGGTTTGTCTGTATCAAGGCATGGGGTTAGTATGCCGTCAGGGCTGGATTTAACAATATGGCCTCCTTTATGTACCTACAGAGGTAGGTATAATCAGGGTCATAAATGATGCCAACGTTGCTTTTTTATTATTATTTTATTTTTTGTTCTAGCCTTCTTTTTTTTTTTTTTTTTTTCCCTGAAATTTAAGGATGTTCTGCAGCGCTGAATGGGTAAGGGTGTTTGTTATTCCTATTGTCACTTATGATATCTGGGTTCTTCTTATGGACTGTGAATAATTTTGCCAAGTTCTTTATTTAGGTGTGTGGTAGTGTGTTTCACTGTGCAAATACTTTCCTGATGTCGTTATGTGAAGTGACGTAAATGAAACCTCACCACATATTGCAAGTCACTTTTCCAGTATAACCTCCTGTGGAATCCTATGAGAAGTAAACACCACATGTCATGCTTTTGACACTAGATGTGTTGTTCAATAGTTTAAATTAATATAAGTAATAATATTACAGATCCAAGGCAATTTTTTTTCCCCCTTTTGTGTCATATGTGCGTACAGGCAATCGGGAAAATGATTTGAAGTTCTGTGGGTTTGGATATGTTTCCCCAGTGACTTTATTCATGCTTGGCTAGAACAAGACATCTTGCCTTACACTTCTGGGGTGTGAACCATGGATTAGATTTAGTAGTCTGATATTATTGTACAGTAACAGGGGCCCAGAACCAATACAAATTCTTTATATTCTTAATAAACTGATTTACGTTAGTAAATATCAAGCTATTTCTGTCAGCTTTCTGCCTTTTCAAGCAAGAGAAAAGTGTGGCTTTACAATGGAGTAAAAACTGGTTCAGGAAGGGTAGTGCCCAAGGCATCTGTACCGTCTACAAAAGAGTTTATTTCTTAACTCCTTTGATTTAGCTTTATTCTGTACCAAAAGTCTGTACTATGAAGATTAGAGGTTGTAGGTAACAGGAGTGGAGGGAAGGATGTTATTCTTTCCAGTTGTTGTAGTATCAATGGATCTGGGAAAACTTCGTATCTCTGGGTCTGCTTTGTGCATTTCTTTCCAAACTACACTTGGAAATGAGGGAATCTTGTAGCACCTTTTTCTTCACTTAATTTTTCTAAAAGAGTATTCCCTGATAGATGTTAAACAAGATATGCAAGTGTAAGCACTGCTAGAAAAATCATCTCAATTTCCTGGCATTAATCAGGAGCAAAGGGAAGGGTTTTGGAAGCTTTACATAGTGAGGGCTAAATATGTGCTTCATATTCTGCACAACTCCTATGAACAACTCCCAAACCCATCGGCCAGCTTGCTGGCAACCTAGAGACGGGAAACCAGTACCTTAAAGCTAGCCCTGGGCGAGTGACCTGCCAGGTGGGTGTGAAACTGGCTGAACTGGTGAGCAAAAACCCTAGCAGCTGACTGTTCAAGGTGTAACCCGCAGCCAAGGACGTAGCAGTGCTTCTCCAGCACTGCTGATGGAGCTGGTGCAATTCTCCATGTGTTGTCACCACCCGGCTGGTGGCATCAGGTGCACGGAGGCTTTTCCCAGAGGTTATCCATCCCTGCAGGCTTTCAGACATCATCCAGTCTAGGTTCAGTGCATGGGGGATTTGGGAGGTTTTCTGGTTTTTGGAGTGAGGAAGTTATACAAGGTGGACAGCAAGGAGCATGCTTGTGCCTGTTCTTTGAAGGAGGAACTTCAGCAGGAAAAAGGGAGATGTCTTGAATTTTTGGCACACAGGTGGAATGTAGAGAGCAAGAGCACATTTCTGTGGTTTAGCTTAAAAGAAAAAAAAAAAAAGGTTTCTTCATAGGACGTATACATTTTATGTAATTTTTGCCAGGACTGGGAAAGAAAAAGTTAGTATCATGGTAGGAGGAGGAAGAGGCAAAAATGCTGTGGAACCATCTTTCCTTTTACTTGCACTACTACAACTAGTCGGATTGATCCTTAATGCTGTGTTATAGCCCCCTGGTCCCTTATCTGTAACTGTTCTCAAAACAGGACAGCTTGCTTTTTATTGCTCTGAAGCATGGGAGCACAAAGCCTGATGTTGTTTCTGTACATAATAAATTAACTGCCACTGTGCGTGTCCTGTCCTGCTTGGGAGGAGCATACCTTCACTTTCACAATGCTACCTCAGTATTTTCCTTCAAATCCTTCCTTATAACAGCCTTTTCCCTCCCTTTCTGTGTTTTTACGTTATATTTCTATGGCACCCAACATTACAGAGCACTAGTCCTTGTGCAAAGCCTTGGGAGCCTTGGTCAGACAAATTATTACCCGTGAAATTTGAAATGTATTCCAAGTAACTAAATACGAACTAACTAATGGGTGTGGGTGTCAGTCTCTTCTCCCAAGCAACAAGCGATAGGATGAGAGGAGATGGTCTGAAGTTGCACCAGGGGAGGTTTAGGTTGGACATTAGGAGGAATTTCTGCATTGAAAGGGTTGTCAAGCCCTGGAACAGGCTGCCCAGGGAAGTGGTGGAGTCCCCATCCCTGGAGCTGCTCAAAAACCGTGTAGAAGTGGTGCTGAGGGACGTGGTTTAGTGGTGGGCTTGGTGGTGCTGCATTAAGAGTTGGACTTAATGGTCTTAAAGAACTTTTCCAACCTAAACGATTCTATGATTCCATAAACAGCTCTACCTATTAACTGTTACTATAACCACCAGTTAAATGCATTAGGTGAATTCAGTGATGCAAATTTGTTTTCAGTCGTTGAATAGTTTCCTTTTGGAAAAATAGATAAGGCAGTAGTGAAAGAGCTGGTACGACTTATTAAAATATGATGGTGGGTGAAGCATCTTGTGATACCGTAGGAATGTCTGCCTAATTAACAGGTTAGCAGCCAGAAAGCCAAGGTAAGTGTAAAGGGAGCCACATAAATGAAAACTTTTGAATCTAGTTCGCTGTGGATGAACACTTGTACAGAAAGAAAAGCAGCTAAATAACCGCAGAGCTTTGCTGAACTCCACTTGTGAACTGAACTCTCTTGACTTGAGACAGGGCATCTCCTGCTGACCCCTCATGGTGCACTGCTCTTTCCTCTGGTTCTGTCAGACTGAATTTTGTTAACAATAAAAGCATTTAAAGATGAAAATATTGCAAGATGACAACAAAAGTGTGATGCTGTTTTGGATTAACCTCCCCCGTCCCCTGACATTGACTTGATTCATAAGTAGCTGAACTGTTATTTCAAACTACCTGTAGGCATCGGTAAACTTTTTTTTCCTCCCTATACACCCTATTCCTATTTTAAAGGGTATTTTTAGAGCTGTGAGGGCCAGAGATAGGTATATGGTGGTGATTTTATTTTTTTTTTTTCTTTTAGAGTAAGCTGAGATTCTGGGGCACAAGATGGCAGCATAAGGAAAATTTGCTAACATCAGAAACAGCTGACTTGTCTAAACTGCAAAAATGTGAGAGTCCTGGTTAAGTCTTTAAAATTATTTGAGCAGATTTAATAAGATTTAACGAAACTTCTTACTAAGACAATTTATCAGTTGATCATCTTAAAATATCCCTTCCCATTTTCAAAGCCTCAGTGAACTCATATCTTATAAAAATATTGCTTTCTCAACTCAAACTTCTTTTTTTTTTTTAATATGCATTTTTGCTGGTTCCTCTCCTTCCCTCCTCCCCAGTTATTTATTTTCTTCTGGAATAAGATCAACAGCAGATTTAGACTTTACGAGGCACTTACCCAATAGCTTTCTTGGTTATAAAATGGCTCTGTATGCCCCTTTAGCAGGTAGTTGTCATGGCACAGTGTGCTGTTTCAAGCAGAAAGTTAAGCTGTAGCCAACTAAGCACTTCCATGTTGAATTTGGAGATGTTAGTCTCTGTTTCACTAGAAATTGCACCTTTAGTAGAGCCTTTGACTTTACTGGGTGAGAAATTGTAGCTCTTTGGGACAAAAATAAGAAATGTTGACACCTTTGTTTGTTTGTTTGTTTTATTATTATTATACTGGCTGTGCTACCACAGTGGGTATTAGAAAACCTCCAGTTGAGGTTTGTACCGTCATCTCTCCGGTATACTCCTTTGGTATGTGTTCATGATTTGCATACTTTAAGACAATTTCATCATGTCTTTGGTATTTGTTATTCTATGGTTTGGAGAAATGATGCTCTGTACAGTTGTTTAACCTGAGAGTCTGCGTGCAGAGAGGTCTTTCTGGATATGCTAATGTAACAGCAGAAATGCTCTCTGCAAGTGCAATTACAAGGTGTTCTGTTCTTGTGGAAATTATTTTGCATCCACCCTGCTTTCTAGAGCTAAACAAAAAGTCCCACCGATCACAGGGGTGTTTTAAAAGCACGTGCTGTTTCTCTGAGGTCTGTGATGCCCATCCATGCCGTTGTGGCAACCACGAGCTATGTAAAAGCCAGCCATGAAAGTTCCATATTTCCTTTGGTTTGGCTACACAGCCAGCCCGTGGCCATCTACAATGGCTTGACAAATAAATACTGCGACGGCCAAGGAGACGGCTCTGTGCACGAATGTTGGCCACTAAGGGCCATGGCTGTAAAAACTGTCGTGTTTTTACGAGCCACTTGTGACGCTAGAAGTGGTGTTATTAGTTTCTACGGTTTGTTAGAGTTTTATAGAACATACCACAGGATAACAAAACTCTTTAGTATAAGCTTACTTAAAACTCTTGCTTTGCTTCATTTCTTTTGGCTTCCCAGCTCTGGTCTAAAATATAGTGTTTTACTGTCCTTCTCGTGCCTCCGATATCTGCCTGCTGACTTGTTAGGCTGTAGTTTGTTCCACATAAAATATATTCTAGGAATAAAAACCAAAGGAAAACAAAAAAACACAAATAAAAAAGGTGATCCATATTCACATTTATTTATAAATAAATTGATTTGTACCTCAATAGTTGTAATGCTGTCTTCTGAAACTGGAAGCTGTCCCATTGATTAAAACAGGCTTGGGCTATTCCTGGGTATACTTTAATTCATGCTGCCTTCTAGTTTACCAACAAAAATAATACTCAGGAGATTCTCCATGCAGCAATGGAGAGCTTGCAAGGAAGTCAGATCTAGTTATTGATATAATTTGCTATGAAATTTAGATGGTTATATATATTTTCCACTGTCTGCACAGATGCAGGAGGATTGCTGTGGTGTTCTGATGCACCACTGGGGCTTTTACTTATGGTCATTTTCTGTTTAGGAAATAAGTTTGGGAAAACATTGGTGGCCTCTCATGATTATACTGCAAGTCCTCTGATGTTTGGTGTCTCTTAATTTCAGGCCTAACCAATGAACAGATTTATTCATGATGGCTAATATAAAAGAGCAAGCTTCCAACCAAAACCTGGAAATGTGACTTTAATGTATTTTAAAGGATCAGAATGAAGAAAAAAGGAACTAACTGATGGATACTGAGCTTTCTCTCCCTCCATCTCTATCTACTGTCCATATGTGCATGTTGTTTTTTTTTTGGGGGGGGAAAGCAACGGACAGCAAACAGAAAAACCTGAAAGCAAGACTCACTGGGGAACCCCCTGTAACTTTTGGGCTCTACCCCACTGCATGCCGATACAGACAGCTCAACTGCATGTGGGGATCCACATTCCTTTCAAGGAAACAGAGCATATAGTCTCAGATGAATACACTGATTCCAAACAGATTTTGATTGAAACAATGGTTTGATTTGAACAGTCTCTGTACATTCATCTACATCCATAGGCTGCGATAAAATGATCCCAGTGCATCCACGGCTCATGTAGAAGTCTTGCACCTGCCCAGTTCACGTACTGTACCAAGTCACTGTGAGCACGCAGTTGTCCGCTTGCGGCAACATTTGTCTCCTCCTCTCTTTTGGGTCGCTTTTATGGACCCAGAGTTCTCAGTTCCCCTTTGCAACTGCAGAGGTAATCAGGAAAAACAATTGCCCTGGTGGCCTTTGCTTTGCTCCTTGCTGTGCAAGGTCAGGAGCGCATCGCAAACCCAGAGATAACTTCAGAGGGGAACGGAGGCCTCGTGTTCTTTACACAGCAGGTCATTATCAACCCCTTCCTTCTCACCTGCCACTTAGACCTGTTAAAGAACATTGTCAAGTTCTCATTTTAGACATAATGTATAATAAATACTGTAGGTATCTGCATATATTTATGAAAGTTATATGTAGAAGAGAAACATTCTTTTTTAAAATTAAGCATGTCCCGTCACACCTTTTCCTCCCCCCCCACTTCAAGGCATAAACTGGGCAGTAGCTGCAGATTTCATTGGGTATCAGCCGCAAAGCCAGAGAAAGAGCTGTCACAGTGATGAGAATGTGCATAGATCAGAGATGAGACGATGCAGTAATCAGTGCCAGTTGGTATTTACACTACACTAATTCTACCAGTTTTCCTTCATCTATATATGTCTCAAGAAAGTAAGTGTCTGCCGGTATACAAGTGTGCAACTGATACCACTCCAGATCTAAAAGCTCTAAAATTTTTTAAGGTCAATGAAGGCTGAGCTGTTGTGAACAGTTCACCTGAACCACGCTGAGTATAGAGCAGAACTTGGTGTGGTTCAGCTGATGTAAGGAATTTCCCATGTTGAGATACCTTTCCTTTCTGCTCTGTTTGGTACAGCTCAAGATGGGCAGTACAGGATTTTCAGGGAGATCTGTTCTCCTAGGCATGACTTTCCACCTAACTCGACCAACCTGAAGGTGCTTATCTTTAGCAAAAGTGCACCAGTCATGGTTTTTCTTCCTTTTAAGACCTGTACAGCAAAAATTAACTACCAAGCCATGTCTTCAGGGTGATAGTGAAACACAGACATTGATTTCATGTGATGGAATTTTAAATTTTTTATGATGTAATTTTTATTTTAACATTTTTTAATTCCTTATATCGCTCACCCCTTCCTTTCACACTAAATTATAATATTTACTTTTGTGATACACAGCTGCAATTTCTTAAATTCAAGTTGGACAACCACCCAAAGTTTAGAGTCTTACTCAAAACCACACCTATTCCACCAGAGAGGTCGGACTGAACATGGAGTAAAAGAATTGCACAAGTTTCTCAGCAGTTCTTGATAACAGTTATATTTGAAATATTAGAACAGACCTTCTTTTGAAATATTTTTAATTTGTTATATCATGATTATTCCCAGTTTCATTTTTTCATACAACGTACCTTAATCGCAAATCCTTTGAATATAAGCAAGGGAAGGGCATAGAACTTAAATAATTTCTTAATCAAGCGGGTTTTTTTTAAATGTTCAATAGATTATTGAATGCTTTGGTAGCTCTTTTAGCTGATGTAGAAGAATTTGTATCTTTGTGCAAATGAAAAGAGCTGCTGCCAGCAATGAATTACGGCTGAACTAATGTTAGGCAAAAAACCCATCCCTATGGCTTTGGTTTATTCCTCTCTACTGCCAGAGGGGGGTATGCCTCTCCCTACCTTCTCTGATTTTCAGGGTGAATGAAGCACTCTGCGATATGTGAACTTTCAGCTGGGGTTGGCAATACATTCTTCTCTTTTTAATGAAGAGCCATGCCCCACTACACTGCAGAAATTACGAATATTAACGTGACATACTGAATTACGGGCTGTGGCGTTTTGTCAAACGAACTAAACCCCAGCAGGTTTGGTACCAGTTTAATGAACGTTAGTCCCGTTGGTACCTGAGGCTGCATCTACATCTTTGGCATTTTTAGACTTGTTTGGGTTTCTCTGGGTCTTCAGGTGGGAGACAAGGTTGCTGTTGTTTCAGCCACCTCCAAAGCTTGCTGCTCCAAAGATCTGGCCGTGGGATGAACTAGAACTGTGGCTGTTGGACCCGCTCAGCAGGGCTGGAAGGGGCAGAGAAAATTTTACAGATCTCAGGAAGGGAACTGCTGTTGTTTCTTTGGAGGCTCCCTGTTAGAGGAGTTAATTAATCACGGAAAAAAAGATAAACCTCCTTCTATTCACAGCTCTGTCAAATGGAGGCTTAGTAAAATTCTGTTTGGGCTGTGGAGACCAAACTCCCGAGTCTCAGTTAGGGTAAATAATGGCTTTAGTGCAGCTAGATGAGTGCTTGCCTATTCATTCAGACAGCTCTGCTGGTCCAGCTTGTTCTATTATTGGTTTAGTGTATCCGATACATATGGGCACTGTGCCTATAGAGTGATCGTAGCCAGTTATTTCCTCCTGTGCGTGGGTGTCTGTTCATGGTGTGCGTTCAACTTCACGCCATGGTCTCCAACAGAACAGGTCAAAGATGCTCCTCAGTACAATACTCTGTTGGAAATGCACCATCGTTAGAACTGCTTTTTTTGGAAAATGGTAAAATAGTAATCTCATCATGTAACCGACCACACCTTTAACCAGTAAGTTAGTTGTAATTTATCTTTGAGGTTCAGAGAGTAATGCGTTGTTAGATGTGCATGTTCTTGTCAGCATCTATTGTCTTAGCAGCTAATTACTGCAGAGATTAACTCCAGATTTTGTGTTAAAACTTGTATGTAAAATAAACTTGAAATTTCAACATGAGTTAGTTGATGGCTATATTTCAATTTAAGGTTGAAGATTGAAAGCCCTTTCCTTACAGTGACTAAATGTACTGTCTGCTCACAAAAATCTGCATAACAAGTTCCCTCGCCACACATTTCAGTGAAAAGCAGAGTGGGTTTTTTGTATCTTTTTTTTTTTTTTTTTTCCCTTTGGAAAAGGAAAAAAGAAAAGAGCTCTTTTAGACTCTTTCCAGTTGATGCTCCATGTTGTGACATGTCATGTAAAACTGCATCTGTTATGTTGAAATAAGAACATAAGAGAGACACTTTGACATGACGAATCACAACACAACTTAACAGCAGGAACATTTAAAACGCAACACGGTTTCGTTGTCAGTAACCTCAGCCCTGATAGAGAGGAGGTATTTAGTTGAGCTTCCAGCTTCACTGAATCTGTGTTTCTTCCCTAATGAATTTTCCTTGTAACGCCGGGCCCAATCCAGCCTTTCTCACAGGCAGAAACTCCTGTAGTAACTTTTAAATGTGGAAGCCAAGGGAAGTTTTGCCTGAGTGAAGACCTCAGGATCGGGCCTAGGAGTTTTTACTGCCTGTGAAGTATAAAATAGACTCAGATTAAGCTAGCAGACTTGTTATTTGACAGTTTATAAAATATTTTAGTATCTTTTTGGCAGTAGCAGTTTGAATGTTGGCAAATGTACACATTGCTTGCAGTTACAAAACCTTGTAATGAGTATTTTCCACTGTAATAGCAGTGAGTTGAAATTTGGATAAACCACTTAGACTTGTGAACTCTGACATGCATGGTAACTATGTCTTTGCAAAAGAATTTTGTCAAGTATTGGAGCTCCTACTAATAGCACATCCATCTTTCTGCACACTATAAATCTTAAGAAAATTTCTATTACTCTGCAATTTGTCTGGCTTATGCTATTTATTAGCCATTTTATTCTGCTGCTTTAAGAAGTAATGTGATGTTCATTTTATTGCTGGTTCAATAAATTGTTAATTATAATGCAGTGATTGCTGCTGACGTGATTTAAAAGCCACATTAGCACTATAGCATTAAGTTTTAACTATTTTACCCTTCAATTCCCTGTTTATACAACAGTAAAAGGAAAATAGCCTTGGACTAATTTAAAAAATGAAGGTACTTGTATCTATTGATCACATGATATACTAGAAACTTTTGTTGTGGTTTTGTTTTTTTTTTTTTTCTTTGAAAAGGTTACATTCAGGTCTAAAAAAGAAAGAAAATGCATCAACTGAGTGCGATGTTACTGTTCAGCAAAAAAGTGTTCTTAAAGCAAGATTAACCCCAAAGTTAAATTAACAGAATTACTTAGTTAAATTAGGACAATTGGCATAATATATCAAAGGACCAAAATACCCAGATAAATCGTAATCATTTTATAGTTATGCATAGCTTCTGGTGCCCATTTTGTACAATAACAGAGCATAAGGGGGGCTGAGATTGGAAAGAATGCCTATTTTCTCCAAGAATATTCTAAATGGGATTGGGACAAAGCTCCATTTTGCTGATTTAAAGTAAAATCTAATGGCTGCAAGTATAATGACATATTCCTTGGCTGAGCACGTGGGGACACTAGAACTGACCCCGTACCACAAAACACTCACGAGTATTGTGCAGTACGGACAGGGCCACGGAAATGTTGAACCTGGAGTGAATGGGGACACTCACCGCCTGTTGCAAACACATATTAGTGTTAGTGTAGTACCCCCAGACATACAGGCTGTTGGTGAAAATATCTACTTTCCTTAGTTAAATCATGTGGGTTTATTTTTTTTCTTAGTTGAGCAAATAATACTCATAGAAAAATAGGGGGGAAAAAATAGAACAATAATGGAGACTGGTATAGCAAGCTGTTACATTTGCACATACACATATATATATTTAATATATCTAAAAATATGTATAAATTAAATTAACGGATCTGAGTGTTCCTGTAATATTCCCATGCTTTTGCAGCTCCACAAACACCCCACCACCAAAACTAATGTGCAGCTCTCAAACACTGGAAGCTCAAAGACATTAATTCAAACAAATCCATTTAAACACATAGAAATCTGTAAATTTTAACCGCTCGTTCCAGTATAGATTTGTTGACCCTGACATAGAGCCATTCCTTCCCATAAGGGATGCTTGCCATCACGTGCTGTCAGATGGTCAGACTTTCGAGGTCCAGCATCTCTGATGGTGTTAGAGCGTCATGGTGTTCAGAGAAGTAAGGACAGGTTTAATGTGTAATTAACAATACAAGGAAGAAAAAATAGGAAGATGTGGTTATGAAAAGCTGCCTGGTCTGAGGTTCCCAGTTCCTCTCTCCCCTGGCCTTCATTGTGAGCTGCTATGATCCGGTGATAAACAAACCAAAGAAATCACAATATAAAGGCTTTCCTTGCTAGTTAGAGATTTGCTGAAAGAATTTAAACACCTAAACCCTTTAGAGAGTCCTAGGAGAGAGAAATCTTCTCTTTTGATGTCTAATTGCATTTAAAAATCTGCCTAGAAGAGACCTTCCTGCTCCTTGACTAAGTTAGAAAGTTATTAGCTTGATGACGCCTGTTTTCAAAGGCAGACCCCTTTGAAACTGAAAGTGGTTTTGTCGTAAGAAAAGAGCTTAAATTATTTTCTTGAAGGAAGGGTCTTTTCCCAAGAGGGAGTAGTTTCTGCCAGGATAATGCATTTAAAAAACAAACAAACAAAACAAACAAAAGAAAAACAATGAAAAAGAAAAAAAAAAAAAAGGGCAGGCCAGCCGTCTACCTCGCTCTTGAATTTTAATAAATCCTAACTTATTTTATTTAATCAACCTTCATTAGATTTGTATATAGACCTGGTTGAACTGCTTTCAAATAAGGATGAGTCTTGGCACTGATCATGGTAAAAATTACAGATATAAGGGAAAGTCTGACAGCCAGCTAGCTCCAAGATTTCAGGTTTTGGGAGCAAAGATCTGAGCTAAAGGGACTGATAAAGCTTCCTGAGCTGTTGTAATGTACTTAAAATCCTGTACTTGACTTAGTACTGCATGACATTCCAATACTAGAAATTACGACATAAAAAATGAGTGTAGCCCATATTAAACAGATTTAAAACTGGTAAACTAATTGCAAAAAGCAATTGGGATGTTTTCAGCAGCATCTCATAGGGATCTAGTCATGGCCTAATGCGTTTCCACGATATGAGTAATGATCTGGAAAAAAACGGATCACACGATAACTAGAGGACTGAGAAATAATGGCAAAGTCATTTGTCTAATAATCCAGATTATTTCAAAGGAAAGCACCTTGTCATCAGGTAGAGCTTCAAAACTGACTGTGCTCCACCAGGAAACACTGAGAAACCAGTGGGGAAGATGTTAGTGCTACAAACCCAAGACAAAATCAAGCTCTGAAGCTTTCTTATGCAGCAAGAATTTACCCATCTCAGTTTTGCAGGGTGGCGAGAGGCTCTGGCTTGGGGCAGCAACACGGCCACCGTTCTGGAGCTTTGGATTGGAGATGCTCAGGGACTAATGCCAAGCTGGTCCAGGTCCTCAGCATCCTCTCATCTGGCTGAACAGCCTGGGTGCCCTGGCAGGCTGCCCTGTGGGTTTTTACGCTTCAAGCTGTTTTGTGTTAAAGCCTTGTTTAAAACCCGCACGCTCGCAAAGGCTGTTTTGGATTTATTTGAAGAATTCGGATCAATTCTGGCTCTACCAGAGTCAAACATGAGATGGTGAGGTGGGAGGCAGCGCAGCGCATGTGAGTCTTGCAGTGAATATGAACTCCCAGCCTGGAATTAACCGCTGCTGCAATTAATTAATGCCGTGTTACATGAGTGAGTGGGTAACTGGGAGAGAACACATCACCCCTGTGATCGCTACCAAAAAGCTGTGGAGTCCTGTGGTCTGCATTTGCAAGGCGGTGGTCGTGTTTGCAGGGTGCTAGAGAGCGAGCTGCTAACGGGGGGACTTGTAGAGCTTGTTTAACAAGAAGAGAGATCTGCTAAAAGCATCAAGGCTGGAGGAAATATAGTTTATCTAAGAGCTAAGAGATAAATCAGATCTAGCCCTAAGTATAGGGGTTCCCTACATTATTTATCCCTAAACAAAGGAGAGAACGTAGGTCTGCCCTTGTGAAAGTCCAGGAACGCACAGCTCAGCCATCTGCACGAATAGCGCTGCCCAGCACAGAAAGCTGAACAGCCTGTAGCAGAGGATATAAAAGTAGCTGTTAAAAAGGTAGACTGAAAAGGAACCACACAAGTTTACTGAAAACATCAGTTTCTTCTATGTAGGGAACTCTATCAGGAGAATAAGGCGAGGGGGACACGAAGTTGATAAAGCCAACACGACGCGTGTCTGCTGTAGCTTTTGAAAAGTGTTCACACTGTGACTTTGGAAGTGCCAATTTACTGTTGGATCTAAATAGTGTGTATAAAGTTATCCACAAAGCCATAAGAGAAAAAGAAACTTCTAATGAACTGTGAAACCAGATGCTTTATGCTGGAGAAGCACATTCTGCAGTCTGCATATTATTATTTTGTTTTGGGGAATGCTGCAATGTGCTAGGTAATTTCAAATATAGATGCAGGCGCAGTTTGTACCCTGAAGAGTTTATGCTGGGAGGAATATTCCTGTCTGTGGTTGGGGGGTGAGGTGGGTATACATTCAACAGAAACAGATTTATGAAAAGTAAGTTTGTTTTTCAGATTGGAACAGAAGTTTAATTTAGAAACCCCATATTGGATATTTTTGCATGCTAACAGTCAGCCCCCATGTACTAGAAAGGATGTGAGTCTCTACAGATGCTGTAAGGGGTTTGGGCACAAACAGGGTTCTGATAGAATATATATGAAAATGTCTGGATGGCCAAGCCAGGTATCCTAAAAATTGTGCGGGCTGGACTGAAATCAGGGTGTTTTTTTGCTTCCTAGAAATGTTCTGGACAAATAATATGCCCCTCTCATCTGGCTGTGGTAGTCGTTATTATGAGAGGTTGAAGTAAAGCAATACTGACATCCAATGATGAAATAAGTTCTGTACGTAAGTATGGAGTAAATTTTTTGGTAAGAAACATTTTGATCCTGAAAAATTTTGAGCAAAAAGAGGAGAATGTAAAAAACTGTTTGTCTTTAGTATCTAAGGTTGAAGTATCATTGCACTGCAACTGAAATTTCTTGTGGGTTCTTGGAATTAGTTACGACCCGATCGCACATCTGAAATAGTATAACGAATAAGGAAAAACAATTTTATGCTGAATTTGTTGATGAGCTGACAGGATAGTGAAAACTTGAAGTTGAGGTAAATCATGAATTACAAAAAGGGCTGCACGCACTGAATTATCTACACGGAGTAGAAAAAGTGAGATGCAGAAATATGTTCTGATTAATAAGACAAAGGGAAATGGTGCAAAAAAGATATATGGCATTCCATTTTGCCTTATGATTATGTATGATGTCGTTACAAAACACTGGGATTTTTGTATTAGGTGATTAGAGATCAAATTATCATCTTAACTTTTTCTAAACTTCAGCTTAATCTGTATAATTTTAAATACCAGGGGTAGTAGGCTGCAACAAGCTGTTCCTGAAGCAAGTGTTGCTGTTGGGAGTATCAGTAGAAAGAGGAATTAAAAAAAAATAAAAAATAAACAAAGACATTTTCCCGATATATCCATCAGGCTATTTTTTGATAGTCACTTCTGAGATGCAATTTATATTGTAGATCACATTACAAAAAAATAGGAGAAATACTTTGCTATCACTTATTGCTTATGTTCCAGCAGAGTGTTTGCAGTAGCAAGCTAGTCTGAGGAATGGCGAGGTGGGTAAGAAGAAGGAGACACATTATATGGTATATAGAAATAACAGAGAAAATCTAAATACGATGGCCTGCGTAGGCAAAAGCCAATATTTAAAAATTATTATTCCATGGGCAGGAAAAACTAGGAAGGAAACAATGTTCAGCCCTGACTGCCAAATGGAATGTGTTAGGCAAGCAGAAAAAAAACCCTGAAAGTGAGACAGGCTTTGAAAAGCCTAGAAAGGAAGGATGGAGAGCTTGATTTGAAGTAGTTCCAGCTGAAGGAGGTCTGTGTGGCTGGGACTGCATCATTAAAGTGCCATTAATTTTGCTTGATGCCAACACTTTGGGTGGATTGGAGGAACACAGACTGAGAATTCGCACAGGCAATAGGGACAAGGTTAAAGAAATGATGATAGGCGGTTTTGAAAGCTCCATGACTATTTTTGATTTTGCTGCAGCAGGAATATTTGCTTTCTTTGCTGTACTTGAGTATTGGGCACTTCTATTTCTGGAAATGCCCCAAGAACGTCATTCAAACTATTCAAAACTCAGGGAAAATTTTCTGGGTAGCTTTCAGTTCGCGTTGCAGTTTCACTTGTGTCTTACTTCCGAGACTGCTTTAACCATCTCTGATGAAAAGCAATAGATCACATAGGTAAATTTGTGTGTAATCTTCATGGAAATTAATAGTTGTTTGTCCTTTGACCAAAACTACTTCATCCTCATCTTTGCATCTTCATTTTAATCTTCAGATTAAATTAGGGCAGGGGGAATGTCACTTAACAAGATTTCTCTGTTTGTGTTTGCTTTATTCCCCAGCATCATCTGAAAAATCAGCAGAGGGTGAAAGTCTGTTCTTTGGTCATTGAGATGTCTGATGCCAGTTTGAGTTTGTATTTTAGTGCTTTTAGCACATGTCACTTACTCATTCCATTCAGGCTTTATCCAGTTTTAATTTGTCTGTTGTGTGTCACATTGAAAAATGTTTATTTTAACATGTGTGCTATTTGCCAAATGAAATATATACACAAAGAGAAACCACTATTTTGCTTTGCTGAAGACTGTACTTACTTTAAAATACTCAGTGAGTTCTTAGATGCCTAAAGTTTCAGAAAACGGTATGAAAACCAAAAATATTGAATGTGTTTCATTTACACGTTAAGTAAAAATATAAAAATATTGTCACTTCAGTCATGGTGAAAACAAGGTATGAATTAACAATACAAGCAGAGAGGGAAGGGCACAGATATTATAAGAAATAGAGCTGGGAGGCAGGTTCAACTATACCTAAATTGTTCATGACAGATACTTGTCTAACTTGCTCTTTAAATCTTCAGTGATGGAGTTTCCACAATCTCTATAGGCTCTTTTTGCTAATGTCTATAATCAAAATCTCCTTCTCAGCAGTTCAAGCCTGTTACTAGTTATTCTTGTTGAAGTGGACACACAGAGCAATTTCTTTGCAGCTACCAACCGTCTATGTACAAACTTATCATTGCTTGTTCTTCCCTTTAGGTTAAACCGTCTCAATTATTATCGTTTTTTATATAGATCATATTTTCCAGGCCAACCAGACTTTTGTTTCTTATCTCAAGAGCTAAGGCAAGGGAAGAATTATGGGATTAAAAAAATACGTAAAAATGAGCAGTGCTTGAGCCAGGTAAATATTCAAGCCACAAATAATCAAACGTAACAGTTAGAAATGAGTGTTGATATTTGGGGTTTGTTTCTGGAGGTGTGTGTTTATTTTTATTGCCCTTTGCCCTGAATGTGTAGGGTCTAACATCATACCCCACTCGGTCCTTCGGTTGTATGGAATGGGGATGGACTATTTTGAAGCTGGGGACAGTCTTTTATCCTTAAACCTGTTAATTCTACCAACAAACTCAATGCTGCATCAGATGGCATTCAAAACATCTTTCTTAAAGCATTTTCAAATATTTTTAATATGACCTGGTTTTGCAGAAGGCAAAAGGGCCCCCACAGCAGAGCTGGAAGACTAGGGTGCAGGACACTGGCCCTCCATCTCTTGCTTTCCCACCACTTTGTATAGGAAACCATCATTCATGGCTGAGACCCATGTCCTAATGGCAATGGAGGCCCATAATTTTTAGGATCTGACAACTTTGTTTAAAAAAGAAAGCAGAGAAGTTCATTGAAGAAAACTTGTTTTGCACTTTCATATGTGACACAACTATGACCTTAAAAACAATTTGTGAGGGAGAGAAGATAATGCCTTATGTACATTTCCAGTGCTAGAAAGAAAATAAGGTCCGTTCATTTTTGTGTTTAGGTAACACACACACACACTCACACGTATACATTTAGTTTACTAGGCTAGCACTTAGGTGTGGAGATGACCTTTGAAAGACTTGATAAATAATTGTATTTAAAACAGGGGTTTATTTTGGTTTTACTTTTTGATGTTACCTTTCACTATCTATTTTTGGCCATTCTTTTTTCTATTTAAATTTAGGCTTTACTATTGTTATTGAAACTGATAGTTGTATCACTGCCTTTTGTAACAAAAGAGTGGGCATCTAAGTCTCATAGGAAAATCCTGAGCAATTAGCAGAATTACATTTACCAAAAGTGCACGTAAGAAACTGGAAAGTTATTCTAGTTTATTTTGCAAACTTTAGCTTTCTGTCTTTCACGAAATGTGCTACTTGAGTAAGGAAACCCAGCTTCTGGGACACCCAGGCCCTGCAGCATACTCCCGGGCTGGCAGGGAGCAGAGTTTGACTTCCTAACCGTGGGCAAATTCATCTCCTGATGCAAGAGGATGGTCTCCCCGCTCCACAGTCAACACAGCTTAAAACTGCGGCCTCAAAAATCTGTTTACTCATCACTTTAGTCTTCCTTGAGCATGCCTAAGTAAAAAATAGATTATCCCCCAGGATAGGATTTGCCTTATCTGACTTCTGGTGTTTGCAACACAGGCTTCTACAGCGGAGCTAATCACCCAACTGCCCTCTGAGTCAGGGAGAGAAATGGGCACTCCCTGAGCACGCTTCCCATCAGCTTTTCCTGAGATTTCCCCTTGTACTCCCAGCTATGGTTACAATATGAGCAGACCATTTTGGGGTTTTGCTTACTTATTTTAAAGCAGTTTTGCAGACAGGTGCTGACCTGGTCTGGTTCGTCTGACTTGGTCAATGTATGAACCTGAATATGTTGTTATTGAACGTATAAGCAGAACAAAAATTTGGAGCAACATTGTCTTGATCCAGGGGTCAACGGCTGCATGCTGGAGTTTTCCCACAAAAAAAGAGGTGCAATATTCCATTTCCCATGTCCTTGTACTTAACATTAAGCTTTTAACCACAAATTCCACTAGAATGCATCAATAAGCAAAGTTCAGTGAAGTTCCTCTTGGAGGTATAAATTCTGATAGGGTGCAAAAAGGGCTTTGCCTGAGGAAGAGCAACCATAAACCCAACCTGAAGCTAAGGGAACTACCCCCTTGCAGTGCAAAAAGTTTTTGGCCATGATGTGGTCCTCTGTTCTGCTCTTCAGGACAGTATTGCAGGTGGTGAACTGGATGAATCCCTTTGTCATTGCAGGCGTGTGACCCTCTTGTTTCAGTGCTGTTGCCTTAAGGAGACTCAGGTTTAGTTGTTTAATCCCAGTTAATAAAAAATTTTGTTATTGTTGTCAAAATGAGATCACTTCGGTTGGGTGGTAAAAAAGGAGCAAAAACATTACAGACAAAAATGGCTATGTAGTGCTTGTCAAAGTGTCGGTGACCCTCAAAGGGTTGTCTGTTTATCATAAATGGCTTTGTTAATACATATCATCACCAGCACTTAGACCTGCATTTGCTTTAATGCTTTATTCAAAGCTGAGACGCAGCAATAGCGACAATAGGATATAAATACTTTATAAGACATCTATTGTCATCTATTTATCATTTATAACACGCAGCAAAAGCATTATAAAACATTTATTATGCATTTGTAGGTAGCATTGTTGTCAGGAGCGCCGTGCATTTGGGATGCAGCGTTTGTCTCTGACTCCTCGCTGGCAGGTAACCCGCCTGCTGCAGAGGGACCAGAGGAATCAAGGACTCACAGAGTTTTTTGGGTTGGAAAGGACCTTAAAGACCATCCAGTGCCACCCCCCTGCCCTGGGCAGGGACACCTCCCACCAGACCAGGTCGCTCCCAGCCCCATCCAGCCTGGCCTTGAGCCCTGCCAGGGAGGGGGCAGCCACAGCCTCTCTGGGCAGCCTGTGCCAGAGTCTCACCACCCTCACAGTGAAGAACTTCTTCCTAATATCTCATCTAAATTTCCCCTCTTTCAGTTTGAAACCATTACCTGGAAGAGGGAGAAAACAGAGTGACAGTGGCATCACAGGACGTTGGTGCCGAGGGGTGAAGGGAGAGGTGAGGGGAGCTGGGTTCATCTTCAAACATTATGTAGACAGGAGGAAAGGTCCATGCGAGAGATGAGGTAAAAGGTTTAAGAGTGTTTTTTTTTTGGGGTGACACACACCTTTGTTTTTGGAATGCTCGTGCCCCATGCAGGATGCTGGTGCAGTGCTCCTGCTTGCACAGTGGCCGCTGGGCTTTGCTCGGGCCACGCACAGGGCGCTGCTGTTGCCAAAATGCACCCGGGAGCTTCGGGAAGTAAAATTCAGGTGCAATTTAGTCGAGACAAATAACATCTGACTATTTTTTCTTATTTGCATTGCAGCTGTTTCTTACTCCCTGTGTGAGACATGGTACCAAAGCATTCCTCCGGAGGAAAAATCCCTACTGTTATAATTTTTTTTCGTTGCAGCTTAAACATTTTTAGTTTTAGAAGAAAAAAAAAAAAGATAATTTGCTTGATCTGATTTCTGATGCATTTTGTTCACTGTTATGTAGCCACATTTTTCTGTAGGAAATTTGATACATTACTTTAAGTTAACTGCATACAAGAGAATACTAAATAAATTCACTTTATGTGCTTCCCTAATTAGTTTTCAGTCATGTAATTCTCTTCAATATAGAGTTGAGAAATCCCCAAGTCTACCTTGATGTAGTTAGTGTCACATACACTGATCATGTGAAATTGAATTTGAATTTACTACTAATATTTAAACACAAAAGCTGACTTGAACCATATTTCCCCCTTGGATATAGATGTCACTGCTCTCTGTAATGAGTCGTATTATGTTGAGTGCTTAAGCCAAGAACAACCAAGTTACAGGAACAGGACATTAATCTTAGAGAACTGTTGAATTTCATGCTTTAGACAATGCAGTGTCTTAGCATTACCGCTTACACTTTAATTACTTGAGACAAGTATTTTGTGATACACCTATTGCTTGAGTATATTTTGTAAAGATGGAGTGGGAAAACAGATCTCGCCAGGATCTCTTGGAGAACTGCGTAGACTGACTGCACACACAAAACTACACTATTTGTGGTTTATAACCTTCAGCTTTTGGAGGCAAAAGCTCTAACAAGTTTCTGGACAGATCTCCCTGACTTTGCCCCCAGGTCTGTGGGTGTGCGTGGGGTGTGCGCACGCTTGTCAGACCCGTGTTTGGGGGGAGAGGGAGGTGCTGAGCGCCTGCTCCCTGCAGGGTTTGGTGCTGTGCTCGTGCCTCTCTTGCAACTCTTCTGCTTGATTTAAGCGATCGCATGCTTTAAAATCTAAAGCTCAGTGTCACCTCTGGGTCTCTGTAACCTGTGAGCAAACAGAGGCTTTGGGGAGTCTATCAGGAACCATTTGCAAAGATCCTGATTAAATCCAGCTTCTGGAGTTTCATCCTGCAGCCTCTGGGGTACTGTAGTTTGAAAGATGCAATGGGTACTGTTGGACTTAGCACTTGTGGCCTAATTTATGTTGCTGTTTGATTAACTCCTGGATACGGACCTGTTGGAGTAAGTCTAGAGGAGGCCAGAGAGATGCTCAGGGGCTGGAGCAGCTCCCCTGTGAGGACAGGCTGAGAGAGTTGGGGTGGTTCAGCCTGGAGAAGAGAAGGCTCCGAGGAGACCTTAGAGTGGCCTTCAGTGCTGAAAGGAGCTGCAGGAGAGGTGGGGAGGGACTCTGGATCAGGGGGTGCGGTGACAGGACAAGGGGTAGCGGATTCAAACTGAAAGAGGGGAGATTTAGACAAGATGTTAGGAAGAAATTCTTTACTATGAGGGCGGTGAGGCACTGGCACAGGCTGCCCAGAGAAGCTGTGGCTGCCCCCTCCCTGGCAGGGCTCAAGGCCAGGCTGGATGGGGCTGGGAGCAACCTGGTCTGGTGGGAGGTGTCCCTGCCCAGGGCAGGGGGGTGGGACTGGGTGGTCTTTGAGGTCTCTTCCAGCCCAAACCATTCTCTGTGGTTCTATGATCTGAGTGTATACGGATACCTGGATGACTTTAGAGTACTCCGCAGTACAGACGTTCTTGCCTCTGTAGGCACTTGGTGTTTGCTGGTCACTTCATACAGACAGATGTAGGAGGAAAAAAAAGAAGATGGTGCAGGAGAAAGCAGAACTTTGAAACTTCACTGTTGAATCTTTCTGAACATGTTTAGGGAAAGCAGATTTGGTTTTAAGTCTTTCACAACACACGTGAAAAGGATGTTCACCACCGAAAGACGTACGCAATGCGACTGCAATGAAAGCTGGGCCAATTGCCACAGGCACAACAACCAGCCAGAACAGGGCAAAAACCTGTTGGCCTCCAGGGCTGCGAAGGGGTGCACCCACTGCGGGGCAGGGGAAGGGGCTGCAGCTCTCTCCTGGTGGAGGGTCGGTCCCGAGGGCAGGCTGGAGCAGCAACAGATGAACTGTACCATGCTTTGTGCTGCTCAGAAAACTTCCTTCTCACTTCAGCAAAGGATAAATGAAGCAGCTGGAGAGGCTGATGGTTGTGGAGACCTTTATACTTGTTTCCCTACAGTGATCAAATAGGAAAGAAACAAATATTTGGAGGAAATCCCCAAAGTGCTATAAAATGAAGTAGAAAACTTTCCACTATATAGAAAAAGGGAGAGTCAAGAGACAGGTCAAATTTTTTTTGTGTTAGGTGTCTTCAGAAAAACAGAGCACGCCTTTGTGCAAGTAAAATGTACAAGGTATTGCATTGCATGTAGAAGGTATTTTGATCTTCATTGGAAATATGTAGGTGAACATGTTTCTTTTTCCCATATGCAGCTGTGAAACTGATGTTTCTTTTCCCTAAATCTCCAGCAACAAGGCGGTGCTGGGTGCTTTAACTCCTTGCTTAGAAACTACTCGTATAGAACCATAAAATTGACTTTTGTGTGGTTTACCAGCCATTTATCTGTCCCTTCTATAAACCCATCCAGCACCCTTTTATTTTAGTATTTTTTTTTAATGGAGTGTGATAGATTTGTTTCTAAATGTGTCAGATTTGCTTTTCTACTTAAAGACGTCGTTTACAAACTAGTTTACTGAACCTGCATCAGATTAATAACATGGTCTCTTTGCATGACAAATCATTAGCAAGTGACAAAAAGCAACTGCTAAACAAGTGGATTGTGACACATTCACGGAAACCCCTTTCTATGATATCGATGCAGTTGTGTTGCAGTTTGTCACAAGGGCTGAAATAGTAACAGCTCTTCGGCTGACTCATCTCATGCTTTAAAGGAGGAGTTTGGTTGAAATCGGGTACCAAAAGAATTTAGCTGTTTTCTAAGGAGAAGTGAACTCTGAAGGCAGAGAGTTGCATCGTTCTGTTTTAGGGCTGCACGGCTGCTTTCAAGGATAACCCGACAAGCTGGTGGGTGAAGTTGCCTTTTACCAACTTTGAGTGGATGAGCTTCTCTTGCTCCTGTTTTCTCCACAGCAGTTGTGCTGTGGTGCCTGCAGGACAAGGACTACACTGCATCTGGTAAAGGAAATCATGGATTAACCTGTGCATTATGTAGGAGAAACATTACAGGAAAACTGTTTGTATTTTACAAGGAAATAATCCTTTAAGTCTCTTAGGACTGAAATAACTCCTTAGTTTTCCTCCCCTTTTGGAACAGCCTGTGAATCCTCACTTTGGAATTAGTAAATAACAAAACAAAGATCAGAAAAATCTGGACTTTTTCAACCAGAAAGGCAAGTGCTAGGAAAGAGATTGCAGAAAACTTTCCAGCAGTGACTGAAAATACCCTTACGCAGCTGGACACAGAACTGCAGCGGTGCCTCCCTCCTGCACTGCCTGCTGGGGCTTGGATTTCAGGGACTTTATACTCCAGGTGCTGAGTACGGTCTAGATATATCCAGGTGCCTTTCTCCCTCACCGTAGTGAAAACGTGGAGTAATGACCTGCCGAGGAGCTATAGTGCCTGCACGAAACCTGCAAGAAACTGGCTTACGGCCCGCAGGCTCCATCTACAATTTTGTTCGTTAATATTGCCCAGGAGGAGCGCTGCTCGGAGGTCAGGAAACCCTTTGAAGCTAGATGCACAGAAATATCCACTCGCTGATCTCCTTAGCTCCCGCAGCAGATTCCTACTTCCAAATCGCGGGATGCTGCTGCCCTAAACGGCTCAGGTTCGCAGAGGAAAGGTCCTGTCTGCCTCGCCCTATTTTTTTAGACTTGCCCAAAGCGCGCTTAATTTCTTTGCTTCCCCAGGATGTGGATTAAGGATTTTTAAAACCGCGGCAGTGGGAAGTGCTGACGAAAACAGCCACGTGCAGCCGCTCCTCCCAGTCCTGACCAGCATCAGTCAGGTCATTGCTGTGGTTTGTCGCTGGGGGAGGGGGATGCTGGACCCTGGTGCAGAGCATCCTCCGGAGAGCTGTTCCCTCCGTGGGGTTGTGCCTTTTCCTCTCCAGCAAAGGTCTTGATAGCATCGTCCTTTCCGGCCCGGGCATCACAAGAAATGACACTCGCAGCTCTGCGGGGTTTGCTGTTCCTCAGGCAGTCGGAGGGTCGCCTTTGTGCCGTCTTGTGGGATGTGCGCCAAAGCTGAAAATTAAGAGAACCATTGTTAAAAAACCCCAAAAGTATCTGCAAGGCCCCGTGCTGGAATTGGGCACCCCAAGGACCCAATAAACAGTTCGATGTTAGCTCCACAGCTCTATCCGTCTCGTTGGAGGGCTTTACGTGCATTTGCCGTGGCTGCTCCCTTTACTCTCATGCTCCAGTTTACCACCTCCTTCCAAAAAATCCACCGAGCTGAAAGGCAGTTCTGAGGGAAAACCCGTTGTCGGATTGGGCCAGGGATCTAAATTTCAGCGCGTCGGGTCGAATGCTGACTTTGGCCGTGCTGGTTTGACTGAAAGAGAACATGATACCACGGGATGTTATTTTCGCTCGTGAAAGCTGTCATCTTGCCATCTGATTTTTGGCTAAACTAAGTGCAACTTTAAGCAGTAGTCTTTGTTGTTTAACAAACTCTCCATTTACATTTATTTTAGTTTTTTATTTTCTGCTGCTTTTTTTTTGGTAATGAATTCCTTGGAGTCTATGTTGCAGCCTACTAAGAAACAGTTAAATGACTGAATCTCAAAGGTTTGAGTACTTCTACAAACAACAGTCACAGGCAGGAAAATTAACGGTTTTCTGTTAATGACTCATATTAGTCCTCTTTGGTGGTCCAAAGCAATGGATTACATATATATATATATTATTTCCCCCCCCTATTTCTTCCATATGCCTGTCATGGGGCTGCTTTTCTGATTGCTAGTTTTGTTGTTAAAAATGTCACTCTCTTTATTCGCCCTCCTCCCCATAGAATCTTTAAAACTAAACGCAGGAAAAGTGGAATATACCTGTCATTTAGACCAGCTAGAACAAAGGTTGATAGAAAATACATTCCTAGTTTGAAGAGGCTTCCCTGCTGATTTTGTTTATCAGAAAATGGCAAGTTTTGTTCCTAATGGACTGAAATTTAAATAAAATCTGACTCTGGAAATAAAAGCAGCCATTATGACAAAATAAAATTATATATTTTATAGGAGAAATTGAATTAAAATGCTAGTTTCCTTTGGTTAAATTCTTTTACATAAGGAAATGAATAAACGAGAGAGAGTGAAATAGAATGAGATAGAAAGCTGATTGTTGAAGTAAGCTTTTTAAAAATCAATAATCTCTTGTAATTTATATTTTTGAAAAAACTTTGAACAGACTTCCATACAATATCTTGAATTATAGCTACATTTCTATGTTTCCTTTCATTACAAGTTGAACTAGGGGTTAAATAGTGTTTTCCCCCTGGGATCTCAGGTTCTTATGAGGCTGTAACTTTGGACTACAACCTTCTACAAAAGAAAAACATCTCCAGATCCTGAGTTAATTGATCAATTTTACTTATTAATATTTAATAATTTATTTTTTTAAAAAAATCAGGTTATTTTGCCTTCCAGAATGGAAACGTAACTATCAGGGGAGGTGGCGGAGCCAAGTAAGAGCTTGGAAAGGTGATGGATGTGAGCAGTCTACCTGTTTGAGACTCTTCTTCCAGGGAGGCAGTTCATTTGGATTCAAGTGTTTTAAGGTTCAGGCCTAAAAACCTAATGATTAGAGCTAAAATCTACCTCCATGCGCATGAGGTAACTTGGTATGCCCTGTATGCACCCACAGCCATTTCGTCAACCTTCAATTAGCACGGCTTTCTTTGGAGACATCCTTGTAACTCCTTGCAGATAAAGGGTTGGTCCAGATTTAGAACACTGGCATCTGTTTCCCTAAAAGCAAACGGCTGGGCTTTGGATGGGTAAATAAAAGAGCCTGCAAACCCCAAACTATTAATATTAATTAAATTTAAAGGGAAGACTGGAGCTGTACGAAGCCGTTGTAATAAACCTGGAAGTCCATTCAAAGACAAGTCACGACTCTGCCTTTGGGTCCAGTTTGCAGGTTTCCCACCAGAAGCAGGAGGCGTTCCTGGACCAGAGGTAATGAGGTCATGAGCAGTGGCGATGGTTTGGTCCTCCATGAGATGTCCCACCTGGCCCCTAGGTGAGAGTGCATGGGAATAAAATCCTCAGGTATTGCAAATCCTAATTCAGATTAAAAAAATATTAAAAAAATCACAAAACAGAGATTCTTGAATTTTCCTCTATCCCCCCAGAACTTTGGCTGTTTACCAAATGCAGTGTTTGGTAGTGGCCTGGAGGATGGAGCAGGTCTGAAATCATCAAAATGTGAATCCTCACACAGCTTCTTGTGTGAGGAGAAGGGAAAGCCATCTGTTTCCATCGAACCTCGGTTTTCCTGTCTGTAAAATGGCAGCAACGCAGCCTGGCTGTGATGAGAACGGCGTCGTTAATCCCAACAGAAATCTCTGCCACCCCTGAGTGTCAGCAGGCTTGTAATTATTGTTTTCTTTAAACAGCGGCTGTGGAGATCTGTTAGCAGATTTTTTAAAAGTGCTTTGAAGATGAAAATATCTAAATATATTTATTACTATTATTAGTATGGCTGCCCACAGTGATTACTGTGATTATACAGCACCTTTCTGACATGTCCCTAATGACAAAATGTCTTGTGGGCTGTGAAGGGTTGAAAGCAATTCCTGTGCCCCACAGGAACGTGCATAAAAGATGGGATTTTGGGCAAATTGAGCCATGGTGTGGAGACTGGTGGTGCTGGGCTGGCCTTGGCCTTGCATTCTCCAGTGGTGATTGGGAGGATGGAAATTCCTGGGCTTTTTTCCCAATTGATTTGCCATCCAGTGTGTCTTGGGATGCCAGGGCTGAGTTTCTGCTGCGGCACAGCAAGACCGTGGGCTGGCACCGGTCACGCCGTTGCACCGGTGGCTGCCCGAGCCTTCCTCCAGCCGTGCAGAAATGCAGAGTGGATGAAGGAAATCACTAAAAACACACCAATTCCTACAGGGAGATATAATGCCATAGCATCATATGAGGCTGCTCCCTTTTTTTTTTTTTTTTTTCCAACTGACCAAGATTGTGGTTTAACAACTGGTTTAGCTGTTCCATTTCCGAATGAAGTCTAAGCCAAAATTTAGGGCCATGAAGCTAAATTTAGGATCACGGGTCTATATTTAGGTATCCAAAGAGGAATATATTTAGGCTTCCAAACTAAAGTAGTGTGATGGCCCCCGCCAGCGCCCTGATGAGCTGCACTCAGCACCCACCAAAATGAGCAGGTGTGCGAGCACGCTGCACCTTTCCAGCTCATGTTTCACGTTCAGAATATAGGATTTCCAGCCTAATTTGAACAGGCTGAGTCGCACCATTTTGATTGTTTCTTGCTAATAGTCGATGTGGATAAAGTCTGTTCTCTGAGAAACAAAATTCAGTTTCGTCTAACAGAGAATTTGTCGGAAAGAGATGGATGCGTGACATAGGGTTTACCTGTTGGTGTATTCATGGGTTACTGCCTGGGTGCAGTATTTCAGAGCTCCTGGTAATAATGACGAGGCAGACGGGGACCGACAGCTGTTACAGCTGCTTTTATCCTCTGTCAGATGCTGGAAAATGCTCCTTTTCCAAGTGGCAGAGGGTACTGCCATGGCTGGTCCTTCTCCATGCCAGGACGATCGGGGCAAGGTCTGCTGCAAAGACCGCAGGGCAGTGGGGTCGTGCAGAGGCTGCTTTCCTAACGGGGAACATTTTGCTCAGGACACTGGCGGGAGCAAGACAAGAGAACAGGACAGCCATGTACCTAGAGCTGGGGAAAGGGATCCAATTATAGCACCCTGTGTTGCGTTTGTGGAGGGATTAATTTAACTACATGGACCAAATGAGAGGCAAAGGATCCTGGTTTGGACAGCTGTGTATTTTCACCAGATGTATAGGATCCAGCCGGGGGGAATTCTAAAGGAGAACTTCTGGAAGCCAGCTTTTCCAAGGACAAGCCAGCTTCCAATGATGTTGCTCGGTGCTGAAGATGTCACTTGTGCCTGGGTGGGAAAATTCCTGCAGAAAGCAATGTGCTTGGTGAGGGGACAGGACGGTCCTTGTCTGCTGCGCCTGAGCACCAAGAGTTGCCTGTTTCCCTCTGAACCTCTAAATCTTTTGAAACACTGTGAATACGTGCTCTGGTATCGCTCTCATCCAAAGGCAATCAAGGCTGGATGACTTGTTTACGTGCTCCTTTTTGGAATGGTTCGTTCCCCCTTGAAGATGAAACAACCCTGAATATCTTGTGAGCAAGTCATGAGCTTGTGTTTGTGTGTGCGCGCTGTGTTCAGCAAATGCATCTGCGTGGTGATCAGAAGATACGAAACTCCCTGTATATTTCTGGGCAAAGCCCAAGTACAGACAAGGGCCCTGACAGTGTTTTCAGAAAATAAATTGCTCATGATAATCCTGCTAATTAATCTGCAGGTTTTCCTCTTCCCAAACAAACCTGCACCAACTGAAATCACTTGTAACACAGCCCGTTAATATGCTGGTTGTATTTTAACTCTCTCATTGAGCAGGGTTCTGTTTCTTCTTTCCCATTTGGCTTCTTTTTTATTATTATTTTATATTTGATTACATCCTATTGTATCTGATACTTACCAGAATTAAGCTCTCCTTGCCTAATGAAACCTCAGTAAGCCTGGAGTGCTTTGGCAAAAGTAACCTCAAGCTTGTTTGTCGAGACTGTTTTGCCAAGCCCACACAGCTCTAATTACATCTTTTCACTGGCCTCTTTTAAACTGTCCCCTCTTTCCAAAGTCTTTTGTGTGTTATTCAGAAATACATTGTTATAATGAATACAGTATGTTTAGGGTAAGTTTCATTGGATTTGGTAGCCAAGTAATTGTACGTTTTTATTAGAGGTACTGAAGACTTCCAATGGAGATAATATTTATACAGTGGTCCAGAATTGTTTGCATTTAGAAGAATAAATAAAATGAATAATATCCAAACAAGATAATTAAAATGTCAGTTACAAAGTACCTTTAATGTGC
This sequence comes from Leptosomus discolor, assembly GCF_034619465.1. Classification (NCBI taxonomy): domain Eukaryota; kingdom Metazoa; phylum Chordata; class Aves; order Leptosomiformes; family Leptosomidae; genus Leptosomus; species Leptosomus discolor. Next base: position 3,594,175 of record NC_141395.1, read on the forward strand.
TTTGGCTTTTGATTTGCATATTCCTTTCTTTACTTTGAAGACAGAGAAATTCACTTGATACCAAATCTCCAGCTCTCTAATATATCATGTAATAGCCAAGTACCTCTGTTTCAGACTCTATTTACACTAAAATTGCAGAAGTGCACCCACACTTGCATCTTTGGCCAGCATTTTTCAGTACACAAGCTTTTTCTGTCTGGCTTTGTCAGATGTTAAGAAAATCACAGTGTTGAGGGTGATCAGAAAAAAACGAACCCAAACCAAAAACGGATAAACACACAAACTCCTGAAGTTGTATGAAGTGCTTGCTGAAAGCTGTGATGGACAGGTAGGTGTGGAAAACAGTTTTCATTAGCCATTAAAGTGACTTTCTGCAGGCACCCATGTTTCATTAAAAAACCCCACAACCCACAAAACAAAACAAAGGCCCCCGCTACTATAAGATACTTAAAAGTATATCACAGATAGTTAGATAGATATATGTAGCTAAGAGAGGGAGAGAAAGTAGATGTGTTAATCACAGCCATTTAATGCGTCTTGACTTACCAGCTTTCCCAAAAAAAGTGGGCTTTGAGACACTATAGCACTGTTTAAGGTGTGTGTTTGGAGCTTACTGGCAAGGATGAGATGACAGAAGTACATAAGTTACAGTCAAAACTTTGTGAACCTGTTGCTTGTTACAGACCCGGAGTCTTGTCTTTCTTTACTATGTATTCAGTACTTCTTTCGAAAATGTGTAGGCTTGCAATATCTGGGAGTACATTTGTGCTTTGAACTAGTAAAGTCTTCCTTGTATTTGACAAAAATGGCCTTTTTTAAACAGGTTAGCCATTTTTTTGTGTGTGTGTGTGAGGTTGTTTTGTTTATTTTGTTTTTAAACTGTTTTTTTTGTAACCATTACTGTGCCTATGCCACAGATTACTTGTCATTATTATTGCTCTCCATTTTGATCTTATGTATGGATACTTTGCAAAATCTGTTGGGATTACTCAAGATGAAAGGGTTGCTATGCAAATATGAAATCTTACTCCCTAGTATTTGTCACTAGTTGCATAGATTTTAAATGAACCATTGTTTGCCATCCCAAATAAATGGGGATGCTGGCCAACGCAGCCTGTATGTCTGTGAGACAAGTGGAAAAAGCAAGTTAAGCTTTTTATTTTTATAATAGTTATTTCTCTTCTCAGTTTTTCTGGCATGCTTTGTTAAGCAGATCTTTATTTCCAGAGACTGAAATGTACTCCTCTTTCTTTTTCCTTGAAAATTAAAAGCTTCTACCTTAAAGAAGTGAATGATACATTATCTGCTATCTCTAAATTGAACCCATTTGGAGCTATTTGCATCCTGCAGAAACCTACAGCTGAGTGCTGTGCTCAGAGGTGTAATGACTGGTTGTCACAACACGCTGGAGGTGGCCCCATAACAAAATGATCCCCTGTCAATCCCCTTGCAGGAAATGCATTGGCAACCTGTAATTCGGCCTCAGTATTAACATCCTGCCTGGGTTTTGTTAAATAGCACTTTCTAGGAAGTAGATCTGCTGAACTTGTGCTTAATAATGTTTTAAGGGGAATATTTGATGGAAGTTTTAGAAAGCATCACATGGGGTTAACAGTGATTTGTCATTTGTTTCTAATTAAAGGACTTAATCTCTTATCACTAGAACGGCCTATTTTTTTATACTAAAGGCACAGATGTGAATAGAAACATATTAATGAGATGTCATACTACACAGTCATTTAGTGTTTTGTTTAACTTAAACATAGCAGAAAATGTGCATCTAAGTAGACACATGTAATGACATTGAGATAGAATTATAATTTCCCACATTTGCATAACCTTTAGCAACATCCACTTTAGATCCACCTTGCAGTGGTTATTCTATAGTCAAAATTGCTGTCTGTTATAGTAGTAAAAGGGTCTAAAATCACACAATGACATTGTTTTCCAGTCAAAAGGCCTGTTGTTTTCCTTAAACCAAACACATATCTGTTCGACTTTGTCGGTTCTTCTTAAAAGACAGAAACAAAACCTGTCCAATCTGACAGTCATCGTTATTGCTCTTGTAAAGTGATGAAAAGCAAAGCCTAACCTCATCCATAGGTACCGTGTTTGCTGTTATCAGGTACAGAACAGCCATTTTACTGCAGAAATGCTTCAAAACCAGGCAAAAGTGGCGTGGGTTAGTATGATATTTAAGGCCCAAAGGGACAATTTTGGTCACGTGCTCCGGCACAGACTGCCGTGCATCACTCAGTAATATCTCCATCAAGCTCAGATAACCTATGGATGAACAAGCAAGGACCATCGTTTCCAAAAAGTCACTCTCTCAAGGTCACAAAACAAGTCGGGGTGAACAAGGTTGAATGAGTCATTTAACGTATTCAAATCCACTAATGAAGGATTTTTGAACCTAAGTATTCAGTGTGCATGTTATTGGGAAAATCCTATGAGAAATGAATGGTTTCAACCAGATTAGGTGACTCTGGTGTGCTACCGCAAAGACATAGCTGAGTACTTGCAGGCTGAGCCAGTGAAGATATGACACAAGAAGGGCGCAGATGGGAGTTGAAAGAGGCTACCAAGAAGGGTAAAGTAAGTTCTCAGGGAGATCTTGGTAGGAAGGATTTCAGGAAGAGGTGTTTCTGAAGGAGTTCAGAGCAACAAAAAAAGCTCAGTGAGTGAAAAATGAACGGATAAGAGACATAAAAATAAATTAAATTGAATGTGTTGAGGAAAAAAATAAGTAGCTAAAAGAGAGGAGTTAAAAAGAAATCACTGCAATGTAGTTGAAGCAAGGATTACAGACAGCCCTGGCTCAACTCCTGCATTGTAATGGGAATTGAGGATGAGAGTATGAGGAAGGAAAGAGAAGCGATATGTTAGTAGGGATGGAGGGTAAGGTATTTTGGTAGCTGCACTCTGGAAAGAATAGAGAAGGGGAATGAAAAGCTTAAGGGGAAGAGATTACAGTAATCAAGGGAGCTAATGGCCATGACAGGCGTGATGGAGAAAGAGGAGATATAGAGAGAGAGAGATGTGAGAAGCTGGAAAATGAACATGTAGGGGAAAAAAAAAAAAAAGGCTTAAAATCGACTTGGAAGTTACAATCCTGGCACTAGGGAAACAAAAGCAGATTGGCCTGCCATGATAGTTTCAGGATGGGAAAGGAAAGAATTTGAGGGGAAAAAAAGACTACCTGCACCCAGTACTGTTACATCTGATGTGGCCTCCAGCACAGGAACCATCTAGTTGTTTCTGAAGGTGAGATAATTATACATTATTTAGATGAAAATTGGAGCAGGTTTTCTTTTCTTCCAGTTACTGCTAAACATGTGAAAAGGCCACTAAAAAGTGAGGAGCATGCTTTCTCAGAGTGATTGCAATGCTAGACTTTTTTACTCCAGGTATTAAGGCAGGCAGGGTAATGATCACTCATAGCCTTCTTTAGTCATCCAAAATAACACAGAGGCACCAATCTTGAAGTCACGTTATGACAGCTGCATGTTAGCTCAGAATCTGGCACACAGAATTAAAGGAGAAAATTTAATTTAGTCAAAGGAAATGCTGACACCCCCTGCAGTGTGGCTACAGTTCAGCTCTAAGCAATTTGCCTCAAGTTGTACTTCAAGACAGCCAAACAAATAAAGCCCAGTCACCTTCACTCCCAATCTTCTGGTCAAAAAGAGTGGACAAGGTTTCCTTAGTAAATAAAGTTGGACTGGCATTTTCCATATAGACATTATCTAGTGCTGGTTCCTGGTGTTAGCGAAGGCACTTGCTCTGGCACAAAGTAGCGTGTGAACTTACCCCCCAAAACGGGTGCCATCAACGTACCTATTTATGACAGTGCTCTTTGATTATTACCTGGTTTTTGGCTGGCCTGAGCAGTTCCTGGAATTGCAGCTGGTGAATTGCTGACAGAGGAAGAAATAAGGCATAATGCTAGTAGTGGGCCTGTGAAGTACCAAAGCTTGAACAATTATCTTCGCTGGGTGTCAGGTCAGACCACAAAACAGGTACTCGAGAAAGCAAAAGTTGAGAAATATTTTTACTGTCTCTACTTCTATTGTCTTTCACTGCCTTCTACTTACTCTACTTCATTGTCAACGCTGTTAAAAGGAAAGCCTTTAGGACAAATGTCTAGAAGAAGTAACATTTTTCCAAACAAAATGCTTGTGGTTGGTAATGGCAACGAGTGGAAAACATTTCCTTTCCTGGTAGCAATGTACTGCATGTGGGCTAGGCAGCACTTTTGCTGGAAAAGATTGCAGGATGACCACGTATTGAAAAGGAGATGTGAATCAGCCGGGCAAGTCCTTGTTCCTTAGCTTTCTTCCAGTCGTGTTTTGTATATTTTTTTCAGAAGCTGTTGATTAGGCATGGAGAGAAGTAGTAGCTTGGCATTTATGTCACTGTTTTAAGTGTTATCCAGAAAATTAAGATTATTTATAAAACAACAGCAGTAGCATTTAACTAGCTATGAAAATTAATTGCCAGAAATCATGAAAACCATAAAAATTAAAATTTGGTTTGAAAAAGAGCTTGTGCTGTTAAGATCAGCGTGATGTATTTCCCACCAGAGAGTTCTTTCTATGTCAGCCCTTAGAAATAACCCACTATTTTAGTGATTTTACTTTTGTGGAATATGTGTATGTATTTATATGCTGGTAACGAGTAAGATAAATGATCAAATAAGTCTACATTTTAAAACAAAAGTGTCTATTTTTTGTTTTTCCTCTAAACCGGTTTATAGAGATTGAAGTAACCATGCTATCGTGGCAGGCAGTTTATCAGAATGCGGTATTTGAAAGTAAGTGAGGATTATTTATGTCAATATTAATTTACTTTTAGTACAGTAACTCCATCTATCTGATCCATTACGCTTCAACTCAAAGGATTTCTCAGTCCACCAAAGAAAAAATTATTCATTAAAATAGTTAAGGCAGAAATACAATGGAACAGTCCTGATTACCTCAGAATAACATTCTGCACACCAAGCTGCGTGAGTAAATCTTTTCACGTGGCTAGGAAGGGTCCCTGTGTATTACTTTAGAGACTTAAACCATGAATGAACACAAACCCACGTTTTTCCATACGGAACATTTGGACCACCGTTCCCGCTTCCCTTAGTACTTTCCTTTGTATTTACTTCGTGGGAGATCACTTGTAGTAGGTGACGTCCCCTCTCTTATAACAAATTGTTCCTCGTGGCTGGTGTGGTTATGATAAATAAGGCTGTTCCTTCAGAATTCCAAATTTTACTCTTCCCTCACTTGTATTATATGTTTTACTTAAAATGAAAGTAATGACATACTAAAAAGAATCCAAAGCCAGGTCCATATAGCAACAGTTATAGAACAACTATAGAGCAGAATCAGGTAATTTCAACATGCAGTGGTTTTTTTCAGGTGACTCTGACCTTTAGCTGTTGCTGATAGTCAAGAACAGCTCATTATTAGAGGACTCCATAAATATGTTTCCTGGCCTTATGAAGCATCCTTTTAGAGGAAAGGACAGAATTGTGTTATTTAGACAAACATTCTCCTTTTGTTCTCCTTTGTGCAATGTAAAGATTGTGATGAGAGAGAGAATATTTTCATTTTTTACGCTGGCTATCATACGCAAGAGAAATAGATGGCCTTAAAAGAAAACAAGAAACTAACTGGAAATTTGAGTGCTCATATACACTGGCTAAAAAGAAAAAATAGATTCAGTTTTGGAGATGAGATCTATGATTTTCAGTCTTTGGCTTTCTTATTTTGGTCACTCATGGATTTTAATGTTGTGTGAAACTCAAAGGCTGCGCCACAAACTGCAAAATAAACCCGGTGGTCACTTTGGCCACGTCTCTGTGACAAGGTGAAGACTGAAATGCTTTTCTGTTTCACCTGCGTATATTGAGTGGTCCGGCACGTTATGACGGCAGAAGACTTCATTATCACGGCTGTCTACATAGCTAGCAAGGCAAATGTTGTGTCATTTTAGTATCAAAATAGCAGGTATGCTGGGCTCCATAGATTTCACATCTAAAGGACAAAAATTATTTTTTTTTTGCCAGCTAGAATGCATATTATTGAACCTATTTCTTGTCTTTTTCTCTTAGAACAGCAGCGTAAAACCCAGGTAGGTCACATCTGCACAGAGTTGCCCCAACTTCTCCGTCCACCTTGAGACCTGACCGAGAGACTGCTGGTCCTTTCAAGCGGGCAGAGAAAGTTGTCAGCTCAGAGATTACTAGGCATTTCTGTTCCCCTTTCTGCCCTCTGTAAAAGTTTAGAAAAGGCTCACAAACGGCAAAAAAGGCAGTTGTATACAGGAAATGTAACTTGGCAATAAAAGCCTGTTTTGAAGTATGCTACATGGTTTCTGAATAAATATTTCTTTAATGCATGTAATTACCGGATCAGCAGAATAAATGTGGTCATGTCCTTGTAATTAATACATTGTCAAAAGTTCATTTAAGTATAATAATTTCACAGGAAAAATGCTGTCTATGTAGTTTGTGTAATAATTTGTTAAATTAAGTGCAATAAATATAAAATTATTGGTAGATATATTTTTTAAGTTCTTATTAATTTCAATATGCCATCTAATACTCTTAAATGGATTTTTTTTCATAAAAATATGCTAAAAATAAAAGTGCTGTAATAATGTTTTTCTTCTTTTTGCTAAAGGAATTTTCAAGCAGCACCACTTAGTACCGCAGCTGCAGTTGGCAAATATTTAGTTAAGAATTGTGTAATCAAGTTGGCAAAGGCTTGACGATCCAGTGAGGAATGCACAGAGAAGGATGCCTGTTTATCCACTGTAGAAAACCAAAATGTTTATCCCTGGATTTCGTGTCATACTTCTTCAATTCTACCCAGAGCCTATTCCAGGGCTGGGTTAAATGTTACAGCTGTACGGAGTTTTTAGCAAGGGGAAGAGTGTCATTCTTGATATTCAAAGCTTATTTAAAACAATTCTTCAGAAAAGAAGTATTCTGATTCTTCACTGCCAATCTCAAAGTGGTGTCTTTTGTTTGGTGACTCGTTTTGTTATCACCAAGGAGGAAGAGGTTCTGGAGCAGTGATGTGACCATGGGTACCAGCGGTGGTTATGGCCAGGTTACCCAGAAATATCAGCGTGTTCTTAACCAGCATGTACACATTATTGAGTCCTGGTGAAGTGTATAGTTCAGAGCATTTCTGCTGGTTTTGTACCAGTTGGAGGAGGGCTGGTGGTACCTGGTCTAGCACAAAGCTTCTTAAGGGGGTGCTAACCCATGGCCACACGTTGAAGTTTTCAAGCATGGTGTTGTACTGGATCAGGGCTTTGTGCTCTGTGGTCATGCCATTCCTCATCTGGCACTACAACTCCTTAAGTCCATGTATTACATTCTTGAACCCTGGTCAAAAATTAGTTTCTCACTTGACCAAGCACGTGACAATTTAACGTTAAAATTGGAACTGGAATTCGACTCCCCAGTTTCTAAACTTATGCTCAGCTTGTTCTTGCATGACCGTACCTCTCCTACATGATGTAAACCGCAGAATGACCAAGAGACTATAGAAGTTTATAACACTCCTAGTCAGACTCAAATTTATCCAGGCAGTAGAAGCATCCTCTTGTGTTAGTGGAGATGTTAAAACTTCAGCTTTTCTTTCTCACTGAAACTTCATCAAATTTGGTAACCTGTTGTCCTAACAGAGTTTAGCATGTGGGCCAGTATTTGAAGAGTGCAGACTAGGAAGGAATTCAGATGGTTTCAACTGAACCAAGCCAACCAACCAACCAATGAAAAGCTGTTTGGATGAGCAGCCTCAGAGAAGGCAGTAGGTAATGGGAGGATTAAATCCTAACCCAGGTTGTTTCTGAACCACTGGGTTCTCTGAGACTGCTTTTGTGCTAATATCTCTATCAATGACCCGGAGGAGGCAATGGGGTGTACTCTCAACACTTTTGCCAATGACACCGGACTAGGTATCGAGGTGATACACTCAAGGGGGCAGGGCTTCCTTTTAGAGGGACCTAGATAAGCTGGGGGAGTGGTTCAGTGGGAACTACAGGAAAATCCACAGGGACATATGCAAAATCCTGCCCCAGGAAGGAATAATTACTGTGAATAATTCTGCTGGAGACCATCTGGTTAGTGAGCAGGCCTAGGGAAGATGCCCAGGTGCTGGTGGGCAGCGAGTCGTGCAGGAGCCAGCAGCGTACTGGGCTGTAGGAGCAGGGATGGGGCCAGGAGGCTGAGGGCTGTGAACGTCTCCCTTTACTCAGCACTTGGTGTGGGGCAGGTGGATGAAGGGCAGCAGGCACAAGTTGGAAAGGTGGAGTTCCACAATGCAGACAAGGAGGAGGTTTTTCCCATGAGGGCAGTTCAACAGGGGAGCAGCTTGTCCAGAGATGCTGTGCCATATCCATCCTTGAGGTCTGCAGGGCACGAGTGGACCAAGCCCTGAGCAATCAGGTCAGACCCCAGAGCTGACCCTGCTGGGGCAGAAGGTGAGGGCAGAGACCTTCCTCAGCCTCTCAAATTACTCTGTGATCCATGAACGTGAGGAAAAGTTAAAAAATAATATCAGAATCTGTAAACCTGAGCCAATCTTTGTCAGCTCTGACTAAGAGCTGCTACGAGTAAATTACAATATGCAATGAGAATCCGAAATCATCGCTGATGTCTGGCAGCTCCAGCGTATAACCCACTGAATACAGCATTTCAGTGTGAACAGTTATATTTGCTCCAGTGAGATATAAATGCTACTTGACCTCGAAACCAGGTCATGAAGCAGAGCCGACATCTTGCAATTAAGCTAAAAGATTCATTGACAAACATCATTCGAGTAGTACGATTTAGATGGTTACAAGAAACCATAAAAATGTTGTGATAGTGCAGGGAAATTGGCTCCAATAGGTCTATATTATATCTTGGCATTGAGACACTGTATGCAGTAAGAATAAAGCAATGCTGCTCATAAACAGAAGAACATTAATTATATACATTTAATTTTATGTAACGTCACACTTGTGGAAAACATAAGAAAATTCATGTATTGTAAATGTAATCTTTTTTCGTGAAAGAATTTTCCATTATTATTTTATGATGATAAGATAAGGTATACTGATGTTTTCCCAAAACAATTTCATACTTATTTTTACGTATTTCAATAATATTGAGTCAATAAAGACAATATCAGGAAATCTATGAACTATAATGAATTTTATTTACATTTTTATTATAGCACTAACTTCACATCAGTTCCCTTCAAGTGTATATTTGAAAAAAACCCGTGCAAATCATCTCTTCTTAGCAAAACTACCCAAAACATCTCAATCACTTCTGTAATGAAATTTTTTATTGCTGTTTTTGAAAATATTTACATCAGCAAGAAAAAAAAACGTTCATTGAACGAGGCCACATTCCGGGAGAACAGGGAAAATGGAGTAATGTAAGTGAAATATTACATGGTGAGAAGTGGTCCTTGACTCAATAGCCCTTCTCCGGAAAATGGTAGCATCAAGATAGTAAGATGAATATATCTTAGCATAGAGAGAAGTTCCAGAACTTGCTCTGCAGCAGCACAGTATTAGTAGATAAATGTCTCTTTAAGGTTGTGCTTTAGGTTTGTCATGAGTGTATTAAAATGGATTGACAGTCGTTCTCAAACTGTAGTCTGAAGACACTGTTATCTAGATGCTTTAACAACTGGTTACAGCCAGAATCAGTCAGCTGTGTCTTCAGAAGTGCTTTTAACTAAATTTCTGATGAGATGAGTGTTTTGTCATCCAAGAGAAATTTTGAGGGTGGACAGCAGTCAGTTGGCACAAAAGTTTTGGGGCTCGATGCTCCAGAGCAATAAAGGCAACGATTTTGTATTGGAACCTGAGAGGAAAAAGGTGTTTCTGGCAGGGAGGACTGAAAGGTCCCAGCCACCTCTAAACCGGTGTCTCTTCATTTGGAAGCTCTAGTGGCACAACTGATGGCGTTTGTTTAAGGGAGCCATCTGGTAAACGTGAGAATATAATGCACCATATTGCATTCCCAATAACATTTTAAACTGTTTGGAGTCTCAATAAACTTTTAACTTTTGAAACACATGCACAGAGGTTAGTTTCTTGCTTCTGTTGGAGTGAATATCAGATTTACACAGTGCCCGTGTACTTCCACTTCCAAACCCTGCAAAGTCGACAGCCAAAAATACAATAGCAGACCAAGAGCAGCAAAAACTCATGAAAACCTCTGTTCAGTGTTTTTCAATCCTGTTTTATTCATTTTACCACTACAGCTCAGGGTTGAGCTTCTGGATTGGGCCACTGGGAGCTGCAGGGTGTGGACCTCACTTGGTTTTTTTCCACAGGAGGAGATGGCACGAGTTCTTTTTGAAACTTGGTGTAGGGATTGTGCAGAAGTGCCTCCAACCAATAACTGCCTCAAGTTATAAGCAAATGTATAACTCTTCAGAATTTTTCTTCCTTTTTAATTTTTTCTTTTGGTGTGCATCACTCACACAGTGGATGAAGAGATCAAGCATTCCTTGTTCTGTTTCGGCAGGGTAGCTTTTGGGAAAGCGACAGAAGAACAATTTACTTCACCTTTTTACTTCATTTCACTTCTATTTCAAAACAGTGACGTCCACAGCTGATAGTACATCGTACTTGAGCATATTTCCTTCATCCTTGGGTGGAGCGTTGCTACTCTGTTCTGGCAGTGACTACCCAGAACAAGGACTCTACGACTTTATTATCTACTGGAAAGAAGTGAGTGTTTTTCCAGTCATTCATATAAATTCGGTGTTGATTAAGTCTGTGTTCATGTTAAATTTTTTCCAAACCCAAACCACCTTCCTGACCTGAATTTTCTGCATCTCTTATCGTACCAGGCATCTGCAGTGAATGGATACTCCGTACAACCACATAGTTGGCTTTGTCTTCCAGAAACGTACTGGGTTTCACACGCTGCCTTCTCTGTTTTACTGTCACCATACACCGTGGTACTCAGACTGGGTAGCAACAGATAGTTGCCCTATTCACTTGCATCGTGGTTTTGTCTGGGTATTTCAGTGATGAGCCACCTCTTTTAGGGCAGTACCCCGTTATTATAATATGCCAGATACTTGTGTCAAGGCATTGATATATGTCATTAACACAATGGAAATAAATTTAAATTCATACGTTGTATTTCACACACTGGGTTTTATCTTGACCTCCTAAGGTGAGAGACAGATGTTTTCCATTGGCAATGCTTTAGTTATTTGTTTATTTTTGTAAAATGCACATCTGAAACCCACCTATATAAAACTGGAATATGGGCTGCATTTTAAGTGAAACCAGGGAAAAATATGCAGACTTTGAGAGACGAAGGGGAAAAAAAACCTGCAACAAACACCAGGATATGTGAGTGAGTAAGCATAATAGATCAGAATAAGGCCCTAAATCAATTTTATTCTCACAGTTCTAGCATCATAAAAAGTGGGTGGCAGTAAACCAATTATTATGCAACTTAATGAACTAATTAGGAAAATCAGAGCAATAATGGTACTGGTACTGACTGATCTGAATATAAAAAGTAGAATTAAGTTCTCAGTATTGACTTTTTCAATACAAAGGATTATATAATAACTTTTAAAGCATTTTGAATTTGGGGAGAAGGAGGATTGCATCTGTAGTTGCTGTGGGTACCCAAAAGATCTGCTATTTCATGCACTGAACTCGCTTTGTAAGTACACTTGTGTGTCCTGATTTAAAAAAAAAACCCAAACAACTAAGGACCAGATCATTAAAAGCTTCATTTGCATTCGTGTGCCCCTAAATACTGTTGCGATACTGCTATCTGTGGTCAGTAGGGGCTTAAAGACATTGAGCATATGGCTTAGGTGGCTGATCCTGCCGACTGGTGACATGAAACCTGGTACACGGGGATTGCTGCATAAACCCAAACACTGGTTTAAGCTTTCGTAGGAGTGGGATTTGCACCACACCAAATGCACAAGAACAGAAGAAAGAAATCACAAAAGCACAGCTTCTCTTCCTTAATACTAGAGTCGTAGAACACGCTATGCTTTAAACTATTTAAAACCCCTCACATAATATTGTACACGTTGACAGAAATCACAAATATATTGCTATCAGACCAGTATTTCTCATTATACATCTGAGATTATGTATGAGTGTTTCAAGACCTTCAATAGTTTGTTGATTTTCTTTCTTTACAACATTTCTGCCTTTGCATATGTTGATAATATGATGTGTGATTACGGGCCTAAGCCTTTTTTCTTTAATGTCAATGACAAGGTTCCTTTTGCCTTCGGTGCCAAAATTGAAATGAACCCTCATATATTTCTCCATCATTTCCTTGCTATTGTGAAATGTACTATAGTGTTTCCATTGATTCACGGTATATTTCTTTATCGTACAATTATAAAACAGGGTTTCTTTACTAGTTTTCACACGATTCCACACTGTTTTATCCGTGTTTGGCAAATGTAAGAGCTGTAATATTTGTACATGGCACATGTTGAAATTTTTAATGGTCTTTATGATATTTGGATATGAGTTCGAGAATGAACATCGCTCACAGAATGGGCCCTACCTGTGTCAGGGGAGTTTCTGTCCTGAAATATATGCCTTGCTTTCTCAAATGGAGTGTTACTTGTGCGCACGTACCCAAAGACAGGACTTGGCTGTACCAGTAGCTGAAGAATTGGGCTGTTTCTGATGGTGTCCATATTTTTTCCAGGAAGGCAGCTGTTTGGTCCACAAGCGTTTCATCACAAAGCAAAGGCAAACGTAATTTCTTAAAAAGCTTCGTGAAAAAGCACAAGTAAGAAGAAAAATAATTTCTGCTTTCCGTGATAAAAACAATCAATGTGACTATTTTTGTTTATTTTCTTAGTGAAAAAGTCACTCTTGGGGTATATTTAAAACAAATGGGGAGATGGGAGGGGCAAATGGCCTTAAAGAAAATGCATCACATATAATACTTTTTAAAAAAGAGAAGGAACCCAGGCCAGCATGTTAAAAATGAGCATTTCCAATACAATTTGTCACCCATGCATAAATCTTGCTGACATTTTCAGTCACTTTAATAGCCTTCCCATTTTATAAATCAGTATGAACTTGCACAGTTGCAAAAAGTGTGTATTTTGAACATCTCATTTGCATACTTTACCAAAAGCCAATGAGGCAGTGGAAGCAACACTGGTGATCATAATAAGTGTTTGGGAAAAGGCAGAAAGATCACTAATGGTTTGCCTTTAGGGATTTCTGTACTCCATAGGGGACGAAAATGAGAAATATTTTTCAAACAGCAGGGGTAAAGGTTTTAAAACTAGAAACACATGGAGTGATAAAAATGTTAGTGCCACAGGGCGCATAGCAGGAAAAATTTACAATGTAAAAACTGTAATTTCAGCATTAGGAAGTAATAATCGTGTTTCATCATTGTTATTAAAGCATGACCCTTAAAGTCACATAAATTAGATATAACTTTCTAGAGAAGTGTATTAATCTTCAATGGAAAATATTAGGAAAGTTTATTATCATATGAAGATCAGAAGAAACTGGGTTTTATTAAAAAAATGAAGTTAAACTTGATGGGTTTGGGTTTTTTTTGGAAGAAATCTATACCATTTTGAAACAGCAGACAGACTTATGTTTACTCGATGCAAAATGCAGTGACCAGCTTTGCTCTGAAACCAAGTAATAGTTACATGAGAAGAAACATACAACCAACAATTAAAGAATAAGCTAAGGAAATCCAGGAAGTTCTATTCATAGCCATAAATGGCTTATACTTTGGTCAACATAGTCTTTCTATTGTGTTGATGCCAAATGCATCCAGATGATTAATGAAGAATGTTAGAGTTGTCAGGAAAAACTAAAAGTCAAATTGTAGCCTGAGGTACCACAAGAATATCCACTGGGAGACTTGAAATAGAACCAGTTGTCCGAGGTGTGTAATTAGTGACTGAGGGATAGTTTCCATCTTATCTGTAAAGTGCAATTTTAAGAGGGCCTCTGCATTCCTTGTAAGTGCTGTTTAACGAGGTCAGTTCACCTGCAAGGACTTTTGGGTAGATTTGTATTTTCAGGAATCTAATGCTCTCCTAGCTTGGGCTATAAAAAAGTAGTGCCATGTGGCAGGACCGGACCTGCCGGGAGAAGCACCTGCTGCTGAGGACCACACCGAACCACACCATACCGATGGAGTGGATTCACCCAGGACTAACGTGATTTCTGCTGCCTTCCTGGCTCCAAAATCCCAGAGAGTTTCCTGAAATCAAAGGCTCAGGGTATGGATTCAGCACTTTTTGCCGTGGCCCAGAGGAGCTGCCCAGGTGATAACTAGAATAAGAACCTGACCTCTGTATTTCTCTGTTTCCACAGTTTTATCTTGACATTTCTCTGCTTCAATTTAAAAGACTGACTGCTAGCATTTTGAAGCGGAATAGTGTGTAAAAGAGACCTCAGGTGAACCTGACAGACCGGGTGTACTTTTAATTTTCTGGAGAGAAATGAGTGAAATAGCGCTAAGTTGTTGATAAAGCCTTTTGACTCCCTGCAAGACAAAGAAGCTTCAACCTGTTAGGGTTTGCAATGATGGATGCGTGCTGTGTCCGAGCACCGAGAATGTGCCTCCCAGAGTATCATTTAGCCAATTGTCCACTGCTCAGTCACCAGAGCAAAACCATTAACAACAGAATAGCACAGAAAAGATCCCTTATCTATCCCCCCACAACGAGTACCCTCATCGTTAGGATGCAGAGCTTGACTTCCTCTTGCGTACTTTACTACTTGTCCTGTGACTTTCCTTTTTCTTTATCCACCTTTGCTCATTTGCAAGAGGAATAGCCCCATGGTTTGTTTGGAAGAGTAGACAAGCCCTTCCCAACTTAATCTGTAGCTTGACTTTGTGGGTAGTCTCCAGAGAAGCGGCAAACTCTTTCCGAAGTGCTCCAAACACAGGAACGCTATGCATAAGGAGGGCATCATTATTATCTTTCCTTCCAGCTGTGTTCTTATGTGAAAATGGTTGTAGCTGTTGTTTTTTCTGTCCCTTTCTGCCAGTCCCTCAGGCAGTTTATGAAGCTCATGCATAGCCAAAGATTAGGCATCATGTGTCTCTGTGCCGTTGGAACTAACAAGGCAAACTTGCCTGAATATGATTTTTATTTTTTTTTTTTTTTTTTTTTTTGTAGGATGCCTTTCCTGTTTGCATCAGACACGATTTGGGGAGTTCTGTCACTAACCATGGTGGCAGAAATTGGCATTTTCCAAAGCCAAGAATTTCAAATTTTTTTCCTTTTGTAAAAAAATTACCGGTTTTCTAATCCTGAAAGTTCATTTTCTGTGTCAATATGTGCTAAACACCAGCTACTGCGATGGTCCCAATGGAAAGAGGCTTCATCATTTCTAACTGAAAAAGGAAAGATATTAGATATTTGTCTGTTTCAAATGGGGCAGCTAAAGTAAGATAATGAAATAGAGAAAGTAGTAAATAAGTGGTGAATTTGTTGACTTTATAGCTTTATGGTACATTTTGTGAAAATTCTGCTGTTTTCAGATATTCCTTTACCATGAAGAAAAGTAATAGCTTTCATAAGGTGAAATGAATGACAGTAATGACTTGCTACTCAATATTATTAGCCATCTGCTTTATGCTAGTGTAAATTGATTTAGAAAAGAATTCAGCAAGTGTTGAGCAGTCTATACAATGTTAGAGAATAAAGCTTTCGGTTTCCAAATACAGAATCCTTCTTTATCTGGAAATCTGCTGCTGAGGTCACAACTTCATTACTTGGCAGTCTGCTTCTATAATAGTGATCTGTATAACAGAATTAAAAAAAAAATAAAATCCCAGTGTGTGATAGATTTATGTATATTTTTAGCATTCCAGAATGAAGAGTAAACTGTTGGCATGCAGTCTCACAATGAACTTGGGTGATCTTAAGAATTATTAACGACATTCATCTCATAATAATATCCATCAATGGGATCAAAATGTGGTCAGCATGGAAAGCAGTGCTCTCAGTGTGCCAGTTGCTATCTGCTCTACCTGTTATTTTACACGTGGAAATTTCCATCGTATAAGGGACCGAGACCGAAAGTTAACCTAAGCGGCCAAATTATAGACTAGAAAATGCTGCGTGCTGGTGTTGCTGTCATGAAACTCCTCCGTCTTTGTGTTGATGGGAGTCAAAAACTGAGCCTTGTTTAGAAGTTCAGCCTCTGAAGCTGGAGCCCGTGACTGCTAAAACAGGTGATTAGATTCAGCTTTGGAGATCAGGAGTGGTTTTACATTTTCTAAACGTAAACTGCAGCAATCAGACTTCAAAAGAGTTGTACACATAACACATCAGTTTTTAACTGGTGTCTGAAATGTTTATAACACAAAGGTCAACGTAGTTCCATAGCTTTTGGAGACTGGCACGAAGAAATTTCAATCTTTTCCTCTGTGAATTAAATAACCTTTTTAAATCTCTGATTACACTAACTCAGATGTTAATTTGATAAAATTTAGTACATTTGGTTGTAACTATTCAGTTTATTTACAGTAATATAACCTGTAGTCTGGACTTTGTAGTCTAAGAGTTGTATTTTTCAGGATCTGTTCCTTAAACTTTTTCATCTGTGATACTTTGAGTCCCTCAGCTTAGGTATTTTGGTCTGAGAAACTGCAGGAGTAACACAGGCTCAGCCTTAATGATCTGTTGAAGACCATCTTTTCAACAGCCAAAATACTAAATGACCAGAAAGAGGTGAAAGGTGTACCTCTATACAATACCCATCCAATGTATACGAACAGTCAAACAGAAAATAGTAAGACCTCCAAGGCCAAATCCAGCATTTGCAACTTGAACCATTCCAGGTGGTACTATTTGGAAACTAGTAAGAATTAGGAGAATTATGATATAGCTATAGGACCAGCTATAGCAAATACACGTTGGGGAGCAATAAAAAGTGGAAACACATGCTGGAAGAAAATTAGAGATTATCAAAGATCAGACTCAAAACTTATTTTATGTAATATTTTCATGAATGATCTTTGCAATAAAAAAAATTGGCATATTTTTTATCACAAACTGGAAATATCACTAGTTCAAAACTGATTTGAGTTATACAGGATGAACTAGACCATGTAGAATGCTGAAGCAGTTATATGGGATTAAAATTAACACTGTTGAGACTTATCTACTTGTGAAAGAAATGTCCTATGAACTGGAAGTTCTCAACAAAGAACGAAAGAGGAAAAAAAGGATTTAATTGCACAAGGTATTAACAAATGCTTGTGATCTATCTGTACAGAACTATTATGAAAAAGCTTAGACACTAGCAAGAGAGGTATTTCCAGTAGGAAAAGAGAAATAATACAATTCTACAAGGCTTTTGAAACTTCCCCCCAAAAGTGGTGGTGTTTAATTTTCTTGTAATTTCTTTCTTCTTTCCTCTGGTTCTATGCGATCAGTCTCCCCTATTGCATCCATTCTTTGGCACGAATTTACTGTAAGTACACGCGTAGTTTCAGTCATTATGAATGTACATCTGTAACTACAGGTCCCAAAAATAAAAGTATGGGCCTGAAATAGCTGCCCCCAATAGAAGAGTAGTTATGCAAAGACAGAGCTTTTATTCTAAGTGGGATCATGACATAGTTCCTGGATTCTTCTGGGAGGTCAGGAATGTATCTCAGTATCTTGCTGTGTGTCAGAGGCCCATCTTGATTTTCCCTGGAAAAAAACTTCTGCCTTTCTTCTCCGTTTGGCTCGTGCAGCTGAAACGAGGGTTCGGAGCCGTTACATGATGTGAACTTTCCAAAGGAAAGCTCACTTTAATGGTTGGGTGCATCCTGCAGTGAAGGATCTCTGAAAGTGAACTTCTGTTGAGGCAGAAGGTACACACCAAGGAGCTCCTGATTGCCAGGAGAGGACAGTAAGGCAGTAAGAGATGCAAAAGTGTCTCCCATTGACTAGTGGACCAAGAGGACTTGGGCACACCACTAGATCCTGGGCTGCAGGATAGACACTGAAGACCTCCAGGGAACCTTTGTCAGAGGTCATTCATATACACGGGCAGAAAGAAGTCTCAAATTCAGTCTTTTTAAAAATACTTCTGACCCCTTGTAAAAAAAAAAAAAAAAAAAAAGAAACAACATGGACAGGACTGAAACGAGCTCTCGAGAGAAACCCACTAGTTTAGATTTGTTTTCTCACTTTTTCTTTATGAAGGCTATGAATTTCCTGGTATACTGTCTTAATCTTGTTTTTCCAAAGTCAGTCAATCAGACAGCAGTGGGCATTTAACATCCATGGAAAACCCTACAATAATAACACTTATCCTATAAATAACAAACTGGTTCATATGCCTGATGGAAGGAAATAAATTTTGAGGGTGATTTCAGTATCAAGTGATTGAGACTTTCTTGTATAAACCAGAAGTGAAACACACTATTAAAAGTTATGAAAAAATACAGTGTCTTAATAACTGTAGAATGCCAGTCAAAACATGGTATTTTGCCATGCTACTTAAATTCAGCAGCCTTTCCCCCATGAAATATATTTTCCTTATGAGTTTTTAAGTAAATATTTTCTTGGGAAATTATGAAGTGTATATTGCTTAGGAAAATCTAGTCTTCAGTGAAATGGCTATACCATCAACATGTTAGAAAGGGTGTGGAATAGTTCCTACTGACCCTAAAATATACAAATCTGTTGGTTTTTGCCAAATTAGCAGTTTTCACAGTTTTGATACTGCAAGAGAGAAATATTATTTAATTTTACTTTGATCTGATATAACATTCATACCAGCCATGAGAAACATTCACATAAGAAGAGCTGCTCCAGGGGGCAGCAAGTAAAAAGTAGATTACAAGAGTGTACTCTATAGTTGGAGGTAGAGAAACGTGGTTGCGATCGCCCCCAAACTTGTGAGTGTGCAGAACAATTCCAGCTGAGAAGAAAACGTAATGGTCAAGTTCAGACAAAATATTAGAAGGTTGAATTCAGTTCTGTTCTTTGCTGGTGTGACCAGTGTCTGTGTTTCGTACCATCTTGTCCTGGTTTGGCTGGGATGGAATCGTAGGCCAGCCATGCTAGGCAAGTTCAAGCCAGCCAGGGCAGCTGACCTGAGTGAGCTACAGGTGCAGCCCATCCCATCATGTCATGGTCATTACAAAGGGAGAAGAGAGGAGAGAGAGCTCTGGTAGGATTTCTGTTGGGGGTCCTCCTTTGGCTTCTCCATGCTTCTGAGGACTGGATATTCATTTGGCTGAGTATAACTCTCTATATCTTTGTGGGTATTGGTGTTATTTTGTTAATATCTGTTTTCCCTTCCACTCATGGCTCTACTCTCCTTCCCAATTCCCCTCCCTGGCTGGTGAGGGGTTGTCAGGTGAGAGCGCAACTGCTATAGTTTAGCCCTGGGTACAGGCTACATGTAGATGCATCTGTATTGGTGCAGATGTAGAGCATCATGCAGAATGGTCACAGGTGGAATGTTCTGTTTCTCCTGTTGACTCTGTTATTGTCTTTGACCAATAAATCTTCACTGCAACAGGTTAGTGTCTCAGCTCTTAGGTTTTAAATCACTTGCCTTATTGGTCTTTGGGGCTGTTAGCATTGACCATTTGACATAAATGCTCCAACAGGTCACTAGGACTCTTTGCTGAAGCCTAGAAGAGTTTATTACAGAAACATTGAATCAAGTGAGAAGAAAACACCTCGATTTGGTAACAAATCTGGTTTTGGTGTTGTCCAAATGTGAATATTTTCCTTTTGCTCAATGTAGCTTAGAAGAGTAAAACATTTTCTTATACACAGAATATCGTATCAGTTACAGCCCAACAAACTCTTACGTATGTCTAGGCTGATTTTCTGTAGCATACAAGTGGTAGATCTCAGCCATTTCTACATCATGCATGTATCTTCTGCTGAACTAGATCATAACCTCTTAGAAAAATATTGTGAATTGATTCAAAGACCTTGAGTGAAAGAGATCCATATATATTATTCCTGCGATTAACTACTAGAGAACTGTGTTGTGTTTCTCATCTGGGTTTGAGTGTGTGTGTTTGCATTGGCCAAACTATGGAGCTAGTTATAACACTTTCTCTAGTAGTGACTGATCTTTATATTTTTCTTTTAGTCAAGACGCAGTTAAAATTTTACTTGGGGTAACTAAGAAGGATTTAGCTTAGTAATTCTCTCCCTAAGCAGACGTATCTTCAAAAAATTCCAGAAACACTTTTTTTTTTTAAACCCTTCCCGGGTTTATGACTTCAAAGAAGCAAATAGAGAGGGGCATAAGATGATGCAGATTTTCCTGCCCAATTCTTCAAAAGATGGAATAATCATGGAAATTTATTACCTATGCAGCAAGGTAAGACCTGGGCCAGACAAAAGGGCACGAGAATCATTTGGCAGCCTGCAAGTGGCTAATTTGAGCTATGATAACATTTCAGTACCTGAATACTGCTTTTTTTGTCTGCTGGAAATTGCAATATTCAGACTCTAGCTGTTCTTTATGCGTTGTCTGAGCTGGTGCTTTGAGTACTAAAAACCAGAATGGCTACAGAATAGAGATTACTTTGGCTACTCCAGGGCTGGATTTTGGAGTAGAGTCAATGCAAAAGTGCTCAGGGTGCAAATTTTGGTGAACAGCGTAATGGAGGGTGTGATAACATTATCAGCACGGTGGGGGAGGTTTGTTAACGAGGTTTCGTCAGGATTAGCAGTGATACTAGTGAGTAACTCAAGTTCTTTCGTGTCCCGAAGAGCAATGAGCATGTAGAAGGAAGGACAACTGCTGATGTCCCTCTTTGATATGCACGGGAGTAGGCATCCAGCGAGCAGACAGCACTAAAGAAGGACTACCCCGCTGCAGAGAGAGATGTGCAAAGTGAGAGCAGCTGTGAATGCTGGCATATTTAGCTGCTAAGAGCTGCCGACCCTCGCAGATGAGGCTGGCACGAGACTGCAGGAATGAGGATGGGGTAATACTAACGAGGCTGAATTGATCTGCATATATTACAAAGGAAGACCAGAATACTTGCATAATCACAAATCTGTAAAGTAGGTCCAGGGGAACACCTTGACTTTCCCAGGAAATGAGAAGGCAGCTGTGAATGTTTTTGGCAGAAAAGTGCTTCTGCTTTTGAGAATTATCAGCCTGCCATTGTTCGCTCTCCTCTTGGTCTGGGCTCCGTTTGAGCGCTACTGAAACTCTCTCTGTGTCACCCCACGATAAGATTTAGTGTTCTGTGGCGTGGATCTGAAGAAAAAAAAAAAAAACACACCAAAAATAAGCCTCCTGCCTAAAAAATGACGTTACAGTACAAACACCATAAATACATAATGGAAAGTCATATATACTGCTTTGAAGCAATAAAGAAAAACAGGGAGCATTTATTTGGTAAATGAGAAATTACATTTCTTTCCCTGATATAAAATGAGATTGCTGGTCAACTGGGGTCATATAGATTTTAAACATTTTAGATATGTTTCTTATGAAAATACAAATACACTCTGGGCACATTCGGCCAGTACTTTGAATTACAGTGTTGAAGTTGCAGAAAGCTTAAAGGAGAAAAGAAAACAGGAGCCGAAAGAGGCAAGGAAATGTATCACCCTTTTCTCTAATAAAGGAAAAAACCCATAATCATGACTTGCTGATAAGCTGTAAACTTTTGTATACTGCATTTCCTTAGGCAACCACAATTGTCCTCCATAAGGATTGTTTCAGCAAATCATGCTATTTGGATAGGCGTAGCAGAAAATTTTAGCAATCTCAAGAACTGCAAGCTCAGTCTTGCACTTGGTGAAGTGCGTAATGTAAAGTGATGCCTTTAGAGAAAGTACCCTATAATGCAAAAAGACAAATCACTGATTTGGAATTGATATGTTCCTTGTACTTGATATGTTCATTTATATGCAAGAAATTTATTTGATCCCAAATTCAGGAATTTAACCAAACAGGCAGATAATTACATGGCCATCAAGTGAAGGAATGGGAAAAGAAGCCCCATCAAGATCCCTGTTGCAGAAAACAAGTATATAAATTAGGGAACAAGTGACGAATCCTGAAGAGGAAAGCAATATACTAAATAAGGTAGTACTTCATGCATGCAACTTGTGTAACATTAAGGTTATGCTTATACAATGAGAAGTAAGGAAATTGGAACTAAAGAGAGAAAAATCAGCATTAATGTCGAACCTTGCCCTTCTGATTTTTAAAATGAATTTATTTTCTGCGTTCACAATGCATATGCCAATATAAATCACAGTGCATTATTAACACAAACAACATTAAGAC
Source organism: Leptosomus discolor (assembly GCF_034619465.1). Classification (NCBI taxonomy): domain Eukaryota; kingdom Metazoa; phylum Chordata; class Aves; order Leptosomiformes; family Leptosomidae; genus Leptosomus; species Leptosomus discolor. The sequence continues at coordinate 3,616,465 of NC_141395.1, forward strand.
ATAGAAAAATAGAGAGCTTAGACTTTATTTGATTTTTCAAGTCTGACTGAACAAAAGCAGACAATGTACAGCTCCCTCCTCTCTCTCACATACACACACACTTGTTAGGCTGTCGTTTTTTTGTGATACCTTTTTTATTTTATTGCTTAATTACTAGACACATAGCTATAATATTTACAATTTTTAAAAGTAGAAAAATGCAAAAAAAGATTTACCCAAAGGATTTCAAAGTCAGATGTCTCCATCTTTTTTTAAATAATGTGTAATTGGCTTATTTTGATATATAATCAAACTTTCAGGGAACATTTTAAACTATGTCAACGAACTAGGAATCTGTTTCAGTAACAGTCCATAGGACTCGGATCCGAAAGGACATAGGTGATGGTGTTTTCTACTAAATTTATTTGGAACTGTTCATTGTCATATATAATTCAAAATTGATTAAATATTGTCTGTGTACTTAACAAGTATAGGGTTTTTTTTGCTGACTGATATACTCTGCAGTAAGTAAGCTGCTGCCTTAAGTTGGCCTGGAGCCATCCTGGGAAAATCATACCTCCAGTACTTCACGTGTTTGGTTTTTTGGATGGTTTTTATTGTAAATGCAGTAACTTGATTGCAAAAAAAGCATTTATGGATTCCAATATGAGTAACACTTCTTACCCCTAGCAGTTCACACTATATGATAGTCAAACCACACCCAGGATCCTACTCAAAACTGATTTATGTGTGTACTAATTACTGATAGTGAGTAGAAGGAAATATGTATAGAATATGTAAAATTATAAGTACAAAATTATAGAAATAATTTATACTTGAAAGAACGGACTGGATTAAATGGGCCATTTTTTGAGATAAATTTGGTTTTACAAAAGCAGTAAATATGAGTCCAGACTTAGTTTCCTTTGTTATTTTTATTGAAATATGGGTCATTTTAGTTTCCATCATTCCAGCTCTATGAGAAGCCACCAGACGTCTGGCAAAGCTGATCTATTGGGTACTTCACGGTTGGGTTTTTTTTTAAATTATTAGAGACACATGTAAACAAATTGTGTAAAAGAAATACAATTTGTGTATCTGTATATATGAGCAACGATTTTTTTTTTTCGTTTTTCACTTCTTCCTTTGACCCTGAAACTGAAATAAGCAGAATTTTGTACGCTGAAAGAAACAGAATTACACAGTAAGTCTGAATCACAGCTATCAAATCTACGGGAAACGTAATGAACAGAAATTTACCCAAAGAAATTACTTCTTTGAGTGTCACTTCCCTTTCTCCACATAAATTTGTTTCAAACACAAGACACATGCCGTGTGAATCAGATAATTAAATGTGAATGTTTGGAATATTCCACAAAGTGCATTTCACTCAGGTTGGGCTTTTTTCCTAAATACCAAAGATGCATTAAGATAATTGCAATAGTCTAATTAGACTTTCTCCTAAAAATGACTTGTCTACAAGTGGTTTAGTAGATTAAGGATTTTAAAGGGGTTAGAGAGAACCAGTTACAGTAATCAGAGAAGAAAAAGTGCTGAAGGTATCATGAAGGCTCATAATTAAACTGAAGCTTACAGCTCAATTAAACTTGAGCATCATTATGCATAAAACATCAGTGGGCATCAAGAGTCCAATAAAAAGAGATGCTATCAATGTTAACAGCCAAAAGGTAAGACATAATATGGATTGGACCAAGTCTTCCAGATAAAGGCAAGGAAAATTGTGAATAAATTTGAAGTTGAAGTACAATCTAAGACATGTCTAATAAGCTGATTAGTGTAAGTTCGACATCGGAGATACGGTAACTGCAAGACATAATACTGAGCTTGGTTTTATGCAAACCAGAATAGATCAGTTTTGAGGAGGGGGAAATACAAGAGTGATTTTGTTTTGTTTTTTGTTTTTTTTTCTGGTAGAGATAGGACAGGCAGTGTCTTTGACTGTGAAAACACCACTTGTGTCATCCAATCCTGTGCAGTATTTGTTGCGTTAAGACACAGATGTCCAGATCTTAGTTTGGATTCTCATTTCACTTTTATAGCTGTATGATTTGGCAGTGCTTCCTATTTCAAGATCCCTATAACCATGTAGCTCCTTTGTAAATATGTGCAGATACTTTTATAAATAAGCAGTAATGGAGCCATCAGGCAAATGACTTGGATTGTGAGTACACTTCCAAGCTCAAGGCAGCTTTATCTGTTCCTGGTAGCAGCTGGCTTGTGTCAAACTGATGTACACCTTGCAAGATGTTTTCTTTTACACACCTCAATGGAGCTGAAGGCTCAAACCCACCAATTCTGTTGTGAAAATCTTTGTAGCAGAGTGGATGATGCTTTGAATTGAAAGCTCATGGGGTTGTATCTTGAAGTTTTCATGTTTTTCTTTCAGTTAAGTGTTGTGTTAACTTTTTTAAACACATATGCAAACGCAGCAGTCCAAAAGTTTAAATATTGTTGAATTCCTAGTGCAAAAATATAATTTTATTCTGTCAGGAGCCAAATTAAAAAGTCTTTACACAAATAACACCTAATAAGCTCCACAAAGTACTTTCCAGGAAGACAAAGGGAGTTGTGCAAACATTGTTCATGTAAGGGAAGAACTTGGATCTGATATGTGCTAGCACTTGAACTACCAGTTTTGAACAATTTCCATCTGGAAAAGTTTCCAGGTGCTGGATAGAGTATGTGGTGCAAAAAGTCTGGAGGGGAGAGGCATTCCCTAATCTAGAAACTGCAGGAGACCTACTGTGGTTCAGGTTTGAATCTGAATGTAGGTCTTCTACCTCATGACTGAATGCCCCCAGTTTCAGGCTGATCCTTAGAAGATTCTCTTTTCTGGATCAGAACCAGAGGTAAATGTAGTTGGTAGCCCATAACGTCAAGAAATATTCAGTCAGAGGGATGGTGTCTTGCAGAATTCTAGATCTGATCATGTATTTGATCACGTTTAATTAACAACTCTTCTGTTTATAGTGAAATGAAGATGCTCCAGTGCTAATTAAGAAGGTTCTTTTAAGCCACATAGAAATGCCTTCCTGACTTAGAGCTTAGACACCAGTTAACTGGAGACATTGATGGCTCTGCAGTGAATGCCTGCATACGTGCTCTGAGGCAAATGTGAATTTATCTACTTTAGCTTAGCTCTCAGAGAAAGCAGGATAAACCAATTTAAATTTTTCCTGCCTGGTTAGTTCATGTGAGGTAAATTGGTACTTTTTAGTCTTTGGATTTTATTGTGAAATCAGTAGCTAAGTGTACATTTTATATTAGCCAAAGCAGCACGCTTGCCCCTTCTCGGAACCTCAAGTATTATTTTTGTTGTTATACTTGTTAGAGCGTTATTATATTACATTATATAACATTAAGTAAAATTAAAATTACAATCATTATAGTTCACATTGTATTAACCGTTATATTGTGATGATACAATCCTCTTATAACATTATGGGTAGTGGCGGTAGTGATACGCGTCCGTTTCTGTAAATAGGTAAATTTTTTGTACAGCTGAAGCAACGGTAGCAACATGATGGCATGAAAGAACAATTGCTATGAGATCAGCAGAAAGAGTCAAGATCTAAAACTCTCTACTGAAAATCACCCCTTAGAATTTTAGATTCCTAAAACACACAGGAAAACAGTCCTGAACTTCCTGAAGGAAAGGCTCTCCTTTTAGGACCATTAAAAAAACAAAACAAAACAAAACAACCCAAAAAACCCAAAAAAACCAAAAAAAAACAAAACACCAAAACAAAATGAAAAAACCAAAGGAAACAAAGACAAAGGTGCTCAGAACACTTCCCCAAGTTCAATACACCAGTGTTAAAATTGCTTGTCACACTGCTTAGGTCACTTGCCAGCTTTTGCTCTGCAACTCTTTGTTTTATTGTAGGGTAGAGGGGTCCACGATCACCCTAAAAGAAATTACTCTTGCTGAAAGCTGCAGAGGGGATGAATTTGGACCAAGTCCGTTGTCACTACTGTCTTAATACAAAACCACATGTACAACAAAACAATTAGAAGTGCCCGTGCAGAGAAGTCATAGAATTATAGACTCATAGAACAGTTTTGGTTGGAAGAGACCTTCAAGATCGAGTCCAACCTTTGTCCTAGCTCTGTCAATACCGCTAAACCATGTCCCTAAGTACAACATCTACCTGTATCTTAAACACCTCCAGGGATGGTGACTCCACCACCTCCCTGGGCAGCCTCGTCCAATGCCTGACAACCCTTTCAGTGAAGAAATTCTTCCTAATATCCAGCCTGAACCTCCCCTGGTGCAGCTTGAGGCCATTTCCCCTTGTTCTATCTCTTGTTGCTAGGGAAGATAGACTGACGCCCGCCTCGCTACAACCTCCTTTCAGGTAGTTGTAGAGAGCAATAAGGTCTCCCCTCACCCTCTCTTCTCCAGGCTGAACATCCCCAGAACCCTCAGCTGTTCCTCATATGAGACATGCTCCAAATCCTTTCCTAGCTTAGTAGCTTGCCTCTCTACCTTCTCCAGCACTTTGATGTCCTTCTTGTAGAGAGGGACACAAAACTGGACACAGGACTCAAGGCGCGGCCTCACCAGTGCCGAGTACAGAGGCATGATCGCCTCCCTGCTCCTGCTGACACCACCATTCCTGATACAGGCCAGGATGCTGTTGGCCTTCTGCCACCCGGGCACTCTGCTGGATCATGTTCAGCCGGCTGTCAGTCAACACCCCCAGGTCCCTCTCTGCCCGGCAGCTCTCCAGCCACTGTAGCGTTGCGTGGGGTTGTGGTGGCCCAAGTGCAGGACCCAGCACTTGCCCTTGTTGAAACTCACGGAATTGACCTTGGCTCAGTGATCCAGCCTGTCTAGATCCCTCTGCAGATCTTCCCTACCCTCAAGCAGATCGACACTGCCACCCAGCTTGATGTCATCTGCAGACTTACTAAGGGTGTACTCCATCCCCTCATCTTTTTGAGCTTGACATATTTTACATATTCTTTATTCTCTGTTTAAAAAATTCACAGGATAGTAAATATAAGAAAGAATATAAAAGGTCTCATTAAACCAACAAAACCAAGTGAATTCATGAATCCCATAATCTGTCCCTTTCAAGGGAGTTCAGTGTATACTGTTATACCTAACGTTTGGACTATTGCAATTCACTGACCTATGTGAGTGAGCAAAGAATGAAGAGCACAGGATTTCATCTTGAGGCTTTTTTATTCTTTCCCAGAAGGTACTGTTAGTTACATGAAAAAACTGTGTTACAACAAAATTGTATAAAAGTAAATTCCCTCCCCTCAAGCCAATAGGTATTGTTTTACAGCTGGGAGGCAGAAAACATATTGGTTGAAAACATTACGATATTTAAAAACCACATGGAGTTGTGAAAATTGGAATGAGTCTTCTAAATCTTCTATAAAATGGTTAATCAGTTGATCCTTAACAACTGCTACGTACAGTACAGAGAGCATATAATTCACAAATGCAGGTTCAAACAGTGTTCCCGAAGGATGGGGAGAACAGATTGAAACACTGAAAGGAAAGGGGAGGGAAACAGAAGGAAAGAAATAATTACATAAAAAGGTCACATTCTGAATTTGCTTTTTTATTTTATATTTTCCCAAATACGTTCCCTGTCTCTTAATTCTGGAAAAATCTTATCTTCTTTCACTCTCTCTTGACAGAAACGGAAAAAATCAGTTGCAATATATTTTAGAATACTAATTATCAAACTTACTTGCTACTTGTTTTTGTCTCTTCTAAGAAATCCTACTGTATTTTGCAAAATATAAAATCAAGGGCTTGCCCACAGTAAAAGAAAGGAAAGATATATTTTTTTCTTTTTAATGACACTCTAACAATAGTCACACAACTCACCAGTGCATTCCAAAAATTTCATGCTGTCATCATAAAAGTCTGACTGTAGCAGAATCTGTCTGGCATTAGACATAGCCCCATGACCCTAAACTCACATATGATCCCTGGTGATCAGAAGAAGAAAAATACGGTAAAAATAGAGAAATATGTAAACTGCTTAAGTGACAGAAAAATATTCTCTGGAGAATGTCATTCATTTTTTCCCTGTCTTTCACAACTGTCAGAGGTACCAGCTCTCTGAACTTGTCTTTTGTTTTGTTTAACAGCAAGCATAGGAGAATTTACTACTCACTTGGAAAGTAAAATTAGTGGTGAAGTCAGGTCACTCCACCATTTCTGCGGTTACAACAGTGCATTTACACTAGTTAAACAGGAAGCAGAACATAACCCTTTCCACTTTTACAAATGTTAGTCGTGATGAATGTCTCTCATCAGGCTTCTGTTTCCTAGGCTTCATTTAATGAGAAATTATGTTTCAACGTAAACCAATAAATAAGGTTTTACATGAACACAGAAAAGTCTTAATGGAATCACATATGCATCTAAAAAAACAGAAGTCCTTTGTATGTGCTTTGTCTTTTTTCTGTGTTAATACGAAGTAGCTTGATTTCAATTGTGGTTCTTTTCTAGCTTTGCTACAAATTAAGTATGGGGGGGGGAATTTATAGGATTCTTTGAAAGTTCAAAAGCATTCTAGAGAAATGATTCTAAAGAAATAAAGAATTTAATAGAGTTTGATAAATTTTTGCCATATTGTGTGACAGTTGATGTTTTTACCTCCAGCTTTTGAAATCTGGCTGATAGTAGAGACATCTTTCTGTCTCTCTTGGCTGTAAAGATAAGACTGAAAATATGAATCTTAAATGCCCTGACCCTAAAAGCAATGAGAAATATCAGTGTAGCATTGCTTTGAATAAATTACCAACACTTTAAAGCCAATCAGTGTTTAATTCATTACGGTTTTAACGTTAGTGGTTAGCAGCAGTAGACTTTCAGTGCCCTGTCTTGTTTAGCTGTGCTATAGTAACATGTTTGACACGTTATCGTGAACCCGTTGATTTCGCTGTGACTTGGGTCTGTCTCGTTCTTGGGTTGGGGTCTGAGTACCATGTGGAGCATTTTCTTCCAGGTCCTCCTTTTCCTCTCACAGGCGCTCGTGAAGAAACATTTGGCTTTTATTGAGCTCTTCTGAGGCGACCAAAGTCAAACTTCCTTTCGAATGGCATAGCTTGACCAATAAGTGAATATCTGATACCAAAAGTGTACAAAAAAGAAGGATCCATATGACAAAATACCTAAAAAGAAAGCTGCAATTCAGACATGCAAAGTTCCTGTTTTCTGGGGAAAAACTCCCTCTTGTCTGAAGAAGGTTCTGTCCTTGTAACGCTTGGAAATACAGATATCGGGGGATTTGTATCTGTGCAAGCAGCGGCTGGACAATATTCCAGCAGGAAAAAACATTATTTTAGTTGCTGATTCAGCAGGAAGATTGCTATCCTAATCTCCAACCAAAGAAGGAAAAAATGGCCAAACTGTCAGCTCAGTACAGTCCTAAGCTGTATTTCAGGCAGGGAGGTGTGTTCCCAGCAAAAAATTAATGTCTTCCCATATAACTGGGTATCTCAGCATACCAGGAGCTTGGAGAATGAGAAACAGGCAATTTCAAAACCAGATTTCCTGATATAAAACCTTCACTAAAGCTACCAGAAATCCTGTACTCGAAGCGTGCTGAGGTGAACATTAACATCAGCGAGTCCACTCCCTCCTGATCAAACTGTGCACATCCTCGTGTTTAATTGTAGCACTTTATAGACCTGTGTCTGCATCACTGTAGTACTTTATGCCTTGCAAACACTAACAAATCTAGCTTCACAACATCCTGAGAGGTAATGTCAGGAAAACTTTATATAAATATTTTAATCTCTCTTCTTGCAGTAGAACTTTCACTTCCCTTACACACATCCTTTATGTTGGTTGAACTTGTATTTATTGGTCTAAGTTTTCTTAAACCAAAACAAAACAGTAATATATCTGGTTTATTTCTTTCAAAATGGTATTCTTAAAGTACGTCTTGCAGATAGATTATCTGTCCCTCACAGCAAAGCCTCACAATGGGAGTCTAATAATTGCTCTTTTTCTAATTTCACTAAATGAGTTATAATTATTTTATGTCTGTTTTATGGTTACCGAATAGTATTAACCTAAGCTCTAATTATAATATAGCTTTCAAAGAAATGTATGGACACTAAATTGATGGACTGCCAGCTTATGTAGGAACATCACATAAAGCAGATATACAGCTAATAGTTTAAGGCATAGCATGTTAAAATTCAGGGGCACAACTTGTTCATGAATAAGTAACAGGGTGTAAATTCATTGACTATCTTTTTTTAGTAGATCAAACAGAGAAGGGCATGATTAATACTTGTCAAAATGAAAGTACAGTTAAAGTTGAATGTTACTTGTACTAATAGGATTGGAAGTCTCAGTCAGAGTCTGAAAGTCAGGTTAGTCAACACTACAGTGGTAACGATGGATATTATGTCTGTTTTCTTATGATCTGCCCTGTATTAGAGCATTAGGAATGTCACTGCCATAAATTACCCCACTGTATAAAGTGATTCTTGACCAAATATTTTGCAATTCTCTTATTGTCAGAGATGGTTCAAGGTCAAAATGTTAAGAATCGAAGATTTTAACATCTAGTCGTGCTTTATATAGCCTCTACCTACTCCTGCCTGTGTGATGTCTGGCTGCAGATCTGCAACCACGGACCCTCATCCCCGTGCGTCCCCGGAGGTGACAGAACCTCCTCCTGACAGAGTTCCCCGCGGCTCCCAGCTCCCTCCGCACTCAACCGCCTCCCCCTCGCCTGTCCAGAGGGGATTCACCGCTTGCTCATGTCAAAACAGGACATTAGACATCTCTGGGCTTTTCTCCCCTGTTCACTGGACAAGTCAGCAAAAAGATGTTATTTGGCCCTAAATCCTCAGAATTGGCCTTCAGTGGGATTTTTCCTTTTGCCTTTGGTCTGAGAGGCTGCGTTGGGCAACACGGACTTTTTGCCAGACGCAGCTAACAGAATGGTGCCTGACCCCACCCCCCAAAACCAAGCACACCAGAAATCAGTGAGAATTTCCTTCCCCAAAGGTGATCCTTCTCATTCGGAGACCCTGAATATATGTGACACCCATTCATCCTGGATTTAGGTTTTGAAAGTCGGTTGCAGACTTGTAGTTAAAAAGTGCTGTTTGAATTAACTTCAGACTAAACAAATTAGATGTGTAAAACACACCTGGCTCTTATCTAGCTAACAGCTAAACCTTGGACTATGAGAACTAAATAAAACCTATGAGCCATTTCCTGGCCACTATGTGAGATTTTCCATTAAGTTTATTTTTTAAGCCTCGGTGTCTGTTTCTTAATTACTTAAAGGTCCAGGGATTCATTCTGTTGTATGAAATCGAACATAAATTGTTTACCAGACTTAAGGGGGCAAGGAGATTATGCACTTTCTTATTTTTAATATTTCTCTCTCCTATCTGCTGTGACCCGACAGAAATTTCAAGCAACAGTTCTTGGAAAACATATGGAGATCAGCCTGGGAGTTTTGTAAGGTAAGGGACCGGCCGCGATGCCAGGATGTCTCACTGCTGCTTCTGCTGAGCAGTTCTGCATCCTTTATGTTTTGAAATTATTCTGTTGTAACCATTTTCAGTTCAGTTTAGTTTGGCAATATATCCTTGTTTCTAAAGGTGTCTACACTTATTTGACTACAGAAAATATTTACTTTTCTAAAGGGCAGCTTAACCTTTGTTTAAATTTGAGGTGAGCGAAAGGTCGTTGTAATTATTTGCTGTATTATTTGTGTCACATCTGAGTTACTATGAAGGCTGAACATGCATTGCCCTTTATTAGGAAACAGCTTAACAAACCCCAATATAACCACATGTTTTGCATCCAGCAAATATTTTATTGAACCAGTGACTTGTACAGGAAACTTTCTCCTCTCTTGGGCTCTGACTGAAAACATTTCAGTTAGCAGAAGGCTTTCCCAGGGCATGGGATGGAGATGGGTGGTTTGTTACGACACTATAGCCGCTTTGTTTTAAATAACTTGCAGTTGAGTAAAGGGGAAATCCGAGTTCAATGCTTCCTGAATAAAGAGCTGCAAAGTGGAAGAATTGCAACAGTGATGGAGGTTTGACAGCTAAGGTGGATTCGTGGGAACATCTCGCTGCTTCTGCTAACAAAGGCCTGCTTTACCATAACATTTCCAAGCAACCTCCCCATGAGCCCCTTGAGAGGTAGGGAAGAAGAAACATGCAGTAGGGCTGCAAGTTATAACTAAAAAGTTTCATGGGATGTTTCGGTCACATTTGCAGGCAGGAGCGTTTATTTGCCTTGCAGAAGGGTGTTTACCGCTGCAGGAGGCAGCCCCACTGTTGCAGGCAGCGTGGATGGCTGCAGCTGGCTCCTTCTCAGCCAGGGCAGACGTAATTCCCAGACTGAAAGCCAAGATCAGCCTCTAGTTTTGTTGCTATTGATCTGTTGCAGGGTTTCTGGTCTAATGCTTGCTCCTTACGAGGTGTTACGTTGCGTAAATAAAGCTGCTGCCTCCACCTTGCTATGAAGTTGTGATCCAGAGGATAATGAATTGCTAACCCCATTTGAGACAAAACCCCCAATACCTTTGCCGTAGGAGTTGTCTTTTACATAGACCAAAGAAACTTTTAACTATTCTTAGACTAATATGTCTGGTTAAAGACTGAAAAAGTTTCACCTGATAGTGCTCAAACACAGATAAAATGAGTGCCAAACAAATCTTCAGGAGCAGAAACCCCACCATGGATTTGTATGGATGCACAAGTAGTATAGGATTCAGCATTCAATAATGCAAGTTACATTGTGATGCTGTAGAAAGGAAGTTGTTTAAATGGATAAAAGGTATCACAGCAAGTACCAAAAAAAGAATCACATCCTTTTTCGAAGTACAAGTGTTGTTTGTGTCAGTAACAAACCGATGCTGCCCTCCTACAGGGAAGGGTGGTGATGCAGTTGGGATCATCTCAGCTCCAAGCTGTGTAAAACGGGACAGGGAAGAATCCAACTGGATCAGAAAAGAAACTGGAATTTCATCAAGGCAGGGGAGTGACTCCTTTGTTAGCTGGGAATGTACCATTTAATCTTGGACGACGAGTGACCTGCTTCTCTGGACCAAAAGTCCATGTCCCCAGCAGGAGCTTGGCTGTTCCAGGAATAGAGAGCTGCTCTGAAGAGCAGGGTGTACTCAGACATCATGCTCTAATTTAACATCAAGAAACTTTACTTGAATTTGTTACTTGGAAAATATCCCAAGAGCAGCTTACTGTGATAGACTGTGTGTAAATAATCGGCACTTCCCAAGTTACTCACATGATAAAGTGTAATAGCCAGGAAGGGTTACTGCTTCATCACGTCACTCAGGTGGTTTTATATCTGCATGGCAAAGTAGCAAATATACATTGGATCTGAAAGTGTTTGATCTATGGGATATTCACAGCATGGGTTGGGTTTTTTTTTTGGTATTTGTGTGTATTTATGGTCACTCACTAAAGGATAAGTGAGCCTTTGACAGCTTAATATAAAGTAAAACAACTTTGACAGCGAATCCCCTTGTTCGTGCTTGAGGTGCTACGCAAGTGGAAGAAACGATAGGCCTTCAGTTCGAAAATCTTTCCGAAAAATCCACCTGGTTGCCAAAGTACACTGCTGTATTGAGTCAGTCCTATCTTTTCAGTGAACAGAGGTTTTTTGTCTTTCGCTCAACAAGTTCCTTTTAACAACATCCCTTTAAAAACATCAAAGAGAAGACAGAGCTGGCAGGAGATAGCCGGCAATGACTAGCCAGGACCGGCTTGCACAGGCCTTTAAGGGTCAGGTGAGAGTATTGCTCCGTGGAAGCGCTGATGAGAGCAAAGGGAAGCAGAGAGACGTCTCTGCGCGCCCTCGCGGCGGGAGACGAGCGTGCGGTGCCGCAGCAAAGGTTTGCCTTGGCAAAGGTCCACCATGGGGAAGGCTGTGCTGGTGTTGCGCCCTCTCTTTGTTGTTCCACAGATAAGGTGACAAGGGCTCAGCTGGAAACGATGCCATTTTTTCTCGTCGCTGAGGATAAAGTCAGATTTCTAAAAACACCAAAGGCTTTAAAAACATTTTCGTTTGCGTTTGCGGAAGAACTGCCTGCAAGACAGAAGTCTCAGATCAGAAGTCGTCTTGTAAAAATCCTGGGGAGTATTGTTAACCCTCAGTGCGCGTTTGGTGATGTGTCAATCTTCTAGCGATACCGCTCTTGCTAGAAAATCATAATTTATTGAGGTCAATGGGTTAATGGGCTGGACTATGTGCTACCAATTGGTAGACATAAAATATATTTATTCCTGTGACATAGCTAAAAGGTTTTCGATAGAGGGAGGCTCGCAATAAAACCTGAGATGAGTCGTTCTATTATTTTTCTCCCAGAGCATTCTTTTCTTTCAAAGATAAAGGAAAACGAGAGAAAGTTGACGTTTGAAATCAGAAAAAGCTCGGTAGCTGTTACGCTGCAGATGTGCATTTTATAGTTTAATATTTTTTGCGTGAAAAAGCAGTTGGGATTCTAAGCAGACATGATGAAGAGCAATTTAAAATTAATAGAGCACTTCAAATTTTTAGGAGCACTTTAAGTTAGAAGTGATCTTGGTTTTGGGCAGGCTCGGTGTAGAAAGACGTAAAATTATGAGAAAGATCCAGATATACAAGAACATATTGGTATATACGCAAACACCAATCTAGCAGATTAGGACAAAGCAAATTATTTAAAAACGCAATAAAACAAAAATCCAAACCACAGAATTTGTCTTACTATGTTCTTTCAGTGTATTTATTCAGCTTCCATTATTCTGTTATTTTAAATGTCCTGTACAAGGTAGAATACAGATTCTCAGAGAAGAATATTGAGAATAATTATTACCAAAACCACAGAGATTCTGCTCTTGCCCGTGTGTCCTCCTGTGGGCTGACCACCCCTCCCGCGGGGGAAGCAGGTTATTGATCAGCACAGGGGAGGCATCCGCCAGCCCCTGCCCGTCTTTCCTAGGTGAAAGCAGGGTGATGCAGAAGGAGACAAGCTCATTATTGAGACTCTCAAAGGCCACAGAGGCAAGACTGGGCTAATAAATTCTTTTTTAAGTGAAGTAAATGCCTGCACTGCCTCATGCCCCACCCTTGCAGCCTAGAGCTATGTTTTCTGAGAGCCATACAACTGTTCAAATGTTCTTCCTCATCACAGACTTTTCTGCTACGGGGCGAAGCTGGAGAAAGTTTTTGGGTTGCTTTGGTTGGTTTGTTGGTTTGGGTTGGGTTTTGGTGTTGTTTCGTTTGTTCTTCTTGTTGTTATACCATCATCAGCACCCCGGCAGTTGGAAAGACATGGAGTACTGGAAAATAGAACATTACTCAGCTTGCCAGAGCATGGTGTGGTGTGTGTGAACTTTCCCTGGAGGAGCCTGTGCTTGTGGCAACTTTGAGAAGGGAAATCGCTGGGGCTGGAGGGTGACTGGTGGTGGGCAGGGAAGGGGATGCCCACGTGGACCAAAGGAGAGTCTCCCTGGGTTGACGGAGTCTCTAACACCAGACTTAAGTGCTTGATCTATAACACATCCATGCAGCACTTGATTAAACTGGGCCTGAATTGCCATTTGAATTAATCCCATTACCAACTTGTCCATCCAGATCAGTTATTTCAGTACCAATATCCATTATGGTCCTCCAGAAACCGAGGAGCATCGGTCACCTGTCATGCATTTGGAGCTAGGGTCGTAGATCAGATGGAAAAGGCACACAGAGAGTCTCCCAGACAGGTACGCACAATCTGTGAGAGAGAAACCACCGATCCTGCTGATCCTGACCGCAGGAGGAAAGGAATAAGGGTCGTCTGGAAGTGCGAGACATAGGGAATCTCAGTTCCGTTTCCACAGGAAACCACCAAATGTCCCCTCAGTTTTGCAAAATGTGGCTGCTCCGTTAAATGGGGTTTGTTCTTCTCATTCTCTCTTTACAAAGTACCTAAACCAAAAACACGGCCCTCAGTTGTGGTGCATTGGCATGATACAAATCATATTATTATGCATAGCTATAAGGATAAAATCTTTAATGGGTTTGAAGCGTCCCTCCACCGACTGAAATGCAGAACAAATACCTGGATACATAGATTTTAGGCACTTTAAGCTTTTTATTGCACTGGAAAGATCAAATAGCTCTGACTACTGCACCCCAAATTAGTTCCTGGCTGCAGTATTCCTGTGAGTGATTTAGTAAGTAACCAAATAATCTTGTCACTCTCAAGAAATTAAGCATAATGTATTATGTGTGTCTTTAATGCCTGGTTCGTTATACTTTTGTATTGATTTACACTGTTTGCTATTTTGACATATACTTTTTTTTATGATTAAATGGTGTGTTTTGGGATAGTGCATAGATGTTCTTATCTCATTGGACGAGGCTTGTTGCAAACACGGTAATGAAAGCTGTGATCCCTCCCTCAAAGCCCTGTCCCCTCTACATTTATCTCAGTTACATATATCATCGTGTAGTAGAGATTTTCAGGGTCTGTCTGTACATACAGGCCTCACAGAAAAAAATCCTGTGTGTTTTAGTGGGGATATAGGCAACAATGTTTTATATGAATAACATAAAACCTATTAAAATTTAATAGAGAATATTTTTTTTTTTTTTTTAAGCTATCCCATAGATTTCTGTATATGTGGCATGATTTTATGAGCTATACTCTAGTGGGTAATTTGAAAAAATCTATATGAAATCACAAAGAATTTTTCCCAAAGTGTTTTGTTTTATACATGCATTATAAATTTATAATTTCACGTGTGCACACTTTGTTTTTCTTATTTATATTAAAAATCACAAAAGGATTTTCAAAGTGAGTGCACTTTGTTTTATAGCTAAAATAGAGACTGGGGGTCCCCCGCCCCCCCTGAACTGGGAAGTGTCTTTTTTATCAGACTTTACACAAAAAAGTGTGCTCCCATCACATACCTTGAAAGGCCTGACTTTTCCCCAAACCAAAATAGTAAAACTTCTGCAGAAAACCCTAAACCAAGTTCAGTGTTTAGGTCGGTCTCTCTTTTTGTGCCAGTGCCTAACTGGGGATAGAGGGAGACCTGAAGGGGTATCAAAAATATGTAATTAGGGTGTGTGTCCCTTGCCTTCTGCCATCAATTTCCTTATATAAAGGCAAGTAATTTACTAGCAGTGGTTTATGGCACTAAAGTACTTCTAAACGAACGGGGGAAAATAATCAAACGGCGAGGGCTGTCTTCTTCAGTTTGCATGATAACGCTCCACTCCAGCCCTGGGACTGGACCAAGGTAAACTGAAATAAGGATTAACTGACAATAGCAAAGGCTAATTTACAGAAACCGCATGAGGAGTTCCTGAGCACGGCCCAGATAACAAAAATATTATCAACGTTGTTTACAGTGAAGTCAGTCGGTTTATTAGTTAGAGTGCTTCATTATGTATAAAAGATGCCAATGATAGTCTCCTAGTCAAAATAAACAGGCATAAAGTGTTCCACATATACAGTTTGGAGAGAACAGTTACTTTGCTATTTATTTAATAATTGACCATAAATGGAGTCAAAGTGCAAAGGGAAAAAAAAACCCTAAAAAAAGCAGCACACTAAGGGCTTTTTGAAAGATTGATAAATAATGTGGAATCTCAATTAGGCTTTAGAAGGAATGCAGATATTAAAAATTTGGTCAAGAATCTAATTAGCTGGAGGTAATTAAACAGTCTCACACGGGGTCATTAATCTTTTCCACAGACCTTTGATGTTTTGCACACTGTCTTCTAGTCATTAATAAAATTCATAACACTCCTCTTTGTGGTGTTTTATCATCATGTTTTTCTCTGTAAGAGCATAGAGCAAGTGTCATTGTATCACAAGGGCCTTACTTTAGTTAATTTCTTTTTTTCTGCTTGTTAGACTTAACTCTTTCTTGAACAAAACGATACCAATTTAAGCCAGAAGTTCTAACACAGGTTTTTAATCCCCAATATGCTATCCCGGGTAGCTTTCAAAATCTGTCTATTAAGAAATAAAGCAAATGTTTCTGACACAGCTGGTGAAATAAGAAACTTTTTTACAAATGTAGTTCATCTGCCCGAAGCTTAATTTTGCAACCTGGTTCATGGAGTCATAGAATCACAAAATGGTTTGTGTTGAAAGGGACCTTAAAGACCAGCTAATTCCACCCCCCTGCCAAGGTGTCCACTAGACCAAGTCACATCCAGTTCAGAAAAAGTAGAGGATTTTATTTTGCTTTCTTCCTTTACCTTAGGTTTCTCTTGATAGCAAGTCCCTTGGAGGCATAACCTGTAGTGTGTGGTTAATCTTAGTGGCAAAACCAGAGAGCTCTTGAGGACAGGGCTGTGATAAAAGTGAGGAATAATTATGAAAAAGAACTAAGTAAAATGGAAATTTGTTGAACGTGACTGATTTTATGTACAGTCTCAAAAAAGGAAGCAGTACAGTACTTCAATAATGCATTATCCTGACATATTTCAAAGACAAACTGTGTTCAAGAATAGCTGAATTTAAAAGGCGAGAAAGCTACAAAGGATGCCTTTGGAAGATATAAAGATATGATTTCTATTACAAATATTAATATATATACATATATAGTGTGTGTGTGTGTTGTATATTTATGGAGGTTTGTGTTAGACCTACATTTATGAGCTGTTATGCAGAGTTGTATGAGAAGTATAAATAGAAAGCTGTATAAATGGTTTGTTAATGAAATGTTTGTGTCTACACAACGACATTTCACATTTCAGGCGAATACATTTCTGAAACAGACAAATCCATTGTTTCATAGAAGCATTTGTAGGTTTTGCATTTTGGTCTGAACTGTTTCAGGCATTTGCATGTCTGCGGCAGGAACGTGTTGAGTCATTACAGGACGTAGAAACCGAGCTAATACTCTGCAAGCCTTCAGGTAGCGGAGCCTGATGCAAAGCTGTATGGCATTATCTGCTGCGAGACGCGTAAAAATACGCACCTTCCCTTTCTTCCCAGCAAGTGAAGAAATGTAAAATGGTCTTTAAATACTGTTATAAATGGCAACCATCGAAAATGTTGATAGGGATCATTTTTTGTGGTTTTATGACTGATTCGCGCAGTTGAAATACAGCAGATTTGTGTCTAAAAAGCTGGATGATCTTATCTCCTATTTTAGAAAGAAATCACACTTGATAACATTTCAGGAGTCAGAGGAATTAATGACAGACGGGAATGAAAATATGTAAGAGTATGTAGTTATCCAGGGCAACCTTATTCTGAACTTGTGAAGTGGTGTTCTGTTCATCTTGTTTGTTCTGCCCTTACGTATTTGTTTGATAAGTCTCTGTCACTACTTGAAGTTGCGACTATTTGCAGCGTCTTCTATTAAGGTCACATCCAAAATGCAGCATAAGGCTGTACAGACCAGAAAAAAAATAAAATAAAGAAAATAGAGTGCGTAGCTACAAGACTTTGGGTAAAAAATACAATTTCTTTCTCAATTGAATTTTAAATACAAAATTTTACGTGTCATTTTCTCAGAGGGAAAAGGGAGTGATAGCAATAATTTTATTTCCATATTACTGGGCAAAACCATTTTCCTCTAAAAACATCAAAGCAACTGCACAATATTTTGCGGAGCAGTCTACTTAGAGTGTGTGGGAGATAGACAGCAAGTATTGTTCTCTTTTGTATTTACTTGTAATTTATGAACAAGGTCTGACAGTCTTGTTTCTTCCAAAAAAATAAGGAAAGGAGTTTTTTACTTTTTATTCAGATTGAAAAATTGTTTCTTAGCTACTTAAGACTATTATTATGACTGGAAAACTGACAAAGTGATACCTTCACAAGATGAAGTGATGAAAACTGAGCAGTTGCTAAAAGAAAGTCCTGCTAAAACAGCCTTTTCTTTTCTTTTCTTTTTTTTTTTTTTCCCTTAATGCTCATATGTTTTCAGTGACTAATTAACTTTTCAATAAGGACTTCATCTTTAGTGATTTGACCTAGCTTTCTGTTACAACGTGAGCCACCCAATAACCTCACGAGTTCCACCAAGAAGGCAAAGGACGGACGGTGATGCCCCTGTTACCGAAGTAAACAAAGAATAAAACCCCACAACAGCCACACAAACTCGAGTAGACTTCTGAGGTCGCTGAGTTCTGCTTGGTAACATCAGAAACACGCTAAAGCAGCCTGAATCTTCTTTAACAAAGGGTTACTTTTAATGGTAAATTTTAAGTAAATTGCAAATGCCACCTGGTGCCCTCTTTTCAAAGTGATGATAATGAGATCCATAGCTGATTTAGGCTACTTAATAATAATGAGATTGATACAAGGAACGCTCACATTGGCAACAATTTGATAATTGTCTGATCAGGAAGAACTAGCCCTCCCTGGTGGTTTGAAAACATAGCTGAGATTTGAAAAGCTGTACAGAGCTCTTATTTAATCTGAGCAATTCTATAATGATGTGAAAAGGTAAGTGTTTTTGATTTAGTGATGTCTACATTTCGAGAGACAAGATGTTGATGATAAAGAAAAAAAAAAGGCAAAAAGATGAATGGCTGGTTTCTGGAGACATCTTTTGGCTTAATATCTAACACCATGTATGTCTGTGTGCATTTCTCTCAGTTTTCCCACTAGTAAAATAGAATACTAATTAGATTTTGATTACAGTCAGTTTTTAAAGTGTGGAAGGCACACATTTTGCTATTAAAATCTGATGTAATAGCTGGACACAATCCTTTCAATCTGATGTGCTATCAGGGCTGATCAGCTGGAACGAGAGCATGCACATGTTATTTACAAATGTGGTACTTTTTCTTTCTGTGGTTGAAATTACCTGGGAGCTTCCTGGTGACGAATAACGAATCCAGTGAAATACTCCTCTGGACTTTCTTGGGAAAATGGATATGTTTCGGCACGATCATGGCTTACAGGTTAAAAGGTGAAGATAAAATGCTTTCCTATAAGTACAATACAGTTTGAGTTTTGTATTGAGAGTCACTGGGGTTTCCAGAGGTAAAGATCTATAAAGATCAGTGTTAAAACACGACGTACAACCTAGAAGTGCCCAGGGGTGAACCTGAATACTAGTTGCAATGACTCTGAATTCAGTACATAAGTGAAGGTGCTGCAGGTGACCCTCTTCAGTCCCCTAGGTCACCCCATTGCAGACTGCCCTGCTGGGGAACCAGTAGAGCTAGAGAGCCGTGGACGAGTCCTCAGCGCTCTGTTAACCAGGAAATGTCACTGAATTTCATGGGTGGAGAATAAGAAACACCTTTATGCTTATTTAGGTACAACAATTTTAGGTTTAGTAGGTAGGATACAGTATATGGGTAAAACAACTACTTACACAACCTGGGGTACTAGCCTGTTGCATTCACAATCTCTGTCCTCTGGCAAAATGTATAAAATTCCTGAGTATAGACGCATTTTTGCTTTTTTTTTTAATATTTAAAATCCATTTTAGTTAGTGTGCTTCAACTTTAAACTAGTTTTGGGGTGAAAAATGTAATCTCAAGAGAACTGCTGTTGAATTTACATTCTTCAGTGTGAAATTTATCAGTTTAGAAAGCAGTCCAAAATGCTGAAAGCATTTCTTTTGTATACATGGACTGTATTAGACATCCTTTAACTTCAGGGAGAAATGTTGGAAAAAAAAAAAAATTGAGAAGCTTTTCATGTAGATGCAATATCTTTATAGACGTGTGATTATTTGTGCGTTTATAGCGTTAACCTGTTAGAGACTGTGCACTAAGGCCGAAAAAAAGAGTCATCCAAGGAATGAAATAACAGGAGCCTTCCTGTGATGCTGAATTTTAAAGAAACACATTGTCTAACAAGGTGCTGGCTATTTGAGATCTGAAGCAGACCTCACACTTAAAAAAGAAAGCAGTTATTCAATAATGAGAGTTAAAAACGTTCAGTGAAAAGTTTCTCTGTGAAGTCTATAAATATCTATTAAGATGTCCATTAGATTGAATCAAATATTTCCTTTCACTCATTTTAACCTTCCCCAGACTGAGTTCTGTGAAGTTTTATGTATTCCTGCATGGAAGCTTCGGTCTGAAAAATGAGAAGACAAAGGTGTAAATCTTTAGAGGTTCAATGCCACCTCGGAGCTTCCCAGTTAACCGTAAGGTCATCCCGCAAACAGCTGGGCAGAAAGGAAACGCGCGGCTCCGGAGCCATTATATCATTTCCTCTCCTGTTCCCTCTCCGCTACCTCTGCCAGAAAATGGCTAATAATGGGCGATTTGCATAGGGCAATAGGAGAAGGCAGACTAAAGATATGTTTTAATGCTGAATTTTCTTTGTAAATGTAGTTATAAAAACTGGACTAAAGAGGGCAGGAGATACTCTATTTAAAAAATAAACGCCAGCGACTGGATAGTAAAACTCTATGGGGAAACAATAACGTATACTTCAGTATATAATAAAGTGATTTATTTTCAATAAAATCTGTAAAACTGCTTTAGTTACTTTGACACCTTGATTAACTGGAGTTTCAAAGATATTTGTGTGTGTGCGAACCTTCTTCATACCAACAGTTCCAAATACTTTATTGCATCTGCTATTGAATATGTATGTTTTAAAAGCATTTGCTACACTGTAGTTTTACTGGATGTCAGGGACAAAATAGATTAATATTAGACCTCAGCCAGAAAGCATTTGTGTGGCAGCACATGAAATGTAGCACTCTTCACTGCTGACGGTCTCCCTGACTTATTTCTTGGGATGCTTTATACAGAGCGATGGGCTACGGGAGAGATTTATTTCCTTTAAAATCACTGATTACCATTATAAAATCCACCCCTAAAAAGTTTGCAGCCGTTGAGGAAATTTCAGATCTGGCTGTACTGGGAATGAAAGGACTAGTGAAGCCGGGATGCACTGTACAGGTACAGTTAGAGGAGTTTTCCTACGGGCTGTACGTTAGAGAGTGCCAAACTTTATTTCTCATCTCCTGCACCACGCGAAGCAGCGCAGCTCTGATGAAAGAGGTGATGCTGCACCCTGCAGAGGTCCCAGAGTTTTTGCTGAAGCCTCTCCTGAGAAGAGCTAAAAATCTGGGACCTTTGCGGGGTGCAGCATCACCTCTCCGGAGATTTCAACGCACACTGCCTCACACCCGAGGGCCATGCGGTGACCAGCAGCGAATACTTTCTCTTACACTCAAGCACAGTGGGGAAAATTTACACCGGGAGGAAATCCTGGCATTGAGAAAGACTTTTTTTTTTCTATTTCTTTTTCTTTTCTTAACACCGGCAGTCTCTGTGAGAGCCTGTAGCTTAGCAAGGGTGGAGGAGGCTGTGGGAAATGTCTTTCTCCTGCCTTCTCCCCGCCCAGCGTATGGGGTAGAGGGGGTGCAGCCCTTATTTCGCCCAGGGGCATCACTGGGCTCCAGCGAGATGCACATGGCATGTTGCAGGGATGCAAGAGATACAGGAATCACCCTGCCAGGATGGTTCCCTCCTGCCTTTTTGGTGCCCTTCCCTCTATACCAGCACAAGGGTATACAGAGCATCGACCCTGCTGGTATATCATTACTGCATGCCCCAGTTAGTTATTAAATAATTTTCCCAGGAAGGATGGCTGTGGCTGGGCTGGGGGGGACCCAGCTATGACAAGGTCCCTCCAGAAGTTGAGTCTCCTGATTCTCATGCTTAAATACCATGGGATCTTTCCAGGAGTTTTCTGGTGCTGGATGTGAACAAGCCACAGACCAGCATGAATTTGACTTCTACGATTAAATGCAGTTCTGTTGTGATTTATTTTTTCCACCTCTGTGCATATACACTGACTGTATCTTACTGGGTAAAAAATGTATAAGCTAGTTTTATTTTTTGTAAAAACTACTTAATTTCTACCATTTTAAAAATAGATTTAGTTAATATTCAAAAATACTGACAAAGCACACAAATATTAATTTTTCATAAAAAAATATTTTTTTTCTAGAAAAAGAAAGAAGATTTGTATTAAAATGATTCAAACTGCAACACCTTCAAAAGAGTTGAAACCTTGCTATTTTGTGTATATTGACAATCTCTGTGGTTTTTTCTGCTTGAATATACCGGAAGTTTGTGGCTATTGTTGCTTGAGTGCTTCCAGTGCATTCATCGCAGGCAGTATTAACAAGGAATAAACCAGACCTCACTGAAGTTTTAGTGTAACATCCCAGAAACATCTTTCTGTGCTCAGAGTTAATTTTAAATAAAGATCCTCTTTCTGTCACGTCAGAAGTACAGAAAATCAGAACCTAGGTTTGCTTCAAAGTCCCTGTTTGACGGTACTTTTATTATTTTCTTTCCTAAAGGATTTTAGGTTGTTTTAGCACTGATGTGTGTCAGTCCAGCGAAAACTGAACAGTAAAAGACATGTTCTTTGAATACAAAAAGATTAGAAACTTGTCTTTGGAAGAAAGTCCAAGAATAAACAAAGGTTGCACGATTCCCTCGGGAAAAGACTCAAGTTACATGTCATGTGTTAAATGTTCTTGTAAACCTCACGATGTTGGTCCTGTTTTGAATTTCATAAGCTCTACGACACTCTTGCTAATATGTTGCTACATAGAGCTGAGAGGAGAAGGAAACTAAAACTGTGCAGACAACTATGCAT
Source organism: Leptosomus discolor (assembly GCF_034619465.1). Taxonomy (NCBI): domain Eukaryota; kingdom Metazoa; phylum Chordata; class Aves; order Leptosomiformes; family Leptosomidae; genus Leptosomus; species Leptosomus discolor. Next base: position 3,639,036 of record NC_141395.1, read on the forward strand.
AAAAAGAGCATTAATAACTTCCAGGACTTTTTTCCAAGGTTGATGATAATTTACTCCACAGAATTAAGGCTTTTTTTTTTTTTTTTTTTTTTTTTTAAGATGTCAGAATGCTAAAATGAAAAGTATGCAAAATTATTCCAGTTTGAGATGTAAATTATGCTGCCAGAAAGATGGGTGATATGTGTAATGGAAGAATTAGGTCTCTTAGACTAAAGCAGATTCCGGTAAATCATAAAATATGTAAGGAGTTTGTGGCCAATCCTGGATTTGCTAAAATGAATATAAATGTGATGAGCATCTGATGGCATGATAACTTCTGCCCTTTTAAAGTTGTGAATTTCCATGTGCAGACAATTCACAGCAGCATGGAGACGCGTGTGCTTCGAGCTAAATACCAGTCGGAGGCGAACACCACGTTCGCTTCTGAAGGCTTTACGATTTTGACGCTATTTTCTACCGAGGCGTTGGGCTGGAGATTGTGGAGATCTTCTTACTTCTCAATCTTCTTACTACTCATCTTCGGCTGCAGGCTGCTCCCTTCGCTGCGGCATGGCCAAGCTGTGCCGATTTGCAAGCGGAGGCTGAGGCTGAGGTTGTCCCAGGAGGTGAGAAGAGCAGTCCAGGATCAGTGCACGGCTCAAATTTTTCTTTTCATGCAGTAGGAGCCCAGCTTTACTCCTTTAATTTGACAAAGGCTGCAAAACTTTTCCTTTTGACATCAAAACTGGCTCTTTCATATAATGTAGCTTGTACTTTTTGCATATCCTACAAAGCCTTCATGAATCCACAGTGTTTCTGCTCATCTGAAGCCCAGTGTTTTACCTGGTCCTGTGTTCTCACACATTCCCCATCTCCCCTAGCTTGGAGAGCACGCTCTGCCCCTGCAACTAAACCCCCTAACAACTTTTATATGCTCTTGGTCTGCGACCAGAATCAGGAAATCACTGTTGATCTGTGATCTGACACCACCTAAATGATAGACAGAAGGCATTTGCTCTGGGGAAAGAGTAACCAGGAAGTTTTTGCGACTTTTAGAGGAAAATACAGTAAAACTCAAGCTTCTTTTACCAGTCATTGAATAAATTCTTTTTGTCTGTTTTTATATATATGACATGTATATATATATATTCACACAGATATGTGTAAACTCTAACTCTGAACTTCGCTTCATTTGCTTTTTCCAAAGGCTCTAGAGAGTATGCTTGAAATCATCAACCTTTTCCCAGATTTATGTTGCGTTCACCTCTCATATATTTGTAAACTAAAAAATAAAGTTACTGCAGAGCTTGTTTGACAAACTCCTTTTGTTAGTGGCAGTATCGTGGCTTATAATGTTTATTTCCAAGAAACAAAGAGATGACAGTGTTTATGCCCGTAGACTCAAGCCAAGATTCCTTCTTTGTTTTGGCATATAGAAACTCAGGTCTAGCATCCTCAAGATGTATAAATTATTAGTCTGCAGTTTTGACCATAGAGTTATAAAATAATGGCATTCGTACCTCCCATTTATGGGTGATTTAGTTTTACTGTCATATCATCTCAAAACTAACACAACTTTTGAAAAGCTCAAGGTGTTAAAATTGAGCTGGAGCACAGGGGCCTGCTTGGATGGCAGGAGCAGGCAGCTGGATGATGGGCCAGCTCTTTGACCTGACTTAGGTTTCCTTTGCACCACCTTCCCATTCCTTACCAGGCCTTTTGGAAGCGGTCTGTGAAGGGTTCTTCTAAAAGAGAAAGGCTGTTTCATCCTCTCTATCCACGACACGCGTACTTTCCATATTCTTGTAATATAAGGCAATGCATCACATTGCTAACATCTATGCCACATCCTAGGTATTGTGCTCTGTGCCACGGTACAGGCAAATCTATTTTGCTGTTTTTTTCCAGTAGAATTTGAGCTTCATAGGCCTAATATTCTCCATTGAAATGGAATTCCTGCTCTCTTTTGGGTATTTTATTCAGATTCTGGACACGATTTGGGTTCAGGTCAGGAGTTGGGGTCCCGTTAGCAAGGCCTTTAAATGAGCCAACCACTCTTCACTGATCATATCTTCCCACTTATTCTTTAAAATCTTGATGCTGCGAGTTCTGTTTCCATGTTTATGTGAAGTGCCAAAATCTCTGGGTTTATACAGCAGTTTCATAGTTGCAGCCCTTGTCTTTCATGGCTGAAAACTCTTATGCAAATGTAGTTCCCCGTGTCAGTCTTTGACTTAAGGGTAACTTTGACAGTCTTTCTGTTTTTCTTTTTACCCTGGCCCACGCTGCTTGCGAATACAAAGGCCATTTAAACATTTAGCTGTTCTTTCCCCTATTTGCGGAGCATTTCAATTCCCACCAGCACTTCCAGCTCCTGTGTTCTATCCCAGCTCTTTAATTTCTTTTGATTGTTTTTGCTATGGCGGTGTATTTGCTGACTCCTGGTGCCTATGTTACGACTTCCCTTTATTTTGCACCACTTTGCAGAAGCTAGGCACAAGACTCACATGATCTCCACAGCTTCTTCATCAGAGAGACCTTCCAAGCCTCATGCCTTTGTACCCTGCTTCCCTGACTGTATGAGGTGTCCAGGCCTGCTGGGAATAAAGTTGTTTAAAGAGAGTCTTCCCGTGAACTGAGGAAACTCACGAGGAACCGGTCCTGTTGACCTCTCGAGACATCATCTCAACAGCTTTGGAAGGAGAAGTAGGTGAGGGAGGTAGTAACAGGGATTACTGTGATGCCCAACCTGGAACTCACAGGGAAGGGAGGGCAGGGAGCACACTTCCCACGTGTTCCAGCCCATGGTGCACAACTTGAAGGACAACTGCTTGTCACTGCCATCTCTCAAGGATGGCAGCAGCCACTAGACACCCGAGAATTCTCCAACAAGCAGTTCCAGCTGAGCTTGGGAGGGAGTCTGACAAGAAATCCAGAGGAGCCACAGACTATTTAAATTAAGAGTGACAGGTTGGACTATGTAAAATGTGACATCTGTGTGAACCATCTGAGCCCTGTGTATCGGATTTGGAGCCAAATATAGGTTGAATCCTGCAGGAGGGGGAGGCTGAGAGGTGGGTTTGTTTCTGTTCTTCGCTCAAAACTCCGGCTCTACAGAAATGAGCAGCTCTGTCCTCTCATTTGTGCAGGAGGAGTTTCAATCTAACATGTCAAGCTGCCATCAGCTTGCCACTGCGCAATCTTCTTGCTACTAAAGGAGTGTAAGTAAGTAGTATCACACAGAAGCCGCCATGCCTCTGTGCTTTGGTGTGCATTCATCAACTTCTGAGTTAAATGGGTTGTAGTTGTAGGAATTTATCTGCTATTGGCCTTGTGAAAATTCACCAAAACTATCACGAACCTATGGAACAGGTGAGGTAGGGATTTTTCTAGGTAGGATATCCAAAAACTCCATCCTCAGGGAGCTCCTAGATCTCCTCAAGCTTGATGGGCCGCAGCCCTTTGCGTCTGCTGTCTGTGGCTGATGTGCTCATGAGACAAGTCCTGTCTGGGAGCGTGGCAGCAGAAGTGGATGGGAGCCAGGACTGAAAGTCTGAGAGACTTGAGAGAGGGAGAAGGCATTGATCAGGCAAAGATAGTGAGGCTGAACACCAGGTTAATAACTGGAAATAGGTGGGAACAAGGTAGTTATGGACTTGGCACCAGCCAGCGTAGTGGTACATGGGGGAACAATGACATTTTGGGGACAGCGTTAGTATCTGGGACAGGAACCAGTGTGGAATGGAGGACAAGGATTCGGGTCTGGTGAGGCCATAATGGAATTCCTGGGAAGAGGAGGAGCAAGCACATGAATAAAGAGCTGCGGCAGGAGAGAGAAAGTTGTGATGAAACGGTGGGAGAAACGAGATCATGGGACATGCCAAGCAGTGCTGATGCCACACAACCAGGATTTGTAAATCCATTCCTAAGGAAACCAGATGTATATAACTGTGTAGTCTGTGCATGTTTCTGCCCTTCCCTGATAGCTTCTAAAATCGTTGCTTCAATTTTAGCCACTGAGAGGAAGGGTCATAATGTTATTAATTTTCTATAAATTTCATGTAAGTAGGCAGTTGGGTAAATGGGGTAGGCTCAAATTAGTGAGGAAAAATCTGCATCATCAGTTCAGCTGTGACAAAGTGAGAAATCCATGATGGGGAGAGGAGGAAACCATGCTTCGTAAATACTTCTTCTTGTGGAACCACTTGTGTACCTCTGATCCAGTTTGTTAAACCAAAGATTACACTGAAAACACTAAGGCTGCAAAGCCAGAACCTTCCAACTTGGCATAATTAAAGAAGCCTTTGCATTTTCTGCTTCTGCACTATGACACAGGCTGAAATCACACAGTCTTGTAATATCTTTCCTAGGATCAGCACGCAGAATGGGAGCTCTTTGGACAGTATATTATCCCGGCAGCTCACCGTATATCTTAGTGTCTCATATATTGCGAGCTCTTGAAACCTGACTTTGAAGCCGTCGTTACTAATTTGTTTCATTTGCTATTCAGTAGTGTATATCTGTAAAATACCTGAGTGTTTTAGTAACATTAGTTAATTGTCACAACCCCCTAGTGGGGACAGTGATTTCTCTGCTAATAGATTAGGAGCTATAGCAGGGGAATGTTATCAAAGACCAGGTCCCCAAATGCTCCAGGTTACATGCAGATCATGACACTACAGTCACCGTGCTTGGAGCACACTTCCATTGACCTTAGCTGCAGCTGGGAAGGAGCTCATGCTTGCTGCTTCAGAAGGTTAGGGGCATAGAAATAACAAATAATAGTTTAGGTTAAGTCATTTGGAATCATAGAATCGTAGAATCGTTTAGGTTGGAAAAGACCTTTAAGATCATCGAGTCCAACTGCTAACCCAGTCCTGCCAAATCCACCACTAAGCACCTGAGCACCACATCTGCACGCCTTTTAAATACCTTTAGGGATGGTGACTCCACCACTTCCCTGGTTCCCATGCTTGAGAACCCTTTCAGTGGAGAAATTCTTCCTAGTATCCAACCTAAACCTCCCCTGGCGCAACTTGGGGCCATTTCCTTGTGTTCCATAGCTTGTTATTGGGAGAGGAGGCTGAGCCCCACCTCGCTAAAACCTCCTTTCAGGTAGCTGTAGAGAGTAATAATGTCTCCCCTCAGCCTCCTTTTCTCCAGACTAAACAACCCCAGTTCCCTCAGCTGCTCCTCGTAAGACCTGTGCACTAGACCCTTCACCAGCTTCATTGCCCTTCTTTGAACAAGAAAACTCACTTCACATCACACCAGGGTAAACGATAGAGAGGATGCATTTTCTTTCTACATTTGTTATGTACTGTCCAACTTGTGCTACAACCGAGATTGAGAGTTATTAGAGATATTAAATATATTTATATACAATTATGGTTACACAATTATACAGATTATACAATTATCACAGGTAGTCCTTCTTTTTTTACCTAATCTCAATACTTCCTCAGAGCAGAAGTTTATTGTGAACTGGATAAGGAAAAGCCCGTAAAGAAGTGATCAGGCAAATAAATGCTGCATCACAACAAGTGTCATGGTACAGAGTACCGGTAAGACTGTCCACAGTTCTTAAGGCCTAAACACTTGATTTTTCAGTACTGATGTTCTTTGAGCAATGTGTGGGTGAGAGAATGCCAGAGACAGGCAGAAAATGAGAAAGGCTCTTCTTGCTGCAGTCCTCCTTGAGTTCAAACTCATTGTAATTGAGTGTTAATTTTTCTTAAATTAGAAATGATTAAAAAACTGTGGCCAGGGTTGTAATGTGAGATGATCCGAAAAGAAGGGTTTGCTTTTGAACCACTGCAGAATGAATTGCAGTCTTAACAAAGTAAATGGCTTGTAAATATATCCGGTAATCGTGTATTAATGGAAAGTGTTGTGCACACACTGCACATGCCTCTCTGTGGCTGCAAAATTTGACTGTCATTCAGAGATGTGATTGTAAGAACCTTTTTAAAAAAGTCTGGTACGAATGGAAAAACTCGTGGTTCAGAGCACAAGCCAGAAGAGAGCCAGGTCAAGAATATTTTTCTCTAGGCAAACTATTTTATAATAGCTCATTTCAAGGCTTTGTTTTCTCTCGGGGAAACACCCAGCAGCATCCATTTTCAGGGAGAAGATATGGTTCTGACCTGGTGTTGTTATACCTTTGGCATTGTGTGATATGGTTTTGTAAGACTTTCTCATTATAAAGAAGAAATTGCTAAATAGGTTTTAAGTTAAAACAGACAACTATCTAGACAGCCTACAACATAGCAGGGTAAAGATCAAATTCTATCCTTGCTTAAATTCAACCATCTCATTTACATTAATAGGACTGCATGTGTAACTGATAGCAAAATTTGGCTAGTAAACCTTGAAGGACTTCAGTCGAAAAAGAGATTTTTATGTACAGGCCAGGAAAAAAACAGCTGAAACTGATAAAATGCAATTTATATCACCATAACGACAGTGCCTAGTAGTAAGATGTTGGGGTTTTTTCCCCTTCAAGTGGGTAAAGATTGTTCCCAGACTGAAGCCTTCATCACAAGCCAACTTTTAACTGGAAGAGAAATGCCTGAACTGGTGAGTTAAGCCTTGCAGACCTTTTTTTTTTTGATGCTGGAAAAGTTAGCATGCACTCATATGGTGCAAAAACCACGGTAGTTAAGTAGGGACTTTGTCAGTGTGGCATCTGCAAAATGGGAAAGTAGGGTCACCTCTCTATCATAGTTTAACTTTCCTCTTAAATATATCTTGGGGTATTAGGGTCTTGTTTGCAGAAGGTATCATACCTTTCATATGACCTTCACAAATGAGAAAGTCTCAGTTTTAACACTGCAGTCCTAGATATGTTCATAATGAAAATCTCAATATTTTTGTGCTTTGAAGAAATTTTGGAATCGTCCTTTGTGCTCCCGCTTCTAACATGAATAAATAGGTGATTGCCTTTTTCACATTATTTATTCATATGGAAGAACAATGATGTAGAAGATGACAGTTGTGGTCACAAATATTTCCATTCACAGCTAGGGAGTCAACATCTTGTTCTGTTTCTCTGAGATATTAAATATCAGAAGTAGTGTGTAATAATGGAATAGAAAGAATGTAATAAAATACTGTAGTCCAAAAATACACTTTTATTCCAGAGGGTGAGGCTCACAAAACCTGTGAAGTTCTGTCATTCCCAGCTTTGTGCACTGATGAACACAACTTCCCTGTTCCTGCAGCACAGCTTCTGCCTGTTGGCTGTGCCTAGAGGAAAATATTATAGCCATAAGCTATAAAAGACATCTAGTATTTACTGTGACATGCAAGTTGCTCAGACTGCTCTATGTTACACTTCCAGATCAAGGAGCTGTTTCAAACTGAAGGTTTTTAGTTATTGTTACTCTGGTAGCAGTTTAGATGAGATGTATCCCTCATGTGCCCAAGCATCACAACCATCAGAGATAACAACCCCCCCTGTATGGCACCAAATATGGACTGTGGCCCTGGGAAGGGACTCCCAGGGCCCCCCCGTTGCCCTCCAGAAATTCAGAGCTTGGCCAAGCCTCTGAAAGACAAGTGGCAGGACCTGTCAGCGTGTGCTTTCCTTTCAATACCAGCACGCAGAAATGACACTTTTACTCGAACACTTGGCAATACACATTACAGGGTATTAGCGCTACACAATCAGCTGCTCGCAAGAGTCACAAAATCTCAATTAAAACAAAGAAAATGCCATTTTTTTTTTTTTTTTTCTGTGAGCAATAGAAACCAGGTACTTTAGCAAAGCAAGATAACTCAAGAGCTGATGAATAAATAATACCAGTGGATGAATAATTTAAGTGTAGTGTCAGACGCCTTGAACAATCTTTATCCTTGAAACAATAAAATGTGACCACGTGCAGTGTGATTGTGTGTGGTACAAAGAGGCTGTAGGATTAAAGCCCTGCTTTTGGGGAGCTGGACTGTAAGACTTCAGAAGATGTTGAACAATATCACATGCGGCACTTGTCAGGGAGCGAGAATACTAAGCTCCTACCCTGAAGTTTAAGGAGGGCGTGTGGTTTTTTTCCCCAGGTTGTTATCTTTTGCCTCAGCTGCTGAGGATGGAGCAAAATGTTGTTAGGTGAAGCTGATTAAGGCATTTCAGCCATGCAGGGAATTGTGGGGACTCAAATTGCAGCTGATATATAGGTAGGAAAAAGTTTTTCTATGTTTCTTTCCCTAAAAGAGGGATGGAAATGTTTCACAAGACAAAGCAGCCTTTAGCTACTCTTTGCTTTATTTAATATAGCTCATTAACACTGTTCCTTCAGGTGTTTTCAGTAATTGAAAATCCAGGCTCAGGCAGCCCTTCTGCAAACCTCACTTCTCTGGGTACGGGGTGTCCTTGCCGCTTTCCAGACCTGCCCACCGTGACATGCAGATGAATTTTTCTCTTCAGGGAGAGTCTCAAAGCAAATGTTTTGGTGTCCTCGGTAAGTCCTGTGGTAAGGGGTGGCTTTGGATAAATGTTTTGAATTTCAGTCTAAAGGAAAAGAGGTGTTTGATTATGAGAGAAAGGATTCCCCTCATTCATTTTAGTATTTGTTTATTTATTTATTGAGAGCTCTGTTTCATTTGAAAAGCTTTTTTTTTTTTTTTTTTTTTTTTCAATTCAAATGGCGGATCTTTTGAAAGTGCCCACAAGGAAAACGTTTCTCACTTGGTCTTTGCATAGTGATCTTCACCTCATCTTCACACAAAAATGTTTTTAAAGTTATTTGAATAACTTAAGACTAAAGTCTTCGTCCACTCTTGGAAGACACCTGTGAAGTAAGAAAACATTTCAGTAAAGACAGATTCACAATGTGTAGTCCTGCAAAAGAATTTATTTCTAAATTTAACATGAGAACATAAGATCTCTTTTAACCTGGTGTAGTCTGGAGTAAAACCATGGTTCGGTTCTCATGACGTTAAGCGTTTTGGCAAATAATATATTTGGGCTTTGACTTGGACTGTTAATAAATGTAGTGAAAGACTAAGGAAGGAGGTGTGTTTCAGGTATTTTGACGAGGAAGAAATGTGAGGTGTACTTTCCAGCTAGGTCTAGGCGAGGATGTGTTGCTCAGGTGCTTATGCTAAAGGAGGTTAAAATAAACATCCACCTTGTGCCATAACTCCAGCTAGCATGTTCTGATAGGTAACATTTGAAAAGTGTAAAGTTTAGGTTGTTTTTCAGTGCAGGAAAGTCTCAATTCACTTTCAGCCTGTAGACTGAAGTATCTCCTGAGTGTGGATAAGAGTACATTTTACCACTGGCAAATTACCAAACTTCTAATAGCAGTTGAAATCTTATTATCAGTGTAATTAATGTTTTATTTACATTGTCGTGATGCCTATTGAGATCTCTTGAGCTGTGATAATATTTTTAATACTCTGAAAGTTACAAAACTGAACATCTCGTCAAAAAATTCGTCATCTGTGTGATTCATAACCACAGTAGAAAAGTACAAGAATTCATAGGGAACAGGTTAGGGAGTGGAAAATTACCTTTTTTTTTTTTTTTCCCTGCTTTAATCTCAGCTTTTATTTCCTTCTTGTTTCTCCATCTTGCACTACAGAAAAGATCTAGATTATGTGGCTGGACCACCACAATTAATTTAAACCAGACAAATGCCACTGTTCATTTATGTATAGAAATATCAAAAGACAAATGAAAAGCCAGTCTAATTTCACTACAGTATTATTTTTCTTTTTTCATCTTATATTGCCGTAACGATTAAAAATGCTGGATCAAAAAATGATGGGGAAAGTAAGATTACAACTTCTCAAAAAAAAAAAAAAAGGTCTAACGTGAACATGACATTAGAGCTAAGGAAAATTAGATATTTCCATGCTCCTCTGAAGATATATTCCTGAAACTGGAATTACTGGATTTATAATAGGTGAAATCTTATGCTGGGCAAGAAGGGAATCTGGCCTTGAGTACCCATGTGCACATGTCTATCTACAGTATTATCTTTGGTATATTACTGTGTATAGCAGTTAGATTGCAACAGCGAACGGCAACAAGAACCTTATTTAAATGCTATTGTACTGCTGAAAATAAGAATCTACTTCAGTGCACATATCCCCCAAGAAGTCATACGAGATAAGGAAAGGGAAAATGCTCTTTGTGCTTTGTTCTCCAATAGTATCACCTTAAGCTTAAGGAAAAAGAGGTTTATCACTTGGGAAAGAGCCTGCTCTGGCAGCAGCACCGGTACTATGGCACCTTCATTTAATGTGCTGTCAAGGGTGATAATTAAAATTATAGGAACTAAAGTAACACTAAGTGAGAAAATGTAGTTCAAACAACATGATGTTGTAGAGAAAAGGAATATTAGTGGTTCCCTGGCAGATCCAAGGCAGTGAAAATTTTCAATTTTGTATTTTCCCCGTATCTGCAGAAGACAGGACATGATGGGGAAAATGAGAGGGTGAGAGAGAAGGAGGGGTGGTGATGCCAACTGATACTTTTGTTAAAGTTGGTATGGCATCTCCATATTATGGAAATTATTGGCTTAGAGACTGTGAAAATTCCTGTCAAAAGTTTTGGAGCTGTGTGGGGGGCTCGGTAGATGTTGTGTTCAGAAGCGCCTGTTGGCTTGAAGGTCAATCAAATAGAACATGTCATAGGCAAAGCTGTACACAAATTTCTGCATTAATATAGGAAAGGATCCATTGTATGACATGATGTAAAAATACCTGGGTGACTAAAAAAGGTGGAGAGATTTTTTGTTTTAAACCTAAGATTTAGGAGTTGCATGTCATCTATTTTCTTAGTTTTGCCACAGACCTTTGAGAATACAATAATTTAGGATAAGATTCATTTCAGCCACCTGAAAAAGCATTTGGTCTATTTATCTATCCAGTCTATCTTTATAATCAGTGGAGAGGAATTAATCATCTCTTAGGGTGGTATCTGTCTTTTCACGTATTATAGGCCATAGGCTATTCCCTGAATTAATTTCTGTGTCAAATCTAAGAAAAAGGTTTTACTTGTAGCACGTATTTCGTTAGAAAGATATGAACCTGTGTTGTTACTGGTTTTGATGCTAGGAAGCCCACTAGCAGTAGTCTGCATTGGAAGTTTAATTAATGAAATATTTTTTTAAAATCACCATATTTTTATTCTTAATCTAGTTTGGGATACTAATAGTCGGGTGTTGGTGTATTCTGCTTGGCTGATATGAAATGGCCACAGTTTCTAGTTTGTTTTTTTTTCCCCCATGGAAGGTAGATACTGATTGTGGTCAGCTCAACCTACAACTATGAACCTTTTCTTGTTTAGTCACTTGACAATTCTCAGGACTCTTCTCTAACATTCTCCAGTTTCTCCGAAGTGTTTGTGAGGAGCTGATGCCAGAACCGCATCTTTTTATCCCCAGCACTACCTCTCCTGCAAAAGGCTGGTTTCCCAGAAAAATCCAGAAACCTCTTTTATTAGTCAAATATTAGACAAATTTCCTAGTCATTATTACGCTTTCTGCAATCTTTCAGATTCTGTGAAAACATAATTACACCTTTTCATTGTATTTTTGGTTGACATTTTAGAGTCAAGACCTCACTCTTCCAGGGCTTCTCTAAAACTGCTTAATTAGGTTACCCCATTCACAGCTGCATTTTGAGGCATAGCCAATTTTTAATCCATTTAATGTGTGTGGGGTTGATGGTTCTTTACCCTGGTTTCTTAATCAAAATGTCATGTGTAAGGAAGTCAGATGCTTCACTGAAGTGTAGTACATAAACACGGTATTGCCTTTGTCACCCAAACTCATAATCTCATTAGAAAGATCAGGCTCCTGTGATATAATTAGTTTTCCAAAAACCTATTATTTGTACTACACCTGATTCTTTATTAAATTGTGTCCTGTACTAGCCATAACACTGCTTTGTCCCAGATACAGGTCAGTCTGACAGATATACCCAACTATTTTTACTTTTACGATGGTGTGGGGTTTTTTAAAAAAAGTTATTTTAACACATTAGCTTTCTTCTAGCTATGTCTGTGTTCTAATTCTACCATCTACTTATGGTATTGCTTTCTTATTTTGGTTTTTTTCCATAACTAAAATAGAAATAGTATTGAGCATTTTTCTTTTGCTACATTATAAGTTACATACTTTTTTAAAAACAAAAATACTACTTGGTTTCCAGCAGTTTTCTTCTATGTCTTTTGCTCCACCTACCAGTTTTGTATGGATTCTAGTTTCTTATTTACGTTGATGGCTGCCAACCTTGTTCTACTTTGGCATATACGTAAGAGCCTTAATTAAATGGCTTTATAAGCATTAAATATTTTTTGTAAGCTAAGTCTTTCTGGTGAGAATTTGTTTGGGTATGCTGAATTACCTTCCCGCTGGGTGCAGGTACTATTCCTTGCATTTCACATCTTCTGGTAAAGTGGGAAGTGTATAATAGCACGGGAATAGAAAAATACATGAGCAAATCCAATTTCATCGGTGTTCCTTAAGTGTTTTGATCAGGTTTAGCTTATAACTATTCAATCATGGTTTTTCAGTTCTCCCTGTTCAAAGTTGCTGACCTCTTTTTTTTTTTTTTTTTTTTAGAGGGTCATACCTGAGTCTGCTCCCTGATTTCTTATTGTGATATTGAAAATTTGAACATAGTCTCCTTGGTCATGCGACCTGCTGTTTGTTTAGTCTTTGTTAATGTAAGAATTTTAATTCATGATGTGACTTAAAGTCAGCAAAATTTGCAGGGAAAAAAAGTGTGCTTTTTTAACTTTCAAAAAAATATATGTTAAAAATCTCCAATTATAATTATGAAGTGGATGAAAACGCAGAAGCTTTAGTAACTTTATGTGTGCCTCAGGGCTCTGTTCCATCACTGAAGATCCAACGGTTCCTTGACACACAAGTTTGTATTATCTTAGATCAGAGTGGTTGCTTGAGATCTAACCAAGTGATTCACTACAAACTTGTCAGGGCTATAAAATGAGCTGTTCTCCTCAGTTTGCAGAGGTTACATGCCAAAACTAAATGAGAAATTAAAAAAAAAAAAATCCTCCAATGCAAAGATTTGAGAGAAGAGCGCACAAGGACAGAGCTCATGGGCAGGTTTTGTTTTGTGACTGTTCTATTTCTGGGGCTGATTTGCTGTTTCCTTCTTTTAGTGAAAACTAATAGTTACTATATTAATAATTTCTCTTTACCTATTCTGCCTTAAACATTTTTATCTCTTCTTGTGATAAGTTCTTCCTGTCGCAGCAGATGGAATTTTGATGGAGGGAGTGTCGAACAGAGCCTCTGCTGCATCAGGCCCAACTCCTGATTATTTTTGATGTTACCTGCTTCCAGGGTTTGTAGAGATCTGGTGCTGCATTGCTGAGGCAATACCGCACTCGGTTACCGGTGTCACTATGTACCTGCAATGCAGCTGCCGAGTTGATTAGAAGCACACATGGTGCTCTTAACCCCTGTGGTTTTTCACAGAATCAGAGTATCAGGGGTTGGAAGAGACCTCAAAAGATCACCTAGTCCAACCCCCCTGCCAGAGCAGGACCACCTAGAGTAGGTCACCCAGGAATGTGTCCACAAGGGTTTTGAATGTCTCCAGAGAAGGAGACTCCACCACCTCTCTGGGCAGCCCGTTCCAGGGCTCTGTCACCCTCACAGGGAAAAAGCTTTTCCTTATGTTCATGTGGAACCTCCTGTGCTCCAGCTTGCACCCATTGCCCCTTGTCCTGTCACTGGCCATCACTGAGAAGAGCCCGGCTCCATTCTCCTGCCACTCGCCCTTTCTGTATTTATAACCATTGATGAGGTCACCCCTCAGTCTCCTCCAAGCTCCAGAGACCCAGCTCCCTCAGCCTTTCATCCTAAGGGAGTCGTTCCACCCCCTTCATCACCTTTGTGGCTCTGTGCTGGGCTCTTCCCAGCAGTTCCCTGTCCTTCTTAGCTGAACTCTCACAACAGCTAGTTTAGATAATCTGCTCTTCGCACGTGCCTGCAAACTTGGTCTCACATTTCACTACATGTGCATAGGGCTCACAAAACTTGTTCCCACAACATGCTGGATACAAAGGCACTTTGTGTTCAGTAAATTTTGTTTTGATTGGTTCTGTTTTTCGCTACAGACATTTTTAAAGAAGAGAAAGAGCGCTAAGTCGTCTTGGGACATAAGACGAGAAGGTTATTGAGATGGCAGTGGGTTCTTGTTCATGGAGATATGGTTTGTTTTATGTCTGAGCTGGAGGCTGATGGATCGGAGCAGGGGGCAGGGAGCATGCTCTGCTCCTGGTTGGGCTTCTGGTCACCCTTTATCATGTGATGTGATTGTAATAGTACAGCTCCATCCTCTTCCTCTTGTGCTTCTGTGGGACCTGCCTAGGCTCACTGCCTGCACAGAGACTGCCTGGCAGGGATGGACGAACCCTTGTAAACCCTGGCATACTCATGCTGGGTACAGCCTACAAACACCCTAGTGCACCTCATCCAAAACGGCCCAAGACTCCACTGCCATCCCTTTCCCCCTGCCCAAACTCAGCTCTGATATTTTAAATATTAAAACAACATAGAGGTGTAAATCTTCTTAACAACACAAGGAGAATTAAACAGGCAACTTCCCTGGGTAATAATGGAAAGTTTTGTAGCTAATTCCCTACACATACTGTGTGGAAAATGAATCCCATAAAATACAAATAACTTCTCCCTGAGCACCTGTAACTTCTTCCTAATATTTAAAATTTATTTACATTTCATTTAAATAAATTTTAAAATTGCAACACAAGCTCTGTGTGCTTGTGTATCTGTGCTGTGTATATGTGTTATGGACTGCTTCTGCAGCAGGGGCAGCTGTGGAATAAAATGCACAGCTAAATAATAAACTACTTTTGTCTTGCAACTTAGACAGCCTCTCCTGCAGTCTGGTCATTGCTTTGCTTGGGGCTGTTAAAAAGAGCCTAAAAGCAGCTGAAAATAATCCCAAACAGTGCAAGTTGAAAGTAAGCAAAACATTAAAAACCTACAACAACAAATAACAATGGTTTTGATGGTATTTTAAGATGTGCAAATACAAAATGTCTAAATCTAGCTCTTTGTAACGAAAGTTTACTGTTTTCTTGTGACATTATCCACTGGATTGTATTTTGCACCTGACTTTCTCAAAATTAAGGTTCTGCAGATGTGCTGGGCATTTCAGATGGTTTAATCTTATCACCAGTACTGGTTAAGCTTTACAAGTGTGGGTGCTTGGACTCTGATAGTATGGTGGCCTAAAAGGAAAATCCAGAAAAGACCATTTTCATCCATTCCTGAGCAGGCTCAGGGCAGGAGCGATGCATTCCCCAAGTGGAGCAGAGTTGGTCAGCACTGCTTTTCTCTATACATTGGCTCCAGCAGTGAGCCAACACATAGCTCAGTATTTTCTCTTAATGCTTTACACAGGCACAATTGTTGAGATTTCAACTACAGCCAGTTTGTTGTAGACCCGGCTGCTCTTTTAGGAGAGGAAATTTGCACCCTGGTTTATGTATGGGTGCAATACTTCAGATGGCATTTGTCCAACAGATGTGGTGGTCTTTGGGTGGGGATAGTCACAAAGCCTGCACAGGTATGCTCCCCTCTCAGCAACTCAATAAAAAATTTGCCGTCCCTGGGAAAAAAAGGTTGTACCCAGAATTTATTGTGATTCAAGATACGAAGGCAGAGAAGAAATACTGGGCTTTGGCATGATTTTGTTCTGTAGACTCGCTTTAAAAGAAACCCACGCTCTACGTGTCTCTCTGGCAGTATTACCGATGCACAAAGAAAACAGACTGGTAGGACTAGAGGTATCAAGTCTGCCGTACATCATGTACCCAAATATCACACCCAGCCTGTGTGTAAAGTGTGCGTATGGAGCACAAAACAATACAATAAATAAATAAATTGCTGAGGTTTGTGTTCACAGGCACCCCAGCACTATTTACATGAAGTGATAAAATGGCTCATAGCATTATAGAACAGGTTTTAATCTTGCCTAGGGTAGGTAGGCTTGTACTATTTTATTTGACCCTTCTTTTATGTTGCTTTCAATGCTCTGGTGTAGAACCAACCCAATATAATTCAATTCGCTACTACTTTACCCTTCAGATAGAGCAAACCTACAGTGAGCACACAAAGGCCACTGTGATGGTATCTTCTTTGATCTTCAGCTTGCTCAATCTACTTCCTACTGTGCTGGCTCACAATTTCATTTTAATAGTTAAGTAGTTTGGACATCATTAAAAGAACTGTGTCTGGAGGCAGTGATATGGCACTGATCAGTTTGTCAAGTAATGCCATTAAAAAAAGTTCACAGTTCTGTCCTGATAGAATGTAGAGAAAATATCTCATTAAAAACAACTTTTGTAAAATACTTTCACCCATTTCAACTTAAAAAAAAATGAGGATAATTTCTGGAGACTAGCTCTTTCCAGTCTAATACATCATCTTCTTTTAATCTCCACTAGTTCCTGCCTTTTTTCTAGCAATTATTAATAATTTTCTTGCTCTGCTTAATTTTCATAAGTGGCCTCAAATATATTTTTGGAAGCTCTACAAATGAAGGACTAGGTTAAGATTCGGGCTAAATGTCCATTCAACATGAAAGTAGGGTCAAACACAAGCCTATCAGCCCCGGGCAAGATTAAACCACATTTCTTCCAAACTGGGCAGAACACACTATGGTTTGTAGCCTCTGTCACGGTTGCATCCACAAAAGCAGCCAGACACCTATCTGCCAATGAAGTAATCGCAGAATAACTCTAAATCCATGCTTCATCTGCTACATTAATCCAGAAAAGTACCAGAGTTTCCTCCTATAGGCATTGCAAAAACGCTTGCTTATTCATACCAGAGCATTAGTTCAAAAGTCTCACAAATATTCTCAACCTAGAATTCTTCCTTTCCATTGCCTGATTTTTTTACAAGTAATCTTTCTTCTCAACCGTTGCCGAAGTGTTAGTGAGCAAGATGCTACTGAATCGTTGTTTTTCTCCATGCATGGGGTTTGGAGAAGTCAATCCAGATGTAGTGATGTGTTTTAACATCGCGTTTTGTCTGATTTGAGGCAGATCTGCCCTCTCCTTCTCAAATCTCAAGAAAATACTTGCCTATTGCATATTCTGGGTTGAGAGGCTGCTTTGGTTGGTTGGGTTTTTACCTGGTGAGGCTGTTCTGCTTTAGCTAAAGAGATGCTCACTGAGCAGAAGGAGACTAACTGCAGCTTGGTGGTTAATGTTGTGTTTGGTTGGTTGGACTTTTGTTTGCTTGAGTTTTTTTTTTAAATTGAGAAAGTTTAATGAGTTGGCTCCACACTTACCCTTTGTATTTGTTAATAAGTCTGTGGTGGGTTGACCTTGGCTGGACACCAGGTGGCTACTAAAGCTGTTCTGTCACTCCC
Source organism: Leptosomus discolor (assembly GCF_034619465.1). Taxonomy (NCBI): domain Eukaryota; kingdom Metazoa; phylum Chordata; class Aves; order Leptosomiformes; family Leptosomidae; genus Leptosomus; species Leptosomus discolor. The sequence goes on from NC_141395.1 coordinate 3,656,406, forward strand.
CTCGTCAGCTGGACAGGGGAGAGAAAGTATAATGACAGGATGGTGGGTTGAGATAAGGATGGGGAGAGATCATTCACCAATTACTGTCATGGGAAAAACAGACTTGACTTGGGAAAATAGTTTAATTGATTACCAATCAAATCAGAGTAGGATAATGAGAAATAAAACTGATTCTTAAAACCACCTTTCCTCCACCCCTCCCTTCTTCCTGGGCTTAACTTCACTCCTGATTTCTCTCCCTTCTCCCCCCGAGCATCGTTTCTGCTGCTCCTTCCTCCTCAGGGGAGGATCCTTACCCCTTTCCTCTGCTCCAGTGTGGGGTTCCTCCCACGGCAGACAGTCCTCCACCAACTTCTCCAACGTGAGTCCTTCCCACGGGCTGCAGTTCTTCATGAACTGCTCCAGTGTGGGTCCCCTGTGGGGTCACAAGTCCTGCCAGAAAACCTCCTCCAGCCTGGGCTCCTCTCTCAACGGGGCTGCAGGTCCTGCCAGCAGCCTGCTCCAGCATGGGCTCCCCATGGGGTCGCAGAATCCTTCGGGCACCCACCTGCTCTGGCGTGGGCTCCTCCATGGGCTGCAGGTGGGCATCTGCTCCATGAGGACCTCCATGGGCTGCAGGGGGACAGCCTGCACCGTGATGGGCTTCACTACGGGCTGCAGGGGAATCTCCGCTCCAGCTCCTGGAGCATCTCGTCCCCCTTCTTCTCCACTGACCTTGGTGTCTGCAGAGCTGTTTCTCTCACATTTTCTCACTCTTCTCTGGCTGCAACTGTGCAGGCTTTTTTCTGTCTTATTAAATATGTTATCAGAGAGGTGTTATGACTCTTGCTGATGGGCTTGGCCTTGGCCAGATGGGGGTCCATCTTGGAGCCAGCTGGCATTGGCCATATTGGACACGGGGGAAGCTTCTAGCAGCTTCTCACAGATGCCACCCCTGTAGCCCTTCTGCTGCCAAAACCTTGCCACGCAAACCCAATACACGTTCACGTCCTCAAGGCACTATGTAGGTAAACTGAGCAAGTAATTTTGACTGAGTATGCCATTGTACAGTAAAATAGCTAAAACCTGGTTCCAAAATACAGCTTATTATCCCTGGGGCGTAGGCATAAGGAGTTGAGGAGTTGCTGGATTACAGCAGCACGGACAGGATGAAATGTTGGCTGACATGAGGAGGTGTAGTAGTCTTCTGTCTCATAACAGCAGAAGCAGCCAGCTATAATCTCTGTGGAGTAAGGAGGAGAACAGAAGGGGACACAAGCCAGCTCCAAACCAATTTGCCTTAAGATGTGTCACTCTGTTTTAGGTTTCTGCATTTGCAATGGGACTTAAACTTGTCTTTTACATTAGCTGAAGATTACACAGGCAAGGATGTTTCACTCTGCAGATAATGGAGAAGATAATACGTAGGCACTGATGCCTGGTTTTCAGGATGGTATTTTTAGTTGGGCTGAGCTTACTGTGCTGTGTGCAAGCAGAACTTTAATCTGTACCTTTTGTATTAATAGTCTGGTGGTTATGATTTTCACCTGATGCACACCTATAACCAGGCAGGGAAAGGCACATACATTCAACATTGTGATCTGAGCTCGTTTGAAGACAAACTGCTACCAGTGCTGCTTGCATGAATGCTGAGGTTCAATTAAGACGGCATTAAAAACATTGCCAGTTTAATCTCTCTGTCCACATTCTCTGATGTAGCTGGTTTGTTTGTCAGATGGAAAAGAATAGAATTGAAAGTTGGAGTTTAAACAAAGTAGAAGTAATTTATGTCCAGCACAGGCTGTAAGGAAGTACTAATAGTTGCAAAAAAAAAGAAACAATACATTCAAAAGTGCTTGTCTGCAGTATTGTTTTTGCCTTTTTTTTTTAAAAAAAATACATTTTAAAAACTGTAATAGTAATAGATGTGCAACTTTGTAATTTCAGATCCATTTGTCTGAGAAGGTATGTTTCACCTGTAAGGATAGGATATGAAGTAATTTTCAATGTATAAATGAATGTGGATCTTCAATTTCCCACCCTAAGGAAAAAAAAAAGCAAGACAAACCCGCAGAGAATACCTCGAGCCCTGGTATCTCTTAAAATAACAGATGAAAAAAGAAATTTGAAAGCAAAACGAAGAGATAAAGAAGCATCAGCCGCTCAAACCCCCTAGGTATTATACCTTCCAGTGTGCACCATCTGACTGACACACTTCTCCATATGCTGAGGAGGAGAAAGAACTATTCCCAGCTAACCCACAATTATGCCTTCATTATTTCTTTTTAATCTCCTCAGAGTTCCCATAGGGCCTCATATTTGGTTAGATGAATGTCCCTGCAACAGACCAACTTAGAAAGCTCTGCAAGTCTAGAAGAAAACTTTCATGTTATGTTTAGTGCAAATTGAGTCCTAAGCTATTTTTATCTTCCCCTTACTATCCTTTTAATTCTGCCATTAAATAAATTATTTTCAGGGTTGCTTTCGGTCTCTCTTATGGAGTTAAAATATTTGTTAGTATGGAGTAGGAATAATAGACATTTCAGTAATAAATTTTTCCCCGTAGTGTTTTAGGGGTATTTCTTTTTAGAGTTTTTTACAGATGAGTTGAGTTTTAGATGTAAAGCAGGATTTGGACCACTTATATAATTCTGTTACGAAAAACTCTGGATTTCACTGGAAGAAATAGCGGGACCCACTAGTCACGTTAGGTGTGCTTTATATATTTCACACTCTGTTCCATGCAGATCTAACAGAGATAAAACGATATGAACGGAGATAAGTATTTTTGCCTACCTATTCTCTGTGTAAAGTTATTTTGCTTGGGGGCCCAAAGTATAAGCAGTATAGTATTAATATGGTGAAATTGCTACAATTATGTTGTACTCCTACATTACCTTTGATGTGATATTTTGCAAATTGTTCTGTGCAGAATTATTTTGCCATGGTTACATTGTAAATGTCATTTTGTGACGAGATAGTTTGAGATGTATATAATGACTTATAATAAACTTTATGGAAGATTCATAAATAAGAGATTAAAATCTTATATATTGTAATGGGTTTTTTGTATCATTTTTCTGTACCACCTGTCCTAGTTGCTTGTAGTTGAGCATTATATTTGTTTTTGCACTTCAGAGGTTCACTTAGTGAATTTAGTGCTTGAAGCAGGTGATTGAAGGTCAGGGCTGGCTGTCATGTCACTGCATGGCCTTTGCTTTTAAGTGTTCACGATGGAGTTTTTCAACATTGGGCTGACTGGTAAAATGCTCAAATCTCCCATGGACTTCAACAGATAGTGTTTGGTTTTGGTTTTGTTTTTTTTTTTTTCTTCTAGTTCACCAGCCTCTGTCTCTGGATCTCAGCTTCTGTCAAGCTTCTAGCAAACCCGTTTGGAGTAATACGTTTTCTGTGGTGGGGCCAAGAAAACAAATTAATAATTTACCTTTAGATTTTGTTAGTCTGAGGTAGTTTTGTAGTTACAGGCCCATGCTGAATTTGAACGAAGTGATTGCTTAAAGCCTAAATCTCTGCAGGTTTTCACCAGGTCCAAGAGTTATCCTCTTACTCCCCGTTACTTTTAATATAAGAATAAAAATGTGGGAACCGGATCCCCAAAGGACAGTTTGTATCAAGAAGTGCTAAAGCCAAAACACGCTGAAATACAGGCAGTATTGACTGGAATAACTATGTGTGATGAAGAGGGGGGAAAAAAAAAAAGGCAGCAATTACAGTATATTGAAAAGACCACATTTCTGCATTTCCAGAAACTTAAAGAAGAAATAAAAACCACGTTTGTGGTTATATTGCTAACTGGAAGCAGGAGAGTATTGCTACTCTGGAGCAGGGTCAGACACAGCCTTTTACTGTGGCTTGCGGATGAAGGCTGCAGAAATACACTTAATGGACTGAGAAAGAGGGTGTTGAAAATAGACCCATGAATGATAATTTGAAAAAGAAGTTGCCAGTCCCAATATCTTTCTTAAACCCACATCTTAGAAAACATTTATGCTATTTTTGGAACATTGTGAAGTCCATCAAGAAGTGCTATAAGCTTTGAATGCAGTAAAATAAAAATCAGTTTTGCAATTATGGTGTGGTTAAAATCTTCAAAAAGGGGGAAAGTTTCTCCATGAGACAGAGAACTTAAATGGCTTTTGTAATGGAAGCAGTCAGTAGCTATTGGTAATCTTTGTATTTCATTAAGAGTAATTGTCTTAAGGTGTTTTACTGGATTGTCCCTTAGTAAAATATTTATTTTAATTTTTTCTTTAAGTGGATTAAAGCTGTAATTTTCAAGTGTTTAAAGGACATTTTGTTCCCTTAGATACTTGCTGAAGGAATTAAAGACGATTCAATAAAACCAAGACGTGTTTATTAGACCATAAAATTATTTCAAACATGACGTGGTATGCTGCTAATGAAGAAGGAATTGAGCTTGGTCAGATATAAGAAACTCACCTTTCCCTATCACCCTACCCCAGGGCATTGAGTCCTAGAGCGCAGTCACAGGGCAGGACTCACCAATTTATTTTTCTTAGTGTTTCAAAAGTCCTGTAGGTCTCTCTGCAGGTCGGGTTTGTCTCTTTGTTTGTGGTTTATGGCAGAAATATAATTGCCAGGTGGGGTTTGCTATGGCACAGTTTCCTTTGAAGAAAGTAAATGGGAGGAGAAGGAAGCTTCATCCCTGAGGAATTTGCTGCCCACCATGTCTTTGCAGCTCTTCTCTCCCCCCGCTGCCACCTCCTGCTGCTCACCCAAGCTGATGTGCTGATGAAGTGCTGGTGTTGTCCGCAGGCTGACACGGCCATGAGTGGAGTTGCTGTTTTGAGTAAGCATGAAAGAGCAGGGAATTAGTCAGGTTAAAGATTTTCTAGGTATGGTTGGGCTGAAAGGACGGGTAGGGGTTTATGCTTGTAAACTCTTATTAGAAGGCCATTTAAAATGCGTGTCAAGGATACTCCAGAGCCCTGGCTTGCTGCGGTCTCCAATCACCTTTTGAAGATGGGAGCCTGAATACTGATACCGTCGTTGTTCCTACCATAATGTTGCACACGACTGTTGCCAGTGGATTTTTTGAGTGATAGTGGTCTTTGGAAAACAAAGCATGGATATACAGCACCCCCTGTGTTTTCAACGTGTATAACTTTCAAACACCCTTCCCCTAGGTTTTGTTAGGGTTTTTTTTTGGTTTTGGTGGTGGTGCTAATCACTTGCAAGTTCATTCCTACCCCTAGGCTCAGTCTTTTAAGGACATACTGTGAACTGATGCTTAATTAACCACCTGCCTCCCCAATAAGAGCTTACTCCAATATAGTCCTGAAGAGGCTCTTGATGAAGGAAACGCCAATTTTGTTATTACAATAAACTTCAGCATGCTTTGTGTCATAGTGGGCAGGGTGGGGGCAATGGTATCTCAGTGACATTTTAGGGTACCCGTTTTGTTACAATAGATGTGTTGGAAGTGAAGATTAAGGACTTTGAAGGAGTTCAGAGATACACCATGTGAGTAAAATCAAATCAACCCATCTTTACAGTTGTTTTTTTTTCTTTGTCATAGAGCAAGATTAGATTAAGATTTGAAAATCAAAGGATCAACCAATAAGCCATGGTCTGTGGACTTTAAACCCAGACTCTTAGCTGTTGCTCTAACTCAAGCAGTCCTCAGTTTGTTTAAAGCTGAAGGGCTTCACATTAAATGGCTACAGCAAAATTAAGTTTTCAAACCTGGCAATGGAACAGATTTAATGAAATTTCTATTTAAAGTTGTGCTGTGAGAGTGATATTATGTGCTTGTACCGAGTGCCAAGTTGTGTGGCTGTGTATTAGGCGGAATATATAATCTTGCGTGGTTGAATTTTCGGGCACGGATATCACTCAGCAGAAGGAAATGAACGAATAATGTTCAAAGATAATTATGCTAGTTTTTCAGCCTAAATACCTTGGAATCTGCAAAGACAGTTCATAGACAAAGGGGACACTGGTAAAATTCACTGCAATAGATTTCTCCACTCATAATGACAGGAACATCTCTCTCAATATTACTTAGCTAATGAAGGAATAGATCTGCTGTGAAGTTCCTAGGAGGCTCATTTTCTTGAGTACAGTAGTAAAAGTTAGCTGATGAATGACCTAAACTGCTTAATGTTTCTACTTATAACTTCTGAGCAGCAAGGCGTATCTAGGAGAGTACTGAAGGAGTTATCCTCAGGAGGCCCCAGTGTCCTTGTAGGTTGTCAGAGTCAATGAGCCAGGTTTATTTCAAATGGCTCCTTAAATGAACATTTATTTTGTGCCAGTAACACGTTTTTGATTAACAGCTCCTTTTGACTAATTTGCTTCCCAAAACAGCCCAATAAAGGACTCGTTTAAAACATAATTAAAAGCATGTTATTGCTAGTAGTTAATACTGATTAAAACAGGCATTAAGACAATTATCGTTGAAGGAAAGTAAGCACCCCGTAGTTAGTATAGAATCCATTCTTACAGTTTTTATGCATTGCATACAGAAGTGGGCTGCCTGCCAAATATGCAGAAGTTCTTATTCTGCGCATAGTTGTATCAAAATTTGATTCCAATTAATTTTTTAATGGACAAGCAACCTGACAATATTTGTGTTAGATATTTGGATTTTGGTTTTTAGAATACACACTTATTTTCAACAGGTTAGAGTTAACGCTTTCTCCTGCCTGGTTACTAAATTGACTAACAGGAAAGAAGTATCCCTATTACTGTGCCTCATACTGGTACTTGAAAAAGGTGTGATTTCTTAACTGGACTATGGAGTTTGCATCTTCATTTTGTGCGTCTGAAACTTTACACAGTAAACTAATTGCTGTTTTTTTTTTTAAAAAAAATTTTAAAAAGTATGAACAAAATACTGACTTGAGGAGGTGGTAGTTACCTTAGGTGCAGAAGTGGAAGTTAGTCCGAATATTGTAAAGTCTTAATGTTTCGTGGTGATTTTTTTTTTGATAGCTGAGGGCACAGAGTCTTTGCTTCAAGTATATCCTGAATTCATCAGAAAATGCACACGGGAATAATGTCATGTTCTTATTATTAAAATAATGGAATGTTTTCCATCAGATTGAAATATTAAAGACTTTTATTTTAAGATCAAGGGCTCTAATTATGACCCAGTAGCTTCTTTAAAATTACTGTAAAGGAAGTAAATATAAGGATGTGTTTGTCACCACTTTTAATTTTTTCATGAAATTTCAACTTTTCATTTAACACATGCATTTCTTTTGAAAGCCCCGATTCCTTGATTTCTCAGCTGCATTCTATATAATGCCATTGCAATCTGTAGCAAAGAAAAAATGCATATCCACTGTAACCATTTTAATTTAACAAATCGGTAAGAATGGATCGAGACTTCTGAGGTTATTTTTAATAGTTACTTCACCTGCAGCTTAAAATTTCAAGGAATTTTAACTAAGGACCTGCTTTCAGCATTGATTTCAGGTTTTTCTGCCTTACCTCAGTATAACATTAATATTAGAGAATGACCAAGATTATTATGCCATCTCTTAAACAGGGACTAAAGAAAATGCTGTTCTTATTTCCAAATGTGCATTTTATTATGTTGGGGATTTGATTTTTTTATTAAAGAAAAAAAGGAAATGAAAATCTATTAAAGGTTATTTAGCACATAGTTTTACACCTTTGGCTGTACATAGCATGAGCGTGCTTTCAGCCTTCGCATTATGCTGGGTTGATGAGGGGGAGCTGTCAAGGATCTGACACGTTCTCAGGGGCCAAAGCTTTCAGTTTGAGATAAATGCTGTTTGTTGTGTAGGGAGCAGAGTGAGACTGATGTGTCACTGGAGTTTTAAAGTCTGGTGGACTTCCAAGGCAAGCATGTAATTTGCTGTCATTGGTGTCTGCAGTAATGAGCCCCTGAAAGCAGCCTTCCAACCTGAAGTGGTCGTGGTGGGTCCAACATCTTCTGGATTCCAGGTTTTCACAGTAATGACGGCTAAAAAAATGAATTTCTCCCTTTCTCCTCAAGTCTTAGCACTACGAGTGAACAAAGCAAACTCTGTTGAGCGAGCACAGGCTTGGCAAGTATAGAGGGTGTAATGTCGATGCTAGTCCTGTGGCTGATACCTGTGCCCAATGGCTGTGGGGAAATAGCTGGAGATGGTGAGGAGCTGCTTTTCCCCCTCCTGAGCTATTTCTGGGAGGAAGGTAGGAAGCTTTTTGAGCTTGTGGGCTGATGCTGAAAACAGACCATGTGTGATCAGCGGGTTTAGAATAGTGTGTTTGCTCCCAGTGGGCACTGCGCTGCTCCGTGATGTCCACATACTCAAACATGCTGCTCTCCCGAGCGCGCTGGGATCTGCCCTCCCGTGAGGGGTGTGGGCCCTGCATCAAGGAGCCAAACTCACCAGCGTCTGCTCTGCACAAAACAGCACCAGCAACGTTGGCATTTGTCATTGTGTGCTCTGCGTTTCTCCCTGTAAGGGTCCGTGGGTCGATGCCCACGTGTTGCTGTAACGGTTGCTCATAGCACGTGCGTTACACAGAGCTTCTGACAGCATCGACCGTTGATAAGTATCAGTTACAGCCATGTTGGGCATAGCAATAGCATCCAAAACACTGAGCAAAGAGTTGGAGCTCTGTGTCTGTTGACAAACTGCTTGGTGTGAAATGTAAGCTTTGCAAGCACCTCCACTCTGGAAAGTATGAATTTTCTGTTACTGGTAGAGCATATCTAGAAAGAGATGCAGGTGGAAAATTATTAGTACCTTACTTAGCCAGTGGTCCCAGAGCTTCTGAGGTGTAACATCGTGTTCAGGTGTGAGTGTGGCGTTCGTAACGTCTGAGTGTGGGGAACCTCTCCCTTCAGCCAACCCACATAAACCTGAAGTCGCCTCTGAAAAAACTCAATCCTTCTTCCACTGCAGAACCTCGCTGCCCTCCTTGGGTGGAGGTTAGGCCTGTGGTCTAGGTGGAAAGACAGACCGCTTTGTCCATTGAAGAGGAAAAATGATAACTATGGCATAGCATATAATTAAAATATCATAAAAAAATTCCCCGTTATTCTTCTGGAAATATCAGATGTGTATGTAATCCTCTTGGGGGAACTAGCATCTCTCTCAGTTTATCTGTTTTAATTAAACTGTTAGTTAATTCTTGATTCTTGGGTGTAAAGAAGGGGAAAGAAATCATCTGAAATTATTCAGTTACTATAGTTTAATGGATTTTTAACAATTACAGAATGAAATACAACAAAAATAAATAATACATTTATTAAAGCTAATAACGTAACAAAGGTAAAAAGACATCCCTGTAGGCTAGAAGGAGTATTAAAACAAACAAACAAACCCCAAAGACCCTACAATCAAAGACTAGCCAGTTTTTTGTTGTTTTCCCACTAGAGGGTCTGGCTGTTAATTTGCAAGAACATCTGGGGAGTCTGGGGCAGTAAGGGAGGACAAAAATCCCAAGACTTTGAAGTTGTATCAAATAGGTGATGGAAGTTGGACTTAGTCGTGGACTGAATTAGAAATGACTGTTTGTTATAGTTCTTGCAAATGCCCCCGGTGACAGAAGAAGAGGTGAAGAAGGGAGAAGGAGCTGGTATAGTCCAGGTAGTCGTTGCTGATGGAGTTTTGCAACCTTATTCTGAAACACAGAGATTGCGTTTCTCAAATTCAGAGGAAATAATGTTCCTGGTGCAGAGCTATAAAGTGGTAACAACCTGTGAAGTTACACCTCTTCCAGAAAACTATAATTTAGGTAAGAGTTATAAGACTGCGCAAGGCTTAAGGACAGCCTGGTTTGAAGCAAGAGCTGAAGCCCAAATGATGCTTCTGCAGCGATGCTGGTATTGTCCACATTAGACGAGAAAGGCAACAACAGCAAAGAACTCTTGCGGGTAATAAGGCTTTCCAAAAGACACACTGGCATGCACTCCCAAAGGGACTAGGTTACAAGTGACAATCACTATGAAGTTCTGATTCTGACTGAAAACCAGGAAGAATTTTGGGGAAGAATGGTTTCAGCAGACTGCAGAGATGAAGCAATTTCTATGAATTTGAGAGACAAATATTGATCTGCCACCAGCACAAGGTGCTGGAGGCCTGCAGAGCTTCCCCTGGCCTTGCAATGGTATGAGGAGGACAACTCTGGGAGGAAAAGGAATGAGAAAGAAAACGGGGAAAACTTACTGTGTTTTTCCTACTTTCCCAAAGAAAACTTATGTCGTAAGAGCAGTGGAGGCAGGGAGAACAGAGCGGAGAAGTGTTTTAAAAGTAGAGGGAAAGTTAGTTGACCTGAGGACTCAATGGAGATGTTAATGAAGCAGTGTGGTGGAGGTGACCATGTCCCTCGGTGGAGGAGGGGACATCTCCTTCCCCACAGGGCTGCCTGGCTGTAGAGCGAGTTGAGAAGGGCTGCCAGGGGTGGTGGGACATGGGTGCAAACAGGGAAGCCTTCCACTCGTGCCGTGAGGCTCACAGATAACAGCGAGGAGCAGAAAGCACCAGCCAGGTCCCAGGCTGCAAGGGTCGTTGCCAGGATGAGAGAAAATTAGGCGAAATTTTCTGCCAGTGACTTGAGTCAGATAAAATAAAGCCCACAAGCGAGGACATGGACAGAGAGCTGTGCAGAAACCTTTCTATTTCAGCCCTGCCTTCCCTATTCACTTTGAGCTTTCTCTATTTGAAAGTTAAATTTCTAATTTTATTCAAATAAAGCCTGGCTTTCTTGTGTTTAAAAGACTTTTGGTCTTTAGGGATCTTGCTGTAGGTGATGGCTTCAGCAGATCCACTTCAAAGCTTTGGCGGATTCAGTGTCCTATCATAGCATATACTAATTAGTGAAGCTGTGGGCCAAATTCCTGTGGGATATAACACAACAGATACAATAGTATTATACTGGAATTAGTCCACTAAACCAAAACCATAAACCTGCATACACAGAAGCCCATGGCAAATTTTCAGTCATTCCAGTAAATGTAGGATTGGGACTTAATGAAGAGATCGGAAAAATCTTGTGAATATTCTAGAACTGCAAATAAAAAGATCTGGAGCTCTTTTATATCAAAAGGAGAAAAAAATGTTTGCTTAAAAGCTCACGGTGCATTGGAATAACAATGTGAAACCACTCTATTGATAATAAGGCATTCTTGTATTTGTGCAACGTAAAAGAAAACAGGGGATGTATAATGTGTATATATAAACAGATAAAAAGGAGATTTCTCACTTGTATCCAGAAGGGGAGAAAAAAGGAGTAATATGTGAGAGAAAACAGGCGGAAAAAATGATACACAGTAGAATAAACTTGTTATTCACCATTTTAATGTATAGTATTATTGCGGATGTCAGATGCGTTTAGCATTTGCCAGTCTGTTATAAATGAAAATGAGGTATATCTATCTAAAAACTTCCAAATCAAAAATAATACGCTCTAAAAGTATGTGTGTTGACACCTTTGCTTCCACACCCACTCGGAGTGCAATTGCATATCAAAATGTTTGCGGAGGCGTCCTTGCTATGGCAAGCCTTCTTCTCAGTTCTGTGCGGGCTAATAAGGCTACGGCTTTGTTGATACATTTCAGGAGGAGAGTGTATTTGGAAGGAGAAATTGGATGCTGAGCTTTTGTTGTGATAGCTCTAAGACTCTGTATTTTGGCCTAGAGTTCTAAGACTCCATCTGAAGAAGGAAAAAAGGAGAGAAACCAGCAGAAATGATTCAGGTGTCAAACAAAAATCTCTTCCAAGAATAAGATTTATTTCACTCTGTAACCCCTTGCCAGAAGTTTGTGCTTTTGGGAAATGAAAATTTCTGTCTTGGTGGTATTAGTAAAGCAAAACCAGCTGAGCACATTCAAACAATGGACAGAGTACGTCTCTACTAATTTTGAATTTTCTGGCTTTTGTCACTGTATGTCACAACCATAATTATTATTTATATGTAGAGGTGAAGTGCAAAACAGAAATGAAACTTTAGCTGAGGAAATGCTGTATGAAATAAAAGTTCCTGCTAAGTTGTGCAGACCTTCAGCATGGCTGCACATTTTAATTTATCCTTGTTTAAGATTTAGTACCTGCCATCTGAAATTACCCCAGCGTAATGAGAAGATTCCAATGAAATATTTATGCAATAGTGAAAAATAAGTGTATAAGGTGGTGGCTGGAGAATCTGGGCGCTTCCACCGGTTGGATGGTGAGCAGAGATTTACCATCTCATCTGGTAGCCTCTGGTCCTCACCTGAGAAGATGGTCCAGTGCTGCGGGTGTCAGGCTTTCCTTCTGCCTTCCAGCTGGCAGATCGCTTCTTCCAGTTAATGTGCAGTACCACAGTGTAACTGTAACCGAATTTCTGTGCTTCTCTAGTCTGGAAAACTTCACATTTTAACAAAATTGCAGTAAAGAATAGCAATGCCTGTAGCAACATATTAAAAAAAGCCAAACCAACCCAACCCCAAACAAACTCAGGTCAAAACCAAAACTAAAAAACTATGCAATTATAACCTATGTCAAAATGGTTAATTTGGAATGATGCAGCTTTACAACTGTCTTTGCGTTGGCTTTCAAACGCAGGCAGGTTCGGCTTTAGGACTGTTGGTGGTCTGCAACGCTTGCTCCTCTCAGCCTTTGAGAATGTTGGCCAGAACTGTTTAAACTGTTACAGGTTTTTTTTTGGAAATGATGCTTAGGATGTAGGATTCTTTTATTTTAGCTAATGGGCCGTAGTGAAGGCAAAAGAAGACTTGCATGGGGATGCTCTTTTCAACACTGGGAGACAGCACCTGCAGTCGTCACAGAAACGTACGCAGATCGTACTCAGGTGTCAACGGGAGCAACACACCTGAAAACTTAAAACCAATGTACATGCTAGGACCAGCTAAAGTAAATCAACAAAAAGTGTCAGATTTTTTTAATGTACATATATGTATGTAGATGTGGGGAAAAAAAATTGATGCATTTATACCCCCTGTTCCAGTGTACTTTAACCACCTCTAGCAATGCAGCTTTGTTGCTCCTATTCTGCAATTCTGGGGCGATTTCTAGCCCCTAGCAGCCCCTATTTGTACACCTTGGAGTGTGCATGGATGATACGTCAGGTGTGTGGGGCTATTTCCATCCCTGATGGACTTGTTGGGCTGAAGGAAGGAAGAAGCCTGTCGTAGTATCCATCTGCAACCCTAATCTGGGCTCACACCAGCATAGCAACTATGGGACTTGTCTAGAAAGGCGATATAAAATGCTACAACAGATTATGACAAATATTTCATACAAACCCTCCGAAGTCTAATGGGAGCTAGAGAGAATATAACACAGGTTCTGGGCTCTTGATCTGGAGTCTTTGTTACCTTTACTGCAATATCTCTCTGCTGTTAAGTCTATCTGCCTTGGTGGTGCTGGGTTGTGAGCTGTGTGCTCTGCAGACATCTCTGTGACGTGTTTCAATTGTGAAATTAGCTCCTCATCCTGTAAAATCTTATGCATACGCTTAAAACTGAGGTTAAACCAGAGGGAATGTTTCCTTTTGATGTGCTACACCAGGATAAAAGGCGGCTCTTGTTTGCCCTTTTTCTCCATAACTAGGTGTGGTGTTTTGCTGCTGATATTTTTTTGTATAAGAAATTTGGTTAGAAGCAGTGAGGGAAGACTGATGGAAAGCCTGAAGCGGGACATCAGGCCACCTCACAAACGATCTCTTATATCTACACAGTTAATATAAAAAGATAAAGGGGCTTTTAAAACTAAGTATATTCAACCTTTTTGTTATATTGTAAAAAAAGCCCTTTGCTGCAGCAATTTCTGTGCTGGTTCCTTGAGCAGACCACAGCTGATAGCAAAACCTTTCTTAAAAGTTTGAGAGTCCTGGCCTGAGTTGGGTTCTAGACCTGGGGAACGTAGGGTTACTTTTGCATGCAAACAGTGGGCAAAGTGGATTTCAGGATGGATTAGACACGGGACCTGCTTCAGTCATTACCAAATAATTACATGAGGTACCTTCCTGAACTAGAGGGAAGCCTGGCCTTTGTGTAGTTTTGTAAAAGCTGTTGCATTTATGTACGTGAAAAGCAGCTCATGTGTCCGTCCTTAGAAATACCCTTTTGTTTTATCTAGTATATCTGTTTGATTTGGCTTTAAAACGTTATAAAAGTGAATCCTGAATAATGAAACAAAATTATATTGGTAACAGTAGGCAATATGATATTAAGTTACTGCCGTTCATACGCTCTGGGTCTCTGTTGTATTTCCTTTTTTTCTCTGGAACAAGCTAAACAGGCTTTGGCAACACTGGATCTTATAACATCAAACTGTACTAAAGGCAGATTCCCACAAAGTGCTTGCACAGCACAGAAAGTTTAAGTGCTGGCACGGAGACAGGTTTGTGTGGTACAGAAGAATTCTTCTATTTGAATGTTTCTATCTTACAAGCCTTTATATGTCAAACTTTAAGTGGAATTGACTGTTTATCCCAGTTGATTTTGACTAGTGACGCCTTCCAGGTTGGAGGGCGCTCACTTCACTCTGTTTCCCATCAGCACTCCTTGACTACCGGCATGTGGTGCCAATTTGTTCCTTCTGTACAGAGAAGAAAAGAAGTTTGGATTTAATTTTAAGCCTTGACACAAGGTTTAATTTGCTAAAAAGGGGAGCTGTGCCATTGTAAATCTTGGAGGAGACACCAAGGTTGCAAAAATTGTCAGCCCAATCTGTTTTGAGCACCATTTCAGTCGTTCTATTAAAGGAACAATATTCCTTTTCACAGCTCGTTCAGCTGTATCAAACCACACAGGTTAGCATGTAGTTGGCTGTTTATTGTACCTTTTATTGCTTTCTGGTCAGGTTGTTATGATAAGAGGGAAATTTATGCGTTGAAAATGATTTATCAATGTATTAATAGGAGGAAAAAAAGGTTATTCTGTTTCAGGTGGCCAAACCTCAAAGCACAGCAGCTTATGGCTTTGCCAGAGAGATTCACAAAGAGAATAAAATCATGTTCCCATTAAAATCTCCCTAAACTTACAGAAGTAAGTACATCATGGATCCACTACCGTTATTTTGAGAAGAAAACCATGGCAGAACATGGTATTGGCACATGTAGGAACTCAAGTACTGCATGATTACTGGTGTTGAGTCAGACCATACTTCGCTATAAAGACTATTTGGCCCTGTGAGCAGATTCTGATCTCGACCAGGATGATGTAAATGGTCTCTCTTCCTTCGTTGCTTTACGTTGTGGCAGAGGAGAGGGTTTAGCATGAAAGTCCACGTCTGCTGAGAATGTGAATTTGGTCATTGACTTCAGTCGGGTCAGGGTTTCAGCCTCTGTCCTTTGTAAATGTTTTCTGATCCATCCTGATATTGCCAGGGAAGGGCAGTATGACGTGATGGGATTTGGCAAATATTTATTTAAACAGTCTGGTTTTTTGGGTTCTTTTAATAATTTAGTATTTGATTAAACCTCAGAAATTTAAAAGTGTATTAGGAAGGCTATAACACATTAATGTATATTAAACCTATGCAATACTTGCTTCAGTCCTCTTTTTATTTTGCTTTTTAAGAAATGGATGTCTGACCCGATAGTTCATTTATGCTCATCTGTCACGCATGTCCTTTTTATTTCTTGGATTAAGTGCTACAGACCTAATAAATCATAGCTGCTCTTTTGGCATTATTCCAGTTCATGTTGTCAATCTGGGCGATGTGCATGTGTAATGTTTTAAATTCTGCAAACCAGCAACTTTTTGTTAACTTTAACTTTGTGCTGTGACTGAATTCGCTTTCAGGAGAGTTTCCACTTTTCCATATAGCCGGGGTGACTAACACAGCGATTTTAATATCTTTAAAAGTTGTTTAATTATAGTGTAAAAACTTTCCTTATTCTAAAATATAAGGGATATGTTATCTTGTTCCTTCTAGTAATTATTCTTGTTGTGAAGAAAGCCTAAACCCCTTTTGGCAGCAGAACAGAAAAACCCCAATGAACCCTAAAACCCCGTTTGCTATCTTATATTTACTGCTGTTTGTAAACTACATACCTTTTTGTGTTATTAACATGTGTTTTCTTTCTTCTTCCTCTGATACGGTTGACTGGGTGGGTAGATGTATATACCCTGGAACGTTTTTCAGTACTAATCAAATTGAATTGTGATGTAGTATTATAAAGAAAAGAGGAGAAACTGAGATGTGCCATAAACTGAACCATTTATCAAAACCTCTGCTTTCCTTTGGGGGTATACAACTGCGGTGAAATGGGACCTGGTTCTAAATTTCCAATGGCTTTGCTAAACACAACGAGAACTGCTAAAGCTTTGCCAAAACAGAAGGGAATGTGGGTCCCATTTTGTCTTTGAGATACAGGGTGGAATCGGCACGAGACAGGGAGGGTGGGAGCCGTGGACGTGTCCCTGTGTGAGCTCGGGAGCACGCGGGGCAGCAGCAACCACCTCTCATCTCTGTAATTCAAATATCGTCTCTTATACTCCTAAGCATGAACATTTTGATTCTTTCCAGACTTATAACCATACCCTGCGTTGTACATCATCTGCCTGTTCCAGATTACAGGATTTATGGGGAGGAGGTGTTGGTTGCTTTGCAGGAAGTCATGTAGCCAGCTTATCTGTGCACAGCTCCTGACTTATCAGCTCTGTCTCGGAGATCTTTTTCTCCTGGTATTTATAATAGGATAGCTGCTGCTCCTGAGTGTGAAGGAAGAGCACAGTTAGATGGGCTTCTACAGCCTCTCTGATTGCTCTTTGTGCTTCACTCTAACTCCTTAGTGGAAAGATCCATTTAACCCTTTCGCTGCTCTGAATCGGAAGCACTGCTTTCGGAGTTGCTAGGTGTCACTGATGTTTGACATAGCTTTGAGGGAGTTAAGGGCGTTATGTTTTAACCACACATAACAAAGATCATTTAGAAACAGCATGCCACTTCTAAAATTTAACCTGAATTTATGACATTTAACCTGAATTTATGAAATTCTATTACATTCCAGTAAAGAAGATAGATACTGCAGAAGAGCCTGTGATTCATCATTCCCGTTTCTAGAGCTCAGCTTACTACAACATACTTTAGTTATGCTAGTGAGCATCGTGCTTTTATTGCAAGGGGTTTGCATTTGAGGATAGCAACGTAGATTTCAGTGCACGGAGTGATCTGTCTGTGCGCCCGTCTCATCTAGAAACCAGCCACAGATTCGAGTGAACCCCGTGCTGGTTCGTGCTGAGAAAAGCCTGACGACCCCGGCGCCAGCCCTCCCTCGACGCCAGGCACCGGGAGTTAAGTCAGCTGCCGAACTCTGGCTTCAGCCCTGGGAGTGCTCACCTCCCACTGTCCTGCCGACAGCAGGTGATGCTGTTGAGAGAGGGGAAGTTTCTCCCAGAAGGACAACTCTCCAAGCTCTTCTCATCCCACTAAATTGTCCTAATATTTCCATTTAGGGCAAGGCGACAGCTCGGTTTGGGTCTAGAGGGGTATGCGAGGTCTTGTGATGAAGCTCAGCGTTGTTTACCTGCACCAAGCACAGAGGGAGAGAGAGAAATCCTCTCACATGTGATTACTGGGAGCGTCTCGGGCATCCTCTGTTGGTCCCCGCAGACAAATTGCATTTGTAGGCACGCAGCGTTTGTGCAATGAATCAAGCACGTTCTGAAGCCAGTGTAATTTGGAAAGATGACCATTTATAGTAGATTTGTTGTTCGCTGTCCGCAGTTACAATTATCTAGGAGAACAGATAGGTCAGAATAATTTGCTTTTTTTGGTAAAAGCAGTATTTTCTGTTAAAATTGGCTAGCAAAAAGATTTGTTTCCATGTGGGTGTGCATTTCAACACTGCAGGAAAAAATGGTTATTTCATGAGCTTGAACATCCATCTCTGGATTTACACAAATTTTAAATAATGTTCCTAAGAGTTTGTAACGGGAGCCAAGAGTTATTTTCTGGTTATTAATCTTTCTCCCCTATCCAAAAACATCCCCCAACTTTGTTTAGCTGTGCAGGCTCTTCAGACTGTTGATTGTGCTGTACTGGGGCTGAGAATGTTTCAGTTTACGTAACCAGTCTCTCTGTTTAAATTTCGATGACAGATCTTTTCATTTTGTTTACAGCCAAATAACAATGCAAACATGTCATGCTACAGCCGTAGACACGGTGTGCGGTCATTGAAAAGGGCATTCACCAAATTGATTTCTTGGTCTTATCCTCTTAAAAACTTATTAAAAGCATTTCATTGTGATGCGCGGCTATTAGTGAGCAAAAATAAGCTTTCCTTATTTACATAAGGACGACAGCTAGTCACTACGTCTTTTTGGTTATTAGTTGTTTGGTTAATCAGAAAGCTGTGCTATTACAGCGTTTTTGTAGATTACAGTTAAGCAGAAAACCCACACATGGCATAATGGTGAAATGTTTTACTGCAAACCCAGATACTGCACTAAAACCGTATCTTTAATCTGTTTACAGCATTGCAATATTTAAGTTGTTTGCATGGATTTGATTATAAACTTTTACGTAGGTATATTCGTGTTGCAGTATTTGGTAATACAAACGTCAGTGTGAGGCAGCTTTCTGGGCATAATTAATACTAAATGACAATTTGCAAGTGAATTCATCTAGTCTCTTCTGGGTTTTCCATCTGGTCCCTATCATGCAAAGATGTCCAGTCAGCAGTGTTCAAGCTGTTTTCAAATTTCTTCCCCAGCTTCTCTATGCACAGTAGACTCTCATTATTTATCCTTGATAAGGTTTCCCAACCTTCCTAGCAACTCCTTTCTGCTCTTCTAGGAAAGTATAGCAACTTCTAGTTTTACAGTGCACTAAATTTTAGTCTTTTCCCTAATATTTTAACACGGCTTTTTGAGGTAAGTCGACGATGCAGTTTGAGCTTAAGCTCTATTTTTGGCTACTGCAACCCCCCCCCCGCATCCTAAAATCCCGTTCATGAATTTGTCAGCCTCTGTCTTCAAACTAGTGGAGTATTTTCCTCCCACTGCTTTGCCTATGGTATGGAGCACCGAGTGGCTATGCAGGAAGGATGTTCCTCTTGTGCTTGATCGCTGTTTCCTGGTATCCAGCCTAAACTCGCTGACAGCGAGTTTATACCTATTTACAGCTGTGCCAGCATTAAGATCTCTTCTTCGTACACCTTTTCTGCTATCCTGAGCAGTCATGTTCCTCTTCCACTACTGCTTTGCCTAGGAATAATATCCCGTCTTGAACTTGTACTTGGTATAACTCTAATGAAATGCAAAGGCTTATTTTAAAAGTCTTGTTTAAGGAACTTCCCCCAGTATCTTCCCTCCAATGCAAGAGCATAATATATTGAGGTTGGTACTTCATATTGTTTATTTTTCATTCCTTTTTTCTGCTTTCCACCTCATTTTTCTTCCTTTAACTTCAGTTTCTCCTTGATGAGTGCTGTGTTTATGATAGATTTTCATGGTTTTAACACGGTTGACAATCGCTGTCTTGCAGAAACATTTAACGTTTACCACTCTTTCCTTATTCAGAAAAATAAAGTATAGGGCTAGCGTAAGTTTAAGATTCCCCAGATAACTATTTTTTTTTCCACTTAGAAATTTTGTCTGCATGAAATTCAGTGACTTAAATACATGTGTTCAGGATTTCTGGACATCTGACAGCCTGGGAAAAGCAGTAGATTTAAATGGTCCCGTGGACATCTGGAAATCCTAGAAATGTCATCCACAGAGAACAAGTGCAGTGAGGCTCGTCCTTCCAGGAAGCGTCCAACCTGCTGCTCGGGCAGTGCCTGCATCGCCAGGACGTGCACAGTAAATTGGACCCTTCCTGGAATCACGAGCTTTACGGATGCTGTATGATGTAGTGCATGCACGCAGGCTCATCTTTGGAAAATACCACACAAAATGCGTGGCAACCATTGCTCCCTCCACTCTACTATGTGCATGTTCTGGTAAAAAGAAAGATAAGTTGGGGTTTTTTTTGAATTTCATTCCACTTGTGGTTTTGAGATGTCGGTGGGAATAAGCAACTCCAGATAGGGAAAGAGGTTTAGTACCTGCTTGGTAAACTAAACCACGGGTTTATCTACCCAATTTGTTTTGTTGTTTGTTTGTTTATTGTTTTTTTTCTATGAAACTCTTGCCTGCTCTTCCTAGAATTTTAATTTGGTATTACCCCACTTGGAACGCAGCTTCAAAATTATTCTTATAGCCCAGTGTGGATAATATAGAGCTCTGAAATGGGGGTGGGTCCATAAGAGCTGCCTTAATGCCTCAGAGTATAATATTTTATGTGCCAATAACAGTCTCCACAAAGGTGAGCATCTAACCTAATGCTCACATGGAGACCAGAAGCCAGCTGGATAAAACTGAAAATGTGAGGCAGTGCTGTGGAGATCGCACAAAGAGCAAAAGTTCAATGAGGTGACTAAAACCATTTGTCTTGAGCCAATATCATCAAATATTTTCAGCTACCGGACAACAGATGACTAGGACTGTGCATCCCTGTTATACAAAAATATTTTAAAGGAGACAAAAATATGTTAAGTGAACTTGTAAGAAATGAGGAAGAAAATGGTAAAGGTTTTGAATAAAACACCCAGAAAGCAAATCTCTTGGATTTCCATGAAACACTTTTTCTTTGGAAAGAAGTCATAAACACACCCCATGGTCCTGAACGAATGCGTATGAAGTGCGAGTGACTAAGGGATTAATTCTTGCCCTGCGTCAAAACCAGGATGAAATACCCAAAATCTCAACTACATTAACTACTTGGCACCTGAGGATGCTTAATAGACGGTTATTTCTGAGAAAAGAATATGGAGCAGAACTATCTAGCAACGAGAAATCCCATTCACATGCCTCAGAAAACTTCAGTCTCAAAAGGAAAGTTCTCGAAAAACTCTGGTAAGAAAACAGAAGCTGTGAATCATGCCATGCAGTATTAAAGAATTTAGAGAGCACACTAAGAAGTTCCATATCAATGCTTTTTCTTAAATGTATTCAACAAAGGGACTACTTCCCTTCAACGTTTTCAAATTTCAGCTTTCTCTCCCTTCTGCTTTTTAGCAGAAGAACTACTCAAAAAACTTGCACAGTTATAGCTTTTAGTGTAAAATCCCCGGATTTCTTGCTTTTTATTTTCCTGCTTCTCAATTGGTTTAGAGAGAATTTTAAAGTTATAGCCTAAAAAGCGAATATTAAAAGAAAGAGATTATAAAAGCAATTGTAGAGAAGTTTGGGAACTCATAACTTGTAACTCTTGTACTAGCTACAGCAGAACTGCATATGTGAATGTGTAATTTTGTTCTCCCACGGTGCTCTAAAGCAAAAAAATAACTTATTGAATCTTTGCTTTCTTGTCAGTACTTTGCAATTCATCGTTACAAAACACATCGCCAATAATGATGGTTGAAGAAAGATAGTCAGGCTCCCAGGTTCCTTGAATAAAGCATTTCAGAAAGTCCTCTTATTAATCTTTCTTGAATCACAATTAATGTTTGCTGAATCATGCGTGTCTAGAGGTGTAAATCAGTCAAGGAAAAAGCTTTGGGGTTCACTGTTTCAGCTGATTCCTTGGAAAAACCACACAACCAGCCACTGGAGTTGAGTTGCCTGGAGCAGGCTGATTATGGGAATTTTCCAGCTCAAGTCTGGATTTTTTTCCTACTCCTAATCAAAGCCCACTGCTCTAACTTACATAAGTTGAGAGTTTTTGTTGGGTTTTGGGTTTTTTGGTTTGTACTTTTCTTTTTTTAGTAATAAAAATTGCTTCATGCATTTCTGTAGGCCTGGCTTGTACAGAGGTCAGAATTGGTCATTCTAAGGTCATTCTTATCTCGAAGTGTTGGAAGGGAGCTGAGCACGACACGACAAGAGCAGCCTCAGCCTTCAGACTGACCAACAGCAATGTCTCGCTTCCGATTCCCAGCCCCCCAACAATTCTTTCCAGAATTTATTTAGTTCGACTTTTTCTTGTAGGTCCAATGAGATCTTTGAAACAAGCCTGATGAAAAACTTTGAAATGATAGATTAATGGAATCTGTGACAAAAATGTATGTTTCCATACTCATACTTTTGTCCATTAGACACACAAAACCCTGCAGCAATAGAACAGGTAATTTTTGAAATGGCTTAGAAAAACTGTGCTTTCCTGTGTATATTAAGTAAATTTTCTATATTTTGATTTTAATAATATAACTAATGTACGGGATAAACTAAAACCCTAATATTTAAGGAAAGTCATATTTTAACTGCTTTGGCTTCTCATCTTCTGTAAGAGATGGGAATTTTCACTTCTCTATCCTCTCAATTGTATGCTGTAAAACCTGTTAGTGTCACTGAAGATTATACGGGCGTTTCTATGGAGAAATTTAGTCTATATTTTACATATATGAAATCGTCAAAAATTGTATCGCATTCCTAAAATGATTGCTGCAGGACAGCTGATACCCAGCTAACTCATGCAAAGCTGCTTTTAGACCATCCAAGGTATAAGCAAGTGGGGAATGAAAAGGTGTGCAGGAAAGCCTCGTTTGCTCAAACAAAGCAAATGCTCTGCGGTAAAAAGAAAGAAATATATGAAAGAAATAGAAGGTTTCATGTTTTGTCCCTCACTTCCCACAGTTGCCCCTTAGTGCTGGAAGATTGTTACACAAGCTCTCCTGGTTTAGGTAGTGCCGTCTTCTAGATAACAAGGTGGGTCCTTTTCAAGGGCAGGTTTTGAAGTTGTCCCTGGTTATTCTCTGGAATGAGGAAACATAATGGAAAAATTAATTTGTGCCTAGAAAAGGAAAATATTTTCAGTTGTACAGATGGACCTTCCATTAAAAATGAAGTTTCGTTATTTTCGACAGTCTCTGGTGTCCCGACAGCCGTAGAAAGGATGAACTCAAAAGAACTCTCACTCTTGATCTCCACCTGCTCTAGTAATATGGTACATACTGACATACGTACACATTCCATGACACACCAGTTGGTATAAATTGTTCTGTGACCACGTGAAAACACAGAGCAAGAGTTTTGGAGGGGGCAGGGCGGGGGGATGACCTGGGTTTTACTCCTTGCTTAGTCGCCAATGGGCTGGCGCTTTACCTCCAGCGGAGAGGTCAAGCGCGTGGTCGGCACGGTAGCTGGTGCTCTTTGGGTTGGCCAAGTGATGCAGCTGCCCCTCTCGTGCAGCAGAAGTGCTTAATCTCAAGATGTTTTCAGTCTCCTCTGACCTGGGGCATGGGAACCTCAGTGCATTTGCCAACCCAGGTCTCATTAGCGTGATGCAATCAGATTATTGAAGAATGCAGTTGACAAAAGGCACATATTATCTGTAATTTGTGTTAGTGGTAAAAATTGCTTTAGACTGAAATTTCATAAGCCTGTCTTTGTGTCATTTGTCATTCAACAGATCTGATAAGGAAAAACAACATATTATATTGTTATATTTAAACATTTTAAGTAGTTGCATGCACAAGAATATTCCTTTTTTATATTGCTTCAAGAAAGAATTTAACACTTCTATTTTTCAACTTCCTTCTCTAATATCTGGGTTTTTTCCTTGCATTTTATTAGTGCACCATTTTAACAATATAAACTGTGTAAACTGACTGCTTTTTCTTGCATATGGAGCTTTTATTAGAAGTTGTTCATGAGTGGATTTTATTAGAATTGAAATCTGCAAAGTTTGTGACATATTAAGCTATGCTCAAACTACATCTTTTTGTAATAAAACACTAATGTCTCTCAGAACTGTACTTTTTTCAATAGAATATTTAGAAAATAAAAGCACAACTTAATTTTATTCTTTAAGCCTACTTAAATGAACTAATGATACTCCACTTTACTGCAGATATTGTATATCCCAAATGATGTAATTCTGCAAAGTAATATTTTGAGTATTGATTTTTTCCAGACAAGACTTTTCTTTAAATTCCTGCAGAAGTGTATTACTTTGAATATGTACTCTGCTATACCGCATAAGATATTGTAAATATCTGAGTTTCCCCAAAAGACACTTTGAATTATATTTTACCCATAGTGTTGCATTTAATGCCAGTAAATACAACCAATGTGTCTTGCAGTCTGAAGCATCAATTAATGATTACATTAAAGTGATTTATTTTTTTTTATTGTTAACATGATTTAGTGTAGTGGTGTGATGTGGGATTACCGATGTACCAAAACACTATTAAGCCTTTTATGAGGAATTCAGGATATGTTTATTTCTTTTCCCCCCTTGTGAATAGCTGTGAGAAAACCGTATACAAAGAAGATCACAAACCCTACACGTGTGTACTTCACAAGACTAAGAAATCGGTTAAAATTCTGCTGAAGTTTATTAAAGAAAAAGGGGGTTTTAGGTAGAATAGGCTACCCCAGCAGTCTCTTATTTCCTCTCAAATCAATGGTATTTCTGATGTCTGTTTTGTGCTACAGGCTGAGGCTCGGTAAATACTTTTTCTGTTCTAGGGGTGGTTAAAATAGAGAAGAGACGGTCCAAGCCAATTGTATTGATAAGATCAGTAACTGGGACCCAGGTGGGAACTTCTGGTATAATCACAATTTAATTCTAGAGTTTATTTAAATACAGAGATATTATTAATTTATGCTAGCACAAATTGTAACACATGACATACTGATAGCTCTTTCTTTTCTTCTAGTGTTTGGCAGTTTTTCTCCCTCTGTGCTTACCGCAATGGTACAGTTTTTGGTTGTGACAACACTTTATAATACAGATAAAGTTAAAGGGAACGTCAGCTTCAAGCTTTCTGTGCGTGCTCTGTGCTGCTTTCCTGTATTCAGTGGTACCTTTGGACTGCTTTCACACAAATACTTCAGGTGTCCTGTCCATCTGTCATTACTACTGCAGAAAGAACTGTCACCTGTGTCGAACAATTAAAACCAACACATTTATAATATCTAGATGGTGTTATTCCTCCAAGTCTTAAACTTGGTTGCATTGTGAAGCTGCTCTGTCTGCTACTGCTGAATCTCCCACCAAAGAATTTTGGCCGTTCCCTCCAGCCAAATAACACTTCTGGAATTATGAAATATATTTGGCCTATTTTTCCTTCCTTTCAATAGGCAAAGTTTAACGAGACCAAAGCCTGCTGGACAAATAAAAAGAACTAAGGAACACAAAGAACTTGCAGAAAAAGCAGTTTCAGGCTTCTTTAATTATCCACGGATGCCAAAAGGCACAACAAGGAGGAGATTCATATCAACAATGTGACAGATATTTTTTTATTCTATAGTGATCCTGTCAGTAAAAGAAATTTAATATAGACTCTCTTATCACTCTCTACCATTTCATTTAAGTGTGCAGGTGACTGAGTAACGCACCCCAGGAAAATTTGTCTTCTCAGAATCTGTAATTTTCTGACACAGAAAAACATATTGTGCTGGGAAAAGGGGTGAGGAGAAGCAGTACTTGTGCAGTGGAGTATTTTTCCAGTGTATGCTATTTCTAAATACTGTAGTGAAATTACAGGAGTAGCAGCATTGTGCTCTTGCGTGTTCGGCGACTATTGAGAGGTTTGAAAGCTTATTTTTGCTTATCTTGTTGATTGAGGCACAAAAGGCAGGGTATTTTGTAACACTATTTATTTAAAGGCTGTCTGGAGGGGACTTTTTCCCTCAAACACCTTAGATTATAATCTGCGCCCTGGGAGTTTGCACTTATCTGGAACCCTTAGAGGTGGCACCACAGTGTGATCAGTGGGGAGAGTCTCCAGCTTGATCTCTGCATTGTCTGGGTGGTTCTGCTCAGCGTGCTGCTCCCTTCCCTCCATCCCAGGCTCTCAATAAACCCCTCTTTATGGGACAATTTCCACAGATCTCAACTACTGCTTGAACCTGTACTAACTTTTGTGTGGCTAGTCCAGATGTACTGCCCCTCAAACCAACACGTAAAGAGCTTCTCCAGGTATGGTTACAGCATAATGTAACTCCCTTCTTCTCCGTATGATTTGATCCTCAGTGCTTGAAAAGGGCATGGTTATTTTCCAGTGGCATAAGGATGTGATAAATGTAATTACCAAAGGAGTCAACTGCAATCAGCTG
Organism: Leptosomus discolor; assembly: GCF_034619465.1. Lineage (NCBI taxonomy): Eukaryota > Metazoa > Chordata > Aves > Leptosomiformes > Leptosomidae > Leptosomus > Leptosomus discolor. Next base: position 3,682,390 of record NC_141395.1, read on the forward strand.
ATTTGTAGGATGCTATCGAGGGGTGTAGCAGTAGGGGAAGACAGATGTAGATAGCGCTAACTAACCCGCCTCTTGTCAAACCGTTTCCTTGCAAAAGCGCTCATAGGGTGAGCAAAAAATGTGTATCTGAAAGAAGTTATGCTGCGTTTGGAGTGAAGATGTTTATAAAAGACAGACAGTATTCCGTAATTAATAAATAATAGTATCAACCAGAACTAAGATATATTGCCCGTCTTGCTATACACAAATATATATACATATATAAAGATATATAAAAAATTGCAGTGTAACAAATATGAAGAAAAACATTTGGCAATGAAAAGCTTTACATTCTCAAACCTGAAAGAGGCAAACCAGTGCTGTCATTCCTCTCTAGCTGGAATAGAAAGATTAAGGAATTTGGGCGAAGTTTCAGAGAAAATCTGTGGTGCAGAATTAAACTCTAAATGCCGTTCCAATCTTTAATAGTAAGATTTATTATTTTCTTATCGCTAGATAACTTACACTGTCTCAGGCTTTATTTCTGCTTGTTTTGGGCAGCTGTAGGTGTATATTCTGATATTTTGACAAAGGCAAAAGGTAAAACCACCTTTTAAGTTATAAAGATGGACAAAATGATGCTGTAATAACCAGAACTACTCTGTCTTTCTGAGGAAACTTCAGAGGAGCTGTACCTACATGTGCTTGTCCCACATTTAAGGATTTTAGGAGGATTTGCTGTTTTGCTTTGGGTTACTGTTGAACCTCAACTAGACTTTTCTCATGGACATTATGAATCTGTGATCCCCAGACCAGGTGGGATGGAGGAAACCGTTCTCTCGTTATGCTTGCAGCCCAATGTCCATATTAAAGATTACTGGAGAATGGGCAGGGAGGTTTTATAAGCTGAGGGATTCAATTCTTCATGGTGTTGGGTATATTTTCTGAGTTTGTTTCCACTCGTGTGGAGCCCAGGATCCTGAGCATCCTGATCCATGGAGGTTGTTCCTGTGGCTGGATGTAAGCGCCTGAAAACACAGGGGTTATATGGGAAATGCACTCTCCCTTCAAACTTATCTCTCCAGCCCTGTTTAATAAATGATGTGTTCGTGATCTTTTAACATCAGTAACAATTTGTTAGTCATATAACACTGTAGAAGAGAGAGACTGGGAAGCTATCTGAACCATTTTAAAACTTAAATTAGCCACCATAAAGTGCAGAATAAAATTATAAAGACTTTCTTGTAATACAAAATTCATAGAGACAAAACTCTAATTTCCTGATGGATATATGATATTAATGTAACGGATACCTCAGTGTAGTTAAATTGCATTAAATGGTTATTAATGCTTGAATAAACTTCAAGGAAGTGGGTACTGGTTGAAATGGGATAATATTTTGTTCTGCTAAATTATACGTTAATTGGTATTTCCTCTCTTGTAAAAGGACCTAAAGGGCTTAATAAAATATGTGGTAGAAACATTATTTTTTCTTCTTGAGATGTTAAGTCTAGAGTTTAACTGGAAACCTTTCAAATCATTCCCAGAAAATTCATTGGCACTCATGATGACATGGCTTACAGGACTCCCCCAAAGTAAAGAATTACGGCTTTCAGTTATTCAGGAGTATGCAGGGCGATATGCAAGGGAGGGAAAGAAAAGCTACGAGTGAGTTGTTTGTTGGTTTATTTTCACTTTTGAAATTATACTTACTTTGCTTAGACGTAGGTAACTGCTTCCAATGTTTTACATTCTGGATAATGAAGGCTATTGGCATGACGTGGGGAGACAATTATTCCTTGGCTGATAAAGGAGGTGGGGAACTAGCAAAGGGCCCCAACACCCATCTACGGATAATTTGGAGATATATCAGCAAATCAGGAGAAGATTGTTTAAGAAAATCTCATCTAATAAATTTCCTTCAGTAGTCTAAGCTTTCCCGAAGTGATTTCCACTCCTTCTAGAATGGAAGAACTGCCTATTCCTCATTGTGTCAGAACTGTCCAGAATTGTTATTTAAGGACTGTGTATGATATTCGTACACGGAAATGTCAGATATGGAAACTCTTTCATTTGGAGAAGGAAAAGGAGAGAAAAAAAAGAAAAAGAATCTCTATATGAATATGTATATTTATGGATTTATTGGTATTATGAATAAGCTTCACTTGAATATTCAATAACACCGTGCTCAACAATTATTGAAAGTGAGGTGTTTCCACCTTTTCTTCTAAGGAACATTAGTCGATTGATGAGTGAATGCCTATAGATAATTACATCACAGAAAGGAAGTAAAATTATTTCTTTGAGAACACAGAAGTTGGTGAGGATGCTTCAACCTCTCACTGTACAAAAGCCATTAAAGTTTTGATTGCCATGTCCTTGCGTTTTCTAACGTGGATCCGCAAGATTATCTTTTCTCTGCTCCTCCTAGCCGCCCTCCCCATGTTAAAAACAGACCTCGTCTTACATGTTTCTCATAAAATTTCTATTTTTCAGTTGATACTCTGAGACACACAAAATTGCAGCCCCCGAGTACCCTCAACTGAGATATTCTTCTGGTGTAACCTAAAGCAAATAACAAGGAATAAGGTTAGCCAAAGTTTTTGAGCTCTGTGATTTGTCTTCGAAGAAAAAACATGATAGTAGAATCAGATACTTTTGATGCAATATAAATACTTTTGTATTTACACAGAATGGGCGAGTTCCCATTTCCTGATTGCCGAAGGAATCATATAAAAAGCAGTACTTTTGTTTCCAGCCAAGTATGATCCCTTTCATAGATTTAATTCAGGGTCTGTCTGCAATGATTTCTCTCACTATGCCTAGTCTTTTTTCAGCTTCCCTTCTCTTTCTGCTTATTGTTCTCGAAGACACTCACATCTTCAGAAAAACCCTTTGTCCATCTAGGATTTAGGTGCATTCTTGCCCTAAGTACTGACCTGGGTCTGGCTGTGAGGTGGATCCTCACGCAGTTTCAGATACCTGGGTACATAAAGGTCACCTTACAACTATCTTATCTGAAAGCTGGTAACTGAAAAAAGTTACTTTCAAGGAGGTTTTATTCATTTGCAAAAACATGTATGTAATGGTGGAAACAATGCATATAGGCATAACTGATTCTAAACAAAAACTATTTTATAAAAGCCAGGTGTTGCAGAGCCTTTATTTCAAACTATGTTGGCTTGTGAGAGGAAACTTGAATAAGTTATGGCTTAATGTAACTTTTTAGGGGTGTAGGATGTTTGATAATAGATGAATAAAAGCACTGACTGAAGAAACTTCTCTGAGAAAAACAATATTATTGTGATATTTATTTTAAATCCTACTCATCCTCAGCTGATGCCAGAAGAAGGCGTGGCACTTAGGAACATGGTTTAGTGGTGGACTTGTCAGTGGCAGCATTACGGTTTGACTTGATGACCTTCAAGACCTTTTTCAACCTCGTGATCCTAACTCCTGAGTTCCTGATTGATCCATGGCAGGTAGCTCACATGGGTGCTGTAGTTTATCTGAGCCGGAGCGGGGTGTTGTGAAACTTTCAGTGCACAGTGACAGAGACCAGCCTGAGCCCTGTGAGGACTCGGCATTTCTGAAGATGAAGCTTCCTGTGAGTTTCACCCATTTTTTGGCCAGGAAGATGAGTGTGAGGGATACTTTGTGCCGCTTGCTAGGTTGCTAACTGGGTTCATTTCTGCTTGGGGAGAAATACTAAAAAAAGTCAAGGCAAGGTCATGGAGAACTTAAATAGGATGATACCCACAGCTGAAATGAGAAATAACTAGTGAAATTCATCTGTGTGTTGCTTTCTGAGCTTTAAATTGTGTGTTATCCAGCCATTAATGTGCCTCACTCTAAGGCAGCGGATGAACTCTGCTTTGCAAGGCATGTGATGAGGCTTATCTCCTGAGCAGAGGTTCACAGTTTGGTCCCAAAGGAAACAATACCTTCATTATCTTTCGGGGTCCTCATCGTGGCACCCTCTGGAGAGGTGTGCTCGACAAGGGATTGCACGCGGCAGTTTCCACTCACACACAAAAAAAGAAAAAGAGTAATTCCCACTGCAACAGGGATTCACGTGAAAAAGTCTGTGTCCTGACTTATCTGGGCGGTCAGGCTAGATAATCCAAAGGTTCCCAAAGGGTATTAAAATCTAGGAGTTGTTAATACAGAACTACGATGCATCTCTCTCAGTATTATGAGATGGTGCAAGGTTATATCCATCCTTGTGCAGAGTATTGCTGAGCAATTTCAGAAACAAACTGCTGTTTTGGGGTGTTATTACCATTTTCTCCAGAGCAGAGGGAGCTCAGAACTAAGTATTGCTCCACCAGGGAGGAGCGATTTATTGGATGATCTCTCTGAACTCCCAGTCTTTTCCTTCCCAGCTCCAATATCCCGCACAAGAATGGAAATACTTTGTAGGCTTCATCTTAATAGGGACTCCCCCACCCCAAAACAAGATCTTTATCCAAAGATTTTAATTAATTGCAAAAGTTAAAAATAAATCGTGCTGGAGTACCATTGATAATCCTCCTAGGCTGGCTCTCATTCATGTTAATGTGTAATACAGCCACAGTAAGATTTAATTTTAACCATAATTATAAAAGTTTGAAATTAAATCTTACTAGGGATGTGTTCTCCATTAATATGGACAAAAACTGATCTGGGAGGATTATTATGGGGGACACAAGAAAGATTTAATTTTTAACTTTTATAATTAATTCAGAAATGTGATAAAGGATTTTGTTTCAGGGGAGGGGGAGTGCTCTCCAGACCACTAAGACATCCCAGCAGTCTTTCAGAGCCATCTTAATTACAGCCACAAAGAATTATTTGTTAGAGAATAGTGGTCAGGAGCTCAAACTGCTTCTTTTATCCAGAAATAAATGTGCAGGCACTTTGGAACTTCCACTGAAAGAAGCACCACTTCGGTGAGGCAAGGAGCTCAGAGGGGCATTTCTCTTTCTCTTTCTCTCCCTGTGTGTATATATATGTTTGTGTGTATGTATATGTACAGATACATAAACATATAGAAGCAGAAACACACATATTAAAGTGTATATAGATGTGTAAAGATGTGGTTTACATCTACGTGTGTAGGTACATATATAAAACTTGTAAAAAAAATGCATTTGTTCTATGCATTTCTAATACTTTATACACACACATCCACACAGATGGACACAAATATATGGACAGCTCTTCCCATAAGAAAAGGAAGATGCTGCAATAAGGCAAAAAGAAGATTAATGGGAAACATTTCTTTCAACAGTTGCAATTGTATTTGGCTGCACTGAATTTCAGTGCGTTTGTCAAGCTGCACAGCAGGCAGAGGGCAGAAATCAAGTGGATCTGTAAAATTTTCTGTCGAGGATCGGGTTATGTCACAATTAAAGATGCATGAAAGAGATTAAAAGGAATGAAGTATTCATTTCACAGGTACATGTTTAAGAACCAGCTTTGGCTCTAAATTGCAATTCTTCTCTGAAATACTATGCTTTGATGACTTCCTGTTCAGTGTATCTCAGCAACTTCCACGTCAAATGTACATGATTTTCCAGTGCAGAGGTGTTTTTTTTTTTTTTGAGTCCAGCTTGTGGTCACTTACTTTCCTTTTTCCTGCTTTGCTTTTTTTCTGTGTCTCCAGTGTTGAAATTTTAACATTCAGTCTGAAAATTCGAGAAGATTCTTCCCTTTTTCTCATGCCAAGAAATGTGATTGAGTGATGAGTCTTGGTGAGGATGCACAGAGTTCAGAGCCAGGTTTAAATCCTTATCCTGACAGTTCTCCATCAGTTGGGGTTACTTTTAAATTTTTCAAAAAAAGGTGGTAGCTCTTTGTACTTTATTGAGAAAGTATGTATTTATTATAGTATGAATAATAAAAAGACTTTTTTTATTATTACGAGTGTTATTTTAGTTTTGAAGGTTGGGGGGTTTTATATTTTCTCATAAATTTTACCAAGTTTAATAGCAGAGTAGAAGAGTAACTACAAATCCTTTTAACTTTTATTTTTAACAATCACTTCAAAGAAGTTTGGAAGCATGAAAAGCAATATTCCCAAAGAGTAAAAATATGTGAAGTGTGACGAACACTTTTGCCAAAGTCTGAATCCTTGAAAATATTTATCAAGCTAGTCTGACTCTTCCTCCTCATCTTAATCATTTCACAAAATACATCTACTTATGTCTCCCCTAATTAAATAATTATAGAAGTAAAATCTGTACAACTCCATCTTCCATTCCTTAATTCAGTGAAATGTTTAATGTAGCTTGTATTTTTCGTTTATATTTTAGTCTTTTATGAGCATCTGCTTTCATTTTTTATTCTCCTTTCTACAAGTAATCAGGTTTGGACCACACTGTAAAACACATTATTATGAAATTCTGTAGTAATACAGGGCAGATTCTTCCTGCATTAGCACCAATAACCCTTCCTCACTCAGGGTAATGCACATTTACGTTAGTAAGGTCGCAAAGTGGCCCCAAGTAACTAAACAGTGCCGAGTGGAAGAGCATTTTCAGATAGAAATGATCTTTGAACCACCTCTATAGTCTTTTGAACCTCAACTTGACGGTGGGTTGTGCTAGGATACACAGAGCAGGCTACTTTAGACTTCCACCTAACTGTCTGTGAGACCAGAAATTGGTATTTCCTAGAAAAAAAGGAGGGTTTTTTGTGCAGTGTGTGTCTCTGGGAGAACACCCTTTGCGTTGAACACTTGGCTGAAAAGTATGCACAGGCCGTGTGTTACTTCTGCCCTTGGTAGTGAATTGAGTTATTTCACTTGCCTAGTTACCAAAAACTCCCAATATTGATAGTTCCTTCCAGTGGTCTGAGGTGGGAGTGGCGGTTTCCCACCTCATCATTTCAGAGAGGAACTCTTCAACTGACGGTAATGTGCTAATAAAAGTCACCTCAGCTCTGCCACATTCCCAGCAAAATAAATCTGGAAGCATTGTAGAGCAAAGCTTCTGCTGGTCTCCCTTGTTTGCTGCTGTAGATGCTGATGGGCTCTTTGCAAGCCATTTTTGTGTGTCTCTGCAGAAAACGTACAAATGGATGCAGCAATAGAGGACAAAAAGAAAAGGTCTAAATTCGGTAATTAAGTAAATATTTGACACCTTTTATAGTTACGCATACTTCCATTTTAATATTATTTGTGACTAACAGCTGCTGTCCTTTACAAATAATGATAATAAAATCAAACTCTCAAGGAAAATGCTTTTTTCCTTTTTTTTTTTTTTTTCCTTCAGGGGAAGAATTTGTATCTTGATCAACAGCACAACATACAATAACCTCATTTGTTTTGTTTTGTTTTTTTTTTTTTTTTTTTACATTCTACTGTTAATACTTTTGTACAGGGCACAATTGTGTTCTGTTACAGGCTACTTGAATGTTCAAACACAGGTTGACAGAGATGGGGAAAGCCTTGGAGTGTGCCTATTGACTTCAGTGGTCTTTCACTCTGGCCCATAAGTGGTTATATGAGAAATAGCATTAGTACAGAGAAAGGCTATAAAGTAAAACTGTGTTCTTAGGGTGCACTTTACCTCTTTAGAACTATGTACTTGAGGAAATCTTGCCTTCATAGTCACTTCCATCACTACACTTACTAAAATTCATGTGTAGAATGAATGAAAATTAGAGATTTTTAGGTAATATATTCTGAGGATCTCAAAGTTTCTAAAATAAGTAATAACAATTGTTCTCCTGTTACTAAATGAGACATTGGACATGGTATATTATAAAAACATTACTGTAAGATACTTTAAAATAGGGTTAACGCCATCTTTATTGTGCTCAAACTGATGGGAACATGGAATTTTATCAGAGATAAAAAGTTTCCTGATTAGTTGCCTGAAAAGCAGGTGAGAGACTGATGGGATGCAGCGTAAGAAAATATTGCTCATGATTTCAACAGAGAAAGTCTCATCTCAAAAGGAAGCCTTGGATGGCCAGGATTACTGCTGTTCATGGGCTCAACAGCTGCAATTGTTGAGTCATGAACAAGGGGAAACTCAAGCTTTACATGTGGTTTCTCAGCCAGGGGCCTACTGTGTGTATTGATTTTTTGAAACCTGCTTTTGCTAAGTATGTAGCTGAAATCTCCTAGTGATTTCCTTGTATTTGGGGAAAGAGTAGTCCAGCAACATTGACTTAACCCCTCTGAATACTACTTCTTTCCACCTTTATCATCAGACACAGAATGATGAGCCCCTACGACCGAACCTCATGGGACCCAGCAATTACAGCCCGGTTGCACATGCACTGTGTGCTGTCCGTGTCTTGGCGGGCAGGCACTTTTGATTGAAAATGTAGTTCTTGTGCCAAATTAGCCTTAATAAATTTAATATATTTATTTAGTTATAACACATGTCCAATTAAGTCTAACTTAAGTCGAATGGAATAAAATTATAAAAGAAGTTTTTCCTCCAAAACAAAAAAGCTGAGTTAATATTAGTCTGTCCCTTCTGGCTGCAAAATTTCAATACATGTCTTGTGTCTTGCATTTGTCATTACCATAGAGAAAAAACTACAAAATAATAATACTTTACCTTGCTATAATACCTTCCATCTGAGTACATCTAATTGTCTGATGAACAGTAATGAATGAAGGCATGCATCACCACTGTGAACTTGGGAATGTATCTGGTTTATGGACAAGGAAATTGAGAGAGCATACAGTAACTGAGTCAGCTAAACTCGCAGAACATGCTGTTAACTAATTTAGGAACAGATCCCAGAAATTTAGATTTGACCACTTACACATAGTTCATTCCTATTGTAAGAGAACGAATGTGATAATGTGTGACTGTCCTCTCTTCTTCAACATTCCTAGGTTTCCAAGGACCTTCCAAATAACATCTAAAGCATTGTGTTCCATAAAAACGCACCGAGCAGTGAATTTTGAAATCTGTGCATGCCAGTGGAATTACATTAGATAATGACTGACCGTTCAACTTAAAACGCGTTGCACTACGGTGTATACATTTCGCTGCCTAGCAAAAGGGAAACGGCGGTAATTTCAGGAAGACCCTGACCTCATCAGAAAATACCAAAGTGCTTCTAAATCTTCAGCCTCACTATAAAAAGGGAGAAAAAAAAAAAAAATGGTAAAAGATATTTTATTACAGGGTCTCCCCTTCTGTCTCTTTGGCTTTAAGCCAAAGTACACTATGAAGTAACAGTTGGAAATGACCTCCACTCCTTCAAGCGTGTTGTTTCTTTGGTTTGGCTTAAAATTAATCATGTTTAAAAAGAAAAAAATATTGTCGACATTTCTTGGTAAGCCCCAATTTTTACTCATACTGTGGCTCTTTGCCAGCATCTAATATGACATCAGAGTGATGTGAATGTTATTATGCAGTACACATTGGAACTGTAATACATTGCTGTGATGATATATTAAACATTGACATGGAACCTGAATATATAATTGGCAGTGACAAAAGAAAGCATGATTTAATATCTTCCATGCCACTCTCCCCACTCAAGTTGCTCAGGGTCAGGCCTTCTCAGTGCATTCTCGTTATTTCCAGTAGAATATCCTGATGTTCAGCAAGTATTTAGGGGAACCTACAAGAGCCTCTCTGTTGGATATGTTTTGTACATAATACAACAGTCAAGAGATTTCTAATATGACAACTTTCTTATAAAGGAAAGCCTTCAAAAGAGATTTTCCACCCTTGTTGTATCTAGAAGATAGGACAACGATTAGTTAAAAATTAGGTCATTTTTGTGATAATATTAGGCGCTAGATAAGCTGAAAATATATCATTATTTGGTCTTTGCAAAGGCCTTCAACTAATCAGTGCATGTGTTGAGTTGTTTTTAAGTTGTTTGTATTTGATTTGTTCTAAGAACTACATATTGTATTTATACCCTTTGGGTATAAACTGTCCTTTACATTTTTACATACCCAGCCGAACATTCCTTTTCCCATAGTGTCTCCTTGGCTTTTATTTCTCATAGTATTCAGCAGAAATGTACTCTGTCAAACACAGCCAGAAGATATCATACCCTTGAGGAAAGTTGAGGCTTCATGTTCCCATGAAATTCCTCCCCCCTCCTCACTTGTGCTGAAGTGAAGATATCTTCCCAGATGTTACTCCCTCTTTCTATATTCCTCAGCACCAAGTTTGAGATTTCCACCTTTTGAGCTGATTCATCTGTAACCGTCTTCTTTCCTTCTCAGCAAAAACTGAGTAGGGTACCTGAACTATTCAATTATATCTTTTTTTTTTTTTACATATTAGAGCCTTCTCTCCATCTTGCACTGTTTAGTCAAAGGGAAAAAAAAAAACATTTGCTGTGCAATAATAAGAACTGTAGTTCTACAAAGCTGAAGTTCCTGAAGGGACTCAAACCATTGCCATGGCTTTGTCATGCAAGTTCTGCATTTCTGTACATGTATAGTTTTCTGCACTTACCTTTGTGCCCACTTTTCCAAGAGAAAAGTAAGCTGAATTTTCTAAGAGACTAGTTTATGTTTAAAGGCTTCCTTTTTTGCATTACTCATATAAATGAAAGAACAATGACTCCTACCACCACCATGATGTAGCTTATTTCTTGTCTAAGAAATCAGCCTTGTTGGCACGGTTTACTGTATAAGCCCGTGGTTTCCATTGGCACGGAAGCAAATTCTTGTGGGCCACCTTCAAAGGCTTTTTCGTACTTTTCCCACCTTCCTGCGGTGCTGGAGAGTTTTATTAGGGCACCAGTGATGTATCTGGTAGCAATCTAAATTGTGATTAGCCAATGGAATTCTGCATTTCCATTAATGCTGAAGCCCAATGTCCCCGAGATTTATATCCCTGAATCTCTCAATTGATTTATAACCTGGTAATCCTTTTATCCCCATTTATATGCAGCATAACTTGATGTAAGTGCTAGAATGTCTCCATTAATCGAATTCAAGAGTGTTGGACTGAGAAACTGGGCTAAAAACTTTTAGGCCATACTGAAAATACACTTTGTGTCAAAGGAAGCTAGCAGGTAATATGTCCTTGAGTTGCTCCATCTTTACGTTCGCTCTTAAACTAAATGAAGAAGAAAAAGATCTACCAACTATTAATGCTGTATTTGGAGTGTTAAAACGTGTTAAAATATCTCATTTTGCACACTGAGTACAGCTCCGTTGCCCAGTGGATTGCAACGCAGCACAGCCGGAGGGGAGCTCCATGGGGACTGCGTGGTTCCTATAAGCTGTGGTGCAGATCTACCAGCCTGGTCCCAGACACAGCATAGTGTTTTTGTAGGGCTGCCCAAATCCCACTGAAATTGATGAGAAATAGGTAGCTGGATTTCAAAAAATACCATTGGAAACCGATTCCATCTCCACCCGGTTTAGGTGTCTGAATGTGCCTGTTGTTAAGAACCAGGAAGTTTTTCTTTCCTTGTCTCAAATCATGCAGTATTAACATTTTTCCGTGTTGCAGCGCACACAAGTGTGGAGTCCCAGCACTGCTAATTTTAATTATGTGAAAATTTAATAGTTACTGCAGCTTTGCATTATTGCTACTCCTTCTGTGCAGACTTAGAAATTAGCTGAAAACATCGCTTGTAAGAAAACCTGTGTAGCTTCTCTGAAACAATGGCTCACCAGCAGCAGCCCCTTTGATAACCTTTAGCGGCCATGTCTGCAGAGGATGGGGGGAGTCCCATGTTACGCTTAAATCAAATATGTGGCACAGCAAATGGAGGAACTATTAAAATATATTTATTATTCATTATTAGTAAATTGCCTGCATGTGGAGTACTACAGAGTAGCAAACTTACAATTTTGTTGACTCATTAAAAGTCTACGGTGTGATGTCCTGCAAAATCCAAATTTGTATTTATAGCATTAATTTTAAAGCTCCATTTAAGCAATTACATCTGTGTATTACATGAAAAAGATGCAGAACAAAGGTAAATCTTACAGTATGCTGGAAATTTGCTAGCTGAATACGCTGCTGTCTGTCTTGAGATTTAATGTGCTATTGGGATAGAACCTGATTTAACCCAGAAATTTACAGGTGAGACTGTGGAAGATAATGTGTGCCACTACTGAAGATGTGTTAATAAATTATAATTCTGCATGCTGTATGCATTCCAATTGCCTCTTTAGTAAATACTTAACACATTAAAGTCTGCCAGAAAATCAGATGAAATGAAACCAATTTAATTCCTTAATTTGTATTATGTTATGCAATACTACATCATGTTGCATCCATAGAAACAAGAAATTGATATTTTCTGAATCAGATCTTCTGTTTCTCAGCACTTTGTTAACATGCTGGTATCTTTAGGGAGAGAATAATAACTTTCCATCTTTTGGATGTAATGTCTTCTCGCGCTGTGGGAGGAGAAAAGGAGTAAATAACAAAAAAGGAGGGCCATCATTCCTGCCCTCCTGTGTTATGATGACGAAGCTATACTGCTACAATAATTATAAGAACTTAATTGTCAGGACTGTTGTAGTTAATGATAAAATTCTACCACTTTTCATCCTCAACCTGCTTAAAATTTACTGTGAGCACTTTAGATGATTAAGTTGTTTAAAATTAAACATGTACACCAATACATACAGCATCAGGGAATTTCTTTAGCAAATATACAAATAAAACCAACTGACCACAGCTAATCCCCCATGAGGGAAAAATGCTCTTCTGATCACTGCATGCGTGGGCTGAGCAGAAAGGCCAATAGAAATTTGGGAAGTGTAATGGTGATCAGCAACAACAGCAACATCAAAGAGCTAATTCGTGTGAAAAACGGCCACCCAAAGGTCTCCGTTAACAGTTCCAAAAAGGCAATTCCATGACATTAACAGCAGAACCAGTTGAAGAATGAACTATCTGTGAACGTTCAAAAAAAAAAAAAATCCTAAATCACATTCTTTTGGTTTGAATGGAGCTCAATCTATAAAATTCTTGGGAATTCATTTAAAAAACAAACGACGACTCCAGACTTTGTGATTTTCTCTGTAGAAGAGGGGACTGGGAGCTGCTGTGAGTCTCAGCAAACAAAGTGAGAAAGGAAAGCAGACTTGAGCCCAGGTACCTGGACTACGGCCCATGACCCTGTGTGTGGATCAGGTTAAGCTCCTGGAGGGAACCGACACAAAATACATATTGGATGTCCTGTTTAACCTTATAACAAGCCAACAGACTTGTTTCTGAGTGAAGCCATAGACTATTTTTCTGGTCCTGCCTAAAATAAAAAGAAGTGGCATTGCAATAGCATGGACAAAAAAGTACATGAAAAGGATTTAAATATCACCGGGAGCACTTTTACTATGCTTTGTTGATCCTAAAACCATCTGAGTGACTACTTCAACTATTCATAATTCGGTTTTCTAGTTACTAAAAGAAGCCAAAGTCAAAAGAAGAACCATCTTCTGTGTTTTGGCTGTGTGCTGTATGAAATAATTGACTGTCTGATGAAAAACTGTCTTGTCGTATTTTGTAATAAAATAATATTTTTGTGCATAACTTGACCTGTCCTAGTGAGTTATGCTGCTCATTGTTTCATAGTAACAATTTCCAATGGGATTTTAATAATACTCTTGCTCTTACCATCTTGTACGATGTAAGCTGCTACATTCAATTTGTAAGAAAAATATTCAGGTATAAAACTAGATAATCTGTATCCCTTTAGAATAAAAAGTCACTTTGCCAAAATATTTTAACACATGAAATTGCTTCTTAAGAGATGTTTGCTATGATAAAACGACAGAAAACTACATTTCCATTATAATTATAACTGACTAGTGGTGCTAAGTTTTTATAATTTAAAGGTATTCTCAAATCTGACAGCTCTTCCATGTTGAATTATGCATTTCTGGCTCTTAAATAGTTCTGCTGGCATGAGACAGCTGAGATGAAGTTGTCTTTCTAAAATAATTGCTCCATGGAGCATCCATTATACCTTCAGAAAAAATGTATTACTTGACTTCTACAAATTATAGACTAGCCTATAATGGGTATTTTTGACAGCTATTAGCTTTTTAAAAAAAAATCTGAACAGTAAAATGAGTATTGATATCACTCTGCCGTGTCTTGCATGTTAATACCAACCTTTTCTGTACTCTTTTCTAAAGCATGATGTAATCATTAATTACAATAATATTGATGTAATTGCACTCATCCTAAACTCCCCCCACTGTAATAGCAATGTGTGATATTTTTTTTTTTTTTTTTTCCTTGCAGTAACATTCACTTCGTATTTCCTGTTCTTGGAAAAATTAAAAAACAAAACCCCAAACAGACTTAAGCACGAAATCCTGTGCTGTATTTTGACATCATCACTGCTCAGGATGGCTTGAGCGGAGAGTTAGGCTGTGCAGTCTCTGGGAGGCCGCAGAGATCTGACCTTTCGTGTGTAACATTCTGACGTAGCCCTTAGTACAGCAGGTCTAATCCCGGAGACTGCAGCTTCGCAAGTAATGCTAGGAGAGGCGTAGCAAGATGTTCTGGTGTCTGAACCTCCTTTTGTTGGGTGCCCAGAGCAGCCAACTGAGCTCAGGCACGTTTACCTCCGTCTGGTGTATTTACACGTTCAGATACTCCTTGCTGAGTTTAGTATTCATCAGTTTGCGCTATGGAAGTGCACGGCAGTTCACAAAGCATTTAAAGAGTTTCTGGGGTGGTGGTGGGGGAGAAAACAGAAAAGCCTACTGAACTTTTTCAAGAAGATGAGATATTCTGTATGCTAAGTGTATATTGTTCGTATTTTATTTCGTAGGCTTGTATCTGGAAAGAGTATCTATGAGATCCGACGCCTGTCTTCCTACTTTGCCAAACTGCCTCCTCACATAAAGAGGAGAAATTCTTCAAAAGGCAAGCATGGTACTTTCATACATGTGTTAGTTTTGTGAATTGAGTGGTGAGGACAGGGTGGTTACGGACAGAGCATGTTTCGTGTCTTTTGGTAATATTGCTCAGCTCTAAACTATAATAACATGATTATAATATGCAAAACAGATGAACTTTCATAATTACAGTTGAATATATTCATTTACAGTGAAGTTAACCACAATAATAAGGGAGCGTACGAGGTCTTCTGCACTCTGACCATTGCACATCGGTATTGTGGCGTGGTACAGCTGGGCTGTGACTGATCCACACTTACATTTATTTGAGTATTTGGTGCTCGAGTGAGAAGTGTGTGTCTGGGAGGCTCTGGTGTCTGTTGATCTGGGTGGAGAGGAGGAAACAGAAGGCATGGCTGGGAGGATTATTCCTGCCCTAGGACTATTTGGGCATAACTGGATGCTTCTACCAAGTCTTGGTGTGCTAAGCCCTTCCACTGCTGCCTGGAGCCTCCCAGGAAAAGCATCAGAACCTGCAAGAGCAGATCAGCTGGGAGGAAACGGTGAAATCAGGCTGAGTTGCTGTGTGAATCAAGGAGAAACCCACTACTGGGTTCGATTTCGCCTACGTGCTGAGAAATTTTACCTTGCATAAAAATCACCCAGTAGCCAGGTCAACCATCTGAGATGTTCGTAAGAATAACAAAAAAGGTGAGGATGTGTAGCCTCCGTTCTAGTGATGCACAGGGATAGCTGAATAGCAATGAAAGGTCCACTTATGGTAGGACCCGCAGCTATTTTCAGCGTCCATTGATTTCTTGTCACCATCTTAAGTGTAAAAATCAGCTTGTGAAGAGCAGTAAGAAAAAAAGGACCAGATTTCCTTTTCAAAGTAAATATTTCCCTTTTCACAAAATAATCAACACTCCAACTATTTTGAAATAAAGTTAATGTTGTTATAAGAAACATTAACAACCGTAGATGTTCCCATAGAACAAAGTCCAAAAATTCCATTTTAATCTCTCAAAAAAATGGAACGGCGCAGTAATCAGTGTAGTACAAACCATATTTAGAAAGGCTACAATTATTACATAATACATCATGAAGACCCCCTAGAGATGGTATTACCAGAGATTATAGGCTACTTCTGAAAGCCATTAAGGATCTATTAGTTGCCAAACTGGTCCATCCATAACTTTCAGTAATGTCCTCTCTGGAGCATTACTTTCTTAGCACATGATGTCTGTAGTAGGGGAACTTAAGCTTTCAGACCATGACTGTTGAAAGAAAAAGTAGCCTTAGCATCTTGTCTATTTGTAATTAATGCTTTTATTATATACTTGACCCAAGTTTTACAATTATTGGAGGAATTAATCAATGTATCTGCTGAGATTTGTGGGTTTTATTTGTTTTGTTGTTGTTTTTTTTTGTCACTCTCCATTAGGTATTTTCTGAAGCAAAAGTCGTTATACGTATTTCTACATTAATGGAAGTCCATTGGACTAAATATACAGTAAAAAAACAAGTTCAGAATTTGGCACAGATTTGTGAATTGGAACAAAAAAAGTGGTGTGAAATCATAAAAAACGCTCTCTTGGAGAGTCGTGTTTTCTTTCAGCAGGAATGCTTTAAAGGTTATCAACTCTTTGAACACATGATGCATGACAAAAGACTTGATTATAAATTTTGGGAAAGGAATACTATTGTTTTAGAGCCATGAGCCAGTATCTTATTACACTAAAGGCTGCAGACGAAGAGACCACAGCACGTACAATGGTATAAATTGAGACTGCTGCAACTTTTGTAAAAGTCTGAATTTTTTAAAGTTTAAACTTATTAAAAATTTATTGAAAATGAATGAGTTTTCATCTATGAAGTAATACTCTTCAGCATTTTTGGTATTTGTGAAGAGATTATATGCAACTGGATCTTTTGGTGTATTGGAAGCCTCTTGCTTCTTGATCCCTTCTCTTTTCTCATTTAAGCACGAGGAATTTCAGGTTTACTTGTGAGAGTTTCTGAAGTGGTCCATGTGACATCTTAAATGCTCTGTCGTGTATCTGGTTTTACTTGCAGTCATTCACCTAATATTTGTTACTGTTTTGAATATTTAGATCAAACGTGTTTTTCTACTGCTTTGTAAAGGAAATTTCTGCGGAATTAAGCATTCCTCGGAATTAATTCTCTTGATTGGAGGATAAAAAAAATCCATTTTTCTAAAAAGTTTACAAGGTAATTAAAACAAATGAATTCTTGGAATGGTTGCACTGTTGTTAGTACATAGAGAAACCATGGTATTTTAACTTGGTGTCTGGCTGGTCCCGTTATGTTGGCATAATATACAGAGTGGTTGAACACCTGAGGATATAAATGCATTCATTAATAAATTGTCATACTGTGCAGGTTGCTAAGATAAGGTGTGCATAGAACAATAGCAAATCATTACTGTTATGATTTGCATCCCCTTTGCAAAAGAATAAATGGCTGCACAAGGTGAAAATTGGTGAAGGTCCAGGCCCGTGAGCTTTTCTAAGCAACAGGATACTAGCTCTTATTTGGGGGATGGTATAAAAGGCCTTCAGCGGAGAAAAGTGTACGGATTTTGAAGTTTGTTTTATTCTTTGCCGTAGGTGTAAAGTCAGGGCTGTCCTAGACCAAGTGGGCCTTCAAATCGTTTATTCACTGGATAGTAGTGTGTCCTCTGTGTGTGAGCGTAAGATTTTCCCTAGCCCCCCACAGCAGCAGTGAAGTAGTGTGTGGGATGTTGGCTTGTCACCCTTTTATTGCAAAAAAATCAAGAAATGCCTGATTAAGTCAGAGAAAAGTTACTGCATTATTAAAATGGGTGAATCAATTTTTTCTTTCTTATGGTTTGTCAAATTTATAAAATATTATATTTCTCTTCAGATAGAGTTACATACTGTGTAGCTCAGAGATAATCCCTATGGTCTTGGCATATGTTACTTAATTGTCTCAGAAGGAAATACCATAAATACCATGCTGTCATCTCCCATGGGCATTTGCTCATCTGTCACAGTGGGAGCTCCAGACTGGGTGAGGTGCTCTAAGACATTTCTTAAACTATGTAAATCACAGCCATTTCTCCTTCCTACTTCCCAAATGGTCAATTATGTATAAACATGTGTTAATAAAAATTTGCTTCTTTTGCCTCCGAGGTACACACCCAGAAAGCTATGTGAGTATGATAAAGTATAAATGCCATTATTATGTGATTCAACCTATGACATAAATTAGTGATTTAAAATGCCGACATAGATACGCAAGTCTGTCGGATTCAGGCCCAAAGTAGAAGCAAAACAAAACTATCAATAAAAGTCATTAAAGAAACAGGAGAAGTTCCTGTGTTTCTCTCATTCTTTTTTAAGGAAACTCTTTTATAGCTACCTACAAGAGAAAAGCAATTAGAAGATTATGCTGAAAGTATGCTACAGGCTATTTAACACATTTCCTGCTTAATGACCTCTGTACAGGGTCAGTTGCTATACAAGACAGAAAACAGCCAAAGTTGAAGGGATAAAGACTGCAAACAACAATGGTGAATATTGATACAAATAGATAACAGAAAAGCAGCTAAAAAGGTGAGCTGTGCTTAGCCGTATCAGTGACCAACCAGGGGAGCCCCACGGGGTGTAAGGAAAAGACCTTATACTACATCAGTCCATATTGTCGGTGTGTATTTTGTCTTCAAACAACCCGTGGCAAGCACGTCTTATTTATCAGATACTCATTTCCCAGTCTAAATCAGCTCCTGGACTGTACTTACGTAGGTCATCGTGGCTAGTTTGAAACAATCTCTGACTGAGTTTACCCTTATCTGTATTTAGGGTATAGCCAGTCCATAAAGTATTAAAACTGATGGCACACTATTGATCAATATTCCTTAAATATCTAATGGTGAAACATTTCTGATGTACTGGGATATTGAATCAGCCACATGTATCGCTGCTGTATTGATGGTCAGTATGGAAAAAGTGTTGGATCACATTATGGACAATTTTATATCCTTTCTTTTTCAGAGATAATAGCACTTGAGAAACAGGTGTACACAAACCAAGTGTCTTCAGAGTATAGATCTACTTACATAATTTCAGAGGCAAGATGAGAAAGATACTGCATGCATATTGCACAAAAGCTTGGTCTGAAAATTACTTAGAAGCACTGAGGTTCAGTCACACGTAGGAAAAAAGGTGTGGTGATATTTTGTGTGTGTAGAGGTACTTTCTATAGTTTTTGTTAAAAAATTGAAGGTGAAGATAAATAAGGTGAAGAAGGTAGCATTGAATTCTAAAATAACGCTTTAAAAATTGGGGCCAGAGCATCACGTAGATCTTATGGCGGCACGGCCGAGGTGCAAGGGACAGCGGTGAAGTGAGGGACATGTCACTCCCTTCAAATTGACTCCTTCCTCCAAATCTCAAATGCAAATCTGACAGCCTGGTAATCCTCTTTCTTCCCGTTTCCAAACAACAGTAGATACACTCTGAATTCAGGCTTCTCTGTTGGGGGTCACTCTCTTTTTCCCAAGCCCTCAGAAAACTTTCACGGTGCAAATGGCTCTTTTTACTAGAGTGCTTTCATTTGGAAGGGGGGATTTGAAGCAAAGTAATTTAATTTTTATTTTCCCATTCATGTTTCATAGCTTAACAAGCATAAGTGCACTATTCTTTATTTTCGTGGTAAGAACTCTCTGCATTAAATATCTGTGTGTTAACAGTACCAGAAGGAAAAAGGATAACTAGCTGGAATTGTTGCTTTTCTGATGCTACGACTTTTTGGCTCATACATACAGGGTCAAATAGATAGTGTGAATGATGATGAATGTCTATGTTTCCCTTCTCTCCTGAAGAAAAAAATGTGCAGTGTAATAGAAGTCATTTGAATTTATTACCATTCATCAAAGACGGCTTTTGGCAGCATTTTGTCACCAATGAACTCACTGGCATATAAAAACCAGTACATGTGCAGTTCTGTGAAGCAGGAAAGGAAATTTGATGGGAAGGCCTATTACATCACTCGAGCGAGTATTTTTTTTTTTTTTTTAGCCAAATAAAATTGTGGAGGCGCCATTCACATTGCTGTAGCTAAAGGCCATCATAAACCACCCCCCCTTTTTCATGGTGTTGTTTATCATTACTGAGCCATTAAAAACTATACTACCTTTAAAAGTAGCACGTTGTGGAGGACTCAGCTTGGAAAGGGGAATGTGTCTGTGCATTTTTAAACTGGGGAAACTATTTGTCAGTTAAAAAGGTCAAGCAGCTAATATTTATTTACATTGCTCAATTTTAAGACCATTGTATCTTAATGTTCTGCATATGCTTAAGCCTCTATATATGAGGAGTATTTTAAAATGTCCATTTGTCTTACTGTTCCAAAATCTAGTTTTGTGGGAAGACATTAACTTAATAGTAAGATATATTATGTCATGATCACACAGAGACAATTTTACATACTCAGAATAGTAGCAGGGAGCTGGGAAAGCTACATACATCCTTGCTGCTTGTGTGGGACTGGAAAAGTAAGTCCCAGCACCTTTTAGTAGTCACAACTGTATGAAGCACCACTAATATCTATGCCATTACAACTGCACTTAAACTGATAGTAGTAATGAATAGCCATAATTTTATTGTAAACCCATGATTTGATTTGCTAAAGTGTCTGCAGAGACGAGAGAGGAGATGTGCATCCTTGAGTCATACAATGCTATTTTCCAAACAGCCATCTAAACGTGGAACCCTTTTATCCTTCCCATATCCTTCATTTTATATGATCTCAGAAAATCTTGTTCTCTAAGCTATACGATGATAAGCCCTTAAAATGCGGTTAATATTGTAGTGCAAGTAAAATCTTTTCCCGTGAAGTAGGTGAGGTGTTATACTTTCTAGCAGAGAGGCAAATGTCTTGATAGTTTTATTGTGTCACCGTGATGTAAAATTATTGAACAAGATTATCTGAACACAACATTTTCCCTGTGCGTTTCATGTAGGGAAGTCAATGCAATTTTAATTTTTCATTTCAAACCTTTCGCTATACCTTCTCTGTCGAGAAACTTTTATTCCATCTTTAAGTAGCATTATTCATGTCCTTGCGTGTTACAGAATTAGTTAAAGCACCTAAATGATGACATATTAAAATGAATAAAAATAAGCATGGTGGTATGTGTTATAAAGCAGTCCATCTGTACTGGTTATCTGATTATGGGATATTCATTCCCTGATCAAGGATGCAAATTGCATCAGCTGCTCTGTGACCTTCAAAGTCTAATTATTCTTAGTTAATATTAGGCACCTGAATTTTAAAAAGAAAATATAGACTGTGTGTACTTGTGATTGAAGACGAGAAGTGTCAGTATATCACTATTGCTAATTTAAGTCCAGTTAAAATGTCTGATGAACCATATGTAAACATGAATCATGTGCACACTTTATTATAGTGTGCTACATTACTAATAGAAGAAAAATGAGGATTTTACATGATTATGATATAATTTAAAATTTTAGCAGCATAAGGCCAGCATCTTACCAGAAATCTGCAATCAGAAGATTAATAACCAAAGGCAAATAATAAATAGTGACACATGTTAACAGGACCCCTGTCATTTACCTCTCCTGTTTTATTTAGCGTGCTGTGAGCAGCCTTACCCCTCCGTGTGATCCCTAATTCCTGCCTGACGTATCAGCAGGTGCTCGCTGCTGTGTGGGTGGTGTTTGCCATTGCTCTCGATGACCCGCTTGACAACCGCTTGTTCTCTGCCTGCCTCCGAGAGCAGATGTCCAAACCACAGCGAGAACTTGCAGAGGTGACCGTTTCTCAGGGTGTTCAGTCCTCCAGTCCAACACGAGCTAAGGAATGTCTGAAAGGGTAGAATGGGTGAGAAAAGAGGAGAATAGGTTGTAAGAGGAAAAGCAGGGGATGTATAAGGTGAATGTTGGAGTGGTAGTGTGCTGTATGAAATGTGGTATCCAGTTATGTAAAGATACTGTAGACGCCAACATGACTATCCTGTCACACACAGCCTCTGCTAAGGTGAGATCGGTGCCGATCTGAACTGGTGGGAGGTGAAACAAGTGGGAGGATGCAGGAGGAGGACATGTGCTGGAAGCTCACTCTTACTTTATTACAAACTGAGTGATAAACAGAGCTGCGGCTGAAGTTGGCTACCTAAACAGATTGCATCCACAAAAGTCTTGCTGTTAGAGATTTTTTTGAGGGGACCAAAAAAAGCGAGGTTCCTCCTTTCAAAGTCTCCTTTAAAAAACCCTTAACGTGGTGTAAGTAAACGGTAAAGGCTCAGAAACAGGATGATTTCGATTTTATGCTTTTAAAAGTTCTACCTTGGTGATTATTTAAAAGCCTGATTCCTGTAGCTGAAGCATTTGCTTTAGCAGTGTGTGGTTTGGGGCTACAGGACTTTGCCGTGGGAAGTTAACGTCGGTTGCGAGAGAGAAGAGCTGGGGAGCGGCAGCGAGTGCGGAGCCGAGTCTGGGCTTCAGCGCGTGTGGAAGGGAGTGTAGCAGCTGCCCAAAAGCTCCACTGCTCCTCATTTCTGATTCCATTTCTGTTGCTAAGGTGGAATTCTTTTCAATTTTCATGCACAACTGGCAGGATGAGGCAGGTTAAAAAAAAAGTATTGGAAGATAAAAAAAAAAAATATATATTTTGAAGTACTCCTCTATATTTCTTGCCTTACAGATACAGTAAGTCTGTTTGAAGCTGTAAAAACTCAGAGTTTAGTACTTGGTGGTAGCTGTCGGCATCAGCAAGGTATACAGGATGCTTGAGGGGCCAGGGAAGAGATGAAATGCCCTTTGTGGATCTCTACCTGTACTGTGTGGCTTCGTCCAGCAGGTACACTTTTCTCCTAAATAGCCTCACAATTACACTGGGAAAGAAACCAGCTTGCCTACCTCAGAAAGCTGCATATATATACTTTTTTTTTTTTTTTTTTCCTGCTAAAGCCCTAAAAAATGGTATAGAAGCGCTTAATACATTTGAAGAATACTAAAAATGCACTACATTTTCACAGGAGCTCTCATTATTACAGGATGAGTTAGCCTATCTGAATTAGAAATACATTAGCAGAGGGATTTGGGTAGACATGTCTATATGGATTAAACAGAGCTGCACTTTGCTTTCCTGAGTTTTTTTTTTTCCTTTTTTTTTTTTTTTTTTTCTTTTTCCTCTCCTCTCTTCCCTCCTCTCCTCCATCATAATGAGAGGTGATTGAATTTATTTGGGCAAAATCCAGCTGAACCCAGCCGAGGATATTTTCAGAGTTATCCTTTTCAGATACTTGCCATATCAACGAAGATCTGTTTTTAGGCCCAGTTATTTAAGGCTGCCTTAAAGACTAATGAAATATAGTGTGATGGATGTTACCCCGTTTCAGGGACTTTAAAGTAAGTTACTTTCAGAAATGGAAAAAAAAAAAAACCCTATAATCTTCAAGCCCCGCTTTGGTACGCCTTTCCAAGATCATACATTTATTTTCAGTAGTAAGATGCTCTATGTAATGTATATGTTAATCTTCAAAAAAAAAAAAAAAGGAAAAAGTTGCTTCTGAATTTTCCTAACTAAGAAGAGATCCATAATCGAAGAAGCAGTCTTGAAAAGCAGGGTAAGCACAGTTTAAAAATGCCTCTGTTTTCAGCCCTGTGAAAGGTAAGGTTTTTAAAAGCACCTAAGTGAATTAGGAGCAAAAGTGGAAATCCTCTCCCAGCTGTACAATAGGGCATTACCGCGCGCCAGTTTGTGCATTTTGATAACTGACATGCCGTAGTATTAGCATTTTGTCACTGTCTTCTTTGTGAAGCCAGATATATTTAGGCTTCTAAACCTGAAATCCTGCTTTGTATGCTCTGGAGATTAGAATTTTTTTATTATTATTTTTACAACACGGTATATTTAGGAAAATAGCATGACATCGGTTTGTCACTTTTTAGGTCATATTTGTATTATGGTTATAGGATGACCCACATATGTTTGCGAGATTTGTTTATAGACAGCACTATACAGTTATTTCTATTGAAAGCCCTTGAAAGTAACGAGTTATTATAAGTGACGTCCTTAAAGAAATAACTCTCTGACCTTAAATTTTTAAATTAAGACATAATAAACTAAATTTTTGGCTTACATATTTAGCCTAGAGTGAAATAAAAATCAAGTATTTATTTTTAAGATTGTTGGTACTTTTTTACTCAGTCTATATTTCCAAAATGCATTGAAGCTTTTTACATGTAAAAATACAGCACATTTTTAAAATCAAGTGAGTACAGTTGTTTCAAGAATTTTTTTAGTACTCATTTGTATTTCAGTGGTTTGACAATCGTCTTGTCTCTTCTGTTCAAGTGAAAGCATTACCTATCAGGCATAAAGAGCTAAATGCAATGCAATGCACCAGAAATATAATATAATGATTGCTAACTTTGTAGAGCATAAAGTAAATAAGGATGACAATGTAAAGGCCTAATTTACACCTGAAGAGGGCCAAAAAATGAGGAAAAAAAAATATTATGTCAGTTCTGGGTCTTCAGTTCAACCGCATATTCATACGGAGAAACCGCTGCTCAAATGAGGTTTAAGAATCTGACTTGAAAGGTCATGAAATTCAGATTTACATCTAAAATTCATCACATTGTTCCTCACTGTAGCAGAGATCTTGTAACAAGGAATGATGTTACGTCCAGTGCTTCATCTCTGGTCGCTCTGGAGAGCAAACCACTAAGTGGAATTCCTTTTGAGAACCATTTTATCAAATTGTTACAACTCTTTGGTCTGGGACCAAACACAGGCTGCATTTGTATGAGCTTCTAAAAGGGCTATTTTTTATTATTAATTTTTGCAATATAAATTTCTATATTTGAAACCACAATTCCCATATTTTTGCTCCTCAGTTCGGTTAAGAGAGGTAAAATGAAATGTTTGTTCTTCTTCACAACCTGCATGAACTATACTGGGGGAATAAAACGGTGTTTTGGTAAGAAAACTGAGGAATGGGTTAAAAACTTGCCCTTTCGAATGAAACAGAGCTATACTACAGATTTTCTCTTGGGGGTCTTTGTATACAAGGCAGAGTGCCGTCCCTGTAAGGAGACAGGGAGAAGGGTCTCTTCCCACGCTCGGGAGCTACGAGGATTTTCACAGCTTCGAGAAAGTTGATGCACACATCAGGAGAGCCAAGAATATCATCGCTTAAGCGCTTGCTTGCCTTTTTCTCAGTCAGGCAGAGCAGTGAGGAGAAGCTAGATCCTCCATGTCCTCCATATGTCCGTCTGTGATTCTGGTGCAAATTTGATTCCGAGTATGAAAACTTTCCAGGTTTATTCCTGTGTAAAGTTTTGATTTCAGCGTCTTGGCATTTTCAGTTAAAAAACATTTTGCTGGAAAAATCTTTATGCACTTAACGCAGAAAGAATGAAAACAGTGATGCAAAGACTGTGTCATTTAATACCTTTTTTTCCTTCTTTTTTTTTTTTTTTCACATGCAAGAAACCTTATTTGACGAAATTCAGCCCTCAGTGTTCAAGAAACTGTCTGCATTTTTTAACTATTTTTGTCTGTCGCTGGAAGAGTCATGGTGGGTGACGCAAGTGCAACAGCAGTGCAGAGTTTCTGCTATGGAAAAGGATAGGAAGGAGGGACTGGGGAGCAATGTAAACAAAATCTCAATTGCAGAAATAAACCACCAATTTACAAAAGAAGAAATATTTATCTGGACACCAATACTCTAGAAAATCCAACCACTTTTACGCTTTCCATTTCTGCAGTGTCTAAGAAACTCAGACTTCTGTTCAGTCCGTAGCACAAGTTTCCACGAATTGGGGATGCACCAATTATTCTCAAGCAGATACCCTCTAGTGAGAAAGGGAACTAGGCTCATCTACCAAATAGTTAGAATCTAATCACGAAGTCATCCCTCATCTATCATTAATCTTTCATCATTAAAAAAAAGTATTTTATCAACACTTTCCTAAGAAGCTCCAAAGCCCTATGTGCAAACGAATGTTATATCTATCTTAATGTCTTATATGTCATAACATATCCAAAAAATAATTCAAATTGGATGTTTTGTGTTAAATTTTGTGTCACTGCAATATAGGTATTAGTTCTTTGCCATGTGATAACTATTTTATTCTGAATTCCAGCTCTTCTTCAGCGCATTTTAACTGAGAACACATTTACCTCTTGTCAGTCTAAACTCACTATTCCTCTAAGAGAGGACGTTGTCCTCAAAAGGCACTTATTTTTGTGTAAACGGTGCATTGATTTCATACTTCTAGGTGTAAACAGAATGTGACCAATGCATTTCTAGTTGCATGTACTACTTGTATGAAAATATTTGGTGTAGGTTGCCTTAGTTGGCGAACTTTGTCAAGAAATACTCCCATAAAACAATGTCAATCATTATTCTGTCTTTGTTTCACCACATATTTAATTTACAATAGATTAGTGAAATGACTTCATTACAGGTATTTAGAGTAGATTAGTAAATTCGTTTGTGCTGATTGAGTCCGCATTGATTTGTGATGATTGGCTCCACAGCATATACATCTGGTGTGAGGCTGACCTGAAAAAATATAACTGTGCTGGGGCTGTCTTCCTGTTATAATTGTACGGGCTTACTTCGTTGGGTTACGTGTACATTATTGCAATTGAACTAAAATAGGTCTGTTTTTCACTGTGTGCAATTTAGTCATGCATCAATACATTTTTAATTAAAAGTGTATGACAGGTACAATAGTAGAGTACTCCAAATAATTTTCTAAAGCAGTCTGTTTCCTCAAAGACAGGTAATCAGAATCTGTCTCAGTTAGTCAGTGAATGTATAATTTTTTATTAAGATATATGATTAGGCATCTAAAAACTTTATGCTAAATTGTCAGACTTTGGTTGTAAGCCCCGTACTGTGAATATTTCAAGTTTTTAATAGCAAAGTGAGGCATTCTTCTTGACAGGAGAAAAAGATACTGCCAGACAACTTGATTAGCTCATTTTGCAGTAATAGTCAACATCAGAATAGCATATCATGATCTAAACGCTTGGATCACCTGGCTGGGTCCGTGTCAGGGACGGAGCTCTGGCAGATGGCTCTGGTAACGGCGTAGGGGTGTCTACTCCCAAGGTCAGTGGGACACCAGTGGAAAATGGATCGCTATTTCTCCACCGTTTCCTTACCTAACACCGTCAAAGAACTTGAAAAGAAGGGTGTTTCATGCGAGATCGTCAGGACTCTTGTGGGAGAGATCGTGGTCTGCCTTAAAATGGCTTTGTCCTATACGGCTGCCTTACTAGTAAGGTAAACGACTGTAGAAGGGTTTTCCCACCGAAATGACTTTAAAATGGTGTTATGAGGACGTAAAGCAGTTAGGATGATAAAAAAGGTTCAATAACCGTTTGACCTGCTGTAGCTTAAATAGCAGAGCTGGTCCTGGGATCTGGAAAGTCTGAGAGTCTTGACAGGAGTTGAGGGAGGTTCTAGGATGTCCTGACCTGTGCTTGGGTACTTGCCTGTGGCTCCGTGGCTGCAATGCCAGAGCAGGCAAAAATAAGCATGATTCTGTGCCCATTCGTTCCCCTTGTTTTGTTAAGCACTTCTCACTCTGCAGTGATATCATAGTGGTAGTAGAAATCAGGTATAAAACAAAACTGAAGGCAAATATTAATTTATTATACATATACAAAAAAGTATATATTATAAATATATGTATGTATTTATTATATGTTCACAATGCATAATGAATGCAATGTAATATTTTATTATAAAATATAAAATTAATAGATAAATAATTATTATACAACATTATATAATATATAATACACATATATATTATATATAATATAATATTATATATAATACAATATATTATATTATATATACAGATAGAGATATTCCAATATATTCTCTACATATCTATATAGGTGGAGAAACAACAAGATTTGCGTACCCAGAATAAATTAAAATAAAATTAGAATTAACACTGCAATGTTGTTCCTCATTCTATTGAATGAAATTAAAAAACACCAAAAGCCCTTTTTTTTTTTTTAAAGACAAAAAAAAAATCTCTGTTCAGATTCATTGTTCTGGTAAATGTGCAAAACAAGACAAAGCTGCCTATCAATCATTTCACCAGTTAACATCTTCTGCAGTTTCTTCTTACTATTTTGCCAAACAAAGGAAAAATGATGAGTAATATTTCTGTGTCCTGATATTTGTGCAAATTATTATTCTAGTTTTCTGAGGAGTGTAGAAAAGCTGTAGATACTCTCCCTGCCCAGATAATATTTTTTCAGTTCTGAGTGTTTGTAATGAGAGCACCCTGGAGGAGTTTCTCTGATATTAGTAGATTAAGGGTCATCACTTTTATTTCTACATGAATCTCATAAATAGACCTAGTTTTTTGAATATTTCATATTAGCATGGTATCCTTACTCAGAACATCTCAATTTTCCTTATTCTTTGCTTCCATTTAGCAATGAGAAACTTGGTAGAAATGTTTCTACTACTTGTTACTTGCTATATCAGAGGCAATTTGGCTTTTACCTGCGCTATGAATCAAAAGAGGTTTGTCCAGCAAAAGCTGATCAGAGTGTCTTGTGCTTTGCTATTTTTCCTGTTGTTAGAAATGGCTGAGAATGTCAGGGAAACAAAAAAATGTAATATACAGCTTTGTTCACTTTCCAGGATAACACTACAGTCTTTCCCAGCTATATGAGTGGATATCCACCTTGGTCTGTTCTGGTTATCTTCGCTCTTAGGTACTGTGGTCGGGAACGCCACAAAAAACACAAGCAGCTTGGTTTGTAATTGATTTAGAAAGGCTTCTCCTGGCTGTGATGATACCATGGTGAGTTAGCAAAGAGAACACAGTACCCTCAAAAAATCACTTTCCTCGTAGCTAAATGTATAAACCCTAACACTCGTTAATAGTAAATTAGTGGATGATTTTTGCAGGAAATTTTTAGAGTACACACTTAAGATTTTGGGTGACAGACATTTCCATGTCTAGAATGGTTTGGGCTGGAAGGGATCCCTCAAAGACCACCCAGTTCCACCCCCCTGCCCTGGGCAGGGACACCTCCCACCGGAGCAGGTTTCTCCCAGCCCCATCCAGCCTGGCCTTGAGCCCTGCCAGGGAGGGGGCAGCCACGGCTTCTCTGGGCAGCCTGTGCCGGTGTCTCACCATCCTCACAGGGAAGAATTTCTTCCTAACATCTCATCTAAATCTCCCCTTTTTCAGTTTGAAACTGTTATTCCTTGTCCTATCACTACATGCCCTTGCAAAAAGTCCCTCCCCACCTCTCCTGCAGCCCCTTTCAGCACTGAAGGCTGCTCTAAGGTCTCCCCAGAGCCTTCTCTTCTCCAGGCTGAACCACCCCAACTCCCTCAGCCTGTCCTCACAGGGGAGCTTCTCCAGCCCCCTGAGCATCTTTGTGGCCTCCTCTGGACCCGCTCAAACAGCTCCATGACCTTCTTACACTGAGGGCCCCAGAGCTGGACGCAGCCCTGCAGGTGGGGTCTGATCAGAGCGGAGTAGAGGGGGAGAATCCCCTCTATCGACCTGCTGCCCACGCTGCTCTGGATGCAGCCCAGGATATGGTTGGCCTTCTGGGCTGTGAGTGCACTTTGCTGGGTCGTGTTGAGCTTCTCACCCACCAGCAGCCCCAAGTCCTTCTCCTCAGGGCTGCTCTCAATCCACTCATCACACACTCTTTATCTGGGCTTGGGATTGCCCCGACCCAGGTGCAGGACCTTGTTGGACTCCATGAGGTTTGCACAGTCCCACCTCTCCAGCCTGTTCATTTCCCTCTGGATGGCCTCCTTTCCCTCCAGCGTGTCCACCACACCACACAGCTTGGTGTCATGGGCAAACTTGCTGAGGGTGCCCTCGATCCCACTGTCCGTATCACCAACAAAGATGTTAGCACCAGTCCCAATACTGACCCCTGAGGAACTCCATTCGTCGCATGTCCGGATTGTTAAAAATCATTTCCATAGCTCTCAAATCAGAGTTTATCAAGTAGCTTCTTTTTAAAAAAAAAAAAAAAAAAAAAAAAAAAAAAATAGAAGTAGCAGGACAGTTACAAATGAAACACTTTGAATTACGGCTTTTTCATTATTGTAACTTATTTTGTCACGAAAACAAAAGGAAAAAGAAAATCACTGTAAGGTTAAAAGAAACATTTGACTTTTAATGTTTTCCTTTCATTTTCTCTGTTAAAAATATTACAGTCTTGAAACTAATTTTTTTTTTTAAATAATAGGTCTGGAATTATTTTACTGATTTTCTTTCTTAACCTTAGCTCCTATTTAACATATTTTTTTTTGCTCCAGTATCTGCACTCTAGTTCAGACATAAGTGCACGGTGACATTGCTTTCTGCCCTTAGGTGTGCTTTTGCAGTTACATTTGAAGTTCTAACTATTTAGATAGGAAATCCTCCCTCGTTTTCCTTTCTTTCATATACATCACATTGGAGACATTATGGAAAATTTGGATTCAGTTGCACTCTGTGTGTGTGTGCCTGCATGTACCTACCTCCTCAGAGATGCAAAAGCAACCCCCCAAATACTCAGAAGAAGTGGATATTACCAGAGATTTCTTGCGTCACCTTGGAGAAATCATGTAACCTCCCCACGCCTCTGTGAAATGAAGATTACATGTTTTTTCTCCCACTTTTTCTTGGTTCGACTGAAAATCTCTCAAGGCAGAGGCTCCTGTGCTACGTCTGTGCAGAGATCGTCGCACAATGAAGTGGAAGTTCAGCTTCAGGCACATAAGCATTAGTTCAATGCAGATTAATGTATTTTTTCATCTTTTTCATTTATTTAAAGAATAAGATACAATCTACCTCTGCTTCAGCTCTGCCTGAGGTATGAAATATGTGTAGAAGTTCACATTTTTAGCACTAAGATGTTTCTTAATTAGAGCTTTTCTTATCAGTCTGCTTCTTTTAGCTATTTTGATTTAACTCTTCTCAGGGTCCCCACTTTTAAAAAATATACCATAAAAGTATATATTTTTTTATTAGTAGTATATTTAAGTTATGTACATTTCTCTGTGGGTTGCTGCGCAAGAATTCTTCCTCAAATCTATTAATGGCAGAGGGAACATGGAAAGGTAAATTCTGACGATGATGTGACGAATATTAATTTGATGGAGAGCAAACAAGATCTACACTTGAAGAAGAACTTTCCCTGTGACTTTCTGGAATGGAGATAGATTTTCTACAGAAACCCCTAAACACGGAAGGACACGCACCCCAGAGATTCAAGAAAACCTCTAATTAAATGAATTAGAACATAGTGGCCATAAAATTATGTTTCTGTTCTGCCATACTAGACTTCACAACCCTGGGGACATTGTCTAGCCAGCGATCAGAAGTATAAATGAACTCTGACTCTGATAACTCCGAGACCTAACAGAGAAGGAATGGTGGAAAGTTTGCCAGAGAGGCCCCAGAGATAATAGTCAGAATTATATAACGTACATATATAGGACAAAAACTGCAACGATTTTCTCCTTCAGGATGACAGCTTCAACTATGAATGTAGCTTCAATAAAAATGTTGTGATTTGGAGACAAAAATAATGACTGCTGGCCAAATCTGGACCCTTGCATCAAGCCTGCATGAAGGGGGATTTGCATGGATGCTGCTTGCAGAAGGCAGAAGCTCATCATAGCTACTTTGTAGATATTACTAAGCCCCTTAGTTCTCTCCGAACTAGGGGATTTAGAATAGCGAATCCTTCGAATTGCCACATTAATTTTATCCCATCCATGCCTTATTCTCACACTTCTGCTTGCGAAACACAGAGATCGTTGGCTTTCCTTCTCTTGGCTGGTCCAGAGTGTTCGTGCTCTGACTATATTGTCTTTGGAAAAATAAAACCCAGAACTTACCAATTGCAAAATTAAAAAGTTTTTTAGATCTTATCAATGGATTTTTCTGTGAGAACTTTAGCTTTATTACAGATAAGTTACATTAAAGAAACAATGTATGCCAAAATACTGCCCAAAATGTACACAGAACGGGATATTCTTTAGCATCAGAGAAGTATTGAAAAGACAGCAGTTCTTTTCTGACATTGAAAAATTTTTGGGCCCCATCTGCCAAATTTAGGGGCAAATTTTATCTTTGGATGTGCATACTGGATTGTCGTCATCTCAAACTGGAGGTATATAGTATGCATTTAAACCCAGAATGCTGTCTTTATTTTGAATCTTATATTCAAATCCTACCAAAAAAAAAGACTTTTATCAAAAGCTACGACTTGACGATGCTGAACATTTGTTTTGCTGTAGTGGAGAGTGGTCACTTATCCTCGATTGTCTTCAGAATTATTTGTGGACTTAACTATAGTTAAAAATGTGACCTGAAACCAATGCCTCTAAGGAAGACGAAATTGCTTCGCTGCCATAGAAATACCAGTACAAGTCAAGAAAATCAATTGCTTTCTCTAATCTTCTTTCCTATGGAAACTTTGCTAATGAGATCAATTCCAGAGACAGTTGCCTTGATCCACAACAGTAAAAGTCCTTCTGTCGGCAGCTAAATAAAGCTGGATAACCTAAAGCTATGTTAAGAATTTGCAGCATAATGTAAGGTGAACAGACAACCTGGCTTTACTGAGGCAATACCAATACTTAAGTGTGTCATATTTTGTTCGACTGCTAAAAATGGCCTGTAACTGTTCTTTTAGCATAGCATCCTTTCTTTCTGTCCTGCTGCAAATTAGAAGCTATGTCCTTCATCAACATGACATGCAATGCAGATGTAGTCCCAGCCGACTCTGTAACTCAGGGGTAGGTAGGAGGAAAGCAAGCAGTGGAAATATTCACTTTAGTTCAATGTTTAAAGGCTTAGCTGGAAAATAAAATCTTTCAGCATATTGAGTGCTAATCGTCCACTCAATATTAACCTTTCTGTGAGCTGTAGAAAGAGCCTTGGAGTCAGCAAATATTTGTTTAAAAAAATCAGAAATAAGACACTTTGTTCAAGGTAGGGAAAAAATCTCTAAAAAACTCGAGACAGACCCTTTATCTTTCCCAGGCTGAAACTAGGAGAATGTATTAATCATTGGTAAAGCTGTGGGGACGTGGGTCCTGCTCTTAGTCCCATACAGGCCTTCTGAGCTATTGGAAGGCTGCTGGAAGAGAGGTTACTATTCTGCATATCAGTTTGCAGTAGCCAGTGGCTTTCTGATTGTGTTAAATCTAAGGGATTCTGGTAACGGTGCCTATGCAGAAAATGAAAAAGGTGGGGCCATCCCTTCATTAGCAACCTTGGAGTGCGAGGTAGCAGAATTAATAACATCAGTTGTAGGGGTTTTTTTAATAGCAAGTCTTTTACAGCCATAAATGTAACTCAGTATAGCTATTATAAACAGATTTTCATACTGAGTTGGAAAGAGAATGTAAAGTGTTAATGGTCTCTTTCTTACCTGCTTCCATTGTATAATGCTGTGAAAATTTTTGGAATTTACTTACTCTGCATTTCTGCAATCCAAGTGAAAAAGGTGGGGTTTTTTTTTTCTTTTCTTTTTTTTTTGTATCTCATTAGTGAATTTTACCTCATTAGGCAATCCTTTAAAATGCCTGAATTGCTATCCTGAAGAATTAAGTCTTCCAT
This sequence comes from Leptosomus discolor, assembly GCF_034619465.1. Taxonomy (NCBI): domain Eukaryota; kingdom Metazoa; phylum Chordata; class Aves; order Leptosomiformes; family Leptosomidae; genus Leptosomus; species Leptosomus discolor. The sequence goes on from NC_141395.1 coordinate 3,715,816, forward strand.
TTATCGACAGAACATGTGCAGCTTTGGCATGAGCGGCGTAAATTACCCAGTGTTTCCTGTCAATGGTTTTCTGTCTGGCTTGGGAGATGCACATCTAGAGAGGACTGCTCAGACAGTGCAGACACTCTGTCTTTGATGTAACTCATAAGGAGAGTTGGAAGGATGGGGAGAGAATTTCCATGATCTCAAGAAATATATGTTCTCCGATCTAATGAATTCAGGTACGTTCTCGTAAGCCCCCCCCCTTTTTTTTTTTCCCCCAGCTGATTTTTTTTTTTTTTTTAGTTCTGTTGCAGATTCTGAAAACTGCCAACATTTTTGAGGTGTTTCTTGGTGCTCAATGGGGTTGAAACAGGAATCACTTCTTCAATTTGGGACTGGTCAGACAGTAGAAGTAAACTAGCAACAGTTTCTGTCCTAGTCTTTGTAAAAGAAGAAAAACCCAGTGCAGACAAACCTTGTGCAAAAGTTTGGGCCACTTTCTTGACCACTGTTAATCGGCAGATCTGACTTAAAGCCTGTACAGTTATAAGGATGTAAATCCACTGAACATCAGTTTAAAATGCCTCTAACTCAAAGAACTGCAGGATTCAACGATGCTCATGTGCATCCTTACATTAAGCCCCAGCTACTTCAGGCAGGGCTGGGGAATTTCTTCACCCCAGTAAACTCATCACCAGCATATTAGCAGAGGAAAGGAGAAGTGCAGGTTTCCCAAGAAAGATTTCTGCCAGCTAAATTGGTCTCTCTGCTCTTTCACATTATTTGGTTTAGATTATTAATTTACTGCAGCGTAAACACAGAGCTCAGTGTTTTCATCTTCAGTGGAAGTAGAGGCTGACATTAAAAATCCCATGAATTCTGATGAATGTTTGAGTGCTAACGATTGTAGAAGAATTAGGGGGAAGAAAATCACTCAAGTAACACAAAAAAGCGAATTCAATGGTAAAGTCCATGTTGGTTACACCAGGATATAGGATTTTAGCATTGCTTTAATATCTGGCTGGATCCACCTTTAAAAGCAGCATTTTTCTGCACAGATCTTTAGTAACAATGACTCTGTTGGTCTGACTTGTACTAAAATTCACTGAAGTAAACAGAGATATTTGTGGGGAAAGAGCAGCAGCTGAGAAGATACTGAGGCAATTTTGTACGTGTGGGGTCTGGGATTCCCGGGATGTAAAACACACTTTGCTCTCCCTGAGTTAAACTGGAGCAACACCAGGCTCAATTCTGTTGCTCTGCACAAGGGCAGCTATTTAGGCAATTTAGTTATTTGGTTACTCTGCCGAGGGATAGTTACTTGGGATAACGAAATTTTATTCTATGGAGCTGCAGAAGCATTGGCTCCCAAATTTGCAGGTCTTGAATGTTCATATTTTTGAATTTAAGCACACATGTTAGAAAAATGCCCGTAAGTAGAAGAGGGGATAATTGATACCATATGAGTTAGTAAATTTGTTTGTTGATAATTGGAAAGACATTTATTTTAAGTCCAGCGATTCCATTTTGCTGTAAATTTAGGCCTATTTTGTTCCTGTCAGATATGAGCTCACGCATTATTACATGACAGAGCTTTGAGTAAAATGATACATTTTCCTGCAGATCAGGCTGTCTGGCCTCAGCAAGTTTATTCAGGCAGTGGAAATCCCTTATTAAATACATTTTTCAAAACTTCCTGCAATACTGTTTATTTATAGATTACAGGGGAGATAATCAGTGCTTTCCACTCATATTCGCTTAGTTCTTCCTAATGATACCTAGTCACACTCAGTCATGGTCATGCATACTCTGTTCCACTCACAGTACATTCCATTCACAGTAAATTTGAATTCACACTTCATAGTCAATCATTTAACTCATTCACATCAGTCACACTGAATCAATACTCTCTCTTTTTTTTTTCTTTTTTCCCTTAATGCTCACTCCTTTCCTTTCACATTTACTCTTAAACATCTGCAATCACACTCATTTGCTCGGTGTCTATCCTTATAGCAAGAACCTAGCTGTCATTAGCTGTAAGCCCTCCATTACTCATAAATTAAAACAGTTATTGCAAGGCTTGACAAATATTGCGGAATCACAGGTACCCCTTAGATCTCTTGCTGACGCCAACAAACCAGAGGTGATGTTGTTCTCCTCATTGTGGAGCGGAAAGCTTGCACACGTGAGTAACCTCGTGTGTGATGTGGATCTCTTAGCCTTAGGTTGTTTGTTTTGATCCCCCTGGGGATAAACAACAATTAAGTAGAGTTGATGCTGCTTTTTTTTTTTTTTTTTTTTTTCAATTTAATTTGACTCTAAACAAAGGCGAAATACTGTGAAAACAGCATGGGAGGCTAAGTATATTGTTGTGTTCAGAAATCATGAAAATGAGTAGTATGGTGAGTAGAAAAGGGTTTATTTAATAAATAGGATTTTATACAATGAACAGTTGCAAACTCTTTTGTCTCCATGGTATATCTGTTTGAAACCTGGCTCAGGACAGAATGAACCTACCTGCCGCACTGTCCACATAAATTTGGTCCAGTGTCTCTGGTCCCAGGGAGCTGTTTCATGCACGACTGAATGGTGGGCAAAAGGGATTGTAGAGACACTTGTGTCTTCTTTTGCTTCCAGATGGCATCAGACAACTATTTTTCTTTGAAGACTTTGATGTCAAAATGCTAAGGATACCTTAAAGCTCTAAATTTCCCACAGAGTATTACAGCACGGAAGTCACTAGTAATATTTCCTGGCTTTAAGAGTTAGAATGTGCAAGGATATTAATGCAGATGTTTTAACCATACATTGAATTTATTGATGAGGAACATATTTGGGTTTGTTTTGTGGTTTTTTTTTTCCCCTCCGTTTATGTCTACATGAATAACTGACAGCTGAAAAAATAAGTAGGATTTAACCAAAGGACACCATTCCACCCCACTGAAAACTAGATGTTACGTATGAGTCCACATAAATCACGAGTAATGGAAAAAAAGAGCAAGGAAGAATACATAAAGCTTTTGATGAAATTGCTAAAGCAGTACTGGTGGGCAAATAATTGGTATGCAAATTTGCCCTCGAATCTCAGGGCCCTGACGAGTCCTCCAACAGGAGAAGAAAGACAAGCCAGCCTTACTCGCAGCATATTGCGACTTCCAGTGAAAGGAAAAAAGAAACTACGGCATTGAATTAATAGCGTTGTGTTTGGGGACGAAAGAGCACGTCCCATGAGACGCAAAAGGATCGTATCTATCATCTCAAGACTGGCCTAGGAGGAGAGAAAGTACATTTGATAGACTATTATCCTAATTTCTGTCCTGAAAATCATATGGGTATGGACAGTGGAGCATCAGCTGTAACCTCCGAGCCGCAAACCTGAAGCAAAAGGCTGTAACTGGGTTGTTCTTTTCTCTTCCTCCCCCACCCCCCCCCCCACCCTGTTATTTATCCTCAAAAAGGAAAGAAAGGAAACAAGACAATTACGTGTTCTGAGGAGTCACAATAATCGATAGCAGAAGTGAGCAGGGAAAGGGGTCTGGGGAGTTGAGGACCGTGATGCCTTCGGGACAGAGGGGTGAGCAGCAGCGGGGGGAACATCAGACCCTCTACGTGCCACCAAGCACCCAGGTAGGGGGCGGCACAGACAGCATTTAATTGACATCACCAGGGCAAGATGCAACTGTAATGTTAGCAGTAGAGGGTCACGTTGTGTTGCTGGTCTGTATAGGGCAGCACCGGGAAGTTTTGGTGGCCCTTTTTTTGCTGTCTTGGTCAAGCCATGCCCGTCCGCACTGCAGCAAGGATGGTGAAGGGAAAAAAGCGTGTCCCCATGAGCATGGACAACCTCCTCAATGCCTTGTCTGTATCAATAATGCCTTTCACCCCCTGAAACGTTCTTTTCACCCTCAGGTTTTGGTTTTTTTGTGTGGGTTTTTTTTTTTTTTAACAACAGAGTTCTTAAACAAAGATTTCTGTGTCAATTAGCGAAGGGCATTTGGACTTTCTTTCCTCAGTATGTGCTTAGCAGATGTTCACAGAAAAAAACAAAGTTTATTCAAACATTTCTGAGGTTGGATTTTGTATATACAGCCTCTCTCTTTTCTTTCCAAAGGGTACCATATTAACAATTCTTTTCTCGCCAGTATAAATATTTTTGCTTCAATTAACTGCATAATGGTGCAACACAGATACTTGAAGAGGGCGTACTTATGCACTACAATTTGAGCCGTGCCTTTACAGTAGCATCCACCCCTGATGTATTGGAAATCAGCTGAATTTGTATTGAAAAAAACATCTAAATATGGGAATAATTCCCTAACCTGTTTATTTTGAAAAGTGGTTTGCCTTCTAATGACACAGCCGTAATGAACATCTATTAGCTTTGTTTTACTTCATTTTATTATTTTTTATTTCTGAGTCATTCTTTGATTTTCAAAACATTTTGGTCATCCACAGACTCGAAGTCTCCTTCCAGGAGAAACACTGAAGTATCAAGTGCATCTCTCCTGCCTTTTAAAATTACCCTTCAGGGCAGTGCACACACAGAGTGACCCTGGCTTTTGACAAACCTTTGCTGAACAAAATGTAACAAGCCCTGTATATTTTGAGCAGCATTTTCTATTCTGACAGAGACAGCTCGGTAGCATTTGATGTCTGCTTGCTGGTCATAGATAATGGTGCATCTTGGGACCATTGTCATCCTTGTCAATAAGATGGCCTGGGGGGACGTGCAACAAAGCTACCTTTTGATTCACCGTTTTTCCTTCCTTCCCAAGACATTTGTAAGCCTGTGGTCAGCTAGGTCACTTTATTTCATCCTGATGTGCCTTGATAATAGCATCATGTCTAACAAAAAATTTTGACAGACCATCGATGTATGTTTCTTTGGTTCCTGTGTTGTTTTCTATGCCTCCTCAATGTCAAACAAGCTTTGAAAGCTACTGATTATGTTTGTTTGGACTGAATTTGACAAGATTCCTATTCTTTGAAGCAATTAAGCTCCTGAAGATGGGTCTTGGGATTTGAGCTAATTTTTTTAGCATTGCAGGAAGCTACCAGAGCATATCATATGATATGGCGTGGGGTTTTTTTGTTTTGTTTTGTTTTAAGGTTGAGGTTTTGTTGTACTTTTAGAAATACCTGAACCGAAAAGAAACTTTTAAGCTTTAGAAGAATGGAAAAGGAAAAAGAAAAATCTGCTGCTTAAAGCTAAAAGTTTTGCCTATGTATAAATTTATTTTATCAGAAAATGGAAGGTCTGGCAAGTTCAGGTAGTGAATTCTCTGCAGAATTTAACTGTTCTGAGGCCGTATGGGCTGCCCACTTACAGAATGTATTTTAGGAAACAGCACATAAAGTATTTTGCTCAACTGGCCACAGATAACAACTCACAGCCTGGCTTGGTTAGTGTTTAAATTAGTTGCAGGCAATTTAGCGTATTACAAATGGGAATTAGCAGTATTTTTAGTTTTATCAGTTAGCTAAATTGTTAAACGGTGTTACTGTAGTTCAGTAAAGCATTTCCAGAGCTACACAACCATTTTTTTTGGCAGTCACAGACAGAAGTTTGCGTCCTGCCCCTGTAGCAGTGGGCATGAAGCACACACACGTTTAATTGGGTGAGGGCTTTTTTTTCTTTCTTTGGCACATAAAGATGAATTTATCACAGTTCACGTAATGCTAGAACAGGCAAATGGTAATTTCCTGCTACAGAACAAAAAAAAAGGCCTTTCGTTTCTGTTATGTGCTATGTTTTAAGAAAATTTTGCTTTAAAATACAATAATATAACATAATATAACATAACATAATATAACATAACATAATATAACATAACACAATATAACATAACACAATATAACATAATATCTAGGAACTTCATGAGTGGTAGAAATCCACAGGAGTAGGGAACCTTCTAAGATTGTTCTTTCTTGGAAATCAGCAATCATCACTGAAAGGAAAGTAAATCCATGGTTAAATTACAAAGGTGGAGTGACCAGCTGTGAGTCAGGATTCCCGTGCCTGCTCCTGCCAGCACAATTTTGGTGGCCCAGTCTAAGACCCAGCTTACAGGACTGCTCACCTTCCAGCATGGTTCTGCCACTGGTCTCTAAGACCAGTGTAGGCACACTTCCATGCCTCGATTTTCCTCTAGATAAAAGCAGAATCTAAGTTTTAATATCCTTTTTAAAATAATTTGATATCTGTCATTGAAAGCAATGTACTGGGTAGGTACAATTGTAAAACAAACTACTTTCTTTTTTATTAGAATTTGTATTTAGTTTTAATATTATGACTAAAATGACAGCCTCCCATTTTTGTACAATTTTGCTTTGATTCTGAGTTATTATTTGGGTTACATTACCTTCAAAACATGTATTTATACTGTTATAATTGCTATAGATCAAAATTGCAGCTAATAGCTACCTTCTGCAAATTTATGCATTTCTCTTGCTCTTAACATCGCAAAGTTGCCATTTTTCCCAAGGAATTCAACACCTTTTGCTTGTGGCCAGGATCTTCCCTCTCCCTCCCTCACTGTAAGCCAAGGACAATGACATCTGTCCACGACAATGCCACCAAAGCCATGTATGAAGGCCTCCAAAAAAGTATTGAGGATGTAGAAGAACTGGCTGGTTTACTTTCTTTTCACTGGTGTATTTTACTTGAATATAGTATTTCCCTGAAATTAATACTGATGCTTTCCTGGCTTTTATATTCAGTGACTTTCTGTCAGGCTATCTATAGTTCTTCAGGGCAGTATTGTCTAGTTATTCTTTCATATTAAATGATTGGGTTATTACTTTTATGTCTTTAGAATATTTCATTTTACTGATTTCTCCATATTAAAAAGATGATAAATTATAGCAGCTATTAAGGGCCCAATCCTGAATTCTTAATGTAGTCATTTCCATTAAAGTTCCCCCTGACATAGATTTATATGGAATCTGATAAATTTCTGCTTGGCAAATTCCTAGAGAAACTACAGAAACCTGAATTAAATTAGTCTGTTACAATAATCAACATGAGCCCAACCTTGTCAAGTGTTAGATGAGTGTGCTCTGTTCATCGCAGGACAGGAGTTAATGACTAATTATTAAACACCAAAATGGGAAAAGTCCAGCGGGATTTCCAGGCACATGAGGGATTTAGGACTGAACCCTATTTTTGCTTTAAATCTTACTAGTCCGCAGGTTTTTTCCCTCACATTTCTAATCTATATTCCTCTACTACAAGAAAAATGCAGAAAAACGAATCTCTCCATTAAAGACAATTCTTAAACAGTGCAGGACACAGAACAAGCCCCTTCTCCGATGGAGAGACAAGCTCCAGCAGCCGCTCGGTGCATCCTGTGCTGGTGCTGACTCGCTGTGGTTCCCTTGAGTGTGACCTGGAGACCATCAGTGTCAAAATGAATTTTTCCCATGACCATCACGGGCTCTCACATTGGCCTGGCAAGACTTGTTCTGGCAACATCTAAGCCAAGAGCACGCCACCATTCATGACTTTCGCTTTCTGAAGCAAACCTTTCCAAGCCAACCAACGAAGAAACCTCTGAACTTGTCAGAATTTGGTTTTGAGGGAATAGTTTTCATACGATGAACACAGTGGCAATTAATGAGCAAAATAATACCCTCCCACCCCTTCCTCCTCGAGATGCAGTAACGGCGTGAGGCCAGTGGTGCAGCTGCAGGAGTGAAGCACTCAACAATCCCGAGTTTTTCTTCCAGCTCTTTTCTTACGTTATGGTGAATAGCCTTTAAAATCCAAATATCAACACAAAAGGCAGTCCTATCAAAAATCTCTTTCTGATATATAATAATTCAAACCAAAATTACAGGTCACAAATGCTGAAGCCTTTATTCCTGCCATAACCGTCTTGGAAAAAGGAAATACATCTCCTGAACCTCCTTAGGTCCAGTTTAACGTATGCTGTCCAGCCATGTGGCAGACTGGTTGCTGCTCTGCGTAATCCTTTTTTTTTTCCTGTATCACTTCAGTGACCAAGTGTTCCTTGACATAATAGTGAATAATGAATGCAGCAAACCTTGTTTTCAGATTTCTTCTTACCGTTGTGTAATGACACAGGTTTTTTAGCCACCACTTTTTATTTTAAATCACGCTTAAATTAGTCCTCACTGAAAGATATATTACATTATAGATGTTATTAAACAAAACTTTGACCTCTACTTAGTAGACTATTACAATATTTATGGTTTTCAGTACTATAGCTTTATTCTTTGCTTGGACTATACTGTTCTTGGACAATATGACAATCCTCTGAAAACTTCCCAACTAACCGAATTTTGTGTCCTTTGGACCTAATTTTGATCAATTTTGATCCCTTACCCTTATTCTGCCAGTCTGATTTTAAGTGTTTAAAATTATGAACTTTCTCCTTTTGTTCTGGCCTTTTTGTTATTATTTATTTCAGAGGAAATATTCAGATGTTTCCTGATATTTTGGCCTCTTAAAAGCACACCAGGGCAGAGCACAGAAGACAAACATGGATGAATTCACTGCTTTAAAGGTAACAATGTGCAGTAAATTAATAGTACAGCAACTAACAGAAAAACAGGTGATATAATAGGTAATAAAATTTGGATTTGTCCAAATATGAAAAAGTCACCTGTCTGGAACGTCGTCTAAGAGGTGGCATTGCTGTTAATGCTCTTATTTGATGAAAAGTAGGGTCATTCTGACCCTCGATGACCAAAAATGAACAGACTTATTTCATACATCTCCTTTGAAAAGCCTTAGTAAACTCACAGATTTCTCCTCGTTTAAAAATGTGACACTGAAACGGGTGTTTCAGGCCATGAGTTCTCACAGAAGCATCGCCTCTAAAATATAAATTTACACCCAGCAATTTCAAAGGCCAGGCATACTCAAAAAAAGGTTTATTTAGCATTGAATACGTGATATCAGAGAATAAGACAAATTAAAACCAAGTAAGATAGGGGTTTAATGTAGTTAATGAATTTTGAAACTAATTGTGTGCAATCAGTTTTGAAATAACTTCTTGTTTTGAAAACTTTTTGGGTTTTTTTAATTTTTTTTAACCCATTAAGAAAATGAGTGCTGCTTTGAACTAAACTGCATTTTCATATTTTTTTCCCCTCATTTTACCATTCTAGCTACTGAATTCAAGAACAAACTCTTTACTGATCTCTCTATATGAATGTTTCTTCCATTTCATATGTTTTAACTTTTTCTTAGAAGAAACAAAGCACAAAGGTAAACTTACCAGATTGTCAGTTTAATGAAGTACTTAATTTTACATAGGTTTCTTAGAAGGAGCTAAATTTCAAGAAGAAAGAAAAAGTCCCCTCTAGACCAATAATTGTCTATGGCAGGAAAACTCTTGGCAGTGAAAGTAAGGATTTATCTTTAGTTGGAATGAATTTCCTCTGTCAATTGGCATCTGAAAAAAACTCAGCTGGGAGAGTTAAGTGACTAAATAGTTCTCAAATGACTGAAACAAATGGAAGCTTTAATGAAAATCTTTTGAATGTCACTCAAAATTCAGTCCCTGGCGTGGTGGCTTAGATTTTATGATACTGTACCCATGTGTTGCTGGGTTGTTGTTTTTTCTTTCGGTCTAAGCTGAATTTGAGGTTTTGTTTCTTAAAACTATACCCGTATATATTTTACTTACTTGGATCAGATGCAAATGTTGGCCACATTTTTTGATGTGTTTAGGAGGGTCTTCATCAACTACCAGGTCTAAACCAAGGGTAGCTTTTTAATGATAATTTTAACTAATCAACAGGGTCTCTGGGTTATGAAATATCCTTGAGTCTTCACACATGGTACTAGTCACCAGAATGAATTGGTTTAAGTGTAGTTTTCAAGCATCCTAGGCTTTTACAGGGTATTAGTTTTGGAAAAAAATGTGTACTCTGTAGTTTACTTTGGACTGACAGTATTTATCCTGCATGTTTGTAGAAATAAACAGGAAAACCCTTAAACACTAACAATTGTATTTGATTCTTGATGCTTCTTGGCAACTAATCACAACAACTCCTTGGTGAGGTCCTATGTATGACATGTAAATATTTGACATAAAGGTAAAATATAGATATCTGAGCCCCTTATATATTTAATGATCCCAAACATTTTCTTGGACAATACGCAAATAGCAAAATGTCACCCGTCTGAAAGAGGAGAGGAAAAAATTCTGTGAACAAGCTGTTCCTTTCTTATGTTTGCAGTTATTTTTCTTATAGTAGCTGCTTACAGGCTGTTAATTACTACGAAGATTAAAACCACTTCATTTTAGTGCTATAATTGTACATATATTTAGCAATGGACAGGTGATCTTTCATTTCTGAATTTCTGCATGGTGAAGATTTCTCTGAGAATTTCTGCTATTTCTTTTCTCTCTCTCTCTTGTCAGAGGCTCTGTCACCAGCTCTCTTTTCACCACCATCCATCCCACCTCTCGCTGCGATGCTAGGCACCAAGCACGCTCCATTCGGGTTCATGCCTACTCTCTGCTCTGTGATACTGAGAATATTGCCTAAAACCCATTCTGGTCATCGCCTGCAGAATTTTGTGTCCTCTCTAATTATTTTGCTTTTATTTTAACATATACATGGTCTGTGGTATTGGTCCTTTTATACAGTGATTCCCCTCTGCCTGACCTCTATCTTTAGACCATGATCCCCTCCACAACTGCCCACAGACCTTTGGAAAAATTCTAACATCCATTAAGCTGGAATGAGGAAGCCATAAGCAGGTTTGTGGGCTGCATTATCCTCATAGTCCAAAGGTCCCACGTTGGGGCATGTTCTGCTGCTGTGGAAGTGCCTCACAATCTCCTGCTCACCCGGTGGCTTGGGGTAACAAATCTTCTCCTTGGTACTCGAATTCACCAGGTTTCGCTTGTGCTGAAAAATGTGTGGTTGTCCATGAAGAATTTCTTGGAAACTGTTCCTCAGATACATAGTGGGAACTATAAAACCAAGTGATAATATGACATCAAAACCAAACTTTCAACAGAGTGGAGTTTCTTAAGAAAAACAAAGCAATTGCAAGGAAAAGGCTGATATGTTTGAAGCCAGTGCTAATGTAATAAAAAAAAAAATAAATTAAAAAGTCTTTGAAAGCCTTGGTTTAGAACTGCATGAAGCTCAACAAAGAATTGCTAATATGGAGAGTATGAATTGTTGTATAATTACATTGACGATCTAGAAAACAAGCTTAGAAAAAGAGGTTTTTAAGTTGTTGAGGACTGCTGAAGGATGAGAGATTGGGGGCCAGTAATTTTTCCCCACCCGTATTTCGTATATGTTTTTTATACTGCATTTTGAAGATGTAGGGAACGTGTAAATCAACTGTGACTGTCACTTGCTTTGAAATGCTGCACGTTAGTTCCATTAAGGGTTTCAGAGAAGCATTACCCAGAAAGTCTTTCCAATAGAAACTTTGATTTGTATTATTTTTGGTGGCTTTATTTTTCCTTCCTAAAGGTTACTGCCACTGTTCGTTTAACGGTGTTTATGTGATCTTATAATAAGTGTTATCACTTTGTATAATTATTATGTGTGATTAATCCGGTTCACACTTGAAAGCTGTGGGATTTTTTTATTTTTTATTTTTAACCAGAGGGTATGTCTTTAAGCCTTTGTGTTGTTCATTTATAATGATAGCTGACAAGAGCTATCGTGAAGGGGGAGGAGGATGGAAACTGGAATAAATTGTTGAGTGGAGAAAGATTTCTGCGAAATATTTTGGACTAGCATCTTCTATAGTAAATCTTGAGAAGAATAGTGGATGCAATGTATAGATCTCTGATAATTAGATATGTTGCATGGATTTCCACAGCAATCAGGTTCTGCACTAGTTTGGAAGAATTTGCATTCTTTGGATTTTTCAAATGTCGTTTTGGAGAAATTCAACCCCCTAAAAAATCACTTTTTGCAAACATCTAGTATCAGCTAGTGCGAATAAAATCCAACTTGATGGACTGGATTGTTTATGATTGAAGGGGATTTGGCATCAAAGACTGCAACTGGTGGGTTAGAAAAGCAGCTTTGTTTTTAGGCTGAATGGATTAGAGTTTGGGTGTGCTATCCACGGAGAACTTCAACCATTTCACAACGTGTTTGTAATATGTTACTTTTGTAAATCTTGTAAATTGTTGTTGCTAAGGATGGAATCTCAGTATAGTGGTGAAGTGTCAGAATTCCCACTGTGATCTAGATTTGTTCCGAAGCACGATAGCTCTATCGATACATCATATAGTTCTCAGCTGTAACATTCACCAGCAAATTTAAGTGTTTATATTAGCTACAAATAATGCAATAAACTGCACGGGGCCAATGATATGATCAAGTGAGAAACAAATAAATTTGCACTTTCTCTAAGATACGTTTATTCCAAAGCTGTTTACAAAGATAATCTTAAAAGTTACCTAGATAATTAAAAAAAAATAAATGGAAAGTTTAAGCAGCCGATTTAACATCGGCTGTTCACTATCCACTGAAGTAATGTGCAACAAAGCCTTCGTACCATTTACTCTTACTCCCGCCTTTGGCAGAGCCTGAAGAAAGTCAGTAAGGTCAAGGCATGCTTGGTCCTACCTCAACGGGACCTCCAGAGGCAGGAGACCTTCACTTTAAGCCTTTCTTGAAAAATTGGTTTCCTTCCCTTTCAACATACCAAAAGTGTATGAAAAACGTGGAGAAACTTTTTTTTGACACTTCTGCTGACTCGTGTAACTGTACTATTTGATAGGTGTCAGTCTCATCAATAGCAGGCATTGATATTATGGGTCCCTTTATGGCTACACATTGTTCACTGCGCTTTCAGGCCAAATCCAGCCTTCATTGATCCAGGTGGAGAAGCCTTTGGTTTTGGCAGAAAAGGTATCAAGCCCCTAATATCTATAACATTTATGGTCTCCAGTGCACAGACAATCATTCAAACTTAAATTACAAAGCTGGTTCAACTCAGGTAACATTTAACATTGAAGTATCTAGAATAGCAAGTTTACCATCTTAGGCATATTATAAAGAAATGCAAGAGGAAGGAAAGATACTAGGAATCAACATCTCTCTGTTGCAGGAAATTATTTTTTTTTATTATTATTGCCGTCTCTTAGTTTTTTCAGATTTTCCCCATTTTTTACACAGTCTACTTTGCCATTCTCACATGACAAGAAAAAGGTCAGCTAGAACCTGAGACCAAAATTCACAATTTGGAACTGGACTGTGTAATAGGTACAGCACTTGTATCTAATTACTGTGAAGTCCATAATAGGCAGAATGTTAAATGAACATTTGTAATCTTTATCATTAGTGAGGGCTGACCCTCAAAAGGTAAGGAGCGGAGATGCTTAGTTTAATCTTCACTGACCTTGCAAAACTGTTGGAGAGCTCTTCTAGTCAGACATGTGTGACCCATTTTTAGGCTTTAAGTGCAACAACGTAGAGATTTCGCCATTTTCAAACCCACGTGCTGGAGGAGTTAGTAAATCTTCAGTTTCTTGATATAAGTTGTCAAACCCCATCTCCTTTGCTTTTCTTTCTGGACAGGGGATGTAAGTTTTAAATCACAGCCTGTCTTATTAGTGGTTGGCCATCAAAGCTAACTATCTCTAAGCACTAAGTTGTGTTATGCTAAGATCAAAACACAAGCACAGGTTGTGATGATGTGAGCGTTGCTTCTCCCGTCGCCTATCAAGAGCAAAAACCAAATCCAACCCAAACATTTCAGGCGCTTTGCAAGCAACTTGCTAATTCCAAATGGTGCATCAGTAACACAATCATGGCTGCCTTTTCTTAGAATTATGGTTCTGTTTTGTACTCAAAATATGCACATGGAGCAATTTCATCTGTGAGAACTTGGGAAAATTATATTAATCATCAGAACTGAGTACAGCTTCTTTCTCAGCGTGAGTCATAAATATCTTTGAGCATTAAACCTCTTTACAATAACATTAATTTAATCTATAAGAGGACATTGCGTGCAATAAATTCCATTTACAAATCTGAGTGGGCAATGAAGAGAAAGCTCTAGCTCACTTCTTTTTTTTAATATACTGAAGATCGGGAAACAACAGACCGAAATATGTTGCCCTCAGCCTGAAATGCATAGGACTAGGAAGGAAAACAGAGCTTCCTGATTGATTTGCCTGTGTGCTATTGCTTAGTTTGCTGCCAGTCAGAAGCTTATATAGCTTAAAAGATTGTTATTGATTGTTCAATTTGGTGTTCATATATTTAAATTTTATTCAGGTTAGAGTGATGTTGAAAATTGGGGTCCACATGCTAGATTGCCAGCACAGTGGTTGACAACACAAACGTTAAAATACAATAATCCTTGTAGTATAAAATGGCCATTGACAGTCTAATTTCCATTTTGTGGTTTATGGCCTCTACTGAATATCTGATAATGTAATTATGCTTCAGTAAAGAATGAATCCTCTCTGGTAAACTGAGCTGTGTATGCGATGCCAATGTGAATTAAATAAAGTGACATCAAAGCTCAGTCAGGGCTTATTTTAGGAGCACATTTTTAAACATTTACTATGGTTTGTTCTACAGTAATGCCAGGGAGCAGATTTATGGCTGTTAGCATATTCATGCTGGAGAAATGTGTTACTTCATTCTTTATTTTAGCCCAGGAGAGCAAACAAAACAGCTTCCGTAAAAGTGGATGGTGCTCTGCAGCTTAGGTATGAAAGAAGTTTTCAGATGATACCACCACCAAGTACCTCCCTAAGTAGCACGGAAAGGAAAGTGGCAACTGGGAAATTAAAATGTAAAGAAAACTACCCCCAATTATTTGCATGCCACACAAATGAGACAACATTTCTTTCTTGGCAATAGGTATATTAGCTTTTATGCATGGATCTTTTGCTGCTGGGTTTAAAAATGTATAGGAATATACAATATGATCCTGCAGTTAAGAATTTCCTCTCTTTAAATTCCAGTTGTCAAGTTATGTTATGCTGTTTATAATGCGGTGAATTATGTTCTGTCCTATCCCATTCACTGCTAGCATAATGCAACTTAGCATCAGGCAACATAACAGAATATGACAGTTAAAATTTAAAAGTACCCTCATTGTATTTGTGAATTGAATACTCAGCTGCGTGATTTAAAGATGGACTGGCATCTTGAGTCTAGAAACAAGTAATGTTACTTGAATGCATTTTTTTCCCCCCTAATACATTTGCATTGCCGTTTTGACCTTCTTTCCAACAGGAAAAAAATAACCCTAAGCAACTGGCATGTATTGACATGGAGGTATTGAAAAGTTAGCGCGATGTTGCAGACATGTTTAAAGGAACTTCTGAAATCATGAATTTGATGAGATAGACTGAATCAGAATGTCACTTTTTCATGTAAACAGCAGGGAGAGAGCCAAGCCTCACATGTGGATTTTAAATGTCCCAAAGCATTAGTATTAAAAATCTGGGGTCTGGTTGCACCCGTGATAAAGAGAGGTGTCAAATCAGATCATGGTTTATCTTTCAGTTCCAGTTCTCGCAAAGATCAGAGCAGTAAAAGATGTATTTAGAGCATTTTGACGGATCTTTTAGGACCTGTCAATGGTCCAGGAGTCAGAGGTGAGTCCCTCCACCTCACCTACCCTTTTCTGACCGCCAAAACCGTTGACCAACAGAATAATAAGAAACCTCTTAACTTTTCCACATCCCTGTACCAATATAAAGATTTTCCTGTGGCACCTCAACTCCCTCTGCGCTTTTCCCCTCTGTCTGCTTTGCTTTCAGTGCTCTTGGAGTCCACACTCAGAAGCCCAACCCTGTGGCAACATCTGCTTCACCCTTCATCCAGGGCAGCCCCAGGAGGCACCGGGAAGAGAGGAGCAGCTCCCCTGACCCCTTGGGAAAGAGTAGATACATGCAAATAGGTTCAGACACAAGCATGAATGTGTTAAATACAAGCATAATCCTACGTGCCCGTTCCTGGGTTGTCTCCTGAGTTTCTAAGGTGAAGCAAGCAGGTGAAGGTAGCACACGTGCAAAGGCATGGTCTGTTGTGAAACAACGTCCCATTGTAAAACGTACGTGTCCATATGAAGATATTATTAATATTATTAATTTGTCATTTTCATTAACACCTCGCTGTAGGAGGGCCTCTCCTGTGTTACACTTGGGTTGTTAGCATTTCATGTAGGAGCAGAGAAGAATGCAGATAGATTGCAGACAGTATAGGGAGCCAAGGAGACAGTATTAGTCAGCACGTTAGCGGTTTAGCCACTGTTATAAGAGCATTACAAATATTAGTTATTATTATTTATTACTTATGCAACACCCACACACTATGCAAGACATTTAACAAACCACATAAAAGGCAGGGCTGCACCACAGAGTGATTACTGGATGGATTTTAGACGTGACAGATTGCTATTACCTACTTGTTTGCGTTTTTTGTACTGCAAAAATTCCTAAAGGTCCCAACCAAGGAGACCTCAGCTATGCTTGGCACTGTTCAAAGACACCATTAAAGAAAATGGTCTCTAGATAGAGAAAAATCGCAGATTTACATGGTGATGTCAGGATCTGCTCGCAGGGCATCTTGCAAGAGTTGCTGTCATGGTGAAGGCTATAGTAGATACCAACTATATCAGTTTAAAGGTGTTTGTGAAGCCGAATGCTGTTCTCACCCAGGTGCAGTTTTCCTGCCCCCACAAATGCTGTTTCTGCTTTGTAGGTTTGGCTCTATGTACAAGGACTTTGAGCTGTCACCTCTGCACGTTGTGCACATACCATCAGCAGCCTCTAAAATCTCAATTTAAGATATAAATCTAGGGTAAAGCTGTAGTACAACTTCTTTCACGAGGCCTCGTACTCTCCTAAGTTGGTAGCTGGAGGTCTAGAGGTTTTAGCGCTGGCTCTGCCTGAGACTTTTTTGTGCAATCCTAAGCACGTATGAAGTGCCGGCAGCGTCTAGCAGCCCCAGTCCTACCAGCTGACTAGTTTGGCCTTGCCTATGTCTAGCACCTTATTGGTATAGGTATTCAGTACAGAATTAATTACTGTCACACCCCAGTGGTTTGTTTCTTTGCTCTTGTACTGTCCATCGGCTCTTTAGGTAGACTTCTCTGAGACAGTGATGCTGCTTGTCCTATTTCTTCACTCTGTGCGCTCTTTATGTCTGGTTAAAATACTTTCCCAAGCAGGGTAATCCATTAAAAACTCACACCTTCTTCTGAACGTTGGGCTTTTCCTTGACACGAGTTGTTTGTTACAGCATGTGTGTTTCTATGTGCTATTTTCTTTGGCGGTCTCCCTTTCTGTGCTGCAACATTTTCACCTCAGACCTTTCTTGTACTGTGTGCTCCCAAAGCTATCGAAAACACCACAGGGGTATTCATCCTCTGTATCTTGCACCCTGGCCTTGGTGCTTCCTTTGGAAATTTTAACCGCTTTTCACGGATTAATTAGGGATATTTCTCTCAGGGCACAACCATCATTTCATCAGTATCCCAGATTCAGTGAGAACCTTGGGATTGGGTAGGGGGGTCGGCTCTTAGTCTTGGATCAGTCACAGCTCTGCTGTGATTTCAAATCACTTTGTCCCTTCTGTTTTTTGAAGTCTCAGTCTTCCCTTTTCATAACACTTCTTGAATATCTTTCCAGAGGTAGGTGTTTCTGTCTGAATATTAAAAACATCCACAAGTTGAGGATCAGCTTTTTTTCACCAAAAATGCGTATAGAAAGAGTGCTGCGTTTGTTTTTTGCAGCACCCCTCGCTTGGCGAGAGGTTGAAATACTCCTCAAATCTTTTCCAGCTGTCCTCTAGATATTCAGCATCTAAACTTTGGGGCTCTTAACTGCTCTGCTCTCCCTTCCCCACCATTTTCCTGCCTTTTCTGGGCGAGTAATCACCTAGACCTGCATCCCTGTGCGCTCCCCTCCCCGAGCTCTGCTGCGGCTGGGGGGCTCCAGGCAGCGGCCTTGGCACGACAAGCTGATATAAGCCAGGCTCACTCGGAGTTGCAGTTTCTCACATCCTGCTTTGGTGTCTTCTTTAGCAAATTAGCATAGCAAAAGCGTTAGGTGGTGAGGGATGGGCCAGTGGTAACTAGAGGAATATGTGCTTCAATAGATGGGCTATGGGGAATCTGCAGATTTGACTTTGTTCTAGTTGTCTTTAAAGACATATTCCAGTTTTGTGTTTGCTTTCTTAAATTTCCTTTTTTTTTGTTGTTTTTTAAACATATTTAGAAACAATACTGGACAGGGATACTCAATATTTTAATATTTAAAAAATGAATGAGTTTGAAAATGTCTCAGTTACAAGAAACTCAATTTTTCCATCATGATTTTTCCTTTTAATTTCTCTTCCTCCCTGTGAGAGGTCTTGTCTTCTGTACTGCAAAAGGGTACGTACACCTCTCGTGTGAGGCTCCTCATGCTGTTGTCCTAAGCAACTGGAAGAATAGGTTAAAAATTGCTATGGGTTGTATTTAAGCACTTAATACAGGCTCTCCTATGGAAAGATGAGGAACTCTGGATTGGGGCTTTTTGGCAGGTTTGGTCTGCGAGCTGCTCCATAACCTGTGCCAGGTTTGTCAGCAGAGGTGTCTTGTACTCCATGTCCACAGCTGTTCCCAGATGTAAGCACCCAAACAGACTCTTATAGAGAGAGAAGCATCAGTTTAAATTCCTGGTTTAACTGTTTGTCATATAAATTCAGTTTTTAGATAATCCCTTAGTGCAATAATTCCTTATTATGCACATGGAAAAGCATCTATTAAAGGCATTTTTAACTTTCTGGGTAGAGTTCCTTTATCTGTATTTTACAGTACAGTGAAAAGTAATTAATTCATTCCTAGATATATAACATATGGATAATTTTTATGGATTTATGGCACATTTTAGGGGATGTGAAAATGCTGCAATTATTTTAAATATAATGCAATACAAATTCAGAGTTGGTTCACAGATTTATGGCCAGATTATATTTTCCACAGCCAACTGCCAAACATGGGAATGATAAAATCTATGTTACATTTATCCAGTCTACCTCTTCTATCCCATCCCTGTTTTATGTTGTCACGTAACCACAAATAAATATTCTGAATTTGACTTATTTGTAAATTGGTAATTTTGTGAAATGTATTAAACTTCAGAAAATAGTTCGTGGCATTTAGTTAGTAAAGGAAAACAGACCACACACAGAATATCTGTAGAAATTCCAGTAATAATCTATCTTTCAAAACACTATTAATTAATTGCAGTTGATATTTAACCATACATTTCTCCGAAAAATTTAGAAGTCGACCCACCTCGATTATTGGCTTGATCCTCTGTTGCTTTGAGGAAACTCAGATTTGCCTAGAGGCATCAATTTTGGGAAGCAGAATGATATTTATTCTGTGGGTAATATTTAATCGGTGGTTTAGTTTTACTTTTGAGGACTAGGAACTCACTTTGACACGAGGCTTTCTCTGGTCATAGAGCACCACACGTTTCTAAGCCTTCCTCGAGTAACAAGGTACATTTCATGAACACTCAACACGCAGAAAGCTATTTGTTATCATAATCTTACAAGGTATTTCTGCTGTAATTACTAAAATATGGGCTGAAACTCTTGTCTGAATTTTAGGAATTGACTAGGTCACGTAATTTTTGAAATATCACACCATCATCGCTCATTAACAGGCCTGTACGCATCTCAGCCTTCAAGATTTATTCTCTCCTACTTTGAGGGAAAGTAACTTTACTGACATATTAATGTTCTAACTGTGAACAGAATATCCCATTTTGTTTGAAGGATAGTTCCCTTGACCCATTAAATAAATACTACATGTGGGGGGAAAAAGGCGTTCAATTGATATGCAAGAACCGCAATCACTGAGCGCAGATTTATGGTGTAAGGGAGCAAAGAGAAGTGATATGACGGTGAAAAGATAAATGAAATTACGCTTATGGGCACTAAATCCTCCAGTATTGAAAAACATTGGTTATTTGTGTTTAGAACACACAGTATTTACTATAAATGGACTTTCATCAATAAATCAACAGTTTCTGAGGTTGACACCAAAATGTACCATTACTGCCAAGTTTGATTTGGAAACTGTGAGCTTTACTGCATTGCTCAGTGTCCTGCACCTATCATCACTGCCTTGGCTAGTGTGGGTTTCTCATTAGCTTGGTAGCCTTGTATTTGAAGTGGGGCTTTTACACTCGCTCCTTGTGGCCAAGGTGGTGGCATAAGCTGAGCCTGACGATCTTGGAGGAGCTTGTTCGCCAGAGTTTGAAATGCATCTTGGGTGAGCAGCTCGACACAGTCCTAATTTAACAGACTCTGAGGCTTATGTGCTGATGATTTCTGCTGGTAAAGTGTTATAATTGGATTATTGAAGTATTAGGTAAATTCAGTCGGATTTGCTGTTTGAAGTGGAAATACAAAAAATGCTGGTATGCTATTACTGCTTTGTCATACCTATTAACAACATATTCCAGTGTTGCAGCAACAACAGATTTGCTTTCAACTATTTAGACTTTCCAATGTGTAAATTTAGGTGGGTAGCTTGGTGGATGCCTGTGACCTCCGCACACCCTGTTGGTTCACTTTTTACAGAACACAGACTTTGTTACTTGATATTTCTCTGAAAACACTATGGCATTGTGTGATGTGTTTCTTCTTAAAGCAGAAACATGTTGTAGCTAATCTTGGAGCAGGTGGCAACAAAATGATAGAATTCAGTGCATTTACAGATATATAAAAAGTCTAAATGTCCTTATGATTACAATCCTTCGTTGTCTAGGTAAAAGAATAAGACCAAAACCTTTCCTTGCACTATTATAAACTGATTTTGAATATGTAATGAATGCAAACAAGCTTGCCTGTCTCTCTTTCTTTATTAAACCCCTTATTTCAAAATAAGCAACCTGTGGCATGGAGACACGTTTGGCCAAGCGCACACAGCAAGTGACAGCTATGCCTACTCTGTGTTTTGAAGATTATATTTAGTATTTTGCAGGTATCATTTTCAAATAATAAAAGTTCACTGGGACTTGAGGTTTCCTAGGTGTTTTTTGAGAAATTTACCTCGAAGCATGACTTAGATCAATACTGTTAAACCTTGGATTGTTTTTAAATGTAAATCTGGTTTTAGCTAATCTGTGATGTTCAGGTTTGAATGATTGAAGCACCATGGCATCACCTGCAGTTTTCAGTGTCCTCGCTTCTGTGCTTAAGTCTGTGTATCTGGTTCTTTATGCTAATATTAGATGCCCTCCTTCACAAATCTATACACTTCAAACAGCTAGGAAGCAAATCTTGATATTGCCCAAGCAGATGATGAGAGAGCTGTATATTAAAGATGCATTGAAACAGCAGTTACCAATATTCCAAAAAACCTAAAGGCAATTTAGATCCAGATGCAAACTGCTCAGGTCTTTCTGCATAAAACACAGCATGTGGCAAAACATCCCATGTGTTCAAATGTGTTCAAAATCCTGATAATGATTTATTATATCAAGGGCTTCAACCTGTGTTTCCCAGGTGACCGTGAACAAACGTAACCTGGTTGTTAAACAAGCTCCCTCACCTAATAAACGTGCTTTATTTGATGTAGGAAAGCTCAGTAAGAAGGTTTTAAGGGGCCAGTCTCAGGAGTCAGATTCTTTCTTGGAGACATTGGGGCTGGAGGTTTGAGCTCAGGTATTGCCCTTTCCTCAGGAGCTGCCCTCAGCTTTGGGACCCTGCAGATAAGGGGTCAGGGGGCAATGTTTTTCGTGAGATCTGATCGCTAAATCTGCCACATGACTGCTTTTTGGATCAGAGGGTATCGTTGCCTGCTGTGAAACACTAATCAAGAGTGGGGTGTTTTGTTAGCTGAAGTTTGTTCTTTGCAGCCAACAACACCAGTGAAGACATGACAAGCACGTGGAGACAGAAGAACAGACACACAGATTTAATTTTCTGGAGTGGCTTAATAGATGTGTACTGATTTTATTAGAAGTCGTTCACATTGTGAGGAGATTTGCTCTCAGGTCTATGCCTCTTCTGCTTGCCGTAAGTTTCTGATATAAGTTTCTGGAGACGATGAAGCTTATTTTGGTGGGATGGAAATCAACCTATAAAACAGTTTTCGGCTGTTGAATTAGCGTAGGTCATATTTTATTTATCAGTATTGACAAAGTAACGGCAATGCTTACGAATGTGAACTCTGATCCTCACAATTTTCTTGTTTTGGCCTTAATTGTGTGGCTAGCCCACCACTTGGCAGGCATTTCACTAAGGAGAAGCTGGTCGTGATCACGTTCAGTCCCCTTGGCAGTTCTTACCATACAAACCTGCTGAAATGTTGAGCGTGTGGGAAATTTTCAGCTTTCCCCTCTTAATTCCTGATTTCTGAATATGCACTTTTGGGCAGAGCAACAGCAGTTTATAGGTATATCCATATAATTACACTGTATATATTTATATATAATACATATATATATATGAAGCAGGGGATTTATTTCTTTCCTTGACTTTTTCCTGGCACTGCATGATGGGGCAGGTGGATGAACCAAGCCTTCTTTGAGGTCAGTAACCACAGGGAGGAAATCTCTGGGAATACACAGTTCCTACAGGTTAGTAGTCTATTCCTTCTTGTCACTTGTTAATCGTAAACTGTTTTGTTTCTGCTTCACTTTTTGTCACTGTAATGTAAGTGCATTACAAAAATCCTACATCAGAATTCTGAGGGGGAAAGGCTGACCCATGGCTCAGGAGAGTAATGGAGAGCACCTGTAAACAGCTGAATAAAAGCTCAACAGCACGTGTTGAGCTACGGTTTTGTAAGGTGAAATGAGTCTTGTCTGCGTCAATCAGCATCTAAAGTCTTGAGGCCACTGCAGGGTCGGCTGAAAGGTGTATTACTTCAGACCTTAATTTGAAATTTGGGTACACAACTTCTGTACAGGCCTGGGATTTGGCACTCCACATCATAGGACCAAAGGTGCAGCAGTCAAAGGTGCTGTTCTCTGCGCATTGTTGTTAACCCTATCCATGAGATGAGTTTGGTGGGTTTTGGTTCCTGGCTCTGGTGTTTTAAGGCTGTTGATGGCTTGGTTAAAGCTGAGATGTCCTCAGCACTTTGCATGGTATGGGTACAGAACAGGAGGTCTTACCAGATGGAGACAAAGAGATGAGCACGTAGAAGCTGAGATCCTTTTCCTGCACCTTGTGGGGTGTTTCTGATATTTTTGCAAGAATTTCACTGGCTCAGAGACAGCTTTTCAGTCTAACGAAGGCTGACTTCTTTGGTTTTTGTTTTTGTTTTTGTTTTAAAAAAATCCATCCTTATTAAACTGTTCTTTGAAAAAAAAATTACTTCTGCCAACTTCTTGTTTCTAATAATTTCGCATTGCAGTTAATCGTTTAAAAAGACACACACATATACAAAGTCTGGTCCACATTATGGACTAATGGTCTGCATAAGTTCTTTATGAAGTCTTTTTTTTATTATTATTATTTTTTCAAATTAAACATGCACTAAAAAAAGCCTCATTCTTTTTAATGCAAACCATTAAAAAAATACCAAACAGTCATTGGAGAAAACTTTCAGTGCCTTATTTTAGCCTGGGGCTGGTTTTCACAGCTAAGTTACAACTGCAGCACTGGCTTTGCATGGAAATACTGGCAGAATTTTAATTCCAGCAAGGTTAGTGGGCATCCCTGTAATACTGTAAATATGCTGTAGGCACACAAAATTAGATTTAAACTAAAAATATTCTATGAAGTATCTTAAACGTATTTTAAGGTTGACTGTAATTGTTGCATTAGAAAAACCCAAAGTGTTCTCAGAAACAATACAGTAGAGAAACAAAAGAAAATACAATTTTCTGAGATGATTTCTGTACACCTGTCCCCTTTGTTTGAATAAAGCCAACACCAGAATTAAGTGCTTGAAAATGAGGAATTAGGAAGCATGGAGATATCACTGAAATTGGCTGTTAAAAGATTAGAGGCTTTTAAAAACTTGATAGGACATCAGAATCAGACAAAATACATCCAAGAGAGCCAAAGGAAGCAAGAAGGGAAATTGGAGACTTTATTAGAAATTTCAGATCCTTGAAGACTGGCAAAATCTAATAGAAAGGCATTATTTAAAAATGGTCCAGGGAGATATGGGGAAAGAACATATCTCTGGCATAAACGGTGGAGAATGTCCTAGATAATATTTTAAGGAATCAAATGAAAGGTACACTGGGACAAGTACTGCCTGATTAGAGAAAGTAAATTTAATTCGAGGGGGGGAGATATTGTCATGTCTGACAGATATACTGGAATACTTTATCATTATTATTTCTGCCAGGATAGAAAAGGCAATGCAAGAGACATCCTATACTTACATTTTCAGACATCCTTTGACAGGGTTTCCTAGAAGAGGTTAATGCAAAGATGTGGAGCCACAGAATAAGTGGAAAGTTGGGTTTAATGGATTTAAAATTGGCTAAAAAACACAAAACAAAGTGTAGCACACCAGCAATCAATGGACTCTGTATCAGCCAGGAAGGTTAGTGGTGGGATATAGAAATTATCCTAGGTCCGCAGATGCTTATGTAAAAAATTACAGGCTGCTACATATTACTGAAAGCAAGTTTTCAAATATTGTTGATTACATTAAATTGCAGGGGAATGTAACTGATGAGAAACAAATGACATAAAAAACACTATAAAAATCATATCCTTTTACCATCAGTGTTAAAAATTACAGGACAAAGAGTGTTCTATGCCAATAAAAATTGGTAATTTTTATGGTGCAAAATCGCATCAAGGGAGAGTTACCAGACCTCGAAATTTATTCTGAATCTTTTCGTTGAAAGTCCAGAAAATTTTAAGTGAGACTAGAACTCTTTAGTCCAACAGAAACAAAATATAGAGCAATTTTAATATAAATGATTAGTCAGGTGAATTTGTGAAATCTGGCTGAAAAAAAAGAAAAAGAAACAGTCTGTGGATTTACTGCAATTTACTGAGTTGTGAGCTCATTAGACTGTGATAAAGCTACTCAAATAATTAACTTGTTCTGTTTCAGGTGAGGGTACAAAAATTAGCAGAAACGTGAAAAGGATCAAGATAAACATGAACTTATAGGTACTTTTTGCTGGAAAA
Source organism: Leptosomus discolor (assembly GCF_034619465.1). NCBI lineage: Eukaryota > Metazoa > Chordata > Aves > Leptosomiformes > Leptosomidae > Leptosomus > Leptosomus discolor. The sequence continues at coordinate 3,740,893 of NC_141395.1, forward strand.
GAAAAAAAAAGTATTAATAAGAATTACTAATAATTTTAAGTTATTAAAACCTAAATCCACCTGATATAGTTGGCCAAGGTGAAATGTTTTGATTAGTTTTGAATTATTTAATATTTTCATTTTCTCTGAATCCATTTCTTTTCTAATTTCACTTAAAAATTAAAAGCACAGAAGTTCCATTTTGAAAGTGTCAAAGAAAAACACGTCATTTCTGAAACAGGTTTCATTAGAAAGAGATATTGGGAAAATCTTCTTGTGGTCCTTTTTATCAGATGAGATCTGAATTTGTGATTAGATTAGTTCCCAGAATTTTATTTTTTTGTCTGTGAAATGTACTAGTAATTAGATAAAAACTTCACCCACCCTACGCTGGGGGAAAAAAGACAAAACAACCATCATTTAGCTGACAGGCAAATAGAAAGGAACCTGTTTGCAAGCAAGTTTGAATTCTGAGTTATTTTACAGCCTGTGATCTGAGATAAATTACACCCTTTCCCTGGTCCTAATATGCCAATTGAAGCCTTTCAGAGCTGCCGGGTGCCCTCGTGCAGGGTGGATCCATTAAACATTAAATCAGTCTTAGGCTGATTCTGTAGCGTTGCCTCACTATTTTTATCTGAAAAAAGATTTAAACCACACGAAAATATTGGGCAATCTTCACTTTCACTCACACCTATGTGTGAGGGAGGCTGTAATGAAAGAGGAGGTGGATCTGAAAGGAAAAGATGTATTTTATCAGAATGTGAGAGCAGCATTAGCTGTAATTATTGATAACTCAGAGATGGGAAAAGCGAAAAAGCACAGTAGTGTTTTTTCTCTTTTTTTCCAAGACTACTTTTTTTTTTTTTTTTTTTTTTAATGGGACTATCCTGCCAAATGTTCCTCTGAAAATGATAATAAAAGTTCCATTCCTGGAACGAATTGTTTCTACAAACCATGATCCCAGAAATACAAACATGGATAAATGGTCCCATTTTAACTTTGAATGCGGTATAACTTACTGAAAACAATCTGACAGTCTGCCAGCTTGCCTTCAACAATGGCACAGTACCAAAACTAAGACATACAGCAGAGAAAACCATCACATTTTAGAAATAATTTCTCAACTGAAAAGGTAAAAGTGGAAAAAAAATCCCAACCAAACAACGCAGCAGCAGAAAGAGGAGGTAGGGTAAGAAGCACGTAAGGTATCTCTTGTGGCATCTTTTGCGGGATGGAGCCAAATGTGTGCGTTCAAGTTTCTTGGCAGAGCCCCTGGAGAGGGGAGAAGCTGGGTATGGTGCTGGCAGGTGGCAAGTTCCAGAGGTTGCGGTTGTCCCCCCTGCACGGCGGCCACGAGGACTTACTAGAAAGCGCAGTTAAGACACACGTGCAGCTACTACGAAGACGTGAAGCCAAAACCCAACTACTCGTGAGTCTGGGGCTAAGCCTTAGCTGTATGTAAACTTTTCCTAAATATTTACGTCGTGACTTGGGACCGTGCTAGGAGATCTTCTCGGGTCAAGGGGGCTTCTGAAAAGAGACAGATCTCAGTCTGTCTCCAGCTGCAAAGGGCAGCAACAGCAGCTGCACTCTGGCACTCTCTTCTACTGTGATAAAAATTCTCTTGCTGGTTTGGGGGAAATAGAATTTTTCTGAAATATTTACTCATGACATGAGGAGGTCTTTCTCTCTAAATTCCTTCGTCTCTCCCGAATTCCAGCTCAATCTTAGACACTGTTCTGTTAAAATTTAAATGGGGATTGATACACATTTATGAAATCCTTTAGCGCTGACAGAACAAGTTTTTATGAAAAAAAAGTTTGTGAATTTTTTTTTTTTACTTGATTGAATCATAGTGAGAAATAGATAAGGCTGCAGTTCATACACTGTAAGTGTAGTTTACCCTCTTATTCAAAATGTAAAAGGGAAAAAAAAAAAGCATCGATAATCTATTTGTACTTTTCATAAACTCTCTTCAGGAACACAACCCCATCATGCCACAGTTCATGTATACAAATAATAATATTAGTCAGAATATTCACTCCCAAACCAATTTTAATACCATTCAAAACACAATCCTTCTATGCAATATACCTCATTTAACAACCATTAGCGCCTTTTCCATCTCAAATCTAGTGTACCTAGTAATGATTTATTTTTATCCATTGTTTGAACTGATTTCATGTTACCAACGGACCTGTACTAATCATGTGGAGTGCAATATGCAGAGTGTGCTTGCCAGATATTTTTTAACTTTAGGCACTGCACAATTTACAACAGAAAGAACAGAAATTATAAATGTTCTCTTCGCTTGCAAGATAATAAGCTAGAGTAAAAAAAAAAAAAAAAAAAAGAAAAACAACAAAAAAACAACCAACCCCTTGACCGATTTTGCATTTGAGAAAGAGAGTTCATTTCTTATATCCAAACTAAGCCAGTCCTTCAATTATACCACAGTAGGTTGATTATAGGCAACACTACACAAAATCTATACATCTTGTTTGGCAACGTATCAAACCAAGGCGCATTGTCAACACAATGTTAACCATTTTCTGTTCCTGGGAGTCTGATCTTTCCAGGCACTCCCAGCTCCCACTGGGCCAAATCATAAGATCCATGCTCTGCCCGTAGCAAGGGAAACTCTCCTCCGCTCCAGTGCATGATTCGCTCAAGCGGAGACCGCGGAAATAAGTACCTTGCCATTAAATAGCAGTATGTAAACAGACAAAGAGTCAAAATCTTGCAAATGAGTTATTCATTATGAAATATTCACACAGCTTGACTGAGTGGGCCTCGCAGCAGAGCAGCGATGTTCTCGGCACTTTATAAATAGGGAAAGCGCCGTGCAGTGTACGTGCAACTTCCTCGCGGAGCACTGAACAGATGATAGAACTCCCAAGTCCTGTTTCTCTGCGATAATTTCTCATCTAAACTCCTAATTACACAGCACTTCATATTCTGAGATATATAAATACATTTTTTCAGATGTACACTGTGCTAATGGTATGCATGGGAGAACGGGAGCGTTCTTTGGCATGACTGCTCAATATCAAAAGCAAAAACCATCTCTCCAAACTCTGTTTCAGAGAAGTGAGAACCCCCAAACTACTGAGAAAAGTTGAGATACTTTGCAACACCCATGTGCTTGCTGCAGCAAAGCCAACTCGCAACTTTTTTCTAGGTCCTGTGTTGCTGCTGGGTCCGTGTACATCAACCATAGTGTGGGGTGGCGGGAGTCCACACACAGCATGAAACTATCATGCTGAAACCTCTAAATGTTTCAGAAATTGATTTAGTTTTATGCAGAAGAAATCCAGTTTGTTTATTTGGAGCCTTGATACTATTAAAGCAAATCAAGGAGCAGGGACCACTGGGGATCTGAACTCATTAATGTAGATGTACCTACTCCATCCCAGCGGTACACATTCCTGCACCAACTAATGAGGAAAGGTCTATATAATTATACTTTTGTCTATCATTGTTTTATAAACCCTCCTAGAAGAATGTCAGGTGTGTTAGCTATCGTTTAGTATTACTGTTTCTATCGTATTACTGTAGTATTAACAGTTAAACTGTGATTAGATAACTGAATGTTTTCCATAACACTGAAAAGGCCTTTCATTGTTACAACCCCAAACTTTTTACAGGTACTGTGATGGGTGCCATCTGCATGAGGAGCTGGTATCCTTTCCTTTCCGAGATTGATAGGTACCACCATATGGTAGATAGGATGCTCAACTTTGCAACACTGAAGGCTTTTTTGGCAACTTTCCAGGAGCTTGAGGGCCACACCTAATTTGCATATACATTTACATACAATTTTTATTTTAAATAAATGCGCACAGTTAGGATGGTTCGGTGAACTTGTGTGGCTTTCTCTTTGATAGATGTACAGGCATTATTTGTTGTTTGAGCTCCTCAGCAATAAAAAAGCTGTAGCCGAATCGACCCTGCAATTATTATTATTTATTGACACTATCGCTGTGCTCAGGGGAGGAAAGCACAATCCCCAGCTCGAAGAGCTTCTCTAATTAGTCAAAGAAAGTTCAGTGACATACTGTGTGCCAGGTGATTGGGAGGCATTTCCATTTCAAAATTCCGCGGCTGTGGGCTTTTTTCTTCAGAAACTGCATCTTTCGCAGTGAGCTGGTTTTCATCATCTTTGCAAACAGCTGAAGGAATACGTAGGAATGTAAAAGACCTGATAGAAACAACAGGAGTTGGGCACAAAGAGGTGCCCACTCTGTCTGTGGGCTGGCCACTTCTGACCTCAGCCTAAAATGATTGCCTCTAAGGCCAAGAGATGTTTTGGTTTGCCCAGCTGCTGTGACTTGGTTACCAGTTTAATCATGTTTTACCATTTCAGTAATCCTTCCACTGGACTCCACAAAAGGCTTATGGGTATCTTGCAGTCGTGTCCCTTTCAACCCGAGCTGCTGAAACTCACACAGGAAGGGATGCTGTCTTCTTCAGCGCTTGTCGTGGGAGGTCGTGATTGTCACAGCTTTGCCCAAGACAACGCAGGCCTCTCTGGCTGCATCATGGTCCCTCTGTAGGGGCCAGGCTTTAGGTAATCCTGTTCCAGTCGGGGAGTACTTAATAATAATATCATGTTAAAAATAAAATCACCTAAGGGGTGAGAACAAATATCTCTAAGTAGAAGAAAATCAATGCAAGGTCTACTGAGAGAGAGGCTGGGTCCTTCAACTTACCGTTGCTGAAGATGCAACTATTCATTCAAGGGCCTCCATCTCTCAAACTCAGAGGGAGTTTACTGGTATTATATTTGACCACAGAAATTCATCAGCAAATTACTGTATTGATCCTTGTTTATATTCAAATATATAGTCTCATTGGATGTCATTTTTTTTCAGGTCTATATAACGCTGAAGGACCTGATGTTGCTTGTGCTTGAATGTGTATTTTGTGAGCAGCAAACTCACAGCAGATGCTTGGACAGGTAACTGCCTCTGATACTTTATCTTGGAAAGACCGTCTTATTTGAATGGATTTGTTCTTTAGAGAAGAGGAACCAAAAAAAAAAGACGACCTTGTGGGTGGGAGTCTGATACCTCTGTAAGTAGCCCCTCTGGGAGAAAGACAAAAGTTGACATACTTGGGAAATCTGTAGAAAAAGTTGGTGTGAGTTATCAGTGGTTCTAGGACACAGTAATCCCAAAACAGATTGTGAAGATGATCTTTTGTTAAGATATGGCTGAAAATAACGGAGAGGATGGCAGGAATTTTGGAGTAATCTGGGGGCTGGACCATTTTGGGGATCTGATCAGAGGGCAGGCTCAGATTTATAGGCACAATCACATCCTATGAGGGGAATTGAATTCTAAATGTGTTATCAAGAAAATTGGTCTGCTTAGAAATGGCCAGAGGAGAAGCTGAGGACAGGAGTAGCAAGAGATTTCAGTGTTTTGGACATCCTGTTAATTCTTTGGTATGAATAGCAATATGATTGATGCAGCAATAACTGCAGTGCTGGAGGCATTTGATACCCAGAGGGAATCAATTAACTGGATTTTGGATATTGGAGCATTATGACCTTTGCCTAGTTCATAACGTTGACGTGTAGGAGCAAATGGAAGAATATGAGTCTTTTCTGATTGTAATTGACAGGAGATATTGAGAACAAGGTGGATATCCAAATTTGCAGATAATGTGTTGATCCTAGGAGATGGCTGGAGAACAGTAAGTGAGCCGTGCCTGGACCTCAGGTTATCAGGTGGTAGGGGAGAAAAAGCTTATTTAGAAGCAGCTGCTGGCTTCTTCTCACTCTTTAGTGGGCAAATTAGATCCATCTAACATCTTCATTATTGATTTACGGGTGAATGATGCTGTGGTTTGCTGCAGAGTGACACTGAGTCAGGATTTATTGGGAAAGTTGATCTTATTATCCAGTTGTGGTCTTATCCAACATCCTTGCAAGGAGGTATTGAGGGGAGCTGTCGTCACTGGTTCATGAATCACCACTAAGTAATGGACTTTGCCATTGCCGACCTGCGAACTGGAAAGACAACAGAGATATTGTGGGCTTTCCTGGGGCGGGAGTCTTAAACGGAAAAAAATCGGATGTATTTGGCATATTATGGTGATGGGCTAATAGATGGCTGGGCCAACGCAGAGAGTCGACTGAATGGGGCAGCTGCCAATTAACAGGGTGGAGCTAAGTATGCTACAGCCTGAGGTGGCCACCGGCTGCGGTAGGAGGATAGTTGAGGAATAAACAGTCCTGCCATACGAGTAATGGGCAATGGGAACTAGGGGAATGGGGAGAGGCCATAGCCCTCAGGTAGAGGCAAGGAAGAGGTTTTGAATGTAGGCTGAACAGTACGGTGATTGGTGAAAAAAAGTTCATGCTGAGCATTTTTTATCCATTAACTCTTTCTTGAATTGAAATAGACAACTGGTAAAATCAGGGTAATAACACTGGGTTTCTCAAAGATTTGCAACCGGTCCTCTGCGCATCTTTACGGTGTGACGAGTAGACTTGATTCAAGTTATATATTCCCTATATAAAGCCAGTTGTCTTATTCCTTTTTCTTTAGAGTCATGGCAGGCAGATGATTTTCCTTTCTGATTGCTTTTCCCTTGCTGAATTAGGATTGTGTTGTCAGGTAGCCTTTTCCTTTTCTAGGGCTGACTCTAAATTAGATATGGACAGACAGCTGTGGCCTTCACCTAACTATTATTCAGCTGATGTCTGCGTTTTCTGTCTTCCTGCTCATCTGCTGGTGAATATTCCCATTTCTTATATATTTTTATAAATCTGACTTTTTACTGGAGGAACTCCGTAGCTGAGGAATGAAGAATGACAGGTTTCACGGAAATGCTTTTTGGAGTGCCTGAAGATGGAGGATTTAATTAGTGTTAGCCATTTACACACCGAGGGAGCTACAAAGTGTAAGATATTTATCTGCATGACTAAATTCTCTAAAACAACAATTAGTAATGGAAAAAGTGGTAAAGAAAAAAGTTGAAATAAATGATGCAGAGGCTCGCAAAATTTACTTTATTTTCTGAATTGTTTACTGCCCTGAACATTTCTTCTTTAGTTTTCCTGTTTTCTGTATTTCCATCTACTTTATCCTCCTATTACCGTCTTTGGCAGTGTCTGTAATACTCACCCTAGTAACTTTTCTTGATCTCAGGCAAAAGTTCTTTCATTAGGCCTTTCCATTGGCCTCACTGAGGTCTTCTGCCCAATGCTCTCCTCGTTTAAACTCAGCTCATTTGGGATACAGTCAGGAAGGCCCCTCTAGAAGAAGCCATTTAAAAGTATGGATGAATTTTAACAAATGGTACCCGGTAATTTTAATTTTTGGTAATTGTAATTTGAGAATTTTTGTTGAGATTCACAGGGTTGTATTCGTGGTGCGGTTTTGGTTTGGTTTGGTTTTTTTTTTCTTACCATCTAGCTCATCATGAAAATCTTTAGGCAAAGAATTTTACAAAAAACATTGCTTCTAAGTTACATTTCTTGTATTTCCTAATAATTCACTTGCAGTTATGCATTTAGTACTGTTATGTACTGTAAAAATCTCCTAACTCCACTGAAAATATTTCAGTATTTAAAATCTACCTCTAAAGGTTGGCTGAAAATTTGAAGTTGGACTAATTAGACTGTTACCCCCTTTCTCCGAAAATGCCTTGGTAATTCACGCTGCTACCCATTAATTTAAACTTCGTGTTGCTTCCTGGCACTTCACAACACTTCATATTTCAGTAAGACGCTATGAAGGTGTTTTGAATTCAACAACCGTCTCTTACGGCTGGGACAAAATTCCTCGTGATATCGGTTGAGTTTTATTCTTGCTTTCTTCCATGAGAATGGGCAGTGTGGTTGTTTTGATTCCTTTCAACTCATTTCCTTTCCCATGTGTGCTTTGATAAGAGCTAAGAAAAGGTGCAGAAGCACAGGAATATTTTCCCTTACTTTTCCTGAGGAAACAGCTACTATCCTTGCAAGGAATCCGGGCAACAGTGTTTGTTACATTAATTCAGTTGGAACAATCATGCCACCTGCAGTCATGACTCTGCATGCTGTATGTTGCTGAATGCAACCTTCTTTGCTGAATGAAGGTGGCTTCCCAAAAATCTACAGAGTTACCATGAGAAATACCCCTTCCTGAAATGCTTCAAATCTAGGGGAAAAGCTGTGTAAGTAAACAGAAAGTAGTAAAGCAACCCATGCGAGAGAGAGCTGATTTGGTTTTGTGTTGCGTTTTTCAATGGTTATTTTTCATCAGTTGGGAATGAGAGCTTGTCCTTCCAATATATTTTTTTCTTAGATGACAAGAATGTTCCAAGAAGTTCAGATAGCACAATATCTTGGCCTGGTAAATGGCATGAAAAAAGAAGACTGAAACAAAAACTCCAAGGTGTAGGGCTTCATTTGGTTTCAACTCAACGTTGTTGCTCATTTAAGTTGAATTCCTGGCAGCCACATTGCACAGATAGAGTAAAAGTACAGAACAATTACAGAAGAACCAATAAAATAAAAAGCCCTTTTGAGCAATGACAGCATTCAATAATTGTGTCAATGCTGCTTTAAAAGTTTCGGTTTCTACAGCATCTCCAGTCCCAAAGTGTCTCATCTGCTTTCTAATTTTCCACAAGATGCTTTTAATATTTTGAGATTGATATTGAACCACAGGGGTCTAAAAGGTTTCAAAAGATCTTGCATATGCATTTGGAACCAAACGATCAATTAGATTAATAAAGGGGAATTGTAATTTATATATGAAGCCTGTAAACTCTTGCAGAGAGGTATGGAATAAGAAACCAGGCAATGCTCACAGCTTGGGGAGAGCCGGGATTTAAGGTGAGAAAACAAACACACTCAGCAGGAAAAAAAAGGTGCAGTCAGCACCAGTTTTGTAACATTAATCTGATGATTCCTGTTACAAACATGGGAGAAATGGGAAGACACGATGAATTGAATACAGCACCTGTCAAGGTAATGACTGTCTGAAACCAGTTGTACCTTGGGAATGGTTCTATCGCAAAAACAAAGGACAGGCTTGTAAATGGGAAATTGTTATTAATTTCTACGAGCCGTCCTGTTATGGTCGAAATGCTGCCTTCGGGCTCTTCCTTGCAGTTATAATGGCATCT